>NC_142883.1:34072500-35322500 GCF_051225735.1 Oryctolagus cuniculus | reverse complement strand
GGTATCCAGCATTCTGTAGAAATATACTTACATCACCAGCACCTGGAGCAGCTGAGACAGAGCCTGGGGAGTCCCTTTCCTGGAATGTTTGATTTCACCCCCTCTTATAAATTGGGCAGTGGTGAGCTTCCTATTTCAAAGTTCAAAGTAAAAGGGAGTAGAAGAAGCAAGTCTAATCTTGGAAATTGTCCTGTGGCTACCACTAACAAAAGCAATCTTCCATTTGCTGGTTCATTCCTCAAATGGCTGCATCGGCTGGGGCTGGGCCAGGCCAAAGCCAGGAGCCAGGAGCTTCATCTGGGTCTCC
Source organism: Oryctolagus cuniculus (assembly GCF_051225735.1). Classification (NCBI taxonomy): domain Eukaryota; kingdom Metazoa; phylum Chordata; class Mammalia; order Lagomorpha; family Leporidae; genus Oryctolagus; species Oryctolagus cuniculus. The sequence continues at coordinate 35,322,193 of NC_142883.1, read as the reverse complement.
CACATGGACCCAAGCACTTGGGCCATCTTCTACTGCTTTTCTCAGGTGCATTAGTAGGGACCTGGATTATAAGTGGAGCAGCTGGGACTCGAACCAGCCCCTATATGGGATGCTGGCGTGACAGGCGGCAGCTTAACCTGTTACACCAAGCACCAGTCCCCTAAATAAACTCATAAGAAGAACACTGTAGCCCAAGTTTAGAAAAATAGGTTAAAAGACATGAATAGATAATTCACAACAGATGATACACAAATGGCTAAAAAATATGAGAAAAATCTATGATTTTACTAGTATTATTTATCCAAGATGTTATCAATGACTTAGACAGTATCCAGTGCTGGCAAAAGCAAAAAGAAAGTAAGTTTGATCAAATTTTCTCCAAAACAAATTGGTTTTATGTATTAAGAGTCTTAAAATGTTCAGACTTGAAGCCGGTGTTGCACCATAACAGATAAAGCCACTGTCTGTGATGCCCAGCATCTCATGTGGGAGCTGGTTCTATTCCTGGCTACTCCACTTTCAACTCAGCTCTTTGCTAACGCTCCTGGGAAAGCAGTGGAAGATGGCCCCAGTGCTTGGGCTCCTGTATCCATGTGGGAGTCCAGGAAGAAGCTCCTGGCTTCAGATTGGCCCATCTCTGGACACTGTGGCCATTTGGGGAGTGAACCAGCAGATGGAAAATATCGCTCTCTCCCTCTCTCTCTGTAGCTCTGGCTTTCAAATAAATACATAAATAAATCTTTTTTAAAAATCTAAAAATAAAATGTTCAGGCTCTGACCAATAATCTTATTTTCAGGAATAACTTATAATAATCAGAAATATGAACACAGCTTTAGACACAAAAATATTTATCACAGTATAATTTATAAATGAAAACAAACCAGACGTTCAACAGTAGTAAAAGTATTAAGTAATGTATGAAGGGCTGGCACTGTGGCGCAAGTTAATCCTCTGCCTGTGGTACTTGCATCCCATATGGGTGCCAGTTTTAGTCTCGGCTGTTCCTCTTCCAATCCAGCTCTCTGCTGTGGCCTGGGAAAGCAGTGGAAGATGGCCCGAGTGCTTGGGCCCCTGCAGCCTCATGGGAGACCCGTTAGAAGCTCTTGGCTCCTGGCTTTGGATCTGCCCAGCTCTGGTTGTTGCAGCCATTTGGGGAATAAACCGGCGGATGGAAGACCTTTCTCTCTGTCTCTCCCTCTCTCTGGCTATAATTCTACCGCCAAATAAATAAATCTTTTTTTAAAAATAAAGTAATGTATGATATATACTCAGGAAATTCATAGCTCCCAAATGTATCAAATAATTTTGGGGTCAGACACATGGTGAAGGAGTTAAATCACCACTTGAGAGACCTGCATCCCATATCAGCATGCCTGGTTCAATTCTTTGCTACTCCATTTCTGACCTAGCTTCCTGCCAATGCTCACCCTTGGAGGCAGCAGAGGATAGCTCAGGTACTTGGATCTCTACCACCCATGCAGGATGCCTAGATGGAATTCTCAGCTCCTGGCTTTGACCGGGCCCAGTCCTAGCTGTTGCAGCATTTGAGGAGTGAGTCAATGTATGGACGCTCTCTGTCTCTCCGCCTTTCAAATGAAATGAAAATAAAAAAATAACTTTTTAAATAATAATAATGTTAAGAGTGGGTGTCATGGGGCTGGCGTTGTGGCACAGCAACTTAAATCATTGGTTATGATGCCAGAATCGCATATTGGAGTGCCAGCTCAAGTCCCAGCGACTCCACTTCTGATCCAGCGCCCTGCTAATGTGCCTAGGAAAGCAGTGAAAGACGGTCCAAGCACTTGGGCTCGTGCCATTCCCACAGAAGGTCCAGATTGAGTTCTGGACTCCTGGCTTCAGGCTAGTCCAGACTTCGCTATTGCAGCCACTTGGGGAGTGAACCAGCAGATGGAAGATCTCCGTGTGTGTGTGTTTGTGTGTCTCCTTCTTTCTCTGTCACTCTGCCTTTCAAATAATAATAGAATAAAAAGAGAGAGAATAGACCTGGCACAGCAGTTAAATCACTGCTTGGAATAACTGCATCCCATTGCAGTGTCCAGTCTCAGTCCTGATTCTTCTACTTCCAACTCTGCTTCCAACTAGTGCCACTCTGGGAGTCAACAGGTGATATTTCAAGTACTTGGGTCCTTTCACCCAACACGGGAGATCTGGTTGGAGTTCCTGGCTCCTGGCTTCAGCCTGGCCCAGTCTTGGTTGTTGCAGCCATTTGAGGAGTGAATCAATAGATGGAATATTTCTTTCTCTTTCTCTCTCTGCCTTTCAAGTAGATGAAAATAAATATTTTAAGCAAATAGAAATTTAAAAATTAATTTTGTTACATAAAGATATATACAACATAATGGTACTTCTAAAAGACAGAATACCAAACTGAATCCATTATAAACTATACAGAAAACTAAAAAAAAAAAATCACAGAAAAATGTAATTAAAAGTGTGTGTTTATTTTGGTGCAAAAAATTAGGAACCCATGTACAGTTTTTCATAATATATCTTTTCTGCATATTACAAAAACATTTTTACACCAAAATGAGCACAAAATTTCAATTCCATTTTCTTTTTTGTTTTTAAAGATTTATTTACTTATTTGAGAGGCAGAGTTACAGAGAGAGAGAGACAGAGAGGGAGAGACAGAGACGGAGACAGAGATGGAGAGAAAGGTCTTCCATCTGCTGGTTCACTCCCCAAATGGCCACAATAGCAGGAGCTGGGCCAGGCTGAAGCCAGGAGCCAGGAGCTTCTTCTGGGTCTCCTACAGGGATACAGGGGCCCAAACACTTGGGCCATCTTCTACTGCTTTCCCAGGCCAAAGCAGAGAGATGGATCGGAAGTGGAGCACCTGGGACTCGAACTGGTGCCCATATGGGAGGCCGGTGCTGCAGATAGCAGCTTAACATGCTGCGCTACAGCACCAACTCCAAATTCCATTTTCCATGAACTTTTTGGAGTATTGGCATATGTATTATGATTTTTAAAATTTTAGTTATTTGAGATAGTTTTTAAAATTTAGTTATACGAAATATTTAGTTATTTATTTGAGGCAGAGAAACACACAGACTGAGAGAGAGAGAGGGCTTTCATCTCCTGGTTCACTTCTGAAATGCCCACCATGACCAGACTGAGAATCCAGCCCAGATCGCCCATGTGGGTAGCAGGAACCCAATTTACTTGAGCCATCACCACTCTCTCCCCCAAGGTCTGCATTAGCAGGAGGCTGGAGCCAGGAGCCAGTGTGGGCTGTCAACTCCAGGTATACTGATCTGGGACTCCAGCTTCCTAACGGCCTTAAGCACAGGCTGAACATCTGCTCCTACCCTCACATTTTAAAAGTAAGATAAAAAAAAAAAAGATGAAATTGATGGGACTACAAGTAATTTTTTTGTTTTATTCTTTATAATTTCCTATATTTTCTGTATTTTTGTTACACAAATTGCCTCTGAACTTCTGATTAGTAATGTTATTTTCTATAACTGTATACAATAATGAGTTTTCTGATGATGTATAAAGAACTGTAGTTTAGATAAAAACTGACACTTTTCCATATTATATAATTGCATAGTAAATAAACTTGCACTTTAATATGCATCACTTTGGCTTATGACTGAATTAATATATTGAGTTTACTTTAAGACCGAAGTGGCAGGGATCTGCACTGTGACATAAAAGGTTAAGCCTCAACCTGCAGTGCCGGCATCCCATGTGGGTGCTGGTTGGAGTCCCGGCTGCTCCACTTCCCGTCCAGCTCTCTGCTATGGCCTGGGAAAGCAGTAGAAGATGGCCCAAGTGCTTGGGCCCCTGCACCTGCATGGGAGACCTGGAAGAAGCTCCTGGCTCTGGCTTCGGCCTGGCCCTGGCCATTGCAGCCATTTGAGGAGTGAACCGGCAGACAGAAGATCCTCTCTCTCCCTGTATTTCTACCTTTCAAATAAATACACAAAACTTTTAAAAAGATGGAAGTGATAATGCTATAGTTTAGTCTGCACTAGCAGAGCCCTCCCAGACAGCAGCCCGCAGTGCAGACGCCCAGGCAAGGGCTCCGGCCCTCTGCTACTTAGCCTGGAGTTGTCCACTATCTGGCTGCCTAGGCCTTATCTCACTCTGTACTTGTTCTTCAACTGCAATCTGGCTCTTAATCTCTCCGCATGCCCCGGGCTCCGTGCTCTGACAGCTGAGCGCCTCCAGCTTACTTTCCCGAGACACAGTGGTCTGAGCCCTAACTCCAGACCAGACCCACGCAGGGCAATCCAGAGGCTCCCGGAGCACTTGGAGTCCTGTCCCGGTTCTCTAAGGGTGTTCCAGCCGTGTCCCAGGTCTCAAGGCCCACAGCTGGCATGGCGCCCCAGGAAGTCAGTGGGACAAGTATTCCTTGACCAGCGCTCTTTCTTCTCTCTCAGCTCAGGGATGGTGCCCTGGGCCAGCCGGCCACTGCCCAGGCCAGAACCTCATTCTGACAATCTGGCACCCTCCGGTGGCCATGGGTGGCTGAGCAGCGAGTCAGCCCCAGGGCCTGTGGGCTCCCTCCTGAGACAGTTTAAAGGCATTGCTCTCAGAAATCTGCTTTCTGACCCTGGCAAGTCTTCTTTCTGCCTACTCCCTTCCCATGGAGAACTCGCTGATGGAGAAATTCACAGAAAGTCTTCTTTTCTCCTATAAATGTATTTGTATCAAGATAGACTACATTCCATTTTTTTTTAAAGATTTTATTTATTTATTTGAGAGGTAGAGTTACAGACAGTGAGAGGGAGAAACAGAGAGAGACAGGTCTTCCACCTGCTGGTTCACTCCTCAAATGGCCAAGCTGGAACAATCTGAAACCAGGAGACAGGAGCCAGGTCTCCCACTTGGGTGCAGGGGCCCAAAGACTTGGGCCATCTTCTACTGCTTTCCCAGGCCACAGCAGAAAGCTGGATCAGAAGTGGAGCAGTTGGGACTTGAACCGGCACTCATGTGGGATGCTGGCGCTTCAGGCCAGGGTGTTAACCCGCTGCACCACAGCACTGGCCCCGCCCCACATTCGTAAAAGAGAAAGCCTTTTCTGGATTTGCAGTTGGCAGAGAGGTAATAGTAAGTATTAACTCAGCTGGGAGCCAGATGCTGAGTTAGATGCTTTATGTCCATTACCACGTATAGTCTTCACAACAACCCTGGGAGATAAGGAACCTAACTTTAATCTCTGTTTTACAGAGAGGAGGAAACAGAGGCTTAAAAAGTTACACAGAAGTCAAGGTTAAGCTTAAAGGTCAAGATCTCCCCATTAGCTGATGGCTGACTTTGGATTCACAGCCAGTGCACTCGACTCGGGGCCCAGGCTTCCTAATCACTAAGCCGTGTAATCTCTGCAGAAAATCAGGGAGCTCCCAGAGGCCATGTTTTCCATCACACGGAAGGAGTTAGTCCACAGCAAGAAGAGTAAAGCTAAGCAGAGAGAAGCTGAGATCAAGCTAACGCCCTGCCAGGGCTACTTGCTCCCGAGGTCCAGGAGCATCTTCGACCTTCCTGGACTCGGCTGGGTCATTAAGCTCTCCAGCCCTTCCGAGCAACTCCTCCTCGCTGGTGTGTTTGATGTGGCTTCCGGCCTCTCTCAGTGCAGGAGCTCTACTAAAACAAGGAAGGGGCCTTTGAAGGTGGTCCAGGCACTCACACCCACAGCAGCATTCGACAGAACATTGATGAGCTGTCTGATCCAAACTGTTATTCCGGTTGCAGGAAACGGAGACATAGTCAGATTACCAGAGACAAGTTACTCAGAGGCAAGTCAGAGGAGGCTTCACAGGAAAAACCATTTGTGCATTAAAAATCTGAGTCAGTGGAACCACAGAACCTGCAGTGGAGTTGGCACTCCAGCAGGAGCATCACGGCCACCTCCTCATCTCTCTCAGCACTGAAAAAATGCTGTATTTTTTAATGGTTTGAGAGGGGGCTGGCACTGCAGAGCAGCAGGTTAAGCCGATGCCCGTGACACGGCATCCCATATGAAGTCTGGTTCAGCTCTACTTCTGATCCAGCTCTCTACTAACGCACCTGGGAAGCCAGCACATGATGGTTCAAATGCTTGGGCCCTTGCCACCATGTGGGAGACCCGGCTCCTGCCTTCAGCCTGGCCCAGCTCTGGCTGTTACAGCCATTTGGAGAGTAAACCGGTGGCTGGATGATTCTCTCTCTTTCTTTCTTTCTCTCTCTGCCACCCCCACCTCTGTAACTCTGCCTTTCAAATAAATATATTTATTTCTTAATTATTTGAGAGGGAGGGAGGGGGAACAGAAGGTGGGAGAGCAGAGAGAGGTTTTTCACACGCTGGTTACTCCCCCAAATACCACAATGGCTCAGGTTGGAGTGAGGTCAAAGCTGAGAACCAGGAATTCCATCTAATCCTCCCATGCTGGTGTCAGGAACCTAATGCCTTGACCCATCACTGCCTCTCAGGACCTGCACCGGCAGGAAGCAGGAGTCAGAAGCCGGAGCCTAGAATCAAATCCAGGCAGCCTGTGGGACATGCAAGTCTTAACCACCAGGCTAAACATTTGCTGCTCTTAGGGCTTTTTGACTTTGCAGTGAATTAACAGTACCTGCCCTCTGGACCAGCCTACGCAACTCACTCACCTTACACCTAGCTGCAAAATTGGCTCCTCTTAGCCCCTACATCTCTGCAGTCTTCTGATTTTAGTATATACAAAAATGGAAGCTTCTCTTTTTGTCTTTTACTGTAGGTTCTCAAGAGAGAAGATTGGACCTCTGCGTATTTTTTAGAGAAAAACACACAAGGCATAGGTCTCTGGGTAAAGTTCATGGCCACCCCTTTGGACCAAGTGTCCAAGTAATTGTGGTCATGGTCATGTGGCCCACTGCCCACTCAGTGAGGTAAGTAGGTAGGGATTTTACCAGAAAGGAGTGTACCAGGGCCAGGAATAATCAACATCTCCGATGAAACCTACTTAAATGTTACTTGAACTCCTGCCAATAAAAAAAATTAACCATGCTGTAAACATGGGCAGCCTGCTTCCCAAAGACCCTCTGTAATTATCTCAAGTTGGCAAGTTCACCTTCTGGTGCGTGTAGATGCGTGCTCTCCTCCACCTCCAAGTGCACCTTCTTCAGGTCCCCAGTCCCGCCTGCACCTGCCTTGAACACTCTGCAGTGAGCCAGGCTACTCCACGCACTTGGGAGTCTATTAATTCTTTTTCTCCCCTTAACCACAGTAAAGACTTTGCTTAGTAAAGCATTTTGAAGATTTAGAAAGTGACTGCTCAGGCTGCTCAGGATTTATATCCCAAACAGATGTGCCAAGAAGTCATAGGAATCAAACTGCTGTTCTGTGAGTAGAATAATATATTAACTTGCCTTTTAGCGGCTTCGATTACACAGCTGTACAAATTACAATGGAGTATTCATAGCTGAGGATGCTTTTATCGAAAGTACATCACTTCTTCAGGGTGGAGGGTTTAGTGGAGCAGGCATCTTGGGGGACATACTTGTATCCTCATAAAAATTCTTCTCATTACATGAGAGAAAATCATCCAGGTACCTGAGATGTGGTAGCACCTAACTCATCGTGAGGAAATGGCTACGCTTCATCGTAATAACCAAACTGGATGTGATTTCAGAGCGGAAGGAAGAGGTCCTCAATAATAGTGCTCTCACTGCTTAGTTTCCATTTTAGTTTCTCTGAGCCTCATTTTTCTCAATTCTTAAACTGAGATTTTTAGAACCCATCCCACAAGGGGTTGTAACAAGCCAATGAGAGCTTAGCAAACTGCCATACAGAAGTGGTCATAAGTGTTAGTTACTACAATCACCCTTTTTTCCCCCTCATTTTTCAAGGTTCTTGTTTAGCACAGTTTCTCATTTTTGCCTTACAATAACCTGTAGGAGAGGTGTGCTGGTGATTATAGCCACACTCTATGGTACAACAAACAGAACCAGAGAGATGAACTTGCCAAGGGTAAGTGGTTTGTCTCAAAGGGGTGGGGAACTTCTTTTTTGCCAACGGCCATTTGGGTATTTATAACATCATTTGCAGGTCATACGAAATTGTCAGCTTAAAAATCAGCCTGCTACAGATTTATTGATTTTTCAGTCCTGCCTGCATTGCCTTGGCAGGGCCAGACCAGCGGGCCTCCTACAGCCACCGGCCAGACAGTCCCCGCCCCTGATTAGGCAATACAGATGATAATTCAAGTCTCTGACATCCAACTGAGGTTTGTTCTGTAGAGAAGTCATGTTTGTGATGGGTCTTTAGTGAGAAGTTGAGTATTATACTAAAGGAAGAATCTGCTATAACTTTCATCTAAGAATCATTACCCAGCTAGAACTATTGTGTGGACATCTATTTCTGGCAGCCTGGAAAGCTACATAAAGAGCCTATTAACTATGATACAATTAAATGCTAATTTAAATCACAACTAACATGCATTTTGAAGTTTTTCTGGAATCTCATGAAAGGGACCAAAGAGGCCAAAAAAAAGAAAAACCCTGTGCTCAAACAAGAACAAGGAGCAATAAGCAAACAGAAAAGGCAAAGCTGGGGCTGGCATTTGCCCTGCTATTTAAAATACTGGGTAAGACACTTGCATCACATATTGCAGTGTCTGGGTTCAAGTCTCAGCAAAATTCCTGACTCCAGACTTTTGTTAATGTAGACTCAGGGGGAGGGGAGAAGGGTTGGCCAACAAGTGACAACCGAAGTATTTGGGTCCCTGACACCCACCTGGGAGCCCTGGATAGGACTTCTCAGCTCCAGCTTCAGTGAGACCCAGCACCAGTCACGGTGGCATTTGAGTGTGAATGAATCTCCCCCTCTCTCTTTTTCTCAAATAAACCCCTAAGTGAATAGAAGTCAGAGTTGCAGAGGGAAATGCAGTGCCAGTCCTAGAACAGGGAGACTAAGCTTGGAGGCATGCTGCCGAGGGGGGGCTATGCAAGAGATCCTTCGAGCTGGTTCTGCAAGGCGCACTCTGGAGAACCCGACTCAGCTGAGCCCAAGAGCTCCCCGTGCTAGGACTCTGTGGAGGAAAAGCAGCCCTCACTGTGGTCCTTGTGATTTCCACAAATTAAGTTCAACAAAATATGAGTTCACAATGACAAGAAATTACCTACACTTAAGCCACCATGAGTTATGATCCATGGAAATAAAAAATAATAAACTTATAGGTAGAAAGAATGAAGGATTTGAATTGTTATATAAAAATTATTAAATAAACTTATGAAGTATTTAAAGAAATTAAACATGGCATCAAATGGCATACAAAACAAAAAAAATGATAAAGATCAGCAAAAAGACCAAACAGAACTTGTAAGCCCAACCAATACCCAGATTTTGTAATCGTCAACTCAGAAAATATGTTCAAAACAACTAAAGACAAAATTAGCGACCTGGAAATTATATTTGAAGAAATAATTCACAATGCAGCACAGGGGGAATAGGAGATAGAAAATATGAAAGACAGGTTGAAAGACATGGAGGGTGGAACAGGTTTACCATGTCTATCACAGTTCCAAAAGAAAGAAGAGGAGAAAGCAACACTGAAAATTACAATGGCCAAGAATTTTCCTGAACTGATTAAAGATGAATGCACAGAGAAAGTACAATGTAAATCAAGCATGATAAAGATAAATCCACATCTAGACATATTAATCATGAAACTGCACTAAGACACAAAAAGACCTTAGAGTCTCGAAGAGAAAAGCTAGAGCACCTACAAACAAAAGCTACGAAAAGATGTTCTTTAAAAAGGAAACATAATAATAGTTATTAGTGCTCACAACACTATGTAGTAACTACTACTATCCCACTACTTCTTTTTTTTTTTTAAAGAGTTTTTTATTTATTTGAAAATCAGAATTACAGAGAGAGATGGAAATACAGAGAGACAGAGATCTTCCATTTGCTGGTGCAATCCCCAGCTGGCCACAATGGCCAGGGCGGCGCCTGGCCAAAGCCAGGAGCCAGAAGCCTCATCTGGGTTTACCACATAGGTGGCAGGGGTCCAAGTTGTTGAGCCATCTTCCACTGCTTTCCCAGTGCATTAGCAAGGAGCTAGACCAGAGGCGGAGCAGCCAGGACTCGAACTGGTACTGTTCGAGTACCAATGTGGGAATACTCACATTGCAGGGGGTGGCTTAATTTTCCGCACCACAATGCCAGCACCTACTACTTCCATTCTCAGGACATAATATTGAGTGAAAACAGGAGGTGGCAGAAAACTATGTACAGAAAAATTTTATAAAAGAAAACTAAATAATATAGGTTAAATATTCTTTATCTAAAATGCTTAGAAGCAAAACTATTTCAGATTAGAGTTTTTTTTTAACCTTGTAATATTTACATATATAAAGAGATATTTTGGGGCTATGACTCCAATCTACACATGAGATTCATTTGGGTTTCATGCACACCTTCTACACTTAGCCTGCAAGGCCTTTTCTATGCTATTTTTTTTTTTTTTTGCATACCTGTGTTTTGACTACAACCCATCACGAGGTCAAGTGTGCAATATTTTAATTTATAGAATCGCGTCAGTATTCAAAAGGCTTCATATCTGGAGCACCAGCATTGGGGTACAACAGGTTAAGCTGTGTTTTCAACACTGACGTCCCATATCGGAGGAATAGCTCATATCCTGGCTGTTCCACTTCCCCACACGAGTTTCCTCCTAACATTCCTGGGAAAGCAATGGAAGATGGCCCAAGTACTTGGGCTCCTGCCACCCATATGGAAGACCCAGATAGAGTTCCAGGCTCCTGACTTTGGCTTGGCCCAGTACCCACCCAGCCCCAACCATTGTTTGGGGAATGAACCAGCAGATGGAAGATCTCTTTCTCTGTCTCTCCCTCTCTTTTCTCTGGAACTTTCTTTTCAAATAAATAAGTGGTTTTTTCTTTTTTTTAAGTTTCCATTGTTGAGACATTTCACATTTGCAGATTTGGGGTGGTCAGCCTGTATACTGCTTAGAAATACATACATGCATGATTAAATTACTCCACAAAGCAAGAGAGTGGGAGCAGACAATTAGCCTGGTGCCTGATGCCACATTCTGCTTCGGAGGGCCTGGGTTTGAGTCCTGGCTCTTGCTCCAGACTCTAGCTCCCTGCTAATCTGCTAACGCATGCTCTGGAAGCAGCAGGAACAGGCCAAGCAATTGGAGTCACACCACCAACTCCTGATCATTGCGGGTGAGTGCAGAATGAACGAGCAGACGGGAGCTCTGGCTCTGTCTGTCTCCCCCTCTGTTTCTCTGCCTCTCGGGGAAAAAAAACAAAACAAAACAAAACAAAACAAAAAAACAGCAAACACCACAAAATGTGGGACAGCGCTTACCTCTTAATGTGGAGACGAGGAGTGGGACAGGAAGGAGCCCAGGCCACCAGTTCTTCAATGGGGTGACTGGTGACATTACCCATCTCATTATTATGTTTCAAATCGACACACCACTTGCATTCTTCTGTATGCATCAAATGTTACATAAGAAAAATAATATGAAATAAATTGCCAAAGGACTAATTTTTAACTGGAGTTTTATGATCTATATTTGGAAATCACTGGTTAATCCTTCTGGCTGATGGTTGAGGGGTATAATCAGGCTCTAGAATGTAACTGCCAAATGTTTGCTGCAAATCTCCGAAAGGCTCTCTACATAATTAGTGGAAGACATTGATGGGAGTCATTCCTGGCCCAGGATTTCAAATTTCTGGTCTTTTATGTTCTCTCCAAATAGGGCAACCCATTCACTCAGTTCTAACAGGAGGTGTGCTATTCAAATCATCTGAATGGGTGTTTCCAACTTTGTATTTCAAAGAGCAAAACAATATCTCCAGATGTAAAATACGTGTATAGGATAATCATATTAGAAAAAAAAGTTTCATTTTGTTTTTGATGTCATAAATTAAGTTCCATAAAAAATGTTAAGAAATGAAATGATGAAATGAAAAATTGGTGTCTTAAAGTTTTTCTTTTGGTAGTAGGATTATAAAATAAATTTATTTTCTCATATCAAAAATTTTATGAATCAAATAGCTCAATTTTAAAGTAAATGAAAACACCTGGGTTTCTACCATAGTAAGAGATTTACTGGATAAACTCTACATAGGCATATTTGGACTGGACTAAATTTACATATTAATTAGACTCTAATTGCTTTTTTAGTCAACTTTATGCAAATATATCTACTGCTATTTATACATTTTTCAGAATGTTTGGAAAGTGCCCAAACCAAAAACACTAGTTAACAATTAGAAAGCTAAAACAAAAATTATTAGATATTTTCATAGTATATCTTAAGAAAAAGAACTCTTTGAAATGATATTATGTCATTTTCCCAATCCTTAAAATTCAAAATTATGAGGTGAATTAAAATGATTTCTCCTATTAACTAAATTTCTCTCAAACTTTAATAGTTCGTAATTATCATTAAAACATATCTGAGTTGGATTAATTACCTGGCACCAACACTGAGTTTCATTTGCTTTGTGCATATGTGTGTAATGCAACAGTAGAGGTCTATACTATTTTCCCCTAGCTAAAGTCCATTCCTCAAGAATTTCACCAAAACAACTCAGCATATCATGTTTGCAGTGTTTATTAGACGTAATACACATGATTTTCCCTTCATGAGCAATGAAGATTAATTTGTTTTCTTAGGGGCAAATCAGCTTAGTGGTTTATTAGGTTTAATGCATTATAAATTGGAAGACATGATTCAAAGGATTTCTGTACAATGTTTCATTCCTTTGATTAGTAATACAATTTGAAATTAATACCCTAATTTCCTAGAAAAGTAGAAAGGATTTTCCCATACATGATTAAGCTCTCAACAATACATCACTTTTGAATCTGTATTTACTAATATACCCAGTCTCCCAGGGACAGCCTATGAAATGCTCCTTGTACAGTTGTTTTTCAGTCATCAAGTGTGAGTCAGGGGTGGCCATTATCTCACAGTGGGTTAAGCCTTTGCTGGGACACTTGCATCCCATATCAAGAGAGTGCCTGGTTCAAGTCCACACCATTCCACAATTCCAATCCAACATCCTGCTAATGTGCCTGGGAGGCAGCAGATGATGACCCAAGTGCTTGGGTTCTGCTGCCCACATGAGACACCTGGATGGAATTCTTGGTTTCTGGCTTCAACCTGGCCTAGCTCTGACTGTTGTGGGCATTTAGGGAAAGAACCAGTTGATGGATGATCTCTCTCTCTCTCTCTCTCTTTCTCCCCCTCTCTGTCACTCTGCCTTTTCAAATAAAATAACAGGCAGAGTTAGTTAGACAGTGAGAGAGAGAGAGACATAGGGAGAAAGGTTCACCCTCCAAGTGGCCGCTACAGCCGGCATGCTGAGCTGCTCGGAAGCCAGGAGCCAGGTGCTTCTCCTGGTCTCCCAGGCAGGTGCAGGGGCCCAAGGACCTGGGCCATCCTCCACTGCCCTCCCAGGCCACAGCAGAGAGCTGGACTGGAAGAGGGGCAACCGGGACAGAACCCGGCGCCCCAACCGGGAGGATTAGCCTAGTGAGCTGCAGCGCCGGCCCTAAAAAAGAATTTTTAAAGTCCCTTTAATTTAAGTATGTTTGTGACTGTATAAGACACTTTGTAATTTGTAGGTCATTTATTAAAGGTCTTTATGATTCTTCAAAATTAAAACAAAACAGCAACAATAAAATTCTATAGCATAAAATATAGTCTATGACTAGAGCTAACTTGTGCAATGAGAAGCAGAGTCAGAGACCCAAATTTTTACAGTTCCCTTGAATTCAGTGCCACTTATTTCCTGAAGCTTGATTACTTCCTCCTTGAGACACTCATTCATAATAAATAATCAATTCTCTCTGTAGCTTTAAGCTGCTTCAAGTTGGTTACTGTTAGTGGCATCAATAATCAGTACATATTTCTGTGCTGAGCCACCTTGTAATATGTATATTAATTCATTTCGGTGCATGAGCCCAGTGATTCTCAGCTAAATTTGGGGGACCAGAGGGGGTACCTTACTGATGCCACAATATTAAGAATCCTCTCATTAGAGAAAGATACCCAGCTGTGGGTGTTTGGTGCAGCAGACAAGACAGCATTTAGGATGCCTGAATCCCACATCAGAGGGCCTGGGCTTGAGCCCTGGGTCTATTCTGATTCCTGCTAATGCACACCCTGGGAGACAACAGGTGATGGCTCAAGCACCTGGGTCCTTGCCATCCATATGGAAGACCCAGATGGAGTTCTGGGCTCCTGGCTTCAGCCTGGCCCAGCCTTGGTTATTGCAGGCATTTGGAGAGTGAACCAGTAGATGCAATATTTGTCTGTCTAGGTCTCTCTCTACTCTTTTTTTTTTTTTTGACAGGCAGAGTGGACAGTGAGAGGGAGAGACAGAGAGAAAGGTCTTCCTTTTGCCATTGGTTCACCCTCCAATGGCCGCCGTGGCCAGCACGCTGCGGCCAGTGCACCGCGCTGATCCGATGGCAGGAGCCAGGTACTTATCCTGGTCTCCCATGGGGTGCAGGGCCCAAGTACTTGGGCCATCCTCCACTGCACTCCCTGGCCACAGCAGAGAGCTGGCCTGGAAAAGGGGCAACCGGGACAGAATCTGGCGCCCCGACTGCGACTAGAACCTGGTGTGCCGGCACCACAAGGCGGAGGATTAGCCTAGTGAGCCGCGGCGCCGGCCATCTCTCTCTACTCTTCCCTCCCTGAGAATGTGTGTGTATATGTGTGTGTGTGTGTGTGTGTGTGTCTTCCAAATAAAATGACAATAAATAGAACAATAAAAAGTACCTGAACCAACCTGATCTGACTTTTGCAAACAAGATTTCAAGGCCCCTGTTAAGGTACCCCCTTAGAGAAGGCTGCCCCTTCTTTCTTGGGTGGTCCGCAGGTTACACTGTGCACCCAGACTTGGGTGCTACATGAAAAGGACAGAGGGACTGCAGTGCACCAGTTCTCCACAGTACAGGCGATCTCTCTATCTTTGAGGCCTAACGCTGACTCCAGATGCACAGCTTTATGACTTCCTTCTCCCAAACGACACAGAAAAGAAAACACAGAAAGAAAAGCATACTTAAGTCAGTGTTATCAGGAAATGATTATTAGTTTTGCTGAAAACATAGTGCCTTTGAGGCTTTGAATGAAAGTATTAACTTAAACCATTCCTGAAATAAATAAATATTCAGAAAGAATAGTACATGAACTTGGCTTGCCTCAGGCTAACAGAAGTATTTATGATTCTATCATGCATGTTCTTCTTTGGAAATTTTCTTTCATCTGAAAAATGATTCGTTCACCTGGATACCCTTTAGGAATCAAACATAGATACAAAGCAATGACAGCTTGAATTTTGCTCTCCGTATAATAAATCAATTGATGCCATGCCTTTCCATTAAGAGGAACCCACTAACGGCCAAATGGGAATGCTTTGAATTAACCTGATCGACAAAAGCCAGTTAAGTTGTAAATCTATGGACTAAAGCCTCGCTGTATCTACTATGTTTTGTAAGAGTTCCTTAAAGTGTGTTCATTTTGTAATTAACATCTGAGCAACATCAGGATTGAACTTACATAGAATGCCTCCCAGCAGCGTGTTAGCTACTCAGAATAAGGAGCAAGTCTTTCATATCTTCTCTCCACACACGCTGGGGTGAGCTGGACAGCTGTTCAGTTGTGTGTGGAGCTGAGTCAATGGTAATGGGAAAGTTGGATCAGGAGAGGAGAGATGAAAGAGCGTGGCAAGAATGTCATACCAGGGAGCCAACAGGAAGAAGTCAAGGTTGAGGGAGACAGAGGAGAGACCTGAGGCAAGCATGGGACGTAATTTTCTTTATCCTTAGATATGGTTTTGTCTGGGATGTGGAAACTGGCACATTTCCCACTCCTACTCTTTTGGGGCCCTGTGGCTTTCAGAATTATGTCAGAGCCACTCTGTGAACCAGGATGCCAGCAGGTGGGATGGAAGAAAAGGCGTTGCTGCTACAGACCCCTGCTCCAGTGGCATGTGCTAATATCTACAGAGGCAGCAGGGGCACAGGCAGCTCAGCCACAAGCTCAGCTGTTTGGGGGGGGGGGGGGTTGAGTGGATTTTCTGTTTTTTTTTTTTTTTTAATTATTATTTTTTAAATGAATTACAGAGAGAGAGGGAGAGATAGAGAAAGAGAAAGAGATCATCCACCTACTGGTTCACTCCCCAGATGGCTACAACAGCCAAGGCTGGGCCAGGCCAAAGCCAGGAGCTTCATCTGGGTCTCCCACACAGGTGCAGGGAACCAAGCACTTGGGCCATCTGCTGCTACTTTTCCTGGGCCATTAGCAGGGAGCTGCATCAAATGGAATGCCAGCATTACAGGGGATGGCTTTACCAACGATGCAACATCAGCCCCCTGAATGGATTTTCCTATGCCACTTAGTCTCTTTGGTAAGCTTCCATTCCATCAGGTGTATCAATCAGAATGTAGTAAGAAAACTGAAACCACTGTAGGTATTTCAAGTAGAAAGGGATTTAATACAGGGAATAACATGCTTATAACTCTCTGGGAAGGGCTGAGGGAACTACGGATAGGGAAACCCATCAACAGTCTGAGGAAATAAGGAAGCTGCAGACATCTTAAAAGCTGTCTCGGGCCGGCGCCGCGGCTCACTAGGCTAATCCTCCGCCTAGCGGCGCCGGCACACCGGGTTCTAGTCCCGGTCAGGGCGCCGGATTCTGTCCCGGTTGCCCCTCTTCCAGGCCAGCCCTCTGCTGTGGCAAGGGAGTGCAGTGGAGGATGGCCCAGGTGCTTGGGCCCTGCACCCCATGGGAGACCAGGAAAAGCACCTGGCTCCTGGCTCCTGCCATCGGATCAGCGTGGTGCGCTGGCCGCAGCGCGCCGGCCACGGCGGCCATTGGAGGGTAAACCAACGGCAAAGGAAGACCTTTCTCTCTGTCTCTCTCTCTCACTGTCCACTCTGCCTGTCAAAAAAAAAAAAAAAAAAAAAAAAAGCTGTCTCAGCTGCCTGTGTCACCAGGGCAGAGTGGTTCAGGAGAGCCACAAGAAGCCACCGAAAAATTTCATGTTGTTGGGGCTAGGGCTGTGGCATAGCAGGTAAAGACACCTGGTGGACAGCAATTAGGTCCTGGCTGCTCCACTTCCAACCCAGCTCCCTGCTAATGCGCCTGGGAAAGCAGCAGATGGCCCATGTACTTGGGACCCTGAACCCACATGGGAGACCCAGATGACTCCTGGCTTTGGATCAGCCCAGCTCTGGCCATTGAGACTATTTAGGGAGTAAACCAGCATATAGAAGACCTCTCTCCCTCTCTCTATCTCTCTCTGTAACTCTGCCTTTCAGATAAATAAATAAATCTTTTTAAAAAATTCACATTGCGGCCGGCGCCGCGGCTCACTAGGCTAATCCTCCGCCTAGCGGTGCCGGCACACCGGGTTCTAGTCCCGGTCGGGGCGCCGGATTCTGTCCCGGTTGCCCCTCTTCCAGGCCAGCCCTCTGCTGTGGCCAGGGAGTGCAGTGGAGGATGGCCCAGGTGCTTGGGCCCTGCACCCCATGGGAGACGAGGAAAGGCACCTGGCTCCTGGCTCCTGCCATCGGATCAGCGTGGTGCGCCGGCCGCAGCGCGCCGGCCACGGCGGCCATTGGAGGGTGGACCACCGGCAGAGGAAGACCTTTCTCTCTGTCTCTCTCTCTCACTGTCCACTCTGCCTGTCAAAAAAAAAAAAAAATTCACGTTGCTATTTCCAGAGGCCCATGTGCTTCAAAAAATTATTTATGTATTTCAAAGGCAAAGTGACAGATAGAAGGGGAGGGAGAGGAAAGGGGGAGGGGGAGATCTACTTGCTGGTTCCCTCCCCCAAATAGTTGCAATTACCAGGACTAGGCTGGGCCAAAGACAGAAGCCTGAAACTTCATTTGGGTCTCCCAGGTGGGTGGCAAGGTCCCAAGAACGTTGGCCATCTCTGCTGCTTCCTAGGCAGGGAACTGGATCACAAGTGGAGCAGCTGGGACTAGAACCTGTGTTCCTATATGGAATGTCCGTGTCACAAGCTGCTACTTAAGCCACTGTGCCATAATGTCCATCCAGCTTTTATTTATAATGAAAAAAATCACAACATACTACAACATGGTATTTTTTATTAATTTACCACCTGAGGTGTTTCTTCAACTTCACAGTTCATGATCAGTAATGTCATAAAAACGTTTAGAGCTGTCAAATTTGAGAAAATTTCCAACATTTTTCTCATAGTGGCTGTATATTTTCATACTGAATATTTGAAATATTACTCTCCAGTCATCTTCGAGTTGATGAACGCATTCGCTATGGATGTCCTCATAGCAGTAGCACAGTATGAGTTTGAGATCACTTTTTTCCATGTTGGTATTTTGTGTCAAGTCAGAGGAGATTTAAATATTCTCCCAATGTGTTTAAATGCTCCGTTTCTCTTCATTCATTGGATAATCAAACAATCCGAAAGCATATTCATCACTTTCATTTGAAATTTAACTTGGGGGCCAGCACTGTGGCATAGCAGGTAGGGCCACCACCTGCAGTGCCGGCATCCCATGTGGGCATCAATTCGAGTCCTGGCTGCACCACTTCCGATCCAGCTCTCTGCTATGGCCTGGGAAAGTAGTAGAAGATGGCCCAAGTCCTTGGGCCCCTGTACCCACTGGGAGACCCAGAGGAAGCTCCTGGTTCCTGGCCATTTTGGCTAATTGGGGAGTGAACCAGCAGATGGAAGACCACCCTCTCTCTCTCTGCCTTTCCTCTCTCTGTGTAACTCTGCCTTTCAAATAAATAAATAAATCTTAAAAAAATTTAACTTGGTCTTTTAATATGAAGCACTGTTTTCAAAATTTATTTTGGTTACAATTTGCTTCTTGCAAAATGTCAATTGATTTTATCACTGATCTTTATCACTCTGCTTTGTTTTTTTTTTGTTTTTTTTTTTTTTTTTTTTTTTGACAGGCAGAGTGGACAGTGAGAGAGAGAGACAGAGAGAAAGGTCTTCCTTTGCCGTTGGTTCACCCTCCAATGGCCGCCGCGGCCGGCGCGCTGCGGCCGGCGCACCGCGCTGATCCGATGGCAGGAGCCAGGAGCCAGGTGCTTTTCCTGGTCTCCCATGGGGTGCAGGGCCCAAGCACTTGGGCCATCCTCCACTGCACTCCCTGGCCACAGCAGAGGGCTGGCCTGGAAGAGGGGCAACCGGGACAGAATCCGGCGCCCCGACCGGGACTAGAACCCGGTGTGCCGGCGCCGCTAGGCGGAGGATTAGCCTAGTGAACCGCGGCGCCGGCCTATCACTCTGCTTTGTATTCTATTAAGTTTTTCTTAAGTGTTCCTTCTTATCTGAATTTTCTTTCATTTCTCTAAAAAACACATCTAATGACAAAAGAGGCACTCTTCATATCTACTGAAATTAGAAGCCCCTAAATTCTCATATGATTTACTAAAACATTTCAAAATGTCTTCCCACATTGCAGTTAAGACTGTGTATTTCAAGTTCCCCTTAGCTGAATTCAGAAGCTGCCCACAGCCACTTCAATGCCACGCTAGAGAGGGAATGTGGGGTGCGTGGTCAGTGCAGCGGTGTAGATGCCACGGGAGATGCCTGCATCGCTCATCAGAGTGCCTGCGCTGGAGCCCCAGCTCGGCTTCCGATGCCACCTTCCTGCGGGTGCACTCCCCTGGAGGCAGTGTTTCATGAACTCAGGTTCTTGGATCCCTGTCCCCCTCATGCGAGACCCCGACTGAGTTCCAGGTGCCTGACGCTGGTCTGGTCCAGCCCATCTACAACACTTGTAGCATCTGGGGAGTGAATCAGCAGACTGAAGATCTCTGTGTCCCTGTGTCTCTCCCTCTGCCTTCCAAACAAATGAATAAACATTTTTAATAGCAAGACTTCCAGAAAGAGGAGAAGGAGGAGGAAGATGAGGAGGTAAGTGTGATAGAAGAGAGGTACAAATGGGAAGGTACAGAATCTTTAACTGATTGTAGTTCAAAGATCTTTTGAAATTTTACAAAAACGTATGCTAGAAAGGGGCCCACAGATGTGAGGGTCCCTGGGTGGGTGATTCTGACCTGAGTCATCATCTTGCACCTGCCTGACCTTTGATTTGGTTTCCTGAGGTTACGACTTGGTCGCCATTCCTTCTGTGTCACAGCTGGGTGCCCCAGGGGTACATACTGGGTAGGAAGCTCTGCTGAAGGCTCTTTTTCTACCTGGCTAACCTGTCCAGGGGCTTCTATGGACTCTGGTCTCCCCAGGCTCCACGTGAACGCGGAGGCTCAGGCTGCGTCCGCACCAAGTCAGCGAGTCCTCTGTGCAGACTCCGGTGCTCCCCTATCCCTTGGAACCTGGCCCACTTAGGACAAGGCACTGCCCCCTGGCTTCCCACCACTGCTGTGGGCCCCACCGTGGCCACGCACTCAGCACTTCTGTCTGATGCCTTTTATGCACTTCGACCCAGGGACCCCCTTTCCTGTACTGGGAGAAAGAAAACCGATGCCCTCGATGACCCATTGAATCCTTCCCAGGTCAAAGGAGTTAAAACTTCAAAAGCTTTTCTCTGCTTTGTTTGCCTTGCTGAGGCACTGAGGGTTGGGGCATGTAGCTAACAAAATCGAGGAAAGGCAGAGAGAAGGAAAGAAAGAATGAAAACAAAGCAGAAGGCTACATATTTAAATCTACCTTGCCACGCGAGGGTCAGCATCTTCCTCTCCTAACCTGCCGCTCTGCGCTCCCACGCGCCACCGAAAGGGAGTGGGCGAAGTCCCGAGCCCCGTCCCACCCTCTTCCCTGACATCCACGCCAGTTCCTCCACTGCAGCCCCGGCTGGAGCCTGCTGCTTGTCCAGTGCTCATGAGGCTCCTGCCATCATCCCTGGAGGGAAATGACTCTCTTGGGATGGGTTTCCAAGGTACAGCTCAAGAAAAGTCTCGTAAACAGACCCAGCAGGCTTGTTCCAAAGGGGCAGCGATGGCGGCCCTCCCACCCCCTCTCCCGTCTCCCTTTCTTTCCACCCACGTCTCTAAGTCACTCGGCTTCCCCGGTGGGGTCTGAAGCCTCCACACCTAGGCTGAAAGGTCACAGTTGCAGCGCATCCTGTGACTGCTCGTGTTGATGGCAGCAGCTGGGGAAGATGACACCGAAGCGTGGCAGGGAAATTAGGAGGGAAGAAGAAACCCTGGAGTAAGCGGGAGACAGCGGCTGTTTCTTCCCTTGCGCTTCCCCAGAGCAAACTCTGCATTAGGAAGTCCCAAGGGGCCTCTTAGGTGAATCTTGCCACGGTACCAAATCACTTAGCCTCCTCTTCCCAGCCTCTCACCACCCACCCGCCCACTGCCAAAAGCTCTTCCTCCCTGAAGATCGCACTCCTCTTGATCAAAGAGCGCGGTCCTCAGACCTTCTCAGTCTCCTCTCCTCTTCTCATCCCGCCTTCACCATTCGTGCAGCTTAACTATCCCCACCCCTGAATCTTGGCAACACCTCACTCACTCTTCTTTCATAACACTGATCACTTTGAACCCTGGGATGTGCTTTAAAGCATATGCCTCCTGCCCTCACTAGGGGTTGGTGGCCATCAGCATCCTTCAGGCAGGACCCTCTGGTTTGTGCCTCTGCCCACCCCCATGGCACCTAGCTTAGAGCCTTTTACATAGCAGGGGCTTGGCAACATCAGCTGAATCGGGTGTGACAGGTGCCACAGCCCTGGAGCTCAGGGCTCTGTGTGTGCTCTCTGCAGCTTCCTTGCCTACTTGGAACTGTCCCGCCACCCTCTGGCCTTTCCCTGCACAGTCTCCACCTCTGTTGCCCTGCCCAGTTTCCCACTTATACCCAGACAATGCTCCTTTGGAGATAGGCTTGACAGCTACTGATGCCCCTCCCACCTCCCACTCTTCCTGATGGCGACAGCCTTTGCTCTACTGATACAGGCTGCCCTGGAGGCTCACTCAAACCAGATTTCACCTGTTCAAAAAAAAAAAAAAAAGAAAGAAAGAAAGAAAGAAAGCTTCAAAGTTCAACTTGCTCCAGTCTCCCCTACCCCTAGGGAGAGTTCTTGGAAGTGAGCCCAACATTAATAATATGGCAAAAATGGAAGACAAGAGTAGCACCTGCCTTATAATCATGGAACATTAGCCTTTTTATGTACGTTGCCTTTCTGGTGGGAGGCAAGATTCAACTTTTTCTAGATACAGATCTATGTGATGATAAGCTGGGTTCTGCTGGAACTTACCTTCACCCTTTTACTCACCTCAGAATACTAAACTTGAAAGAAGATATGCCTGTGAGGAATGAATTCTCTGAATTTTTCTAGTCCACACCTAGCACACACGTGCACACACACACACGACTTTTTAGAACAATTTTGCTCACCATGACTCTACACTGTAATTAGATAAGACGTGTGTCTGCCATATTCTACCATGGAGAAGCTGGACTTAGAGAGGTCTGCCATCCGGTTCCAGGCCCTACAGCAAGTAATTGAATCTGGATACAGATCCCTTTGTACAGTAAATGATTTTTAGAATTTTCTTTGAACTTTGATCTCTCAGCTTCTTATACATGATACCTAAGTTTTCATTAGACAATGTGATGGAGGATGCATAATTATAATAAAATCAACATAGCTGTAGACTGGTTGCCTTCTCCAAATATATTCTCTGTTTTCCTTACTAACAGAATCCCTATGTCATAGGGAACATCAATGCACCCAGCTAAAAGACCAGTTTCCCTTAAAAACCATATGACCTCATGATGAAATTCTGAATGATTTAAGGAGAAATGTCATGAAGGCCTTGGGGACAGACTCCTCAGAGGTGAACTTAACAAGACAAGAGTGCAGTCCTTTTTCTCTCCTTCCTCCTGTCTGGAATGTGGATTTGATGGCTAGATTTCCAATCACTGTCTTGGCCCACCCCTACCTATGCCCTAGAATAGTTGATCTGTAAGATAGAAGAAACCAGGGTCTTTGATAACTGTGAAGCTACCAAACCAGCCCTAAACATCTCCTTCATGTGAGAAATAAACAACTTTATCTCAGTATTGTTGTTTTCAGTTTTTAATAATGTGTAGCTGGATCTAATCATGACTGACAAGCCTAGTAACACATTTTATTGAGTTTTAGATGACAAATGAGGATTTACTAAGATTTCTTTCTTTCTCAAATATATTATTAAATGACTATAAGCTCATCTATTTAATTTTTAAATAATACTCTTTTCCTTTAGGGGGAGTGGACTGACTGTAAAGAGGCATGAGCAAGTGTCTGGAATGCTGGAAGAGTTTGTTTCTTGATCAGATGTGTTCAATTTGAGTTGTATTCAAGTTATGTATATTTCTTTGTATATTTTTAAAAAATTATTTTAGAGGTATGGAGAGAGAGAGAGAGAGAGAGAGAGAGAGAGGAAGAGAGAGAGAGCAGTCCCCAAATGCCTGCAACAGGAGGCAGGAATTCATTCCAGGTCTACCATGTAGGTGGCAAGGATTCATCACCTGCTGACTCCTAGGGTCTATGTTAGCAGGAAGCTAGAATTGTGAGCCAGAGCTGGGATCAAGTCCAGGTATGGAAGGCTGGCTTTATAACTAATGTCTTAAGTGCTGGACTGAATGCCCACCCCCCTGTATAAGTTTTACACATCAACAAAAAGCTTAAAAATATATGCATTGTAAATTTGTCCTTTTGAGTGGAATTAGTTAGGATTAGAGATTTTAAAAGGTTAAAGCCTCAGAGAATTGTGAAGACTAAGTGAATAATAAATCGAAAATTAAATTGCAAATAAAATTATTCAGTTTTAATCTATTCAGTTATGCACCTCATGAGTATTTTTGGAGGACCTACTATGTGCCAGGAACCCAACTATGACATTAGCCCTAATGTAACTAGTTGGTGTTCCTCCCCCTGGACTCTAAGCTTCGTGGGGACAGGAACTAATCTATTTTGTCTTACTGTACCCATGGTTGCTTAACACAGCACCAGGCAAATAGTGGCACTTGATGGAACCAATGATGAAGTGACTGTATTATAGGTTAAATAACCTCTTGTGGACCACTAAGAAAATGTATTTCAAGTCTCAAACAACTGACTTACAAGTGATCTTTTGGAATTCATTTGTAAATTAGGGGCAATCTAGGGCTCTTCAGTGTCAGGATTAAATCATGAACTACAAGTAACATTTCTGGCAATTCTCTTCAAGCTCCGGAAATTATGTAGTCTAAAACATAAGAGGGTGAAAATCATAATGCAATTATCACAAGAAACCATCAAAAGCCCTTAACTACACTGGTTTAAAAGAGTAGAACAGATTAACTTCTTGATATCATAATGAAAATGCAAACACTATGACTAACACATACCCTATCAAAATAGAACATTTTCATTGCATGGCAAGAAAGAAAAGATGTCTGTGTTTTAAGCAATCAAAGAACAAAATTGAAAATGCAAGCAACTGGAAAATGGCAGTCCATAGAAATTCTGTGTTAAAATACAGTAAGCGTATGACTACAAATTTTCAACGTAATTTAAAATACTCCTTAGTAGCTTCTAAAACTAATCTAGATTCAAAAAAGAGAGCAATATCACTTTGACATCTGTAAGAGACCTTTTTTAGGGTGCACAGCCAGCCCACAGTCCTTTCATGGAAATTGCCTTTGGCTGAAAGACCAAGCCTAGACAGCCATTTTGATCAGGCGCTCTAGCCACAGCTAATTGGACAACTGAAGAACTCTTGACCTAAGCTGAACCAATCAGAATCTTCATCCTGACAACTTGAATCGGTAGCACTAGTCTGTAACAGTGATGGGCTGCAGAACTTGAAGATCAAATAGAGTTGAGGCTGAGATTGGCTTCACAACAGATCAGTTTCACAAATGTAAAAATTATGGGGGCGCAGAAAGCACGAGTAGCAAAGGAAGCCCACTTGAAACAAAGGAAAATGAAATATAAATGCAAAGCGGGGCGAGGTAAGAGCCGCGGCTGGCAGGCAGGGCAACAGAACAAGTTCTGTTTCCCAGTTGTCAGGTCCCATGATCTCCAGCTGATTGTGTTTCTTTTTGCAATCATCAAACTCTCAGTCCTGTCCTGGCTCAGTGCCCCCAACCCTACTTTTTATTTGATTAAATATTTCTTCAGCTCCTACCATTTGTCACTGTTCTTTGCATCAGGAATATAATAGTAAATAAAAGAGAAAAAAAATCACAAATGTGTTGGGCTCAAGCGGGATAATTACACTGAGTATATGAACAGATACATACAATGCATTGTAATGGATGCAAAAGTCAAGATAAACACCAGGTATTATGATAAAATAATAGTTCACTTACTCACAGTGAACTTCACCCAACATTTTATTTGACAGTAAGTAAAACTTTATATCTTGCAACCAAAAATACCTGTTTGAACATGTTATTTCCATATGTATATTTAAATACATACATACTCTCCCCCTTCTCTTCAGCCTCCCCGGGAGTGGACAAGAGAGCAGAGAGCTTATCTGGGTTAGAATTCAGGCCTCTAGCACTCACTAGCACATGACCCAGCATACATTACATAACCTCCCTGCATCACATTCACCTTTTGCCTCATGGGATAGCTGTGAGGACTCGATGGGTAATTTATAGAGAGCTTTAGAAGTGTACCTGATATTTGATAAGTGTTCACCAATTGCTAGCACTTTCATAATTTTGTTATCATGATGGCGGTGGTGGTGGTGGTGGTAGCTATTATGTGAACAGTGTGTTTCTTGCAATTTGAAGAAATATCAGCTAGGAATGACTAGGTAGCATTACTGACACGTGATTGCTGGGTTGGAAGCCTGGTCCTCAGTTTTACTGATCTAAATGTTGATGATAGGGGCTGGCCTTTGCTGCAGCAGGTTTAGCTGCTGCTCCTGAATGGCATCTCGTATTGGAGCATTGGTCCAAGTCCTGGCTGCTCCACCTTCCAATCCAGCTCCTGCTAATGCGCCCGGGGAAGGCAGCAGAAGATGGCCCAAGTACTTAGGACCCTGTCACCCATGTGGGAGACCCAGATGGAGTTCTTGGCTCCAGGTTGACACCTGGCCCTAGACCAGGATGTTGCAGCTATGTGGGGAGTGAACCAGCAGATGGGAGATCTCTCTCTCTCTCTCTCTTTCTCTCTCTGCCTTCTCTGTCACTCTGTCTTTCAAATAAAATAAATAAGTCCTTACAGACAACGTTGATAGTATACACAGAGCAGCTCACATTTGTCACATGGCATATATCCATCAATGTGCCTGCTACTTAACCACAAGAAATTTTATTGTCAGATAGGACATAGTGTGCAGGTGCTGGCTCCCACAGCTCAACTGTGCTATCAAAGACCCGCACAGAGCACTCTCCTCCTCACACACAGCCTTTTGCCAGGCAGAGAATCCTTTACCTTAGTAATAATCCCCTTCCTGGCCTGCTCCTTTGGGCACTCCAGGCTACCATGATTGCAGTTTGGGTGTGCCCAACTTGGCAGTCGTATTTTAACAGATTTCTTAGGTCTGTCACTCCTGCTGATGGATGATCTCATCCGTCACCTTTGGAGTCTTTTCTAATTTGATTTCTCTGAGGGAAACCTTACCTTCAGCTTTGGGGGTGCAGTCATCCTTAATATGAAAGATCATGTCAACCATTTAAAAATAACTTTGATCTATTTAAAATTACTATGTGCTTTCAGCCATGATAAAACGAACTCATATTCCTTGGCTGAATTTAAAATTGTCTTCCTCCCATCTTCTTGGAATCCTTGCTGTTTAGATAACTCCAGAGGGGCAAGTGCTTAAAGCATTGACTCGTCTACGTGAGAGAGAGTGCTTGGCACTTAAGTGTGCTTTAATAGCTATCACTCCACAGAACAGATGTTTGTATGTTTTGTGGGCATCATAAATATTAAGAATGAAGCTATATGGTTTGGAAAGCATTTCCCATTAATTGTTAATGCTTACTATGAGGATGAGAGAGGGAAATTCCTTGGGGGAAATCAAGATACAATTTTATGCCTAACGTTACTGTATTTCCATTTCAGGGCTGCAGCTGGAGAGAATTACTCTCTGATTTCTGGAATATCAAACGAAAGTCCTAATTAATGTAATGCCCGAGTGTCCCTCACTCCATATAGCTCCATAGGTGTGTGATGTGTAACCATGAATAGGAGGTATGATGGAGAAGACAGCAGTGGACTCAGGGCACTTCCATCTTTCCCTGGCCCAGGGATCACGGACTTACTAAGACTTTCTGAATTTAGTTATTTAACCTATAAAACAGAGGCTAATATCACTTGCCTCAAAGGGTTGTTAACATATTTAATAAGAAATATTTAAGGGGCTGACACTATGGTGTAGTAGGTTAGGCCTCCGCCTGTGCTGCAAGCATCCCATATGGATACTGCTCATTGCTAACGGCCTGAGAAAGCAGTAGAAGATGGCCCAAGTGCTTGGGCCCCTGCAACCATGTGGGAGACCCAGATGGGGCTCCTGGCTCTGGATTGGCCCAGCTCTGGCTGTTGTGGCCATTTGGGGAGTGAACCAGTGGATGGAAGACCTCTCTCTCTGTCTGAAACTCTGCCTCTCAAATAAATAAATACATCTTTTAAAAAAAAAGTATTTAAGGGGTTGGTGGTGTGGCACAGTGAGTTAAGCTGCAGCTTGCGAGGCCAGCATCTCATATGAGCACCGGTTTGGGTTCTGGCTGCTCCACTTCCAATCCAGCTCCCTGATAATGCACCTGGGAAAGCAGCAGAGGATGGCCTAAGTGCTTGGGCCCCTGCACATACATGGGAGAGCTCCTGGCTCCTGGTTTCAGCCTGGCCCAGTGCAGGCTGTTGCAGTCATGTGGGGAACAAACCAGTGGATGGAAGAGCTCTGTCTTTCCCTCTTTTTCTATAACTCTGATATTCAAATAAATAAATAAATCTTTTTCACCTTTTTTTTTAAAGGCAGCTCTGCACAGTGAGCTCTGGGTCTATTATTGATGTCCCATATGTAGGCCAAGTGCCACTGGTCTTTCCCAGCTGCCCGTGGCAAGTATTCATTCATTTACGGAAGGCCCATTGGGCACCGTGAAGACCTCAAGCAGCAAACAGAGAAATCAGTGACGGAGGCAAGGCGGGGCTGGGAGGGTCGCAGGGAGGGCAGGGTCTGTTCAGGGACAGAAACACATTCAGGAGAGGAAACCTGGGCACGAGCACACATGTGACGTCACAAAAGCCTGAGAAGTGCCGGGGAACTCGGGTTTCTGTGCGGAGCTCCTTTTATCTTCCTGCTACAAGATAACTTGGCTATGTTTGCACTAAAGGGGACAGTGCTTTCAGATGGAAATTTTTTTAAGATTTATTTTATTTACAGAGTTACAGAGAGAGAGAGTGAGAGAGAGAGAGAGATTTTCCATCTGTTAGTACACTCTCCAAATGGCCACAATAGCTGGGGCTGAGCCAGGCTGAACCCAGGAGCCTGGAACTCCATCCAGGTCTCCCACGTGGGTGCAGGGGCCGAAGCATTTGGGCCATGTTTTGTGGCTTTCCCAGGCGCATTAGCAGGGAGCTGGACTGGAAGTGGAGCAGCCAGGACTCAAACTGGTGTCCATATGAGATGCCAGTGTCACAGCATGGCAACTTAACCTAATACGCCACAATGCCAGCCCCAGATGGAAATTAAAATACCAAAACCAGAAAACTAAAACCTCCTCTTCCATGCTGACCTGTCTGTTGATTAGTTTTGCCATGAGCAGCTGCAGATGAAGTCAACTGAAATTCTGAAATCAAATCATGCACGGCGCCAAGCTGTTTTTTCTGGAATGAATTTTAAACCGTTGCACAAAGTCTAAATTGTAAATCCTTTGGTACATCTCCCAAATAGTCTGATTCAGTACTCTGCAAAAGAAAAATAGAAATGAGGACAAGAATTACAGAAAAATGAGATCTCTTTTTGAAAGAACTCTGATTCTACCTCAGCCGTAGGAGCGATGGAACCTCTCTTTTTTCAATACAGTAATAAAATATTGGTTTCTCCCTCACCCCACCTAATGGGTGGTGGCAGAGTGTTATTGTTTTTATGTCTCAGTCTTTCCCTGGAAGAGGAATGGGAACAGCATCACAGAGGAGGTGACTTGTGACCACTTCCAGGTAGGAGCATCAGTTTACCAGGTAGGGAATGGGCAGGTGCAGGAGAGGCCGCTCCAAAGACTGAGAACACGGGGCCAGCACTGTGGTGCAGCAGGTTAAGCTGCTGCCTACAATGCTGGCATCCCCCATGGGCACCAGTCGCAGTCCTGGCTGCTCCACTTCCAATCCAGGTCCTAGCTAATGGGTCTGAAAAAGCAGCAGATGATGGCCCAAGTATTTGGGTCCCTGCACACACATGAGACCTGGATGGAGTTCCAGGCTCCTGGCTTTGACCTGGCCCAGCCCTGGCTGATGCGGCCACGTGGGGAGTAAACCAGCAGCTAGGTCTCTTTCTCTCTCCCTCTCTGTGACTCTGTCTTTCAAAGAAATCAACCTTGAGAGAGTCAGGGAAGGGGAAGGAGAGAGAGAGAGAGAGAGAGAGAGAGAGAGAGAGAGAGAGAGAGAGAGGAAACCCATGTTAAGGACCCAGCCATGGGGAAGCGGGGGAGAGCCTGGGGGACATTAGTGTTCTCAGCTCCCTCTTGCCGTCAGGTCACTGTGCCACCTCACACCGCGGCCTCCCTCTACAGTGTCTAATGCGTGATAAATCCAATCGGGGTTTAGATCTCTGCTGTTTTCCTGCACTCTGTTTACTTCCTCTTCCTGATGCTTCTTCCCTTGCCTCCTGGGAACCACACTCTCCTACCTTTCTGGTTGTCCTTTCTCAGTTTCCTTTTAAGCTCTTCTTCCTTAACCCTTCTATGTTATGGTTCTTAGCACCAGTCCCAAATCTCCACCTTTCTCACCTGCACCCACGGCCATGGGCATCCTGCTTGCTTCTACGACTTTCTTTATCCTCCATAAACAAACAGCTTGCAACTGTCTGATCCCTAGCACAAACCCCTAAGGTCCTCTCCTCTATTCATGTACCGTCTGGGTACCACTGAGATGGCCTACAAGCACCTTGGGCTCCAAAATGAAACACATCGTGTCATCTCAAACTCTTTCTCCCTGGTGTTCAGCAGATCCCCAAACGCACTGCCACGACCTCAGCCGACCACAGGCAGGAACTTGCAGCCCTCCCTCCTTCAGACAGTCAGTTCCGTCTGCCCCACCATCATCCTGCCAATCTAATCAAACCCTGTGTTGGCATTCTTGTCCCTAAACATTTCTTTTTTTTACAACTGTGGTGAAATGAGCACAACACAAAGCATACCATTTCAACCATTTTTAGGTGTCCTGTTCTGTGGCAGTGGGCACGCCCACACTGCTGCGCCGCCATCACCACCACCATCTCTGGAACATTCTCATCTTGCCCAGCCGGAAAACTCTCCATTTCCTCCTCCCCACCCTCATCCCAGCCCCTGGCAACCACAATTCCACTTTCTGTCTCTGTGAATTTGACTCCTCTAGGTAGCTTTTTTTTAATTATTATTATTTAAATATTTATTTATTTGAAAGGCTGAGTTACAGAGAGGCAAAAGCAGAGAGAGAAAGAGAAGTCTTCCATCTGCTGGTTCACTCCCCAAATGGCCACGACGGCCAGAGCTGAGCTGATCAGAAGCCAGGAGCTTCCTCCAGGTCTCCCACATGGGTGCAGGGGCCCAAGCACGTGGGCCATCTTCTGCTGCTTTCCCAGGCCATAGCACAGAGCTGGATTGGAAGTGGAGCAGCTTGGACCCGAACCTGTGCCCATATGGGATTGTAGCTCTGCAAGTGGCAGCTTTACGCGCTACGCCACAGCATATATCACATAGTATTGGTTCTGTGACTGGCTTCTTTTACTCAGTGTAGTGTCCTCCAGGCTCACTCATGTAGTACCATAAGTCAAAATACTCTTCCTTTTTAAACTAAATATTCCGTATAGCAAAATCTGTGTCTCCATTCACCAGTTGATGGATACTGGATTGCTTCCACATTTTGGCTTTTGTGAATGATGCCTCAATGAAAACAAGTGCATAAGCGTCTATTCAAGTCTCTGCTTTTACTTCTTACAGTTATGTACTCAGAGGTGCAACTGCTGGATCAGAGGTAAGTTCTATTTTAAATTTTTTGAGGAAGTGCTGTAGCATTTTCCCCAGTGCTGTACCACTTGACACCTCTGTCAGTAATCCACAAGGGTTCTAATCTCCTCACATGCTCACCATCAGCAGTTTTTTTTAAAATAAGAATAGTCCTGCTGGCACCGCGGCTCACAAGGCTAATCCTCTACCTTGTGGCGCCGGCACACCGGGTTCTAGTCCCGGTCGGGGTGCCGGATTCTGTCCCGGTTGCCCCTCTTCCAGGCCAGCTCTCTGCTGTGGCCAGGGAGTGCAGTGGAGGATGGCTCAAGTCCTTGGGCCCTGCACCCCATGGGAGACCAGGATAAGTACCTGGTTCCTGCCATCCGATCAGCGCGGTGCGCCGGCTGCAGCGCGCCGGCCGCGGCGGCCATTGGAGGGTGAACCAACAGCAAAAGGAAGACCTTTCTCTCTGTCTCTCTCTCACTGTCCACTCTGCCTGTCAAAAAAAAAAAAAAAGAATAGTCCTTATGGCTGTGAAAGGGTATCACATGAATAGGTTTACAATTTTCATTTATTTATTTTATTTGAAAGGCAGAGTGAGACAAAAAGATCTTCCATCTGCTGGTTTTCTCTTCAAATGCCAAAACAGCTGAGACTGGGCCAGGCCCAAGCCAGGATCCAGGAACTCAATCCAGATCTCCCACATGGGTGCAAAGAACCCAACTACTTGAGCCATTACTGCTGCCTCCAGGGGTGTACATCAGCAGGAAGCTAGAATTGGAAGCAGAGCTGGGACTTGAACCCAGGCATTCTGATATGGAATATGGGCATCCCAAACAGTGTCTTAACTCTTACGCCAAACACTTGCTTTCATTGTGGTTTTGATTTGCATTCCCTTAATGCTTAGTAGCATTGTGCACCTTTTCATGTGTTTATTGGTCATTTGCATATTTTCTTTGGAGAAATGTTCATTTAGGTGAACATGTATTTCTTTTTTCTTTTTTCTTTTTTTTTTTTTTTGATAGGCAGAGTGGACAGTGAGAGAGAGAAACAGAGAGAAAGGTCTTCCTTTGCCGTTGGTTCACCCTCCAATGGCCACCGCGGCCGGCGCACCGCGCTGATCCGATAGCAGGAGCCAGGTACTTATCCTGGTCTCCCATGGGGTGCAGGGCCCAAGCACCTGGGCCATCCTCCACTGCACTCCCTGGCCACAGCAGAGAGCTGGCCTGGAAGAGGGGCAAGCGGGACAGAATCCGTCGCCCCGACCGGGACTAGAACCCGTGTGCCGGCGCCACTAGGTGGAGGATTAGCCTAGTGAGCCGCGGCGCCGGCCGAACATGTATTTCTTTGCATTTTTGTTGCGATTACTGAGTTGTAGGGGTTATTTATAAATTCTTAGACATTTTTGTATTTATTTATTTGTTTATTTTTTAACTTTTATTTAATGAATATAAATTTCCAAAGTACAGCTTACGGATTACAATGGCTTCCCCCCCATAACGTCCCTCCCACCCGCAACCCTCCCCTTTCCCACTCCCTCTCCCCTTCCATTCACATCAAGATTCATTTTCGATTCTCTTTATATACAGAAGATCAGTTTAGCATACATTAAGTAAAGATTTCAACAGTTTGCTCCCACACAGAAACATAAAGTGAAAAATACTGTTTGAGTACTAGTTATAGCAGTAAATCTCAATGTACAGCACACTAAGGACAAAGATCCTACATGAGGAGTAAGTGCACAGTGACTCCTGTTGTTGACTTAACAAATTGACACTCTTGTTTATGGCCTCAGTAATCACCCTAGGCTCTTGTCATGAGCTGCCAAGGCTATGGAAGCCCCCTGAGTTCACTGACTGATCATATTTAGACAAGGCCATGGTCAAAGTGGAAGTTCTCTCCTCCCTTCAGAGAAAGGTACCTCCTTCTTTGATGACCCGTTCTTTCCACTGGGATCTCACTCGCGGATATCTTTCATGTAGTTTTTTTTTTTTCCCCAGACATTTTTGTATTTATTTATTTATTTAAAAGGGGAAGAGAGAGAGAAAAATCAAGCTTCTATCCACTAGTTCACTCCCCAAATGCCTGCAGGAGCCAGGGCTAGGCCAGGCTGAAGCCAGAAGCCTAGACCTTATTCAGGGTGTCCTGTATGGTGGCAGAGACCCAAGTCCTTCAGCCATCATCTGCTGCCTCTCAGGGTGGGCAGGGCGCTGGACTGGAAACAGAGCCGGCACTTGAACCCAGACACTCTGTATGGGATTTGGGCGTTCCAAAAGGCATCTTAACCACTGTACCAAATACCCCCTGAGTCAATTCCTTACATCAGTCTCCTGCAGATATTTTCTCCCATTTTCTAGGGTTATCTTTCATCCTGTTGGTAGTATCCTTTGCTATACAAAAGTTTTTAACTTAGATGAAGTTCAATTTATGCACTTTTTCTTTCTGTCAAGATTTTTGCATTTGAGAGGCAGAGAGAGAGAGAGAGAGTCTTATTTCTTTTTTTTTTTTTTTTTTTTTTTTTTTTTTGCAGGCAGAGTGGACAGTGAGAGAGAGAGAGAGACAGAGAGAAAGGTCTTCCTTTGCCGTTGGTTCACCCTCCAATGACCGCCGTGGCTGGCGCGCTGTGGCCGGTGCACGCGCTTGGGCCATCCTCCACTGCACTCCCTGGCCACAGCAGAGAGCTGGCCTGGAAGAGGGGCAAGCGGGACAGAATCCGGCGCCCCGACCGGGACTAGAACCTGGTGTGCCGGCGCCGCTAGGCGGAGGATTAGTCTAGTGAGCCGCGGCGCCGGCCGAGAGAGTCTTATTTCTGCTGGTTCACTCCCAAAATGCCCACAACAGCCAGGGCTAGGCTAGGCCAAATCCAGGAATCAACTGCTTCATCCAGGTATCCCGTGTGGGTGGCAGGAACTCAAGTAGTTCGGCCACAATCCCAAGGTGCATTCACAGGAAGTTAATGCGCTGGAAGCATGGAGTGTCTGGGAATCAAACCAGGAACTCTGAAATGGGATTCTGACATCTCAAGTAGTGACTTAACCCACTGTGCCACAATGCCCTTGATTTTTTTTGTTGTACTTTTGGTGTCATATCCAAGAAATCATGACCAAGTGCAATGTCATGAGGCTTTCCCCTTTGTTTCCTTCTAAGAGTCTGCACTCTTACATTTAGGGCTTTGATTCCTTGACTCCATCAATTTCTTTCCATAGCCATTGCCATTCCCCTACTTTAGAAAACCACCATGTCACATGTCACCATGTCACATGGATTCCTTTCCTCCCATCTTGCTCTCTAATCCACACATCAGATCACTGACAGGGTAACTTTAGTTAAATACCAGTGTGAATGTGTTATTGCTTTGCGTCAAATATTTTAATGGCTTCCTTTTGCCCTGAGGGCAAAGCTTTACTGTGTGTTAATTATCAAGGCTCTTCATATCTGGCTTCTAATTTCCTGTTCAGTCACCATATTCAACTACCTACTATTCTCAGCATAGGTCATGTTCATGTTCTTTAACTCCACTGAATTTTGTATGTGATCCCTCTAGCAATGTTCTTCCCAAACCTCGCTTAGTTGGAACCTTCTCCCTTTACCTTCTCCACCGCTTTCAAAACTCAGTGTGAGTAACAACTGCCTTTAGGAAGCCATCCCTGACCATACCACTGTTCCCTTTCACTGGAGGGCTTAATGTCCGCCTTTCTTGGGCATCACAGAACTGCAGGTAGGCACTTATCACATCAGATTCTTCTAACAACCGTCTCTCCACCTCCTACCA
Organism: Oryctolagus cuniculus; assembly: GCF_051225735.1. Taxonomy (NCBI): domain Eukaryota; kingdom Metazoa; phylum Chordata; class Mammalia; order Lagomorpha; family Leporidae; genus Oryctolagus; species Oryctolagus cuniculus. Next base: position 35,287,336 of record NC_142883.1, on the reverse strand, counting down.
AATATCCACTCCCACATAGCAACTAGAATAAATGATGTCAAAAATCCAAGTTAGGTGAAGATGCTCCTCTGCTCAAAGTCTTCCAGTGGCTGCCCATTTTAAGCAAAGTCAAAGTCCAAGTCCTTACATAAGTACAAAGGCCTGTGCACTCTCCCCGTCTTCTTTGCTCTCATCTCCTGCCTCTCTCCCTCCCTTGCCCATGCTGCTCAGGCCCTCCCTGGCCTCCTTGCAGTTCCTCAGGCACTGCGTGGAGATTGTGTTGGAGTTCCAAGATGGTGGAGTAGGGAGGGAGCTTAGTGCTCTAGTCCAGGAGAAGATAGTTTAAAAAAAGTGGACAGAGTGCAGTCTCAGGGAAAAGTTAGGGAGAAAACGGCAGAGAAAACTTCACACAAATTAGAGGGACAGGGTGGACCTACATGGAGGGCGTGGACACCTGTGACTCAGGACTCCAGCAGTCAAGAACCTATACACCAGCACTGGAAAGTGAGGTGAGAGCTGGCACTGTGGCACAGTGGTTAAAGCCCTGGCCTGAAGCACCAGAATCCCATATGGTGCTGGTTCTAGTCCCGGCTGCTCCTCTTCCTATCCAGGCCTCTGGTATGGCCTTGGAAAGCAGTAGAAGATGGCCCAAGTACTTGGGCCCCTGCACTCACATGGGAGACCTGGAAGAAGCTCCTGACTCCTGGTTCGGATCAGCTCAGCTCCAGCCGTTGCAGCCACCTGGGGAGTGAACCAATGGATGGAAGACTTCTCTCTCTGTCTGTAACTCTTTCAAGTAAATCAAAGGAAGGAAGGAAGGAAGGAAGGAAGGAAGGAAGGAAGGAAGGAAGGAAGGAAGGAATAGAGAGAGAGAGAGAGAGAGAGAGAGAGAGAAAGAGCGAGCTGAGAGCAGACCACAGCAGCCCAAACCACTGATGCTAAAGTTGCAGGAAGAGCCTAGAGGAAACCCAGCTTAGAGTCCTTTGGAGGATAATGTACCTGCCAAACCAGAGGAGAAAAAAAAGGAGGGACACATTTCTCTCTCTCTGATCTCTTTACAATGGTGTCCTGTAACAAACCAATATAGTGGGCACCATTTTGGACATATGTAACAGGTGTGCCAGCTCTTGTCCTCACCCAGTAACCAGCCAAGTGGAGGCTCCTGACTCTGGTGGGGAGAACTAACAGAGGGCTTGGAGCTCATGACTGTGGGAGGCTTCTGTGCCTGGACTGTGAAAAAAAAACTGAGGCTGTGTGGGAGGACTCACGGTGTGGCTGGGACTTTGGGCAGTCACTGTTGGAGACTCCACAGCTCAGGGCTTCCTAGTTAGCTGGTGAGGGGCATTGCTGGGGAATCTGAACTTAACACCAAGGACTGCACAGATCCTTTGTGAGGTCCTTGGGGAAGAGTGGACAAATATTATACCCACTGGAGCTAGTGCTCAGGCACTGGTCTCCATTGAGTAGAGGAGTTCAGCTGAACAGAATAAACTTCCCTTCTGAGTAAAAAAAAAACAACAAAAAGAGGAGATTTACCATGCCAAACCTGGGTGTGTCACCTTAGACATACCCTTCACCCTGGAGAACTGAACAGAGCTCCCTGGCCACACCCACTACAAACCTCTAGATATTCACTAAAAACAAACACTTCAATTATCTACAGAGTCATAGTATGAAGATAAAAGCTTCCAGAGGAAAAAAAAAAGAAGAAGAAACCATTGAGTATCTCCACAAATGCTGAACAACAAATGCACCAATTCAAGAAACAAGAATAAGTAAAACAACATGACACCCCCAAAAGAACACAACACTTCAATACTAGATTGTGAAGATGAAGAGAGGGAAGAAATTCAAGAAATGGAATTCAAAAAATTGATCATAAGATTACATAGAAGTAATCAGAAGCAAATGCACAAAATACTGAAATCCATACAGGACATGAAGAAAAATTTCTCCCATGAAATCGAGATCTTAAAAAGAAATCAAGATGAAATGAAGAATCCAATAGAACAAATAAAAAATGCAGTGGAAAGCCTTAACAACCAAATTGTTGAAGCAGAAGAAAGAATATCAGACTTAGAAGACAAAGCACAGGAAATTATACAGTCAAACCAAAAACAAGAAGAGAAAATTAGGAAGCTAAAAAACAATGTTGAGAATCAATAGGATACTATCAAATGACCCAATATATGGGTTCTAGGAATTCCTGAAGGCATGGAAAGAAAGAAAGGATTAGAAGGCCTTTTTAGTGAAATATAAACAGAAAAATTCCCTAATTTGGAGAAAGAAAATAACATCCAAGTACAGGAAACACATAAAACTCCTAATAGATATGACCAGAAAAGATCTTCACCAAGACATATTGTAGTCAAACTTTCCATAGTAAAACATGAAGAATAGATTCTAAAATATGCATGAGAGAAATGCCAGATTAATTTCAGAGGATCTCCAATTAGGCTTACAGCAGAATTATCAGAAACCCTATAGGTTAGGAGAAAATGGTGAGATATATTCTAAGTCTTAAGAGAAAAAAATTGTCAACACAGAATATTATACTCTGCAAAGCTCTCATTTATGAATGAAGGTGAAATGAAGACCTTCCATAACAAACAGAAATTCAAAGAATTTGTCACCATCTGTCCAGCCCTATAGAGACTGTGAGGTTCCTTCCCTCACCCTCAAACTTTAGGTCACTGCTCAAATATCACTTCCTTAAAGAAATCTTCACTAGGGGCCGGTGCTGTGGCATAGTAGGTTAGGCCTATGCCTGGGGTGCTGACATCCCACATGGCTACTGGTTTGTGTCCCGGCTGCTCCTCTTCCAATCCAGCTCTCTGCTAATGGCCTGGGAAAGCAGCAGAAAACGGTTTAAGTGCTTGGGCCCCCGCACCTATGTGGGAGACCCCTAAAAAGCTCTTGGGTCCTGGATTTGTATCATGAATCAGCAGATGGAAGACACCCTCCCACCCCACAACTCTGCCTCTCATATAAATACATAAATAAATAAATAAATAAATTCATTCTTCACTAATCATCCTATGAAAAGTCAACCCACCCCAACTCCTACCCTTTCTACCCTTCTTCCCTTTTTTTCTCCATAGAACCTATCATTTGCTAACAGACTGTGTACTCTATACTTATTTATTTATTTACAGAATACTTACCGTCACCACCACCCCTGACTAGAATATATTTTCCACTAAAAAGTAAAGATTTCTTTGGCCGGCTTTGTGACACAGTGAGTCAAGCAAACACCTGTGACAACAACATCCATATGGGCACCAGTTCAAGTCCCAGCTGTTTTTATTTTTTTAAGATTTATTTATTTATTTGAAAGTCAGAGTTACACAGAGAGAGAAGGAGAGGCAGAGAATCTGCTGATTCACTCCCCAGTTGGCTGCAATGGCCAGAGCTGTGCCCATCTGAAGCCAGGAGTCAGGAGCTTCTTCAGGGTCTCCCACATGGGTGCAGGGGCTCAAGGACTTAGGCCATCTTCTACTGCTTTTCCAGGCCATAGCAGAGAGCTGGATTGGAAGTGGAGCAGCTGGGACTTGAACTGGCGCCCATATGGGATGTCTACACTGCAGGCAGTGGCTTTACCTGCTATCCGCTATGCCACAGCACCAGCCCCCTAGCTGTTTCATTTCCAATCCAGTTCCCTGCTAATTTGCCTGGGAAAGCAGCAGAAGTTGGCCCAAGTCCTTAGGCTCCTACCACCTATGTGGGATACCTGGATGGATTTCCAGGCTCCTGGCCTCAGCCTGGCCCAGCGCTGGCTATTACAACCATCTGGGGAGTGAACCAACAGATGGAAGATCTCTATTTCTCTCCCCTCCTCTGTGTATGTATGTATATGTGTGTCTCTCTCTTCCTCTTTCTGTAACTATGACTTTCAAATAAATAAATAAATACATCTTAAAAGCATAGATTTCTATTTGTTTTGTTATTGCTGTACCCCCAGTATCTATGAATGAAATTATAATTTCATTCACAAATTATATATAATCATTTGTGAATGAAATTATAATTGCCTGTTTATCTCTTTCAGGCATTCTAAGCTCCTTGAAGGCAAGATTTATGTCTATAGTTATGCCCATTGTTATATATCCATTAGGAAACCGGTGTTTAAAACTTCTTTTTTTAGGTTCATTTATTTATTTGGAAGCCATAATTAGAGAAAGACAGAGAGATCTTCCATCCACTGGTTTACTTCTTAAATGGCTGCAACAACCAGGGTTAGTACAGGCTGAAGCCAAGAGCCATCCGGGTCTCCCACAATCGGGGCAGGAGGGTCCATGTACTTGGTTCATCTTCGGCTGTTTTCACAGGCATATTAGCAAGGAGCTGGATCAGCAGTGGAGCTGCCAGGACTCATACTGGTGCTCATATTGGATGTGGGTGTCCCAACTAGTGGCTTAGCCTGATGTGCCATAATGCTGGCCCCAGTGTGTAATACGTGTAAGTATCTTGGCAGTTAATTATTTGCGAGCTAATGAACAATTTCAAATATAATCCAAGAATCAATAGATACAAAAGACAACTTTCATATGTTGCCTTGAGAATAGGAAGGAAAACAACTGGGCTTTCTGAGTGGCAGAAGTGTGTAGCAAGAAGAGGTGGGAGACAGTCTACAGACATAACTCTCATGGCTTCTCACGTCTTGAGAATGGTTCACATTCACATGGAGGAGTTGGTATGACCCTAAGGCCCACCCACCAAGGTCCCATTGTAGACCTGGGCTGTCTGAGAGCAGTTCCCCGTGTGACTTTCTCTGGAAGCCATGTGAGCACTTCCCACTGTGCTGGTGAGGTGTGTCCATCAGGTTTCTTAGCTTTTCTTAGAAACTTTCCCAAATTGGCAACCCCACTGAACTAACTTCCAAGGTATTTCTTGACATGCGATTTTGACTTAAGGTTATGAGTTAGGGGTAGAAGTTTATTAGGCGATGGCACTTGGAATCTGGATCCAGGGGACCCAGGGAAGAGGGAAAGTGATGACGGGTTGGAACAAGAATTCGGTGAGGCTCTCCTTTAGGCACTGAGGGGTAGCATCCAAGGTTGTCGTCTCTTGAACTTCAAAGAAAGAGCTTCCCTCTAAGTCCTCAAGTGGGAAAAGAGCCCCAGGAGGCTGAGCAGGACTGACGGTCTGAGTGGGGTCCTCGGCCACCAAGCCCCGTCTCCGCCAGTCTCTGTCAAAGGGCAGTGATGAACCTGGGATCCGACTGCAGCGATGCTCTGCTTCCTTGCAAAGGCAGGGTCTGAGCGCTGGGTCTCATGCCCTGCCCTGTGCCGTGAGGCCCCTCTCACACTCTGCTTAAGTGGCAATGGAGCTCTTCCCCACTGTAGGTCCTGGAATGCTCGAAGTAGAGCGATTTCATCTCTCTCTCTCTCTCTCCTAAGCCTTTTCAACTGCCACCTCCAGCACACTTGTCTGTCATCTCTGCATAGCAGAGGTCACAAAAACAGGTATCACTGAGGCCTACTAGGGAAAGATGGACGATGGAAGCCGGCCTTTGGAGTCCCAGACGAGCACCTCTCACAGGGACTCATGCGCTCCCTCACTGTACAGACAGGTGCCACAGAGAGAAGTGTCTCGGGCAAAGCCACACAGCCTTTCAGTGAAGGAACTAAGACTAGCACCCAGTACTCCTCAGCTGAAGGCTTTTCTCAAACACCCCTCCTGATGTCCACCCAGAAAAGCAGCAGACACGTGATGGTGGACGAAGGAAGACTTATGAAAAAGGAGGGTGTGAGCACAGGGGCGCAGCAGCTGAAACGGAAAGAACTGTATTTGAGTCTTGATCATAAATACTGAGTGTGTGGTTGTTCCTCAACCCTAATCTCAATCTCTTCATCCGTGAAATGGTCTGCCAAGAAGAGGAAGAAAGCACTCCTGTAACTCACAATGCCATACAGACACAAGGCGCTGACCCAAGGGCTCTGACGTGGGGGAGGGTGAGACGGCGCAGGTGACACAGTCTTTTTTTTTTTTTTTTTTTTTTTTTTTACAGGCAGAGACAGACAGTGAGAGACAGAGAGAAAGGTCTTCCTTCCATTGGTTCACCCCCCAAAACGGCTGCCACAGCTGGAGCGCTGCACCAATCTGAAGCCAGAAGCCAGGTACTTCCTCCTGGTCTCCCATGCGGGTGCAGGGCCCAAGCACTTGGGCCATCCTCCACTGCCTTCCCGGGCCACAGCAGAGAGCTGGACTGGAAGAGGAGCAACCAGGACAGAATCCGGCACCCCGACCAGGACTAGAACCCGGGGTGCCAGGTTTTAGGACCCTGAAATTGGGTGCAAAATGCTCTGTTGGTGTGCATTTTTCTGGGAAGAGATAGATAGTTGCATTACCTTTTTATTTCCCAGAAGAGATGAACGAGAGCTGCTGATGTTAGTACTGGATACCACTACCATTGATCTGAGAACTGTTCCAGGGGTCCAGAGAGAAAGATGAACACAACTAAATCCTTGTGAGGCAGGAACCGCTGCTGATGAGTGCACGGGGTCTCCAGGTAAAATATAGGTTGCCACTCAAACCTCAATTTCAGATCAATAGCAACGTAATGTTTTAGTGTAAGTCTGTCCCAGGTAACGTTTTCCTGAAGCTCTGATTTCACCAGGTGCCCTGCATTTTTACTTGCTGAATCTGACAGCCCTAAAAATTCGCTCACGTCAGCAGAGGAAAGGCGACTTGCAAGCTGCCTTCCCCACCCTGTTTTCTCAGGGACACGAGGGGATGCGTCGGGGCTGGCTGACACGCGTGAGCGCCGGGTGCCTTCTTGCCACAGCAGAGGCAGATGTGAGATCTGGATGGCCTGGAAGCTGCATGGGACTGTGTTCCCTCCTCAAGGAAAGCAAAATTGCAAGATAAAAAATTAAACTATTTGTTTAAACAAGAAAAGAAAGCACAATAAACTGCTGTAGCCTTGAGTCTTGGAAGAGATAAAAAAATAGTAGAAATCAATATTTCCTGCAAATGATTTCTAACACAGAGTATTAAATTAAAATTGCACTATTACTTTGGATTTATGCAACTGATGAAGCATTAATTCCTTGTTCTTGAGAGTACTTAATAAATGTTTATTAAAGAATGTTTAGTTTCTCCTGGGGACTTGTGCCAGGAATGAAAGCAGAGATGTCCCGATCATTTGCATGTCATATTACCTGGAGCAAAGGTATCTGGGAAAATACAAGAGGTCTGTATGGATTTTTAAATACAATACTAAGTTGTACCTTTTCCCAATTTAACTTTTGCTTTTCTTTTCAAGCGTTTTGGATTTCAACCGCCTGATAGAATTTTAAATTTTGAAACACTGGCTCTCATATTTTATCAGCCGTTTTCCCTTTTTCTTAAAATGAAGGCCCACCTGTTCTTTGAGAGAAGCTATCTGCCACAAGGTAGCATGCTCATTATTGCTTCTACAGTTTGCTGGCACGTGTGATGTATTAATTTCCCAGTTGGTCTTTGTATCAGATATAGCAATGTAAGAAACACCAGGATTTCTTAAAAAGTAACCTATCAGTTTTTTTCTATATGTTTCATAGCTTTTTAGAAATAAAAGTTTTTCTCCAGCTTAAACTGCTTGAAACAATATATAGAGACAAGCATGGAATAAAAGCCAAGCTTTTAATTTATTCTATATTATGCATCATAAGCAATACTAATACCAGAGAAATTCTTGACAGTTTCTTCTCAAAGCATTGGAAAGTTCATACAAATTTATGCATGGAAAACATATGAAAGGGCACTCATCAAAATGCTAGTCGTAATTATCTCTGGTGATAGTGAAATTACAGGCAATTTTTATCTTTTTCCCTATCCATATTTTTTGATTTTTCTCAAGTAAACATATTAAAATGTAGAGATAACTCTTGGGAAAAAAGAAAGCTATTGCTTGAGAAACGATATTTGGGATATTAAACTTGACATTTGAAAGCCTGAGTTTTCACTTAGCATATTTTCTCACCAGTGATGGCTTGGAATTACAGCTCACCTTGCCATCTGTTAAATGGGAATGAAGGAAACACCTTCTGCTCCTAGTTATTGGGAGAGCAGCAGACAGAGTATATAATGCAACTTGCATGATGTGTGTTATTTGCTTAAAAAACTGTAACTTTTGTTATTATTAGTATGTGCTAAGAATCTAAAAACAAACTCCTCAGGTACCCTTTAAACTTTATTTAAATATGTTCTTGAATCAAAAGATGGTAAACACTTGGCTACTTTAGGAAAGCGTTTAGCCTAGTGGTTAAGATGCCCATGTGCCACGTCAGAGTCCCTGGGTTCGCTATCCAGATCCGGCTTCTGTCTCCAGGTTCCTGCCAATGCAGATCCTGGGGGCAGGGTTGCAGCGCAGTAGGTAAGCGGGTGCTAGGGATGCCTGTATTCTGTACCAGAGGGCTGGGTGGAGTTCCCGCTGCTTTACCTCTTTTCCAGCTCTCTGCTGATGCACCTGGGAGCAGCAGGTGAGGCTCACATACTTGAGTCCCTGTCACCCATACGGGAGATCTGCATGGGGTTCCTGGCTCCTGGCTTTGGCCCAGCTCAGCCCTGGCTATTGCAGTCATTTAAGGAGTGAACCAGCATGTCTCTCTCTCTCTCTCTCTCACACACACACACACACACACATACACATACACATACACATACACATACACATACACATACACATACACACACACATTCGGCCTTTCAAAGAAATAAAAACAAATTAAAAAAAAGTTTTTTAAAAAAGCATGAAAATCAGAATTAGGCTTTTTTTTCTTATTTTCAAAATTTCAATTAGTAAAACATGTCAAATATACAGAAAATCACAAGAGAAGCCCACTTGCTTGAGAAAACTCTTCTTAAAAGTGAAATGCAATAGATATGGCTTAAGCCCTAGCTTCAACTTCTCCTATCCTAAAGCTGACTGTATCACTTCACTTGCATGTACACTTTGGTGCTATTTCTACCTGTGCTCATCCTACATCCATACTGTCCATACTTCGTGTTCATACACAATACAGAAACACGGAGCCTGGTCAGAGCCTCCTCCCACTTGGAATGCTTTTCTTCCTCATTTTCCCATCATAATACTTTATTTCCTTTTAACAAAATTGTTTTGTCAAAAGGAATGACTCCAATTATAAACTTTGCATTGTACACGAACACATATTTAGCTTTAAGCCATTCCAATCACCGAAAGATAAGCCAGATCCCCCTGAAGGCTCCATGTTGAATAGTTTGTAATCCACATTCCAGTAATGACTTTTAAAACACGGAACTTAAGTCATTACATCATAATGAGCTTGTTCATTTATTAAATTGGGTTTTACTCTAAAATATTTATGTTCTTATAAAAACAGAACAGGCCTAATTAATCAATTTAACAAGGGACTGCTGTTCTATATACCAATAAAATCTTTTTCTAATCCTTATGCAAAGTTAAAGTGCCAAGCCATTGTTGGGAAAGAACTACTAATTTTCCAAATTATTATGACAAATATGTCCATTCAAATACTGTTTTTCAACCTAAAAATGTAATTTATCAGAGTTGGTACTGCCCACTATTAAATGGCACTAGCACATATATAGAATTACTAACAAATTGGTGTCAGTTCGAACGGTGAACCCGTTTATCTCCTGGTGGTCACTCCTCTTCCTAATAACCACAACCTCCTTTATTTTGAGAGGCAAAGAGGCCGCCAGACAGACGTATAGAGAACCCCCATCCGCTGGTTCACTCCAAATACCTACAACAGCTGGGCAAAAATCAGGGACTAGTAACTCAGTCCAGGTCTACTTTAGAGGTGACAGGACTCAACTACTTAAACCATCACCTGCTTCTTCCCAAGGTGTGCATTAGCAGAGAGCTGTCATCAGAAGACGAGCCAGGGGGCCAGTGTTCTGGCAAAGTGGGGCACCTGTGACGCTGGCATCCCATATGGGAACCTTTTCAAGTAAGGCTGCTCTACTTCCAATCCAGTTCTCTGCTAATGAGCCTGGGAAAGCACCACAAGATGGCCCAAGTACTTGGACCCCTGCCATCCATGTGGGAGACCTGGATGGGGTTCCAGGCTCCTGGCTTCAGCCTGGCCCAGCCCTGGCTGTTACGGCCATTTGGGGAGTAAACCAGCGATGGAAGGTATCTCTCTCTCTCTCTCTCTCTCTCTCTCTCCCCCTCTCCCTCTCCCTCTCTATATAACTCTGCCTTTCAAAAAATAAATAAATCTTAAAAAAGAAAAAAGAAGAGGAGACAGGACTTGAACCCAGACACTCTGATATGGGACGTGGCCATCCCAACTGGCATCTTAACTGCTGTGCAAAACACCCACCCCACAAACTACCTAGTTTAAAAAAGCCATTCTGGGATTCTGCCTGCAATGACTACACAGACTATTATTGTACTCACTTTGAAAACCGGCAAGTGTTCAGTCTTCCACAGTTTGTTGCAAATGATGACAACAAATAAGCTATCTCATCTGTAGGATTTCTCACTCCCACAGCTGATGCCCTGGGCCAAGACTGTAAACTCGCAGGGTACCCAGCATTCTCCCAGCGTCCTTCTCCCTGTCAAAAACTCTGCTTGTCTCACAACATCTTGCCACCTCATCTGGCCACACTACTCTTCTTTCTGCTGGCAGCAAATTAGGATTTGAGCAGCTTGCTGTATCCCTGACTTTGCTTTGCCTTTTCTATATGCCATCCATGTGAAAGAGTCTAGTCAGTGTCATTGGAATTAAAAGCAAGGAAAAGAATATAAGCACTGGGGTGACATCCTTCTAATTCTTTCTGCCACTGAGAAGCAAACCTTTGGTAACTCAATAATAAAAATATAGTGTGGCAGGAATTTAGCCTAATGGTTAACACATTGGTTAGGATGCCCATAGATGAGTACCTGGGTTTGATTCCCTGCTAACACACAGACTGTGGGAAGCAGCAATGATTGTTCAAGTAATGGGGTTCCCCCTACCCACATGGAAGACCTGGATTGAGTTCCAGGCTCCTAGCTTTAGCCTCATCCCAGCACGCACAGTTGCAGCCATTTGGGGAATGAACCAGTAGATGGAAGCTGGCTTTCTCTCTCTCTCTCTCTCTCTCTCTGTTCCTCTGCATCACAAATAAATTAATAAAGTTTTTTAAAATTTAAATACAAATAACCCAATTAAAAATGGGCAAGGACCTGAACAGACATTTCTCCCAAAAAGACATACAAATGGCCAACAAGCAAATGTGAATCAAAACCATAATGAGATACCACTTCATACCCACTAGAATATAAGTTAAAAAGATATAACAAACGTTGATAAGGATGTGGAGAAGTTGAAACCCTCACACACAACTGTTGTGAATGTAAAATACTGTAACTGCTTTAGAATAGCCTGGCAGGTCCCCAAAAGATTAAACATACAGCTACCACATAACCCACAATTCCACCCCAGAGAAATGAAGCATATGTCCACACAAAACTGATACTTAGATGTTAATAATATTAGTTATAATAGTCAAAAAGCTAAAACAATTCAAATGTCCATCAGCTGATAAGTGGATATATAAAATGTGTATATTCATTATTGAGTAACAAAAAGAACTAAGTACTGATACATGCCTCAGTATGGATGAACCTTGAAATTATTACACTAAGTGAAAGAAGGAAACCACCTAACATTCAACTTATGTGAAGTGTCCAGAGTAGGCACATCCATGGAGACAGAAGTAGACCAGTGGATACCTAAGGCTGCTGAGAAGCTGCAGTAAATGGGGGGGGGGGGGGGTTACTTAATGGAGGTGAATGGGTGTAGGGTTTCAATTATAAAACTGAATGCGGGATTGGCTTGAACAAATATGTGACTATCCTAAAAACCATTCAATGCGTACTTTAAGTGTATGGATTGTACGGTATGTGAAAGATGCAAGGAAGTAAATACAGTCATGAATTTAGAAAATTCCTTGTGTTCAGGAAATTTAGGAAAGTTAGACTACAGCTCTCTGCTTACAATTTGAGAAAGAAAGCAGGTGATAATGGTTCGCGCATTATGTCCCACTCATCTCATCCTTCAGTAAGAACTTCCCTTTACTTACTGATGTAGAAGTCTCAGCAGGAGTTTTGGCATCTCTGGAAGATGCAGAAATAATTGCTCCATTTGCTCTCCTGGTGTCTGCCTGTTTATCTGTCTACCCACTCATTCATCCATCCATCTAGACATCTACCCACCTTTACATCTACTCATCAATATTTCCTTTACTCATTTATATGTGTTTTTTAGTGTTTTGTTCATTTATTCAACTTACCTAAAAAGCAGCGGGTGGGAGAGGGGTAGATAGATCTACTCCCCTAATGCCCACAATAGCTAGGGCTGTGGCAGGCAGAAGCCAGGAGCCAGGAACTCAATCCAGGTCTCCTACATAAGTGTCAGTGACCCAATGACTGGAGCTGCCACCTGCTGCCTTCCAAGGTACACATTAGCAGGAAGCTGGTATTGGGAGCAGAACCAGGACTCAAACTCAAGGCACTCTGGATGCAGCTGTTCCAAGTGGCAGTTAAACCACTGCACCAAATGACCACCCAATCCCCACCTAAACTTTGTTTTTAATCAGAAGAAACCCCAGGGGGAAAAGCCTTCAGTCCCTTCATTGTTCTGTCCCCTGCGTTACATGGTTTATTTAGAAAGCTGAGGCCCCATAAGGACATGTACCCAAACCACGAATTTGTTAAGCCTTTAGTCTCAAATCCACTGCATTTGGCAGGCAAGGTCTGATCAAATACGAGTAGAAGGTAAAAATTTGACTCGGGGCTTAAAGAACCTTCAGGATGAATGAGAAACAACATATTGTGCTCAAAAAGCAGTGGAAACTATGTTTGAAGGCAGTTTTTTTTTCTTTTACAAAAACTGAGCTCCGGAGGGCAGAGTCCACATCTTACTCATGTTTGCTTTACACCACCTCTGACACAGAGCAGATGTGCCATGAACACTTTAATGAAGGAAGGAATGATTAAATAAATAAAGTTCCTTTTGGTGGGGTTATGTTCTTGGCCTTGATTCAAATATCTCCAATTTTTCTAGTCTGGTAGAATCTTTTTGAATGCTGCTGTCACCACCCAACATCTCTTTTCTTTCATTCCAGCATAAAGTTTTTTCGTATCGTAATACTTCTGCAATCAGGATCCATCTCTTATGATTGATTTATTTGGATAATGTAGTGCTATTTTTCCTGGAAAACTGTTATTAGAATCAATGGTGCATCTTACAATCATTGACATCTCAGAGCTCAGGAAATTAACTTGCCAATAATAGCTTGCTGTCAAAGTATTGTATCATTGGAAAACGTGATAGGTGTACATGTAAGTCATTTGAAACTGCTACACGAGTGAAAGAAAAGACAGAACAATCTAACAAAGATAAATAATAGATCCTGAATTTTGATCTAAAAATTAACTGCACAGGTTCATCATGCAGAATGCATGGTTCGCTGGCAACACAATTAGGAGTGTGCTTGAACCAGAAGCTTGATAGTAATCAACGGCCTGAGAAGCAGCAGAAAGCCCTTGGAGTAACTCCCAGCCAAAGTTGGCACCTGTATCCTGCCTTTCCTTCTGTTGCCCAGTAAGTTACTGCCCATATACACAGGTATTCAAAAAGTTCATGGAAATGCATATTTTGAAAAAGCTGTTGCATGCATTTCAATATTCTTTATGCCTAAATAAACTTACCCTTTAATTTTTCCATGAGCGATTTGAAATAGAGTGAAGCTCTGCCCCACAAGCAAGAAATCAGAATGAAAAAGAGACTGAAACCCTTACCGCGGGAGGAGTGGTCGAAGGAATAATTTGAGTCGCTTGTCTCTCCAATGACTGAGAAGTTGACGTGTTTCCAAATATTCGCATGATTATCTTGTGAGAGAACATGTTGTGATTGAATTAGGACTGATGTATGGAAGCTGCTGGAGATGTTCACTTGTTATAAATTAAACTACATTGCTCCTCAGAAATGGGTTGGGCTGCCTCTGAAACCAGCTACCCATCTCTGGAAGTGTTTGTGTTAAAATGTGATGACATCTTCTAGGGAATGGAGGAAGCCCCGTGATCCCAACCCCCTGGTATTCACGCCTTTGTGTCATTCCCTCCTTTGATTGTGGGCTGGACTTAATGAGTCACTTCTAATGAATAGAAGGGATAGGACTTGCAGACAGGGTCATTAAAGGCAAAATCGTGTAACTCTTTACACCTTGAGTCACTTGCTCAGGGGAAGCTGGCTGTCAGATATTTATCAGCCCATGGAGAGGCTCCATGCCAAAGGACCGAAATCTCTTGGCAACAGTCAATGAGGAAGCTTTAAGTGAATCTTCTAGACTCAGCCAAACCTGAAAGTTTTTGAACCTCTGGGTGAGGTTTGACTGCAGCCTCCTAAGAGACCCTGAATCAAGAACCACCCCGCTAAGCTGCTCTGGGTTTTCTGAGCCTCTGAAACTACGACATAATGTGCGTTTTCAATTGCTAAGTTTTGGAGCAATTTGCTACACACTAATAGACGACAACTACAGGGATGTTGTAGTCGATTTCCGCTGTCTTGTGGGACTACTTTTATTGTGGTCCCTTTGACTTACAAGGTTATTCTCTGTTGGGACTTAATGCTGAGCAGATGGAAGCAAATCACCCCTGACGTGCAGTAGTTTAGGGCTACCAGGATGGGCTTACTATGTAGACCCAACCTTACTGTTAGTTGTGGTAAGGAAATTTCACCTCCATAGACTTGGTGTTAGCCAAAAGGCAAAGTTTCCAGTCTCAGAAGTCTCTGAGATTTTTGGGGGGTGAAGTGGGGAGCACTGAATGGAAATCTTGGACCCATAAACAGCCAAAGAATCTTGGGCATCCTCTCCTGATTCCTGCTTGCTGCGTTTCCACCCCTTCTTGTCCTGGACCCATGTCTGGTTAGCTCGTCCTAAGAACTCTTAAAAGGCATTATCTTATTTATGTCTTTCAACAACCTTTGAGGTAGCTTTTATTATCATCATTTCACAGAGCAGGAACTGATCCTGACCTTGTTTATTCACCCCATCTCTCCACCCATTTCTGGCCACCATGTCTTCGCTCTTAGAATCCTCCTCAGAGGTGGGCCCACTGCCCACTTCAGCTCCACCACTTCTTTATTCTTGTTTCCACCCTTGCCCCTCCGTCTGCCTGGGCCTGCTGGATTTACCTGTGTTTGCTTAAATGCAGGCTTTGCCCCACCCAGCACCTGTGCGGCCCATTCCTGACCTGCCAGATCCTGACGGTCATTATCCACTCCTGGCCATGTTCCAGGGCTAGGAAGCTCCCCACTCAGCCAACATGCCAACCCAGTCTCTCTCTCTCTCTCTCTCTCTCTCTGTTGCCCTGGTAAATTAGTCCTAGCATGTGGTTTCTGCCATGGACAAAGGATTTTAATAAGTTTGGGGGTCCTCTGTGACAGGCTTCAAGATTCTGTTACATTTTGAATCCTCTCAAGTCAACAGGCTCATTCTGTTCTAGAGAACATAGTCCACACTTTGTTGTGTATTGTAGAGGGTTAAGCTGCTGCCTGCAGTGTGTGTGTGTGTGTGTGGCTCCACTTCAGATCCAGCTCCCAGCTAATTCACCTGGGAAGGCAGCAGAAGATGGCTCAAGTCCTTGGGCTCCTGCACCCACGTGGGAGACCAGGAAGAAGCTCCTGGCTCCTGGCTTTGGTTTGGCCCAGCCCTGACTGTGGCAGCCATTTGGGGAGTGAACCAGTGGATGGAAGATCTCTCTTTCTCTCTCCTCTTCTCTCTCTCTCTCCTCTTCTCTGTCTACCTCTGCTTCTCTTTCTCTGTGGCTCTGACTTTCCAATAAATAAATAAACCTTTAAAAAAATGAAAACAATCTTTGTAGTTTGATTTTAACCTTTCATTTTCAACATTATAACGATTGTCTTTGAAGTATGGCATTAAGGCTCTCAATAAAAGTTTAGTAAAACAGCAATGTTTCTAAAGAGTACAGATCTGGGGAAGAATGGGACTGGAAGAAATAGCTATATTTATAAACATGTTAAGATCTGCTTGAAAGCAACTGCTTATGGATCAGTTTATCTGGACAATGTCCACAGGATTCATAATGGCATACCTGACTTTTTCCCCCCACTCCAATACAAAGGTAACAGGCAAATGCACACTTGCTTTTCTAAGTATCCTTATATGAACTTTTTTGTACAAACCAATGCCAACAGTTGAATTAAAAGTAGAGGACAGGGACCAGCACTGTGGCATAGTGAGTAAAGCTGCCACATGCAGTGCCAGCATCCCATATGGGCACTGGTTCGAGACCCGGCTGCTCCACTTCTGATCCAGCTCTCTGCTGTGGCCTGGGAAAGCAAGAAAAGATAGCCCAAGTCCTTGGGCCCCTGCACCAGCGTGAGAGACCTGGAAGAAGCTCCTGGCTCCAGGCTTCGGATCAGCATAGCTCTGGCCATTGTGGCCAACTGGGGAGTGAACCAGAGGATGGAAGACCCCTCCTCCCTCTCTGCCTCTCCTTCTCTCTCTGTTAACTCTGACTTTCAAATAAATAAGTAAATCTTTAAAAAAAAAAAAAAGTAGAGGACAAAGAGTTATTTTGAAGGCATCACGCACCTATAAAATACTCAAGCAAAATGTGACGATTGCTTTCGATCGAGTAGCCGATCAAAACGTCCTCTCCATTTGGTCCTAATTGTTAGGTTTCTGTGCCTTCCTCATCTGTAGACTCTCTGCAGAAGGATCAGCCTCCAACAGGCAGCTCCACAGCCTTTCCTGCTGCATTGCTTTGCTTCACTTGGACACCTTGGATGTCCCTACCACTTTACACCACGACGTTCCTGCACTGAACTCGTGACGTGGGATCAAATGTGAAGGGCAGCAGCTGGCAGCCGCAGAAAGGCCTGAGCAGTTACACTCCAGGCTCTTTCCAGTGGGCAGTTCAAAGGCAAAGCAATCGAGTCACAGAGGGAGGGGCATTCAACTGAAATTGTGACAATCCAGTGTCTTCGTTACTTTGAAGACCAAAGTGTGTTTGATCCTTGTTCTGCCACCTGCCTCCCAGGAGCACCGTGGGCAGCGTGCTGCTGCAGCTCGGCTCCCTCCTAGTCTTCCATTCCCGTGCACACCACCTCTCCGAACAGTCAAGAGGAGCAGGAAGGGAGAAAATACTGTACTTAATCAAAGCAAATGGCATGAGGGAGAAAAGTATTTCCTTTTAAAAGTCGTGTTTTTCATTCATCTGGTCATTATAAAAGGTTTTTAAAATGTTCTAATCTTGTTTTTATACAGCATCCAGAAGATAACCACTGATTATGCTTCGGTGCAAGGGAGGGGGGCTTTTATTCATGCACTGTTTGTTAAAAACACTTATGACCACACACACACATATATATATGGTAAGTAAATATATGCCTTTGTGTCCTATTTCCACTTCCAATTATAACACTCAGTAATATATACTTCCAAAGTTTTTGTTTTTTTTTTTTTTTTTTTTTTTTTTTTTTAATTCAAGAGTCAGGGAGACAGAAACAGAGAGAATTCCCATCTGCTGCTTTGCTCCCTCAGCGCCCACAAAGGCCAGGACTGGGTGGGGTTGAACTTGAGAACACAGTCCAGTTCTCCCATGTGGATGGCAAGGACTCAAATATTTGAGCAATTGCCTGTTGCTGCCCAGGGTCTGCACCAGCAGAAGTTGGAACCCAGAGCCAGGAATTGATCTTGGATAGGCTGTTATGGGATGTGCATGTCTTAGTCTGGGATCTTTATCCTAGGCCAATGCCTATCCCCTATGCCTTGAAAGTGGATATGAGTTTAGGGCTTAGTAAAAATATGTTTCATTTGAAATGTAATTCAGGATTATAATATTATTATTACTTTCTAAAGATTTATTTATTTGCTTGAAAGGTAGAGTTACAGGGTAGGGGGTGTCTTCCCATCTGCTGGTTCACTCCTCAAATGGCTGCAATGGCTGGAGCTGGGCCTAACTGAAGCCAGGAGCCTGGAACTTCCTCCAGGTCTCCCACATGGGTGCAGGGGCCCAAGGACTTGGGCCATTTTCCACTGTTTTCTGGCCACAGCAGAGAGCTGGATCAGAAGTGGAGCAGCCAGAACTTGAACCTGGTGCCCATATGGGATGATGGCACTGAAGACGGCAGCTTTACCCACTATGCCACAGCACTGGCCCCCAGGATTATAATATTATTTTGAACATCATACAACATATTTCCTCATAATTCTGTACTCCCTTTTGCATTACTTATGTTCAACATTATGTTATCTAGATTTTGGAGAATATATTTTTGGATGGTGACTATGACTGCTAGCAGTTATATTTTATGATAAAATAAGTTTAATTCAAATGTATTTTAATTATTATTTGAGAGACAGAGAGACAGACAGAGCCCCCATCTGCTGGTTCATTCCCCAAATGCCTGCAGCAATTGGGAGCTGGGAACTCTACCCAGGTCTCCCACATGGGTGGCAGGGACCCAGCTACTTGGGCCAACACATCTGCTTCCCAGGGTCTGTATTAGTGGGGCCAGGATTCAGACCCGGGTACTTGCTATGGGAGATGGGATGCAGGTGCTCTAACCTGTTTCTTAACTGCGAGGGCAGACGTCTACGCTAAGAATGTTGTTTTAAATCTCTTAGTTTGCATTATGTCTGATATTTATATTATGAAAATTTTTATTCAATTCATTAGCATACTATCAAAGATCTAGCATTACCTTTGAAATGAAATAGTTGTATTTCTTATAATAATAGGCTTCTGGGAAGCGCGGATTTCAAAACTCCATCTTACAAATATTTATTAAACTCTTCAGTGTTACATCAGTTTTCCTCCCACACGCCCATACTGCAGTCCTGGTATAAGACACAGAAGGAGTAGTAATCAAGAATTAAGTTTTTCTTTTTAAAAACTGTCAAAAGCTTGCTACCCCAGCATCCAGCGACAGGAGGAGAAATGTCTCCAGTCTACTACAGTCCCCTGCAAGCCAGGTTTTAATTTGTTGAGTAGGGGGAAAAAGCCTATAAAAATCTTGGCAAAATACAGAGCTGCTAATTTAATCATTTTTAGTAGTTAAAGCAGCGATTTCAAGTGCTAACACAATCTGTTGAAAGAATTAATTTCCAAGGTAGGGGAGATTCATTTATTTCCACTTGTTCTTCCCAGTTTTTCAATCTAAGGCTCTCTGGGAAGGCATCAGGCACCCACTGAAAGGCCCCCTCCCAAGATTCAGGAGTCTCAGGCTCCAGCCCAGACCCTGGAGGGGGAAACAGACTCCTCCTCCCTGGAGAGGGTTTTCCAGGCACAGAGGAAGTAGGTCTCAACTGATCAACACCTGCAGTATCAGTGACCTGCCCGAGATCCCAGTAAGAACTAAAATTGGGGTGAAGTATATGGAAGAGCAGGGCACCTTCTTGCTGCCTCGAAGAAGGGAAATGGTGCTTTGCCTCTCACCGGATTCTGAAATCTGCCAGTTCTCGTCGCCTCTCATAATTCAGGTTCTTTTGAGGTGTTACAGTGGTGCCAGACTGTGATACACCAAAAGATACTCTTCCGATTCCTGACAGCCCCTGGATCTCCCCAGGTAAAGCCAGAGGGTGAGACCTCAGGGACCTCGGGGAAGGGTAGCTACAGCAGAAACAGCTTCCAGAGAATGCCAAGCCCCAGCCCTGAGGATCTTAGTGCCACCACTGAGACCAGACAGCGTTCATGTGGACTGGAAGGGTGAAGACAGAGAATAGGAAGGGAAGACAAAGACTTAGACACCACCGGATTCCCAAGAAGGAGTTCCAAGACCCTTTCTCTTCCTCCATGATGGCGCCAGGAAGCTTTCCGGATGCCATAGGCCCTATTTTCCCTGCACAAGGAGGGCAGAGAAAAACCATCTGGGCTGTGGGCCTCAGCAGGGGACAGGGGCAGCCTCAAAGCATCCCCTTGAGCCTCAATGCGACTGCTTCCCAGACACTGAGAGTAACACAGAGCTGTGGCTTTGGCGCCCACCTTGTTTTCTGCAGTCCAGGAATGATGATGGACAGAAGTCAGGACACAGAGTGTCAAGGGAGTCCCCGCGGGTAGGAGGAGGGACAAGGAAACAACCATCTGGACTCGGAACAGGAGAGGGACTCAGGACATAGGACATTCTGCCAGACACAGCAGGCACGCCCTGACAAGGACAACGCCCTACTGGCTCTCCCCTGATGCTGTGGCACTGTGCAAGGCCCCACGTCCCAGAGGAAACTAAGATCTGGCATCTGCCACTTGGCAGAATGACCCTCAGAGAAAAAATCAAGTTGTAGAAAAACTGAGAAAGGTATGTATCTTGCAAAGTTGATTTGCATCATGAGATTTATGGTAGTTACATATATCCCATAGAGACTCCAATAGGTTCTAACACATCCCACAAATCACAAATCATTTTCTTTCGTGTTATATTTATTAGACTGAATAAGAGCTGGAAGCCAGGAAGGAGTGTGAAGAGAAGAACATCTTGGGGCGGGCATTTGGTGCAGCTGTGAAGATGGTTGGGGACATCCGCATCTAATATCAGAGTGCCTGGGTTCAAGTCCCAGCTCTGCTTCCAGCTAACGCCCTGAAGGGCAGCAGCTGACTGCTCAAGTGTTTGGAGCCCCATCACCCGGATGGACTTCTAGACCCCTGGCTTCGGCGTGGCCCAGCCCCGGGTTGTATATTTGGGGAGTAAACCAGGGGATGGGATCTCTCTCTCCCCCTGTGCCTTTCAAATATAACAAATAATATTTTTTAAAAAAAGAAAACGTCTTCATTGTCTCTGATCAGTAGCATCTTCAGATTGGAATCACAGCTTTCCTGTATTGCTTTGAGGTCTGTTCAAGAATGGATTGCTTGATTCATCAGATGCCAGAAATATCTGAAGGACTGGACCGTGCTGCCTGCTTTCGTCACCTGCTCAGCTCGTAGGCTCCCAGAGCACTGCAGTGGTTCCTTCCCAATCCCTGTGGTGCAGGAATTCTCAGCGTCACCACCTCCCTCCACCCTGCCATGAACTTCTATGTCTCTGCCACTCTACAAGGACCTGGGATACAGACAGTGGGCAAAGGGGCATGAGTTGTCAGAGATCAGAAATGACACAAACCAGAGGGAACCTCAGAACAGTTATTTCCGTTCTTGATTCCAAGCAGATCTACAGCCAAATCATTCAAAAAGAATGACTGTCTATTCTATCGTTAAATACCCCCAAGGCCAGCAGTCTGTGCTAACTTGCTTCAATGTATAATCTGTATTTTGAGAAGGTTCTTTCCTTTGTCAACTCTAACCCTAAGTCCATCATCTCCTTTTGTTCTCTTCTCAGTGAACTGGGATAAAAATACACTATACAATGCAGTTCTGAAATCTTGTTTTTGGCTTAAATATTGGATTTTGGCTTAAAGACAGCATTTACTCTGCTAGAGATGCTGGCCCTTTTAGAAAAGCGTTTCTGGCTTCATAGAGGCTTTGCAGCTTGTTCCCCTGGAGGCAGGCTACCAGCGGCTAACATGGTGATCCTGGGTGGGAAGACGCCAGGAGCTGGGGGAGCCGGGCTCAGCTCTGAGGTGCTCTCTTATCCTCAAAGCTGCCTGGCTGGAGACACTGAGAGAGCACCAGCAAGCCCTGGCCAGTGTGTAACCCGGGTGGAAGAGGGAAGGAATCAGCAGGGGAACCCATCCCTTAGTCCCCGGTGGAGGCAGCCATGACCAGGGAAGCCAGAGCAGAGACTCTGGCAGCTAAATATTTTTTAAACAATAAAGATTTATTTATTTATTTGAAAGGCAGAGTTACAGGGAGAGAGGAAGGGGGAGAGGAACAAAATCTTCCGTCCATTCATTCACTCCCCAAATGGCCACAATGCTCAGGGCTGGACCAGGATGAAGCCAGGAGCTTCTTCCAGGTCTCTCACATGGGTGGCAGGAGCCAAAGCACTTGGGCCATTCTCTGATGCTTTTCCCAGCCATCAACAGAGAGCTGGATCAGAAGCAGAGCAACAAGAACTTGAACCTGTGTCCATATGGGATGCCAGCATTGCAAGCCATGGCTTTACCTGCGATGCCACAACACTGGCCCCAAGCAAAGTATCTTGAAGTCTTTTACAACTTTGTGAAACTAAATGGCTAAGAATGTTATACTATATATACTAGAATATATATAATATATAATATAGAATGTTATACTACATATACTATATAGATATATATATAATAAAGATTTATTTTATTTATTTGAAAGAGTTACACAGAGAGAGAGAGAGGTCTTTGATCTGCTAGTTCACTCCCCAGATGGCCACAATGGCCACAGCTGAGTTGATCTGAAGCCAGGGGCCAGGAGCTTCTTCCAAGTCTCCCACGTGGGTATAGGGGCCCAAGGACTTGGGCCACCTTCTACTGCTTTCCCAGGCCACATCAGAGAGCTGGAACTCAAACCAGCACCCATATGGGATGCTGGTGCTTCAGGCCAGGGCTTCAACCTGCTGCGCCACAGCACTGGCCCCACTACTATAGTTTTAATGTTCTGTGATTACAATTTCTTCCTTTTTGTCTATCTTCACAACAAGTTTTTGTTTCTTTGGGCATTTTCTCAAGAAGTTAAGAGAGGGCATATCAAAATGAGAGCTAAATTATAATTTCACAGCTAGATTTACTTTGCCATGGACACAGTAAACAGGCAAAATCTCCTTTTCAGATCAAACAAAGGGAGAGAAAGTTTTTAAAGTGAGGACATAGTTTTCCTCATGGGCACTGTCTACCTCAGCAAAACACACAATCAGAACAAGCCTGTTACTACAGACTTCTAGTTTAGGCCACCAAAGATTAGAGATGGGACTTGAGCACCCCCTTGACTTGCATCCTCTGGCCTGCTTTAACAAAAGCCAGGAGGTAAAGAAAGCTAGGCATCAGAAGCAATGTGAAGAGAGGTGGCAGGCCTAATAAAGGCTGCTCTGTACAGTGATCTGCCCTCAAGGAGACCCAAAAGGCCAGTCCACTGCATTGGTTTTCCATGTGGAAATCTAGGGCTTCAGTAGAAGTCAGCTTATGAAGAGCCTGGCAGCTCTGCCAGCCACGAGTTGGATCACTGGAAATGGAACTGCCCTGGAGTCGAAGGACGCCCAGGTCAGAGCCACAGATCTCGGTGGCTCTAAGCTGAAAAGCTCTTCACACTTGGCCCAGCTTCCAAAGTGACCACTGCTGCTGAGGAGTTGGCCAAGTAGGGTCAGTAACTTTGCAGGCAGAAGATGCCACCTGCCTTTACCTGGCCAGCTCTCCTCCCAGGCCAGCTAGGTGATGGAAATCAACTGGGTGCCTTCCCCAAGGAGGTTCATACCCCATGTGAAGAGACAGGTCTGGGCTTCATAACTGACAAGGCCTTAAAGCCCACCTGATTGTTATCACGTCCCTTCTGTCAGTTTTGTTTTTTGTTTTTTGTTTTTTTTTAATTTGACAGATAAAGAGAGAGACAGAAGGTCTTCCTTCCGTTGGCTCACCCTCAAATGGCCACTACGGCCAGAGCTACGCCGATCCAAAGCCAGGAGCCAGGTGCCTCCTCCTGGTCTCCCATGCGGGTGCAGGGGCCCAAGCACTTGGGCCATCCTCCACTGCCCTCCCAGGCCACGCAGAGAGCTGGACTGGAAGAGGAGCAGCCGGGACTAGAACCTGGCGCCCATATGGGGTACCGGCGCTGCAGGCAGAGGATTAACCAAGTGAGTCACGGTGCCGGCCTTCTGTCAGTTTCTATTTGCCTCTCAATCAGAAAACTTAGTCATAGTTTAGACCACAGCTCTCTTAGGTTCTCCAATAATGACTCTGTCCTTTGTTCTAGACCCTGTCTAGCCCTTCTGGGACCTCATTCCTTTGTAATCATAGCCTCTACTCTTACACCAATGGCTCTACTCCCAACATGTGTGCATTGATGGTCCCCTCCCCAACTTAATATTGTATGATTGTTCAGAATTTCTCTACAAACTTCTCTACCTGCAAAAGATGAGTGGCCTTTCTCCCAGTCTTGGTTGAGATCAGCTTTAAACCACATTCATCAGTCTTCACAAGGTTCCAGAGACCCTCCTCATTTCCTCTCCTCTGTAAAATCCTCTCATTACTTGGTTAATGCCACTCTTAGGATCATTGCTATTTTCACCCTGTCTTATACAACCATGTTTAAGTGTTTGCAGGAGTTTATAATGGAACAAGCCAAGGCCTTCAGCAACCAGGCAGTCAACCAAATGCTGCTACAGGGATATACTCAGCTCCCCACTCAGGAGACAGTGGCTTGAGACATCACCCCATGCCAGCAGAGAGTACCTCATTGCCCCATGTCAGCAGGAAGTAGCTCTAAAGACAGATCATCATCCCTCCACCCCTCCTGGACTTTTGGGACTAATGTCATCCCATACAACTCTTGCTTTATAAAGAACAAAAGGGGAGAATGTTATTAAAATGGCACAGTCTTATCTATGGCGCGTTCTACATGCGGGACACCATTCTAGGCTCTAGCCCCCACCCCCATTGCTGGAAGCCAGGTGACCACATGGTCCAACCACTAGTGTCAACTCCACCCCCATCTAATGGGATTCGCTGCTCCTACTTCCCTGCCCATCCCCTGGCAAAGTTTCAAGAAGACCAGTTCCTGAACACATGGCTCTCTTTCTCTTCATCTCCTGATCTCTCTCTCTCTCTCATGCTTTCCTCTCTCTTTTTCCTTCTTTGCCCCTTCCCAGTAAGTTGGGTTTCCCCTAATAAACCCTTTACCTTAAAATAAAAAAACAAAGAGAGATAGAGAGAGGGCATATTAAGCCTACTTCTCGGCAACCATTAACCCAGAAGCTTTTTGTTCAATTTCCTGTGTCACCTCTTTTCTTTTCACCTCTGGAATACGGTGACAGCTTCAAAAAGGACTCCTTATTTCTCTCTCCTCACCACCCACCCTCCCCCAATTCATGTACACATGGTTGTAACATATCACGGTTATTTTGTCTGCCTTCACCAGCTTCTTCACCTCCTCACTACCCACAGAATAAAGTCCCAGTTCCTCAAACTGGCATTCTACAATCCGATCCAGTATATGAATCTATCTTTAAAAAACAAAAAGGCAGAGTTGCAGAGAGGGAGGGAAATACAGAGTGAGGGAGACAGAGAGATCTTCCATCAGCTGGTTCACTCCCCAGATGGCCGTGACAGCAAGGGCTGAGCCAGGCCACAGCCAGGAGCCAGGAGCTTCTTCTGGGTCTCCTATGGGAGTGCAGGGGCCCAAGCACTTGGACCATCCTCCACTGCTTTCCCAGGCACACTAGGAAGGAGCTGGATCAAAAGTGCAGCAGCCAGAACCTGAACTGGTACCCATATGGGATGCCAGCATTGAAAGTGCTGCTTTACCTGCTATGCCACAGTGCCAGCCCCATGAATCTACTCTTAACACCACTCATTACACAAAGTTCACTCCAACTATTGTCCCTGACCATGGGCTGTGCCTATCTGAACATCATTACTCCAACCTTTATCGAATTTCAGTTCTGTCCCCTTCATTTATTTGAATTCAGTATGGAGTTCAGAGTAGTAATATTAGTTCTCTATGTTACACAGAAATGAATTTTACTTTGCAGAAATTCTGTACCTGTTTTCAGCACAATTTGACAATACATTTCAATAATCATTAAAATGGTCAAGTCCTTGGATTCAGTAATCCCACTCCTGAGAATTTATTGTCTAATAAACAGAAATTGAGGAAAGAATAAGTCAATTATTATATACTTAATGAAATACAGCTACTTAAAATTATAAGCGCTTAGCTTATGGAAATGCTGATGATAAATAGAAAAAGCACAGAACAAAACTGTGATTAAATCTGGAAAGCTGGAAAAGAAAACTAGAAGAACAGCTGATTTGTGAGTTGGTGGGGCCGTGGGAGGGTGGTTTCCTTTATTTCAGTTCTGTTGTTGCTATCTTAATGTTGTCTGTATAATATATAATTGCTTTAACGAATAATCTAGAGTTTAGATTCAAAATATCTGATCGGGGCAGGTGTTCAGCCTAGCAGTTAAGATACCATTTAGGAATGTTGTGTCCCATATTTGAGTGTCTGCTCCACTCACAACTCTAGCTTCCTGCTAATGCATACCTTGTGGACAGCAATGATGGTGCAAGGGATGGGTTCTTGCCACCCATACAGGAGATCTGGATTGAATTTTTGGCATTCCTAGCTCTTGACTCCAGCCAGGGCCACAGGCATTCTTAGAGTGAGCCAGTTGATGGGGTCTTTCTCTTAAATAAAATTTTAAATATCTCATCAAATCCATTAATTGAATATTTTTCTCTTAAAATTTAATATTATCATAAAAGAGGAAAGGGCATTTATAACACAACAGTAAAAATAATGAAGAGGAGAGGAATTCTATAAACTAGGATTAAGTTCACTTTAACTACCTGTGATGCTGGCATCCCATGTGGGAGTTTGTTCGTGTCCTTGCTGCTCCACTTTCAGTCCCTCCCTGCTAATGGCCTGGGAAAAAGTAGAAGATGGCCCAAGTGCATGGGCCCCTGCACCCACATGGGAGACCTAGATAAGGAGACCTGGAGGAAGCTCCTGGCTCCTGGCTTTGGCCTGGCCCAACCCTTGTGGCCATCTGGGAAGGCAGACAGCAGATGAAAGATACCATTTGCACTCTACTCCCCACCCCCCTAACTAGGTCAAATTAACAAATAAATCTTAAAAAAAGAAAAATCCAAAATGATGGCATCTTAAACAATAATGAAGCTTATTTCTTGCTTATGTCCCCGAAATCCTCAGGCAGTCAACCCAGTGTTAGGAACCTCACACTCCTTGTTTTTTGCTCAACTTCCTCTCTATTCCAAAGACACCTGGTAGCCCAGGTTGGCTGCTGGGACTCCAGCCAGCACACTGGCAACCCTGCCAACAGGAAGAAGCAAAGGACGTACAAGGGTGCACACTTCCTCTTAAGGAGATTTCTTAGTCAAAGGACACATTCACTTAGAGCCCACTGGCCAAAACTCAGTCACAGGGCTACACCTAGTGGTGGGAAGAATGGGAGATTTAGTTTATTCTGGGTGGCTCCATGTCCACTGAAAAACTGAGAGTCCTGGAGCAAGTGTTTAGCTTAATGGTCAGAGTGCCTGCATTCCATATCAGAGTACTTGAGCTTGATTCTCAACCCTGGTGCCTGATCCAGTTGCCTGCCAGTGCAGACCCTGGGAGGCAGGAGTGAATACACAATTAACTAATTAATTAATTAATTAATTCCACCCATGTACAAGACATGCATTGAATTAACTGGGTTCCTTCTACCCACGTATGAGACGTGCACTGAGCTCCCAGGTCCTGGTTCTGACCAAGGTTGAAGTATATTAGGAGTAACAGTATATGCCAGTTAGCTCTCTCTATTTGTGTCTGTGAAATTAACCTTTTAAAGATTTATTTATTTGAAAAACAGAGTTACAGAGAGAGAGAGAATCATCCATCCACTGGTTCACTCCCCAGATGGCCACAACGGCCAGAGCTGTGCCGATCTGGAGCCAAGAGCTTCTGTGTTTCCCATGCAGGTGCAGGGGCCCAAGCACTTGGGCCATCTTCTACTGCTTTCCCAGGCCATAGAAGAGAGCTGGATCGGAAGTGGAGCAGCCGGACTAGAACTGGCATTCATATGGGATGCCGGCACTGCAGGTGGCGGCTTTACCTGCTATGCCATTTTGGTCTGATGTAACAGCTGTACAGCTCACATCTGCATCCAGCAACCAGCCCAGCAGAGGCTCCCAAATCTGGCAGGGAGAACTGACCGGGCCTGGATGCTCGTGACTGTGGGAGACTTGTGTGCCAGGACTGTGAAAACACTGAGACTGGTGTGGTTGGGACTTTAGGAAGTCACCGTAGGCAGCTCACATGCTCAGGTCTTCCTGGTTCCTTGGTGGGGCACGTGGCTCGGGAATCTGCTTACACTGAAGACTGCACAGATCCTTTGTGTGGTCCTTGTGGAAGCGCAGATGAGTATCATACACAGTGGGGCTAGCGCCCAGGCACTGGTGTCCTTTGAGTAGAGGAAGTGAGCCGAGTCTATGCCAACAGAAGAAAACCTCCTCTCTAATTAAAAAAAAGAAGAAGAGATTTACCATGCCAAACCTGGGTGTCATCTTAACATTCCCTTCACCCTATAGCACTGAACAGAGCTCCCTGGCCATACCCACCACACACCTCTAGGTATTTCCTGAAAGCAGACACTCCACTATTCCACGAAGATAAAAGCCACCATAGCAAAAAACAAAAGAAAAGAAAAAAGGAAGCCAAGGAACATCTCCACAAATGCCAAATAATAAATGCACCAATTCAAGAAAAAAGAATAAGGAACACAACATGATACTCCCAGAAGAATACAATTGAATACTAGATCATGAAGATGAAAAGTTGGAAGAAATGCAAGAAATGGAGTTCAAAAAATTGATCCTAAGATTACACAGAAGTAATCAGAAACATGAACAAATGAAATTTGTAAATGACATGAAAGAAAATTTTTTCCACGAAATTGAGATCTTAAGGAGAAATTAAAATGAAACCTTGCAAATGAAGAATTCAATAGAACAAATAAAAATGCAGTGGGAAGCCTTAAAAACAGAAATGGTGAAGCAAAAGAAAGAATATCTGACATAAAATACAAATTGCAGGAAATTATACAGACAAGAAACAAGAGGGGCCAGCACTGTGGTGTAGCAGGTAAAGCCACCATCTGCAGTGCTGGCATCCCATATGGGCACTGGTTCGAGTCCCAGCTGCTCTACTTCCCATCCAGCTCCCTGCTATGACCTGGAAAAACAGTAGAAGATGGCTCAAGTCTTTGGGTCCCTGCACCTGTGTAGGAGACCTGGAAGAAGCTCCTGGCTCCTGGATTTGGATCAGCCCAGATCTGGCCATTGTGGCCATTTGGGGAGTGAAACAGTGAATGGAGAGCCTCTCTCTCTCTCTCTCTCTCTCTCTCTCTGTGCCTCTCCTTCTCTCTCTATGTAACTCTGACTTTCAAATAAATAAACAAATCTTTTTAAAAAAATAAAGCAAATTCTTTTTTAAGAACAAAAAGAGGAAATTAGATAACTAAAAAACACTGTTGGGAATCTGCAGAATACTATCAAATGACCAAACATATGGTTCCAGGAATTCCTGAAGCCATGCAAAGAGAGAAAGGATTAGAAGGCCTTGTTAGTGAAATAATAACAGAAAACTTCCCTAATTTGGAGAAAGGGACATCCAAGTACAGGAAGCACACAAAACTCCTAATAGACATGACCAGAAAAGATCTTCACCACAACCCATTGTAATCAAACTCTCCACAGTAAAACATAAAGAAAAGATTCTAAAATGTGCATAAGAGAAATGCCAGATTACTTTAAAAGGATCTCCAGTTAGAATCACAATGGATTTCTCATTAGAAACCCTACAGGCTAGGAGAGAATGGCAAGATAGTCCAAATCTGAAGAGAAAAAAAAAAACTATCAACCAATACTGTACCCCACAAAGCTCATTTGTGAGGGAAGGTGAAATAAAGATCTTCCATAGTAAACAGAAATTCAAAGAATTTGTCACCATCCATCCAGCTTTGCAAAAGATGCTGAAGGATGTGCTGCACACAGAAACATGGTCATCACTATGAAAGAAGGTAAAGGCAGAAAATCTCCCAATAAAAGTATAAAGGAAATCCAAACTAAACAACAGGAATATTTATCAAAAAAATGGCAGGGCAAAGTCATTACTTATCAATAGTCACCTTGAATGTAAATGGCTTCAACTCTTCAGTTAAAAGACACAGTCTGGGGCCGGCGCCGTGGCTCACTAGGCTAATCCTCCGCCTAGCGGCGCCAGCACACCGGGTTCTAGTCCCGGTTGGGGCGCCGGATTCTGTCCCAGTTGCCCTCTTCCAGGCCAGCCCTCTGCTGTGGCCAGGGAGTGCAGTGGAGGATGGCCCAGGTGCTTGGGCCCTGCACCCCATGGGAGACCAGGAAAAGCACCTGGCTCCTGGCTCCTGCCATCGGATCAGCGTGGTGCGCCGGCCACAGCGCGCCGGCCGCGGCGGCCATTGGAGGGTGAACCAACGGCAAAAGGAAGATCTTTCTCTCTGTCTCTCTCTCTCACTGTCCACTCTGCCTGTCAAAAAAAAAAAAAAAAAAAAAAAAAAAAAAAAAAAAAAACCACAGTCTGGCTGAATGAATTAAAAACAAAACCCACCTATCTGCTGCCTACAAGAAACTCATCTCACCAACAAAGATGCATGGATGCATGCAGGCTGAAAGTGAAAGGATGGAAAAAGATATTCCATGCTAACAGAAATCAATATCAGATAAAATAGACTTTTTTTTAGGGTTTTTTTTTGGACAGGTAGAGTGGACAGTGAGAGAGAGAGACAGAGAGAAAGGTCTTCCTTTGCCGTTGGTTCACCCTCCAATGGCCGCCGTGGCCGGCGCACTGTGGCTGGCACACTGTGCTGATCTGATGGCAGGAGCCAGGTACTTATCCTGGTCTCCCATGGGGTACAGGGCCCAAGCACTTGGGCCATCCTCCACTGCACTCCCTGGCCACAGCAGAGAGCTGGCCTGGAAGAGGGGCAACCGGGACAGAATCCGGCGCCCCAACCGGGACTAGAACCCGGTGTGCCGGCGCCGCAAGGCGGAGGATTAGCCTAGTGAGCCGCGGCACCGGCCAGATAAAATAGACTTTAACACTGTTAGAAGAGACAAAGAAGGGCACTATGTAATGATTAAGGGATCAATTCAACAGCAGGATGTAACCATTATAAATGTATATGCACCTAATCACAGGGCACCTGTCTATTTAAAAGAAAATGTTAAGGGACTTAAAGGGAGGCATAGACTCAAGTACAGTAGTATGGGGGAAAATTCAATACCCTACTTTCAACAATGGACAGATCAACCAGACAGAAAATCAGCAAGGAAAAAACAGTTAATCAACACTATAGACTAAATGGATCTAACAGCTATCTACAGAACAATTCATCCTACAATTGCAGAATATACATTCTTCTCTCCAGTGCATGGAACTTTCTCTAGGATTGACCACATGCTAGGCCATAAAGCAAGTCTCAGCAAATTAAAAAAAAAAAATCAAAATCATACCATGCATCTTCTTGGACAACAATGCAATGAAGGTGGAAATAAGCAACTCACTAATCTCTAAAACATATGCAAACAACATGTTCCTGAATGAGCACTGGGTCATAGAATAAATCAAAAGAGAAATCAAAGAATTTCTGGAAACAAATGAAGATGACAACACAACATATCAAAACTTATGGGATACGGCAAAAGCAGTGTTAGAAGGAAACTTTATAGCAATTGGTGCCTACATCAAAAAATTGTAAAGGCACCAAATAAATGAGCTATCAATGCATCTCAAGAATCTAGAAAAACTACAGCAAACAAAACCCAAAACTAGTAGGAGAAAAGAAATAATTATAATTAGAGAAGAAATCAACAAAATTGAAACAAAAAATATAAAAGATCAGCAAAACAAAGAGCTGGTTTTTTGGGAAAAAAAAAATTGACACACCATTAGCCCAACTAACCAAAAAAGAAAAGAAAGAAAGAAAAAGGAGAGAGAAGAACCAAATCAATAAAATCAGAGGTGAAAAAAGAGATATAACAACAGACACCATAGAAATAAAAAGAAGCATCAGAAATTCAGAAATTA
The DNA here is from genome assembly GCF_051225735.1 of Oryctolagus cuniculus. Classification (NCBI taxonomy): domain Eukaryota; kingdom Metazoa; phylum Chordata; class Mammalia; order Lagomorpha; family Leporidae; genus Oryctolagus; species Oryctolagus cuniculus. Next base: position 35,255,661 of record NC_142883.1, on the reverse strand, counting down.
CCACAAAGAACTATAGGCCAACAAACTGGGAAAACTAGAAGAAAGAGATAGATTCCTGGACACATACAACCTACCTAAATTGATCCAGGAAGACATAGAAAACCTGAACAGACCCATTACCAAGACAGAAATTCAGTCATAAAGACCTTCCCAACAAAGAAAAGCCCAGGACCAGATGGCTTCACTGCTGAATTTCACCAGACATTTAAAGAACTAACTCCAATTCTTCTCTAGCTATTCAAAACAATTGGAAGGAAGGGAATCCACCCAAATTCTTTCTATGAAGCCAGCATCACTGTAATTCCTAAACCTGAAAAAGATGCAACTGAGAAAGAGAACTGCAGACCAATTTCCCTGATGAACACAGACACAAAATCCTCAAAAAAATTCTAGCCAATTTAGCCGGCGCCGTGGCTCACTAGGCTAATCCTCCGCCTTGCGGCGCCGGCACACCGGGTTCTAGTCCCGGTCAGGGCGCCGGATTCTGTCCCGGTTGCCCCTCTTCCAGGCCAGCTCTCTGCTGTGGCCAGGGAGTGCAGTGGAGGATGGCCCAGGTGCTTGGGCCCTGCACCCCATGGGAGACCAGGAGAAGCACCTGGCTCCTGCCATCGGATCAGCGCAGTGTGCCGGCCGGCTGCGGCCGAGATGGCCATTGGAGGGTGAACCAATGGCAAAGGAAGACCTTTCTCTCTGTCTCTCTCTCACTGTCCACTCTGCCTGTCAAAAAAAAAAAAAAAAAAAAAAAAAAAAAAATTCTAGCCAATTGAATCCAACAACGCATCAAAAAGATCATTCACCTAGACCAAGTGAGATTTATCCATGGTATGCAGGGATGGTTCAACATTGGCAAATCAATCAATGTGATATATAACATTAAAAAACTTAAGAACGAAATCCATATGATTATCTGAATAGTTGCAGAGAAAGCATATGATAAAATACAACACTCTTTCATGATGAAATCTCTAAGCAAACTGGATATAGAAGAAACATTCCTCAACACAATCAAAGTAATTTATGACAACCTATGGCCAGCATCATACTGAATGGGGAAAAATCGAAAGCATTCCCACTGAGATCCAGATGCCCAATGTCACCAATGCTATTCAATATAGTCCTGGAGGTTTTAGCCAGAACCATTAGGCACAAAAAAGAAATCAAAGGGATATAAATTGGGAAGGAGGAAGTCAAACTATCCCTATTTGCAGATGACATGATTCTATATATAAGGGATCCAAAAGACTCCACTAAGAGGTTATTGGAACTCATAGAAAAGTTTGGCAAAGTCGAAGGACATATAATCAATACACAAAAATCAACAGTTTTATATGCAGACAATGCCAAGGCTAAAAAAGAACTTCTAAGATCAATCCCATTCACAATAGATACAAAAAAAAATCAAATACCTTGGAATAAATTTAAGCAAGGATGTCAAAGATCTATAGGATGAGAATTACAAAACATTAACGAAAGAAATATAAGAATATACAAAAAATGAAAAAATCTTCCATGTTCATGGATTGGAAGAATCAATAACATAAAAATGTCCATATTTCCAAAAGTAATTTACAGATTCAATACAACACCAATCAAAATATCAAAGATAGTCTTCTCAGATATAGAAAAATGATTCTGAAATTCATATGGAAACACAGGAGACCCCAAATAGCTAAAGCAATCTTATACAACAAAAACAAAGCTGGAGGCATCACAATATCAGATTTCAAGACATACTAAAGGGCAGCTATAATCAAAACAGCCTGGTACTGGTACAAAAACAGATGGATAGACCAATGGAACAGAACAGAAATGCCAGAAATCAATCCAAGCATCTACAACCAACTTATATTTGACAAAGGAGCTAAAACCAATCCTGGAGCAAGGACAGTCTCTTCAACCAATGGTGCTGGGAAAACTGGATTTCTACATGTAGGAGTATGAAGCAAGACCCCTAACTTACACCTTACACAAAAATCCACTCAAAATGGATTAAAGACATAAATCTATAACCTGACAAATTATTAGAGAACACTGGGGGAAACCTGCAAGACACTGGCATAGGCAACGACTTCTTGGAAAAGACCCCAGAGGCACAGGCAATAAAAGCCAAAATTCACAAATGGGATTACACCAAATTGAGAAGCTTCTGTACTTCAAAATAAACACTCAGGAAAGTGAAGAGACAACTGACAGAATGGGAGAAATTTATTTGCAAACTATTCAACTGATAAAGGATTAATAACCAGAATATATAAAGAGATCAAGAAACTCCATAACAACAAAACAAACAATCCAGTTAAGAAATGGGCAAAGGACTTAAACAGACATTTTTCAAAAGAAGAAATCCAAATGGCCAACAAACACATGAAAAAATGTTCAGAATCACTACCTGTCAGGGAGATGCAAATCAAAACCACAATGACATTTCACCTCACTTCAGTTAGAATGGCCTTCATACAGAAATCAACAAACAACAAATGCTGGTAAGGATGTGGGGAAAAAGGTACCCTAATCTACTGTTGGTGGGGATGTAAACTGGTAAAGCCACTAGGGAAGACAGTATGGAGAGACCTCAGAAATCTGAATATAGACCTACCATATGATCCAGCCTCCCACCACTGGGAATTTACTCAAAGGAAATTAAATCAGCATATTTAAGAATTATTTGCACCCCCATGTTTATTGCAGCTCAATCCACAATAACTAAGACATGGAATCAACCCAAATGCCCATCAACTGAAGATTGGATAAAGAAATTATGTTCACTATGGAATACTACACAGTGGTAAAAAAAAAAAGAAATCTGGTCATTTACAACAAAATGGATGAATCTGGAAAACACCACATTTAGTGAAATAAGCCAGTCCCAAAAAGACAAATACCACATGTTCTCACTGACCTGTGATAACTAACAGAGCACCTAAAAGGTAAACTGTAGAAGTGAAGTTGACACTTTCAGTAGCAACAACTTGAAAAGCCCTTGTCTTGACTGCAGAGGAACAGGTTTTTCTTTTTTTTTTTTAATACTATTTGTTGAACACTTTAACAGAGTTCAACATATGTGTATAAAGTCAATTGAAAATAGATCTCAGTAAAATGTAAGAGTGAGAATAAGAGAGGGAGGATAAGAGGGGTGGGAGTATGGGTGAGAGGGTGGGCACAATGAGAACAATCACCATGTTCCTAAACTTGTAATTATGACATGTATGAAGTTTGTAACTGTAAAGCTGTATAGTTCTGCATATATTCTTACAGACTTATTTCTAATGGCACAGTTTAAAAACTTGCCACGGGATCCCAAACCCCCTTAAGCTGGATGGTAAAAATAACATCTCAATGCCGGTGCTGTGGTGTAGCAGGTAAAGCCACCGCCTGCAGTGCCAGCATCCCATATGGGCACTGGTTCTAGTCCCGGCTGTTCCACTTCCGATCTAGCTCTCTGCTATGGCCTGGGAAAGCAGTAGAAGATGGCCCAAGTCCTTTGGCCTCTGCACCCACATGGGAGACCTGGAAGAAGCTCCTGGCTCCTGGCTTCAGATCGGCACAGCTCTGGCCATTGCAGTGATCTGGAGAGTAAACCAGTGAATGGAAGACCTCTCTCTCTCTCTCTCTGCCTCTGCCTCTCCTTCTCTCTGTGTGTAACTTTGACTTTCAAATAAATAATAAAAAATAAATCTAAAAAAAAAATCACCTTAAGTATTAAAGTGATCATATGGATAGGATTAAGGGTCTGAAAATAATAATAGATAGATTAAAAAGGAGTGAATACTCCAACAATCCACACAGAAGACTCACAGAATGACAATCACTTTAAATAGCACTCTGACCTCAGAATAAGCCCTTAGGGCATTCTGGTCTGGCTGAACAACCCAGAACATTTTAGGCATAGAAAGCCAAGACACTTAGGGAAAAAATGTCTTACATGAAGGATCTTGGTGGGTGAGACCCCAGTGGAAAGAGCTGGCCATCAAAGAAGGAGGTGCTTTTCTCCGAAGGGTGGAGAAAACTTCCACTTTGCTTATGCCCTTGTCTAAATACTGACGGAATATGGCCAGTGCCGTGGCTCACTAGGCTAATCCTCCGCCTGCAGCACCGGCACCCCAGGTTCTAGTCCCAGTTGGGGTGCCGGATTCTGTCCTGGTGTTGCTCCTCTTCCAGTCCAGCTCTCTGCTGTGGCCCGGGAAGGCAGTGGAGGATGGCCCAAGTGCTAGGTCCCTGCACCCGCATAGGAGACCAGGAGGAAGCACCTGGCTCCTGGCTTTGGATTGGCACAGCACGCGCCGGCCACAGTACACTGGCCGTAGCAGCCACTTGGGGGTGAACCAACAGAAGGAAGAACTTTCTGTCTCTCTCTCACTGTCTAACTCTGCCTGTCAAAAAAAAAAAAAAAAAAAAAAAAGATACTGAGTTTGTGGATTCAAAAAGCTTCCATAGCCTAGGCAGCTCATGTCAAGAGCCTCAGGAGATCACTGATGTCATACATAAGGGTGTTAATTGCTAAATTAACAAGAATCACCGTGCACTAACTTCCCATGTAGGACCTCTGTCCTCGAAGAGTCATATTATAACTACGTCTAAGTGCTCACAAAAGATGTATCATTCTTGGGTGCTCTGTTAAAGTTAATGACATTTCTAAAAAAAAAAACAAAGAAGTGAAATTAACTTCAAAATGCAATTACTTTGAACGCCCTTCTCTTGACTGTTAAGGAACAATTTTTGTTTTATTTTACCATGCAAATTAATTGTTGAACTCTACTTAGTATATAGTTGGTCTTCTATGTATAAATTAATCAAAAATGGATCTTAGTGGAGATTAGGACTGGGAATGGGAGAGGGAGGAGGCGGAGGGGTGGGATAGTGGGTGGGAGGGTTTGGTATGGTAGGAATAATCACTATATTCCTTAAGTTGTACTTACGAAATACATGCAGTCTGTATTCCTTAAATAAAAGGTTTCTTTGGAGGGGGGAATAAATAAAGAAATGAAAAAAGACAAAAGAAAAAGATAGGAGCCAACACTGTGGCGTTATAGGCTAAGCCTCCACCTGTGGTGCCAGCATCCCAAAAGCACACCAGTTCATGTCCCGGCTGCTCCTCTTCTGACACAGCTCTCTGCTATGGCCTGGAAAAGCAACAGAAGATGGCCCAAGTGCTTGGGCCCCTGTACCCACCTGGGAGACCCAGAAAAAGCTCCTGGCTCCTGGCTTCAGATTGGCCCAACTCCAGCCATTGTAGCCATCTGGGGAGTGAACCAGAAGATGGAAGACCTCTCTTTCTCTATTTGCCTCTCTCCTCTCTCTGTGTACCTCTGACTTTCAGATAAATAAGTAAATATTAAAAAAAAAAGAGAGAGAGAGAGAGAGAGACACTTTCACTGCGCCTTGAGGAAAGGGACCAGGACTATTGCTCCACATCAACTGGCCACTGGATGTCGGCTGCCGCCACCCCCACACACACACAGGCAAGGGACCGGGTTACGGGTGAGCCGGACCCGGTCAGCCGAGGCAGTTCTCAGAGAGGCACTCTGCTGAGAGCATTGCGAACAAGCTCCCAGGTGAGGCCGAGCGGCTGCCTCTTCACGGGCTACACCTGAGGAACGGCTGCTAGACTACGCAAACATCCTAAGTCCCCGCAGACAGGTGATGATCACAGCCGGCTCAGCTGCTCTCCGAGGCCGCCAGGAACACTGGCCCTGTCCATCTCTGCTCTGGACTCATTAGCATATCCGCTCGGGGTCTTCACGAAGTCCCTTTCCTGCTTCCAGACAGCTCCGGTTGCCACAGCCACAGGAGGGGCGGCTTCAGGGAAGCACCAGCTCTGATGGCTTCGTTGAGGAAACAGACTTTTTTTTTTTTTTGGAAGTCCCTCACTCCTGCAGACTTCTTTAAATTTGATAAATCCACATTGTCTTAATTCTATGACATTTGGGTCCTTTTTGTAGAGAAGTGAATTGACATACAGAGGGTGAGAACATCCCTTCACTGAAAATCTCACAAAAACGTGCACAAGCAAACTTTCTTCACAAGCAGAGCAGCACAGTCCAGTCCCAGAGAGGCACTGAGAAGGTTTACTGGTTCCAGTAAAAGTGCCCCATCTGACCTCCCCTTTAGCTGTATTTATCTGAAAAAAAAAAAAAAAAAAAAGACATGCTTCCTGATCAATTGCAGAATTTGGCTCTTGCTGTTTTTTTTCTTTAGGGAACCACATTTAGAGTTGTTTTTACATCTCAAGGTCCAGAACAGGCCACGTAATGTTGCAAAGGATGCTGGGAAGGCAAGTTCCAGTCTTATAAGCTTTGTAGTAGGAGGTGGCAATGGAGGAATGAGCTGAGAATCACTGCTGAGCTAACCACAATCATTTTATCTTGTGCTGCGGATTCATCAAAACCAGAAACTTTAAAAAAAAGAAAAAGAGGTTGGTCGGGGCAGGCTGTGCATGGTGGGGTGGGGAGTGGGGGTGGGATTCATGCTTTCTACAGTAAGATCTTCTGCACAGTTTGGTTTGTTGCCATTTTCGTGTATTACTTTATTTTTAAAATCTACAACTCCACTATTTTTCTCTTACTCCACTTTGGCAAAGCTTGTTGGATCCACTTTCAGAAGATTTCTGGAATCTTCCATGCCTCGTCATCTCCACTGCCGCCACCATCCTCACTTCTGCCCATGCCCTACGTATGTGTTCTTCTAAAAATATCTCTTCCCAAAGGGTGTCTGGCCTAGCAGGTAAGAAACCTGCAGGGGCCAGTGCTGTAGCACAACAGGTAAGGCCGCTGCCTGCAGTGCTGGCATCCCATATAGGCACTGGTTCAGGTACTGCTGCTCCACTTCTGATCCACCTCTCTGGTATGGCCTGGGAAAGCAGTAGAAGATGGCCCAAGTCTTTGGGCCCCTGCACCCACATGGGAGACCTTGAAGAAGCTCCTGGCTCCTGGCTTCAGATCAGCCCAGCTCCAGCCATTGTAGCCATCTGGGGAGTGAACCAGCAGATGGAAGACCTCGCTCTCTCTCTTTCTCTTTCTCTCTCTCTGCTTCTCCTCTCTCTCTGTATTTCTGACTTTCAAATAAATAAATATTTTTTTAAAAAAGACACTTGCACTTTGTCCCACCTCAGAAGGCCTGGGTTCAAGTCCCAGCTCTGCTCCTGATTCCAGCTTCCTACTAACACACACCCTGGGAGGCAGCAAGGGATCGTTCAAGTGACTGGGTCCCTGCCACTCTTGTGGGGGACTCAGACTGAATTCCAGCCTCTTGGCTTTCACCTGACCAAACCTCAGCAGCTGTGGGCATTTGGGGAGTGAACCAGAGTATGGGAGGTCTCCGTCTCCCTCTCTCTCAAATAAAAATTTTTTTAAAGAATTATTTTATTTGTTTGTAAGACAGTTACAGAGAGAGGTCTTCCACTGGTTCACTCCCCAAATGACCACAACAGCCAGAGCTGTGCTGATCTGAAACCAGGAGCCAGGAGCTTCTTCTAGGTCTCCCACACGGATGCAGGGGCCCAAGGACTTGGGCCATCTTCTACTGCTATCCCAGGCCATAGCAGAGAGCTGGATTGGAAAAGGTGCAGCCAGAACTCGAACCAGTGCCCATACGGGATGTCGGTGCTGCAGGCTTTAACCCACCGTGCCACAGTGTCGGCCCCTCAAATAAAATTTTTACAAGTTTATCTCTTCTTGTACTCAAAACTCAACAGTTGCTCCCATCTTACTTAAGGTAAAAATGTAAGTTTCTGCAGTGGCCCTCAAGCTCTTCCAGAATCATCCATCTGCATCTTCTCTCCCTTAACTGCTACACCCCAGGCACACGGGCCACCTTAGCATGCCTCAAACATGGTGCACATTCCCACCTCAGAGTCTTTTTACAAATATATAATAACACTAACTTTTAAAAAATCCATTTATTTATTTGGAAGGTGGAAACAGACAGAGGTCCATCCACTGGTTCATTCCCTATTTGCCCGCAGCATCCCAGGCCAAGCTCCAAATTTGGGAGCAGGAACTCAATCCAGGTGAACCAGGTAGGTGGCAGGCACCCACCTACTGCAGCCATCACCACTGCCTCCATGGGTACACATCAGCAGGAAGCTGGAGTCAGGAGCTGGAGCCAGGAATCAAAACCAGATACATTGATGTGAGATGTGGGTGTCTTAAGAGCCAGACCAAGGCTGGTGCCGTGGCTCAATAGGCTAATCCTCCGCCTGCGGTGCCGGCACACCGGATTCTGTCCCAGTAGCCCCTCTTCCAGGCCAGCTCTCTGCTGTGGCCCAGGAGTGCAGTGGAGGATGGCCCAAGTGTTTGCCCCCTGCACCCCATGGGAGACCAGGATCAGCACCTGGCTCCTGCCTTCGGATCAGCGTGGTACACCGGCTGCAGCACGCCGGCCACAGCAGCCATTGGAGGGTGAACCAACGGCGAGGGGGAAGACCTTTGTCTTTCTCTCTCACTGTCCACTCTGTCTGTAAAAAAAAAAAAAAAAAAAAAAGAGCCGGACCAAACAGCCACCCCTCACCTCTGAGTCTTCTCCATGCCTGGGATACCCCTTGTACCCCTGCTAGCTGGGCTGTCCTCCCCCCAGGCCCACACCATCCCATGGCCTGACCCCTTGCTCCCTGCCTTCACTCAGATGACGCCACCTCAGTGAAGCCTTCATTGGCACACTGCTTCTACTGGCAGCACTGGTCCCCTCCCCTGCTGGGTGTGGTCGCAGCATGTGCCACGGTCTCACATTATACATGGTCTCTGTCTGTCTGCTTGTGTCTCTGGTATGAGTGCTCCTGAGCACAGGCATTTGACTGTTTCGTGCACTGCTGCATCCCCCGGAACTGAAACAGCACAAAGAACATGTCGGCTCTCATTAAAGATGTGAGGAAATGCAAAAGCCGGAAGGAAGTATGAGGTTTCTTTCTAAAGGTAATATGCTATTAGAACAGAAACCACTGGAGACTGAGTGAGTGATTGATTTGCAGCAATTAGCTCACATAATCATGGAGTCTGGCAAATCTGAACTCTGTAGGCCAGGCCTGCAGGCTGGAAATTCAGTTAAGAGTTGGTGCTGTGGGGCTGGTGCTGTGGTGTAGTGGGTAAAGCCACTGTCTGCAGTGCTGGCATCACATGTGGGCACCGGTTCGAGTCCCTGCTGCTCCACTTTTGATCCAACTCCCTGCTAATGTGCCTAGGAAGGCAGGAAAAGATGGCCCAGGGGCTGGTGCTGTGGTGTAGCTGGTAAAGCCACCGCCTGCAGTGCTGGCATCCCATATGAGCACCGGTTCTAGTCCCGGCTGCTCCTCTTCTGATCCAGCTCTCTGCTATGGCCTGGGAAAGCAGTGGAAGATGGTCCAAGTGCTTGAGACCCTGCACCCATGTGGGCGACCTGGAAGAAGCTCCGGTCTCCTGGCTTCTGATCAACACAGCTCTGGCCGTTGTGACCATATGGGGAGTAAACTGGCGCATGGAAGACACTCACTCTCTCTCTCTCTCCCCCCCTCCCTCCCTCCCTCCCTCTGCCTTTCAAATAAATAAATAAAACTTAAAATAAAAATAAAAGATGACCCAAGTACTTCCATGGGAGATGCGGAAGAAGCTCCTAGCTTACTGGATGGAAAATTCTGTTTCCCTCACTCTCTCTCTCTCTGTAACTCTGCCTTTCAAATAAAATAAATAAATCTTTTTAAAAAAATTTACCATCATAGCCCAGAAAAAGAAATTACAAGCTACAGAATTTGTATTCTTGAGGGGTAATGGGAATTCAGGCAGTAAACCCAGAAGGAAACAAATGCCACGTTGCAAAGTGCAGGAAGTTTTGCGGAAGGGTAGAGGGTTTGGTGGGGGCTGGCTGGGGAGGCTTCAAAACCTCTGACCTTGAGTTCAGTTGTGCAGGTGCAAAGGACATTTGAGGCGAAGGGAGCGGAGGCCTGAGAAGGCACAGCCCCTTGATGAGCGGCCACCAATCTTCAGGAAGCCAATCTTTGCTAAACTTCAGTACCAACATTCTGCATCTCTACATTCATTGTCCCACGTGACAGCAGGTAGCTTTTGCGCCTCTTGTAGCCCTACAATTCTGAGCCCGCAGAAGAGTCTATAATTAAAGCCCATGCCCAAGGTGGCCCTGCCTGCTGCAATCTCGTTCCCTGGGATTAGGTTTTCTTTAAGAACCCGCCCTTCCCCTGGCTACATCTGTGTGCTGTGAGTGGAGCTGATCCCTCGCCTGGGACTGGGTGTGTGTGCCAGAGACAGCGCTGGCCAATCGCTCTTAGAGACACAGCACTGTGTGGAGGCGCCAGCAGTCAAGGCTGATTGCTTACTCAGGGAGTGGGAGACGCTCAGAGTGCTCTTGGCCAACGCCTCCTTCCACAGCTTTTCCTGCGGGCACGTGGGCCCCTCCAAAGTGTTCAGCAAAGTCCTCTTCTTGAACTCTAACTAGATGAGTCTTACTATTCAAATCAGACCTCATAATAGAGTAAAAACCACTGCCTGCACCCAAGTGGCTACATTTGTGTAGAGACAAAGTATCCGAGGAGACATAAACATGTCTCATCTTGGCTTGTCAGGGGAGGCTTAGTATACAAAATCATTCCCCCACAGAACACAACGCTGGGCTTGTCTTGTCACTGATCACATCGTCCAGGGGCTGGGGAGGTACAAATATGAAAAAGGTGTCATCTTTACTAGTCAGAGCTTGTATTCTAGTAAGAAAAGACAGCCCAGAATGTTACAGCCATATTTATGATTAGTGACAGGGCAGGCTCCTCTACAGTCCAGGCTCCTTCTGTCGCGAGCATCTGGCTTCAGCAATAAAGCGGACTCAGGGGCTCATGCAACTGAGAGCTATTTGGTAGACTGAGCGATGCAAACAATTGCTGGGGAGCAGGCATTTGGTCTGGTGGTTAAGACACTGGTAGGGACACCCATGTTCCACACTGGAGTGCCCGGGGTTCAGTACCTGGCTCTGGCTCCCGATGCCAGCCTCCAGCTAATGCAGACCCCAGGAGGCAGTGGAAAGGCTTGAGTCATCGGGTTCCTGACACCCGCGCGAGAGACCCAGACCGAGTTCCTGTATCCTGGCTCTGGCCCTGCTCCAAGCCTAGTCCCAGCTGTTGTGGGCAACTGGGAGTGAAGCAGTGAATAGGAATTCTGTGTCTGCCTCACAAATAAATTTTTTAAGTAAAACAAGATTATTGCCATAGGAGATTATGCCATGGGAAAAGGCAGAAGGAGCTGAAATAGGATGATGGCATTGAGAATGGAAATGAAGGGACAGTTGTGAAAGGTGCTTGGCAGCAGGACGATCCCAGGATATATGACGCTTCTGCCTACCCCAATTTCCAGTGTGTTCTAGTCCAAATCCTAGCGTTTGCAAAACCGTGAGAGCCAGCACTTGGCCATATGCAGGCCAGCAGCTACTGGACTGTTTTGTTTTCATATACCATTTCAAGTAATTCAATGTTTTTTTTTTTCAGACTAAGCTAATTATTTGAGCACCACACTGAAGGATGATTCTGTAGCACAAATATTTTTAATTTCCTCTTCCCAAGTCATTTTACATTTGTAGGCTTTAAACTATCTTACCATCTGCTGATTCATCATAAATCAATTATTAATAAAGTATTTGATAAGTGGCAAATACATGTAGCATCATTATTTCTGTACTATTGCTAACAAATGTCCATTTCTCACTTCAGTGGTTTATTTACCTTTTGTATTTGCTTAAATTGTTTATTCTTCATATTAAGGGAAGAAAATAAATTTTCAGAACTAGGAAGAAAAGAAATATGACAAATATATTACTAACAAATTAGAACTAGATTACAAGGATTTGAGAAAATATAGTAATATTCAAAGCTTTGTTACTGTCACTATTGGGCACTAGCTTGGAATTTGGAATTTTGACACCAGATTTAAAACTAAGAATTAGAAGTATTTAAAATTATAATATAGGCTCGGGCATTTGACACAGTGGTTAAGCTGCCAGCATCCAGAATCAGAGTGCCCAGGTTCATGTCCTGGCTCTGCTCCTGCGTCTCATGGAAATGTGCACTTCAAAGGCAGCAGCTAAGGCTCAAGCAGTTAGGTCCCTGCCACCCACGTTGGAGGCCAGGTTTAAGTTCCTGGCTCCAGGCTTCTGCTTGGCCCAGCCCCAGCTATTGTGGGAATTTGTGGGAGTGAACAGCAGATGGCAGCTCTCTCTCTGTCACTATCTGTCTCTCTGTCTTTCAAACAAATCTTTTTAAAAACATTACAATGCAATGGTGGCAGGGACTAGATTCAACTGCAGACTCAACTGGGTTGCAAGACCAAGATGATCTCTTCATTTGTGTTGTCACGTGTCTTAGAACAGGAATCAGTGTCTCCGTCTCTCCCCATGCAGCCTTTCTACAAGACTAATTCGGGCTTCCTCTCAGTATGGTGGCCTCACAGTACTTGGACTTCTGACACAAGTGGATGCATTGCCCCAGAACATGCATTCCAAGAGCAAGGATTCCGAGAAGTTGGATACAGAAACTTCTAGTCCTTTTGAAGTCTGGAAATGGCACAGTGCTGCGTTCACAGAATTCTATTGGGTAAGTGGTCACAGGGCCATACAGATTCAAAGGGGAGGGGAAACAAACTACATGGGGAGAATGACAAAGATTTTCCCAACATCTTAATTCATAACAATTAACATAAAACGTTTCCTAGGTAAACCAAATGGGGGGAAATGGGAGCTTATGTGAACCAATGTGTATGTAGCATGGTATATTTGCATGGAAAAATCATTTTTCCTTTAAATTTTTGAAAAGATTTATTTATTTGAGAGACAAAGAGGGAAGTCTTCCATCTGCTGGTTCACTCCCCAGATGGCTGTAACAGCCGGAGCTGGGCCAATCCAAGTCAGGAGCCAGGAAATTCTTTCAGGTCTCCCATGCCGGTGCAGGGGCTGAAGCACTTGGGCCATTTTCCACTGCTTTCCCAGGCCATAGCAGAAAGCTGGATCAAGCCGGCGCAGTGGCTCAATAGGCTAATCCTCCACCTAGTGGTGCCGGCACACGGGTTCTAGTCCCGGTCGGGGCGACGGATTCTGTCCCGGTTGCCCCTCTTCCAGGCCAGCTCTCTGCTGTGCCCTGGGAGTGCAGTGGAGGATGGCCCAAGTGCTTGGGCCCTGCACCCCATGGGAGACCAGGAGAAGCACCTGGCTCCTGCCTTCGGATCAGCGCGGTGCGCCAGCCGCAGCATGCCAGCCATGGCAGCCACTGGAGGGTGAACCAACGGCAAAAGGAAGACCTTTCTCTCTGTCTCTCTCTCCTCTCACTATCCACTCTGCCTGTCCAAAAAAAAAAAAAAAAAGAAAGAAAGAAAGAAAGAAAGAAAGCAAGCAAGCAAGCAAGCTGGATCAGAAGAGGAGCAGCTGGGACACAAACTGGTGTGCATATAGGATGCTGGCGCCACAGGTGGAGGCTTAACTTACTACATCATAATGCCAACCCCTCCTTTAAATTTTTATGTTCACTTTTTTTCTTTTTTGAAAGGTAGAGAGACAGCGACAGGCAGAAAGATATTTCATCCACTGATTCACTCCCCAAATATCTGTAACAGCCAGGACTGGGGCAGCTGAAGCCGGGAGTCGGTAACTCAATCCAGGGCTCCCACTTGGGCAGCAGGGATCCAAGTAGTTGAGCCTCCCAAAGTGTGCATTAGTGGGAATTTAGGATATGAAGTGGAGTCGGGACTCAAACCCAGGCACCTGATATGGGATGTGGGTGTCCCAGTCTTTTTTTCTTCTTCTAGGATTTGTTTATTTATTTGAAAGAGTTACAGAGAGAGAAAAAGAGGGAGAGACTGAGACAGAGTGAGATTTTCCATCCACGGGTTCATTCCTCAAATGGCCAAAACAGCCAGGACTCAGCCAGGCCAAAGCCAGGAACCAGGAGCTTCACCCGGTCTCTCATGTGGTTGTAGGAGCCCAAGCACTTGGGCCATCTTCTGATGCTTTCTTAGGCCATTTAGCAGGGAGCTGGATCAGAATTGAAGCAGCCTGGACTTGAACCGGTGTCTGTATGGGGTGTCAGCCTTTCAGGTGGCAGCTTAACCCGCTATACCACAACGCTGGCCCCCCAAAAGAGTCTTAAGCACTGTGCCAAAATCCTGCCCTCATTTTTTTATGTATTAGTAAATGCACATATAATATCTGCAAAGACACACAGGAAACAGAAAATAATGTTTTTTAGGAAGAGGAATTAGATGCCTGGGTGGCACAGATCAGGGAAGACTTCATACCGTGGACCCTTTGCTATGTTTTTAACTTCACATCATGTGTATGTATTACCTATTCAAATCCTAAGTCCATTTTTATGGAGACACAACATTTAGCACAATTTATGTCACGAGTGAAATAAATGCTGCTTGTGGCGGGTAATCCGACAACGTCAGAAACAGCAGCTGTGATCAGTGTGTGGCTTCTTGTTCTTTCAGGTAAAAAGCTTATCTAAAAAAATGATTCTGTTAAAATGGAACCAGCGAAAATTGCATAACAGAACATAAAACACAAACAAACAGCAGCTCTTCAGAGAGTAGCCTTAGGCGGATCTCTACATTCTTTACATTTTCCAGTAGCATAGGAATAATTATTTTAGAAACTCTTGCTCCAACAGGGCACATGACTCTTCATTAGTAATGGTGCAACACTTGTTTATTCAGATTTGAATTAAAAGGAAAGGAAGGAAGGGACAAACGAGGAAGGGAAAGAGGGAGCAACCATTTCTACGTGTGTGAAGTATTTTAATAGAAATAATAGTTACAAAACTAGATGTTTTACTTGATGTGACTATGAATGGTTTCTTCATTTTGATCAACTGTTAGGCTTATTTATAAATTACTGGCGTCACAGCTAATATTAGTAATTTGGGAGCACTAAAAAGAAAACACATCCTAAGAATCATCTTCCAGAAATTGTTGGATAGCTGCAACAGAACAGTAATGAGACAGCTGATTACAAAAATCAGTCATTTTCAGCAACTGCATCTTGAGCCCTTCTGACAGTCTGCTTGTTAGTGAGGAGCAGTTTAAATGGTTTTTCAAATAAGTTAAGAGGTTGAATTCTTTGTGAATATCTTTTCTTTTTTCTGAAAATCCAATACAAATATTGTGTAAGATACAAGATTGCCAAGTCCAATGCAGGCTTTTGAAAGAATACTACTAACTCTTTAGTTGCTGAAGAGTTTCTTTTCATACCCAGAAAATACTCCCGCTGTTCTGAAGAAGTATTTTTGAAGATGCAGAGACAGAATGTTAAGGGAGCTCTTATACAATGTTGCCATTATTTTTCATCACACTATTGCCAAAAAGAAGGGTAGAGCATATGAGTGCTGTAGCAGCTTGTGAATATCTTTGCTTGCAGCAGAATTTAGAAAAAGAAATGATGAATATGTGCCACTTAGAGGAAGGGCATTCTGAAAAAAAACTGCAACGTTTTATGGAAAAATGGACCCACTGACACCGGAAAGTTTTAAGTTAAATAGGAAAATAAACCAAGGCAGCCTCTCAACATGCTCTGATACATGAGAGGCAAGGAGAGGTTGAATGCTGTGGACATGGGTTGGGTTTGTGGCCATCCAGCTCCCTCCCCTTCCCTTGTCCCATCAGCAGCTCAGTCTTCCTTTGGAGGGAATTCCATGTTGCATGTTGTGCTGCTGTGTGGGTGTCCCTAGCACAAACCTCCCAGTGCTGAAGTCCAACACAGAAGCAAATGGCCTTCCAGCTGTCCTTTGGTGCCTCTGTGGAACAGACGCATGGCCTAACTTGACCAATAACACTTTCGTTGCTGGGATTTTGCATCTTGAGTACGAGGACTAAAGACAGGGAATGTGGGATTCAGATGCTCCCACCATGGACTTCTGTGTTGCCTCATCTCCATGGTTTTCGAGAACCCTCCAGCCTTCTGTCATTTTGGCGAGTCCTCAGTGCCTGCCTGTATTATTGAGATATGGATTCAGTTGCAGGTAACAAAAATAACAGGCGCTTAATCAGGGCACAAATTTCTTTCTTTCTAATCAAAGCTAAGAGGCCTTGGTATCATGTCTCAGTATACGAATCCTGCTACAGTTTGAATACAGGCATTCTGGAACTCAGAATGCTTCAAGCTCTCTGCTTTGCTATCCCTAACGTATGGGCCAAGATGGAGCTCCAGTCTTCACATATGTAATGAAAGAAGTGAAGAAGTCTAGTGCATTGCGTATACTGTGTCCACTTATATCCCATTGATCAGAACCTAATCACATGGCCAGACCTAGCTGCAAGGGAGGCTGGGAAATGTGGTCCTTATTTTTGTAGACCATGTGCCAAGAGTTTTAAAACTAAGTAAAAACAAAAGAATAGAAATTGGGTAACTTAAAGCTTTGTCACTCACTCCTTCCAGAATTACTCTTTTACGCAAGATAGCAAGAGAAGGTGTCCATTACTATCAACAAAGAATCACGTCTGATAACTCAAGCCGCAAATGGTAAGATTTAGGGAGGCAATGTAGGGTAGCAGCCTCTGGCATCACCATACATCCCAAGGTGTGTATCAGAAACTGGTAGTCATCCTTATCTCTTTTGCTCTTTCCATATTCAACCACCCACCCAATTTTCTTCACTCTATCTCCTTAAAAATTCTCAATGCCAGCCCTTTCACTTCATTCCCACACTGCTGCCATGGATCAAGTCTTTGCCATTTTTCGCATCCCAACTCCTACCCACTCACCCCTCTAATTCCACTGCTCTCGTGTGGAGAGCTCTTTCTAAAATCTAACTCTGCACAACATTCCTTCAATCTCCCTGCATAATGCTTTGATCAAGTCTTCAAAAGGATAAATTCCAAACTCAAACTTCCTTGTGTGGCTTCCAGCACCCTTCACTTGTCTCTTGATGTTCCCCATGGGCCGGTACCTATGTGCCTCGTACCCTGAATACTTCCCTCATCCTCAGCCCTGCTTCTGTGAAACGCCCAGGTGATCTGGTTCAGCTTGGCAGGGAAAGAGAATTCTGGACAGCATGCTGTCCAGGCAGATAAGAGAACTAGCAGGGGCATTTTATGAATGAGAGATGAAGCACGGTGACTACATCATTATTCACGTTCGTTTCTGTGCCATATACCGATAGCAATCACACATCGGTAAAATGACGCATCACTAGAAATCATGGAGAAACGCTGGATGATCCTATTCTCTGATCTACATCTATTTCAACATTCTTCAGTAATATAATTCCACATAAGTCATCTGTATGAGTGCAAGATACTACAACCTAGTATATTCAGAAATTATAGATCAATGCATGAAGGATACTTTTCGGTTTGTCAAAATATTGCACCATATACAGATACCAAGTAAATGTAACATTGTAATAGCAAATCATTATACTCTGATAGAACAGAAGGAAGGAAATGCAAATAGCATTAATGATGAATATGAAATGAAGCAATGTTTTCCCATCAGGATGATAGTGAGTAAAATGAGACGATGGCATAAGGACATTTGCTGTGTGAATTTCTGCAGTAGGATAAATTCCTACATGGATCACAAAGTCAGATGACGTAGGATTAAACTGAAAGGAAGTAGACATGAGGAAGTTGCTGATGAAAGATCCTTCCAAGGATGGATTCCTGAGTACATCACAGACTTTCACTGGGGTGGATAGTGACCTGCACAGGGTGACTTAACTATGGATCTGCCCAGAGACATGGGGCTGAGTTGACAACTCTGGACTAGGATTTTATAGTTCTATTGAAAAGAATATAAAACCTGCAGAGTTTTAAATTTATTACAAGGCATATAATGAAATGCATCTATATAGAGATCAAATTGTTGATTTGTAGATCTGAGATCTATAGCCTGGATTTTGTGGGATCCAGGTGCTAGGCAACCTCTTTAGGAAATTTTATTATAAAAAGCCTGATATAAAAATAATCACACATTTGATATTTCTTAGCAACGAATACTTTGCTTCACTTAAAGGCATACCACATCACATGAACATGACATTATGCACAAATGATTTAGGTTGCCTTTTTTTTTTTTTTTTTTTTGACAGGCAGAGTTAGACAGTGAGAGACAGAAAGGTCTTCCTTTTCCATTGGTTCACCCCCCAAATGGCCGCTACAGCCGGCGCGCTGCACTGATCCGAAGCCAGGAGCCAGGTGCTTCTTCCTGGTCTCCTATGTGGGTGCAGGGCCCAAGCACTTGGGCCATCCTCCACTCCCTTCTGGGCTACAGCACAAAGCTGGCCTGGAAGAGGAGCAACCGGGACAGAATCTGGCACTGCAACTGGAACTAGAACCCAGGGTGCCGGCACCGCAGGTGGAGGATTAGCCAAGTGAGCTGCGGCGCTGGCCTAGTCTGCTCTTTTATACCCAAATGTAACATTACTAATGTAAAAAGTTAGCCTTTTTAATAAGGTTACAGGCAGAGGGGAGGGAATAAAATCATAATTCCCCATAGTTCAGTGCACTCATATGACTGTTTGATGCAGGCTAGTGAGTAATCATTTGCAAATCAATTTTGGATAAAAAAATTCTTTCATCATCACACTGATATAAACATTGAAAATAGCAGAGTCAAAGAGGCAAGTAAAAAAGGAACTTGTTTTATTTATAGGCATTTATCTGCAGGCATTAAAATGCAAGCACAAATAGCTCTGTTTAAAAAATCATAGACTTTTATACATGTATATTATAATGTGTAATACTCACACACAGTTCATAGACAGAATATACCAAATATCTTTCAAAATGTTTCAACTAAGAAAAGTAGTCTAGTATAGTTCTTCCCAGTCTTTTAACTTCATAACATAAAACAAATATCATATAGGACTTTTTCTCTTAAGTGTTTACTTGCATGATTGCAGACTTATAGGAAAGTAGCAAAAATTACACAAAGAACTACCTTCTGTCCTTCACCCAGATTCTTCAAAATTTTAATATTAGGGTTTCTTGATAATGACCTTTTTGAATAAAGATTGGTCATCTTGTAGAACTTCCCTTAATTTGATGCCTCATCATGACTAAGTTCAAGTGATGCTTTTTTTTGGCCCAAATGCCAAATGCCATGAGTAATGAGATGTTGGTCTCCATGTCCCCCCTCAGAGGGGCACGAGAGGCCAGAATGTCTCATGACTGACTAGGTTAACTTTGACCATGGGCACAGAGTTTTGCAAACTAAATTTTCATTCACAATAAAATTATATATTTCTCATGTCTTAAAATTCTTAGAAACATCCCACTGTAACATATTTCATTTATGGGTGTGTCATAATTTGTTAATCATATTTTTATTTTATACATCATCATATTGGTAAGCATTTCCAGAATAATATCATAAAACAATGGAATTTATGGACATTTTGTGGCACTCCTGATCTTAATGAAAATATTCGTCATGTTTTACTAGGAAGTGTTTTATTGGCTGTTGGTTTGAAATCAGCTTTTCATACTGTTAGGGAAATACTCCTGTCGGTATGATTAAAATTCAAGAGCCAAGAAATATCTGGTGTTCAATTAGCTCATTCATTTATGGCTATAAGCCTGTGACTGCACCCCTCACACATCAACATACGCAGGTGTTACGCATGCATCTGAGCTGTACTGCTTGGCCATCCTTTGTCTTGGCCTCTGGAACTTGCCATTCAAAAACGGGTCCCTTAGCTTCTCTCTTTCTCAGAACAAATGTATTTCGTCAGCAATTGCAAGCCTTGCCCTCTCCACTCTGGGTTTTGTCTAGCTGAGGCCTTGGCTGAGGGGCAGCTCCCTTTGTTTAACTGGGCAGGGGTGTAAGTTGCCATCATTTCTCTGGTGAACGCTAACTGGTTGAGGATACTGTGTTAGTTCAAGACCTCCAAGACAATGCTGTGGCAGAGTTAGGAGGACATGAGGTTTATCGAGGGTTTAACTTGCCAAAGATAAAAGGTGGGGTGAGAGATGCAGGACCCAACAGAGAAAACCATGGACTGTGACACAGTTTGAACACAGTCTCAGCTAAGCTCGGGGGCTCTGGAACACTCACAGTCTGGGCAGAAATGGCCAGGTCTTAGTATCCCCATGTGCTGTCACTGGCTGGGGGCTACCCAAGAACAGCACACACCCCAGCTCAGACACTGCATCCTGAAGACACGGTAGCCACAGGTTGTCAGCCACTGTTCCCCTGCACCAAACACTTCCTGGGATGGTGACTGGGCAGTTCAGCACCACAACCACCACAGGTTCTTCCATGTGGGAGGTACCCAGGTGCCTACTCCCTCCTGACACTACTGTGTGAGTTCTTTGAGAGCTTGGTGGTCACAATTCCATTCCCAGGCCTGGGAGGCCCAGCTCCAGCTTAGCTTCTGTCACCCTGTCCCCACGTCTTAGCATTAGTGGACACACACAGCCTCTTGGTGCTGGGGAATCTCCAGTCAGGATAGGTCTCTTGGATGGGTAGTTGCACGCACACCTTTGGGAAATGCTTGTCTCCTCATCCTGATGCATGGGGATGTGGGCTGTTCCACCAGACCCTGTCTCTGCCCCAGCATCTCTCCTGCTCACTCCTCCCTTGCTCAGACATGCACAGGTGAGAGATGAGGTATGTTGCCAGAGAAGCTGTCCACCTGGGATTGAAACACCAGTCACTCCTTGCAGGCACCCCCTGCATCTCCCATTTCACTTGGTGTGCCCTGCTCTTCACAGGACACTGCACGCCCCACCAGGCCTGCGGCTCTCCTCTCCCCTGATACCCACAGGTCCGCAATTGTGCTTTCTTAAGTGAGTGATCAAGGGGAAGAGTTCTAGAACACACTGCAGGACTGTACATGGCCCACGTGCAGCCTTAAATGACAATCACTCTTTATGTACATTGTAGCAGGGGGAAAATAAGGGGTGTTCAAAACCAGGGTTGTAGGAACAGACTATACTCATAGACCATCAGAGAAATGAATTAGATTGAGAATCCTAAGGACTCTGTTAACTCTTTTAGGAACAGACAAGCAAATAATGCTAATCAAACTGGTAGACATTTGTAATTTGCCTTTCAAGCATTTATTATTCCTTTGCCAAGTCACAGCTGGGGTTACTGCATACGGGGTGTGTCCTGCACAGCTCCACTGGGCGCCAATCACATTGCAGGCTATGGAAATGGTGATGCTTGGAGCTGCTCAGTGTACTGCAGCACTGCATTCACAGCAGCCCTGTCTCAGTCCCAGCTTTCCTGTGTGGCCTCGCTCACCCTCTCACAGTCAGTGCAGTCAGGTCTGACATTGTCTTTCGCTCTGGAGTTAGAGCACAGGACCGGGCCTGATGCATCCCATTCCCCTGGCCTCTGGGTCAAGGCGGCATAAATGAATTAAATCTAATCCAGTCCAATCAACTGGATCGCAGAACTCTGGATGGGAATCTGCAGCCTTGAGACATAATTTTCCAAACAAAAACCTCGATTTTTCCCCATACTAATGAAGGCAGCCACTATCAGTTAAATGTGTTAAAATGAAGGGGTTTTGGATTCTTCCTGGCAACGATGGTATGTTCACTCATTTACTCACTCTCTTGTCTGGTCTCTCTTATGCCCTTCTGACACCATTGAGATTGGGCTGCTGAGAGTCTAGTATGTATGATCTTAGGAAAAAACTTTCCTTTGGCCCAAAGAGAAGATGAACTACAAGCACTGCCATAATCTCTAAATAACCAGTCAAGGCTCAAACAAAACACATGATAATGTATCAGGAGGCAGTGAGTTCCCCGTCACCGCAGGGGATCACACCCAGGCTGGGCATTCACTTACAAACCCTGTAGCAGAGGATTCAAATGTCCACAGGAGTTAGGACCATTAGATTGCCAAGCTGATGTCTTTCCCATGGGCTTTTAAAATAGTGAAGATATTCAAACATATGCACACAAACAGAAACATGATATTCTCAGAATTAAATAGATTGTGCTATAGATTTGCCTCCAAAATTTTTTGGAAGCCTGGGAGTGTGAAGATGCCTTCCTTTGCAGAGTATCTTTCAGCTGCCAGTAAGTCAAGATTATGAACCAGGTTCTCGGCTGGTTCTCCTCACAATTTTGTGCAGATAGTCAGTTTCTTTGTGCATTATGTTATTTTTATGTCACTAATTTAAAATTTTATGAAGTCTCCTCCCATATATTTTCCCCAGATAGCTATCTAAAAAGCACATACACAACACAGTGACTAATTTTTTTGTCATTTATGTCTTTTGCTTCACCAATTTATTTACAGATTTACGGCTCATTGACTTTCACAGTTTGAAAATTAATGCTACATCAATACTCCGTATACATTTATTATGATTTTACTGTAAATTATTTTGCAATAGATTGTTTGACTGACATAGTGTAAAACTATTGTATATACATGAAAACATTAAGCAAGTTGAAGGCATAAAATCAGCTAGCACCCTAATGTAGCAGCTTTTGAGTGAGAAACTATATAGCATTTTTATGTAGCATATGGGAAAACTGTGTGGCATGGGAGTTTTTAGCATTAATTCTACAGTTGTACTAAATCTAACATGCCAGTCTCTCTCCACACTCCAGCCAGATTTAAAGTGCTAAATTTTCACTGCTGCATGGAATGCTGAATTATCTAACTCGGAGGTGTTCGAGGAAGCCCAGCTCCATACAGCGCGTCAGGACTATTTAGCATCTATACATGGAAATCATCTGAACAGCCGGCTATTCCAAAATGTGGTTTTCTTTCAAATCCAGGAGTCTCTCCAAAATCGCTCTAATGAGAAGAAAACGCATTTTCAAACCTGGTCACCATCCTTTCAGGTCTTACCTTTTATTTCTCATTTCTCTGCTTTTGACAAATCGTAAACTGGGAACCACACAATTGACTTAGGTAAAGAAGAAAACATACATAATAGCCATAGTATTTTCAGGGACACAAGTGCGAGGAATCTTCAAAAGTTCATGAAGAGACAGGCAGCTGGCGTGGCTAAGTTGTTCACATCCCGAATCAGAGTCCCTGGGTTCTACACCCAGCTCTAGCTCCCAACTTCAGCCTCATGTTAATGCAGCTCTTGGGAGGCAGCAGGCAATGGCTCAGCTACTTGGATCCCTGTCACCCATGTAGGAGACCTGGACTGAGTTCCTGGCTCCCAGCGTCCACAGGGTCCTACCCTGGATATTGTGGGCATTTGAGGAGTGAGCCAACAAGCAAAGCATGCTCTCTGTATCTGTCTCTGTCAGTCTCTCTCCTTCTCTCTCTCAAATAAATTTAAAAAATAAAGTTCATGGAAAATGTACAGTATGAAAAAAATTGTGTGGATTTCAAAATTTTTTGCACCAATTTATCTCTTAATTCCATTTTCCACAGACTTTTTGAAGTCTCCTCATACAGTTCAATGAATTTTCACCAGATGAACATACCCCTGTAATCCTCAACCAGATCAAGGCACAAGATATTACCAGCTCCCCAGAGGCACCTGTCATGCTTGTTTATAGTCACTAACCACTCATCGCCAAGGTAAACACTACCCCAACTTCAATCTCATCACTCCTATCTGTTTCCATCCTTTGCAGGAATGGGATAATACATTAGTACCTCTGGGAATGACTTCACCCACTCAGTTTAGGTTTGTGGAGTGCAGCCATGCTGGTGCATGCAGTTTTGTTCCTTCTCAATGTTGTGTATCACTCCACTGTGCGCCCCAATTTATCTTCTGTTGATGAGCACATAGCAAGTTTGGCTATTATGAACAGTGCTGCTACGAACAATGTAGAGCATGGCTTTTAGTGAATGTAAGGATGCCTTTTTGTTGGGTAAAATGACTACTTTAATTACACAGTGCTCTGGCTATATATGGATAAAACAGAAAGTCCCTCTCTGGTCCGTGCTGCTCAGTATTGTGGACAACATCTTTCTGCTAGAGATGATATTGGGAAGGCAGCCTAGACTTCCAGATACAAGGACGTGACATTTCAAAACATCCTAAGAAGACATTTGGAACACATTTCATCTTTATAGATTTAAAGTCTTGCACTCAGGGGGCTGGTGTTGTGGTGTGGTGTGGTATGGTGTGTGAAAGCCACCACTTGCCATGCCAGCATCCCATTTCGGTGCTGGTTTGTGTCCCGGCTGCTCCACTTCCGATCCTGTTAATGGCCTGAGAAAAGCAGTGGAAGATGGTCCAAGTACGTGGACTCTTGGCACCCATGTGGGAGACCCAAAAGGAGCTCCTGGCTTCACCTGGCCAACTCTGGCTGTTGTGGCCATCTGGGGAGTGAACCAGCCAGATGGAAGATTTCCCTCTCTCCCTCTGTCTCTCTCTCTGTACCTCTGCTTTTCAAATAAATATACCAATCTTTAAAAATAAATAAAAATAAAGTACTGCACTCAGGAGTGCAAGAAATCATCTTCATGTTTCTGTCACTGCATTTAATTTCTATTTTGAGCCCGCATTCTGCCCACTGGCAGAAACCTAACCTCAGTAAATGCAGAATGCCCTTTCCTGTCTTTATTGTGCTGCACCTAAATTCCAGAGGCAAACAAGATGCTGGGGCCTCTTGCTGCCATCCATTTAGGCTGACATGTGCTAAGACACCTCCTTCCAGCCTGGTCCCAGCTGGGTACTGGGGGCCTTTCCTGGGCCAGTTTTCAGGGCCCCATCAGTTGTGATGGCTCCCTTGCTGGAGGGAGCCTCCGGTGAGCAGGTTGGTTGCCTACACACTCCATGCACACATTCACGTGTACACTTCCTTTGTGTCCACACCCTGCTGCACCCTGGATTAGCCTACAGTTGAGTAGGTAGTCTAGCTTTTCTTTTCTTCGTCTTTTCTTTTTCTTTAAAGGTTTTATTTATTTAAAAGTCAGAGTTATAGAGAAACAGAGTGGGAGAGAGAGATCTTCCATCTGTGGTTCACTAACCAAATGGTCACAATGGCCGGGCTGTGCCAGGCCAAAGCCAGGAGCCAGGAGCTTCATCTGGGTCTCCCATGTGGGTGCAAGGGCCCAACAAGTTGGACCATCCTCTGTTGCTTTCCCAGGCTCATTAGCAGGGAGCTGAATTGTAGTAGCTCAGCCAGAACTTGAACTGATGCCCCTACAGGATGATAGTAGCTTTACCCACTGCACCACTGCACTGGCCCTAGACTAGCTTTTCATCTACTCTTCCAAATTCAATGCTGATGGTATGAACTCTATACCATAAACCCTCTAGGCCTTGGGTTTTTGAAACTCAAAAGCCCAAGTTCTTATAACTCAAAAGCTTTTTACCCATTATCATCCTTTGCTTGAGGCAATGAATGCTGATTACTGCAGAGTAGAGGAGCAAGGAGAAGGGAATCCTGTTTCACCACTTAAATACGTGTGTCATTCTGCCACTTCCCTGAATCTTTTCTTCTTTCTTTTTTGAAGTTTTTTTTTTTTATTAGTTATTTGAAAGGCAGAATGATGTGGGGGGCAGGAAAGGAAGAGAGATCTTCCGCTGGTTCATGCAATGGCTGGAGCTTGGCCAGGCCAAAGCCAGGAACCTGGAATTCCATCTAAGTCTCCTACATGGATGGTGGGGGCCCAAGTACTTGGGTCACCTTCTGCTGCCTCCCCAGGTGCACTAGCAGGCAGTTAGATTGGAAGTAGAACAGCCAGGACTTGAACCTGCGCTCATATGGGATGATGGTGTTGTAGGTGGCAGGTTAACCTGCTGTACCACAATGTTGGCCACCCCTGAATCCTTTTAAAACGTCTTAATTTTTAAAAAAGATTTTTTATTTCAAATGCAGAGCATTTATAGAGAGGGAGAGGCAGGGAGAGAGAAAGAGAAGTCTTCCATCTGCTGGTTCACTCCCCAAATGGCTGCAACAGCCTGGGCTGGGCCAGATTGAAGCAAGGAGCCAGGGCTTCTTCCAGATCTCCTATGTGAGTGCAGGGGCCCAAGAACTTGGACCATCTTCTGCTGCTTTCCCAGGTGCATTAGCAGGGAGCTGGATTGGAAGTGGAGCAGCTGGGACTCGAACCGGCACCCATATGGGATGCCAGTGTCTCAGGGGGTGGCTTTATCTGCTATATCACAATGTTGGCCCTAGAACTTCTTAAGAAACAAAAAAAGTTTACAATTCTACTCCATGATTACAACTAGACTTACATCAGATTGTATTTAGTGGTGACTTTTGGGAAATTGATGGCTGTTTATTGTTTCTGACACCATTTCAAAACTATGAAGAAAAGAAAATTCAATAACTGCATACCACCACTAGCTACCATTCATTGAGCACTGCTTATGGCAGTGCATGGCTGCAGACATTGGATATACTTTCTTATTTAACATTACAATGATGCTGGAAAGGAGGGTCTCACCTCCTCACTTTGCTGATGGCAACACTAAGGCCCAGATAAGTAAACTAGCTTGTGCAAGATCACAGAACTAGGATTTGAACCCACTCAACCAAGATCACGCAATGAACCCTGAGTTAATGTAAATGACCACTGGAATGCACTACATCAATGCAGAGAAAGGAAAGGATCTGGAGACTATGTCACCACTTTGTCCAACATGTTACATCTAGGGCAGGCCTTTGGTACAGTGTTTAAGACACCACTTGGAATACTTGCATCCCATAATGAGGCACCTGTGTTCAAGTCCTGGCTCTGTTTCTGATCCAGGCTTCTGCCAATGCATACTATGGGAAGGCAGCAGAAGATGTTCAAGTACTTGGGTCCCTGCCACCCACATGGGAGATCCAAACTGAGTTTCAGACTCCTGGTCTCAGCCTGGCCCAACCCTGGCAGTTGCAGGCATTTGGGAGGTAACCCAGTAAACAGAAGATCTCTGTCTCTCTCTATGCCTTTCAAATAAGCTGAAAATAAAAATTTTAAAAACCCAAGTTGCATCCAATTTTACGATTCCTTGAATCCAGGAAGAAGTGCCCCTTCAAATGAGGAAAACTGACAGCGCCCACTCTCTATTCTATAGTTTGGATCCTGATTTTCACAGATTATATGACTAGAGCATTCTGTTAAATAGCAGAATAAATGGAATTATTTCTCATAATTTTTATGGTTAATTTACAACATATAAAATGATACATAAGCAGGAAATCATCAAAAATGTTTGCAGAAGGCTTATGAACTGCAATGATACAAAGGACACACAGAGAGTAGACAATCCCAAGTGCTATAGTACTTGAGCAAATGTTTTTAATGGAACTTAAGTCTAGTTAATGCCTTCAAAAATAAGGGCAGATGGCTGTTTGAGTCTGATCCATGAGAAAGCTCTTCCTCTCTTTCTCTTCCTCCACACTCAGAGTGACCTATTCCCAAACCTCCCTCCTCCTGCTGTCTTTTCTCTCTGAGTTTCCGTGTCCACAGGTAAAACAATTATAGGGTTTGCCAGCTTCCAACCCAAGAGACTCCGTGACTAAATAATTAGTTCAGCCAGTAAAGACCTTTCCTCCTTAGAAAGGTTGTGAGGGCAGGAGCAGCAACAGAAAGCACTCAGAACAATATTTTTTTCCATTTCACCTATTATGAAGGTACTTCAAAGTTTACAGAAAGTGGGATTAAAATTTATTTTGGTAGAAAATTTTTCAAAACCCATGCAGATGAGAGGTCTTCAAAAAGTAAAGAGAGGAACTGGGGCTGTGGCGTAGCAGGTAAAGCCAATAACTGCAGTGCCAGCATCCCATATGAGCGCCGGTTCAAGTCCTGGGTGCTCTACCTCCAATCTAGCTCTCTGCTATGGCCTTGGAAAGCAGTGGAAGATTGCCCACGTCCTTGGGCCCCTGAACCCATGTGGGAGACCAGGGGGAAGCTCCTAGATCCTGGTTCAGATCGGCACAGCTCCAATGGTTGCGGCCATTTGGGGAGTGAACCAGCAGATGGAAGACCTCTCTCTCTGTCTCTCCCTCCCTTTCTCTCTGTGTAACTCCAATTTTCAAATAAATAAATATATAAATAAATAAATCTTTAAAAAAAAATTAGTAAGGAGGGCCCAGCATTGTGGCGAGCCAGGTAAAGTCACCATCTGCAATGCCAGCACCCTATATGGGCCCCAGTTGAGTCCTGGTTGCTCCACTTCTGATCCAGCTCCCTGCTAATGTGCCTGGGAAAGCAAGAGAAGATGGCCCAAGTCCCTGGGCCCCTGCCACCCACATGAGAGGTTCAGAAGAAGCTCCTGGCTCCTGGCTTTGGCTTGGTCTATCCCTAGCTGTTGTAGCCATGTGGGGAGTAAACCAGCAGATGGGAGATCTCTCTCTCTCTCTGTCTTTCCTTCTCTCCCTGTAACTCTTTCAGATAAATTAACATCTTTTTAAAAAATTAAGGAAAATATATATGAAAAAGTTACATATAGATTTCTAATTTTTAGGGGGTATTGTGACTGGTGGCCACTAATTCCAGTTCTCCACAAACTTTTAGAAGTACCCTTGTGTGTGGCTATATCTATTTAGTTTTTTAATGACTTTAACAATGAGAATATAATACATATTTCTTTTCTAACTTACTTTTTTCATTTAGTATATGTTAGACACTTGTTGATACCAGTATAAATAGATCTAGGTCATTTTTAATAGTTGCAAAAAATTTCATTATCCAGATGTTTCATTGTGTATTTACCCATTCCCCTTATCTGATTATTTCCAAAATTTTACTATTTTATATAATGCTATACTTTATGTTCTATAATGAATAAAACAGAAGCTATCTCATCTAACCTCACTGACACCAAAAGTTGGTTAACCAGTTTAAGCAAGGAATCATAAAAATTAATACAACATGTTTCATATTATCTTTTTTTTTTTTTTTTTGACAGGTAGAGTGGACAGTGAGAGAGAGAGAGAGAGACAGAGAGAAAGGTCTTCCTTTTTGCCGTTGGTTCACCCTCCAATGGCCGCCACGGCCAGCTGATCTGATGGCAGGAGCCAGGTACTTATCCTGGTCTCTCATGGGGTGCAGGGCCCAAGCACTTGGGCCATCCTCCACTGCACTCCCTGGCCACAGCAGAGAGCTGGCCTGGAAGAGGGGCAACCGGGACAGAATCCGGCGCCCCGACTGGGACTAGAACCCAGCGTGCCAGCGCCGCAAGGCGGAGTATTAGCCTAGTGAGCTGCGGCACCGGCCTATCTTTTTTTTTAAGACTTATTTATTTATTTGAAAGGCAGAGATTTAGAGATAAGGGAAGACACAGAGAGATCCTTCATCTGCTGGTTCACTCCTCAAATGGCCTCCACCGCTGGGGCTGGGCCAGGCTGAAGCCAGGAGCCAGGAGCTTTCTCTAGGCCTCCCACATGGGTGCAGGGACCCAAGCACCAGAGCAATCCATAGCTGCCTTCCCAGGCTCATTAGTGGGGAGTTGGATCAGAAGTGGAGCAGCTGGGACACAAACTGGTGCCTATATGGGATACTGGCACTGCAGGTGGCAGCTTAACCCACTATGCCACAATGCTAATCCATAAAATTCCTATGTATAAAATTAAAGGGGGGAGGGAGGGCTGGTGCTGCGGCGTAGCAGGTTAAGCCACATTCCATATGGGTGCTGGTTCAAGTCCTGGCTACTCCACTTAGGATCCAACTCCCTGCTAATGCATCTGGAGAAAGCAGCAGATGGCCCAAGTGCTTGGGCCCCTGCACCCATGTGGGAAACTCAGAAAAAGCTCCTGGCTCCTGCCTTTGGACTGGACTGGCCCAGCTCCAACAGTGACCATTTGGTAAGGGAACCAGCATATGCAAGATCTCTCTCTCTCTTTCTCTCTTTCTCTTTCTTTCTGTCTCTGTAACTCCACCTCTCAAATAAATGAATCTTTTAAAAATTAAATCAGGGGACTGGTATTGTGATGCAACAGGTTAAGCTACATTTACAGTACTGGCATCCCAAATCAGAGTGACTGTTCAAATCAAGGCTATTCCAATTCTGATTCAGCTTCCTGCTAACATGCCTAGGAAAGTAGTGGAAATGGCCCAAGTGCTTGGGCCTCTGCCATCCATATGGGAGACTTGGAGAGAGTTCCTGGTGCCTAGCTTCAGCCTGACCTACACCCTGCTGTTGTAGCCATTTGAGAAGTGAACCAACAGACGAAAGATCTCTATCTCACCCTCCCCCTGTTGCCCTTCAAATAAATAAACAAATCTTTTTTAAAAAAAGGTAGCACAAAAGGGTCATAGATCTAAATGTAAGCGCTAAAACTATTAAAACTCATTTAAAAACAGGATTATGTCATTGTGATCATGGGTTAGGCAAAGTCTTCTTGGAGATGATGCCAAAAGCACAAGAGACAAAGGAAAAACTAGGTAAATCAGACTTGATCAAAATTAAAACTTCTGTGCATCAAAGAATAGCATCAAGAAGGTGAAAGACAAGCCATCAAATGGGAACAAATATTTGCAAATCATGCCTGACAATGGACTTGTATCTAGAATATATAAAGATCTCTTGCAAGTTGTTAATAAAAAGAGACATAGCCCAATTTAAAAATAGGCAGACAATTTGAAAAGACATTTCTCTAAAGGAGACATACAAATGACCAACACGTGCTGGAAAATACACACAGCTTCTGTCTTAAGCTGTTGGTGCAGCTATCACAAAACAGCTGAGACCGGGTAATTTACAGGCAGCAGAAACGTACTTCTCACAGTCCCGGAGGCCGGGACAGCCGAGCAAGGCAGCAGCAGACTGTGTCTGTCAGGCCTGTTTCACTGACAGTGTCTTCAAGTGGCATCCCCACATAGCAGAAAGGGGAAGGGCAAGACAGGGAAGAGTGCCGTGAGAAGCTCTTTATAAGGGCATTAATCCCATTCTCAAGGATGGCGCCCTCCTGACCTCATCACCTCCTGAAGGCCTCACTTCTTAATGCCATCACACTGGGTGTCAGTTTCCAACATGCATTTAGAGGAGCACAAACATTCCAAACATAGCAGCATCATTAGTCGCCAGGGCAACACAAATCCAAACCACAATCAGACACCACTCCCCATTCACCAGGATGGCTGTAATAGACACATGGGGACAGGCATCTGGCATAGCAGTTCAGACACCACTTGGGATGCCCACATCCCCTATCATTGTACCTTAGTTCAAGTCCAGAATCTGCTTCTAATTCAGTTTCCTACTGGTGCACACCCTTGGGGTTAGCAGACGATGGCTCAAGTGCTTAGGTCCCTGCTGCCTACATGGGAGACCTGGGCTGGGTCCTTGTTTTCTGGTTTCAGCCTGATCCAACCTTGGCTGTTGTGGGCATTTGGGGGAATGAACCATAGGATGGAGGATGTCTCTTTCTCTACACCCATCAGACAAATAAAAATCTTAAAAAATAAAATGGTTCGAATTAGTTTGTTGAAAAGACAGATAATAACAAGTGTTGATCGCAAAGGTTTAAACAGAGTTAGCATGTGACCAGGCAATTGTACTCCCATGCATATTCCCAAGAGAAACAAGGATATCCACCCATAAAAACACTTCTACAAGAATGTTCACAGCAACATTATTCATAATAGCCAAAAAGTGGAATCTCAGTTGTCCATCACTTGATGAGTGGATAAATAAAATGTTTCATATTCATGCGGTGGAATATTATAGAACCATAAAGAGGAAGGGAGGACTGATACATGCCACAACACAGATGAGCCTTGAAAACACTGTTACATGAAAGAAGCAGTCACAAAGATCACATCACATAATGTTGATTTCATTTATATGGAATGTCCTGGAATTATTCTGAGGCTACCATCTGTTTTCTGTTGAGACCCTCACTTAACTGGACAGGCAGAGGCCCTGCTATCTTAGGGCTCCCTGTTTATAGGCCTGAAAAGCAGCAGATGATGGCTTAACAGCTTGGGTCCCTGCCACCCACATGGGAGACCCTGATGGATTTCCAGGTTCCTGGCTTCAGCTTGACCCAGCCCCAGCTGTTGTGAGCATTTAGGGAGTGAACCAGGGGATAGAACACCTTTCTATCTTTATTTCTCTCCCTATTACTCTGCAATTCAAACAAAAATTAACAAATCTGGGGCTGGTGTTGTGATGTAGCAGGTAAAGCCACTGCCTGCGCCTGGCATCCTAGGAGGGTGCTGGTTCAAGTCTTGGCTGCTCCAGATCAGATCCAGCTCTTTGTTAATGGCCTGGGAAAAGCAGTGGAGGGTGACCCAGGTGCTTGGGCCCCTGTCACCTATGTGGGAGATACGGATGAGCCCTGGCTGCTGGCTTTGACCTGGCTCAGCCCTTGCCATTGTGGCCATTTGGAGAGTAAACCAGCAGATGGAGGACCACTCTCTCACTCTGTCTATCCTTCTCTATAACTCTGACTTTCAATTAAATGAAGATTTACTTATTTATATGAAAGGTAGAGTTACAGAGAGACAGAAGGAGTGACAAAGAGAAAGAGATCTTCTATCTGTTGGTTCATTCCCCAAATAGCTGCAAATAGCTGGACTGGGCCAGGCCAAAGCCTGGAGCCAGAAGCTTCTTCCAGACTTCCCACATGGGTGCAATGGCCTAAGGACTTGGGCCATTTTCCAGTGCTTTCCCAGAAGCATTAGCAGGGAGCTGGATCAGAAGTAGAGCAGTTGGGACTTGAACTGGTGCCCATATGGGGTTTTGGCACGGTAGGTGATGGCTTAACTCTCTGTGCCACAGTGCCAGCCCTAAAATAAATAAATCCTTCTTTTAAAGATTTTATTTATTTATTTGAGAGGTAGAGTTACAGACAGTGAGAGGGAGAGAGACAGAAAGGTCTTCCTTCTGTTGGTTCACTCCCCAGATGGCCGTAACAACTGGAGCTGCGCTGATCCAAAGCCAGGAGCCAAGTGCTTCTTCCCGGTCTCCCATGTGGGTGCAGAGTCCCAAGCACTTGAGCCACCTTCTACTGCTGGATTGGAAGAGGGGCAGGCGGGACCAGAACCGGCACCCATATGGGATGCTGGCCGGCACCATAGGCGGAGAATTAACCTACTGCACCACAGCGCCAGCCCCTAAATAAATCTTTAATAAAAATTTTTTTAAATCCCATGTGTTGGCCAGCGCCGCGGCTCAATAGGCTAATCCTCCGCCTGCAGCACCTGCACACCGGGTTCTAGTCCCGGTCGGGGTGCCAGATTCTGTCCCGGTTGCCCCTCTTCCAGGCCAGCTCTCTGCTGTGGCCCGGGAGTGAAGCAGAGGATGGCCCAAGTGCTTGGGCCCTGCACCCGCATGGGATACCAGGAGAAGTTCCTGGCTTCTGCCTTTGGATCAGCACGGTGCACCATTGGAGGGTGAACCAACGGCAAAAGGAAGACCTTTCTCTCTGTCTCTCTCTCTCTCACTGTCCACTCTGCCTGTCAAAAAAAAAAAAAAAACCAATGTGTTTTGTTATGTGATGGTTAAGTACTTTCAGCACAGAAAAAGACTTAATTTCTGATTCATGAAATACAAATAAATTAAGGTAATCAAATGTATACCTATATGTTGAACTCAAACATATTTACACACAACTCATTAACAAAGATAAATGAGAACATATGATTCATGATGTACTTTCTTTCCTACCACCTAGTCCCTTAAAGAAGAGATCTTTGTCATTCGGATCCCTGTGTTTTGTTTTACTTCATTACTTTCTGGTCTTGTCCTTGGTTTCAAAGACTTGTATATATGCATTTTTAGTCATTTGAGCCCTGAACTCCATCCAGGTCTCCCACATGTGTGGCAGGGACCCAGGTATTTAAGTCGTTACCTGCTGCCACCCAGGGTGCATATTACCAGGAAACTGGATCAGAAGCTGAGCAGGGGCTTGTACCCAGGCACTCAGATACAGGCCGTGGGCATCCCAAGTGGCATCTTACCCACTGCACCAAATGCCCACCTCTTGGGGGGTTTTTCAGAGTTTACTTTAAGAAAAAGAAATTCCTTTAATGTATAAATGTGGAACTTGCCAATCTGTATGGACTCTAATCAAGCAAATCAAGCAAATCTTCCTTTCATCATGGGACTACTTTATTTGCATAGAAAACAAGTATTGGCATATACATACTAATTTTTTAAAAGATTTATTTATTTATTTGAAAGGCAGATATACACAGAGGCAGACTCATAGGAGGGAGGGAGAGAGAGAGAGAGAGAGAGAGAGAGAGAGAGAGAGTCAGTCTTCCATCTGCTGGTTCACTCCCCAAATGGCCTCAATGGCCAGAGTTGTGCCGATTAGAAGCTAGGAGCCAAGAGCTTCTTCCTGGTCTCCCACGTGGGTGCTACTGCTTTCCCAGGCCATAGCAGAGATCTGGATTGGAAGTAGAGCAGCTTGGACTTGAACTGACGCCCATATGGGATGCCGGCACTGCAGGCAGCAGCTTTATCTGCTATGCCACAGTGCTGGCTCCACATACTAATTTTTTTCATCTAAATTCTATATTCTCATCATTACTCTTCTCTGTTAAGATCTTTGTGGCAAGTTGAGCTACTGCTTGCAACACCAGCATCCCATTTGAGAATCAGTTCCAGTCCTGTCTCCTCTGCTTCCAATCCAGTTCCTTGCTAATACACCTGGGAAAGCAGCAGTAGATAACCCAAGTGCTTGGACTCCTGCCATCCACATGGGAGATTTGGATGTAATTCCAGGCTCCTGGCGTCAGCCTGGGCCAGCCCCAGCCATTGTGGTCATTTGCGGAGTGAACCAGTGGATGGAAGACTGTTTCTATCTCTCTGTAACTCCGTCTTTCAAATAAATAAATCTTAAAAAAGAAAGAACAGATGGAAGGATGGAAGGATGGAAGGATGGAAGGATGGAAGGATGGAAGGAAGGAAGGAAGGAAGGAACTTTGTGGGGTGTATGGACCTCTTTTCTCTGGGAAATCTGAAGGCAGCCTGGCAGCTCTATATTTCTATGAAAGCAAAACAACAAATTAGGAGTATATCAGAAATGGGGAAAAGACTAAGCATTATGCCCAAAGAAATCAGTTCAGTGTCAGCTCTAAGTCAAACACAATTATCATTTCACAGAGAAAAAATGCATAAAAATTCCAGTTATTTCTTTCTATATCTTATAAATGCCACTACCAAACCTATTTAAGATTGAACATAAATTATATAATAGGTAAAGATTTTAAACAAAGAGTTGCCAGGTTGAGAGTCAAAACTGTCCAGCATAAATTCATTGACAAAGGATGACTTGTCATACAATGTTTTAAAAATCCGAACATTTATTCACCCAAAAGAATAAGGTACATAGAGTCACTACCTAGGTGGACTTTAATTTTTCCACCTGTAACAGTGTACTATGTACTGGTTCTGACTTCTTCCAAGCCTCATTCTACCAACAAATGCTTATGCACTCCTAGTTTCTGGATGATTAGAGCGCCCTCATGTGTGTCTAGACAGTATTAATCACAGCACTGCTGCAATTAATGATGTCTTCATTTTCCTACTGATACTAGCTTCAAGTATCACTCAGAAAATGCTGAAGAATATGGCTAATCCCACTACAGTTCACTTTTTTCATTTTTTTTTTATTTTTTGACAGGCAGAGTGGACAGTGAGAGAGACAGACAGAGAGGAAGGTCTTCCTTTTCCGTTGGTTCACCCCCCAATGGCCACTGTGGCCAGCACGCTGCGGCCGGCGCACCGCACTGAAGTGAAGCAAGGAGCCAGGTGCTTCCCCTGGTCTCCCATGCGGGTGCAGGGCCCAGGGACTTGGGCTATCCTCCACTGCACTCCCGGGCCACAGCAGAGAGCTGGACAGGAAGAGGAGCGACCGGGACAGAATCCGGCACCCCGACCAGGACTAGAACCTGGCGTGCCTGCACCGCAGGCGGAGGATTAGCCTATTAAGCCGCGGCGCCGGCCTACAGTTCACTTTTGAACTTTATATGTTAAATTTATCCTGAAGCAATGAAGTTATTGATGTGGTTTAAATTTTAATTTAACAAACTGAAGCATTTTTTTTCTCTTCAAACCTGTAAAATAACTTTTTCATTGTAATATTATCATATTGGGGTAGGCATTGTGGTAGAGGAGGTTAGCTGCTGCTTATGATGCTGACATCCCATACTGAAGCGCTGGTTCAAGTCCCATTGCTCTGCTTATGATCCCACTTCCTGCCACTGGGTCTGGAACAGCAGTGGAAGATGGCTGAAGTGCTTGGCCCCTTGCTACCCACATGGGAGACATACATGGAGATCCTGGCTCCTGTCTTCAGCCTGGCCCAGACTTGGATATTGTGGTCATTTGAGGAGTGAAAAATCTGGAAAATCTGAGTGGAAAATCTGTCTCTTCCTCCCTGTCACTCCCCCTTTCAAACAAATAAATACATCTATCAAAAATATATATTATCCTATTATGCTTAAAATATGTAGTCAATTAAGTTATTAATTATAAATTGTTTATTAATTTTTGATGTATTTGAAAGGAAGAGAGACAGATGAGAGAGATCCTTCATCTGTCTATTCACTCTCATTCTGGATCTTCCAGGTGGGTGGAAGAGACCGAAGTACTTGAAGAATTCACTGCTGGCTCCCAGGGTGAGCAAAAACAGGAAGCTGGAACTGGAACTGCAGCCAGGATGTGGGTGTGCCAAGTGACATCAAATCCTTAATTATAGCACATGATAGCTTAACATCATCACTGTAGGGGTAAGAAAAACTACTCCAGGGACCAATTCTAGCTCAGTTTTCCAAACAAAAATTTTAAATCATTGTAAAGAGATTTCTTCCTATTCAAAAAGAAAAAAAAAAAAGAGCAAAACTACATCAGAGGTCAAAAGAAAATCCATTTTTCGAAAAACCACAAAAAACAAAAATCTCATAAATCCAATCACATTTAATGGCATCATTAATCCAACAACTATTTATTGAGCCCCCACTATATGTCAGGATTGAAATGTCAAATTGAAGGAACTCCAAGTCTGTACAATGACCCAGTAATAACTGCCTTACCTAAGAGAGTTGCTATAAAGCTCTAATAACATGATGTGTGTACCCACATCTTTAGGTGACTGAGGTGTTATTAAAATGTTTACAAGAGAAACTTTGGTGATTGCTAGCACACATTTGAGGGGTTACAATGCATATAGAAAATCACTATAAATGTAAGGTTCTGTGGACTTTTTTTAATTAAATTTTTCTTCCAATTTTTCATAACAGAAGAGAAAGTGAGAAAACAGGTGCTTGTGTCCTCTAAACAAAGAAGTCTCAATGATTCCTTTCTTAATAGCTTTTTACCTCTCTCCTAGCAAGACATGGCGTAGACTGTTCGAAGGCAAGAAGTTCGACTGGCTATTCTGGACCAGCTAGAATGGAACAGTGACCCCACCCTGGTAGAGGCCAAGGTTTTCAGCTTCCCAAATTCCCTAAAGCCAGACATTGGTAACCTCTGATAACCAAATAGAAGCAGCAGATGATTCTTGGTGGATTTCTGATCCTAGGGCCCCTAGGAAAATTTAGCGGCTTGTTTAGTGATCCTCCCACTGTGGGTTAGAATCCATTTCCTATTTTCTGCTTCCTTTTTCTGTCCCCCTTACCCCCACTGGCTTCCTTCCTGTTGTTCTTTACCCATTTGGATTCCTCCGCTGTTTCCCAAGGAAAGTTCCATGCCCCACAATTCTGTCTTCACGCCCCAGTTTAAATTACCAGGTTTTAGGGGCCGACAACGTGGTGTAGAAGGTTAAGACGACACCGGTTATACTAGCATGGCATTCCATACGGAAGTTCTTGGAGGATGCCGTGCCTGCAGCAGGTATGGAAGTTCCATGCCTTCTCCCATTGCTCTCTCTGTATATCCCTTCATTTGTATCCTTTGAAGTATCTGTTAAAATGAACCAGGATATGGATTTCCCCAAGCTCTTTGAGCTGCTCAAGCAAATAAATTGAACTGGAGGAGGGGACTGCAGAAACCTTGATTTATAGCCAGGGTAGGCAGGAAGCACAGGTTAAAAAAAACAAACAAAACAAACCTGGAGCTGTGACAGGTGCCTGGGGAAGGAACAGTCTTGCAGCCTGAGCCCTCAACCGAATGCTCTCTCCAAGCAGACAGTATCAGGACTGAGCTGAATCAGAGGACACCTGGCTGGTTTTTACTGCTTCTTAACTGAAGGCCTGCTTGCTATGGCGGAGAAATCCTCAAACCTTTCAGGATGGCTGAGGTCTCCATGCTGATTTGTGATGTGAAAGCAGAGAAGACACACTGGTTTTCAACACAAGAGGGAACAGGGGAAATATTACGACTGAGAACTCCCCAAAATTCCTAAGTCTCAAATTCTTAGTTTGAAGAAACCTAGTGAATCTCAATCCAGGTAAATAAAAATGTATCTACACTGGGGCTGGCGCTGTGGCTCAGCAGGTTAAAGCCACAGCCTGCAGCGCCAGCATCTGATATGGGCACCAGTTCAAGTCCTGGCTGCTCCACTTCTGACCCAGTTCCCTGCTAGTGTGCCTTGGGATGGCAGTGGAGGATGGCCCAGTTGCTTGAGTCCCTGCACCCATGTGAGAAACCTGGAAGAAGCTCCTGGTTCCTGACACCAGCCTGGCCTATCCCTGCTTGTTGCAGTCCTTTGGGGAGTGAACCAGCAAATGGAAGAGCTCTGTCTGTATAACTCTGCCACTCAAATAAATAAATAAATCTTTAAAAAAAAAAAAAGTATCTCCATCAGACATGTAATAGGGGCTGGCATTGTGGCACAATGGGTTAAGCCACCTCCTGCAACGCCACCATTCTCTATGGGCACCAGTTTGAGCCCCAGCTGCTCCACTTCTGATCCAGCTCCCTGTTAATGCATCTGAGAAAACAGCAGAAGATGGCCCAAGTCCTTGGGCCCCTGCACCAGTGGGGGAGATGAAGTTCCTGGCTCCTGGCTTTGGCCTGGCCCAGCCCCAGCTGTTGCAGCCATTTGGGGGAATGAACCAGCAAATGGAAGGCCTTTCTCTGTCTCTCTCTGTAACTCTTTCAAATAAATAAAATAAATCTTAAAAAAAATACTATATTACAAACTACAGAAAACCAAACACAAGAAAAAGATCCTCAAACAGCTAAAGAAAAATGCTTACCTACAAAGGAACAAATGAAAATGACAGCAGGTTTCTCAACAGTAACAATGGAAAAGTGATAGAGGGATAAAGGGACGGGGGACAGAGAACTTCCATCTGCTGGTTAACTCCAACAACATAGGCCAGGCTGGGTCAAAGGCAGGTGCCCAGAACTCCATTTGGGTCTCCCACATGTTGGGCAGGGACTCAAATACTTGAGCGATTACCTGCCAGCTCCCAGGGTGTACAACAGCAGGGAACTGGATCAGAAGTG
Organism: Oryctolagus cuniculus; assembly: GCF_051225735.1. NCBI lineage: Eukaryota > Metazoa > Chordata > Mammalia > Lagomorpha > Leporidae > Oryctolagus > Oryctolagus cuniculus. Next base: position 35,216,486 of record NC_142883.1, on the reverse strand, counting down.
GAGTAGTTGGGACTAGAACCAGCACCCTGCTGAGGGATATGGGCATCCCCAGCAAGAGCTTAATCCATTGTGCCATAATGCCCACCCCAGGGGATAATATTTTTTTTTTTTTACCAAAGAAACCTTTTATTTAAGAAATACAAACTTCATGCATTTCATAAGTATAACTTTAGGAATATAGTGACTCTTCCCACCATACTCCCCCTCCCACCCACACGCCCACCCCTCCTCCTTTTCCCTCTCCCATTCCCAGTCCCATTCTCCACTAAGATCCATTTTCAATTAACTTTATAGGGGTAATATCTTAAAGTCTAAAAGGAAAGTGTCAAACTAGAACTATATCCCAATAAGATTATCTTTCAGGATGAAACGTTAGCCAATATTTACAGACACTGATGGAAGGGGCTGGCACTGTGGCATAGCAGGCAAAGCTGTCACTTGAAGTGCCAGCATCCCATATGGGTCCTGGTTTGAGTTCCAGCTGCACCACTTCTGATCCAGCTCTCTGCTGTGGCCTGGAAAAGCAGGAGATGACCCAAGTGCTTAGGACCCTGCACCCACATGGGAGACCTGAAAGAAGCTCCTGGTCCCTGGGTTCAGATTGGCTAAGCTCTGACCACTGCAGCCTTTGGGAGTGAACCAGTGGATAGAACACACTTCTCTCTCTCTCTTTCTCTACCTCTGCTTCTCTAACTCTGCTTTCAAATAAATAAGTCTTTAAAAAAAAAAAAAAAGACATGATGGAAGATACCGGCCGCTGAAAGGTTAAATATTGTAATTCTTGAGGTTTCTAATGAGAAATCTTGAGAAACTAGGGTTTGTAGAAGTTGTGAAAATTCATAGGCTGCAAACACAAAATATCAAGGGGACAATAGCTCTAACCATAACCACCATCAACCCTATCTCAATTCTTATTCTGTGGAGCACTTTGGTTATATGAGAGGTACATGGTTCTGTTCTGCAGAATGCAGGGCTACTACTCCAAAAAGTCTCCTGGGCCTCAGCTCCTAGAAGGAATGCTTAATTAGTCTAATGGGAATCTAAAGCATACATTAACTCTTATTCACTTTTTCCTGATTCAGATATCTCTTCTAATTATTTCAGTCTTCGCTGCAGACTGCATCATGTTAGTTTTGGGGGAAAAGAAGAAAAGATTCAACATAATAGCCCTGTAACAGGAGTTATTCAATGCTCACTCTTCATATGAGTTCAAAGAGTTCATGGAAAATGCATATTATGAAAAACTATGGGCTGGCACCGTGGCTCACTAGGCTAATCCTCCTCCTGCGGCACCAGCACCCGGGTTCTAGTCCCGGTTGGGGCCCGGATTCTGTCCCAGTTGCTCCTCTTCCAGTCCAGCTCTCTGCTATGGCCCAGGAATGCAGTGGAGGATGGCCCAAGTGCCTGGGACCTGCACCCGCATGGGAGACCAGGAGGAAGCACCTGGCTCCTGACTTCGGATCGGCGCGGCATACTGGCCACAGCACGCCAGTCATAGCAGCCATTTGTGGGGTGAACCAACAGAAAGAAGACTTTTCTCTCTCTCTCTCTCACTGTCTAATTCTGCCTGAAAAAAAAAAAAAAAAAAAAACACTATGCAAGGATTTCAACAATTTTTTGCACCAAAGTAATATTTCAATTTCATTTTTCTATAAACTTTTTGAAGTACCCTCATACCTGGGACTTGTTCTTTCTTTAAAATTTAATTTCTTCTTCTTATTATTTTTTTGAGAAACAGAGCTCCCATCGATTGGTTTACTCCCCAAATGTCCACAATGACTAGGGTTGAGCCAGACCAAAGCTAGGAGCCAGGGACTCAATCCAAGTCTCTTATGTGGGTGGCAGGAACCCAAGTTCTTGAGCCATCACCAGTGCCTCCCAGGGTGTGCACTGGGAGGAAACTGGAATTGGGAGCTAAACCAGAATTCAAATCCATGTGTTTCAAGCAGGTGTTTCAAGCAGCTTCTTAAACACTATGCCAGGGGCTGGCACTGTGGCATAGCAGGTAAAGCAGCCACCTGCAGTGCTGGCATCCCATATGAGAGTCGGTTCAAGTCCTGGCTACTCTACTTCTGATGTAGCTCTCTGCTATGGCCTGGGAAAGCAGTAGAAAATGGCCCAAGTCCTTGGGCCCCTGCACCCACCTGGGAGACCTGGAAGAAGCTTCTGGCTCCTGGCTTCGGATCGGTGCAGCTCCAGCCATTGCGGCCAACTGGGGAGTGAACCTGCATATGGAAGACCTCTCTCTCTCTCTCTCTCTGCCTCTGCCTCTGCCTCTCCTTCTCTTTCTGTGTAACTCTGACTTTCAAATAAATAAATCTTTTTTAAAAAAATAAGTAGACATGCAGAGCACTGTTCTGAAGAAAGAAGATTTTTTTACTAACAAATACCTGCAAACTGGAGATATGCCATGTAGGGCTCACAGAGAGAGACTGAGGTTAGTCAGTAGGGAGAAGGACTGAGAGGAGGGGCCAGCCCTGTGGCATGGTAGGTTAAGCAGGCATCCAATATGGGTGCTGTTTCATGTCCCAGCTGCTCACTTCTGATCCAGCTGTCCAGCTGCCTGCTAATGGCTTAGGAAAGCAGTGGCAGATGGTCTGAGTGATTGGCTCCCTACACCCACGTGGGAGACCTGGAAGAAGCTCCTGGCTCCTGGCTTTGGCTTGGCCCAGCTCCAGCCACTGTGGCCATTTGGGGAGTGAACCAATGGATGGAAGATGTCTCTCTCTATCTCTCTCTCTGTCTGTAACTCTATTTCTCAAAAAAAAAAAAAAATTTAAAATCTTTAAAAATTAAAAAAAATGAGGGGAAATGTAACAGGAGTTTTATCACGGCTTCCATGGGAAGGAATGGATGAGGCAGGTAGGTAAACAGGCTCAGGGTTGGCCCGTTTGAGTAACTTCAGTGGGCTCTGGGGTGCCAGGTACCTGGGGTGGCGGGGGGGCATGATTTGGTCCTGGGTTGAGGCCGACAGCTAGGAACTCCAGGAGGGAGCTGGGGACGTGGGCTTTGGATTGGTGGATATACTATCCCATTCTGGGAATGGCACTGCCTCCCTTGGCAGCAGGGCCCTGATGGCAGAGCACCAAAGACACACAAAAAATACAGTTACTACTCAAGCAGTAAGAGAGAAGAGATGACATTTGTACAGAAGAGTGCACGTGTATATACACACCACACATCCCAACACCTGTCAGTAATGCTGTGGTACAACATGTGGGAAATACACGCAACTAGGAGTGGTGCCACACATGCATGTGATACAAATTCAGGGAAGGCTTTAGCTCTTTTTTTTTAAATGTTTTTTTTTCTTGAACCGCTCCTAGCAAACTAATAGTTAAGCTCCTGAAACTGGACTTAGAGAATGCAACTTCTATACCAAAATGGCGCAATGACAACTGACTCATCATTAAGAAGTGGCTTATTTAACTAACTCTTGCTGTAGCATATCTCACTCCTGAAGCTTACTAATTCAAGTGGTTTGAGGGTCATGCTGTATTTTTAGCAGTATTAGTGGCCTCTTATAATCAATTAGCTTCAATATTTAGTAAGTTTTTTCCTTTATGTTATTAATTGATAGCTAGACTATTTCTCTAAAGAATTGTTACAGGCAAAGTAGATAAAATGTTTTAGAATCAGGAATAAAACCATATGTACACAATGATAGGAATTTTTTATCTAAATAAGTATTATGTAGTAACTTTGAGATTATATGTCTGCTTATTATGTTATTTACAATTATACATATAAAATCAGAAAAGCAGGTTTAACTATAAATGTAGGCTTGTGAACACAATAATGATTTGTAATAAAGAACACCTAGAGTATGTCTGTCTTAACTTTGAATAATCATGAACTACAGTGACAGTTGTGATTTTTGTCGTTGTTGTTCCTTTACTATCGGCATCACCTCCCTAACTGGGGAAGCTCCTCTGCTGTATATGCCTTGGTGAGAGTCCAGCCCCAGCTTCCCACTCTGAAAACCTGTGAGGTCAGATATTCCACCATTTCCTCTACACCAGGCAACAGATGTACAGCAAGATGGTCTGAGCTTGGCCAATCAGTTTCTCTCACTTGGAACCTTAATCCTGAGTGAGGGACACAGTGACACAAGGGCAGTTGGAGGACAGTGCTGACGGCAGTGGCAGCTGTCCAGACAGTGAGGTAGCAAGCCCTCTCCAGATGGTTCCTGTGGCGTGGCCCTCCGCTCCGTTTTCCACGGCCTGCCCCACTTCACTGCTGCTTGTTTTCCAAGCTTCATTCTCTGGTTCTGCTGCTAATTTCAGGAGTTCCCCAAGATCCTTTCCATAAATCCCTTTACTGTGTGTCCTTGAGATTTTTTCTTTAGCAAGATGACAATAGAAATAGTTCACCAGTTTTTATTCCAATTCCACATGAGAAACTGATTCCAAAGCAATATTATTAGTAGTATGTCTGCCCAAAGCCTTTGAAATCAGTTTCAAATAAACAGTGGACTGAATTTTTTCTAGAGTGTAAAACAGGATTTTTCCCCCTAAAAAGTTGGGAGCAGAAGCAATGTATATAACCTCCAGGCAGAATAATTTTTTTAAATTTAACACATTATATTTTTTAATTATGTATGTATGTATGTATCTAGGGAGGCAGAGATAGAAAAGAGAGAGGCAGAGAGACAAAATGAAAGTTCCCATTCGATGGCTCACTTCCAAAATGCCCATAGCTGAAGCTGGGAGCGAGGAACTTAGGTCTCCTGTGTAGGTGGCAGGATTCAAATACTTAAACCATCACCTGCTGCCTCCCAGGGTGCATTAGCAGGAATCAGGAATCGGTGATAGAGCCAGGACTCAAACTCAGGCATGCCCATATAGGATGCTGACATCCCAAGTGGCATCTTAATTACTAGGCCAAACACCCAACCCATAAAATAGTATTTAAAGATTATGCTGAGAGTAAAACTATCTATTCACATAGGATATGATCTTAGGTAGAGAATATCCTAAGAAATCCATATAAAGTTACATTCCAAATGATAAACAAGGACAGCAACACTGCGGGATATAAGATCAGTAAACAAAGAACAGTTGCATGTCTACACACTGGCAATGAACAGCCCGGCAATGAAATCAAGAAATTACTCCAATTACAACAGTATTAAAAGGATAAAACGCTCAGGAAGAAGTTTCGCAAAGGAAGTGTGACTTGTACATTGAAAACTACAAAACACTGTTAAAAGAAATTAAAGAAGACCTAAATCAATGGAAAGACATGTTTATGGACCAGAAGACTTAACATTGTTAATATGGGAATAATTTCCAAGTTGATCTATACAGTCATACCAACCTCTATTTCCTTTCTTGTAGAAATGATCTAGCTTATCCTAAAATTCATATGAAATGCAAGGGAATCCAGGAAAACCACTGAAAAAAAACTAAAAAAAAAAAAAAAAAGTACCATGGGTACACAAAGGAGAGAAAAATGGATTCATAAAACACTCACTTAAACCTGCCAAGAACCTGGGCAGACTCTCACTGTGTGATCTGGCTGATCCTTAGCCATGAATAGTGCTAGGAGCTGGAAACAGGCAGGAACTCACCAGCCAGGAGCTCACCAAAAAGCAGAGCAATTCGGTTAGGGGAAGGTGCTCACCCGACAATGCAGCATAAGCAGAAAAAGGGAGGACTCCAAGTAGCTCGGTGACTTCGTGACCAGCTGTCCCCTGCAGGAGTGCTCCCGGGTCCTCACACCCAGGGCAGTCTGCAGAGGGGTACCTTTTGTGGTTCCCTCCCCTTAGGTGGCTCTTTTCCCCCCGGGGGCCACTCCCAGGGGTGAGGGAGTTACCTCTTCCCAGTGTACACCCTAAATCTACCCCAAAGTATTAAAAGTAGATTTCTAATTTTATTTTTAAAAGAGGAGTTATAAATTAATGGATGAAATTTTTTTTTTTTTTGACAGGCAGAGTGGACAGTGAGAGAGAGAGACAGAGAGAAAGGTCTTCCTTTGCCGTTGGTTTACCCTCCAATGGCCGCCGCGGCCGGCGCACCGCGCTGATCCGATGGCAGGAGCCAGGAGCCAGGTGCTTTTCCTGGTCCCCCATGGGGTGCAGGGCCCAAGCACCTGGGCCATCCTCCACTGCACTCCCTGGCCACAGCAGAGAGCTGGCCTGGAAGAGGGGTAACCGGGACAGAATCCGGCGCCCCGACTGGGACTAGAACCCAGTGTGCCGGCGCTGCTAGGCGGAGTATTAGCCTAGTGAGCCGCGGCGCCGGCAATGGATGAATATTAAACATGTACGCACACACGCACATACACACACTCTCAGCAGAAAAAGAATGAAAGAAATGCAAGGGTCCCAAAACAATCTTGAAGGAGAACAAAGGAGAAAAACAAAACTTACTACAAAGCTACAGCAATCACGATAGTGTGGTACTGGAATAAGAAAATATATAGAGGGGCCAGCCCTGTGGTGCAGCAGGTTGGCGCCTTGCCTGAAGCACCGGCATCCCATATGGGCGCCGGTTCTAGTCCCGGCTGCTCCTCTTCCAATCCAGCTCTCTGCTATGACCTGGGAAAGCAATATAAGATGGCCCAAATCCTTGGGCCCCTGCACCCACATGGGAGACATGGAGGGAGCTCCTGGCTCCTGGCTTTGGATGGGTACAGCTCCAGCTGTTGCGGCCAGTTGGGGAGTGAACCATCAGATGGAAGACCTCTCTCTCTTTCTCTCTCTCTCTCTCTGCGTAACCCTGACTTTGAATAAATAAATAAATCTTTAGAAAAAAAAAGAAAATATATAGAGATCAATGGAGAAGAAATAGAGTCCAGAAATAAACTTTTACATTTACCGTCAACTGATTTTTGACAAAGATGCCAAGAAAATTCAGTGGGATAAGGAGAGTCCTTCATTAAATGGTGCTAGGGAAACTGGATTGAAAAATAATAATTATCTGGGGCTGATGCTATGGCATAGTAGGTTAAGTCTCTGCCTGCAGTGCCAGCATCCCATATGGGTGACGGTTCAAGTCCCAATTGCTCCACTTACAATCCAGCTCTCTGCTATGGCCTGGCAAAGCAGTAGAAGATGGCCCACGTCCTTGGGCCCCTACAACCATGTGGGAGACCTGAAGAAACACCTGGCTCCTGCCTTAGGATTGGCCCAGCTCTGGACATTGCAGCTATTTGGGGAGTTTGTGTGTAACTCTACCTCTCAAATAAATAAATAAAATCCTTTAAAAAAATAATAATAATCTGAATTTGTACTTCATACTCTGCTCAAATGTAAGAGCTAATGCTAATAAGTCTTAGGAAAAAAAAAAACATAAAAACATCTTGGGTTAAGAACAGTTTCTTAGATACAACATCAGAAACACAGTGGTCAAAGAAAACAATAAACTGGACTTGATGAAAACTAAAATTTTTAGTCCTTCAAGAAATACCAGGATGGGCACCGTGGCTCAGTGGTTTAAGCTGCTGCTTAAGATCCCACATCCCATATGAGAGTGCCAATTTGCAGCCTGCACCTCTACTTCCAATCCAGCTCTCTGCTAATGTACACCTGGGAGGCAGCAGGTTTTGGCTCACATACTTGGGCTCCTGTCTCCCATGTGGGAGACCCAGATGGAGTTCCTGGCTAATGGATTCACCCTGGCCTGGCAGCTGTTGGGGGCATTTGGGGAGTGAACCAGTACATGGAAGATCTTTTTCCTTCCCTCCCTCTTGCTTCCTGTCACTTTGCCTAACAAATAAATATAAACAGATTTAAAAAATACTATGAAGAAGGTAAAAAGACAACTCAGAAAATGGAAGAAAATATTTACATATCATACATCTGATATGGGACTGGGGTATCTAAAACACAGAGAACTCTTACAACTCAGTAAGAAGGCCAGCGCCATGGCTCACTTGGCTAATCCTCCACCTGCGGCGCCAGCACCCCGGGTTCTAGTCCCGGTTAGGGCCCAGATTTTGTCCCGGTTGCTCCTCTTCCAGTCCAGCTCTTTGATGTGGCCCGGGAAGATAGTGGAGTATGGCCCAGGTCCTTGGGCCCTGCACCCGCATGGGAGACCAAGAGGAAGCACCTGATTCCTGGCTTCAGATTGGCGCAGTGCGCCAGGTGTACCAGCCATTTGGGGGGTGAACCAACGGACAAAGAAGACCTTTCTCTCTCTCTCTCTAACTCTGCTTGTCAAAAAACAAACAAACAAACAAAAAAACCACCTCAGTAAGAAGATAAAAAACCTTTTTCAAAAAGCATCAAAGGGGCCAGCACTGTGGCGGAGTGGGTAAAGCTGCGGCATGCAGTGCCGCCATCTCATATGGGTACCAGTTTGAGTCCCGGTTGTTCCACTTCTGATCCAGCTTCCTACTAATGCACATGGGAAAGCAGTAGAAGACTGCTCAAGTCCTTGGGGCCCTTCACCCTCATGGGAGACTTGGAAAAGGCTCCTGGCTCCTGGCTTCTGATCGCCCAGCTCTGGCTGTTACAGGTATTTGGGGAGTGAACCAGCAGATAGAAGACCTCTCTCTCTCTCTCTCTGTACCTCTGCCTCTCTGTAACTCCGCCTTTCAAATAAAAACAAATAAATGAATGAATAAATCTTTTTTTAAAAAAAATTCCACAAAGAAGACATACAAATGGAAAAAAGCACATGAAAAGATGCTCAGTGTCATCAAAGACAGAAACAAGCATCAGTGAGAGTGCGGAAGAACTGGAACCCTCATCCACTGCAGGGGAACATGAACCTGCTCTGGAAATCACACTGGTGCGTCTCAGAAGGTTAAACCCAGAGTCATCATATGACCCAGCAATTCCACTCCTAGGTACTCGAGAAAATGAAGACATACATCCGTGCAAAACCTTGCACATGAATGCTTATGGTAGCACTGTTCATAATAACTAACAAGTGAGAAACAATCTGAATCTGGGGAAAGAACCAACAACATGTGGTATAATCATATAATGGAGCATTATTTTGCAATAAAAAGAAATAAAGTATTGCTATATGCTTCAACATGGATAAACCTCGAAAATACTGTGCTAAGTGAAAGAAGCCAAAGAGGCCACACACTTAAGGTTCCATTTATATTTAACTGTCCAAAACAGGCAAATCCATGGAGACACAAAGTAGATGAGGGGCTGCCAGTGCCTGGGGGAGTGACCTCTCTTGGGTACAGGGTTTCTTTTTGGAACAAAGAAGATATTCCAAATTTATATTGATGATGATCATACAACTCTGAGGACATACTAAAACTCACGGGACTGTATATTGTAAAAGGATGATTTTGATGCTAGATGAATAGTAAAGCCATTATAAAAGAAACACTAGGGATTTGTTGTCTGGTACACAGAGATGTGTGCTGGTAGCAAAAGAGGGAAAACAACTCCAAGAGTGCAGTAGCTGCTGCTGAAGAAACACCAGCAGTTTCTAATTTAGCACTGCCCTATATTTTGCTGGGAGTTTGGTAGCTTTCAATAATGCTATACTAGGAGCCAAAACAGAAATGCCTTTTATATTTTATTATAACAGCTAAACTGGGAAATAAACTCACCAATTGCTTTTTTAAAAAGGAAATGAGCTAAAAACAACTTAGATGTAAATGGAGCTTAAATAAACCTTTGCTCTCAGTAAGATGAATGTGTTCACAAGGGAGGGAGAGTTTGGTAGTAAAAATAGTTGAAAGCGTTAGATTATTTAAAAAAAAAAACATTTTGTTTCCTTTACTGTAGATAGCCAAACATTATTTTTAAAGCATATGGTAAATCTGTTGGATAGTAGAAAGCAATGACATCTTGTTTCCATTTTCTTGTTTCTCCCAGTTCATCTTTTTGTTGTAAATCATTTTCCAATGTGGGAGCATATTAAATTTAAATCAAACTGAGGAGGGAAAAAAGCAAGTCTACCTTCACAAATTCATGTCCCTCGGTATTGCTGTCTCTTACAACCACGCTATGAACATTAATGTGGCCCGAATAGCTCATTTTTAAAAAGATTCTTCAAATGAGTCTATTCTTCTTGGATCTGATTAAATTGGGAGTTGTTTTGGTTTTTTTCTTGAGCAAATAGCTCCTTCTATAGGTCAGGAAACCTACTCACAAAAGGAAACAAAACGTTTATGTAGGGGCAGGTGCTTGGGCAGCAGTTAAGATGCCACTTGGGACACCTGAACCTCACACTGCAGTTCCAGGTGATTCTTGAGTCCCAGCTTCTCAGCTTCCGACCCAGTCTCCTGTGGATGTGTACCCCAGGAGGCAGTGGATGACGACTCAACAACCTAGGCCCCTGCTACCCATGTAGAAACCACACCGAATTCTGGGCTTCTGGCTTTGGCTTGACCCAGCTCTTGCTGTTGCAGGCATTTGGGGAGTGAGTCAATGGATGAAGAACTGTCTCTTTCTCTGCCTCTCTCTGTTTTTCAAATACAATGAAAATAGATAAATAAAAACTTTTAAAAAGCAGGTATACCTAAATCCTTTGATACAGTACTCTGTCAGTGAAGATTACCTTAAAAATGTTATGTAGTTATGATAAACAAATAAAGTTTAGTTGTCTTTGATGAGAAAAGACTGGCAAGCATTTGAGGGATGGAATTAAGTGAGGTTTCTAAAGATTAATAATAATAGTAAACATGTGCAGTGCTTACCCTGCGATCCAGTGTTCAAAATGCTCCAAGAGAGGTGGTGTCCATATGAGGGCACTTCACAAATTCCATGGAAAAAAGGAATTAAAAGATAAGTTTGTAGAAAATACTTGAAATCCACAAGAGTTTTTTCATACTGTGCATTCACACAATTATGTTAATAACAATTCTTCACAACCCCATTAAGATGAGAAAACTGAACAAAGCAAAGTTGAATCATTTATCCAGGCTGAACTCACGGGACTTTGGCATCATGCTTTAAATAATTACTCTGGTGCTGGCGCTGTGGTATACCAGGTAAAGCCGCCACCTGCAGCACCTGCATCTCAAAATGGGTGCCGGTTCAACTCCCAGCTGCTCTGCTTCCAATCTAGCTCTCTGCTAATGTGCCTGGGGAAGATGTGGAAGATGTTTCATGTGCTTGGGTCCCTGCATCCACTGGGGAGACCTGGAAGAAGCTCCTGGGTTCAGTCTGACCCAGCCCTGGTCATTGTGGTCATCTGGGGAGTCACCAACGGACAGAAGCTCTCTCTCTCCTTCTTTCTTTGTGTGACTCTGCCTTCCAAATAAATTTTTTCTTTTGTAATTTTAGAGGCAGAGTTACAGGCAGAGAGAGGGAGAAACAGAGAGGAAGGTCTTTTATCCGCTGGTTCACTCTCCAAATGGCTGTAATGGCCAGAGCTGGGCCAATCCGAAGCCAGAAGCCAGGAGTTTCTTCGGATCTCCCATTCAAGTGAAGGGGCCCAAGTACTTGGGCCATCCTCTGCTGCTTTCCCAGGTGCATCAGCAGAGAGCCGAATCCACAAAAGGGATGCCAGCACTGCAGGTGGAGGCTTAGCCTACTAAATCACAGCATCAGCCCCTAGATAAATCATTTTCTTAAAAAAAGAATTTTTTCTGTGAATATCAAGAGCTCAGATGAAAACACTAACAGCCAATAGATCCTTTCTACCTCTGTTCAGCCATTGCCTGGGTAAAACACGAAGTACTGAAGCTGGCACTGGGGTGAAACAGGTCAAGCTGCCACCTGCCTCCCATACTGGACTGCCTAGATTAGAGCTGTGGAGGATGGCCCAAGTGTGTGGTTCCCTACCCACCCACATGGGAGATCTGGAAGAAGCTCCTGGCTCCTGGCTTCAGCCTGGCCCAGCCCCAGCTGTTGTAGCCATCTGAGGAGTGAACCAGTGGATGGAAGATCTCTGCCTCTCCCTGTCTCTGTAACTCTGCCTTTCAAATAAATAATAACAATAATAAAAACACACAAAATGCCTCCTTCTGACATAGGAAGCATGTAAACCTACTGTAAAGTTCTTCTACAAGAAATTGTGTGGCTGGTTTCTATTTTTGAGCCCTGTTTGATCTATGACAATCCCCTCCCCAATTTAATAACTTATTTTAAGATTCAAAGCATCTTTTCAATCTAAAGTATACCTTGGGGGGGGGTGCAACACTGTGGTGCAGTGGTTTAAGTCACCACCCGCAATGCTGGCATCCCATTTTGGCACTGGTTCATGTCCTGGATGCTCCACTTCTCATCCAGTTTTTGGCTAATGCTCCTGGGCAAGCAGTGTAGGATGGCCCAAATGTCTGGTCCTCTGCACTCATTGCTCCTGGCTACTGGCTTCACGCTGGCCCCACCCTGGCTGATGCAGCCGTCTAGAGAGTAAACCAGCAGATGAAAGCTCTCTTTCAGATTAAAAAACAACAACAACAACAACAACAACAACAACAACAAATCTTTAATAAATAAAGTACACTGAGACAGCTGTCTGGTGCAGCGGTTAAGACCAGCTGCTTGGGACACCCATGTTCCTCATCAGAATGCCTAGGTTCCAGTGCCAGTTCTGCTTGATTCTAGCTTCCTGCCAATACACAGCATGGGAGGCAGCAAGTGATGGTTAAAGGTCTCTGCCACTCTTTTTCTTTCTTTCTTTCTTTTTTTTTTTTTAAGATTTATTTATTTGAAAGGCAGAGTTACAGAGGCAGAGACTGAGAGAAAGAGAAAGGTATTCCACCACTGGTTCACTTCCCAAATGGCTCCAACGGCCGGAGCTGAGCTGATCCAAAGTCAGGAGCTTGGAGCTTCTTCCAGGTCTCCCATGTGGGTGCAGGGGTCCAAGGACTCAGGCTATCTTGTACTGCTATCCCAGGCAGCCAAGGCAGAGAACAGGATCAGAAAAAAAGCGGCCAGGACTCGAACCATTGCCCATTTGGGATGCCGGTGCTACAGGCAGAGGCTTTACCCACTAAGCCACAGTGTCAGCCCCTAAAAATGCTTTTAAGTAAAAGTACATGGCTTTAGGGTTAAGTGTAAAAATGTTTTGAAATGATGTCTTAAAAATACATTGATTTTTTATTTCCAGAAGGTTAACCACTAAGCCACATAACAGAAATAAATTTCACATAAGAAATATATCTACCTTGATACTTTGCATGGATTTTTCAATTAAAAAACATATTCTGTAAGATTATAATCAATCTCATACAACTAATTACTTTGGAACAATTCCCAAAAGACATTTTTATTTTGGGAGAGACACAAAAATTGTCTCCCTAAATTCCCATATACATTTCTGAGCCCATAAAATTTCTGACTTATCTTATTTAAGACATCAACTCCAAAACCAAAGTGTTCTATGAGATATTTCTTCTAAGACTTATTTTGAAAGTCAGAGTTACAGAGAGGGAGAAACAGAGAAAGAGGTATTCCATCTGTTTGTTCACTCCTCAACTGGTTACAACAGCCAGCCCTGGGCCAGGCTGAAGCCACTTCATCAGGGTCTCCCACAGGGGTGCAGGCGCCCAAGCACTTGGGCCATCTGCTGCTTTTCCCAGACCATTAGCAGGGAGCTGAATCAGAAGTGGAGCAGCCTGGACCTGAACTGGCACCCATAAGGGACGCCAGCATTGCATGCAGCGGCTCTACCCACTACACCACAGTGCCAGCCCCATGACACATTTCCTTATAACATTCATTTAAAATATGTCCATACTGCATAAACTTCAGGTGACTGACAGTGGGTGACAGAAATTCTGTGTTGAGAAGGAATCTGAGGCGGGGTCCAGCCAGGCTCAACAACAGTGACTGTGGTATCAGTTGTCAGTATTTACCATAGGAATGGACAGGTAGGGTGGTAGCACGAGTGTCATACATTTACCATGTCAGAATTTGAGGAAACAGTTTCTATAAACTAAAAAAGATTAATTTCTACCATCGTGGAAATCAGAGTAACGGGAATATAAATCTGCCAAGTCAGTAAAGTTAATTTTTAATAAAAATATTATTTTATTGCCTACCAAAATGAAAAACAAATGCTCCAAACTATTGAAAATGTTTAGCAAATAAAGCCCTGAAGCATCAGCAGTGTCATACTCAGGTGAAAAAGGAAGGAAGCAAAAATTTGTGGTTGAAGGAAGCCAAGTCTGGGACTACATAAAAAGAAAGACAAACTACAAAGCAGGAGGATAGGGGGGGAAACATTCTATGAGGAAAGGGAGTTATGTACAAAAGAAAAGAGATAGTAAGGTTTTCCTGATTTGGGTTAAATAGTTCAAATAAAAATAACCCAAAGCTTGTAAATAAGAGGAATTCAGAATGTCTCTAAAGGAATTACCTGACTATGCAGGGGTGTGCATTTTCATTTCACTTTCTACTGATCAGGCTCTTTCCCAACTTCATAGGGATGTGGTTACCTGTGAAGCAAACTGGTAACAGGCCAGTGGTTGTGCAGTGAGTTAAGCTGCCATCTGTGATGCCAGCATCCCACTTCAGAGCGCTGGTTCGAGTCTCAGCTGCTCTGCTCCTGATCTAGCTCCTTGTTAATGCTCTGGACAGCAGTGGAAGGTGGTCCAAGTTTTGGGCCTCTATACCCGCGTGGAAGACCTGGATGAAGCTCCTGGCTCCTGGATTCAGATCAGCCCAGCTCTGGCCACTGAGGCCATTTGGGGAGTGAATCAGTGGATGGAAGATCTCTCTCTCTCTCTCTCTGCCTCTCTATAGCTCTTCCTTTCAAATAAATAATTTTTTAAAGATTTATTTGAAAGGCAGAGGCAGAGAGATAGAGAGGTCTTCCATCCACTGGTTCATTCCCCAAATGGCTGCAATGCCCAGAGCTGGGCTGATCTGAATCCAGGAGCCAGGAGCTTCTTCCAGGTCTCCTGTGTAGGTGCAGGGATCCATGGCAGAGAGCTGGATCAGAACTGAAGCAGCCAGGACTTGAACCGGCGCCCATATGGAATGCTGGCACTGCAGGCAGCTGCTTTACCCACTATGTCACAGTGCCGGCCCCAATAAATAATTGTTAAAAAATGTTTTTAAAAGCTGGCAGCAAAGGCTGGCGCCGCGGCTCACTAGGCTAATCCTCCACCTGCGGCGCCGGCACCCCGGGTTCTAGTCCCAGTTGGGGCGCCAGTTCTGTCCCAGTTGCTCCTCTTCTAGTCCAGTTCTCTGCTGTGGCCCAGGAAGGCAGTAGAGGATGGCCCAAGTGCTTGGGCCCTGTACCCGCATGGGAGACCAGGAGGAAGCACCTGGCTCTTGGCTTCGGATCGGCGCAGCACGCCAGCTGCAGCAGCCATCTGGTGGGTGAACCAACAGAAAAGGAAGACCTTTCTCTCTGTCTCTCACTGTTTAACTCTGCATGTCAAAAAACAAAAACAAAAACAAAACAAAACAAAAAAAAAACACAGCTGGCAGCAATGCAAATAATTATTTTCAATAAGGAGCACTACAAATGATTCCTGTCCTTAGAAATACAAACAGAGGGGACCAGAGCTGGGGCATAGCGAGTTAAGCTGCTGCCCAATGTACCAACATCCCATATGTGCCCCAGTCCTGGCTTCTCCACTTCTGATCCAGCTCCCTTCTAACACACCTGGGAAAGAAGCAGAAGACAGCCAAGTGCTTGGTCCTCTGCACCCATGTTGGATATTTGGAAGAAGGTCCTGGCTGTTGCAATCATTTGTGAAGTGAACTAGTGGTTGGAAAATTCTCTCTCTCTGACCCTCCCTCTCTCTGTAATTCTGCTGTTCAAAATAAATAAAATAAATCTAAAAAAAAATAGAAATCTAGTAGAGACTTTTCATCTGGTAGAAAACCTACCTCTAAATATATCTCATGCTTTATAGGAATTTGCATTTATTAGCAAGTTTATTTCAGCATGCCATTGACAGACTATATAAATTCTGTTCCTTAAAGTTTTCTTTTAATCAGTCTTAACACCTTATATGTTCTCTCATGAATGAACTGAAAAAAAAATTGACACATCTCTTACATTTGCAAAGAAGTCATGTTTTTACCTTTTTGAAAATTATACTTTAGTGGCTGGCGCCGTGGTTCACATGCCTAATCCTCCGCCTGCTGTGCTGGCACCCCGGATTCTAGTCCCGGTTGGGGCACCGGTTCTGCCCAGTTGCTCCTCTTCTAGTCCAGCTCTCTGCTGTGGCACGGGAGGGCAGTGGACAGGAAGCAACTGGCTCCTGGCTTCGGATCAGCTAAGCGTGCCAACCATAGCGGCCATTTGGGGGGTGAACCAACAGAAGGAAAACCTTTCTCTCTGTTTCTCTCTCTCACTGTCTAACTCTGCCTGTCAAACAAAAGAAAAGAAAAGAGAAAAAAAAAGAAAGAAAGAAAAGAAAAGAAAAAAGAAAATTATACTTTAGCAAGAGTTTGTGTAAGAAAACAGTGATGAGCTGGATAAATGGATAAAAAGACTTGTAAGGGCCCTGGCAGACTTTGGATTGAGTATGAAAAATAGGCTGGGGCTGGCGCTGTGGCGAAGTGGGTAAAGCCATCGCATGCAGTGCCGGCATCCCATATGGGCGCTGGTTGGACACCTGGCTGCTCCTCTTCCAATCCAGCTCTCTGCTATGGCCTGGGATAGCAGCAGAAAATCGCCCAAGTCCTTGGGCCACTGCACCCACGTGGGAGACCCGGAGGAAGCTCCTGGCTCTTAGCTTTGGATTGGCCCAGCTACGGCCGTTGTGGTCAATTGAGGAGTGAACCAGTGGATGGAGGACCTCTCTCTCTGGCTCTCCCTCTCTCTCTGTGTAACTCTGACTTTCAAATAAATAAATAAATCTTAAAAAAAAAAAAAAAAAAAAAAGAATAGGTAACAGAGGGACAGCAAAGGATTTTGACTATGCAGCTGACAAGCATCTGCCCTCTTCCAGGGCTCTCCTGATCTCTAAGGTTGCACGTGTGCCAGTGTGTAGGACTGCATAGGGATCACCTTTTTCATGGTAATATCTGAAACTGTACATTTCCAAAGTAGCAACTTGCCTGTAAAGGGAGCCTACAGAAGTGGGGAAATCAGTAGAATACAATCACATAGAAACTAGGGAACACAGAGCCCAGCAGGTGGGAATTAATCGTATAGAATTCTACAAAAATGTCAAGCAAAATGAGGTCTGAAAAGCACCCATTCACTCATTTACTCAATAAATATTTATTGGCTACTTAGTGTATGCTAAGAACTGTATTAGCAGTGGGGTGTAGTAATAAACAAAACCAAAATGGTCTCTGTGGACATTCAACACGGTGGAAGACACAGACATTAAGTGACTAATCAAAGAAATAAGTATTTCAAGATTCTAAGGCCAACCAAGACAGAGAAGCCAAGACAAGGCTTATCTGTATTGCTGAATAAACACTCCAGATTAAATACTTGAACACTGACAAGGAAACAAAAGCAGAGTCCAACTTGGAAAAGGGGCCGTGTCAGAGGCAATCTCCCTTGTGTGCATGGGAGTATGGTCTCCTGAGGGTGGGCCCCCAGGGACAAGGTGCTGGCAGCAACATGGGCAGCCACAACTCCCAGAGAAACCTTGTCTGTGTAGACCAGAAACTAAACACATGTGTCCCTGGGGTCCAACAGTTGAAAGGCAGAAATGGCCACTGTTTTCTCCAAGGCCGTGCTTTGGCAACTACAACTCCTAGGGAAACCCCATCTGACCAGTTCTAGGACACAGGCAGGAAACTGAGGAGAATCCAAGAGGAGACCTCTGACTTCCGTATCTGAACATGCGTCCGTCAGGAGCTCATTCTTAAGGTACATACCCACAGAACACCCCCAAAAAAGCAGAGCACAGGCCTTCAGACTGCCATAAAGCACAGCATGAGTCCAAGACTAACCCTGAGGAACACAGAGGTAGAGCAGCCCCAAAACAGCATAGCACAGGCTTTAAAAACTGCCCTGAACTTGGGACCCATGGTGAGCAAGCCAGGAAGCAAGACTGACCTTGAAGTCACAACACAACCAGGATGACAGACTGCTGAAAGCAACAACACAATTCAACACCCTATGGACATTGAACAGGACCAGAGATTCACAAAAGTTAACATTCAGGATGTTTGGAATACAAATTTGCATTATTTAAGAGTCAGGAAAAAAAGAGACTAAAACAAAAAGCCAATCAACTGATGCCAATGCAAAGATGGACACAGATGATGGAACTGCTCAGGAACATTAAAACGACCATTACAAGGGGCAAGCACCACTGGGGAAGCCCACATCCTACACCGGAATGCCTAGATTTGAGTCTCAACCCCACTCCCAATCCCAGCTTCTGGGTAATGGGAACCTAGGAGGCAGCAGGCAGTGACAGCTCAAGCGGCTTGGGCTCCCAGCTCCTGACTTTGGCCTGGTCTGGCTATCACGAGCATTGGCAGGGTGAGTCAGCGGATGGGAGCTTTCTGTCTAACCCACCCCACATCTAACTGGTCACATAGGGTATCAGATTTTTTTTGCTATGCAACAAACTACATCAAAATCTAGTGGTTTAACAGATTTTTTAAAAAATATTTCTTGCAGTTCTCTATGTTCACAGGCTGAGTCCTTTGGTCTGAACCATCTGTTGGATCTGGGTGGTCCCAGAGAGCCTCTTCATGTTTGGGGCCCCAGCTGAGAAGGCTGAAGTGCCTGGGGCAGGTGGAACCTCTATGAGGTTCCTCACCTTCAAGGCCAGCCTTGATTTCATCACATAGCGGTAGAAAGGTTGTCAGAACAAAGAATGTAAACCCCAATGTGCAAGAATTTGTTAAGCCTCTACTAACATTACAACTGCTGTTATCACAATGGCGGAAGCAAGTCCTGTAAACTAGTCTGGGCAGGCAGTACTTAAAGAGTATGGATACAGGTGGGTGGGGACATTGATGTGGGTGGTGGGGAGGGAGGCAGGACTGCAGCCACATATTACACTTAATCCTCTCCAGTCTCCTTTCTCTGGAGTCTCACTTCACCAACAAGCTCAAGACCTTCTTATCTCATATCTGAACTACTTAACAACAGTCTCCCAGTTGAGTTTGTATTGCTATAACCCGTTAGCATGTGAATATTATGAAAAATAGGAATCCAGTCACGTAACTCTGCAACTGAAAACCCAACAGCTGTCCTTTGGCCACAAGAATAAATTATAAAATAAACCTCCAAGTGAGGTCCAAAATCTTTCATTTTCGAGCCCCTACGTAGCTGTCTTCTCTCTTACTAATCCTCTGTATGCACCCTACTCCTCCAGACACATAAAATGAAGTCTTCAAGAGGCCATGGTAGTTCAATACCACAGCTTCCCTATGTTGTCCGGATCTAAATGTTCTGTTAGTATTCGTGTGCTGGCAAATTTCATTTTACTCTTCTGGATTCATTTCAAATGCCACAAAATTAATGAAGTGTTTCTTGTTTAACAAAGTTAAACACTCCCACTCCTTGCTTCCATTTCATCTCATACCACCTTCAATTACAGTGTTAACTCCAATATCATTCTATAATTATTTGTTGCAGACCTAACTACACACTTCCTTGTGTGTGGGGACTAAGCCTTTTTGTGTGTCTCTCCAACATCTAGTGCAGTCCTTGACATTCAGTATGGAGCAAATTCCTCTTGAATTAATTAAAATTAATTTCATCAAACGTTACTTTTTAGTCAAGTTGTTGAGTGAAATGCAGTTCCAAATGCACTAATAAACTTTTAATATGCACTGGTGCACTTTCAGTGTTACACATGCATTAGAAAGAGAATTCAGACGTTACATCAGGTATATTAAAGTTGCAAATGTACCGAACAAACCAAAACTATCAACGTAATGAGAACATACT
This sequence comes from Oryctolagus cuniculus, assembly GCF_051225735.1. NCBI lineage: Eukaryota > Metazoa > Chordata > Mammalia > Lagomorpha > Leporidae > Oryctolagus > Oryctolagus cuniculus. The sequence continues at coordinate 35,196,783 of NC_142883.1, read as the reverse complement.
GGCGCTCCACTGCGGCTGTCAGCTGGATGATGTGAGACCGAGTCTTTTTGCGCTGTTTCCTAAACACTCACACATTTTTAAGTTTAAAACACGAGCCCCACAGTGTAGCTGGAATGGTAAAGCCTCCTTGGAAAACCCACTACAGTCCAGAGCCAGGTTCTGTCTTACTGACCCAGAAAATTAATTCATTTGTCACGAAGCCTCAGTTAAGCTCAAATTAATCCCCACCACCACCAGTCAGGATCTTCACCGGTGAGAAGCAAATCGAATACTGGTTTTGGATTAAAAATATGATCTCCTAATTCTCTCCCAGGGTAAGGATGAGGTGGTGTGACTTCAGAACAGGCTCTCGGGGGGGGGGGGGGGGGGGACCTGAAGGGAAGCGGGGGATTCAGCTCGACCCCCGGCGCCGAGGCCACACAGCCCCCGCCGGCAGCGCCGGCAGGGCCCAGGGCTCCGCGTGCCTGCGCGGGACACGCACGGAACGCACTGAGTATCAACGAAGATACGGGGTAGGGCGCGGGTCAAATGATGCAGCGCTTTTTTCCTTTAACTTTTTCTTCAAAACCCTTTCACAACAGTTTGAGTCGAATAGAATTCCTCCGAAATCCGACGACTCACCCCCGCCCCCCGCCCCCGAAGCCGCCACGCGCACGACGGGCATTTCCCGCACCTAACTTCGCAGCCAGCCCTGGGCACCCGGTCGCCTTCTCGACCTCGGGTTTCGGCCGCGCCTCGTCCCCACTGCGCACCCTCGCGAAGGGAACAAAACCCCAGGCGGCTGCGAGCTCCGCCCTTCCGGGGACGCGCCAACTCCGGCCTGCGTGGCTCTAGCTCCGCGGGGGCCCTCAGGACGCCTCGGGGCTGGGGCTGGCCAGGCCTCAGGCCCCGCCTCCGGGGGGCGGGCTCCGCTGTCCACAATTTAACCTGCAAACGGGCCGCGCCTCGGCGCTGCGGGGCGGATGACACACAGACACGCTCACACACCCTACTGACGGCGGCTCAGAGCGTAGCGTCTGAGGTGCGGCCCTTCCGCTCCGCCGCCAACAGTCCCCGCGGGCGCGGGCCCTTCCCTGTGCGCGGCGCGGCGCGGCGCGGGGGCGGGGCGGGCTCGCGGACGTCCGGGGAGCGCGCGCGCGCCGCCTCGAGGCCGCCCCGCAGCTGCCGGCCGTGGAGTTCGAAGCTGATGGCTTTCGCCCAGCGGCGCGAGGCGCTGTGTGCCGCTGTTGCTGCTGTCGCCATAGAGGCCTGCGGCCGCTCCTGGTCATGAAAGGTCAGGCCCGGGGGAGGCGGGCGGCGGAGGCAGCAGCGGGGGTCGCCGGGGACAGCCACCGCGGCGCCAGAGGCCCGGACGTGGGTGGGAGCTCTGCCCTCGGGGACTCTGGGAAGTTTTAATTTTACTTCCTCCCCTTTTTCGTCTGCTTTCTGGGCTGTGCGTGGAGGGCAGGAGAGGGCCGAGTTTTTGTTTGTGGGGAGAGACTGAAACTGTCGTGTGCGGTGTCGCCGTGCGGAGGTTTGAGGAAACGACACCCCCCTGGCGTCGGGGCCTCGGCCGCACACGGGCACTGTAGCGCTGCGCAGACGTAGGCAGAGCGGGCGTGGGACAGCGGCGGGGCGCGACTACACGGCGACCCCCAAGGTTTCCCTTTTTTAAAGTTACTTAGGTAATACACTTGGTGCCGTCATCAATGATTGGAAACTTCACTGGCTTTGAGAACGCTGTTTCAGCGTGGAACGGCATTTGTAGGTCACCTAAGTGACATGTTATTAATTTATGATACTGGATATTAAAATTTTTCTGCCTACCACTGAAACAGACTCATTCTTCCTTGTGTAAATTCTGGTGTTGAATCTTGATCAGTGGTCAAACTGGACAGAGTAAGTGTATGGTAGTAGTGTTCCACTGGGCACTACTGGGCACCCACACCTCAGCGATGGTGCGGATGCCTTCTCATGAGGAAAGTGGTCGCATCTGAAGCTCAACTTTCTTTGGGTGGCAAATATTCCCTCAAAGCTCATTTGCGTAGGGCAGCAGGGAACAATCTAGTAATGGTGGAAGATTACCCGAAAATTCATCTGCAGTGATTATCGGCCGCTCCTGTAGTGAATAAAGGCTGCCTACCGAGCGATACACGGCCTTTATTTCACTGCTCACTTGGACTATGCTCTGCTCTTTTTCAGGAGCCAGAGCTCTGAAGCAAAGAAATCTGGATCACAGACCATTCAGTGGTCATGCAAGCCAATTATAACCAACTGCACAGTCCGCTAGGAACTGCAGGTGGTGAGGATGCCTCAGCCTCCCAGTGCATCCATACAAGATTGACAGGCGAAGGTTCTTGTCTTCATTCTGGAGATGTTCATATCCAGATGAACTCCATACCTAAAGAATGTGCTGGAAATCCAAGCTCCAGAAACGCAAGATCAGGTACCCATAGCTGTACCCATGGCTGTGTACATGGTCGCTTCCGGAGTCACTCACACAGTGAAGCAAGACAGCCTGAGGATCCTGCCATGGAATCTGGAGAACAGGGAAGTAGCTCCTTCTCAGAATTCCGCTATCTCTTCAAGTGGTTGCAAAAAAGTCTTCCGTATATTTTGATTCTGGGTATAAAACTTGTTATGCAGCATATAACAGGTAGGGCATAATAAAATACTTTTTTAATGGTGAATTTCAGTTAATTTTATTTATTGGCAATCTGCTTTAACCTGTGCATTTCAGTTACTTATTTTCTGTTTTTAAAATCGTGTATGTTTTCTTTTAATTCATGTCACTGCTAGCTTACAGATATATTTTTTCCTTTCAATTAACTGGAGCTTATTTTGTAACAGGGATTTCTCTTGGAATTGGGCTGCTAACAACTTTTATGTATGCAAACAAAAGCATTGTAAATCAGGTTTTTCTAAGAGTAAGTATAACAAGCAACTAAATTAACTTTCTTTCTATAGAATTAGAGAAATAATTTTGACACAAATAGGAAATAACTTATGTAAGAAGTAGGATGTCTCAAAATCCATGTTATATTAAAATTTGTCATCTAAAATATACCTATTCATTACCTGTTATAATGCTGAGTTGCTTCACCTTATTTTCTTTGTATGTTTGATTACTGATAAAGCAGATAGAAAGATTAAAGAGTTTAGAACAAACTTTTTGACCTGGTTTGGCAAGTGCGTTCATGGTGTTTGAGTTAATCTGAACATACTAAGTCATTATTAAAAATTCTTAATTGTTGCACTGTATAAGATTTAAAATAAGCCGGCGCCGTGGCTCAATAGGCTAATCCTCCGCCTTGCGGCGCCGGCACACCGGGTTCTAGTCCCGGTTGGGGCGCCGGATTCTGTCCCGGTTGCCCCTCTTCCAGGCCAGCTCTCTGCTATGGCCAGGGAGTGCAGTGGAGGATGGCCCAGGTGCTTGGGCCCTGCACCCCATGGGAGACCAGGAAAAGCACCTGGCTCCTGGCTCCTGCCAGGATCAGCGCGGTGCGCCGGCTGCAGCGGCGGCCATTGGAGGGTGAACCAACGGCAAAGGAAGACCTTTCTCTCTCTGTCTCTCTCTCACTGTCCACTCTGCCTTTCAAAAAAAAAAAAAAAAAAAAAAAGATTTAAAATATATCATTGAACAAATGGTTATCAAACTATTTATTAAAGAAAACTAAAGGATTTTTCCATGACATAAATTATAGGAGTGCCAGTCATAAAAATCAGTGGGAAAAACTGGGAGAGGATAGAATTCCACCTCTAGCGACTTATAAGGGCTGTGTCTACATAAAGATCATGCATTCTGACTTGAAAATGGAAAATTCAAATTAATCATTTAAAACTACTTCAGGTTGATTGTCCCTTATCTGAAACTTTCGGGACCAGAAATGTTTCAGCTTTTAAATTTTTTCCTACTTGCATATACATAATGAATACCTTGGGGATGACACCCAAGTCTAAACATGAAATTTGTTTCATGTAACCTACATACAGCCTGAAATAATTAAAAAATATATAATATTTTTATGGTACCTGCATTTTGACTGAGACCCATCACACACGATCAGATATGCACTCTCCACTTGTGTCATTGCAGTGCTCAAAAAGTGAATTTTGGAGCATTTCAGGTTTTGGATTATGATGCTCAAACCTGTAAAACTTCTAATTTTACTTTAATTAAAAGGGAGATTAAAAACAAAATACCTGTTGAATAATCTGAACATTTCAGAATTATAAGCCCAGGTTAATATAACAGCATTTTTGAAATTCTGTTTTATGGGAACAAAACAGGAAGCTAGAGGCAGAGTTTGTTCTGGGTGAGTCCTTTATGTCAGCTTACAGATTTTAACTTCTTTGAAACATAGGTAGTGTTACTCATGCAGTGAAGAAACCTGTGTCTGTAAACTTTTGTTTTTAATATAACTGGTCACTAAAGACAGATAAAACAGTATGACTATGATGATGTGCAATTTAACAGATACTCTATTTTTATTTAGAATCTAGAAAATAATCTGAGTTAATGAATCAGCCATTAAAGTAAAAAATATGACATTTAAGACTCTGATATTATTCAAAGTAACAACTTGTAAAATTGTTTATTTTTCAGGAAAGGTCCTCAAAGATTCAGTGTGCTTGGCTACTGGTATTCTTAGCAGGATCTTCTGTTCTTTTATATTATACCTTTCATTCTCAGTCACTTTATTACAGGTAATTAGCAGTTCAAACACACACTTTTTATTCCATAACACTGCATGCATCTTACTTGCAGTTACATACTATACCGTAGCTCAGTTTTTACCTGTCTACTGTCATGATTGAATTTTTAGTGAGTTATTCACATTTGAATCCCCAGTGCCTTGGCACATAGCAGGTGCTTAATACTTACTTTTTGATACCTTACTTTTTTAATGAACATTATTAAGTACCATTTGGTTGTTACTCTTCATATTTGTTTTAAAAAAAGACTCACTAAAAGACAGTAATATTTTGAGATTCAATCATTAACAGCACTTGTCTCTACTGTTGAGGGAATTTTTTTTTCTTAATACTATATACTATTTGTTGAACTCTTTACTTAGTGTGTATCTTATGTAATTTTATGAGTATAAAGTTAACTGAAAATAGATATTTGTAAAAAGTAAGAGTGGGAATAGGAGAGGGAGCGCAGGTGGGAAGTATCACTGTGCTCCTGAATCTGTATATATAAAATACATAAACTTGTATACCTTAAATAAAATTCAAAATAAAAAAGAATAAAGACAGTAATCTGTTAGTTTTCATGTCAGGTTGGAGTGTCCTGAATTTTTAAGTAGAGAATTACAAGTCCTATTTTCAGTAGAATTGGGAGATTTAAAGAAATCTGGGGTAGGGACCGGCGCCGCGGCTCACTAGGCTACTCCTCTGCCTTGCGGTGATGGCACACCGGGTTCTAGTCCCGATCGGGGCACCGGATTCTGTCCCGGTTGCCCCTCTTCCAGGCCAGCTCTCTGCTGTGGCCAGGGAGTGCAGTGGAGGATGGCCCAAGTGCTTGGGCCCTGCACCCCATGGGAGACCAGGATAAGTACCTGGCTCCTGCCATCGAATCAGCGCGGTGCACTGGCCGCAGCGCGGCGGCCATTGGAGGGTGAACCAACGGCAAAAAGGAAGACCTTTCTCTCTCTCTCTCTCACTGTCCACTCTGTCAAAAAAAAAAAAAAAAAAAAAAAGAAATCTGGGATAGGTACACACTGGAGGTTGTCAGTACATTCAGAGATTGAACTGTGTAGGGGATGAGAAGCAGCAGGAATGACCTTTGGCCTTTTAGTCTTGAGTAACTGGATGATGGTGCCATTTTATTGGGCTTGAAAAGATTAGGGAAGGAACTGGTTTAAAGGGGAAAGTCAATTTTGTTTTGAATGTTACATTTGAGCAGCCAAGAATTATTAAAGTGGCTCTAGATATGTCATGAGCTCAGAGTACATTAGGGATATACACGTTTTAAAAGCATATGGCTGATATTTAAAAATCACAGGACTGGGCAAAACTTAACCAGGGAAACAAATATAGGTGGAAAAGAAGGCCCACTCCAGGATATAACCATAATTAGAGGGGCAGCAGCAAAGGAGACTTAAGAAACCATCAGTGACATAGAACAGCTGGGAGAGTGTGGTATTAGAAGTCTAGAAAGAAAACATGGAAAAAGAGAAGGCACCTTTAGAGCAATATGGAGGGAGTTGATGATCTTGTCAAAAGCATTTCAGTGGAAAGGTAGGGACAGAATTCTGATTGAAGTTGGTTGAGGAGAGAATGACAGAGGTCTAGTATTAATGAGTCTTCTAGTTTACAGGCTAGAAAGTTACCAGCCACGACAAGCTAGGAAGACTTATTCTGAGGCAAAGATTTGAAATTCAATCATTTGAAAAGTCTCTTTAAAATCAGAATCTTGCCAAACTCAGATTTTTTACCTATCAAGTTGAAGTAAAATATTTGTAGTGAATTAAAACCCTTATCAATACTTTACCTTTGTGTATTGCTCAGGTGAATTTTGATGTTTTTCTCTTGGTAGCTTAATTTTTTTAAATCCTACTTTGGACAATTTGAGCTTCTGGGAAGTACTTTGGATTGTTGGAATTACAGACTTCATTCTGAAATTTCTCTTCATGGGCTTTAAATGCCTTATTTTACTGGTGCCTTCCTTCATCATGCCTTTTAAATCCAAGGTAAGAAATGGTCATGCTTTATAGGAATGATGTTAGCAGATTAGTGATAGTCTTCATTTAATGACTTTTGTAATTTTTCTGTTTGCTAGCTAACATAATTTTAATTATCTGTTACCTCAGATAAACGTTTGCTCAAGGGCTTGAATCTCAATATTAACCTGCTCACTCAGATAAAATCAGAATTAAATTTGCTTCAGAATAATTGAAAAAAATCAATCCCCACATCACATAGGAAAATCTTATTTAGATCTGTACTTCTCTTTTCCTCCTGGACTTTATCCATAATCCACCAGATGCAGTTACAGTGGCTTTGTATACTCAATAGAACTTTTATATTTAAATTTATATAATTAGTAAAAAAAATGCAAGTTTTACTTGTTTACATAAAACATTTCACTAGTCATTCTTTAGAAATGCTTTGAAAGCTGACCACATGGTGTCTCTAGCATGTGAGTCAGGATCAGGTTGTCATCGTAATTGTAATTGTTATGAAGGCTTTAGAGTTATTTTATAATACTGCATCATTTATTTATGATGTTCTCTGTCCAATATTAAGTATTTATGTTATCTGTTTAAGTGGCTTGGGTAGCTCTACTTATTTGTCTTCTTTTTCTTTCCTTTTTTAGGGTTACTGGTACATGCTTTTAGAAGAATTATGTCAGTATTATCGAACTTTTGTTCCCATACCAGTTTGGTTTCGTTACCTTGTAAGCTATGGGGAGTTTGGTAATGTAACTAGATGGAGTCTTGGGATACTGCTGGCTTTATTCTACCTCATTCTAAAAGTACGTAACATTATAAATGTTGTCATTGCATAATGATTTATATGATTATTGCTGGTTTTATATAGTATTACGACTACTCTCCTTAACTGCTTTATACACTAGTTTCTGTTTTTATTGGGGTGGAGTGGGAGTATCTGCCCTTTTAGTCTTTATGCCTGAGTCCCTCAACTTAATTATCATTCATGGAATTTCAAAATCGAAATGTTCAACAGAATATGTGGGAGCCGGCACTGTGGCACAGTGGGTTAAGACACAGACTGTCACGCTAACATCCTGTACAGGTGCCAGTTTGAGCCCTGGCTGCTTCAATTCCTATCCAGCTCCCCATATCACACCTGAGAAAGCAGTAGAGGACAGCCACATGGGAGACCCGGAATAAGCTCCTGGCATTGGACCGGCCCAGCCCTTGTCATTGTGGCCATTTGGGGAGTGAACCTCTCTTTCCTCTCTCTCTGTAACTCTGCTCTCAAATAAATAAATCTTAACAACAACAACAACAAAAAAAAAACACATGAACGAAATAGTTACTTTGTCTTTGACATAGTTAAGCTTATTTGTGTTGATCAGATTATAACACTAGGTATATACTCCCCTTTCAATAAGAGTTGGCTCAAATCTACAAATTGGTTAAAATATTTTAGTCATTTGATTTTAGAAATGTTCAGAGTGAAATGATTACCTGTGATAATAAGCATTGAATCAATAAGAAAATTTGATGTTACGGATTTCAGTTGTGATCTTTGGGTTTAGTGGATAGACTCTCTGGATTAATTCTCATTTACTTTTTCAGCTTTTGGACTTTTTTGGACATATGAGAACTTTCAGACAGGTTTTGAGAATATTTTTTACACGACCAGTAAGTACTTTTTAATCAGTTAAGGTAGAAACACTTATGTAAGATTTTCAGTTAGTAGTTCATTTCATAAGATGATATTTTGAGATTATATTCCAGGAGTTTTATTTCAGTGATGAGTTTTTTGAATTGCACATTGGTATTGCCTGTTAATTGTTACCAGGATTAAGTATTTGAATAGGTTTCTTACCCCTTTCAGTCAATTGACAGTTTTATTAAAGGTTTATAATCTTAAAAAATCTTGTCATGAACTTTTGATCCTTTCTTTTTAAAACCGCAAATGGTGGGTTCATCCATCTCCATGAACCCCTTATCCAGCATTTTATGGAAATGCTTCCCCTGTATTTATTGTGCATATGAACAAAGTTCATTGTAGCCATTGCAGTTTTCTTACTGGAGGATATTTTCCCACTACTGAATTCTGTTGTGCACAAGTAAGTTCACAGCATGGGACTAAATAATTGAGACTCCAGTGTTAATTAAAAGCTTTGTTACGTGAGTATATTGATGTTACAAGTTACAGAGAAAGAGTATCATATAGAAGATAATTTACTGTTTAAAAGTACCTCAAAGGTTCCTGGTACAAACAGTGATGTTTTAAAGCTTGTCAGCCTAACTATCTGCGGTGTACTTTGCTAAGTGACACTGCACTGAATGGAAATTGGTAACAAGATCATCTAACACTGTTCAGACTTAATTATGAGATCTTTAATATCACAGTCTCATAAAAAATGTTTATGTTGTAATTTTCAGTTTCATTTTGTTAGCCCTAGACATTCAGTACAAGTATAGATTATGACTTCAGATATGTTGAGACAAGTTATGATTTACCTGTACCATGACTGCCCTTGGATGTTCTTAGATTTCTTATCTTTCCCCCATTTCTACAGAAAGCTGATCTTTTCTAAGTTTTATTTAGAAGGCAGAGAGAGAATGAATCTTTCATCCACTGGTTTACTCCCCAAGAGGTTTCAATACCCAGGATTGGGCCAAGGCGGGAGCCCAGAATTCCATCTGGGTATTCCACATGGGTGACAGGGACTCAAGTACTTGAGCCATCACTGCTTTTGGATCAGAAGTGGGGGTTTGGGGACAGCAATGTGGTATAGCAGGTTAGGCTGCCATGTGCTGTGCTGACATCCTGTATGAGCACTAGTTTGAGTACTGGCTGCTCCATTTCTGATCCAGCTCCTACTGATGCACTACAGAAGACAGCAGAAAGCGGTCCATGGCCCGGGTACTAGAGCCTCTACCACCCACATAGGAGACCCAGATACAATTCAAGGGTCCTGGCTTTGGCTTGGCCCAGCCCTGTCTGCTGCAACCATCTGGGGAGTCAACCAGATGGAAGATATCTGTCTTCCACAAAACACTAATTTCATTTGGTTACAGTAACTATGATAAAGGTATTAGAATGGCTTTTCAGGGCTGGCGCCGAGGCTCAATAGGCTAATCCTCCGCCTAGCGGCACCGGCACACCAGGTTCTAGTCCCGGTTGGGGCGCCGGATTCTGTCCCGGTTGCCCCTCTTCCAGGCCAGCTCTCTGCTATGGCCCGGGAGTGCAGTGGAGGATGGCCCAAGTGCTTGGGTCCTGCACCCCATGGGAGACCAGGAGAAGCACTTGGCTCCTGCCTTCATATCAGCGCGGTGCGCCGGCCACATTGCGCCGGCCGCGGCGGCCATTGGAGGGTGAACCAACGGCAAAAGGAAGACCTTTCTCTCTCTCTCACTGTCCACTCTGCCTGTAAAAAAAACAACAACAAAAAAACCAACCAAACAAACAAAAAACAGCTTTTCAGGGTTACAAGAAAAATGTTTCCAAATGGTTTTAGAATAGTGTAAGACAAGTCCAGTTTATCAAAAGATTAAAGAATCCAGTATTTTAAAATATATATTGTTCAGTCTATATAAATATGTATATTTACATATATAATATTTACATAAATATATATATTGTCTAATGAATATGCAACCTTTATCCTATCCTGCCTTTCAAATAAATAATCTTAGAAATAGAAGCCCAGGAGTGTCCAGGCACTCTGACATGGGATGTAGATTAAGAGGTGGGTCAACCTGAATATAAGAACCAGGAATTCAGTCTAGGTATCCTATACAGGTGGCAGGAATCTAACTACCTGTGCCATCACCTGCTGTGTCCGGAGGGTGTGCATTAGCAGGAAACTGGAAAAGGAGGAGGAAATTGGACTTGAACTTAGGCACTCTGACACAGAACATCAGTGTCCAGAGCAGTGTCCCAAGCAGTTTTTTTTTTTTTTTTTTTTTTTTGACAGAGTGGACAGTGAGAGACAGAAAGGTCTTCCTTTGCTGTTGGTTCACCCTCCAATGGCCGCCGCAGACGGCGCACCGCGCTGATCCGATGGCAGGAGCCAGGTACTTCTCCTGGTCTCCCATGGGGTGCAGGGCCCAAGGACTTGAGCTATCCTCCACTGCACTCCCTGGCCACAGCAGAGAGCTGACCTGGAAGAGGGGCTACCAGGACAGAATCCGGCGCCCCGACTGGGACTAGAACCTGGTGTGCCGTTGCCGCAAGCCGGAGGATTAGCCTAGTGAGCCACGGCGCCGGCCCTCAAGCAGTGTTAATTGCTGTGCCAAATGGCTGCTCTTCCCTGTGAGTTCTTAACTGTCACATCTAGTTACTGAATAAGGTCCACTGAATTTGGTAAGGAAGTTAAGGTCTTAAGATCAGAAACCTTTGCGGGAGAGGGGTGGCGCTGTGGCGCAGTGGGTTAACGCCTTGGCCTGAAGCACCGCCATCCCATATGGGCGCCAGTTGGAGACCCAGCTGCTCCACTTCAAAATCCAGCTCTCTGCCATGGCCTGGGAAAACATAAGTTGGCCCAAGTCCTTGGGCCCCTGCACCCATGTGGGAGACGAGAAGCTCCTGGCTCCTGGGTTCGGATCAGCACTGCCCAGAACAGCCAAGCCTGGGCCAAGCTAGTCAGGAACCCAGAATTCAAACTGGGTTTCTCATGTGGGTGGCAGGAACCCAAACACTTGAGCCATCATTCTACTGGTTCCCAGTGTGTACATTAGCAGGAAGTTGGATTGGAAGCAGAGGAGCTGAGACTTGAGTCAGGCATTTAGATTTGGGATGTGAGTGTCCTAAAACTTAGCTGCTGCACCAAACACCTACACCAAAAAATTTATTTTCAAGGCAGTTTCTCCACATGCATTACATTCAGCAAATGTTGTGAACCACTGCCAAAGGTAGATGACTGGGCTCAATTTGGCAGTCTTGGGTCATGTTATATGTGAATGTAGATTTGATAATATTTAGTTATATTGCACATTGCTGAGTCTCTTAGGCAAGCTGTATTGAATTTGAAGCACTGTCATCATTTGGAATCCAGTGGATCTAACAATCTACCAAGATCCTGTTATGTATTATTTTATGCAGTCAAGATGTAGTTTTTGCATATGTGGTTCAGCTTTGAAATGTAACCTTAGGGAAAGTTTTCAAAAACCTGATTTCATGGATATTGGAAAAGTTCAGCATTGCCTGTGTATTCCAGGAATAGTAAAGAAATTGGCAGATGAACAGAATCTTATTATCTTCACAGAGTTATGGAGTGGCTGCCAGCAAGAGACAGTGTTCAGATGCGGATGATATCTGTTCAATATGTCAAGCTGAATTTCAGAAACCAATTCTTCTCATCTGTCAGGTAATTTTTTAAAACATACTCAACACACTACTTCTCTCACAATTGAAAAAGTCACATTTGTATTTGTTATGTGGCAGAAAAACCTACCATAGTTAGTTAAAGAGCATTCTGGGTACATATTAGTAATATACTCATGACTGGGAGTTTGGTAGATTGGCTAAATCTTTCTCTTATGTTCTGATGATTCTTACGCAGAGGAATATGTAAAAGGAAAAAAAAATCCACTGGCAGATTGGATACTCAACTGATCAGAAAACAACCTATTTTTATAATTGGATACTAGTACCAACATTTGTTACTAGAATGTATAACATACTTCCCTATACTTTATGCCAATCACTAGTAATTCAGACTTTATTAAGCTGTTAAGTCATCATACTTAAAATATGAAAGCTATCACAAAGGGAGCTTATATTTTGTTAAAAATGAATAAGTGGATTTAGTACAGTCAGAACACTGGTTGTTCTACCAATAATACCACTCACTGTCTTCTTAAATGTGTCATTTCTTTCTCCGTTTTCTCATTGTAGAATGAGGGGATGAGTGTTCTCCCTCTAAAGAGTATGCTTCTGTATAATGTGGTAGATTTAAAATGTTTATCAAGTATAAAACCTATCTCTTAATTCCCTTACAGCATATATTTTGTGAAGAGTGCATTACTTTATGGTTTAACAGAGAGAAAACCTGCCCACTGTGCAGAACAGTAATTTCAGACCATATAAACAAGTGGAAAGATGGAGCTACTTCATCACACCTTCAAATATATTAAGTTGTGCAAACTATTAAGGCCACAAAATACTAATTTCATTTGGTTACAGTGACTATGATAAAAGTATTAGGATGGCTTTTCAGGGTTAAAGAAAAGTGTTTCCAAATGGTTTTAGAATTGTGTGATAAGACTTAACGTGTTTGGTCCAATTTATCAAAAAGATTAAATGAAAAAATCCTGTTTTAAAAATGTATTATTATTCAGTCTAATGAATATGCAACCTTTATTCTGTCCTAATCATTGGGCAGGTGATTGCAGTGTTAAATTGTAAATTTATTTTTAAATGTGTTTTCTTTCTCATATTACCAAGACACCAATTGGAAACTAGAATTAGTGGTCTTAGAGGAATTCAGATATTTTTTCTGACATTGTTTTTCAAATTAAATATTTTTTGTAATATTTTAAGGTACCTATTATCTGAAAGTAGAATTTTCTTCAGCACCAACTTTTGTAATTCCCAATCTAAAACTTCTTAAAATTTCCACAAAATTTGTATTTTAAATGAAAGTTCTAAATGCTATATTTTGCCTGTAACAATCAGATTTTCTAAGATTAATTTACTGAGGATGATATATTTTAATATTGGATTTTCTGTAGTATGAATAATAATCAGTGATAATAAATAATTTAAAATCATTTATGGACCTCATTGCTTCCTGTCATCAGCTTTAATGTTCATCATATTGCTTCTTATATAGTGCCAATGGAATATCTTGAAGTAACTATTAAAATAATACACAAGGATTATAAACAGCTGGCTTCCCTGGTGATTTGAATAGTCTGACAAATAGGGCCAACTCACTAAAATATTAGAAATGAATAGCAACTCCAACACGATGCAGATCCCACTCAAGTTCAATTCCAGCCAGCATCGTATCCTCTCACCAGATGGGTTATGCAACAGAATGAGAGTGGGAACATGCATGTGAGAGAGATCTTTTATCCACTAGTCCTTCAACATCCAGGGCTGGGCTAAGCTGAGGCCAGACACCTAGAACTGCATCTCAGTCTCCCACATGCCCAAAAGAAATGATCATGATTATTCCTTCTGAACTTCCTATCTCCCAGTCATACCAGTAAAGTTCTGTGGGACCTGGAGATGGACTTACATGAGTTTTAAAGCAATAAACATCATTATCTAAAACACCACACTTTGGTCTCAATTATCCCCAATAAAATACTTATTTATCCTCAGTGAATCTGACCATTTTAGATTTCTACACTAGCCTATTTATATGTATTTCTCTACAAATATCTCTGTCTGTATACATGGGTATCTTCAAAAGTTCATAGAAAATATAATTTTAAAATTAGATTATTTGTTGCTGAAATTTTTGAAAGACTTCAAAATAATGTACATGGAAATACATATTATGAAAATTTATTCAGGACTCTTCAAAAATATTTTGAACTACAAGAGACAGACCTCACCAACAAATGTACACATAGACTGAAAGTGAAAAGATGGGAAAAGATTCCATGCTAACAGAAACCAAAAAAGAGCTGGTATAGCCATCCTATTATCAGACAAAATAGACTTTAACACAAAAACTGTTAAAAGAGACAAGGTGCTCACATCGGCAGCACATATACTGAAAAAGAGAGAGAGAGAGAGAGACAAAGAAGGATACTATGTAATGATTAAGAGATCAGTTCAACAGGAAGATGTGGCTATAATAAACGTATATGCACCTAATTACCGGGCACCTGGCTATTTAAAAGAAATGTTAATGGATCTAAAGGGAGACATAGACTCCAATATAATAATAATGGGGGACTTTAATACCCCACTTTCAGCAACAGACGGATCAACCAGACAGAAAATCATCAAGGAAACAAGTTAATTGACACTACAGACCAAACAGATCTAACAGATACCTACAGAACTTTTCATCCTATAGTTGCAGAATGCAGTCTTCTCACCAGTGTGTGGAAATTCTCTAGGATAGACCACATACTAGGCCACAGAAAAACCAATAGGAAACCAAACCCAAAACTAGTAGGAGAAAAGAAATAATTAAAATTAGAGAAGAAATAAACAAAATTGAAACCAATAGAATACAAAATATCATCAAAACAAAGAGCTGATTTTTCAGGAAAAAAATTGACAGGCCATTGGCCCAGTTAACCAAAAAAAGTAGGGAGAAAACCCAAATTAATAAAATCAGAGGTGAAAAGAGAACAGACACCACAGAAATAAAAAGAATCATCAGAAATATTCAAAGAGCTGTATACCAACAAATTGGGAAACCTAGAAGAAATGAATAGATTGCTGGACATAAAACCAGTATGAGCCCAACTGAGCCAGGAAGATATAGAAAACCTAAACAGACTATAACCAAGATGGAAATGGAATCCGTAATAAAGACCCTCCCAACAAAGCAAAGCCCAGGACCAGATGGCTTCACTGCTGAATTTTACCAGACATTCAAATAAGAACTAACTTCAATTCTTCTCAAGCTATTCAAAACAACTGAAAGGGAGGGGATCCTCCCAAACTCCTTCTATGAAGCCAGCATAACCTTAATTCCTAAACCTGAAAAAATACAACAGAGAAAATAACTACAGACCAATTTTCTTGAATCACTGAATCACCATTAATTGGAAGACTGAAGCTTGCACTCAGGTATGGCCATAGTTTTGGATTGTGTGGTTTGCCTGCCTTAGGATTATCAGTGCAGGGTGGTGGAAAAGAGGATGAGGCATTTTCTTGCCTTGATATGGAAGAATCTGAAGTCTATAACAGAAGTCTGAAGGATCCCACTGTTTTTATCTAACTTTGGGGTACAAGATTTCTGCCCATTTGTGTACCATCTATCGAGTTTGTATACAAGGAAGACAGTGGGAATAAGTTATGAGGAAGAGGCAGAAAACAAATTTGCAATATTGATAAGACAAAGTCCAAAGCAGCACATGAAAGACAAAGGGTTTTGACCACAAGCTGTGGATAAAGTCACTTTCATGCTTGTTGGCCAAAATGACAAAAGGACGTTAGGAAGCCTATAACCCTTTCCCCAACACTCAGATTGTTTCTGTTCCTTAAGTTACAGTACATTTAGCCCTTTTATCTACTTTGAAAATCCCTGAAAATATTTTAACAACCTAAGTTGGCCTGAAATCAGTTTTCTGGTTTTGTGGTGAAGCTAGTAGCCATACTGTTTGGGATTATATAAGCACGGGAGAGGTGACAAAAGCAACTGGAATTAAAATTTGGCTGTGAAAAAGGGCCTAGAAGACATGCTGTTCAGAACACAAGAATAGCATTCTACTACTTAAGTTACTTTAGCCCTACTGCAATACCTGTTTTTACCATACCTGCTTACCTGGTAACTATTCAGACTTTTTCTTAATATGATTAAAATAGTAAAAGAGGTTCATGGTGGACAGTGCTGCATTTTTTAGACAATATGGTGATTTGATAAGGAGGAAAATGTCATAGGAAAATGTTACTTTTGGGAGAAAACACCTTGGCAAGTGTGATAAAATTAGTTTATAGATAAATATTTTATATGAAACACCCATCTTATACAAGATAAGAAACATTAGTTAAAACAGATTTGTGCATTACATTATTTTTGTGTATATATATCAAATTATTTAATGCAGCTGACAAGTGTGGCAAGACAGACTGTTGATTGTAAGCAGAAGAAAGTCTTCCCAATGTTTTTATGTGAAGCTAGCTTTCACTAACTTGTAATATGAACCTTTTTTAAAGCAAACAATTCAATTCTATTTAACAGATTGAAAATCAAAGATGCTTAAGATCTAATATAAAATCAGTACTAAAACTTGTTATATACCTAAATAGCTTCAGTTTCTCAGCAGAAACAGTTTTACAACTGTCACTCATCACATACATAAATAGTTTATTAAATAAGAGTATGAGAATTTGGACACATCTGGAGTGTTAATGAGAAAAAATTATTTAAATCATTTGTACATCTGATACGTATACTAAGTTACCGCTTCCTAGTTTAGGGTAATAAAAAATCACTTCTATTTTATGTTCATTCAAATTTGCATTTAATTTCTATTTACATTCATTCAATCTGAAATGAAATACCTTAATACAGTAAACTAAATACAAGATGAAAAGCAAAAACGGTGTAACCCTCAAAGCACTCCTAATAAGGCAGCTGAAGAAATTTATTTACTTTGATAGATGCAAAGCCAACTTGCAAGGGGAGAAACCTAATAGTTTAAAGAGCAAACACACACACAGATGAACCCATCTTTCAGATGTTGCACTACGTAATCCACTAAGATAATACTTGTGCTGTAGTGTTAAGAACCACACAAGGGAAGTACTGTATTAATCAGCAACAGACCACAGGTCATGTATGACAATACTTTTACAATACTTTTGTCCAACTTGCTGGTGTCTACTCCTATGAAAAAACACAGATGTCTGGACAGTGGTATTCTTGAGAAATTAACCATTCTCAAATCCTCAAAATCCAATCTTCATAAATTCAACATTTCTTAAGTGAATAATCTTAGATCTAGCCCTTGTAAGCTAGGAACCATATGACTAGTAATATTCAAAACAGTTTGGTTTCAAGTGTAAAATCCAGAGCTCAGTACATTACTACTATCTAAGATGCATCTTGTTTATAATCACTTACTATCCATAGTAAACAATGTTGAATTTATGGAGTAACATGCATGCATCCTCCCCACCCTTGTCAAATTATCTTCTGTCTCAAAAAATAGTATGGGAAAATCCTTCTGAAGACTTCAAATTACTTAAGACCATGAAGGGGAAAAAGAAATAACAATTTTCCTAAAAATCTGGTTCAAGTTCAATAATTAATACTTTACATTGTTAATCACAGCTGGTTTTATAAATCCCAGTTTAGTTATTCTGTAATGCTACAAACCTTATAAAATCAAAATTAGTAAACTTCAATTCAGTGATTATATTTTGATTAAAAAACAGCATGTATAAAATAAAAAAATATCCTGTAATAGCTGATTCTAAAGAAAGTAAGTGACTAAAAGAAAAAGCACTTAATCTCTGTTATACACTTACCTGGTTTAATCATAAAGACCCTCTAAGAAACACAAGACTAGTAATATTGACATCATATATTTTAAACTATGTTTGGATTTTTTACAAATAAATATAAGGTAAGCCATATTGCATAGGTGTGTGCTTTCTGTCTGTGACACTAATGTGACACCTGACATGTTTTCACAGTCATAGTAGGGATATCCACTTATGAAACACAATTTCTCAATAAACACGGCCACAGCATGGGAAAGTAATTTTACTTAATAAATGTGAAGTTAGAAAAAATATGTACTTGTGCAGATGGTGTGCAATTAATGGTTTTTCTGCAAAAAAAAAAAAAAAAAAAGTTGCAGTTTGCCACTATTGCTGGCAGTACTAATTATGAGAACAGTTTAACTATGGGGTGGTTAAAGCCAGCCAATCACAGTGTACATGTTACTCACAAGTTAAGACTGACGAGGAGTATTTTGGTGTAAAAGTTTCACTGGAATCTGGTCAGGCAGTCAACACTACAGTGAGTAAACATATTTGACAATCATTTACAGTCTAAAATAATGCCTGTACATATCACCAGAGCTTTTTGGGTTCTGTTTTTTCAAATATCATAAATTTTCAAAGAACAAAGATAGACTAAATACAATTTATGTGCTTAAATCATTATTGTAGTTTCTAATTTACCAGCTACAACTCCCAAGTTCTCAGTCGGCTGCTGCAATAAGGGAGGAGGGAATCTGGAGGGAGTGATTAGAAAAAAAAAAGGCTTTCTGTCCCAAAATGAACCAAATCTTTCATTTATTGCCACAATTGAAAAGATATATTTCAAATCATTTTTTATGTTTTCTGTTTTTGCTTTTGTTTACTGTCACAGGATTTCATCCCATGTGACTTGAACTGCAATTGAAATAAGCAGCATCTTGTTCTTTTTTGACTGAATTCAACATGCATAAAGAATTCTATGGCTTGGATCCTATGGCTCAAAAAGGTTTGGAAAACATAGCAAGCAGCATCTATTTAAAAAAATCCTAGGGTTGCAAAATATCACAAATTGACTTTGCACACTCAGATTGAAGACATATAAAAGACAAAACAAAAAAGAGGTGATAATACTCAACTGCAATTGCATGATCATCTACTATACCAGCAGCACTGAAATACATTTTTATAAAGCTCTGCAGATATTAAACCCTTTCACCAGCTAAAGTCATGGAAATGCTCTCTTTAAGGCAGAAAATATTTAAGAAGGTAAAGTTACCTTATTTTTATTCTTTGTACCTGTAAAATCACTTATGTGGATTTTGTTACAATTTCAAAACATGGTGTCCTGTTAATGTGTTTCCTAAATTAAGCCACTAAGTTTTCTTATTCAATGTGGAAGACATTCATCAAAAGGCCATTAAATATTTTTACAATCAAAAAATATAGCCCCAATACAAACAAAGAAAATTAGACCTTTTTCCTTTTTAAAACTGTCAAGGAAAAAAAATTAAGGTATACAGCAAAAACAGTAAAAAGAAGTAAAACATGAAACCTTACCAATTTGCCGTAAAGATATTAGAGTGTGGACCATGGCAACACCCTCTTTCCCCTGGAAATCCCTAACTCCCTCATTTTACAGCCCTTGGTATGCATTTTATCCTGACTCTCTTCTGTCCTTCTTCAACTATGGGCTGAACAAATTTGGCATCTTGAACCAAATACTGGTATAAGTACAGGTGGTGGTTTGTTTTTTTTCCAGTGCAACGCAGGCCCAGGATAAGGATGAAATGTAGGACATAAAACTTATGCCCATTCCAAGGCTTCCAGTTAAGCTGAGCACATAGCAGTACTGCAAGTAGAAATGATTAAATAGAATCATCTTTTTTCTAGTATTACAGACAGGTATTGCAGCTGGGTCACTGAAAATGAACCCCAGGTCCACCCCAATCCCTCAAACGAGCCACAGCTGTGGTTAACAATGATTCATTTGCATTTTATTATTTCATCAAGAGAAGAAACAAAAACTGTCTGGCTTTCTTCACACCAACCAATAATTTCGCATTTTAAAGTTTGGGATGTATTCCATAATGAGCTGAATCAAAAATCTATTTGAAAAATATATATTTATATAAAAAAAAGATTCAGGTTGTTTGCACATAAAACATCAATTGATAAGTTTGTTTTGTCTTTGATTCCATGTTGCTGGAAAAAGTTTGACCAAGCTTGCATGCTAATTTGTCCTTAGTTGCAAGTATTATAGGCATTATTGCCTAATGAAAGTATAACCCTTCTTCAACACAATCAGAACTCAACAGTGATTCAGAAGCAACATCCTACCCTTAATACTGCCAGTTTCGAGCCGTCAACATGAAAATCCTTGATAAGGTTGAGAAGATGTCGCTAGGAATCAATCAATTGATGTGCCTAAGAGTTCTGCAATACTATTTTGCTTAAGTTTTTTTTTTTTTTTTTGCACCATTGATTGAGTTTTAAAAATCTATGTTTGTTTCTCCTCCGTCCAAAGTGTTCTGTGTAACAACACTGACTCTGAGACTGTCATTTTGAGTCTTCTTGTTCACTTTGCAGGAGGCTCACAACCCTCCCTCCCCCTTTTTCACCTCATATTCATTGGAAGCTTTGCTCTGTCATAGATTCATACGCAGGTGCTCTGGCCGTTTGGAGATCATGGGAAAAGCTTGTTTTTTGTATGGTCCGGAGTTCGGCTGTCGTATCGGAAGTGGAGCTGATGCTTCCCCACTTGTCGTCACATCCATCTGCTCTATTCCACTTGTTTCCATTGGGTATTCCACAGGTGTCTGAGGATTTGCCGTGCTGGCTGAAGCACCTCTTCCCCAGAAATCCCCAGGAGAAAATTTGACTGGGCTTTAAGACAAGGGAGAGCTATCATTCATTTGTCTCAAGGATCAGCTCAACAAAAAAATACTTCTCTTACATTTAAAGAGGAAGGTAATAAGATGTTTATTTTCATATGGATTAGTACAAAGGCAAAAGTTGAGCCATCTCTCCCCTCTATGTCTACACTTGACTCCTAAAATCGTCAATAAATTATTCTTAAAAATAATTTTACTCCCTGACTTAAAATAGCTTCCCATGGCATTTATAATACTTTCTCAAACCTCCGCCATTTCTCCTCACTCACCACACTCCAGGAACATGCATCTCCCTTTCATTTCCAAAAAAAAGCCAAGTGTTTTCTTCCCTCGGGGCTTCTGCACTTGCTTTTCTTCTGGTATGCCATGGTCTTGTACCTCCTATTATTTGTATGGTGGGCTCTTTTTCTTCATTTAGATGTTATTTCACCAGGGAAGCCTTCCTCTGACAACCATGAACAGAAGCCCTCTTGCTTTTCTCTGCTGCTAGCACCACACTTTATATATATATATTTATATACACGCACACCACTTGGCACTACTTGTAATTATAAATGTATTTTGTGTATTTCCTTCCATGGTAAATTATGACTCTCTCCCACTAAACTGTAAGCTTCATCAGACCATTCCTGTGTTATAAACATGTAACATGTGGCACAGCCCTTGGTACACCATAAATGTGTTAAATGGAAGAAAAGGACATCTGCCAGTGTAGCAGCTTACTTTCAGGAGGGAAGGCAAACTATGTAACATGTCATAGATTAGTCACAGACTTGTCCTTTGCAATTTGAGAAGACATAAATGCTGTGTTTATATCAACCAAAGAAGTATGACAGACCTTTCATTTATGTAACTTGGCATAAATTTCTTAAGAAGTGTTCTTCTAGGTTTGAAAAACAAAAACAAAAGACTGAGAATAACAGAGACTGAAATACCTGACAGGTGTCCGTGGGCTGCCAATAAATCTTCGAGGTGATCGGATTTTTGGTTCAAAGGAAAACTTTTCTTTCACACTTTCAAGTACAGATGGAGCCACATATGTAAAACCCTGAAAGACATAGCAAATGCCACATGGGTGGCAGGGACCTAGCTAACTGAGCAGGGTGTGCATTAGCAAGAAGCTGGAATCAGGAATGGAGGAGGACACAAAGTGAGGCACTCCTATAGGGGATGCAGGTGTACCAAGCAGTGTCTTAACTTCTAGGCCAAATACTGACCCCTCTTCTTATATATTACTACGTAATCATACATGTATAGAATTACTCCTCAGTGATGTTTATTCAAATCCATACTGTACTAAGTAAGATGACTTAAAAGTGATTTTGATTATATACAGTTTTTGCATTTCATGTTAACTTCAGAACTTACTCCCAACCCTAGAAGATACAACACTACTTGGGTTATGCTGTCAACAGCATGAAAAAGTGTGTGAGAATTAAGTTAGTGGCAAATCCAGAGAACTCAGAAACAAATGGGGGAAAAGCCTCCGCAAAGAATGCTTTCTCTATATTCTCTAGAAGTAGCTGAAAAGGAAATGACAAAGGTTACAAAGGATAAATAATGAGTAGATGTCCATGTGACACAGAAGTAGTGAAAAACATGAGCACACCTGATACTTAGGCAAGCAGTACTCGATGCCCATCTAATATAAATCCATCATCTTTGTTGGCCAATACATAAGAGCTTAGCTTTGCTTCTGAAGTATAATCTCACACAAATACTTGTACAATGCAAACTTATTTACTGTCACATTTGAATCAATGTATTTTGATGTTGAGTAGTCACAGTTAACATTAGAAATTCCCTACAGACTTATGTTAAGAATGCCCAAGGGGCCAGTGTTATAGTGCAACAAGTTAAGCCACAACTTGCATCCCATACAGCAGTGCCTATTCAAGTCCTGGCTGCTCTGCTGTTGATCCAGCTCCTTGATAATGCACCTGGGAAAGCAGCCAGAGGATGCCCCAAGTGCTTGGGTTCCTGCCATCTATGTGAGTGACTTAGATGGAGTTTCAGGCTCCTGGCTTCAGCCTGGCCCAGGCCTGTCCATCATGACCATTTGGGGAGTGAACCAGAAGATGAAAGATCTTTCTCACGCATGCACTGTTTCTCCCTGTCACTCTGCCTTTTTAAAACAGAAAAAAAAGTACTCCAGATCTCTGAAGAAGAAAACTGTGAGCTCTTTTCCTCTCAGTATTGTGGCTGTAGTTTTTGATTGAGATGCTAAGCCTCACATCATTTTAACTCACTGGCTTAACCAAAAAAGGAATCATAGACTCCAAAGAATCATATGTTCCCACTGCAATTGCTAAATTGGAATGTTGGATTATGATCAATTTTCTAGGTACCAGTAAGTTATAAAGGAATAATTTAAGAACAACAACAAAGTTATCTAGGTTACCACATGAACTGCAAAAGCAGCCAAATCAATTTTCTTACTGAAGAGCCCATCCAATTTCCCATGGCCACATGGAAATTGTTTCACTTACCAAGAAGACCTGGTTGGCACTTTCACTGAGAGTTGAGTCATCTGGGCTGTCAACAGGTGTCTGACGTGTAAACTTTGAATCAAACTGACTCACATCCTCTTCAGATTGCTTTATAAAAACAAAATGATTAGAAAACGATGAATAGTCTACATCATACACATAAATCAAATGTGTTGCAAGCTTTGGGTAGAGCTTGTTTTGCAGGAGCTGACTAATAAAATATCAGAGTAATTGTAGTAGACATAGTCCACATGGAAAAAAGGCAAAATCTATGAACAGTCAAATTATAAATTTTAAACATGCATTAAAATATATTTTAGCATACAGATATCATTCCTATTAAAAATGTAATCAGTTTTCCCCTCACAAAGCTTCAGTGTGCCTAGTTCACTAGCCAGATCCCTAGAAATAATTTGCTCAGTTGGCCACTGCAGGTTTGTAATGAACCGGAAAAACTAAGGAGTTAAAACGCAAATCACATTGGCAAGATGCTCTAGTTAAAGTTTCTTCCTATGGCTTGTTTCACTCCTTTAGATTTCCCAAGGAATAAAAATAGTCTACCCTGCATGAGGATATTTTCTCGTGAAAGAGTAGTATTACCTAAGTTCTAACTACCAGATTTCTAATTTTTTTTAAAGATTTATTTATTTATTTGAAAGTCAGAGTTACGCAGAGAGAGAGAGAGAGAGAAAGAGAGAGAGGTCTCCCATCCGATGGTTCACTCCCCAATTGGCCTCAACAGCCAGAGCCACGCCAATCTGAAGCCAGAAGCCGGGAGCTTCTTCCGGGTCTCCCACACGTGTGCAGGGGCCCAAGGACTTAGGCCATCTTCTGCTTTCCCAGGCCATAGCAGAGAGCTGGATTGGAAGTGGAGCAGCCAGAACTCAAACCGGCGCCCATATGGGATGCCAGCACTTCAGGCCAGGGCGTTAACCAGCTGTGCCACAGCGCAGGCCCCTAACTACCAGATTTCTTTAATACCTTCTCTCTTTCCCAATCCATTTGGTTAGACTCTTAGGTTAAATATAGGGAAAATATACTAATTTAGAAAATCTGACTTAATACTAAAATAACATTGACCTTATTTATAAAATATACTTCTGAATAGTTTTAAGACATATTAATATGATCAACCCAGTAACAATGAGTACTGTCAGTGCCTCGATTGTGATCTCCAAATTCTGATTCCCATTAGAAATATTTCCTTGGAGAAATGAGTGATTCTCAGTATGGAGTAGGAATTATACAAGATAAATAAAGAATATTATTAGTTTCTTCCTTTTCCTCTCATCAGATGTGGTCATTTGATGTGATGTGGTCATGACAAAAAGAATCCAAAATCAAACTAAAGATGAACCTAATGTCCAAAAATGAGAAAAATGAGCATCAATAAAATAACTGCAATGTATTGAACACTCAAATATGCTAAAATGTGTAAGTTCATAATGATACTAAGAAAAGAAGTCAGAAAATTCACTGGTTAATTCTGGAAGATGCTAGGGAACTCATTTTTTCATTTTGAAAATGTGAAAATATTTATCTTGCCTTTCCTACACTTTGGGTAACCAAACAACTGATGCAAGAATTTCAGCTAATAAAGAATGAATAACAGAATTAAGGCTATTTTTCAAATCCTTAATGAAACCATGAGATTAGGCTAAAGTTTCTCAACCTCAGCACTATTTACATTTTGGGTCTGATTATTCTGTTACTGGCATTGTCCTGTGCTGGTCCCTAGCCCTAGATACATGTAGTGGTCTTTCTCCTATGTTGTGGCAATAAAAATGTCTCTGGAGTCACCAGATTACCCCAGCTGAGAATTACTGATGTACGCTTCAATGACCACCAACATCACTGAAAGAAATACAACTACAGCTTACACTTCCTGACTGAGGCATACAGTCTCAAGAGTTTAATCTGAATTAGATGAAGCACCTAAATCTAATTACTGGTTTTGAAAACAAAGACAACAGATGAACATGGTCAATAACATCATGGAAATAAATCCAGCAAAATCAAAATGGGAGAAAGTCTGCAGGACAAATGGTCCAGTTTCTTCAGTAAATACCCAGGGGGAGATGTCAAAGGGGATTTTCTAAAAATCAAGAGACCTAAGAGATACAGTACCAAACCATGCATAGATCTTGACTGGATTCTTACGGAAGCAAAAGGGAAAAAAAGAGATTCAAAACTGAAAAACAACTGGGGAAATCATCAACTTTTCTAGGTGTAATGATGGCATGGTGGTTATGTTTACAAGTATGTTTTAAAGACAACCCTGATAATTTTTGAAGTTGGGCAGTAGGTATCTGACAGTTAATTATCCTTACAACTGTATATACTGACATTTTAAAGGTCATCTTGTACTCCATGAACAAATAATCATCATCATCAATATCATGTTCCTCTTCCTCCACCCACATCCCAAGAAATGGAAAAAGAAACTATGTTTTCTTAGATTCTGGGCTGAAAGAACTAAAACACTAATGTATTTTCTCATATTCACATTGTTAAAGGTTGAATTGTGTGGCTTTCCTTACCTCCAAATTCATATGTTCAAGTTCTAATCTTCAGTTCATCAGAATGTAATCTTACATGGAAAAGGTGTTTTGGCAAAGCAGTTAAGCCAGGGTTTAGGATGGTCGTATTGCCTGTTGGAGTGCCAGGGTTTGAGTCTGGCTCTGCTCCCAATCCCAACTGCCTGCTAATGTACACCCTGAGAGGCAGCAGATTCAAGCAGTAGAGTTCCTGCCATCCACATGGAAAACCGGGGATGAGTTCCTGACTCCTGTCTTCAGCCTAGCCCAGCCCTGGCTGTTGCCACCATTTGGAAAATGAACCAGAAATGGGGACACACTCTCTAGCTGCCTTTTAAATAAAGAATTTTATAAAAAGGGGGTGAGGGAGTTCCAACATGGGAAGCAGTCCACATAGCAGACTCATAGAATGATAATCACTTAAATAACATTCTGACTTCAGAATCAACCCTTAAGGCTTCCTGGTCTGGCGGAAAAGCCTATGAGAACATTTCAGGCATGGAAAGCCAAGACACTGTGGCAATAAATGTTCTACATGAAGGATCTCTGAGTGAGATCCCAGCAGAAAGAAGTGGCCATCAAAGGAGGATTTTTTTTTTTTTTTTTTTTTTTTGACAGGCAGAGTTGGACAGTGAGAGAGAGACAGAGAGAAAGGTCTTCCTTCCATTGATTCACCCCCCAAAAAGCCACTACGGCAGGTGTGCTGCACCAATCCGAAGCCAGGAGCCAGGTGCTTCCTCCTGGTCTCCCATGCGGGTGCAGGGTCCAAGCACTTGGACCATCCTCCACTGCCTTCCTGGGCCACAGCAGAGAGCTGGACTGGAAGAGGGGCAACCGGGACAGAATCCGGCACCCCGACCGGGACTAGAACCTGGGGTGCTGGCACCGCAGGTGGAGCATTAGCCAATTGAGCCATGGTGCCAGCTGAGGATGTACTTTTTTTTTAAAGGGAGGAAAAAACTTCCACCTTGCTTATGGGCTTATCTAACTACTGACGGAGTTTGTGGATTCAAAAGGCTTCCATAGCCTAGGCAACTCATGTCAAGAGCCTCATATGGTCACTGACCACTGACTTCATATACAAAAGTGTTAATTGTTAACAATAGGAGTCACTGTGCACTAACTCCCCATGCATACAACTCCTCAATGAGTTGTATTATGAGAGTTAACTGTAAATTTAGTTCTCAGTTTCTTTGTGTATGTGTGTGTGCAAATTGTTGAAATCTTTACTTGGCATAGAGTTGGTCTTCTGTGTACTAAGTTAACTGAAAATGAATCTTAATGGAGAATGGGACTGGGAAGGGGAGAGGGAGGAGGTATGGTGGGAAGAATAACTATATTCCTAAAGTGTACTTATGAAATTTGTCTTCCTTAAAAAATAATTAATAAATTTATTTTTAAAAAGGGAGGAGTAAGTTTGAGCACAAATAAACATAAAAACAGATATCCAGGTGATATATCTATAACCCAAAGATAGGTAAAAATTGCCAGCAAATCATCAGAAACTAGGGGAACGGCATGGAACTTAGTCTCTGTCACAGTCCTCAGAAACAACCAATCTGGGGCCAGTGCTGTGGCAAAGCAGGTAAAGCTGCTGCCTGCAGCACTGGCACCCCATATGGGTACCAGTTCAAGTCCTGGCTACTCTACATCTGATCCAGCTCCTTGCTAGTGCAACTGGGAAAGCAGCAAAGGATGGCCCAAGTGTTTGGGCCCCTGCACCCACTTGAGAGACCTGAATAAAGCTCCTGGCTCCAGCCTGGCCCACCGCCAATCATTGCAACCTTTTGGGGAATGAACCTATGGATGGAAAATCTGTTTCTCTCTCTCTCTCTCTTTCCCTCCCTTGTTCCCTCCCTCCCTCCCCTCTCTCTGCTTTTCAAATAAATAAAATAAACCTTTAAGAAAAAAAAAGTAACCAATCCCGCCAACTTATCTTAGACTTCTAGCTTCCAGATCTGAGAAAATATATTTCTATTACTTAAGCCACTCAGTATGTGGTACTTTGATATAGCAGGCCTAGCAAATTACACATATATCCTACATTTTGAACAAAAAATTCCCAGAGAATCAAGTTTACAGTCGGTTAAATTAGGGGAAAAAAATTCTCAACTTCTTGAAATAATAGCTAATATAGTCATCAGTCACCACTGGCATTAATTCTTGTAAACAAAATACCAAATAAAGATTCTAAAGAGAAGACCAAAGTTCTTTGAATTTAAAAATATGTTTCAAACTGCTCTAAGGTTTTTCTTTTTCTAGAAAAGCACAAAGTCCCTCAATTTTATCTGTTTCCATGGATACATACCAACAGAGGTTTAAAGGGCGGCTCCACCTTTCGAGCTAGAAGTTCTTCCCAATTAATGTGTCTGAAGAATGGGTGAGCCTAGAAAAAAGAATAGAGAAAGACAAGGAGAACAGATTTTACTGGGATGACAAATTAACTGTTTGAAGTGACAAATCACAAAATCAGCTAAACTTATAAGCAACTACATACAACCCTGACAAACACAAAATAAGCAAAATAAGCAGTCTTTTCCCAGAACACCAAATATGTCAATCCCTACTTGAACTTCTCCAGCATCCCCAGGACCAGCTCCAAGACGTGAAGCAGCGTTTCTTTTCAGCAGCTTAAGGGGGAAACAAATAAAGTATTGATAAAGAACTTCAATCATATTTATTTTTTCCCTTTGTATAATTTGTTCATTTATATTACCTTTAGAAAATGTAATTTATCAGTTACTACTAAATAGTCTGAAAATAAAAAGAAAAAATCTTTAAACAAATTGGTACTATGCCTTCATAAACTGCATGCTTTATTTGTTCAATACCTTGTATGATTCTTTATTCAAAATGTTAGATTCTACCCAGTTAAAATTAGTTATTGAGACTTATATTTCGAGTACCCATTAAAAAACTACCTTTTTAAGCAGATCTCTGGCTTCTTGTGTGAGGTAGGGAGGCAAATTGAGTTTACATTTGAGGATTTTGTCAATTGTTTTCTTTCTATTCTCCCCAGTGAATGGGGGCTAAGGGTAGAAAAGAGATTAAATTAGCATATAAAAACATTTTAAAGAATATCATCCATTTTCTGAATTAGTCAATTATGCAAGGTGGTCAGAAATGTATGCAGTGAAATGGGCTGACTACTGAAGACCTGTAGTTTTCAAGAAGCATCACAGAGGAGTTCAGCAATGACCTGGAATGAAGCCTGAGTTTTCACCAGTCACTTGTGTGATACTTGGCAAAGCATGTGATTTTATGTTTTGATCTCTCTATTTATAAAGTGAGGACATTATCTAACCTACATCTCTTTCACAGGGCTGCCATTACATAGATCATTTATTTATTTGAAAGGCAGAGGTACAAAAAGAGAGAGGGAGAGACAGACAGAACCTCCATTCACTGGCTCACTCCCAGAATGGCTACAAAGGCCAGGGCTGGGCCAGGCTGGAGGCAGGAGCTTCTTCCAGGTTTCCACATGGGTGCAGATGCCCAAGCAGTTAGGCCATCTTCCACTGCTTTCTCAGGCACATTAGCAGGGAGCTGGAATGGAAATAGAGCAGATGGGACTCAAACTGGCGTCCATATAGAATGCCAGTGTCACAGGCAGTAGTTTAACTTGCTAGTCAAAACACCAGTCCCGACATATAAAATAAAATAAAAATAAAAATAAATAAAAAAATAAAATAAAATAAAATAAAAATGTTTTTTAAAGGATGGACCCCCAAGAGGCCGGTGCTGTGGCATAGAGGATAAAGCTGCTGTCTGCAATGCCAGCATCCTATATGGGCGATGTGTCCTGGCTGCTCCACTTCCAATCCAGCTCTCTGCTATGGCCTGGGAAAGCAGAAGATGGTCTAAGTCCTTGGGCCCCTGCATCCACATGAGAGACCCAGAGGAAGCTCCAGGCTCCTGGTTTCAGACAGGCACAGCTCCAGCCATTGCAGGCATCTGGGGAGTGAACCAGCGGATAAGAGACCTCTCTTTCTCTCTGCCTCTCAAATAAATCTTTAAAAAATAAATAAAAGGATGGATCCTATATAATCATAAGGCATTATTAGAATTAAACTGCTGATAAATTTTTAGGCTTGAAAATAATTCCACATTTTCAAAAAGTACAGGAATGGCCTCCTGTGATAATGATTTGAAAACTACTCAGCACAAGACCATAATACATGCAGCTTTTAACTGTGCACCTACTGCTCCAGTCAGCATGTCATACATTAATGCTCCCAAACTCCACCAATCCACGGCACGATTGTGGCCACTTCTCATCAAGATTTCAGGGGCCCTACAATGAGAAAAATAGCATGCATAAAATTCAACCATTTATATATCTGAAAATTAAAAAAATAGATGGAGTCACTGATGCTACAGAAAACTTAGACACTATTATTAAACTAGGTAAAGGTTAGCTATCAATCCCAAACCAGTTACATTTAACACTCAGCTCACATGTATTCTATTGTTCCGCAAAATGTGTGTGTGACTGTTCCATCATGAATGGATTCTTTGCATAGTCCAAAGTCTGTTAGTTTCACATGACCTACAATGAAAAGATTATAGCATGATTATTCCAAGAGTTCTAAGTATGTGCAGTATTTGAGCATATCACATAAAACAATAATCTATCCTTCTATTCAGTGTTTCCTGCCTTAAACTCTTCTTGCAGATATCAAGAACTAACAAGGTGCCATCCATAAAATGGAATGCTAACACTTGAAGGCTAGGGTAGAATCACCTTTTGCCAACAATATAAATGATAAATGATGATAAAGACAAAACAGAAGAAAGTTAATCCATTTGTCTAAGCCCCTAGCTTCACCTATCCATAGCTTTACGGAGAATCGTCTACCACTCTGAGAAAGCAAAGTCCTAGGGAAAAATCTTTATGAAGTCTGGCTCAAGTCACAGACCCTAATAAACATATGCTGCACTGTTTCAACAAAAGTGTGACACTACACTTTAAATAGCCTTTATCACAGTAAACTGTGACTTAAAAGTTCTTAAAATGATCTTAGAAAGTCACTGTAACAAGTTAGCCTCTTCTGGCAAGTGCTATCAGTTAAGAGAAGGAACTGAAATTGGCATGGGTTAATCATCTCAGATCCAGAAACTGAAACTTTCATCACCTTCCACAAAGATCATTTCAATTCAAGTTCAGCTTTACTGAACTGTTATTAACCAGTGGTTCAACAACCCTAGGGACTCAGATTCATTGCAGAGAAAAGAAAAGGCAATAACTTATTAATTGAAATGTAAATACATACTATACTCTGATACATATGTCTTTCATTGTCAAATAAACACCTAAATTACTCAAACTTATGGATCAAAGAAGTTGTTTTCTATTCTATCCGTCTCCTAATTCTTTGCTTTAGAATTCAGAATCAGAATCTAGCTTTTCAGGGAAGGTGGTGATAGAAAGGAGAAACAATGAACCAGACAGCAAGAATAAATTGATGTCCACTAAATATTTTATTTCCAAGGCTATATCAGATATCTGGCTCAATTCCAATCCTTTCCCTTTTTTCAACATTAGTAAAATTTGTCATAAAATATTTGTGCATTGTCAATAAAACTCCATTAAGATTCACTTTTCAATTTAAGAAACAAATCAAAATAATGTTTCAATTGGCTTTTGGTCCATAATATTTTGTGCAAAGACTTAAAAAAAAAGGCAAAGAAAAGCTATAAAGAATAAGGATTAAACTGAAAAAGGCAGTTGAGTGGCTATTATCCTCAACTCCTTTAATCTCAGCAACTATAATACTTAAACACCAGCAAGTATTATGATGCCATTAATACTGAGGGAGGAAATGTATAATAATAGAGATGAATATGGGGCTTTGAAAATGGCCACAGCCTGTGTGCGAGGATTTTAAGATTATTATTTACTATAAAAATGTTTACAGTATATCTCCACCTTGGTGATTAAGCATGATATTCTCCGGCTTCAGGTCTCTGTAGATGATCCCCTTTTGATGTAAATGCCCCAAAGCCATGGAGATTTCTGCCAAGTAAAAGCTGGAAACAAAAATGATTTAATAAAATTAAAACAAGTAAACTACCCAAAGCAGTTTATGTATGGAGCAAAATTCCTTGAAAGAAACAGACATGCACCAAAGTCCAAATTAGTGGGGTGAGGGGATGTATGGGGAAAAGAAATGGTTCAGAATGCTGCCAAACGGCATGGGGACATTTACATTTCACTGCTTTTAGTGAAACTATAAAATGTTCTATTTTGCCATTAGAACATACTGATAAGGTTGCAGAGATGCCCAGAATATGCTAAATGCTCACTGGTGGCATTTTGTTCTGTGTAGGAATTAGGCCAACTGTCATTTAGATCAAATGAAATTTCTCCCACCAACCCCCAATTTAAAAATCCAACAGGAAACAGGAACTTGGTTATTCTTACAGATCAAGTCTTGATTTCCAAACATTCCTCATAACCTGACCCTCAGAAGCCCACTCCTCCCTTACTTAATATAGCTGCATACTTATAAACAGCTATGCCCACAGTATCTGCCCTCCCTCTTGCCAGCCAGCCCACAACTATAAACTGTGTGACACTCAAATTTATCTACCTCCAAAGAATAAAGGGCTGAATCAACCCTGTCTGGATTCGAAAAGCACAGGGCACTGCAATACTGGCTGCATAACAATGTTGCAATCCTGCAGATTACTCCAGGATGGACAGGGTGTATCCTAGAGGACTGAGGCAGTTTCACAGCCAGCAGGACCACAAACACAGCCTCCAACATAGCTCAGAGAGCCTCCTCCATAAAAGGGCACTCCATCCCTAAGGCTCTTAAATGCAGCTTCTGTGTTAGAAAAGGCCTGAAATTAAACAATGGAATGCAGTTTGGTAATTAAGGTAGAACAAACATTTACGTGTTGCTTTCTATTCAATTAATGTGTAGGATAAACTCATTTGTTACCCATTGCTGTCACTTCACAAAAGGATTGTGTATATTTTTAATTTGAAGCAGATGCGATCTTACAGAATAAGAGGTAGATCCCATCCTGGCTAAATAATCAATCCACAGATGATATATGCAGGTTTATCAGCTCCCTAAGATTGCACCTTGGGAACTGGAAAGTCTAAAAAGAAGGAGATGATTTCTTAGACTTTCCACTGTTCCACATATAAAGCTTCACTGGAAAACCACACATACCCACAGCCAAGGCAGGCAGCTTACCAATTCAAGGAAACAAAGTCGCAATGAGAATGGTTCTGTTAGGAACACCTGGTGTGAAGAGCCGTCCACCCAAGGCCTGGGAGCAAAGGAATGATGTGACCTCCAATAGTGGCCCAGTCCCAAAGTTGCTTCTCCCCTGACTCCAGACCAATTTACTGAATCATTTGGCTGCCCACAGTGGGAAATGAGGCTTTCTTTTAATTATATGAGATATTACTTAAATCTATGAACGATAAAAATCTCACTTACCAGGCTGTATCTTCCATAAATATTCCCTCTCTTTCTAACTGCATAAATAATTCTCCTCCTGTAAAGACAAGACATGAGAAATAAAAGAATCTTTATTTCCAATCCAGTTCTAATGAGTTTGTGCTTTCCTTCTAACTGTAATTAGAGACATAAGCCCTTTGGGCAAGCATTGGGGCACAGCAGGTTAAGCAGCTGCTTGCAACACTGGCATTCATACAGAAGTGCTGGTTCTGATCCAGCTCCCTGCTCATGCACCTGGGAAGGCAGTAGAGGATGGCCCATGTCCTGGGGGGGTCTCCTGCTACCCAAGTGGGGAAGTCAGATGGAGTTCCTGGCTCATGGTTTCAGTCTGGCCCACCCCCTGCTGTTGCAGGCATTTGAGGAGTGTGAACCAGAAGATAGAAGATCTCTCTGTCTCTGTCTCTGTCTCTCCTTTTGAGGGTCTGTGCCACATTGCCCTTTAAATAAATTAATTAAAAACAAAAGACAGTCCCTAAGACATAAAAACAATCCTAAAGCATACATTTTCAAACTAAGTCCCCAGGTCTCTATTTTTAGCAGAATTCTGATTCCTCTGTGAAACTTTTAAGTTTAAAAACTAGAAATAATTTGGAATTTACATCTACAACCTTGAAAGTGTGTGTGGATTCCAGACTTGAGGTTTAAAAAAAATAAAAAAACTTGACTGAAATCTAACATTTTACCTATAGGCAGAAAAATGTTAATATAAATTAAACTATCTTCAATAACTTTAGTGAATGCTAATATTCCGTATTTTCAGAACCCTTAAAAAACTGAATGAACCTGGCAGAGGCCTTGTAAAAAGAATGGCACAAATACATATCAAAATAATGATAATAAAGGATTATATACACTGAATAATCTTAGAACCCGAAAGTCCACAATAAGGTAAATAAATGAATAAATTTTTTAAATGGAGAAGTGAAAGTTCTTCATAACAGTAGAGTGCTATGTGATAAATGAAGGGGGCAAAATAAAATAGGAAACATCATTTGGCAAACATCACAATTACTGCAGGCAAGAATCAATGGATACCAAAACTGAATATGAAAGCTTGATGAAAGATGAAATATTTATTGTTAAAAGATGCTTATTGATTACAAAGAGAAAACTCTACCTGGAAAAAAAAAAAACCAAAAAACAGAAGACACCAATCTTATACACATGACCAAAGTGACTTTTACCACTAACGGGACAAAGATATCAATGTCATGTATCTCCTGATCTCAGGCACTGAGGACACAACGTCACTTCAATAGTCCTGCCAAAACACATACCTTGAATCCAATCCTAAAGAACTGGATAAACCTAAATTGAGGCATTCCACAAAACCACCAGCCTGTACTCTTCAAGATTACCAACATCGTTAAAGAAAAAGAAAGACTGAAGTACTATTCAGATTAAAGATTAAAAGAAACTAAGGAGAGAGATTACTGTATCAATGTTAATTCCCCATTTTAGGTAAATTAGTAGTTATATAAGACACTGCCCTTGATTTTAGAAAATAAACCCTGCAGTTTTAGGGATGAAGGCAAATCATGTCTGTAATACTCTCAAACAGTTCAAAAAAATAAAAAAAAAAAATCACACATCTGTATACATACAGGTATATGTGTGTGTATATATGTGCATTTATACAGATACATATAGAACGATGTATAAACTAATCACATATGGTAAAATGTTTAGGGACTCCAGGTGACAAAATTAAGGGAATTCTTTTTTTAAAAGTATTTGTTTTATTTAAGAGACAGAGTGAGTTAAAAAAAAAAATAGAGGAAGAGAGAACTCTCATCTTCTACTGTCTCACTCCTCAAATGTAATGGGTAACAGGGCTAAGCAGTAGGGCAGGAGCAGGTGGTGAGCCAGGGACTCAATCCAGATTTCCCATTTGGGTGGCAAGAACCCGATTACTCCAGCCATCACTACTGCCTCCCAGGCTCTGTACTAGCAGGAAGGTGGAATTAGGAGCCAGACCCAGCCATTCCATCTGAGATATGGGCCTCCTAATCACTGCTTACCTGCTCTGTGTAAGTCTGAAATAATGTCAAAATAAAGTTACAAGAAGGGCAGGTGCTTAGCTTAGTTGTTAAGACTAGTTAAGATGCTCATGTCTCACAATGATATACTTGGGCTGAATGCTCAGCTCTGGTTCCTAACTCTTAGCTTCCTACTAATCCAGGCCCTGGGAGACAGTGATGATGGTTCAAGTAATTATGTTCCTGCCACTCAGGTGAGAAACCTGGATAGAGTTTCAGGCTCCTGGCTTCAAGCTCTTCCCAGAATATTATAAGAATTTAGGAAGTGAACTAGTAGATGAGAGTACTCACATTTGCTCACACTCACTCTTGCTGGCTCTCTGTCTCTCAGATAAAGAACCATTGTGAAAAGCCATACGAAAAAAATGGCAATAGCCACTTTTTAAAAGTTGCTAGGGGGAGCTAGTGTTGTGGTATAGAAGGTAAAGCTGTCACCTGCAGTGCCCACATACCATATGGGCGCAGGTTCAAGACATTGCTGCTCCACTTCCAATCCAGCTCTCTGCTATGGTCTGGGAAAGCAGTGGAGGATGGCCCAAGTCCTTGAGCTCCTATGCCCATGTGAGAGACCCAGAGGAGGCTCCTGGCTCATTGCTTCTGATCAGCCCAGCTCCAGCCATTCAGCTATTAGGGGAGTGGACCAGTGGATGGAGGACTTTTCTCTTTTTGTCTCTTCCTCTCTTTATGACTCTGCCACTCAAATAAATAAAGAAAATATTAAAGAAAAAAAAAGTTGCTAGGGTTCGCTGTTGTAGTGCAAAGAGTTAAGCAGCCATCTGCATGCCAGCATCTCATATGGATGCTAGTTTGAGTTTTAGCTGCTCTACTTCTGATCCAGCTCCCTGCTAATGTGCCTGGGAAGGCAGCAGAGGATGGCCCATGTCCTTGGGTCCCTGCACCCACATAGGGTGACCTGGAAGAAGCTCCTGGCTCCTGGCTTTGGCATGGCCCAGCCCTGGCTGTTGTGGACATTTGGAGAGTGAACCAGCAGACAGAATCTCTCTCTCCCTCTTTCTCTCTCTCCCTCTCTCTGTAATTCTGCCTTTCAAATAAATAAACCTTTAAAAAAAAGTTGCTAAATTCTGCAGCTTTTGTTCCAAGTTCCAAATTATTGCAAAAATCTGTTTCTTAGAAAACCGAAGTGTATTTGCTGGAATCAGACACCTATGCTCTAGAAATGATATGTGAAGCAAAAAGTTCCTAGGTGACGGTAGGCCTTGGAAACCAGATGATTTCCAATGCAAACTGTATACTCTGTCACTAAGGCTACACTGCACTAAAAATTTTTTCTATTTATGGGTCTAGTATTGTGGCATAGGTTAAGCCACCACCTGCTACACCAGCATCCCATATGAGCTCCAGTTCCTGTCCCAGCCATCCCACTTCCAATCCAGCTCTCTGCTAATATGCCTAGGAAAGCAATGGAAGATGGTCCAAGGGCATGGCCTCCTGCCACCCATGCAGGAGACCCTGGCTTTAGTCAGGACCAGGCTATTGCAGCCATCTGGGGAGAGAACCAGGAGATGGAAGATCTCTCTCTCTCTACCATTCAAATAAATAAATAAACCTTTAAAAAATTTCTATTTAAAGATGCAACTTTAAAAATATTCAGTATTTTAAAACAATATTCTCAGTAAGTTCTTCCATTTCAGTTTAGAAACGAATACAGTAATGGTTCATCTGAATTATACAACCCTATCCTTGTACAATTTGACAGCTCTGTATCAATTAGGTGTTTTTTTTTTTGTTTAGTGACTGATTATAAAGAGATTAAAATAAAATTTCACAGATGGGAAAACACTGAACTTTTAAGTTTCTTTTATTTCATCTGTGTGCAAAATAGAAACATCTGGTCACATCTGAGTTCTTCACTTTAATGTATTCATCAATTTCAAGAACTATTTGATCCCAATGAGATAAAGCATTTTTCCACTGGAAAATAAAGTTTTGACTCAGTTTCTGGAACAACTGCAAATAATTATACCAAACTGTGTACTGACCACTGAGATACTCAAGGATGAGGTAGAGTTTTCCACCGGTCTGAAAGGCATAAATTAAATCCACAATGAAGGGATGCTTTACTTCCTCCAGAATATTCCGTTCTGCTTTTGTATGAGCTGTATCCTTAGCATTTCTTACTATCATTGCCTAAAGGAAAAGAGATGATCTATAAGAACAAAATAGTGAACATTTTAATACTATAGTAACTGGAATATCTATATTGTGCTTGTCTTGTCAATACAGAATAGTTCCCACTAGAAACTCTGATGAAATAATGGAATACATTCATTTCTTATACGTATTTGTACTATTTGAATTTTTTTGCAGTGAATAGATAAATGAAAACCTACAGATACAACATTTTAAGAATCTGTAAACAAATCAAGTTTAAGTTAAGTGTCTACTATGCTCCAGGCTCTGTGCCAACAAAGCAGAACTAACACAAGAAATGCCTTGTCTATAGGAGCCCAAAGTCTCAGAGGAAAAAGACAAGTCAATAGAGGTAAGCACAAGGCACTGTGGGTGAATGGGGGATTCCATTTGACCTAAAAAGAAGTCTTTCAGGACGTGGTGCTACCTAAGGTGCACCATGAAAAATTATGCAGATGTTAAACAAAAGCAGAAGGTTAAACAAAAGGCATTCCAATGTCAATGAAGCCTGGGAGAACAGGACATGTCTGAGGAGTCTCCCAGGATTTCAGTATGGTTATGGTGGTTAGAAATTAGGCTGGAAAAATCGCCTTCTATTTCCTGGCCATCTTGGCAAATATGTTGGAAAGAAGAAATGCTCAGATAAGTGAAATGAATAATCTTTGAGTTTAAGAACAACAGTTCTAGCAGCAGTGTGGAGTTTCAGAGAAGAAATGCAATTACAACAGTAAACTAAACTCCTCTTGAGACTTGTAACTAAGAAAATGAAAGCACAAAGAAAATGTTAATTACTGACTTACTAGCTATAAGAATGATGATACTCTGATTTCTCCTTAAGTAATCAAACAATGCTATCCTTCAACAACATGAAATGTAAGAAAAAATTTTTGGGAGAAAAGATGAATTATTTTGGACATGCCTAAGTCTAAGTTCCAGGAAATTACCCCAATGTACACACCTAGTATTATGAAAAGCAAATACACAGGGTTATTATTTGCAACATTATCTGTGGGGCTGGCACCATGGCACAGCAGGTAAAGCTGCTGTTTGCAGTGCCAGCATCAAGCATCCCATATGGCTCCTGGTTCGAGTACCAGTTGCTCAACTTTTGATCCAACTATTTGCTAATGTGCCTGGGAAAGCAGTGGAAGATGGCCCAAATACTTGAGCCCCTGCACCCACATGGGAGACTCAGATGAAGTTCCTGGCTCCTGGACCCATTGCGGTCATTTGGGTAGTGAACCAGCAGATAGAAGATTTCTCTCTCCCTTTCTCCACCTCTGTCTCTCTGTAACTCTGTCTTTCAAATAAATAAACCTTAAAAAAAGTACACATTATCTGGGGCTGACACTGTGGCACAGCGGGTTAACACCCTGGACTGAAACACCGGCATCCCATATGGGCGCTGGTTCTAGTCCCAGCTGCTCCTCCTCCGATCCAGCTCTCTGCTGTGGCCTGGGATGGCAGTAGAAGATGGCCCAACTCCTGGGGACTCTGCACCCACATGGGAGAGTTGGAAGAAGCTCCTGGCTTCTGGCTTTGGATCTGCGCAGCTCCGGCCATTGGTGGCCATCTGGGAGTGAACCAGCCGATGCAAGACCTCTCTCTCTCTCTGCCTCTCTGTAACTCTGCCTTTCAAATAAATAAATAAATCTTTAAAAAAAAAAAAAGAAGTACACATTATCTGTAAAACTGAAACACTGAAAAAAAAAAAAAGTGAAATACTGCAAAGAAATGAAATACCCATAAATAAGATAATGGCTAAAACCTACAGAACCTATACAACAAGTAAAAACTTCAATGGTTTTGTCATTCATTTTTTTCTTAGCTAATATTGCATCTATAAAATGGAGATTCTGGTTTATGAACCACATTAATGTTTTACACTGTAAAAATAGAACAAAAGCAATAAAGACAGGGGTGGGGCTGGCGCCGTGGCTCAATAGGCTAATCCTACGCCTTGCGGCGCCGGCACACCGGGTTCTAGTCCTGGTCAGGGCGCCGGATTCTGTCCCGGTTGCCCCTCTTCCAGGCCAGCTCTCTGCTGTGGCCAGGGAGTGCAGTGGAGGATGGCCCAAGTGCTTGGGCCCTGCACCCCATGGGAGACCAGGAGAAGCACCTGGCTCCTGCCTTCGGATCAGCGTGGTGCGCCAGCCGCAGCGCGCCGGCTGTGGCAGCCATTGGAGGGTGAACCAACAGCAAAAAGGAAGACCTTTCTCTCTGTCTCTCTCTCTGTCCACTCTGCCTGTCAAAAATAAAAATAAATAAATAAAAATAAAAGACTAAAAAAAAAGACAGGGGTGGAAAATAAAACTGATTACAATAGAAACATATAAATTTCACAGAGTATCATATTGATAACTACACCGCAGAAGGAGAAAAAAGATATATAAGTAACTTTCAGTCTTTACACCCATAGTGACCTAAAAGTGAACATTAAAAAAAAAAAAAAAAACACCACGAAGAGAGAGAAATCTTAAACTGGGGTCAGAGTTCTGGTGCAGCAGGTTAAGCCTGCTGTCTGCTACACTGGCATTTCACTGTTCCACTTCTGATCCAGCTCCCGATAACACACCTGGGAAAGCAGCCTAAGGTAGCCCAAGTACTTGGGCTCCTGCACCCACTGGGAGACCAGATGAAGGGCTTAGTTCCTACCTTCAGCCTGGCCCAGCCCTGGCCATTTGGAGAGTGAACCAGTGGCTGGAAGATCTGTCGCTTCCTCTCTCCCTCCTTCCCACCCTCTAACTATGCTTTCGAAATAAATAAATCTTTTTTATTTTTTTAAAGATTTATTTTATTTATTTGAAAGACAGAGTTACACAGAGAGGTAGAGACAGAGAGAGAGGCCCTCCATCTGCTGGTTCACTCCCCAGATGGCCGCAATGGCCAGCGCTGCACCAATCCGAAGCCAGGAGTCAGGAGCCTCCTCCGGATCTCCCACATGGGTGGTAGGGGCCCAAGGACTCAGGCCATCTTCTGCTGCTTTCCCAGGCCATTGGCAGGGAGCCAGACTGGAAGTGGAACAGTCGGGATATGAACCAGCGTACATATGGAATTCTGGCATTGCAGGCGACAGTGCTACCTGCTATGCCACAACGCTGGCCCCAGGTTTTGTCTCACAAGGAGACAACAAAAAGCAAGTTAGAAAAAGAAAGAAAAACAAATCTAAATTAAGATATTATGCCAAAAAACAATCTGGGTTCAAAAAATGTCAACGTCATGAAAGATTTAAAAAAAGATGGGAAGTGACTTTATAATAAACTGAAGAGACAGAAAATTCAACACAGAGGCACTGGTTTGAGTCCTTGCTGCTCCACTTCTAATCCAGCTCCATGCTAATGGCCTGGGAAAAGTAGTAAAAGATGGCCCAAGTACTTGGGCCCCTGCCAACCACGGAGGAGACTCAGAAGAAGCTCCTGGCTCCTGGTTCCAGCCTGGCCCAGCTCCAGCAATTGTGGCCCTCTGGGGACTGAACCAGCAGATGGAAGGTCTCTTTCTTCTTTCTCTTTCAAATAAATAAATAAATCTTAAAAAAAAAAAAAAAAAAAAAGCCAAAACTTCAACATAATATGTACCCCCTGATTAAGTCCTATATAGTAAAAACAAAGCAGCTATAAAGGATATTGAGGCAACTGGAAAAATCTCAATTTAGACTATAATATATCAGAAAACAGTATTTTTTATACACACACACACACATATATATATATGCTAGATTTCCCATATATGATATTTATTCTACAATCATAAAAATGCCCTTATTATAAAAGATACATCCTTGGGGCCAGCACTGTGGTGTATCAGGTAAAGCTGCCGCTTGCAGTGCCAGCATCCCATATGGGCACCAGATCGAGTCCCGGGTGCTCCACTTCCCATCCAGCTCTCTGCTATAGCCTGGGAAAACAGTAGAAGATGGCCCAAGTCCTTGGGCCCCTGTACTCGCCTGGGAGACCCAGAAGAAGCTCCTGGCTCCTGGCTTCAGATCTGCTCAGCTCTGGCCATTGGGGCCATCTGGGGAGTGAACCACTGGATTTCTCTCTTTCTCTCTCTGTCTCTCTCTGCCTCTGCCTTCAAATAAATAAATAAGAATTTAAGATTGAAGTGTTATGCTGTCCATAACTGACTCTCAAACTGCATAGGAGAAAATGTAATTAAATTTAAAAACTAAATATAGGGGCCGGCGCCATGGCTCACTTGGTTAACCCTCTGCCTCTGGTGCCAGCATCCCATGTGGATGCCGGGTTCTAGTCCCGGTTGCTTCTCTTCCAGTCCAGCTCTCTGCTGTGGCCTGGGAGGGCACTGGAGGATGGCCCAAGTCCTTGGGTCCCTGCACCCGTGTGGGAGACCAGGAGGAAGCACTTGGCTCCTGGCTCTGGATCGGTGTAGCGCTGGCTGTAGCGGCCATTTGGGGAGTGAACCAACGGAAGGAAGACCTTTCTCTCTGTCTCACTGTCTATAGCTCTTCCTGTCAAAATAAATTAAAAAAAAAAAAGCTGAATATATATATATGGGGGCAAAAAGGGGCCAACAAGGAAAATATAGCAGAACATTAACAAATGATGAACTTAACACTATGCAGATCTTTGGAAAGCTTGAAAATGTTCAGATATATTACTTTTGAACTGCTCAGGAGGTTGGAATTATTCAAATAAACAATTGTGAGGAGACCTGAGAAGGGAGAGACTAAAGTAAAAAAGTAGAATCACAGCAGTCAAGAAACCAGCTTCAGAATGTTGTGGCCAATAGTTTTAAAACAACAGAGAGGATTAAATTAAGGATAAGCTAACTATAAGCGAAGACCACTGGACTCAGTATTTGGGAAGTTGGTGATGACTTAGGAGTTACGAATGTCACTGAAACAGTAGAGCTGTGAGTGAAAAAAGAATACAACATGAGACAGAAGACAGGAAGATGGACTCTACTCAAGATTTCAGCTGTGAAGAGACGAACATTACAGTAGCTACAGGAAGCCTTGAAGCCAAAGAAGGTTTTGTTTAGCTAAATACAGCAGAGACACGAATACAGTTACAGAAAGAAAGAAGTCAGGGGCCACCCTTAGGGCACAGCATGTCAAGCCACATCCCACATGAGAGTGCTGATCCAGCTTCCCACTAACGTACCCCAGAAAGCAGACGATGTTTGCAGAGATCGCGGTCTTTCCCTCTCTTTCTCTGCCTTTCAAATAAATACATATACACCTAGGAAAGAAGAAAAGAAGGGAAAGAGAGAACAAGGAAGGGAGGGCGGAAGGGAGTCGGGATAGAAGATGGAAAATTGAAGATAAGAGACAGTGAAGTCCCGGAACAGACAGAAAGCGATGGTATCCAGAAGACAGAGGGCTCAGTCTCAAAAAGGAAGAACACATTTTCCCCTAAAACTGGAGGCCATGAAGGATGGACAGGTGGAAACAGATTAATATGGTGCTGGGGTAAGGACTAGAACAGGATGCTGAAGGAAACCAAATTGGATAATCTCAAATAGGAAGACAGACAGTGGGCTAAAAGAGTGGAGGGACTGAAAGTAAAGGTTCTAAAAGTTGCAGAGAAGAGGAACAGTCTGAGGACCTGTGGGAAGCTGTGGGGGAGTACTGACAGTCCACCTGAGTTGAAGATCATGAATTCTGTCCAGCAGCAATCCACTGGTTTATGTGATTTTTGTCAGTAAGGCTCAGTAGATGAGGAACAGGAATAAAGGAACTGATTCAGATTAGGACTGTCCTGGACATAAGCTCAATGGGAATAGCAACCGAGTGAAGTGCCGCAGTACACTGACTCGCCTAAATTCAGAATAAAGTGAAATATGAAAAAAGGTTACTTCACCAGGGAGGGAGTGAACCAGAAGATGGAAGATCTCTGTCTCTGTCTCTCTACCTTTCAAATAGATAAATCTTTTTTTTAAAAGCAGAGTGACAGAGAGAGAGGGAAAGACAGAAAAATCTTCTATCTGCTGGTTCACTCCCCAAATGGTCACAACTGCCAGAAGTTGGAGCTTCTTCTTGGTCTCTCCAGTGAGTGCAGGTTCCCAAGCACATGAGCCATCTTCCACTGCTTTCCCAGGCACATTGGCAGGGAGTTGGATTGGAAGTAGAGCGGCCAGATCTTTAACTGGCACTCATATGGGATGCTGGCATCGCAGGTAGCAGCTTTATCCACTATGCCACAATGCCAGCCCCTCAAATAAACAAATCTTAAAAAACAACAACAACAACAACAACAAAAAAACACAAAAAAAACTCACACAAAACCTTCAGAGGGATAAAGAAAGATATTTTAGGTTTTTTTTTATTTTTTTTATTTTTTGACAGGCAGAGTGGACAGTGGGAGAAAGAGACAGAGAGAAAGGTTTTCCTTTTGCCATTGGTTCACCCTCCAATGGCCGCCGCGCCGATCCGAAGCCAGGAGCCAGGTGCTTCTCCTGGTCTCCCATGCGGGGGCAGGGCCCAAGCACTTGGGCCATCCTCCACTGCAC
Organism: Oryctolagus cuniculus; assembly: GCF_051225735.1. Taxonomy (NCBI): domain Eukaryota; kingdom Metazoa; phylum Chordata; class Mammalia; order Lagomorpha; family Leporidae; genus Oryctolagus; species Oryctolagus cuniculus. The sequence continues at coordinate 35,152,973 of NC_142883.1, read as the reverse complement.
TCCCTGGTCACAGCAGAGAGCTGGCCTGGAAGGGGGGCAACCGGGACAGAATCCGGCACCCCGACCGGGACTAGAACCCGGTGTGCCAGCGCCGCAAGGTGGAGGATTAGCCTATTGAGCCATGGCACCGGCCGATATTTTAGTTTTAAAGTACAATATTATGGAAAGAAAAATCAACAAGGCGCTCTGGGGAACCACAAACATGACAGATTGAGGAGGGAAAAAAGGAGGTGCTCACACTGTAGCATAGCAAGTGAAGTCAGCATCTGCAGCACTGGCATCCCATACTGAAGTGCCAGTTCAAGTTCTGGCTCTTCCACTTTCAATCCACCTCCCTGCTAACGCTAATATAGACAGTAGAGGATGGCCCCAAGTACATGAGTCCCTGCCACCCTTTTGGGAGTTACAGTTGGAGCTCCTGGCTTCAGATCGGCCCAGCTCCAGCTGTTGAAGCCATCTGGGGAATGACCAGTGGATGGAAGACCTTTCTATCTCTTCCTCTGTAACTCCGCCTTTCAAATAAATAAATAAATAAACTTTAAGATTTATTTACTTATTTGGAAGGCAGAGTTACAGAGAGAGAAAGAGACCTCTTGCTCTTTCCTCTATCTGTATCTCTTTCAAACTAATAAATAAAAAAAAACTTAAAAAAAAATTCCTGGAACTAAAAGACTGAAAACTTTAATATTAAAAGAGTAAAAATCAGGGCTGGCGCTGTGGTACAGTGGGTTAAAGCCCTGGGCTGAAGCATCCCATATGGGTGCTGGTTCTAGTCCCGGCTGCTCCACTTCCAATCCAGCTCTCTGCTATGGCCTGGGAAAACAGTAGAAGATGGCCCAAGTCCTTGGGCCCCTGCACCCACGTAGGAGACCCGGAAGAAGCTCCTGACTCCTGGCTTCGGATTAGCACAGCTCCAGCCGTTGTGGCCATCTAGGGAGTGAACCAGAGGATGGAAGACCTCTCTCTCTGTCTCTACCTCTCTCTGTAACTCTTTCAAATAAATAAAATAAATCTTTAAAAAAAAAAAAAAGAGTAAAAATGAGGCAGACATTTGGCACAGTGGATAAGAAATCACCTAGGATGTCCATACTCATAATAGATTGCATAATTCAGGTCCCAGGTCCCCCACTTCTGACCCAGCTTCCTGCTAAAGTGTAACCTGGAAAGCAGCAGATGATGGCTTAAGAATTTGGGTCCCTGCCACCCATGTGGGAGACCCTGATTGCATTCTGGGCTCCTGGCTTCAGCACTGGGGAGTCAACCAGTAGATTAAGATATCTCTCTATTTCTATCTCTGCCTTTCAAATAAAATGAAAAGTAAAAATTTTCTAAAAAGAGTAAAAATAAAGTAGTAAGAGTCAAAGCAACATGTATCATTACAAAATTTTAGAACACTGGAAATACAGAGGGAAAAAAAATCATGTTTAGGAAAAACAGACTATGTAAAATGGATTAGGAATCAGAATGCCAAGGGATTTCTCAACAGAAACTCTAAAATACAGAAGAAAATGGGTCAAAAGTCTGACTCAAAATGATTTCACCTTCAAAACCATACCCAATCAAACAAGTATAAAGGTACAATAAATAAATTTATAAATATGCAATGGTTTTTAAAAATATTTATCTTTGGGGCCAGTGTGTGGCACAGTATTATGGGCGCCAGTTTGACTACTCCTTTTCCAATCCAGCTCTCTACTATGGCTTGGGAAAGCAATAGAAGATGGTCGAAATGCTTGGGCCCCTGCACCTACAAGAGACCTGGAAGAGGCTCCTGGCTCCTGGCTTCCTATGGCCCAGCTCCAGCCATTGTGGCCATCTGGGGATTGAACCAGCAAATGAAAGACCCCTCTCTGTCTCTCCCTGTCTGTAACTCTGCCTCTCAAATAAATAAGATCTTTAAATAAATTTTTAACTTCATGCACACTTTCTCACAGCTTTTATCCAAATGAGGGAACAAGAGCATAAACTAAGACAAGGACAAAGAAACTATGGGATTCAGGAAACAAAGAATCCAACGCTGAAGGAGCCAAGAGGACTGCAAGGACTGTCACGATGCTAGAGCCCTGCAGTGACTGTGTGCTGACAGCCACCAGCCCAGACGCGAACGGGTAAATGGAAGGTTCCTAAAAGGATATCTCTAGGAAAATCAATGAAACTGCAGCTTATTTAATAAGTCTGACCAAAGAACATCAGACTGAGAGGTGTTGATAGCTGTGGGATAACACTGTAGATTCAAAGAAAATGAACTAAAAATGAGAGGACAGAGAGAAGGGAGGGATGAGTGAGAGATTAAAACCCCTAACTATCATAACTGGAAGTGAATATATAATTCAAAAACCACTGAATTAAAATATAGCAGTATATGTTTATTATTTAGAAATGCAGAGACCAGAAACAACTAAAAGAGTAATCTCAGAGAAAGACTGACAGTGCTCTTCTTTCCACCTTCACTGAGCAGAAACAAAACAGGAATAAAAATAACAGAACATAGTTCATATTCCAGGAGGAATTATATTGGAAATGTATATTTTTTCTGAGAATTAAAAAAAATATATACTAATAAGACGATGGGGCAGGAAAAAAAGAGGGGAGAAATTACCTTTTTAAGCACCTTCATAGCAAATATTTTCCCAGTATTTGCTCCTGTTACTTTCCGTACTTGAAAAACCTAGATTTAAAAAACAAATAGGTTTGTCTTATTAAAGGCCCAACTATGTTAGTCATATTCCTTTAAACCTATTTACAAGAAATTCACAATACAGTAATTTATATCTTATATAAACTAGCACCAGAAGGACTGTGTGCAAATTACCAGCTACTTATGAAATCTATTCACCATGACCTTCCTGGTTTTCTGCCACCTAGTGGCAACACTGGGCAATGGTTGTATAATGAAAAGCGTTAGTCTATGCACAAAATTCTAGTCTACCATATTTAGAGTCCCAGAAACAGAGAATCAAACTTAAAAATTATAAAATATTTCATCAATTTCTTCCAGGGGTGCCACTGTTCTTGTGTCACATAGAACTATTTAATAATAGTTGGTAGGAAATTATCATTTATCCATTCCTTTAAATAGCTAGTTATTAAATATTTCAATGCAACTGCTAAAATATGTGAGATTCAAAGTGCATGTATTATACATTCAAGATGATCAGAACATATTAGAATGTGTATTTAAGCCTGAAAATAAAATGCAAATATCATGCTTTGCAAAATTTACATTATACAGTAGCATAAATAGTTCCAAGAAACTTTATACTTAGCCATTCTCTATCAAAAGACAGAATTTAGATAATATCTTAGTTAAGATTAAGTTTTCTTGGGCAGAACACAGAAAGTCTTAAGTTAGAAAGCTTCAGGCAAAACTACAAAACTAAAAAGTTATCTTCAGTTTTCTTCTCCCTTCTTAAATTCCTTTAGTTTCCCTAACTCTTATTTCTCCAGATACTGTTAAGTCAAAAACCAATTCAGATTAAGATCTCAGTAACAACAACTTAATGTGCCATGCCTCGAGAGTAAGGAGTTTTTTGTTTGCAAAGAGAACACCTATACAAGGTACTATTTAACCAAAGGAAAGAATGAATCTTTTAATAACAGACTTGGTCTGACATGGTTGCCTATTTATTTATTCAACAAACACTGACTACCTATTAAATGCCAGGCTTTTACATGTATGATAGGAGGAGGAAAAGGAAAAACTGAACTTCATATGTTCCTCAAATCACATCACATAAGTGGTCATGGTCATATCTATCCTTTGTTTATGGCTAACAAAGACCAGATGATAGGAACCAGGGTATAAAATCAATCTCCCCAAAACAGACACAACAGTTCTCATTTCAAAAACACTTCCTACCTTTCCATAGCCCCCTTTACCAAGTACCCGAAGTAGCTCAAAACATTCTGGTCTGATTTTTTCTGGCCCTCTGTTCACACTAGTTTCTGAGATTTCAAATTTCTCACAATGTTCCATGCCACTGGGAAGAAAAGCAAAACCAAAAGTAAATTTGCAAAAAGTTAAACTATCTTCAGCATATTGTTAGGAAGAAGAGAAAGAGAAATGTAATTCAATTAAGTACATGACAGCAACTTTGGTATTTGTCCTCTAAGCAACTAATGATTCAATCACAGGGCAGGTCAAGTGTTTATCTGCTTGTTCACAGAAAGTGCTACTGATTATTTATTTCTATACGCATCACATCCCCAAACAAAGGTAAATTAGAACAAATTTATTACATTAACAAAGAAAAAAAGTCTCCTAATTATTCAATAATTCATTAACATTGCTCTTGAGATTAGGTATTATTCAACCTCATTTGATAACTTCTGAAAAAAATCCAGGACCTTTCTAAAACTACCCAGTCATCTTTATGCTACAGAATTTCTTGCTAATGAAATTTATCCCTGCATCATTTCATGTCAAGCTTTCCAACTTAAAAGTATAATGTAAAGACTTCAAAAGAAGTGGCATTTTTTTTTTTTTTTTTGGACAGGCAGAGTGGACAGTGAGAGAGACAGAGAGAAAGGTCTTCCTTTGCCGTTGGTTCACCCTCCAATGGCCGCCGCGGCCAGCGCGCTGTGGCCGGCACACCGCGCTGATCCGAAGGCAGGAGCCAGGTGCTTCTCCTGGTCTCCCATGGGGTGCAGGGCCCAAGCACTTGGGCCATCCTCCACTGCACTCCCTGGCCACAGCAGAGAGCTGGCCTGGAAGAGGGGCAACCGGGACAGAATCCGGCAAAGAAGTGGCAATTTTGTACATCACCTACATTCTTTCTATATAAGCTATCCATCTTTTTCAGTTTCCCCCTACACCTAAGACTTTCTATTTGAAGGTAGGTACAAAGCAGATTACATGATTTCATTAAAGTGTTTGAATGATGTATTGAAGCAAAAGAAGCAAATGACTTTTTGGAGCATGTCTACAAGTTTCTTCAGAAAAAAAAAAAGGTTAGAAATGTGGTTCTCTGTGCTATGGCATAGCAGGTAAAGCTACCACCTGCAGTGCTGGCATCCCATATGGGCGCCAGTTAGAGTACCAACTGCTCCACTTCGATCCAGCTCTCTGCTACCGACTGGGAAAATAGTAGAAGATGGCCTAAATGCCTGGGCCTCTGAACCCACAAGGGAGACCCAGAAGACCCTGGCTTTGGACTGGTGCAGCTCCAGCCACTGCGGCCATCTGGGGAGGGAACCAGCGGATGGAAGACCTCTCTCTCTCTCTCTGCCTCTGCGTAACTCTTTCTTTCAAATACTTACTTAAAAAAAGAAAAGAAATGTGGTTCTCTAACAAAAATCTTAACTATCCAAGGCTCATATTCAGTACACTATAAATGTATCTTTTTCTCGATATCCACACATAAACTCAAAAATCTGGATATGTTATTATACTGATTGGATCTTGGCGTCAAACTCAATAACTAAGTCTATAATAAATATGACCAGATATTTAAAGACAGATTACTGGGATCACATGATGGCTATGAGTTGAAACTGATAAAACCTACTTGTAAGAAAGATAGAATAGAAATATTTTCATATAAACTTACAGTTCGTATGGTCCAACTCCCCCATGGTCCATGCTTTCATTTAACTGACCCTGTAAAATACGTTAAAGTTTTGGAAATAAATAATCTCATAAGCATAAAATTTAAAAATTTAGTGATTTAGCTCATAACTGAAAGAGAATCAATGAAATAAACAAACTTAAATTTTTTACTTCAGTAATAAGATAATAAAGTCATGAACAAAATGAAGTATTCAAATAATATCACAGGAATTTTACTTCTAATTTTATATACTAGTGAAACAACAGAGGCTACTCATCAGTGATGTAAAAACAAAACCCGTGGGGATCAGCATTGTGGCATAGCAAGTTAAGCCACCGCCTGCAATGCGGGCATCCACCTTGGACCCAGCTTGCTGCTAAGGCACCTGGTAAAGCAGTGGAGGATGGTCCAAGTCTTTGGCCCTGCCACCTACATGGGAGACCCTAATGAAACTTCTGGCTCCTGGCTTCAGCCTGGCTGAGCAGCCATTTGGGAAGTGAACCAGTGGTTGGAAGACCTCTATCTCTCTCCTTTTTTATCTCTGTAATTCTGCCTTTCAAACAAAAATAAAATAAACCTTTAATAAATAACCAAGTGATTTTTACTTCAAAAATTATTTTTAAATGTGTTTTTGTATATTATGAAGCTAACTTCTATGTACAAATTACTAAATCAAATGATTTACACAAAGTGTTGTTCTGCCATGTTTCTGATACACAGACTACCATAATGCTAGGAAATAAGCCTAAAGCAACCACAACTAGTCTGAGGCATGTAGCACACAATGCGGCTAATCAAGGCAAAATAATTAAGCAGCACTGTCACATAGTCAGGAGTCAAGCTAGCTACACATTTTTTCTGAATGTAGAATAAACGGATGCAAAACTTAATTACCCTTTTACACACCAGCAATAAACAACCCAAATTAAGACAATTTCATTCGCAATAGCATCAATAACAGAAAAAACTTAACAGAAGTATAAGCTTGTACACTGAAAACTATAAAAGATTGCTTAAAAAATAGCTTTAAAGTACTAAATAGATGGAAAGGCATTCTGGATTCATGAGTCAACTGAATCCTTCCAAAATCTCAGCTTCCTTTCTTGCAAAAATTGACAAACTGATCTTAAAATTTATATAGAAATCTCTCACTCTCTGTTTCTCCCTATCACTCTGCCTTTCAAATAAAATAACTAAATCTTTGAAAAAAGATTTACAGGATGTGGTAGGTGGAAAGGGGAGAGAAGGAGAGAAAGGAGGGGAGAGAGAGGGAGACAGACACCAAGAGCAGACACATGGTACCCACGCATGCTCCTCTGTCTCTTGCCTTCTGATGCCCTGTACCTCCTCTGGACTTGACCAGCAAGAAAGCCATCACCAGATGTGGCCTCCTCCACCTTGCACCTCCAGAACCACGAGCCAAATAAACCTCTTTTCTTTACAACTTAAAAAATATAAATAAATCTGGATTGGCATTGTGGCATAGTAGGTAAAGCCACCACCTGCGGCACTGGCATCCCACACAGGGGATCACTTGTGTCCCCGCTGCACCACTTCCAATCCAGCTCTCTGCTAAGATCTGGGAAGCAGCAGAAGATGGCCTGGGGGCTTGAGCCCCTGTCACCCATGTGGGAGACCCAGATGGAGCTGTGGGTTCCTGGCTTCCACCTGGATCAGTCTTGGCTTTTGTGGCCATTTGGGGAGTAAACCTTAGGATGAAAGATCTCTGTCACTCTCCCCTTCAAATAAATAAACAAACCAAAATCAGGGGCCGGCGCTGTGGCATAGTAAGCTTAGCCTGTGGTGCTAGCATCCCATATGGGCACTGGTCCAAGTCCCAGCAGCTCCACTTCCAATCCAGCTCCCTGCTAACACACCTGAGGAAGCAATGGAAGATGGCCCAAATATTTCTGCCCCTGCCACGCGCGTGGGATACCTGAACAGAATTCCAGGCTCCTGGATTTGGTCTGGACCAGTACCAGTTGTAGCCTTTCAGGGAGTGAGCCAGCAATCTCTTTCTTTCTCTGTGACTCTTTCAAATAAATAAATAAGTAAATCTTTAAAATAAATAAATAAATAAAATGGGGGCTGGCATTGTGGCACAGTGGGTAAAGCCACCGCCTGAGATGCTAGCATCCCATATGGGCACCAGTTCAAGTACTGGCTATTGTACTTCCAATCTGGCTGCCTACTAAGGTGCCTGGGAAAGCAAAGGAAGGGCCAGCACTGTGGCATAGCAGGTAAAGCCACAGCCTGCAGTGCCAGCATCCTATATGGGTGGCGGTTCCAGTCCCGGCTGTTCTACTTCCAATCCAGCTCTCTGCTAAGGCCTGGGAAAGTAGTAGAAAATGGCCCAAGTGCTTGGGAGACAGGGAGGAAGCTCCTGGCTTTGGATCAGCCCAGCTCTGATCATTGTGGCCATTGGGGGAGTGAACCAGTGGATGGAGGACCTCTCTCTCTGTGTGTAACTCTACTTTTCAAATAAATAATTGAATAAATCTTGGGGGAAAAAAAACAGGCCGGCACCACAGCTCACTAGGTTAATCCTCTGCCTGCGCCAGCACCCCGGGTTCTAGTCCCGGTCGGGGCGCCAGATTCTGTCCCGGTTGCTCCTCTTCCAATCCAGCTCTCTGCTGTGGCCAGGGAGTGCAGTGGAGAAGGCCCAGGTGCTTGGGTCCTGCACCCGTTTGGGAGACCAGAAGGAAGCGCCTGGCTCCTGGCTTCAGATCGGCGCAGCGCACCAGCCCTGGCAGCCATTTGGGGAGTGAACCAATGGCAAAGGAAGACCTTACTCTCTGTCTCTCTCTCTCACTGTCCACTCTGCCTGTCAAAAAAAAAAAAAAAAAAAAAAAAAAAAGAGTATTCTGGAATATAGTTTGATTATGTTTCAGCTTACACAAAAGGGTATCACTTAATAGAAAACAGGCTTATGTGGGCAGTTGGCTTAACAGTTAAGACACTGGTTATGAAGCCTGCATCCTGAATGGAAGTGGATGAATTCAATACTCCACTCCCAACTGCAGCTTCTTACTAATATAGATCTTGGGAGGCAGCGGTGATGGTTCAAGTGATTGGGTCCTAGCACCCATACAAAGGATCTGGATTGGATTCCTGGCTCCCTGCTTTAGCCCTCAGCCTGGCCAGAGGCCACTGTGAACATTTGGGGCATTTGACTATGAAATCAATTAACTAAAAATAGGTTCTTAAAAAGCAGATGTTTATAAGCAGTGTCAAATTTTTAGAATGAATCTTTCTTCAACAGTACCAGTACACAGTCAACAAACATAATGAAAATTATTAACATTCTTACAGAAGTTCAAATAACACCCTCCCCCGACACACACACACACACACCAAGTTGTATAATACTAGAAATACGCTTCAGGACTAGACTGAGGAAAACAGATGGGGTAGTACTGAGGCAAAAACCTATTACAATTTCAACTAGATAAAGTTTCTTTGTGTGTGTGGGTAGAAATGGTTCTTGGTAAAGTTTCTTTGGTCTCTATTACTGTATATAATCACCTACGACAGCTTCACTTTTTTTTTTTTTTTAAGATTTATTTTATTTATTTGAAAGAGTTACAGAGAGAGGTAGAGACAGAGACAGAGACACAGAGAGTTCTTCCATCCACCGGTTCACTCCCCAGATGGCTCCAACGGCTGGAGCTGAGCAGATCTGAAGCTAGGAGCCAGGAGCTTCTTCCAGGTCTCCCAAATGGGTGTAGGGGCCCAAGGACTTAGGCCACCCTCTGCTGCTTTCCCAGGCCACAGCAGCGAGCTGGATCAGAAATGGAGCAGCAAGGACTCAAACCAGCACCCATATGGGATGCTGGTGCTGCAGGCTGGGGCCCACTGCGCCACAGTGCTAGCCCCGATAGCTTCACTTTAACAGATGTCATAAAACTGGTAGTATTTGTTTTTTTCTTTAATGTTAGTTTTACTTAATTCCAAATTAAAGACCACAGAGTAGTTACATGACTTTGAAGCCACCTCACAAGATATACCCTACAGCTACGTTTCATTTCCGGAGCTGGCCAGGCCTGTAATACCCACCACCTGCATCTCTGCCTATGACTTTCTACCATTACAATCTAGAGAAGAAGCATTTGAGCCACAATTCTTTTCTGCTTCCCAGCGTTACCTTTAGAAAAGTCTCATACCAAAGGCATCAAGCTAACATTATGAAACACATACTGAAAACACTCTTTCATGGAAAACTCTTTATTCAGAATTTTTGGCTGCCTTAAAGCTTTGTGACCATCCAGTGCTTTCTCTGACTGGCAATCTGAAATCTTCTCTCCTTAGGGACTCTACACGATAAACCAGCCTACAACAATGACTACTGCACAGTTTTAAACTAAAATGTATAAAATCTTATGTTAATACATCTAAAGATGCAATGAAAGAAAATACATCTTATAAAATTTTAAACAAATTGTTCTTCAGTGATATTATCCTTGATTCAGAGATTCATTAAATCAATCATGTGTTTGCCTGGCTAGTCACAGACAGTTCCTTCTATGACTCAATAATTCAGATCAATTGGGAAAAGGGGTAAACCTTGCCCAAATTCTTGAGCGAATTAAAAGTAGTTGCTAGGGTGGGTGTTTCGCCTAGCAGTTAAGATGCTGGCATCTCACATCAGAGTATGTGGGTTCAATTCCTGACTCCAGCTTCCTGCTGATGTAGATCCTGGGAAGCAAGTAATTTGGTTCCTGCCACCCACGTGGGATACCTGGATTGAGTTCCCAGTTCCTGACCCCCTAATCTAGCTCTGCTCGACCATTCTGGGTATTTGGGAAGTGAACCAGTGGATAGAAGTTCTCATTCTCTCTCAAATACATAAATTTAAAAACAATTTTTAATAGCTGCTACTTTATGGTATGTATTATAAGGTAAGATAATGAGTGATGAGACTTTTTTCTCTAACTTTTCATAATCATGAATATTTGGGAGTTTATTATACAAATATCTTTTGTTTTTAGAAACATTTAACTTTTTACCGAATAAAAGCCTGATATTCAATCTTAAACTTATGAAGTAAGCCTCAGCAATTATTTCAAACCTTGAATTAGTAGTGGAAAGAGGATTTTAAAAACTGCATTACAATTTTCTCCTCTTTAGTGACACATAAAATAGAGAAGCACCCAGCATTTTCAGGGTTTAATGAAATTCTCTGTATGCAAAAACTGTCCCTTGGATTTATTCACTGCCCCAAATGGTACCATCACTAGTGAAACTAAAAAACAATACAACTCCCCCCTCACACACACAAAAACCCTCTTACCTATTGGTTTTAATACATATGAATTTTTCCTCTTAAGTATTCAACCAAGATCTGTTTTTAGCAAGACATTCAACTTTGTCCACAAATGTATCAGTTTATAGTCTCATCTTTTATTCTCCAAAGAATTAACAAAGCAATGCAAACATTACATTTACTAACACAGTAAACAGTAACTCCATGTAACATATCTGAAAAGGCATATGTATCTCTAAATAGGATGGGTAATTTAAAAAGAAATAGGGGCAGATATTTGGGGTAGTACTTAAGATGCTACTTGGGACCTTTGCATCCCAAATCAAAGTACTTCGGTTCAAGTCCTAGCACTGATTCCAATTCCAGCTTTCTGGGAACATATGCCCTGGGAGGAGGAGAAGATGGCTCAAGTACTTGAGTCTTTGCCATCTACGTGGGAGACCTGGATTGAATTCCAGGTTTCTGGCTTTGGCCTGGCACTGGCTGTTGTGGCCTTTTAGGAAATGAACCAGTGGATGGAGAATCTGTCTCTATATGTCTACTTTCCAAATAAAATGAAAATAAATAATTTTTTAAACTTAAAAATAAGATGATTATGTTAAAGCTCTAAAAATACAGCACTCTAATTTAAATTTTTTAAAAAGATTTTAGTTATTCTTTGAGAGGTAGAATTACAGACAGTGAGAGGAAGAGACAGAGAGAAAGGTCTTCCATCTGCTGGTTCACTTCCCAAAAAGCCGCAATGGCTGGGGTTGCGCTGATCCAAAGCCAGGAGCCAGGAGCTTCTTTCAGGTCTCCCATTAGGGTGCAGGAGGCCAAACACTTGGGCCATCTTCTACTGCTTTCCCAGGACATAGCAGAGAGCTGGACTGGAAGAGCAGCAGCCATGACTCGAACCAGAGCCCATATGGGATGCTAGCACCACAGGCGGAGAATTAACCTACTGCATAACAGCGCCGACCCCAAATTTAACTAAATTTATTATTAAGTCTCTAGGACTAAATGAGGGTAAACGTGAATGATTAGTCTCTGAGTAACCCAATAGTAAGCTATACTTCCAGCTGTTTAATATGCCAGGACATTTTATTTTAAAGATTTATTTATTTGATAAGCTACAGAGAGGCAGAGGCACAGAGAGAGGTCTTCCAACCACTGGTTCACTCCCCAAATGGCTGCAATGGTCAGAGCTGAGCCTATCCAAAGCCAGGAGCCAGGAGTTTCCCTCAAGTCTCCCATGCAGGTACAGGGGCCCAAACACTTCTACTGCTTTCCCAGGCCATAGCAGAGAGCTGGATCAGAAGTGGAGCAGCCAGGACTCAAATCAGCACCTATATGTGATGCCAGAACTGCAGGTGGTGGCTTTACCTGTGATGCCCCAATGCCAGCACCATGTCAGGACATTTTAAGACTACTTTACCTACTTTATTTTTACAGAGAAGAAAAAAGTGTCAGAGAGATTAAGCAATTTATTCTAGGTAACATAGTATGGCTGAAGGGATCTAAATTCACATTTTCTTCCTTTTAAAAAAAAATATTTATTGATTTGGGGCCGGCGCTGTGGTCTAGTGGGCTAAGGCCCCAGCCTATAGTGCCAGCATCCGTATGGGTGCCAAGAAGATGATTCTGGTTCCTGATAGGCCCAGCTCCGGCTATTGCAGCCATTTGGGGAGTGAACTAGCAGATGGAAGACCTTTCTGTGTCTCTCTAACTCTTTCAAATAAATAAATCTCAAAAAAAATTTATTTATTTGAGAGGTAGAGTTACTGATTTATTTGAGAGGTAGGTCTTCCATCCACTGGTTTACTCCCCAAATGGCTGCAACGGCCAGAGCTGGGCTAATCCAAAGCCAGGAGCTTCCTCTGGGTCTCTCACATGGGTGCAGGGGCCCAAGTATTGGGCTACCTTCTACTGCTTTCCCAGGCCATAGCAGAGAGCTGGATCAGAAGAGGAGCAGCCAAGATATGAACTGGGGCCCACATGGGATGCTGGTGCTGCAAGCTGAGGCTTAGCCTACTATGCCACAGTGCCAGACCCTGAATTCACTTTTTTTTTTTATTTTTTTTTATTTTTTGACAGGCAGAGTGGACAGTGAGAGAGACAGAGAGAAAGGTCTTCCTTTGCCGTTGGTTCACCCTCCAATGGCCGCCGCAGCCAGCAAGCTGCGGCCGGCGCACTGCACTGATCCGATGGCAGGAGCCAGGTACTTCTCCTGGTCTCCCATGGGGTGCAGGGCCCAAGCACTTGGGCCATCCTCTACTGCACTCCCTGGCCACAGCAGAGAGCTGGCCTGGAAGAGGGATAACCGGGACAGAATCCGGCACCCTGACCGGGACTAGAACCCGGTGTGCCGGCGCCGCAAGGTGGAGGATTAGCCTAGTGAGCCACGGCGCCAGCCCTGAATTCACTTTCAACACACCACAAAGGTACACTGTGATGAGTAAAGGCAATAAAGAATCTGCAGCACAAGCCTTTGGCCTAGTGGTTAAGACACCTGTTAAGAATGCCAACACTCCACATGGAAGCGTCTGAGTCAAGCCTGAGCTCCGGCTCCCGATTCCAGCTTCCTGCTGATGACAACCCTAGGAGGCAGCAACAGCGACTCAAGTAGTTGAGTTCCTGTAACCAGACACTGCAGGCATCTGAGTAGTGAACCAGCAGATGGGACTTGTCTTTGTTTCTCTTTGCTTCTCAAATAAACTGAAACAAAAAAAAAATCTGCGCACAGGCAGGCATTGTGGTACATCAGATTAAGCCACTGATTGGGATGCCAACATCCCACATCAGAGTGCCTGGTTCCACTCCCAGCTACCCTGAGCTTCCTATCCAGTTTCCTGCATATGTATCATGGGACATCCATGTACTTGGGTTCTAGCCACCCACACAGGAAACCCATATGTTGTTCCTGACTCCTGGTTTTGGCATGGGCCAATTCCTGGCTGTTGTGGGCATTTGGGAAGTGAACCAACACATGAAAGATACCTCTCTGTATGTATATATGTCTCTGTCTCTGTCTCCCTCCCTCCCTCCCTCTCTCTCTGTGTATATGTCTCCCTCTATCACTGTCTTTCAAAAAAAAAAAAATAATAAATCTTAAAAAAAAAAAAAAAGTACAGTGCTGTGGAGTAGAGGGTTGGATCTCTGCTTGTGGCTCCAGCATCCCATATGGGTGCCAGCTCCAGTTCCAGCAGTTCCACTTCTGATCCAGCTCCCTGCTGATGCACCTGGGAAAGCAGTGAAGATGGCCCGAGCTCTTGGCCCCTGCATCCATGTGGAAGACCCAGAGGAAGCTCCTGGCTTCAGCCTAGCCCAGCCTGAACCGCTGCAACCATTTGGGGAATGAATCAGCGGACAAAAGATCGATATTGATCTCTCTCTCCCTCCCTTCTCTCTCTCTGTATTTCTGCCTTTCAAATAGATAAGCAAATCTTTAAAAAAAAAACAACAATCTGTGCAATGAAATTTGCTGATTGAATCAGAAAATGCTAGCACTCTGAAGGGGTAATTACCTTCCTGGTCTATGTCTGCTTCCTAACTATTAAATGAAGACATGGGGTAGGCATTTGGCCTAACAGCTAAGATGCCTCTTGGGACACTTGCAATCCATATTGTAGCGCCTAGGTTCAAGTGCTGGCTCTGCTCCCAATGCCAGTGTTCTAGTTAATGTAGACCCTGGGAGGCAGCAGAAGATGGCTGCCTCCCATGTGGGAGACCTGGATTGAATTCCCAACTCCCAGCTTCAGCCTGGCCCAGCCCCAACTATCACAGATATTTGTGGAATAAACCTGATGGGAGATTCTGTCTCTGTCTCTGCTTCTCAATTATTCAAAACATGAAGACATCAGGCTACTCTGATATGCACGAAGGTTAAAAAAAAAAAAAAACTGGTGTAATAAATAATATGGTCACGGGGTCAGCACTGTGGTGTAGGGGGTAAAGCCACCGCCTGCTGTGTTGGCATCCCATATGGGCGCCAGTTTGAATCCCAGCTGCTCCACTTCCGATCCAGCTCTCTGCTATGGCCTGGGACAGCAGTGGAAGGTGGCCCTAGTCCTTTGGCCCCTGCATCCATGTGTCAGACCTGGAAGAAGCTCCTGGCTCCTGGCTTTGAATCAGCGCAGTTCCATCCATTAGGACCATCTGGGGAGTGAACCAGTGGATGTCAGACCAGCCTCTCTCCCTGCCTCTACCTCTCTGTAACTCTGCCTTTCAAACGAAATAGATAAATCTTTAAAAATAAATAGATAATACAGCCACAAATAGAAAACAAAAGATTTTCTAAGAATCCAAACTTCTCTATTTCAGAATTAAGAATTTTTATTTCAGAGTAATCCAGATGTCGCTTGAGCCTCCTTGACTGCCAATCCAATCCCACTCCAACCCTTTTCCCTTGCCCATCTCTTCTAATAATACATTCAAAAGAAACATTTTCAACTCCAAAACTACTGCTAAGTAAGATACATTTTACTGAAGGCTCTTCCTCACCTTTAATTACCTCTGGTCCTTCCCCAGAGTTCCTCTCTCTGAGGTAGTAGACACATTTCTTTGCTACTCCACCAACTTTTCTGATCCCTTCCCCACACCCTTTCAAGATCCTACTTTATCCAGCACAACAAAAGCCCAGGAGTAGGCCAGAACTGGAACACCTACTGTTCCTGAAACACATCAACAAAGTGAAAAGAACAATGAGATTCCCATTCACAACAGGAATCCTAACACAGGACTGTGCTTTCCAAAGAAAGATAACCTATGGTCTGGAAATTCTGTGAGTCCAACAAATGAAGACATAAAGCAAACTTCCTGTGCAGTCTTCTCTGCTGCCCTGTTCCAAAGCCTTCCATATGGAACCAATATAACCAGCTAGAATATGGTGTATATAATGAAAGTAATTCTGTATTTGTTTCAAATTGTATTTAGTGTATCAGGACGGATGATTAAGAGGCTAATTGGAATTCCACATGAAAACATATCTCCATACCCACCTTCTAAACCGTGTGATTTTGATTTAGACTCATTTGATTAAGAAAGAACAGTATTATTTTAGCTCATTTAGTTTCTTTAACTGTTCAAGGTTCTGTATACATACCATTTCAATCTTTTGCCAGCAGTAGGGCACAATTTACTTGCCAGAGGAGGAAAACTAGGGAGTGAGGAAAGGGAAAGGAAGCCCCTTATGCAAGAATCTGACATCAGTCATTCATTCGTGTCCTCCCATGGACAATGAAATTTACAGTCTAAGTTACCATAAAGGTATTACTGATGATCATTTGTCCATAACCAGTGATTTAGTATGACAACAGCATTTTTGAGCTTCCGGTGCAACTAGTGATTTTTCAATAAATTTATCTTGAAATAAGTGATATTCCATAATGATTTACACAGCACGAAGATGGCAAAGGTAGAACCAAGCTGTGCATTAGGAAGAACAATTCTAAATTTAGCACCCCAAATTACAGCAAGGAAAGCCCTCACACCACTATTCACAAGTCTCAGTTCAAGCAATTTATTTTTGGCAAGTCAAATCACAGCTGTCAACACTGGTTTTTTTCCACCCCAAAATTACATAAATTATTCTGAAAAAATATACACATCTTCAACTTGGGGGAAAATGAGGTACAAATGCCGTGTGTCGCTATAAATGCTTTAAAAAAAAGGCACACGGAAGGCGGTTTAAAAAAAAAAAAAAGCAAACAAACAAACCCTGGAAGATGCAGCAGAGCCCCCTTGCTCCCGAAATAAAACTCCTGGTGGCTGTAACAGCAGCGGCAGTGCTACTCCCGACAGAAGTTTTCAGCTGTCACTTCTAACAGCTGAGCGCTTCCTAGGAGAGAAGCGACAGGCCGAGAAGAGAGGTGGTTGTGGGAGGTCTGCAGATCGACTACTTGAAATCTTACATTGCAGGGAAACCCTTCCGCACTTCACCTGCACTTACGGGACACCCGGCCAGCGCAGCCCCCCTCCCCCCAGCACACGCTCCTACCACCCGCGCCTCGCCACACTACTCCAACAGCCCCGCGAATCGACCACGCGCCCTTTCTCCTTCCCTCTGCAAACAGATTGCTCGGGGCTGCGCTGACCCGGGGAAATCAGGGCGCGACCTGCACCTGCGAGCCCCGCAGAGGCCTCACATACCTAGGGCCGGCTCTGCCCCGCCCGCTCCCTGCCTGGGGCCGCGCAGCGCCTCAGCTCCACCTGGAGGCTCCTCGCGCCCCCCAGGGTCTCCGCGCTCTAGGGGACTCTGGGCTTGCTGGGCGCGCGCCGCCGCCCCGGCCCTGTCACCTCGAGCCCCCCGGGACCCCGGGCCTCACCCCCTCCTCCAGCTCATCCTCAGAGCCCGCGTCCTCTGGCTGGTCCAGGTCTATGTCAAACACTCCAGCCATGTCCTCAGCTTCCCTGTCTCGGAAGTCAGGCGCTGGGTAAAAGCCGTCCCGCCTCCGTCGTCGCCTCATGGGCCCGGACCCGCCGCAGCCACAGCCGCCGCTGCCGCCATCACCGGCTGCTTAGGCTCAATGCGTCTGCGCTTAGGCCCTAGACTGGCTCCTCAAGTTCAGCGCTGGCGCATGCGTACAGAGATCCGTGAAGTCAAACTGGGCAGGGAACATGCGTAGAACTATCGGTAGGGTCCCGGTACTGGCAGAGACCTGCGCAAAACACCAGTTGAAGCCGTGGCTGGAGACTGGCGCCTGCGCACTGTGGGCTAGAGCATTTGATGGACAGTGAGCATGCGTACCTTATCAGAAGTTGATAAATTGAAATTGAACATGCGTAATTACCTTCTATGAATAGGGGAAAAAATACACAAAACTCTTCGTTTGTGGAACATGCGCATTCGTTCTTAGTGGCTTTTTTTTCCTTGCTGAAAGTGAGCATGCGCATAGCGAAGAGGCGGGGCCTCTGAAGTTTGAACGGCGCCGAAACGGCGGTCCCGGGGCTGTCAGTGAGTAGGAGTTCCTGGGACCCGCGAGGAAAAAGCGCGTTGGCTTTGCTGGTTATCAGATCAGTGGCCTTGGGAAAGTCTCACGAGCTCACGAGCTCTCGAAGCCTCAGTCGTCTTATCTGTAAAACTAGGGCAGTGCCTACTCTGCGGGTTTGAAATTCTAAGTTTGGAGTCTGGCTCACTATCACTGTGACCCGGTGCTGCCTAGACCCGACGTGGGTGCGGGCTTTATCAAAAATCATCTCTTTTCTTTGTTAAGCACCACGAAGACCTGTTCTAATCCGTCATCTGCGCTTCGTTCTCCAAGATCCCTCTTTCTTGTAATCTTCCCTGTAAGTCCGGCTGAGCTAACAGGCCAGAAAGGTGGAGAGAGGTGGCTTGCTATTTAGAAGAGAGGAAATGCACGTTAACTGTTGGGTTACCTCCTGATGCTTCTGTGGTGCGGAGTGTGTCCTGCTAATTCCTTCAACAAGCATTCATTTTGGTTTCTGTTTTAAATTCATGCTTAGGAAAATAGTTTTAAGTCCAAATCGGATTTTGGGAACTATTGATCTGGGTGTGAGTGGATTAAGAAAAAACATATTACAAACCTCCAAATTATCTGCAGTGGTAAGAGTAAGACTTCCTTGAATGACTGGCCCCTTAGGCAGCATAATTATTTTTCGTTTTCAGTGCCATATACCTATGATATATGGCATTTTGGAATTATTTTTATTGATGTATAATTAGCACATACGGCACTGTATTTTTTTCCTATTAGTAATTTGGTGGTTTTCAAAGCCTGTATCTTTTCTATTACAGGTTGCTCATTCTTTTGAGGGAACAGACTTCGTTTGCAGCTCAGCATGTCAATAGTGACAGTGCAACTCGGCCAGTGTGGCAATCAGATTGGTTTTGAAGTGTTTGATGCTCTGTTCAGTGATTCGCACTGTTCCCAGGGTTTTTGCTCTAAGAAAGAGAATGAGGCGTATCAAGCATCTTGCAAAGAAAGGTTCTTCAGTGAGGAGGAGAATGGAGGTATGTGTGGTCCACTGTCCTCTCCTTTGCTCCTGACATAACCAGGCCCTACGCAGGTATCAGAACCCCCTCTCTTCTCATTGCTCTGGGAGATGACTTTGCGCTCGGCACTTGTTTCTATGGTAGCCACCTTTGCCTATCCAGTGGCATTTTCCTCCTCAACAGATTTCACCAATCTAAAGCCACACAAACAAAACTTATCTCTCAACTACAGATTTCTTCTTCTGTCTTATCTCTTTAACTTCTCATCCAAGGTTCTCAAAGGAGAATCCTGCTGGACCAACTGCAATTCTGCATCTGACCCATAACACCACTGAATAGTCTAAGAAGAGTTCCCAGTGTGTTCCTAATTCCCAGACATAACTGCTGTTTCCTGTAACTCACTTGCCTTCTCTGCTGGATTTGATAGCATTAATTATGAAACCCTCTCCTTGAAACTCCTTCTCTTTAACTTCCTAACTTTTTCCCCCAGTGGTTGCATTGTGGGCTCTCCTTTGCCCTCTCTTGTGTAGTGCTCTTGGAGACATTGGAGTCTCCTAATCTGCTGTCTTTTCTTTTACACCATTGACTTAACCCAGCTCTCTCCTAAACTGCAGACTGATTAATGGATGTCTCCCCTTCCTCTCCTGTGTGAGCCTCAAACCCAGAATTTCCATACCAAAGCATTTGTTATCCTTCCTTTAAACTTGTGTTCTTTACTGCTCATATACTATCATACACCAGAAGCTGTTTACTAGGGCTGGCGTTGTGGAACGGCAGGTTAGGCTGCCTCCTGAGATGCCTGCTTCCCACATGAGCAACAGTTCCAGTTCCAGCTGCTCCACTTCCTATCAGGCTCCCTGCTAATGTGCCTGGGAAAACAGCAGAAGATGGTTCAACTGCTTGGGCCCCTGCCACCCACGTGGGAGACCTGGATGGAGTTCCAGGCGCCTGGCTTCAGCCTATCCCTGCCCTACTCATTGTGACCATTTAGGGAGTGATCTAGCAGATGGAAGAGCTCTCTCTGTCTCTCCCTTTCACTCTGTAACTCTGCCTTTCAAATAAGTAAAATAAACCTTGAAAAAAAATCCAGGAAAAAAACAATCTGCGTATTGTACCTCCTATATGTCTCCTGCAACTCTTCTCCCCTGTCTTCATTCTGCTCTTGTCCTCTCTTGCCTGGACTGTTTCAAGACACTTTCTGGTTTGTTTCTGCCTGGAATCTTAGATCTGTCACATCTGTCCTCTACACTGTGTTAAAAAAGACATCTGACTATTCTTCCTGTACTTGGACATTTTCGGTGGCTTATTGCCTAATAGATCAGATTCAAGCCTTTTAGCTTGAATTCATTGTCTACAAGAATTTCCACGATCTGAGTCCGGCCTGCTTTGCATCCCGTCCATCATTTCTTTTTCATCCTCTGTTCCAACAATTTAGAGCCACACGTTATACACACAGCATTTTGTCTGAGTATGCTGCTCCTTTGGTGTGGATCATAGCATATGTTATGTAGGGCTGGAGATGTTGTCTTCATCGCACAGGACACATTGTAAGCACTCAACAGATGTCTGTAGACCTGATCCAAGTCATCATATTGGCCCTTAGTGATTCACCTGCCTAGCAGGGTGCTGGGCTCTATGAGTATGCGTATATATTCCTGCTGCCCCCAGCTTTCTAAGCAATTTCCAACCCCCTGGATGTTTTTTTCTGGACCTATTTGCTTCTGACCTGAGTTACTCAAATAAGATGTAGGAAATATTGTTTTTTCTTTGATTTTGTTTCCCTTTCTAGTTCCAATTGCCCGGGCTGTACTCGTTGACATGGAACCTAAAGTTATTAATCAAACACTGTCAAAGGCTGCCCAGTCTGGAAGATGGAAGTATGGTCAGCATTCATGCTTCTGTCAAAAACAAGGTTCTGGAAACAACTGGGCATATGGGTAAGAATAATTCCTCATAATTTCAGTTTCAATGTAGCTGCATAGTCAACTAACAGTGTAGTTGCGCAGCTGATAGACTGAGTGCATAACCTTGCAATTGCTCTTTTAAATTTAGAATTTGACTTCACCCAGAAGAAACTCTTATTCTGTCTCTGTCTGTACTTCAGGTACAGGAAATGATGAAACCAAGGAACCCTTGCAGTAGGTTCTTCCATCTTACTGACCTGCTGCTGCGAATTAACTTAAATTCCTGAATGAGTAAATTAGCTTATTACCATTGTAAAATCCTTATCTGGCAGGTAGTCCAATTATAGGGAGTGCTACAAGGAAGTAATTCTTATATTTCTTGCACGTTATAATTTCCTAGGGTTCTTTTGGAAAACTTTGATGCCTAGGGCTCACTTCCAGATTCTGAATCAGTTGGTTTAGGGGGAAGCCCAGCAGATGGGATTTTTTTTCAGAGCTCCCCAGGTGGCTCTGATGTGCAGCAATGTTTGAGAAACACTGATCTAGGACTACTCCTGTGAACACTGAATATTATGTTGTCCCAAAAAAATTGTAGAAACACCTGGCAATTGAAAGCTCCAGCTAAATTCACTCTCCTAGTAGTCCTATTTGCCTTTTAAATATTTTTAATTTGTATATTTTAAATTTTGCCAATCAGGGTACCTTTCATCATAGTTCACTTCCATAGCTTTTTTTTTTTTTTATGTAAACTTTTTTTCCCCTAAGGTTTGTTTATTGATTTGAAAGGCAGGGTTACAGAGACAGAAGGAGAGACAGAGAGAATCTTCCATCTACTGGTTCACTCCCCAAATCACTGCAACAACCCAGGCTGGGCCAGGCCGAAGCCAGGAGCCAGGAGCCAGGAGCTTCTTCCGGGTCTCCCACGTGGGGCAGGGGCCTAAGGACTTGGGCCAACCTCTGCAGCTTTCCCAGGCATATTAGCAGGGAGCTGGATTGGAAGTGGAGCAGCCAGAACTTGAATTGGTACCGATATGGGATGACAGTGCTACAGATGGCGGCTTTACCCACTATGCTAGCCCCACCATATCTTTTTTTTTTTAAGATTTATTTATTTATTTGAAAGAGTTACAGAAAGAGAGAGAAAGAGAGACAGAGTGAGAGATCTTCCATCTACTGGGAAATCCAGTCTCCAGATAGCCTCAACCACCAGGGCTGGGCCAGGCTGAAGCCAGGAGCTTCTTCCAGGTATTCCATGTGGGTTGCAGGGGCTCAAACACTTGGGCCATCTTCTGCTGATTTTTCCCAAGCACATTAGCAAGGAACTGGATCAGAAATAGAGCAGCCAGGATATGAACTGGCACCCATATGGGATGCTGGCGTCGCAAGCAGCAGCTTTACCTGCTCTGCTACAATGCCGGTTCCACTTCCATAGCTTTGAAAGAGCCTCTGTCCAAGTCATTTTATTGGCCTAACACCTCTCTGGTTAAATTGAAATGTGTCATTTGTTTCTTTTGCCATTGCACAGTTACTCTGTTCACGGACCCAGGCATCAGGAATCAATAATGAACCTAATCCAGAAGGAAGTGGAGAAATGTGACTCTTTGAGTGGTTTCTTCATCATAATGAGTATGGCTGGGGGCACAGGATCAGGGCTTGGAGCCTTCATTACACAGAATTTACAAGATGAATTCTCAAACTCTTTGAGAATGAATCAGATTATATGGCCTTATGGAACTGGTGAGGTATGAAAATGTTAATTGAAAGTTTTCATGTTTTGTTTTCATTGCAGTGTAAAAATGTGGTTGAGACTGATCCCATCCTTTCTTTGGAAACTTTGTTACAACATCAGGAGTGACTATGTGATATTGGACAGTCACATCACTTAGTGACAGCGATGTGTTCTGAGAAATGTGCTGTTAGGAGACTTCTTTATTTTGTTTTAAAGATTTATTTATTTGGCCAGCACCGCAGCTCACTAGGCTAATCCTCCACCTAGCGGCACCGGCACACTGGGTTCTAGTCCCAGTCGGGGCGCCGGATTCTGTCCCGGTTGTCCCTCTTCCAGGCCAGCTCTCTGCTGTGGCCAGGGAGTGCAGTGGAGGATGGCTCAAGTGCTTGGGAGACCAGGATAAGTACCTGGCTCCTGTCATCGGATCAGCACGGTGCACAGGCCGCAGCGCGCCGGCTGCGGCGGCCATTGGAGGGTGAACCAACGGCAAAGGAAGACCTTTCTCTCTGTGTCTCTCTCTCACTGTCCACTCTGCCTGTCAAAAAAAAAAAAAAAAGACCTATCGTCTGCCTGTGGCACCGGCATCCCATATGGACACTGGTTCTAGTCCCTGCTGCTCCTCTTCCATTCCAGCTCTCTGGTATGGCCTGGGATAGCAGTAGAAAATAGCCCAAGTCCTTGGGCCCCCGCACCCACATGGGAGACCAGGAAGAAGCGCCTGGCTCCTGGTTTCAGCCATTGTGGCCATCTGGGGAGTGAACCAACGGAAGGAAGACCTCTCTCTCTGTCTCTCCCTCTCACTGTCTATAACTCTACCTCTCAAATAAGATAAATAAAATATTAAAAAAAAAAAAAAGATCTAGCTCTCCTTTCCTTTTTCTCTCTGTCTATAACTCTTCCTTTCAAATAAATAAGTAAATCTTTTTAAAAATCCTTATGACCAGGGCCAGTGCTGTGGCGCAGTGGGTTAATGCCCTGGCCTGAAGCATCGGCATCCCATATGGGCGCCAGTTCTAGTCCCAGCTGCTCCTCTTCTGATCCAGCTTTCTGCTGTGGCCTGGGATAGCAATAGAAGATGGCCCAAGTCCTTGGGCCCCTGCACCCATGTGGGAGACCTGGAAGAATCTCCTGGCTCCTGGCTTCAGATCAGCTTAGCTCCAGATGTTGAGGCCATCCAGAGAGTAAACCAGCAGATGGAAGACCTCTCTCTCTGTCTCTGTCTCTCTCTGTAACTCTCCCTGTCAAATAAATAAAATAAATCTTTAAAAAAAATTATCTTTAAAAAAATCCTTATGACCATTTTACAAATGAGGGAGTGAGGCCTAGAGCTATTAAATAACTAACCCAAGGTGACCCAGCTAGAAAGCCACTGAGCCAGGATTTGAACTTAGAATGAAAGCCTCTAGAACAATCCTTTCTCACCACTGTTCTCTCCTGCCTTTCTTATTTCTCACCTTTTCTTTCTCCAGGTGATTGTGCAGAACTACAACTCCATTTTGACTCTTTCTCACCTGTACCGATCTTCAGATGCCCTCCTTGTTCATGAGAACGATGCTGTCCATAAGATCTGTGCAAAACTCATGAATATCAAGCAGATCTCCTTTAGCGATATCAACCAAGTCCTTGCTCATCAGCTGGGAAGTGTGTTTCAGCCCACTTACTCTGCAGAAGGCTCATCTCACTACAGAAGAAATCCACTAGGTATTTCCCCTCTTAAGGTTTTTGTGTTTTGTTTTGTTTTGTTTTGTTGTTGTTTTTTTTAAGATTTATTTACTTATTTGAAAGGCAGAGTTATGGGGCCAGTGCTGTGGTGTAGCAGGTAAGCTACCTCTCTCTCTCTCTGTCTATGCCTCTCCTTCTCTTTTTTATTTATTTATTTATTTTGACAGGCAGAGTGGACAGTGAGAGAGAGACAGAGAGAAAGGTCTTCCTTTGCCGTTGGTTCACCCTCCAGTGGCCGCTGCGGCTGGCGCACCGCGCTGATCCGATGGCAGGAGCCAGGTGCTTCTCCTGGTCTCCCATGGGGTGCAGGGCCCAAGCACTTGGGCCATCCTCCACTGCACTCCCTGGCCACAGCAGAGAGTTGGCCTGGAAGAGGAGCAACCGGGACAGAATCCAGTGCCCCCACCAGGACTAGAACCTGGTGTGCCGGCGCCGCAAGGCGGAGGATTAGCCTAGTGAGCCGCAGTGCCGGCCTATGCCTCTCCTTCTCTCTCTGTGTAACTCTGACTTTCAAATAAAATAAAATGCATCTTTAAAAGAAAGAAAGAAAGGCAGAGTTACAGAGAGACAAAAGAGAGAGAGAGAGAGAGTTCTATCTGTTGGTTCACTCCCCAAATGGCTGCAATGGCAGGAACGGGGCCAATCTGAAGCTAGGAGCCAGGAGCTTGCTCTAGTTCTCCCACAGGGTGCAGGGACCCGAGTACTTGGGCCATCTTCTACTGCCTTCCCAGGCCATAGCAGAGAGCTGGATCAGAAGAGAAGCAGCCGGGACTCGAACCGGCTATGAGATATGAGAACCAGCATATGAGATGCTGGCACTGCAGGCGGTGCTGCGCCACAGTGCTGGCCCCAATGAATAAATCTTAAAAAACAACAACAACTAGAGAACAGGTTGTAATAATTAAGAATTCATGCCTTAGTGCTCAGGGGTTAATTGCTGACTGTTGTATATTTACTCGTGCTATACAATAGAATTCAACTCTTAAGTATTTTCCAGAAAAGTAAACAACTGGTTAAGCCACTGGTTGGGATGCCTGCATCTGATATCAGGGTGCCCTTTCAAGTTGCAGCCACTCCTTCCAATACAGCTCCCCTAACTTATTTGAAGGCAGTGGATGATTGCCTGTTCCTTGGGTCCCTGCCACCATGTGGGAGACCTGAATGGAGTTCCAGGCACCTGGCTTCAGCCTGGCTCTGCTCCAGCTGTAGTGGGCATTTGAGGAGTGAACCAGTGGGTGGGAGGTCTCTCTGTCTCCCTCTCCCTCTGTCACTCTACCTTTCAAATAAATATTTTAAAAACAAACAAACAAAAAATAAATAACAAAAAAAAAAAAACAAGTAGAGGAGAATCCACTATATAAGCCCATTTGTTCAGCATTTTGTAGATGTTTGTGTCAAAATTTGTTCTTTTCTTCAGGACAGGGGATATGAGTTTACAGTCAATGTTATAAAGTTTATGGTAAGACAGTTTTTTCTCTCCTATAGGTGTTTTCTGTAAATATATAAAACAGCTGTGAATGTAAGCAAATTAGCCTTTCTCCTTAATTCTATTTCATTACAAATAAAAGTTCTAAAGAGAATCACATACTTGTCATTAGAGTTGCTAATCTTTATTTTTTTTAAAGATTTATTTTTTTATTACTTGAGAGTCAGAGTTACACAGAGAGAGGAGAGGCAGAGAGGGAGAGAAAGAGAGGTCTTCCATCAAATGGTTCACTCCCCAATTGGCCGCAACGGCCGGAGCAGCGCCAATCCGAAGCCAGGAGCTTCCGCCAGGTCTCCCACGCAGGTGCAGGGACTCAAGTAGTTGGGCCATCTTCCACTGCTTTCCCAGGCCATAGCAGAGAGCTGGATCGGAAGTGGAGCAGCGGGGTCTCGAACAAGCACCCATATGGGATGCCGACGTCAGGGCATTAGCCTGCTGCGCCACAGCACTGGCCCCATTTTTTTTTTTTAAAGATTAACAGGTTTTGATTACATTTAAGCAGATAAAATAAATAAAAGCTCTAGGAAAATTCCTCAAGGAATATATGGTGAACACAGAATGAGAAGCGAAGCATATCAGTTCTCATACTTGCTTTGTTTCTCTGGGGGTTAGCGACCTATTTCACATTTCCAGTTACTCAGTTTCTACTTTCCTGTTTCCTCTGTGCACAATGTGTTTTCTTACCCATGCTGAATTGAAGCGAAGATGGGTCTGTTAGAGATGTTGCCTCTGCAATTTTATTTTAAACAATTCTAGCCTTAGAGAAGAAAACACATTTGGCTTGGAAAATCATCAAATCACAGTTGTGACGTACATCAACAGCAGTAGTGTGGAATGAAAAGATCTCACTCAGATCTTTTTTGTTTTTCTTTACAGGAGACTTGATGGAGAATTTAGTGCCCCATCCTGAATTCAAGATGCTAGGCATTCGCAACATTCCTCAGATGCCAGAAAATTCATTGGCGTACAGCGCATTTACTTGGGCCGGCCTCCTCAAGCATTTGAGACAGATGCTCATTTCTAATGCGAAAATGGAAGAAGGTAAAGGTTATTTTAAGAATATGCAGCCCACAAACTGGGAAAAATGTCTGTCCTGGAGCTCTCAATATAAACCAGCTTAGGCCAGTTGAAATAATTGCTCCTTTTCAAGCCAGGGAGGCTCCTGTAGAAACTTAAGAGGACATGGGGAGGGCTTTGTTTTTTTTTGGTTTTTTTTTTTTTTTTTTTTCATTTTATTTAAGAGTTGGAATCACACAGAAAGAGATCTTCCATCTTCTGACTCATTCCTCAAATACCCACCCTGGCCAGGGCTTAAGCTAGGATCCTAGAATTCAGTCTAGGCCTCTCACATTGGTGGCAGGGATCCAGTATGTGGGCCATTATCTACTGCCTCCCAGGGTACAAATTAGCAGGAAGGTGGATCAGGAGCAGAGGAGCCAGGCCTTGAACCAGGCACTCCAACATGGGATATGGGTATTCCAAGCAATGTTTTAACTGCTGCACCAAATACCCACCAGGAGGGCTTCTTAATTACTTTATAGTTTCATTACCAAAAGGTATTTCAGGGGCTGGCATTGTGGCACAGGGAGTTAAGCTGCTGTCTGCTATGCTGGCATCCTATGTGAGAGCCAGCTGGAGTTCCAGCTGCTCCACTTCCGATCCAGCTTCCTGTTAATGCACTTGAAAAAGCAGTGGAGGATGGCCCAAATGCTTGGGCCCCTGCCACCCACATGAGTGACCAAGACGGAGTTCCAGGCTCCTGGCTTCTGCCTGGCCCAGCCTTGGCTGTTTCAGTCATTTGGGGAGTGAACCAGCAAATGGAAGATCTCTCTGTCTCTGTAACCCTGCCTTGCAAATTAGTAAATAGTTCTTTAAAAGAAAAAAAAAATTAAAAGGTATTTCAGATGAGTGCTGTATGTTTTTTCAAATGTCTATTTTCTTTTAATCAAAGTAATATATCAAGATAGTTTTTTTTATTTTATTTATTTTTTTAAATTTATTTGACAGGTAGAGTTATAGACAGTGAGAGAGAGAGACAGAGACACAGAGAAAGGTCTTCCTTCCATTGGTTCACTCCCCAAATGGCTGCTACAGCCGGCGCTGCGCTAGTCTGAAGCCAGGAGCCAGGTGCTTCTTCCTGGTCTCCCATGCAGGTGCAGGGGCCCAAACACTTGGACCATCCTCCACTGCCTTCCCAGGCCACAGCAGAGAGCTGGGCTGGAAGAGGAGCAACCAGGACTAGAACCCAGAGCCCATATGGAATGCCAGCACCGCAGGCGGAGGATTAACCAAGTGAGCCACGGTGCTGGCCCCTCAAGATAGTTTTAAAAGTCAAAGAGTTAAAACGCATGTAAGTTTATACTTAAACCCATACTGCTGTATTAGTTGACTTTCTGGCACTATAACGAACACTTGAGAGAAGCTATTTGTGAAGGAAGGAAGTTTATTACAGGTTATGGTTTTGGAGGTTCACAGTCCAAACTGGGGCAGCCCCATTGGTCTGGTGTCTGCTGAGGGTGGTGGGTTGTGGAGTGAATACAGAGGAGGGATCACATGGTGAGCCAGGAAGCAGACACACACAAACAGAGAGTGCTTGTTGTATCCGTCTGGTTTCTCCTTATTATGATTGGCTCCTAGAGGCTCTGCCCTAGCAACCTAATCCAATCCAGTCACTTCCCAAAGGCCTCCCATTCAGATACCATAACTGGATCAATGCTCCACCCTTTTGATAGCTTTTGCTTAAATATTTATTTGAAAGGCAGAATGATGGGGAGAAAGAGAGAAGCAAAGATCTTCCATCTGCTGATTTACTCCCTAAATGGCTGCAACAGCCAGGGCTGGGCCAGGCCAAAGCCAGGAGCTAGAACTCCATCCTGATCTTCCACTTGGGCCATCTAATGCTGTCTCCCGGGCACAATAGTAGGAAGCTGGAATGGAAGCAGAACAACTTGGAGTAGAACTAGTACTTCAATATGGGATGCTGGCATTATGGTTTAACCTGCTGCCCCGCAGCACTGGCCCCAATACCATTAACTTATGACTTAGGAGTTTAAATGTCTGCATGAATCAAGGAGCCAAATCTTGTTCAAATCACAGCAATTGCCCTGTCTATAAATTATATCTCAATCTAAAAAATTAAAATAGTTGTCCATTATAAATGAATAACAGAAACAGCAGCCCCCTGCCCTACAATGCCCAGATGACACGGCTTTCAACTCTTTCTTCTGGAATTTGGCTCCATATCTCTAAATATCCTGTGTGTGCTGCTATTTGTTTAATTTTGCAGTTTAAGATATTATGCATTGTCTCACAGTCATCTCCCCCCTATTCTCCCACCATAGTTACCACGCATGCTTTCGGATCAGATTTACTTACTCTTTGTAAATACTGTTCCCAGCCAAGCCATGTACTATGTACACAGATTACATTTTATTTCATGTACAGGTTATTTTATTCCTCCTATAACTTTTAATAATTATATTTATTTGGTTGATACTCTCTGCACCTGTCACTAATTTATTCCAAAACTTCCATAAGAATGAATGAATCTCAACATGTTTGGATCCATCAGGTAATCTATTACTTTTTTAAAATTTATTTGAAAGAGGCTGGCGCCGCAGCTCACTAGGCTAATCCTCCGCCTTGCGGCGCCGGCACACTGGGTTCTAGTCCCGGTCGGGGCACCGGATTCTGTCCTGGTTGCCCCTCTTCCAGGCCAGCTCTCTGCTGTGGCCAGGGAGTGCAGTGGAGGATGGCTCAAGTACTTGGGCCCTACACCCGCATGGGAGACCAGGATAAGCACCTGGCTCCTGCCATCGGATCAGTGCCGGCCGCGGCGGCCACTGGAGGGTGAACCAATGGCAAAGGAAGACCTTTCTCTCTGTCTCTCTCACTGTCCACTCTGCCTGTCAAAAAAATAAAATAAAAAAAATAAAATTTATTTGAAAGAGTTAGAGAGAGAGGAGGAGAAGGAGATGAGAGAGATCTTCCATCTGCTGGTTCACTCCCCAAATGGCTGCAACGGCTGGGTCTGGGCCAGGCGCCCAGAGCTTTTTCTGGGTCTCCCGTATGGGTGCAGGGGCCCAAAAGACTTGGGCCATATTCTACGGCTTTCTCAGGCCATAGCAGAGAGCTGGATCAGAAGTGGAACAGCTGGGACTCGAGCCAGTACCCATATGGATGCCAGCACTCCAAGCCAGGCTTTAACCCACTGCACCACACAGCACTGGCCCCATAAAATAAATCTTAAAAAAAAAAAAAAAAAAAGTGGAGCAGCTGGGTCTCCAACTGCTGCCCATATGGGATGCCGGCATCACAGGTGGAGGCTTAACTGGTTATGTCACAGTACTGGCCCTTAACCTATTAACCTTCATCATCTGGTTGGGAACGTTCCTCTGGGATACCCTCATTCTGTTCCAGGCTTAGTAAGAAGCCAGCACTGGCTCTCTGCTCCATTTTGCATTATATCCTCTGTCTGCTAGATTGCAATCTTCCTCTTTGTTGGTTTATTTCCTCATATTGATGGACCATATACTTCAGGAGCTTCCTAAGAAAGAGTACAGGGAGGGGCCAGCATTGTGGCATGCTGGTTAAGCCACCGCCACCTGAAATAACCAACATCCTGTATGGGCACCAGTTTGAGTCCTGGCTGCTCCACTTCTGATCCAGCTCCCTGCTAAAGTGCCTGAGAGGGCAGCAGAGGATGTGTGTGTGTGTGTGTGTGTGTGTATACCTTTTTAAGAAATCGCCTTTTAGGGCCAGCATTGTGGTATAGCAGGTTAAGCCTCCACCTGCAGTGCCAGCATCCCACATGGACTCTGGTTCGAGTCCCAGATGCTCTACTGCTCATCCACCTCCCTGCTAATGTGCCTGGGAAAGAGGTGGAAGATGGCCCAAGTGCTCAGGCCCCTATCCCCTTGTGGGAGACCTGGAAGACGCTCCGGGCTTCAGCCTGGCTCAGCCCTAGCTGCTGCAGCCATCTGGGGAATGAACCAGTGTATGGAAGCGCTCTCTCTTTCTTCCTCTATTTCTCTGCCTTTCAAATAAATAAAAAATAAATCTTTAAAAACAACAACAAAAAGAAAATCCCTTTTGGCTTAGTGGGATTTGGGAGAAAGTCCCAATACACTGCTATGTGTAACTAAATCACTGCGTACTATTTTAGCAGCATACCTCCTACCACAAGGTAAAATAATGTAGGCTTCAGTACTGCAACAGTGAATTCTCTCTGCATTTACTTGTTATAGCATATGGATTTGAGATGACAGTGCCAGAAACTGGAGATCAGTTGAAAGTTTACCTTTTAAAGTAGTGCTTCCTGAGTGTTTTGGCTGCGGTACTTGTTTTTCTAGCAGTACCTGTTAACATCCCAGGGACTCAGCATGCATCCGGGCAGTGTGAGACTCAGCGCTTTCTTAGGTCAATAAGCCACAGTTTGCTTAGTTATTTTCCCATGTGGGACTTTAGGGTATCAATAGTTTTTCACATTTATAGAGTTTGAACATATATACAAATTATATATTTCTGGCACAAACCAGGTAGAGGACCCAGTTTTATAACTGTTCCTATGTAATCAGACTGCTCTGGTTAAAGACCAGCCTCTTGTCCGAGACCACCAGCAATGTCTGTTTCCATGTGTTGTAGCAACGGGAGGTTGTAGCAACGGGAGGAACAGTGATCCAAGAGGTGGCGAGGCAGAAGTGACACTCACACACTGTCACTGCTGCAACAGCCTTTGGTTATCAAGGTCAGCCCTACCCAGTGCGGGAGTGGACAACCCAAGAACCTGCATACCAGGAGGGACCCGCATACCAGCAGGCCAGGATCAGCCGGGCTCCTGTTGGAGGCTGCCCGCTATCCTCCGCCCTCTGTCCCCTTATGAATCAGGTCTTCCTGAGCAAAACGCACCCATTCCCACCACAACCCCCAAAGCTTGTGCCCGTGAGCTCAAGTGCAGAATGTTGTTCTCTGGAGCAGTGTGGGTTGGCGCTCTTCTGTCCCCATACTCTCGTGTCCTAACTGGTAGGCATCCCTTTCATAAAAAGGGCAATGGCAGGCACATACAAGTCATTAGTTCCCGACTGCTGAGCAGGGTGCTGCTGGCAGTTTCAGGGTTAAAATGTAAGGTCTGGGGAAATTTTTCCATGGCTTTTGACTAGGCCCTCTGATCCAAGCTAAATAATGATTTTACTTGCTTATTATTGTTTCACTTAAAACATTTTAAAATTCTACTTTACTAATCAATTTATTGGGGCTACTTTGGATTAATTCATGTGAAAACTAAAGAGAGTGGTCTGAGGGTGTTCTTGCATATAAACAGTTTTAAAAAACAAAACTGATACCACATTCTGCATAGTTTTGGTTCTACAACTTCTTTTTTTTTTTTTTTTTTTTTTTTTTTTTTGACAGGCAAAGTGGACAGTGAGAGAGAGAGAGACAGAGAGAAAGGTCTTCCTTTCACCCTCCAATGACCGCCACGGCCAGCGCTGCAACCGGCGCACTGCGCTGATCCGATGGCAGGAGCCATGTGCTTATTCTGGTCTCCCATGGGGTGCAGGGCCCAAGCACTTGGGCCATCCTCCATTGCACTCCCTGGCCACAGCAGAGAGCTGGCCTGGAAGAGGGGCAACCGGGACAGAATCCGGTGCCCCGACCGGGACTAGAACCCGGTGTGCTGGCGCTGCAAGGCGGAGGATTAGCCTAGTGAGCCGCGGCGCCTGCCTATAACTTCTTTTTCAACATAGAGTGTTTTGTGGCCCTCCTTTCCATTCAGCTCATTTGGGCATGCCTCATTCTTTTTAATAGCTAGGCAATATTCTGTAATATATGCGTTACAGTATACATATGCACATGGATTAAAGAGTCAAGTAATTCTGCAAGGCTGGCTGTAAAAACTGTATCCAGCCTTTCCTTGCTTCATCCTCCAGAGACAACTGCTGTTCACAACTCTTCTGTGTATTGAATTATTTAGGTAGTACCCGTCACTTTCCATGATGAAAGCTGACGGGGGAGCTTTTTTCCCGTGCTGCTTCCCTGAGCCCTGCTGGCACGCTGATGTCTCCACGCCCTTCCCATGTAGCAGTGCCATCACTGGCTGAGGCAGCGTCAGCTTCACCGTGTCATGACCAAGGAAGTGCTGTTCACAGCTCAGCCGTGTCGTGTACTCTGGTTCCTTTTCCTTTCCTGTATAATTCATTTAGATCCCGTAATTTCCCTGTTTTCTTATTTGCTTAGTTTTCTTTTTATCTTGCAATTTTTCAACTCTTAAGTGTTTTGCTAAGCTTTTTTTAAAATATGTTTTTATTTATTTTAAAGGTGGAATTACAGAGACAGAAACACACAGAGAAAGAGAGCAAGAGAGAGAGAGAGGGAGAGAGAGAGAGAGAGATGTGTTCCATTTACTGGCTCACTCCCCAAATGGCTGCAACAGCCAGGGTTGGTCTATGCCAAAGCCAGGAGCCAGGAGCTCCATCTGAGTCTCCCATGTGGGTGCAGGAGCCCAAGCATTTGGGTCATCTGCTGCTGCTTTCCAAGGCACGTTAGCAGGGAGCTGCATTGAAAGTGGAAAAGCCAGGATTCAAACTGGTGCCCATATAGGATGCTGGTTTTGCAGTCGCTGACTGCACTACAATGTTGGCCCCCATCCCTTAATATTTTTGTGTGTCTGTGTGTTCATAAAAGTGTATACATTAGGGGTCGGCACTGTGGTGTAGCGGGTAAAGCCGCTGCCTGCAGTGCCGGCATCCCATATGGGCACCAGTTCAAGACCTGGCTGCTCCACTTCCAATCCAGCTCTCTGCCTGTGAGAGCAGTAGAAGATGGCCCAAGCACTTGGGCTCCTGCACCTGTGTGGGAGACCTGGAGGAAACTCCCTGCTCCTGGCTTTGGATCAGCCCAGCTCTGGCTGTTGTGGCCATCTGGGGAGTGAACCAGCGGATGAAAGAAGACCTCTCTCTCTTCACCTCTGCCTCTCTGTATCTCTGCCTTTCAAATAAATAAATAAATAAATCTTTACAAAAAGATTGAAGTTCATCCTTTTTTTTTTTTTTAATTTGACAGGTAGAGTTATAGACAGTGAGATAGAGGCAGAAAGGTCTTCCTTCCGTTGGTTCACTCCCCAAATGGCCGCTACGGATGGTGCGCTGTGCCGAACTGAAGCCAGGAGCCAGGTGCTTCCTCCTGGTCTCCCTGCGGGTGCAGGCGCCCAACCAACTGGGCCATTCTCCACTGCACTCCTGGGCCACAGCAGAGAGCTGGACTGGAAGAGCAGCAACCGGGACTAGAACCTGGTGCCCATATGGGATGCTGGCGCCGCAGGCAGAGGATTAACCAAGTGAGCCATGGCGCCAGCCCCCGTCCTTTTTCAGTTGTATAAAATTTGACAAACTTATGTGTAAGCACCACCACAATCAGCATAGGGCATTTCTGTCACCCTGAAAAGTTCTGTTGTACCCACTGGCGATCAGTCTGCTGCCTCCCACAAAGCACATTAGCAGAAAGCTGGATCAATGTGGCAGCTGGACTCAATCCCAAGCACTCTGATTTGGGATGTGGGCATCCTGAGTGGCAGCTTAGGCACTGAACCCCACAACCACCACCCCAGGGTGTAATCTTTTGAGCCTTGATTGTTCCACTTAGCATAATGCTTGTTAGATTAATCAGCGTTGTTGCATTTATCAAGACTTAGTTCCTTTTTATGGCTGAGTAGAATTCCATTGTATGCACACATACTACCTTTGATATTGCCTGGTGAATATTTAAGATTTATTTATTTATTTCAAAGGCAGAGTTACAGAGAGACAGAGGAAGATATAGAGAGAGAGAGTGAGAAGTCTTCCATCTGCTGGTTCATTCCCCAAATGGCTGCAACGGTGGGAGCTGGGCCGATCTCAATCTGAAGCCAGGAGCAGGAGCTTCTTCCGGGTCTCCCATGTGGCTGAAAGGGCCCAAGGACTTGGGCCATCTTCTACTGCTTTCCCAGGAGCTGGATTGGAAGTAGAGCAGCCAGGACTCGAACTAGTGCCCATATGGAATGCAGATGCTGCAGGTGACCGCTTTACCCACTATGCCACAGCACTGACCCCCTGGTGGATATTTCAAGCTTTTCTCAGAATTGAGTATTTTGATTCACTTTAGATTAGCTAAATAAGAATTATTAAATGATTAGAGGAAGAATCAATTTTCCATGTCAAATAATAATTTATGTAAAATACACAAGACATTTTTCTCCTCTTACTCCAAGCCATTTATAAAATCTCCTTCTTCCCTTTTTTTGTGGTAGGTATTAATTGGCAAGTACGGCCTCCTTTGTCAGGACTGCCTCCCCTGGGCAGAGCGTCTGTGGGCGCGGAGCCGCATTTTAACACTTCCATTGCTAACCTGGTCATCCTTCGTGGGAAAGAAGCACACAGCGCCGATCTGGGTGAGCAGAAGGTCACGTGTGACTTACGATGCACGTTCTAGAAAACGTGGTTTTAAGAAGTCCCTGAATTTACTCTGAGGGAAAGGAAGGTAATGACCATAACCGTTTTAATCAGCTAGTACGTGACTGGACACCACAGAAGAAGTGGTTCGACAAGGTAAAGTTTGGCCCAAATATCTGCTAGTTTTACTCTCTTTAACTTGTCATCGCCTCTGTACAGTCCAAGACACCTGCTTGAACTGCAGCTGGCCAGCTGCTTGGAAACGAGCAGGAGAAGGCTTGCCACCGCCTTCGGATTTGCTCATCACCTTGCCTTTCACTCCCTGTGGCTGCGAGGCTGATCATGTGCCACCCCTAGCTGCATGCATGGCCATGAGTACAGGGACAGTTTGGGGTTCTATTGCTAAGGAAGAAGGGGCGAACAGGAACTGCGGGTCAACCACTGGTCTCTGTGGCAGCATTCTGAAAGAGCAGTAGTCCAGTCTGTTTTCTAGAGCAGGTCTTCAGGTTTATTTTATCCTGATGACATCAGCCACACAAACTTTGCTAGTTTTTGCTGCAATATAAAGAACACCCAACAATCTAGTTTCCGTAATACCCCTTAGACAAAGAACTAACAAAAGCAAATCACTACAAGTCACTCACATGTTATGTTTTCTTTATATTTGCCATTTTGAATTTTAAAATGAGGGAATTAAAATTTTTTCAATTTAATTCTAGAGGCAGAGACAGAGAGAGGCAGCAACAGTTACAGAGAATTCCCATGTGCTGGTTCATTCCCAGACTCCCATGGTGGCCAGGACTGGGCCAGGCTGAAGCTGGGAATTCAACCCAGGTCTTCCACGCGGTGGCAGGGACTCAACCATTCAAGCCATCTCCTGCTGCCTTCCCGTGCCTGCATTAGCAGGAAACTGGATTCAGGAGCTGAGCTGGAGCTGGGAATTGAACCCAGGCTCTTTGATAGGGATGCAGGTGTCTTAGCTGATGTCTTAACCACTAGGCCAAACACCCAGCTAAAATAAGAGAATTTTGGAGTGGGCATCCTGGTTCACGCCTTGGCTGCCCTGCTTCTGATACATCTCCTTGCTGATGTTCCTTGGAAGCAGGGGATAACAGCCCGAGTGCTTGGGTCCCTGCCACCCATGCGGAGACCAGGATGCAGCTCCTGGCTTCTGGCTTCACCCTGGCCCAGCCTGGGCTGTTGTGGCCATCTGGCGAATGGACCAGTGGATGGAAGATGTCTCTCATCTGTCTGTTGCTCTGCCTTTCAGATAAATAAATCCTTTTCTTTTTTAAAGATTTATTTATTTATTTGAAAGGCCGAGTTATAGAAAGGCAGAGGCAAAGAGAGAAGTCTTGGACCTGCTGGTTCATTCCTCAAATGGCCGCAACACTCAGAGCTGCGCCGATGCGAAGCCAGGAGCCAGGAGTCTCTTCTGGGACTCCACGCAGGTGCAGGGGCCCAAAGACTTGGGCCGTCTTCTACTGCTTTCCCAGGAGCTGGATTGGAAGTAGAGCAGCCAGGACTTGAACCGGCGCCCATATGGGATGCAGGCACTGAAGGTGGCAGCTTTTCCCACTACGCCACAGCACCAGCCCCCAAATAAATAAATCTTTAAAAAAAGTTTAAACACACAAAGTAGGGCTGAGGATCAACAGACTGTTCATAGTCATCTTGGTTGAGCATTTCAGCTGTTCTGGTAACTTTTAAATTTTCTTCTTAATTCTTTTCTGAATGTGTGAATTACTCCTACTTTTTAAATGTAATAAATATGAACAGCTTATCCAAAAGCTAGTTTGAATGTAAAAATTAAAGATTTCTGATGAAATGGATGAGGAAGTATGTTTACTAGTTTGTTTCTACAGGGAATACTCACACTATAAAAAATGGCTTATGTTTTTTCTACCTAGAGGGCTTTAAAGAGCCAGCTCTCTACACGTCCTGGTTAAAGCCTGTGGACGCCTTCAGCGTGTGGAGAACCCAGCGAGCCTTCAGAAGATACGAGAAGTCTGCAGCGTTGGTCAGCAACAGCCAGTTCTTAGTGAAGCCACTCGATACGATCGTCGGCAGAGCATGGAACATGTTTGCTTCGAAGTAAGTAGAAAATCCGTCTGGAAACCATGCGAGTGCTAGGCAGCTAATACAGCGCTGGCACGTGGGGCGAGCCACTCCGGCTGGGAAGGCGGCCACACAGCTGCTCAGGCTTCATATCCTCCTATACACGCCAGGTCCTCGCCGAGACAGAGTGCGCCGGGCGGTGAGGCAGGCAGTCAGCCGACACACCTCGTGCACACCTGGCCGGCTGACGTCCAGTAATTTGTTCAGCGTTGTTAGTGTGGTATTGATGTTGACCAAATGAGTGGTTCTCTAGGGAAATGAAGTTAAAGTAGAAATGTCATTAAAGGCAGGAACAATAAAATAGTTTTCAAAAATGAGCTCCTCGGGCGAGTGAAGAGGCCTTGATCTTCCTTGGTAAGTGCAGATCCACTCCATCCTCCAAAGCCTTCGGTCCACCTGTCACTAGGAATATTTCAGTAGGTTTCACAGCCACTACTTGATATCGAGGCCAAAGTCCTCCAGGAACTGAATGAGGCTCCCGCTTGGCTTCGCCGTGGTTGCCCCGTGCCGGCCATCTGCTGTGGCCTCCGTGCCGGCGCCTGCAATCCTTCCTGGTGTCATTCTCCTCCTGCTCTCCGTAGGTGGCAGTAGCCATGAACGTGTCACTTTAATTCAAGTCTGCCCTCAAAGTCTTTCTTCTTGTTTATATTCATCTACTCGAAAGGCACAACAGGAGAGAGATCTCCCAGTCACTGGGTCACTCCTCCGGCCCCCAACAGCCAGGTCTGAGGCCGGCTGAAGCCAGGAACCCAGAACTCCATCTGGGTCTCCCACATGGGTGGCGGGGGCCCAAGCACTTGGGCCATCATCTGCTGCCTCTCAGGGTGTGCATTAGCAGGAAGCTGGATAGGAAGTAGCAGAGCCACAACTCAAACCAGGCACTCTCATATGGGATGTGGGCATCCCAAGAG
The DNA here is from genome assembly GCF_051225735.1 of Oryctolagus cuniculus. Classification (NCBI taxonomy): domain Eukaryota; kingdom Metazoa; phylum Chordata; class Mammalia; order Lagomorpha; family Leporidae; genus Oryctolagus; species Oryctolagus cuniculus. Next base: position 35,114,936 of record NC_142883.1, on the reverse strand, counting down.
GCAGCCTGGCCCCCTGCGCCACACACTGCCCCTCTGTACTTTCTCCGAATGCCATTTCTCTGGCCTCAGAACACTACAGTGGATGGGAGGGACCGAGGGATCACGCTGGCCTGGTGCAGATTAAAGACGGCCTGAAACACACCGCGTTCTGGGGAGCAGAGGGAGTTTCCAGTCTCTAGCCATGGATCCACTTCCTGGGCGCTTGTAGTGTCTGCATTGGATACAGTCCCTTCCTGTGCAGTTGAAAGTGTGCTGGGCTGGGGCTGCCACTATGGCGTAGGGGTAAAGCCGCTGCCTGCAGTGCTGGCATCCCATAGGGGTGCTGGTTCAAGTCCCGACTACTCCACTTCCGATCCAGCTCTCTGCTATGGCCTGGGAAAGCAGTGGAGGATGGCCCAAGTCCTTGGGCCCCTGCACCTGCATGGGAGACCCCGAAGAAGCTTCTGGATCCTGATCGGTACAGCTCCAGCCGTTGTGGCCACTTGAGGAGTGAACCAGTGGATGGAAGACCTACCTCTCTCTCTCTCTGTCTCTGCTTCTTCTCTCTCTCTCTTTTTTTTTTTTTTTTTTTTTTGACAGGCAGAGTGGACAGTGAGAGAGAGAGAGACAGAGAGAGAAAGGTCTTCCTTTGCCGTTGGTTCACCCTCCAATGGCCGCCGCTGCAGCCGGCGCACCGCGCTGATCCGATGGCAGGAGCCAGGAGCCAGGTGCTTTTCCTGGTCTCCCATGGGGTGCAGGGCCCAAGCACCTGGGCCATCCTCCACTGCACTCCCTGGCCACAGCAGAGGGCTGGCCTGGAAGAGGGGCAACCGGGACAGAATCCGGCGCCCCGACCGGGACTAGAACCCGGTGTGCCGGCGCCGCAAGGTGGAGGATTGCTTCTTCTCTCTCTAACTCTGGCTTTCAAATAAATAAATAAATCTTAAAAAAAAAAAAAAAAAAAAAAGGTGTGCTGGGCAGATAGCATGAGTGGGCGTGTGTCTTTACCCCATCGCTCTGGTGGACACGCACGGGACAGCGTTTGCCATGCCCTTTGCAAGTTCATTCATCTTTGGAGTAAACCAAGAAGCAAGTGGAAGACTTTTAAGAGGTTCTGTGATCTTCAAATGGTCATGAAGTAGAAAAGGCCTATTTATAAGTTACTGAAATTGCTGATTTCGCATTTTCTTTTTCTTTTTTTAACCAGAGCCTATATTCACCAATACACAAAATTTGGAGTTGAAGAGGAGGACTTTTTGGACAGTTTCACATTGCTAGAGCAGATTGTTGCCAGTTACTGTAACCTCTGATCGGGGACAAGGGGAAAGGACCCGAAGGCTTTTGGGGATGAAAAAAGGCAGAGTAGAATGCTGACTCCATCCTGCTCGCTATGCCCACTGAAGAGAGAACGTTTGAAATGGGGAGTGTCTTGTGTTCCATGAAGACATCCACTTGGTATTTATTTTATTTGCAAGAAAGTAAGATGGTGCTCCTGTGCAGAGCTGGGGATGTGGGGATCCTGCAGCTCTCCAGGGAGGGAGCGCTGCTGTTTGTCCCCAGGGGCCTAATTCTTTTCTCTTTACTCCAGAAAAGATTCACTAATGGGAAATACATTTTCACATCACATCTTTAAGAATTTGCAGTGTTCTACTTGAATGTAATCTTGGAAATGGATGCTTTGACCACAAGAGGGAGATGTTGTCACAGGCTACAGGGGGAACGTCTATTTTTGAATATTCTGTAACAGGGTAAGATTTTCCACTCTGCAGCTTTTTAAAAACAAATATCAGGATTTTGGTAAACACCGATCAAAACTGAATAAGGAAATGTACACTTTTTTGATTTTCTTAAACGTTCCGGGTATGAGAAAATTGGTCAGGTTTTCTTTGGGGCCTTCAGGGTCGATTTTGTTCTGCTGTCGCCTTAAAGTTACCGATGGGTGGGAGCCAGTCACATGCTCTGCGGTAAAATGGGAAGAGCTTTCGCCCAGATTTTTCACTCAATTGCGGTAACAGAATTTTCACCAAGGAAATCCCGGGCTTAATGAAACTGACATATGCAGATGTGGGCTTCACTCAGGAGGAAACAGGCTTGGAAACTGGCAGCTGAGCTGGAGGGAAATGGTGTACTTCAATCAGACACATCGCAGTCAATGCATTAACAAACGTACGCTGGGAAACAAATAGGAACATTTTCCCTTTCTGCCAAATCTACTAGAAGTGACTTTTAGTTTTATATGGAAAGATGACAGTTTTCAGCCTCACTGGTTTCTTCCTTTTCTTTCCATATGGAAATGATTACCTTTTTGTTGTTTTTCTTATCAACTGTTGCTATGATTTAAAAAACTGGATCCTATCTTATGTATAAGGAATGCAAAAAGTGGTCTGCTCAGCTGCTCAAAGGCACACCCCACTGCTGCATTTTGGTAACCCAAGTATTCTCCAAAATAATTAGATCAAGGCCAGCGCTGTGGTGTAGCGGGTAAAAACACCACCTGCAGTGTCAGCATCCAGTAGGGGTGCCAATTCAAGTCCCAGCTACTCCACTTCCGACCCCGCTCTCTGCTGTGGCCTGGGAAAGCGGTAAAGGATGGCACAAGTCCTTGGGCCCCTGCACCCACACAGGAGACTTGGAAGAAGCTCCTGGCTCCTGATTGGCACAGCTCCAGCCATTGCGGCCATCTGGGAGGTGAACCAGCAGATGGAAGACCTCTCTCTCTCTGCTTCTCCTGTAACTCTGCCTTTCAGATAAATAAATATTAAAAAAAAAAAAAATTAGATCATACTTCTTGCAAAACAAAGTTAAAGTAATTGTTTAGCATTGAAGAGATCCAAAGATTGAAGCAATCTCCCAGATGAACAGCAATAATGAGGCTCTAACCGCATTGCCTCACCAGCAGTTAAGCTGATGCTAAGGGACCTTGCTAGAAGTTAAGCTTAAAGAAAGTCCTAAGTTGAAGCTCTCTGATACTACAGAGGGGAATTCATCAATTTCCAATGGGGGGAGCATATTTGTAATCTGGCAGCTTTTAGAGTCAACGGCAGATGAATATTTAAAGGAAAATTCAATTAAGACAGAGTGAGTTGATCCTTTTTAAAAAAATGACCAACAGCTCCATTTTTGGATATATTTGGATACCTAAATATTTTAAAGCTTGTTTTAAACATTTATATGGAAAACAGGGTAGAAGATTATTGTTGCTTTTATTTCTCTTTTTATTGGCCTATTTGGACAATATCAAAATTTTGCTGTTATTTCCCATTAAAAATTAACGTAGGAAAGCTGATGTCAAAGTTTTATGATATGAAGTGGCACTGGAAATAGCTGTTATGTGGAGAAAACAGCCAGTCAGCCAGGAAAAGATTCGTGTCATGAACTCCTGGGTATTCAGATCCAGAAAACTTTGAAAATGGTATTTCCTAGATTACTCGTACTGGCAGACAGACATTACCCTGGCGAGCCGGGGCGTGCCGCTGTGGGCCAGGGGCAGGGCGGAAACGCAAAGGGCTGCTTGGTTTCCGTCCTTCTTACTCCTCCACCTCCCCTGCTCGTGCCTTTCTCAAGGACATTTTACTCCAAACCGTAGAACCTGCTGCTCCCTGACGATTCCCTCCTACTTCTAGCTTTGAGCTCCCCGGCCCCTGTACATGACATCTTTCTCCTATATTTCACCCGTCACTTGGAACTGAGTGTACCAACAGTTCACCTTCAGCAGCCAATTCGCTCATTCAACCAGGATCCATTCAGTGCAGGCACTGAACCAGATGGCGAGGATTCAGCGTTCAATACCACGTAGTCTAAATAAAGAAGCTACCATACAGTAAGTTGCTTTGGCTATCAGGAGTACAATTCTAGCTTCCTTTCATTATTTTGCTTGTGAGAATATTCAACATTAAAAAACAAAACAAAACAGGAGAAAAGAATGTGGTTCAAGAAAAAACAATGACCTGGGAGCTCCAGTCTGAGCTCTGGATGGTGCAACCTCTCCCCCGACCGTGCAGACTTGGCACACTAGTTTGCAGTGTACACACCAGAGTTTTCTGACCACCATGCTTATCACACTTGAATTCCTGTCCAGATTTTTTTGTTTAAATAACATGCTCCATGCGTCCCTATTTGAGCCCAAAGCCTGGCAATCAACTCTTCTGCCATCTACCTAACAGATAGTGCTTTACCCAGGAACTTGTCCTTGTTGGCAACAATGCTTAACTGTATCAATGACATTGTTTCTTACTGGTTTTACCAAGAGAGTAAACTTAAAAGCCTGGTTTTATATTTTTAGCTAAATCACTTCCTGCTCCTAGGCCCTGAAATGGCTCAGCTGATGCAATGTCAGCCTTATTAATAGATGGAATCACATTTTTGCAAGTAAGAATGCTTGCACAAGGCGTTAAGGCAAACACAGAAACCTGTTGCAAGTTTCTGGGAAACACAGTGTTGGGTCAGTGTAGAAGAAAATGCAGGGGCCGGCACTATGGTGCAGTGGGCTAGGCTTCCACCTGCGTGCTGGCATCCCGTATGGGCACCGGTTCTAGTCCCAGCTGCTGTGCTTCCTCCCATCCAGCTTATGGCCTGGGACAGCAGTGGAAGATAGCTCCAGTCCTTGGGCCCCTGCACCCACGTTGGAGGTGGACGAAGCTCCTGGCTCCTGGCCTTGGATTGGCCCAGCTCCAGCCAATGAGACCATTTGGGGAGTGAACCCGGAGACGGAAGACCTCTCTGACTCGCTGTCTGTAACTTTGCTTCTAAAATAAATCAATAAAATCCTTAAAAAAAGAAGAAGAAAAAGAAAATGTGGCATTCAAACTATAAGAAAGGGAGAAGTGAAAGTCCCCATCATGGGGCCAGCGCTGTGGCAAAGTGGGTAAAGCTGCCACCTGCAGTGCCAGCATCCCTTACGGGTGCCAGTTCAAGTCCCAGCTGTTCCATTTCTGATCTAGCTCCCTGCTAATGTGCCTGAAAAAGCAGTAGAGGATGGCCCGAGTCCTTGGGCTCCTGCACCCACATAGGAGACCCAGATGAAGCTCCTAGCTTTGGCCTGGCCCAGCCCCGGCCTCTGTGGCAATCCTGGGGAGTGAATCAGTAGATGCAAGATCTCTCTCTCTCTCTGCCTCTCCTTTATAACTCTTTCAAACAAATAAATCATGTTTAAAAAAAAAAAAAAAAGGAAAAAATCCTCATCATTTAGGCTCTTGGGAGCCAGGAAAGCAGAAAGATGGAGAGGAAGGTTGGGGAAGCAGTAAGGACCCAGAGACCGGCAGACTTCCCAGTATTTCACAAAGATGCGGTGGTTTCTGAGTTGCAGGCTTTACCTAATAATGAAACATCTAAGACTAACAGACAGGAATAGTTTAAAAAGAGTAAGCTAAATTACGTATCACTTAGTAAATAACTGTTGTATCCACACTGACCTCTTTTGCCAATGATGGAGTCAGTATGGTGGATACTTTTGTGGCCCTCTTGTTCCATTTGAGTTTATTTATGTGGTGAAAACACAAAATTCAAACACTCTGTTAACCATACAATTGAAAAGATAACCTTTCACTCTCTGTGGCTGGCGCTTACATGTAAAATATATATTGGATTTCAGGCAATAAAAGATTATAAACTATTATTTAAATTGTCAAAACATTTTGGACATATTAAATAAATTATTCAAATGAACTTTACCTGTTTCTTACTTGTTGACAAATAGCTAATAAGATTTTAAGAATTAGCGACATGGCTTGCCATACACGGCTATGGGACATTTTAGGAGCAAAGTCCTGGGAACTGCAGAAACTGGTGCTGAGCAAAGCTTATCCTCACTAGGTGAGAGGGCATGGGAACATGACAGTAAGAAAGATGACATAAGGCAAAAGATGGGAGTTTCCTTTTTGAAACTTAAACTCGACTCATGCAATCAGTATGTAAGAGGCAGGATGTGAGCTTGATTCAACAAACATCCACTGAACACCTGCAAGGAAAGACATTGTGCTAGGGAGGGTGATAAAGAAATGAGGTAAGCCTGGGCCTGTCCTCCAGTTGTTCACCACTTGTATATTCTCGGCGGCAAAGCGTACGCCTGACTTAGGGAAGAGTAGTCTGGAGTGGGTTTACTGAACAGGATTAGCCTAAGTGTCTGAAAGACTCTGGAAGAGAGCGAAGCTGTAGAGCTGCAGGTACGGGGGAAGCTGGCTAACGCTCCCATCACCAACCACAGATTAAACAGCCATTAGATGAAACGAAGGACCCAAGAATAGAATTTAAAATATTTGGTCTAAGAAGTCATTCTGTACAGTGTAATTAAAAGCTACTGATAAGTTCAAACACTGTGTTAACAGAATGAAGGATTGTCATTACTTGCAAGTCCTTGCCTGAAATCTTAATTTTTTTTTTTTTTTTGAAATCTTAATTTCTTTGTTGTCGTTTTGAAATCTAGATTTCTTGTCTTGGAATTCAGAGCTTCCTCTTTTAGCTACCCCCTGCCCCCACGGTTGCTGGGTCTGTGCTGTGGGGACCAGGGCACATGGAAGCGGCTGCGAGTGCCACTGGGAAGAGCACATGGCTTTCTCTGTGACGATGTCTGATTTCCTTCAGAAGGAACAGGGACGGAGCAGCCCATCACAGCCAGTGGCCCTCCTTGTCCCTGCTGTGCCCCAACCGCCAGGCCTCAAGACCTAGAATGACAACACCTGGGCCAGGTCAGAAAGGACACGCACTGGACTCGCCAGGAATCTCTCGTGGGGAGTGCATTGCGCAGGGGAGTCCTTTTCACATCATACAAGGGGGCTTTAAAAAGTTTTCGGAGGAGTCAGTTCGGGTGTCCCAGCTGTTCCACTTCCAGTGCAGCCCCCCACCAATTTGCCTGGGAAAGCAGCGGAAGATGGCCCAAGTCTGGGCCCCTGCCACCCACGTGGGAGACTTGAAAGAAGCTCCTGAAACCTGGATTTGGCCTGGCCCAGTCCTGGCCATTGATGTGAATTTCCTGTTAACTTTTAAAAGAAAGTATTGGCAGACCTACCTGTTGGTTCTCTCCCCAAATGCCCACAATGGCCGGGACTGAGTCAGGCTACACAGAGTCCCAAACTCCAAGTCTCCCACATGAGTACCAGGGGCCAGGCCAAAGCTAGGGGCCCAGAACTCCATCCAAGTCTTTGACGTGAGTGGCAAGGTTGGGTCCAAGCACTTGGGCCATCATCTGCTGCCTTTCCAGGCACATTAGCGAGGACCTGGACTGGAGTCAGAGCAGCTGGGAATGGGAACGGTGCTTCGATATGGGATACCGGCATTGCACGTGGCAGCTTAACTAGTCCCTTCCATCAACTTTTTGAAGCCTCCTCGTATACTTCACTGCTTAGATTTTTAACAGGCGCATGCAATGTGGCCCAGTGGGTTAAACCACTGCTTAACCATATCAGAGCACCAGTTCGAGTCCTAGCTGCTCAGTCTCCAATCCAGCTTCCTGCTAACACACCTGGAGAGGCAGCAGATGATGGTCCTAGAGCTCGGTCCCCCAGTACTCATGTGAGAAACCTGGGTGGAGCTGGGCCTCCTGGATTCAGCCCTGGCTGTTGTGGGCATTTGTGGAGTGAGCCGGTAGATGAAAAACTTTGTCACTCTACATTTCAAATAAAATTTTTTTTTTTTTTTTTGACAGGCAGAGTGGACAGTGAGAGAGAGACAGAGAGAGAAAGGTCTTCCTTTGCCGTTGGTTCACCCTCCAATGGCCGCCGCTGCAGCCGGCGCACCGCGCTGATCCGATGGCAGGATCCAGGATCCAGGTGCTTTTCCTGGTCTCCCATGGGGTGCAGGGCCCAAGCACCTGGGCCATCCTCCACTGCACTCCCTGGCCACAGCAGAGAGCTGGCCTGGAAGAGGGGCAACCGGGACAGAATCCGGCGCCCCAACCGGGACTAGAACCCGGTGTGCCGGCGCCGCAAGGTGGAGGATTAGCCTAGTGAGCCACGGCGCCGGCTCCATTTCAAATAAAAATTTAAAAAATGATTTTTTTAAAAAGATTTTTTTTTCTTTTTTGACAGGCAGAGTGGACAGTGAGAGAGAGAGACAGAGAGAGAAAGGTCTTCCTTTGCCGTTGGTTCACCCTCCAATGGCCGCCGCGGCCGGCGCACCGCGCTGATCCGATGGCAGGAGCCAGGAGCCAGGTGCTTTTCCTGGTCTCCCATGGGGTGCAGGGCCCAAGCACCTGGGCCATCCTCCACTGCACTCCCTGGCCACAGCAGACAGCTGGCCTGGAAGAGGGGCAACCGGGACAGAATCCGGCGCCCCGACCGGGACTAGAACCTGGTGTGCCGGCGCCGCTAGGCGGAGGATTAGCCTAGTGAGCCGCGGCGCCGGCTTAAAAAGATGTTAACACCTGGAGAGTCTGAAGTCAGTTAATCAGAAGGCAGTGGAACAGGGGCTGAAAGGACAGACACATCTTTGTTCTGTGAGCTATCACAGAAACGGGGCGTGGGAACTACTGGGTGCCCCAGCTTCCTCCAGGAGGCAGAGGATGGGAGAAATTGAAGACTAACTTTGGGGTCTTATTATCTCATCATAGTCTTTTTTTTTTCTTTTAATGATTTATTTATTTGTAAGTTTGAGTTACAGAGAGACAGAGATCTTCCATCCTCTGGTTCACTCCCCAGCTGCCCACAATTTGGGGGTAGACCAGGCTGAAGCCAGGAGCCAGGAACTTCACCCAGGTATCTTAGGTGGGTGCAGGGGCCTAAGCACTTAGGCCATCTTCCACTGCTTTCCCAGGCACATTGTTAGCAGGGAGCTGGATGGGAAGTGGAACAGCTGGGACTCGAACCAATGCCCATGTGGGATGCCAGCGTCACAGGTGGCAGCTTTACTGGCTACACTGCAGCACTGGCCCCCATCACATTCTTCTACTGAACACTGCCTACCCCAGCAAGTACTAGAAAATATCTGCACCCCCACCCCCCAGAAAATGTCTCTAAGCGCAGTTGTAAAAAGAAGTGTGTGTGGAGGAGGCCAGCGTTGTGTGTAAGAGAACTCTCCCTTCAGAGCCCGGCACGGCACTCTGTCTTCACATCTGATGAAGAAAATGCAGAAAATCTGAACATCTCTTTGATCGCTAAAATTTTCTAACAGCACTGTTTTCCAGGCCACCCTCCCTTTCTCCCTTCTGAAATCCTGCAAAGCACTCCCACAAAGATCGGCGTCTGTGACGTCTGTCGGAGTCCATCCAAGCGTCGGGGCCAGCCGCACCCAGGTCCTCCAGGAAAGCCGTGCACCCACCTGACAGGGGAGCTCTCAAGTCTGGTTTCTTTCTTCACCACCACAGGATTATCACACAAGTCAGTCTCCCCTTCTAAACTCTGGTGCTCCTGGACAGAGGAGCTCCTGGACACAGGACACAATGGCACTCGCTTGTCTTGTTGTTTATCCTGGGTCCTGCCCAGCCATCTTCGATCAGCAGTACCTCATTTACTGAAACACATAAACAACCCCAGCACCGAAGCAGCCACACGGAGAGCCGCCTCGAGCACAAGCTGCGGAAGGTGTCACGAAGTCGTCACTCCGCCTCCTGGCTTGGCAAAGGCACTTGGGAAGAAGGCCTCACGCGAACTTGGGAACACGCCTGGCATCTGGGCTCTAGGTGGCTACCGCTGCAGTCCAGGCCAGCACTGCTGGAGTTCTGGACTCCAGGAGGTACGCACAGGAAACCACACTGCCCAACTTTTCTCCTTATAAAGACAGATGATCTGTCCAGGAATTACCATCCTCCCGTCTCCCAGGGAGGAGCCGTTGGTTAAGCCAGCAGGATGTTAACTGGGGAGAGGAATTTCCAAAGTTTCCTGTGACCCCAAGAGACGGTCACAGTGTCATCACTGTAGAACAGGGCCACATGACAAATCACAGCCCAGATGACCACTTCTGGGAAAGGAGAGACGGCACTCTAGACAATTTCCTGGAAAAGGCCAGTTTATTCACAGGCAGACATTAGCGTGGTCTAACGGAGAGCATCTGCATTGAGAGTGCACCCATTATGGGACTCACTGTTCAGTTCACACCCGCCCTCTGTAGGTTCAAAAGAGAATACGAGGAGGGCGGGAGCTGGGGCCGCGGACCCTACGCCAGAAGCTGGAGCTGTCTTCCAGCCACTTCTCTTCCATGTCCCCTTGCAACCAAAAGGCCATTCCATTCATACTATAAAAGCAGACCACAGCCCCTTCCTCTTCCTCACTCACTCCTCCTTTTACACTCCTGGCTCAGTTATGGCCCTGCTGTCCTCTAAGGGTCTTGGTTCCGTCCTTGCCTTTATCTCCCCTGCTCCAGCCTGGCCCAGGACCCTGTCTTCCACTTGGGTAGCATCTCCTGCCTGCCTCTGAATCCCCATGGCTCCTTCGAGTGGACTGCTGCCGTGTTCACTAGGCAAACACCGTGAGCCCAGGGTGCACGCCTATTGAGTGCCAACCCCTGTGCCGGCTCTGGGCGGCAAGCAATGGACCTGTATGGGGCTTATGTTCTAGGGGAGCAAACTGGCCAAATGCAGGAAACAGACAAGCTAGTTGTGAATTAGGTTGGCAATGTCCAGGAAAGACCTGGAAGCTAAGGTAGAGGCACCGAGGACTTGGGAGGAAAGCGGACTGGAGGGGGCTCACTGGTCTTGTCTCTTCTGCCCACCCACGCAGGCTCCCCTGGCGGCCTTTCCTGGCGCCCTGTGGTTAGCAACCTGCCCCCCACCCCCAGCCTTGTGAACTTACATGCTAATCCCTGCAAGATGCCTTTCTCTAGTCCTTCCTAGTCAGCACTTCTTTCTTGTCTCTGTTCCCTTCCTCTGCCTCGGTCACCTGCACCGGTGCACCGTGCCCAGAGAAGCCCACGCTCCCAGAGGGAGGACACCCGGAGCGGCAGCTGTGTCTTCCCCACTGCACCTCAGACCAGGAGAACTTGTAAAAGGGAGTAACTTTTTTTTTTTTTTTTAAATATTGCAAATGCCGCTACAGGTCCTAATGATTTCAAAGGGTTGTGAGGAAGATCATAGAACAGAACCGCCTCAAGATGCGAAAGTATTTTGCAAAGGAATAAAGCGCTGCACAAACAGAAATTGCTCCGTAATCGTACTTGTAGCAACCACCATCCTGGGAACCCGCCCACACAGGGTGGCTAAGAGCAGAACTCGCTCTTCCAACTCCGCAACACACGGAAGCAGAGGCCGCTCAGCGACTGAGGGGGACACTTTTCTGGTTGTGGCCTTGGCTCGTCGGCTCCTGCTCTCCTTCGACTCCCTCTGACACGCAGCAGGGGTGTGGCAGCCTGGCCTTCTGAGCCCATTTCTGCCGGAACGCCCAGGCTACTCAACTTCCTTGTTCCCCTCCCTGCATACTGAACCTCTCTGCCTTAATTTCTTCCTGAGGCTGTTGTAAGGATTAGATGATTAAGCGCAACACACACAAAACAGCACTGAACAGTCCCTGGTACAGAGCAAGCGATCATTATCGAGGCTGGAGTCACCCGCTGTACTTCCTGGTACGGCCACATCACAGGTTCCCGGGAGCCAGTCTGGACAGCTGGTGTTTAGGGAGGCTGTGGGAAAAGAAACTACGGCAGAGGGGCCACAGCCATGGGCAGGGCGGAGTGAAGGTGTCTCAAGGGCTTTGGGAGTGGGGCCAAGCAACAGGAGGCGAGGCAGGGAAGCCTGGGAAAAGCCTTCTCTCTCTTTTCCACCAAGAAGTAGAGAAAACCTGGTTCTCCAGGAGGTGGGGAGCCAGGCTGGGAGTCACAGCGCTGCCGCTGCCGCTGCCTGGAGTGAACTCAAGCTGAAGAGCCCAGGGCAGGCCCGGCCCTCTTTTCGAATGCCTAACTGCCTCACTCCCCTTCTGAAACAGACCGGAACACACTGGAGCAATGCTCTCTGGCCGGGGCAGACAAAAGCAGCCTGAAGGGAAATCCTGTTCACGTGCTGTGCCCCAGTGCAGGAAAGCGCCCCATTTGGGATCAGAGGCAGGGGCGGGGGAGAAGTGTGGGCCGGAGAGCAATGCTCAGAAGCAGCCAGAGCCTTCCTCTCACAATTTCAGGGGCAGGGCCACCACACGGCACAGTCCCGGCTGCTCCACTTCCAATCCAGCTCCCTGCTAACGCTCCTGGGAAAGCAGCAGAGGGTGACCCAAGTGCCTGGGCTCCTGCACTCACATGGAAGACCCTGGCGGAGTCCTGGGCTCCTGGCTTCAGCCTGGCACAGCCCCAGCTTTTGTGGGCATTTGGGGAATGAACAACAGATGTAAAATCTCTCTTTCCCTGTCACTCTTTAAAAAAAAAAAAAAAAAAAAACACCTCGCAAAAACAACAACAAAAATACCCAACCTCAGGAATGTAGTTTCCAAAGCAAAAGCAAAAAGCCTAAGTTGCAGAAACAATGGCATGTGTTCAAGCACTCCTTCCAACGTCGTCTTCAGGATTGTTGGAAATGGCGAACAGGTTGGACACCTGTGCTGCTTGCTCCTGCAGGGGATTTCCACAAAACCCTCTACGGTAAAACCATCCTGTTCCCTTCCCAAAACAATTGTTCCACCCCTTAGAAGGAAGTGTGCCCTAAAGATCCCACATTTCCTAAATCTGATTCTAGGCTTTACAAGCTAGAGCAGCAACTGGTGCCGACACAAAGAAACAGGGAGCCAAGCAACTCTGCTTCTAAAAACAAAGTTTATTTTAAGTTAAGAGGAACAGATGTCCCAGTGTTTCAAAAAGCCACACGTTTGTGGATTTGGCTGACAAACCCTCTACACTGCTTTCTGTTCCCATAGAGTCACCGGGCCGCTTCAACTGACTCACTCCCTGTGGGCCACAGTTGGGGTCAGACTATTGACTACAGAATTAGAATCACAGGTCTCAAATAAACCCAGGGTCTTTGGGTGGGAAGCTAGGGTCATCTAAAACAATCTTGCCCTACCTCCATCCTATTTAACTGGCAGTATGAAAAGCCACCCAGCAAACTGTGAGGCTAGTGGGTCAAAGAGCAGGCAGGAACAAACAGTTGGCCTTGGCCTATCTCAATGCCATGCAATTTTCAAGGCAATGAGTAAGCAGCTGTATAGAACAGGTTTCTGTATAATCCTTCGGAGTACTAGTTAAATATGCAAATACATGTAGGTTGTTTGCTGCAATTCAAGGCCTCACCCCTCAAGGCAAACACATTACCCCAGGTGAACTCTTGGCCTTGGTGGGGAGGGGGGGCCAGGAGCCCCAGCCTGCCTGCCTCTTCACTAAAGCTGACTTACACTACGTGCTCTTTCCTGCTTGCCTCAGGATAAAGGAGCAGCAGCTCTCTGGCTTTGTGTAGTATTTCATTTACCATCTTTTGTGAATTTTTGAGCCACATTAGAGAAGGAACGTTGCTCAGTTTTCAAAAACTGCTTTTAAACTCCTGCTTAGGGTCTTTTAAATTTTCCGTAGCACACTAAAAATAACAAATTATTTGTGAGTAAAAACAATCTGATATTTTGTGTTTATAACAGGAAGGAGACTTTCAGGTCTACTGAGGAAGCTCTCGCATGCCATAAGTCTACTGTCTCATGGCTTAACACCTATTTAACTCAGCAAATCTCACTGGATAGTCTAGACTGAGCTTTTTAAAACAAGCTATTAAAAAGCTACCTTTAAAATTTTTAGTAATAGCATGCTTTTCTTAGCATTAAAAGATCTGTAGTTGTGGCCGGCACCGCGGCTCACTAGGCTAATCCTCCGCCTTGCGGCACCGGCACACCGGGTTCTAGTCCCGGTCGGGGCGCCGGATTCTGTCCCGGTTGCCCCTCTTCCAGGCCAGCTCTCTGCTGTGGCCAGGGAGTGCAGTGGAGGATGGCCCAGGTACTTGGGCCCTGCACCCCATGGAAGACCAGGATAAGTACCTGGCTCCTGCCATCAGATCAGCGCGGTGCGCCGGCCGCGGCAGCCATTGGAGGGTGAACCAACGGCAAAGGAAGACCTTTCTCTCTGTCTCTCTCTCTCTCACCGTCCACTCTGCCTGTCAAAAAAAAAAAAAAAAAAAAAAAATCTGTAGTTGGCATCTAGTAATTGCTCATATTTATAGGGTACTTTGTGATATTTCAAAATACATATTTATAACAAAATTAGAAAATGTAATTTTAATGTTAAGTTAGGAAATCATTTTTATTATTTTAAAAATAATTTTAAAAAATTTATTTGAAAGGCCAAGAGAGAGAGATCTTCCATCCTTCCATCTGCTGCTTCACTCCCTAAATGCCTGCAATAGCTGGGGCTGGGCTAGACAAAGCCAGGAACCAGGAAGTTAATCAGGGTCTCCTCACATGGGTGGCAGGCACCCAACAACCCGAGCCAATATCTGCTGCTTCCTTGCAAGCTGGAATCTCTGGAGTGGAGCAGGACTGGAACACAGACACTCCTGTGTGGGATGGGAGTGTCCCAAGTGGCATCTTAACTGCCAGGCCCACTGCCTGCTTCAGGAAATTAGTTATTTCATGCTAAATGTTGTATATTTATGCTTTCACATTGTCTTGGGTAGGCTACTGGGGGCTTACTCTTAATTTAAATTAAGCCATTAATTTGTTTAATTTGGATTATTAAAAAACTTCAGTAAATGCTCTTCTCCATTTACTCCAAAAGCCCAAAAGAGTATTCACTCTAAAGCAAGAGTACATAGTAGGGTACTTGAAAAACTCAAGGGAAAATGGAATAGAGGGTAACTTTGTTTTGGTGCAAAAAAATGTGAAGGCTATACATATGAGGGCTTGAAAAGGTAATGGAAAATGCATATGGTGAAAAAAAAAACTACAGATGAATTTCAGAATGTTTTTCTACCAACATAAGCTTATCACTTAATTCCATTTTTCTATGAACTTTTTGAAGTGCTCTCATACGCTGAGAACATTTAAAAACATTTTTCTTTCTGCAGTAGTGAATATAATGTTGTGAAAACTTTGCATGTTTATCAGAAACTCAATCCCTGATGAGTCAAAAATTGAGAATATACTAACAGTTCATGTCGGGTGATTTATTTCTTAGACAACTTGTCCACGTATCTGATTTTATACTTAAAAGAAATCTAGGCTCAGAGCCAAAAGTATTCTCAGGTTACACACAAATAGAAGAGGTGGAAGAAACCTGACATTAACAGACTATTGCACAGAGGCAAATGTGTTTCAAAATCCAAGTATGAAGAGCCTCTCTGACACTAAAAGGTTGGCAATGCCTCTGAGCCCCTTAGACATGGGCCAGTCTAAACACAGTTCACATCAGGGTACAGGAGGGTGGCTGGTTATTTCATTCAGCCGAATGCATTATCTGTACTCACTGAGAGGCAGGCAGCTGAATGGGAAAACAGAGAGGCCTAGTGCTGTCCAGAGCGCACTGGGGATAAAGGCTGAGCTTGTGTGGGAGCACTCACTGCGGGATACACTTTGGTAGCTATACTTCCATGAGTCTATTTAAGAAACTGTATTTCAGCCTTGCCTTTTACTGGATTATTAACACAATGAGACCAGGTGGCCTTCATACAAATGAAAGCAAACATCTCCTTTTTATGCAATGTATACAGAATATATACAACTATGGGAAAACCGGAGACTGCACTCATCCCCTTGTTACATTCTCTAGTGAGAGGGGCTGCTTCTCAGTGTTTATGTGCGTATACTGTGATGTACTTATGCAACTGGCTGACAGTCACTGTAGGTGTGTAAGTGATCAAGGTTTACACACAGTGGGTCCCTAATGACAGGAATTCCCAAGTCCTCTTGTTATTTACAGTAACACCAAACTATTCACTTGCAAATTTTCTGCTCTCTGGAAACAGCTAGGTATACCTTTGGAATCATGTAGTTGTGTCTACTTTGGGAGATTCAAGAGAGCAACAGACAAGACAAATCACAGGAAGAGAAGGGTATCACACTGCTGCGGGATCTGAGCAAGCCAAGCCTGAACATTTACTGGAGGGAAGGAGGAGAGCTCATCCTCATTTCTTTTCAAAGAAATTCACTTGAAAGACAGTATATAAATCAAATGTATTCATCACAAAGTCTGTGAGCCCATAACAAAGTTGTTTCTTTTTCTAATATACTGTTCTAAAACAAATTTATTAACAAACCCTAAAGATTTAGTACAATTCTCGTTTGCTTTCCTCTTTCCTTTTTTTAGACAAACACCAAATAAGATGCAGGTGAAGGAGATGAAACGCAACTGGAAGCTGACATAGGAACTTACACCAACCCAAAGAATCTAAAAAATGATCTTGGTTAATGTGAATCTATTTAAAATAGAGCAAATGGGTACTACTCAAGTATGGAAAAGTAACAGTCATACTGCTAGAAAGTCCCTGGAGAAAAAAAACAAACATTGTTAGGGAAGTTAATAACCTTTTGAAAAACCAACAAGGCAGGTCACTTGTCCTTTATTTGGTTGTGATCATGGAGACTATCCAAATTTTCCATATAATCTTCTCTTGATACTGCTACAATACCATGGCATAAAGAACTCAAACTGCCATTAGACATAAGGACCAGAGGTTTTGTTCGTAAACCATGAAGCTGGGTAATGTTTGAATGAGAACATTGGATATGGATGGTCAGATGAAAGATACCAAAATGTCAGACAGCCCATCGACTGCTGTTGCCATGAGATTCAACAGTCAACATCAGTCTGATAAGCTATCCGACAAAGTGGTACAGCCATGGAGATGTCACGACGGTAGCAAAACAAGCAGACATTCAGGCAGGATTTGGTAAAATAAATCAAGCATTTGTGGCCTGTTGAGATTTAACACCAATTCTATCCTATTTTGACACAATGTCAATATCAATTTTCCTAAAAGAAAGAGGTGAAACTGTTTATTTTCCTCCCAAAGCAAACTGAATAAATTCGATTAGAAACATCCCAAAGGGGAAAAAGAGCCCCATGTAAAACACTTAAGAGAAAAGTAAATTGGGTCATGTAAAAGAGTGAATTTCTGTTAAACCAGAGTACATGCTAGCTAAAATTAACACGAGTGACAAAGTGCCACCCCACTGATAAATAAATAAAAAAAAAAAGGATTTTCTCTCTCCCAGGTCCTTTGCTATCACCCCTCCTCTCCTATTTTCACAAACCAAGCAATCCCCAGGCTAAGCCAGCCCCAAAGGTGCCATTTATCAAAGGGAGCTGCCCAGTTCCAGTAAGACAAAGAGGCCTTGGTGGTGGCTCTTTCAAGCAAACAAATGAAGGCTTAAGAAATGCTGGTTGTAGGTGGATTTGGTAAGCTGCCACACACTTGGGTATTAGCTAAAAAAAAAAAAAAAAAAATTAAAATGCTCTCAAGAAAACGGACACAATTCTGGAATGATCAAAGATGTCTTTATAAAGTGTTTTCATGACTTCATTCTAAATATACAGAATAAAAAATGGTGTCAGTTCATTCTTGAGACACCAACCAGATTTTCCTTATACTGTCTCAAAATTTAAAGATCAGTTTCCCCAGAGGGTGTGCAATGCATCATAAAATGGCCCTATTTTGAGGGTGGGAGAGGAAGGGTTGGGCAGGATGGCATATTAAATTGTACCATGATAGACATGCAAGACTGTTATCCAATCTAGACAATTTATATACATTTTGATGACTTAGAAAAACAAAGCAATCATTTGTGACAAGCCTAAAAAGCTTGACATATTTAACAGACTTAGGAACTTTTTTGTATGTGGTGGGAATTCTCTAATTGTCCCACATGGGCCTTTTGAAGGTAAGGAACAGCAGGCCAGTTTCTGTTAAGTTAGTGGCTGAACATCACATTCCACCCGGATAAAACACAACATGGACTGAACTGAGGGTGGATATCTTACCTTAACAAACAAAGGACAAGTATGCCAGTGCAAAATATGGGCTAAACTGCTTTCAGGAATTAAGTTTTTAAACTGATACAGGTTGGAAAAGGGAATTTTCCTTCCTGGCTAGGATCCTTCCCACTTTAAGGCAGAACCCATCCATTCTGATTTCTGCAGTTAAGAACCTTTCTCTGCTTATTTAGTTTTCTCCTCTGAGTTCAACCGTTGCTGAATTCGTTTGGCATAACTTTGTGCCATGGAATTAATGATAGACAGGATGAAGTAACACACCATCACAACGACCAACTTCTCAAACATCCAGGACAACCAGTTTTCTCCCTGTAGGAAGAAATGCACAACAACCCAAAGAGAAAGGCTTCGTTAGTTGAACAGTAAAAAGAGAATGACCCATAGTGTTTTAAGAAAAAGAATGAGAACTGGAGGCTACCCTGAAATCTACATGTTACGCTCAGTCTCTCAAGACTCCCCTTTGCTGGATGCAAAGGCAGTGTTGATTCATATAGTTCGGAATGACTGGGCAAATGTTGAGTTCATCTCTCATCTTTTCACTGTGACCTAAGAATTAAATCCCTGATTAAACTCGTTTCTGAAGCAGTCAGGCACTCTCCAATTATTGTCAAGAGAGCTAGACATTTTCCATCTCCCAGTTCCCATCCCGGGAACTATCTTTAAAATATAAATGCTTCTATTTTCTAAAGTCACATTTGGACAACGGAGGGCAGCAAAGGACCACACGAAGCATGTGTCCTCGAGGCCATTAAAGAAAAGCTTCCCACTTTAGGTTACTGCTTACTCATCCTGTTCTAGTCACTTCCCCTTGCCAGAGGGCTGTTTACAGAGAAGGCAGGCTCAGTTTAAGTTTTAAAGTTCAGCAATGTTAAGAGTCTTAGTGTATAAAGAAAGTATCATTTTCCCACAGCTGAAAAGAAAAATAGTGAAAATACCAAAGTGGGACATTCAAGCTATCACACTAAGCCTAATATTTCTGTTATGAGGAAAATTAAAATGGTTTTAATCTACTCAGGAGAGCCTACTAATAAATCATTTAAAATCAAGGCAGCAACTCCTTCACTCTACGTTGCAGAGCCATTACTTTTCATTTGCCCTACCCTTGTTGCTGGGAGAAGATGTACAAAAACAGAAAAGTTATACTACAAGTTTCAGACAAAGACAAATTTCCTAGGAGAGACCACACAGAGCCTCAACCTCTGTTAGGAAACTGGCGAACGAACCCCAATCTATACACCGAAATTGGAGTGCGCGAGCTGCCTGAGGGGAGAGGAGGCTCACCTGTGCTGTGCCCAGTTCACTTCTGTGGTGAAGCTTCTGCCGCTGCGCCTCCAGGTAGTCCTGGAATGGCTTCTGCAGAGACGGACCTATGCCGGGGACAGCACTGGAAGCAGGGCACGGCAGCCCACGGCAGAAGATAACATTTGGGAAGAAAAGTAGAAAAACGTTAAAGAAAATCCACTTACCGTCTGGTTTGAAAAATAACAAAATAGGTAGGAAGAAGAATAAAATAACAATCAGAGAGCTGTCGAGATCCTGGGAACTCTTGTTAGTGGACATAAATTCTTCCTTCTAACAGCCCCTTCCAGGAGAAAAATTTCTCCCACCAACAAGTCTGGGATAAACTCAGAGCTGCAAACCAGGAGCTACTTCTAACAAGAGTGAGGCCGGCGCAGCTGACGCTGCACACTGGGGTGGCACAAAGAAGAAAATGAATGACTTCTGAGAAGTCCCACATTTATCACCACCAGTTCCTGTAAGAACTGGTTTGAACCGATTAATAAGGAAATGACTTATGCTTGTGTCATCCCTAGTTAAAAAAGAAACTGCCCGCCCTCTCCCTGACTTGTCCCATCTTCTCAGAGGGGGCGGTTCTTTCTCAATCTAAGTCCTTATTAGGACAATCCGTGCGTCATCCTTATCCAAAAAGAATGCATTAGCGAATTTGGGAGGCACCTCCCCCTAGTCAGAAGTCAGTGATTAACAAAGGAACAAAGAAGGAACTCTGAACCTTGAATCATTTCATGGTTTATGGCAGATGATTTGCACAGAATCTCCAGTACATTACTAAACAGCTTGTTCTGAGCTGATTGGGACAGTGATCTTTGATAAGTTTGTGTATTGAGAGCTCCCTCTCACCCAGAATGCCTGGAGGGAGGGCTGTTAAACCGGTTTGGCCACTGCAGCTCCCAGGCTCCCGTTTTAGACTGCAGGGGTTTTTACAATAGTAACTTAGGGCAACTTAGAAAATCAAACACCTCTATTTTCTGTACCCTTTATTTTCTCTTCTGTCACACTTCAGATGAAAGGCAAACAAACCCAATCTCTTTTCCTAGAGCTTGCAAAAGGTACTCCATTATGAATTTGTAGCAGTGCTTAATGCTCTTCCTGCTGAGTGTACAAAGTAACTTCACCTCTTCTCTCCATTTATTCAGTTGCTGCTTTTTGTAATAAATTAGAGACCAGCAGAAGGGAGGTTTTTTTTCTATTACATTTATCAGAAGCCAATACAGCCCTAAATCCTGGCTAATACTTTTCTTTGATCCTATGAATTTACCAACCAGTAAACACTGAATGGAGTAATAGATGCAATGGGGGACTGGCGGTGGGGGGAAACTGGAAGAACTGGTCCGTGCCCACCAGGAACTTAGAAGAAGATCATTATGGGGATTTAACACATGCACATAGGAACTGAGTTATGAGTAAGATAAATTAACAATTCAATCCTAAATCATTTGGTACAGAAGATATAAGCTGAAAGTACTGGAGGAAAAGAGATCAGTGTAGGGTGAAGCGAACTGAAGGATGTGCAAAAAGGCCCAAGCAGACCAACACCTGCACTGAGCAGACCAGAAGACCTAAGACAGTCATCAGACAGAAGCGGTGAAGTCTCAGCCCGCGGGCTCCGGCTCTCACGCACAGACTTGCCGGGGGCCTTTCATGAGTAAGGTCGACCAGAAGTGCTGTGTCTGAGCTGTGTTGCTCTTTAGCAGCAATGATTCTAACTACAAAGGGGCAACAGGACAAATTTTTTCTTTAGAGGAGAAAAAAAGTACTTCAAGTAATATTTCCATATATACTACAGGTAGGAATGCAAATAGCTCACCCATTCACACTAGAAATATGTGATATGAAGATAAAAAACAATTCCAGTAAAATACACACACTGAATGACTGGTTTTAAAATAGCAGATTTATAAGAACTTTCATTTTCATAAATTGCTTCATTGACCTTAATAACAACACGCTAAAGGATAGCTACAGTTAAACTATCATTTTAGAGAAAATTAAGGACCAAAACCTAAATGTTAGAAAGATTCTGATTTTTTATTGCTGTTGAGAGGAAAGAAGAAGGGACTGGCAATCATTATAGATTTAC
The DNA here is from genome assembly GCF_051225735.1 of Oryctolagus cuniculus. NCBI lineage: Eukaryota > Metazoa > Chordata > Mammalia > Lagomorpha > Leporidae > Oryctolagus > Oryctolagus cuniculus. The sequence goes on along the minus strand of NC_142883.1, from coordinate 35,093,770 downwards.
TTTATTTTTTAAGATTTATTTATTTATTTGAAAGTCAGAGTTACAGAGAGAGAGGAGAAGGAGAGAGAGAGAGAAAAAGAAAGAGGGGGGGGATCTCCCATCCGATGGTTCACTCCCCAATTGGCCCCAACTGCTGGAGCTGTGCCAACCCAAAGCCAGGAGCCAGGAGCTTCTTCCGAGTCTCCCATGCGGGTGCAGGGGCCCAAGGACTTGGGCCATCCTCTACTGCTTTCCCAGGCCATAGCAGAGAGCTGAATCAGAAGTGGAGCAGCCAAGTCTTGAACCTGCGCTCATATGGGATGCCGGCGCTTCAGGCCAGGGTGTTAGCCTGCTGCACCACAGCGCCAGCACCCTAGATTTACTTTAAATATAATGATTTGCCATTATAAATTGATTCAGAGATATACTTCAGCTGATTAAGTACACATCATTATACATTTGTATGAAATGCAACTTTCAAAGAAGTATCAGGCTAACGATGAGATTAAGTTACCAAGGTGTTGTGGGTCACATGTCTTGGGGGGTTTCTGTTGGTGGGGGATGTCTCTATGTAGATTCCCATTAAAGACCAGGAAAACATTTGAAAATAGAGATGCTAAAAGTCGTTACAGCATGCTATTTACAAAAAGTACCATGGTCAAATACCACATGATCCTAGAAGTTAACACACTTGAAATGTATATATTATGCATTAGAGAAATACTTATTTGTCAGATCCTCTTAATCTTTTACTATATATTCATCGCAATTTTACTTCTATTTTCATTTTTCTGCCTCTACCAAAAAGGGCTTAGGCTACTGATGCTTCAGCTCACACAAAGCAATTTCCACTAGAGGTTTCTTAATGACCACTAAAGTTATTTTAGTGACAGGCAAAAAAAAAAAAAAAAAAAAACCTGGGAGTACAGCTGTCATTCCTAACATGGATTTAAGGCAAAAAATACCAGCTCACAACCTCATCTCTCATGTAATTTTCAAGTAGCAGACCGGAAGCAAGAGTCCATTCTGATATTCTAAATTAACAAAAGGTAGGAACCTGGGAGGAGAGATTACTTGCATCACAGTTCAATGGCTTTCTTTTTTTTTTTTTTTTGACAGGCAGAGTGGACAGTGAGAGAGAGAGACAGAGAGAAAGGTCTTCCTTTTGCCGTTGGTTCACCCTCCAATGGCCGCTGCGGCCGGCGCACCGCGCTGATCTGAAGGTAGGAGCCGGGTGCTTCTCCTGGTCTCCCATGGGGTGCAGGACCCAAGCACTTGGCCATCCTCCACTGCACTCCCTGGCCACAGCAGAGAGCTGGCCTGGAAGAGGGGCAACCGGGACAGAATTTGGCACCCTGACCGGGACTAGAACCCGGTGTGCCGGCGCCGCTAGGTGGAGGATCAGCCTATTGAGCTGCGGGGCCGGCCCGTTCAATGGCTTTTAATAGCTGGCTTAGGAAACAGCCTCAGTGCCATCCTGGGGAAGCTATCACATTCACAGCTACTCTGAGCACCTGGTTAAGAACACTCATCTCAGTCCTCAGTGAGTGGGTGAAGTCTTCCACCTGCTATTAGGCTCTGAGGAAGTTAAAAGAACTATAGTTTTGGGGCCAGTGGTGTGGCGTAACAGGTAAGGTCGCCACCTGCAGTGCTGGCATACCATATGGATGCCAGTTCAAGTCCTGGCTGCTCCAATTCTGATCCAGCTCTCTGCTATGGCCTGGGAAAGCAGAAGATGGCCCAAGTCCTTGGGCTCCTGCATCCATACAGGAGACCCAGAAGAAGCTCCTGGCTTTGGATCAACACAGTTCTGGCCGTTGTGGCCAATTAGGAAGTGAACCAGCAGATGGATGACCTCTCTCTCCACATCTCTTTCTCTCTCTCTTTCAAATAAATAAATATTAATAAAAAAAATAAGAGTGTGACCTCAATCAGTACAAAAAAAAAAAAAAAACACTACAGTTTTGTGATACAGAGCATAAAGGAGGTAAATAAACACAGAGAGGGCCATTTTTTTTCAGTAAAACTCTTGGGCTAAAAAGATAAACCAAGCTTATAAATAGTCACTTGCTCTAAGTAAGAATGCCTTTTTTAAAAAAAGAGAGAGAGCAAGAGAAAGAAAGGAGAAAAGAGAAAAGTTGACCTCATCTGTTTTTCCTTGCTGTGTGGACCTTCACTGTGGTGGGCAGAAAAACCTCTGTGGGTGGTGGTATCTTCATATTTTTAGTCTGGCACAAATAGCAGATTAATATCAAAAATTAAATGTCCAACAAATTATTCTAATGGCAATAATTGCACTTCTGCTACTAATTTAACAAGGAGTGGGAAGGACTCCTCAGATATGCAAATAAAAGATTAAAAGAAAAAAAAAACCCACAAAACTCCAAACCTACTCAGGGCTCAAAACTGGTTTTATGGGAAAACTTCTTTCGTGGGAAAACTTTTTTCCTATCTACATACCCATATTATCTGTTACTCTGCTTTTGGACACGACTTACCTGACAAGAAATCTGTACTTAGATTTTCAACTTTTTTTTTAAACTAGTAGCCTTTTTTTTTTCTTTTTCTTTTTTTTAATTTATTTGACAGGTAGAGTTATACACAGTGAGAGAGAGACAGAGAGAAAGGTCTTCCTTTCTGTTGGTTCATTCCCCAAATGGTCGCTACGGCCTGCGCTGCACGGATCTAAAGCCAGGAGCCAGGTCCTTCTTCCTGGTCTCCCATGTGGGTGCAGGGCCCAAGCACTTGGGCCATAGGTGAGAGCTGGACTGGAAGAGGAGCAACCCAGACTAGAACCTGGCACCTATATGGGATGCCGGTGCCGCAGGCGGAGGATTAACCAAGTGAGTCATGGCGCCGGGCCCCTAGATCAACTCTTTCCATATTTCCTCATTATAAAGGCCTACATTATTCCCTCTACCGACAAACACCAGAAATCTTCCCGAGGAAGCATCACAATTGGCAGAGGTTGTATCTAGTGGGTGGAGTGATTCCTCTTGGTTTTCACAATGCTTAAATTTTCATTTGTTGGTTAATGGGAAGCACACACCCTATAAGGAACACTCCTAAAATTCATCTGTCATTATTATTTCTGTTTCTCTCTTTTTTAAAGTAGACCATAGAATAAATCATTTTCTTAAAAAAAAACATTGCCTTTCTTTTTTTTTTTTTTTTTTTGACAGGCAGACTAGATAGTGAGAGAGAGACAGAGAGAAAGGTCTTCCTTTGCCGTTGGTTCACCCTCCAATGGCCGCCGCGGCCAGCGCGCTGTGGCCGGCACACCGCGCTGATCCGAAGGCAGGAGCCAGGTGCTTTTCCTGGTATCCCATGGGGTGCAGGGCCCAAGCACTTGGGCCATCCTCCACTGCACTCTCAGGCCACAGCAGAGAGCTGGCCTGGAAGAGGGGCAACCGGGAAAGAATCTGGCGCCCCGACGGGGACTAGAACCCGGTGTGCTGGCGCCACTAGGTGGAGGATTAGCCTATTGAGCCACGGCGCCGGCCTTTGTTCAATTTTTTAAGGAGCCATTAGCTTCTTCTGCTCTCCCACATGGGTGCAGGGGCCCAAGGACTTTGGCCATCCTCTACTGCTTTCCCAGGCCATAGCAGAGAGCTGGATGGGAAGTGGAGCTGCCAGAACTCGAAGTGGAGCTGCTGGCACTGCAGAGAACAGCTTTACCCATTATGCCACAGCACCAGCCCCTGGGCCATCTTCTACTGCTTTCCCAGGCTACAGCAGAGAGCTGGATTAGAAATGGAGCAGCTGGGACTCCAACTGGTGCCCATATGGGATGCTGGCACCGCAGATGGCTGCTTTACTCCCTGAGCCACACCATTGGCGCCTACTCCTGTTTTTTAAGGGACTCCTTTCAAACTGTGTGACTCTTAAACATGCTGGTACCCCAGACATCGAAAACATGCTATTTGCTCCACTTTGAATCTCTTTTCCATCACAGAAACAATCATCAGACTAGGACTTGGTAGTAGAAGATCTGAGAGGCCAGGCTCAGCCCTGGCTGTTGTGGCTATTGGGGAGGACGGAATCTCTCTGTCTCCCCTTCCTTCTCTGTAGCTCCAGAGGCCTTTCAAATTAATAAACCTTTTTTTTTTTTTAAGAAGAAGATCTGAAATTTTCTTTAAATTGTTCCCCTCTTTAAATTGTCTTCCGTTCCCTCTCTGTAGCTCTAGAGGCCTTTCAAATAAATAAGCCCCCCCTTTTTTTTTAAGAAGAAGATCTGAAATTTTCTTTAAATTGTTCATGATTCTATTTGGATTTTTTCAGCCAGGTGTTTCTTCTATTAACTATGGTTCTTCATGAAACTGGGGCTCTGTGTTTAGTAACACAGAAATGAATTAACTTAAAAAAGAGTGACTTGTTTAGTCCCATTTACAGAGGGCACACTTAAAGGTTAAGCAGTTGAAATGCCTAAGCCAAAGAATACTAAATGGGTATTTATAAATTTATAAAGATTTTATTTAATACGAGCCCTGGTCCTTTCTCAACCACTTTTTTAAGGCGCCAAGCATTATCGTCATGGACACCTAAGTTATATTTACTTTCCTGAAAAAGCATACTTTGGAATAAGGAGGTTATAGGGCAGTAATCCTTTGTTATGAAAAACTCCGGGCACACTGGTTTTTACCTCTGTTTTACTGTTTGGGCAGTACCTTGAGACTGGGTTATTTAAAATCCCTCTGATGACTAAGCAGTAAGTCTATATAATCTCAAGGTATGACTAGTCGGAAACCTGAAAGTTACAGATGGGAAAAATGATTTTAGAAGATCTGGGACAGGGATATTATTAAAAGAAAGGAAAAAGCAAAGACTGGAACCCACTGATGCTATAATCTGGAAAGAGTAACAGAAATCTGCAGAGAACTAATTTTTGAAAGCACCTCAAGTGTCTGTGAAGCACACAGCAGAGTACCCCAATGGCCTGCAGACATTTCTGATATGCGTGTATGTTACTCTTGCACATTGTAAACATACAGACACAAATATAAGAGGATAAAATGAACATAAAATAAGAACATTTTAAAATCCTTACTTTAAATGTTTAATAACTATTGCTTTCATTAGCTGATATTCCAAGGCATATTCCATACTTGTCCTTTATTAAGACTGATAATTTCCACTAATAATTTCCAAACCTACTGGCTGACCCCTTGAAGATTAGTTTAGGTTACTTTTACATCCCAACGTGGCTGCTGAAGAACTTGTATACCAGGAACGGGTGAAGTGTTAGTGCCCAAACTTTTTTTGTCCTTTCTTATAAATGCATTATTATAATTACTTTCTTCCTATTGTTTCTTTTTTTAAAAAAAGGTATTTTCTTTCTTTTTATTTTATTTATTTGACAGATAAGAGTTAGACAGTGAGAGAGAAAGAGACAGAGAGAAGGGTCTTCCTTCCGTTGGTTCACCCCCCAAATGGCTGCTACGGCTGGAGCTATGCTGATTCGAAGCCACGAGCCAGGTACTTCTTCCTGGTCTCCAATGCGGGTGCAGGCGCCCAATCACTTGGGCCATCCTCCACTGCCTTCCCGGGCTACAGCAGAGAGCTGGACTAGAAGAGGAGCAACCAGGACTAGAACCCGGCGCCCATATGGGATGCCGGCGCCGCAGGCGGAAGATTAACCAAGTGAGCCATGGCGCTGGCCCCTCCTATTGTTTCTTTATAGGAACCTTTCCAAGACATATGTCTCTTTTTGTGAGGGTTAGTTTAGGAATTACAAGCTATAAATCTGATTAACAGAGCACAGGAAAAAACCCACAATAAATTGTAATATGCTAAAAGTGAACAAATAATCAAGATCCCAGGATAAATCTCTTTTTGTATTGTGGTACTCCCTTTCTGCCCCTAGCCTATTTCTGTACCATCCATCTATGCCATGGATCTTCTGACATGTGGACTGAGGGAGGACCCCTTAGATCAATGGGTAGCTACACACTCATGGTATACATAGCCATCCACATTCTTTATACAAGTGCTACCACAATAATATTTTATACATATAACGTATATCAATACACCAAAAAGAAAAGATGGAAATAAATATCACTTCTAATTATGTTCCAAATGATTATCAGGGACTTTAGAATTTTCTTAATTAAATGAAGATCACTCAGTATAAACCAATAAATCAAATGTATCCTCTGACTCCAGAGAACTCTTCCATTAAGTGACATTTGGCCTGGGAACCTTATTTAGGGTTCCACCTGAAGCCAGCAGACTCTGCTGATGAAGACACTGAGCTTTATATTTAAGGCATTAGCAGGATGTACTTTCAGGGAAGAAATAAAATCTCTCCCTACTGTCCTCCCAGTACATGCTGATGTGTCTTTTGTACAAGAGGCTATGGCTGTTTGGTGGAAGTGTGGCACTGAGGTGGACCAGCAGTTCCCTTTCTTGGTAATAGTCTAGTAAAACAATTCTGTTTTCAGAAATGCGCACACTTCAAGCAAACAGTGTAAAGCTAAATCCCCCACCTCCTGCGCGATCTAAACCAGCTTAACGGTTAGTATGTTAATGAGTTGTCATTTCCTGTCTGATAAAGATTCTCACAGTATTTAACCACCGGTTTCCCTGGGGACCAACCAGTACTAGAGCTCTATTCATAGTGACTCAGAATGGACCTCAGACTCCAGCCCTGATTCAACAATGATAGATTACCCTGCCCATGAAACTGTCCTGGCTCCTTCTATGGAGGCCTGCTCAGAAGGGGGTGGTAGAGGTTATCACGCAATCTTTCTGAAGAGGCCAAAGGCCATCACATGAATTCTCATTAACATTTATACCCTTCTCAGACTCAAAGGTTATAGAACAAAGAGTAATAAGAAAAATATACCAATTGTTATCTAATAAATTTGGGAATAGATAAATGAATTGGTGCTAACTGTAAATCAACTTATGTTTAATCTAGTAAAAGTGTTCTATAATAATCCTGTATGACTAGTTTGCTATCTTTAGCATTTAGTTGAATATACAGTATGAATCTGTGAAGCAGACGTTGTAAGAAAAAAATTATTAATTGATGTATTCTACTTGGTTTTGGAACTGAAATGTGGTAGTCTACCCAAATCAAGTTCCTGTATGTCCTGGGATTTTGGAAGAGCACTGCAAAATAAAATAAGTTCATGAAAATTATGTACTAAACTAAAAAATCTAGGACTTTCTCATACATATAAGTTTGGATCTGTGGTCTCTGGCACCTTCTGAAATTTGTGGTGATTCAACCTCAGGATCTGGGATTAAAACTTATTGAATTTCATTTGCATCTGGGCCTTTTTCAAATGATTAAAAGCTCTTTTGTACTCGATTTAGTCCATTGTGCTTTGAGTGGAATTACATAAACACATGACACCATCCGTTTCTTCATGACTGTGTAGAAGGAAGACCACTGCTTTATCCTGAAACTTCAGGTATATGATTGCTACTGCCTCATAGCACATTTATATCACAAAACAATTTGCAATTGCCTTTTCTTTTGTACATTTGGAATTGTTTACCCCAAGAATCAGAATGGAAGTAAGACCTCCGTATAATTACAGTTATTCTTTAAAATACCCAGGCATTAAAGAGAAGTGCTAGAGAACAAAATCTTGTTTCAGAACACAGACTTGAGCAGCAGGAGGCAAGTAGGCATTTATGTTCATGAATGAGGCCAGAGTTAAGGGAGTGGTCTACAGGAATCAAGTAAAACTGACTGGCTGTCAAAACAAAGCCCTGTTAAAAATCAACTAATCTCAGGTATAGAAAATGACACACGGGGGAAGCTTTCTATAGTGACAGATCTGCAGCTGGTGTTTGAAGATTCACTAGGTTCTAAGAATGAAAAATCAAGTCAAAAATAAAGAATAGCGCACAAAAATTCATCTTTAAGGTGAGATGGCACTGAAGCTCATTGGCCTTGAGATCACTGAAAGTGCATTCAGGATAAAACTGACAGTACTGATTGGAATGCAGTCTCACTGAAGATCAATCTAGTTATTCCGAAGGTTAGTTAAGGAGAAAATCACTAAACACAAGTAGATACCTAAGGAAAAAAAGCTCAGGACTCCTGATCTCAAGAAAGTTAACCTAGGGCTGGCACTGTGACACAGCTGGTAAAGCTACTGCCTGTGATGCCGGCATCCCATATGGGTGTCAGTTCAAGTCCTGGCTGCTCCACTTCTGATTCAGCTCCCTGCTATTGGGCCTGGGAAAGCAGCAGAGGATGGCCCAAGTCCTTGGGCCCCTGCACCCATGTGGGAGACTCAGATGAAGCTCCTGAGTCCTGGCTCTGGCTAGGTCCAGCCTTTGCCACTGTGGCCAGTTGGAGAGTGAGCCAGTAGAGGGAAGGTCTCTCTGTTCTCTCTCTGTCTCTCCCTCTCTGTAACTCTTTCAAATAATAAAATTTTTGAAAAAGAAAAAAAAAAAAAAGAAACAATCTACAAAGATGCTGGCAGTCTTTAAATTTACAGTACAGGAACCAGTAGGTTTCATACAATAGTAACTACATTAAGTAGCTGCAGCTATGAACAGGCACCTGCACACATGAACTAGGAAGGCAGATGGTAAGAACTGCTGCTGACTCCCTACCAATGCACACAGCAGCAGTTTGAAACCGGCACTGCCATCATGCTTCCTGAGCTTCCAGCCAAAGGCCTCGCTGCCATCTGCAGTGCTTCTTCCCACAGTGTCCTCCTTCTCCACCTCCAAACGTCTTGGACTCGTCACTCTACTTTTCAAGTAAGAGCTGGTCAAAGAGGATAATCAATCCACCCAGCATGTTTTTTTTTCTTTCTTAAGATTGTATTTATTATTTATTTGAGAGGTAGAGTTACAGACAGTGGGAGGGAGAGACAGAAAAGTCTTCTATCAGCTGGTTCACTCCCCAAATGGCCACAACTGCCGGAGCTGGGCCGATCTGAAGACAGGAGACTTCTTCCAGGTCTCCCACGTGGGTGCAGAAGCCCAAGTACTTGGACAATCTTCTACTGCTTTCTCAGGCCATAGCAGAGAGCTGGATCAGAAGAGGAGCAGCCAAGACTAGAACCGGTGCTTATATGGAATACTGGCGCCACAGGAGGAGGATTAACCTACTGTGCCACAGTGCAGGCCTTTCCACCTAGCAGTTCAATCTTTACTCATCTCTTGCCCCTCATAAAGTATGAATCTAACTTCTTTGTGCCTTGGTTTCCTCATCTACATGACAGTAGTATCACACAGATTATGGGGAGGATGTTTGGCACAGTGCTTAGGGATCCATTTGGGATGCACACGTCCAATACTGGAGTGCCTAGCTTCAAGCCCTGGCTCTGCTCCTAATTTCAGCTTCCCTTTAATGCACACCCTGGGAGGCAGTAGGTAATGGTTCAAGCACTTGGATCCCTGTCACCCATGTAGGGGATCTGGAGTAATGACCCAGCCGCAGTTATTACGGGCATTTGGAGAATGAGCCTGTGGATGGAAGAACTCTGTTGCTTTCAGCCTTTCTATTTTTTAAAGGATTTATTTATTTGAAAAGCAGAGCTACAGAGAGAGAGAGAGACAGACAGACAGACACCTTCCATCCATTGGTTCACTCCACAAATAGTCACAACAGCTGGGACTGAACCAAGCTGAAGCCAGGAGCCAGGAGCCTCCTCTGGGTTTCCCATATAGGTACAGGGGCCCAAGCACTTGGGCCATCCTCTGCTGCTTTCCCAGGTACATCAGCAGGGAGCTGGATCAGAAGCAGAGCAGCCAGGACTCCAACCGACACTCATATGGGATGCTGGCATTGCATGCAGCAGCTTAACCTGATGTACCACAGTGTTAGTCCCACCTGCCATTCAAATAAATAAAAAGTTTACTGTGTGTATGTGTACATATATCTATATATCTCCCTATAGAAAGCATCTGATACAGTGTGCTCAATAAATGTTAATTTTCATTCTACATTCTTTTTAATGTGTATTTTCTTTTAATACTTATTTATTTAACTTACTTGGAAGGCAAAGAGACAGAGATAGATACAAAAAGATTTGTTACCAATAGGGTTATTTCTTCAATACCTGTAACAGCCAGCAGTGGACCAGGCCATAGCTAGGAGCCAGGAATTCAATCTGGGTCTCCCAAGTGGGTGGCATGGACTCAACTATTTGAAATATCATCTGCTGCCTCCAAGGGTGTGCACTGACAGGAAGCTGTAATTGGGAACAGAGCCAGGACCTGAACCCGGGCATCCCATATTGGGGGGAGGGAGGCAAGCAGCATCTTAATCACTATACCAAATGCTTGACCCTTCGTTCATCTCATATTTTCTATCTCTAGCTTTACTGGAGTCTTTCTCTGAGTCTAAAATACACAGTAGTTGCTCCAATTAATGAATGAATGAATTCATCTAGTCAACAAATATTTACAGAACAACTAAATATGGTAATAATGACCTTTGCCTGGTTTTTCCTTATCCCGTAATTCCTTCTAATCCAATATAATTGGGTTTTAGTTTTCACTGTTCTACTCAAACTACCATGGACATGAAGTGGAAGATTTCCTAAACTGCAGAAGGTTATGTCAAAATCCAAATGGACAATGAAGTCTCAGCAGCTGGGGTCTTAACCCTAAGTATCCTTTTTCAGATAATACAAAGGTTTGTGTTCTACACTTCCATAGCTTTTGCCAACAATTTTACAATGCCCAGTGTCAAAAAGAAATCAAAAACATGAGCCACTTTATATTTTTTAAAATAAATGGACAGATTTTCTCTCTGTAGAAGAAAAAGTCCAGGCCCAAATAGATTGTTCTGACCACTTTCCATAGAGTGTGGAATAAGAAACAACATTCAGATTCAAGCACTTAATTACTCACTGGTTAAAATGATCTCTCTTGCCACAGGCAAGCCTGATGCTGAGGTCAAACATCAAGTTAACTCAGAAATAGGAGACAGCAAAGAAGAGCATGGAACATTCTGTATCTGGTAAAAAGTCCCTGTTCCAGCCAACCCCATCCCCCAGCTCTCAAGTTCATGATTGAGTTATGGAAACTTTTCTTGTGTGGTAAAACTGGGGACTTTGTCTTCCAATAAGACCCTGGCAACCCGACAATGAGCCAATGTTCTGCATATGGTTTGCTGCGAGTCATATGCTTAATGTTATTTTCTGGAAATTCTCATCCTCCATTTGGTGGGAATACCGGAACATGTCATTCTAATTATGATTTTTACAGTTATATCTGGTTATGCTCTTTAACAAATATGTACAAGCCTCGCTCACTGAAGAAAGTACAAGATAAAATTAACTTTAAATCATCATCATCATCATCATCATCAAAAAGAACACACACATGTAATAGTGCCTTTTGAGCTCTAAAGTCCCCTGGATCTTTGTTTTCATTCCCTGATTTTAACTGAAGATATCAAGGAGTAAAAAATTTCATTATATGCTTAATTTTTTAAAGAAACTTTTCTTTAACTACCTGCTAAAGATACCATAAATCTAAAGGCTATTATCTGTATTGCTATTCTCTCAGAATATATAACTGATTCATTACATCTGTTCAGATTTACAGACATAGCTATGACCAATGCTTTTATTTAGGAATAGATAGTAAGAACACTTTCTTTTAAACCTACTACTACCAGCAACTACTTTCCAGAACTGTCCAAGAAAAAATTATTATTTCTGATTATTATTATATTATTATTATTATTTCTGATTGCAGGACTGGACCTATTTGCATTTTAATTTTGGGGGTAGGGCTTATATTCTCTCTGGGACCTTAGGATTGTCATACAATGACAAATTGTACTAAAAATACCACAGGCCAAAGGCACACTTAGGGTATCATATTTAGCTGGGCCACTCCATAGTTAGATTGAGAACAGAAGCCTTTTGGGTAGTCATCAGCATAGCATTTAAACATCTATGAAAGGACTCAACCCAACCACCAGAGATGTAATTGTCAACAGGAACAAGCTTCATGCTACCCGGGGGAGGCGAGCAGCGTGGCCTGGCAGGCCTCAGGCATACCTGTGGTATGAGTTTGATCAAATTTGGTCTTATACAAAACTAAGAGTTAGGGTACCTTGTACCTTGATAAATGTCTCTTCTTAGTTACATTTCCCTCCTGTGATTTGTCCCTTTCTTAGGCTCTTACCTACACCCTCACCTATCTGACATCAAGAAGTTCTTTTCAAAACAGCAGAAACATTTAAATAATCCAAATGTCTATCAATGGGACAATGGAAGAATAGTTACCCAATGGAACAAACTACCGCAGTGAAAATAAATAACCTGGGGCCTGGTGCTATGGGGCAGCAGGTTAAACCACTGCCTGCCATGCCGGCATCGCATTTGGGTGTAGGTTCCAGTCTCAGCTGCTCTACTTCTGATCCAATACCCTGCTAAATCTTCTGGGAAAAAGCAAAGGAAGATGACCCAAGTACTTGGGCCACTACACCCATAAGGGAGATCCGATGAAGATTCCGGTTCCTGGCTACAGCCTGACTCAGCCATGGCCATGTGGCCATCTGGGCAGTGAACCAGTGGGTAGAAGATTGATCTGTCTCTCCTTCTCTCTTTCCTTTAAAAAAAAAGATTTATTTAATTTATTTGAAAGGCAGAGTTACACAGAGGCAGAGGCTTAGAGAAAGAGAAAAAAGGGAAATAGAGCAGCCGAGACTCAAATTGGAGCCCATACGGGATGCTGGCACTGCAGATGGTGGCTTTACCCGCTAGGCCACAGTGCCAGCCACAGTAAAATAAATTTTAAAAAACAAGGGAGAGGGGCCGGCGCCATGGCTCACTTGGTTAATCCTCTGCTTGCGGCGCCAGCATCCCATATGGGCACCGGGTTGTAGTCCTGGTTGCTCCTCTTCCAGTCCAGCTCTCTGCTGTGGCCCGGGAGTGCAGTGGAGGATGGCCCAAGTGCTTGGGCCCTGCACCTGTATGGGAGACCAGGAAGAAGCACCTGGCTCCTGGCTTCAGATCAGTGTAGCTCCTGCCACAGTGGCCATTTGGGGGATGAAACAACAGAGGGAGGTCTTTTCTCTCTGTCTCTCTCACTGTTTAACTCTGTCAAATAAATTAAAAAAAAAAAAAAGGGGGGGGGTGGGAGAGCTGGCGCAGTGGCCTAGCAGGTGAAGCCTGGTGCCGGCATCTCTGGATGTTGGTTTGGGTCCCAGCTACTCCACTTCCGATCCAGCTCTCTGCTATGGCCTAGGAAAGCAGCTGAGGATGGTCCAAGTCCTTGGACCCCTGCAACCACGTGGGAGACCCAGAGGAAGCTCTGGACTCCTGGCTTCAGGTAGGCCCAGCTCCTGCCATTGTGGCCATTTTGGGAGTAAACCAGAGGATGGAAGCTCTCTCTCTCTCTCTCTGCCTCTGCCTCTCTGTAATTCTGCCTTTCAAATAACTAAATCTTAAAAAAAAAAAAAAAAAAAACTTCAGCAACACACAATGATACAAGTAATTTAACAAGTGAAAAATTTCCAGATTATATACAGTATGGTACCACTATCACGAGGCTAAAAAATAAAAAAATATATAAGTAAGTTATTTATAACTCCTCTGAGCCAATTTTCTTCTCAGTAAAAGGGGACACTCATCACAAAGGGTTACAATTGGAAATAAATAGTAATAACAAATATACCTATAGGTCATATCCACTATGTTCAAAAAATAGTTTTCTCTTTTTTTTTCAAAAAATAGTTTTCTCAAGAATTTTTTGTGTAATTTTTGATAAAAGACTTGCCCTAGCTAAAGGTAGGGCACTGATTAAAGAATGAAGTGAGTGGGTACTATTTAAAGGAAATATGGGGTTTCCCACAATCTTCCCTAAGAGCATACAAAACAGTTGCCTACAAGTCTGCCTTTTCATTCATAGCAGAAATCTGCTGAGAAAACAGGCAGTATCAAGCTTGAGAGAGAAGGTTTTAAAAAAATCCACATCTTTGAAATGTTAACTCATTAACATGAGTTTGTATCAACTAAACTGGAAAATATTTGGTTACGGGACATTTCACATTATAACCTAAGTTAGAAAGGTTACCAGTGATCGCCCGAACTGGAGAATAAATGCTACTCAAAGAAATGTGTTTGAAAGAACAGCAAGTAGAAGCAGATGCAGAGAGAAGGTAAATAACTGGCTGCAGCAGAGCTCACACATGAATCCAGGTTTGCCTGTGCTCTTCTTGCCACACCACTCACTCTCTGCATTTACTCCTAGGATTCATCGTTCATTCTTCCTTGCCTTAATATCTTATCATTTTATTTATTTATTTAAAGACATATCCATTTGTTTAAAAGATAGAGTTATATGTAGAGAAAAGGAGAGAGAGAGATCTCCCATCCACTGGTTCACTCTCCAAATGGCCACAACAGCCAAATGTGGGAGTCAGAAAGCAGAAGCTAGGAGCTTCTTTCAGGTCTCCCATGTGGGTGCCGGGGCCCAAGCACGTGGGTCATCTTCTGCTGCTTTCCCAGGTATGCCAGCAGGGAGCTGGATCAGAAGTGGAGCAGCCAGGACCTGACCCAGTGCCCACATGAGTCTGGCTCTACTCACCATACCACCTTATCATTTTATTTTAAATTGGACCTGCTGCTGCTGCTGTTTTTCTAGCTTGTGTGTTGATTTTTTTTCTGCTTCTGCTGTGGCAGTTCATCACTCTCTTATTTTGGGTATATAACTTTAAATATCCTTCAAAAGACTGCATTCCAAACTTTACAACTTCAGTTTGATGACTGCCTATACCAATTAGAGTTTTAACCATGTGAAGGGTAGAACTAACAATGAAAAGGGAATGTCTCCACAATACTTCAAGGCACTACTTTTGGCTCAATTCAACAACAGGTCTAGTGAATCCATCAAATGGCTCTCTTATCTGAAATAGACTGGTTCTGTGTTTATTATGACATGAGCACAGAAATTTAGGTCTACTGAAAACGTATTTTCTTGTTTAACTTGACCTTCTTAGTCTAGGCTTTATGATTCTACTAATTTTCATCTGAACATTTATATTTAGGAGCATGTTCAATTGGAGAATCAGATTAATATATAAAGTTATTATTTACAAAGATTAGAAAGATATCCTCTGGCATCTGATGACAAAGCATTACTATGACTTGCTAAGTTGCATTATTTATTTTGTTTAGCATATTATCTAGAAAAGACACTGAGGTAACCCCTGTACACAGTGCTGTACACAGTGTACAGTGCTGGGGAAAGATGAGGCCATCAGTATAATTCAATATGCCTCCTGAAAATTATTTTTTAAATGTGAAAATGTGACACTAACTATTTAATTCAACAAAAACTTGAGTCCAATGGTTGGCATTTTGGCATATTAGGTTAAGCCTCTGCTTGTAATGCTAACATCCTGTGTCAGGCTACTGATTAGAATCTCAGCTACCCTACTTTACTCCCAGTCCAGCCTCCAGCTGTTGTGTCTGGGAAAGCAGCAGAAAATGGCCCAAGTCCTTGGGTCCTTACACGCACATGGGAGACCTGGATGAGGCTCCTGGCTCCTGACTTCTACCTGGTCCAGCTCCGGCCTTTTTGGTCATTTGGGGATTAGAAAGTGTTCCCTGACTTAAATCAGATAACCCCTTTCTCAGGGACCTCTCTTCATAGCTGTACGTACTACATGCACTTACAGGTGTATTTTTAGGTGAGTATATGATTATTGTCTTTCTGCTACTAGTCTGGATCTGTAACATATAAAGGACTTTATAAGGATTCAGACAGCAAAAGAACTGGAGCAATTAAATGTCCATGTACAAATTATAATTCATACTTATTGAAATGGTTCATTCATTCAATGGTCCACTCAACAATACCCTGCTAACTCACTAGGAGAGGGAGAAACCACCCCCCTAACTATGCCCTATCTCAGCAGGAAGCAGCCAGGGAGATTGTCAGTGTGTCCATTCCCTGTTTCTCTCTCCCCAGCCTCTTGTCTTTGTAACACCAGAAGTTTTTTTTTCCTTTCTTCCTACATAGGTATTAAAATGCTGGATCTGTGAGAACACTGGGCCTGAATCCCAGGCCTGATGAAACCACAACGATAGATAATGGAAAGGCCAGTACAATGCTTATTGCTCTGGGAGGCCTTTCACCTGGTGGTGACATTCCAAACTGCTAAAACAAAGCACTGTAAACTTCACCAAGGAGCCTTACTGCACGTCTCCCACCCCACCTCATCAAGAGGTCCATGTGGCACTCTGCACCTCCCCCAACAAGCAGCAGGCAGAGTCCCTTCTCATGCTGCTTGTGGGGCGAGGTGCAGAGCACCACATGGTTTCAAACTCCCTGCCTTCTGTCTGGGCAGGCTCAACCCTCCTTTCTCTTTACTGCCCCCTCCAAATTCTGTCCTCCCTAAAATAAAGTCTTCTCTACTTTAATTAGCTGCCTCTTCTCCTTCTTTGAACTCTGGAATCATAAAACCTAACATCTATAATCAAAAGTTTAAGAATTAAAAAAAAAACAAAAAACAAAAACAAAAAAAACAAACAAGGATTGGCTCCACTAAGAATATTCTCAAGAATATATTGTTTTCTTGGGGGCCAGCGCTGTGGTGTAGTGGGTTGAGGCCCTGGCCTACAGTGCCGGCATCCCATATGGGCACCAATTCAAGACCCAGCTGCTCCACTTATGATCCAGCTCTGTGCTATGCCCTGGAGAGCAGTGGAAGATGGCTTAAGTCCTTACCCGCATGGGACTCCTGGAAGAAGTCCTGACTCCTTGCTTTGGATCAGCACAGCTCCGGCCGTTGTGACTAACTGGGGAGTGAACCATTGGATGGAAGACTTCTCTCTCTCTGCCTCTCCTCTCTCTCTGTGTAACTCTTTCAAATAAATAAATAAATAATCTTTAAATATATATATAGCTTTCTTAATTACTACACTGAAAATGAACCAGAGAATATTATTAAAAATCCCTTTAAAAAAGATTTATTTATTTTATTTGAAAGGCAGAGTTACAGAGAGGCAGAGGCAGAGAGAGAGGTCTTCCATCTGCTATTTCACTCCCCAAATGGCTGTAATGACTGGGGCTGGGCCTATCTGAAGCTGGGAGCTTCTTCCAGGTTTTCCACGTGGGTGCAGAGGCCCAAGGACTTAGGCCATCTTCTGCTGCTTTCTCTGGCCCATTAGCAGGGAGGAGGATTGGAAGTGGAGCAGCCACAACTTTTTATGGGATGCCAATGTGCAGTTGGCGGCTTAACCCTTTATGCCACAACACTGGTCCCTGTCTAACTTTTTCAAATAAATACATAAATCTTAAAAAAAAAAAAAAAACTAAACACAAAAATAAAACCACTGGGTAATTTTAGCATTTTTATGGCCTAATTTTTACCTAATGAAGTAGGAGGTTCATTACCTGACATATTTTTGTTAATAGAATAACATCTTATCATGCCTTATTTAATGAAATTCTAAAATTTTATGTAAGATTTATATTTAATTAAATGTAACTGTGTCTAGCATCTTACTGTACTGACATACTAAAGTTTCATCAAACTGTAATGAAACACATGTCTTTTATATAAAGAGGATTTCTAATTTCTGTGGGAGAGCTATGAATGCAAACCCCCAAGCTTCTTTTAAATCAGGAACTATCTGGCTTGATACATATCTGGCTTACAATTAAGCATGGATAATGTGTCCTTGCTATAGGACAAGAAAGCAAGCATCAATTTATTAACAGGGCCAAATACTTTTGCTTCTTAAAAAGTAGTTATCTCAAAAATTCTGTCCTGACTCAATCTTCTACACATTTGTCCCAAACAGTGAAGATATTAAAATTAGTTCTTAAAGAATTACTCACCCAATGAAAGCCACCATCTGTTCCACTATGTGCTTGCTGAATGTTACTATAACAAAAATTTTCTGTAAGAAAAAGACCAGTTTAAACAAAGATTTAGTCATCAAAGACCCTAGTAAAATTTCACAATTCTGACAATAGTCTCAAAAAGGTAAAGTTCTGCCCCAAATTGCAATTTTTCAATTTTTTCTAAAATAAAAAACAAAATTTAATTAAAATGTTGTCTAGTTTGTATTTTAAAGATTCTGCTCTTAAACACAGTTTTAGTCTAACTAGGATATATGACCACTCCTGAGGGAAAATACGAATCATGAAACCCAAGACTGGGAGAGAATAGTGGACATTCACATGTTCTGGGTATCTAGGACTTGTGCATACCACTGCAGTCTTGAGTTCCTGAGCTTCACCACTGAAATCAAAGCTGACAACACAGATCTGAGCTAAATCTAATCCAGAGAAAAAGAAGGAAGGAAGGAAGGAAGGAAGGAAGGAAGGAAGGAAGGAAGGAAGGAAGGAAGGAAGGAAGGAAGGAAGGAAGGAAGGAAAACAGGGAAGGAGGGAGGGAGGGAGGAAACAACAACAACAAAAATCTGTACATCTTTCAGGGAAAGTTTTTAGAAAAGCACCATAAAAATTCTGTTCCCAGACTTGGAATGAGCTCAGCCTTTCAGGCTTATGGCTGAACTGATAAGATCCAGGACATATTCAGTTAGGTGGTAATGAGGCACTCTCTCCATTAATTAGAGATATTAATACTGCAGCAAATGTTAACATAAAGGAAAACACAAACTTCTGTTACCGGTTTTCAGGAGCAGAGAGGTAAGGATACTTCTTCAAAGCCTAAAGAGGTGTACTAATTTTTCTAAAAATTGTAAATGTTTTTAGTTTATAAAATAAATAAAGAAACAAAAGTTATACAGGTTCAAAGAAAGGAAAGTTTAAGCTTAGATGAAAAAAAAAAGATTTATTCAAAAGGCAAATTTACACAGAAATAAGGAATAAGGAGCGACAGATTTTCCATTGGCTGGTTCACTCCCCAAATGTTGGCAACGGCCAGGGCTGGACCAGGCTGAAGCCAGGAACCTGGAACTTCTTCAAGGACTCCCACATGGGTACAGGGGCCCAAGCCATCTTCCACTGCTTTCCCAGGCACATTAGCAGGGAGGTGGATTAAAAATGGAGCAGCCGGGCCTCAAACTGGTTACCATATGGTATGCTGGCACTGTAGACAGTGGCTTAACTTGCTACACCACAGCCCAGGCCCTAAGGTTAGCAAAGGGCAGATAATTATCTAATTAAATATGAATAATTCTAGATTCTCTCTCCACAGTCCTAGTAACAAACTTTTCAGTGCTGTCACTGTTTTAGCAAAGGATGGATAATTATCTGATTAAATATCAATAATTCTGGATTCTCTCTCCATAGTCCTAGTAAACTTTTCAGTGCTATCACTGTTTGTTAAATACTTAACTTTAGCCAATATAACAATAGGGGAGGAGGAAAATACTACAAATAACAAGTCTTTTAATCTACTCATGATGAATCTCAAGAAAGTGGGTAGTTAGGCCAAAACATACTATTTCAAGTAGAAGACTAATGCTGTAATGTGTACAGTGTATGAATATTATGAAGCTAACAAGACAACTATTATAGATATTTTCGAGAGGAAAATATTAATATATGAGATTCCATACTAAAAGCCAGTTACTTGAAGTTATAATTTTATTAATCATCTGAACTAATGTTTTTGCCTCTCAGCCTTTCACCACCATGATATTTCCTTACTATAATTTCTTAATATTAAAAATAAGCCAATACCCAGATAGTTGCGCAATATCACTAAACAAAATAAGGGGCCGGCCCTGTGGCGCAGTGGGTTGATCCTCTGCCTGCAGCGCCGGCATCCCAGATGGGCTCCAGTTCTAGTCCCAGCTGTCCCTCTTCTGGTCCAGCTCTCTGCTGTGGCCTGGGAAAGCAGTGGAGGATGGCCCGGGTCCTTGAGACCCTGCACCCCACACGGGAGACTGGGAGGAGGCACCTGGCTCCTGGCTTTGGATCAGCGCAGCTTCAGCCATTGCGGCCATCTGGAGTGTGAACCAACGGAAGGAAGACCTCTGTGTCTCTCCCTCTCACTGTCCGTAGCTCTACTTCTCAAATAAATAAATAAATAAAATCTTAAAAAAAAATAAGGAAAGGGCCGGCGCCGCGGCTCACTAGGCTAATCCTCCGCCTTGCGGCGCCGGCACACCGGGTTCTAGTCCCGGTCGGGGCACCGGATTTTGTCCCGGTTGCCCCTCTTCCAGGCCAGCTCTCTGCTATGGCCAGGGAGTGCAGTGGAGGATGGCCCAAGTGCTTGGGCCCTGCACCCCATGGGAGACCAGGAGAAGTATCTGGCTCCTGCCATCGGATCAGCGTGGTGTGCCGGCCGCAGCGCATCGGCCGCAGCAGCCATTGGAGGGTGAACCAACGGCAAAGGAAGACCTTTCTCCCTGTCTCTCTCTCTCACTGTCCACTCTGCCTGTCAATAAAATAAAATAAAATAAAATAAAATAAAATAAAATAAAGAAGCTGGATCAGAAGTGGGGTAGCTGGGACTCAAACAGGCACTCCAGTTTGCTGTTGCACCACAGTGCCCTCCCCCCCCAAAAAAAAATAAAAAAAAAAATAAGGTTTTCTTTTTATATGAAGCAGCTTGAAAATTCACTGTTAGGGAAGACATAAAATGTGTCACACATTTAAGAACATATGTTTCAGAGTCTTTTAGGCTGGAGGTCTGAGTGAGGATACTACCAAATAAACAAAAGGCATAATTCACCAAATAGCCCTATCAAGCACTGGCACAGAGAAAACAAGGGGAAATGCATAGCACAAAAAAGAAAGAAAGGTGTAGGAATTACTGGTGCCATTCGGACCAAAGAAGCCATCTGTGAAAGGAGGGGCCAGCTAAGAAGGAATCTTAGATTCGGTGATCAAATGTTTACTAAGTGCCTTACTAAGTACTACATGCTATTCTAAATGTTAGAGCACTTCAGTGAACCAAGAGACACTTTTCCTCTCCTGCAGCTTATAAAAATCCCATGTATGAGCCGGCGCCATGGCTCAATAGGCTAATCCTCCACCTTGCGGCGCCGGCACACCGGGTTCTAGTCCCGGTCGGGGCACCGGATTCTGTCCCGGTTGCCCCTCTTCCAGGCCAGCTCTCTGCTGTGGCCCGGGAGTGCAGTGGAGGATGGCCCAGGTGCTTGGGCCCTGCACCCCATGGGAGACCAGGAAAAGCACCTGGCTCCTGGCTCCTGCCATCGGATCAGCGCGGTGCGCCGGCTGCAGCGGCGGCCATTGGAGGGTGAACCAACGGCAAAGGAAGACCTTTCTCTCTCTGTCTCTCTCTCTCACTGTCCACTCTGCCTGTGGGGAAAAAAAAAAAATTGTGGAAAATGGAATTAAAAAGTTCATTTAAAAAAAAAAAAATCCCATGTATGTTGGTGTGCTGATGGTGGGGAAGGTAGGGAAACAATAAATACCCAGGATCCATAGGTCATATGGTAAATGAAGTGACATGAATGAGTATGCTCACTTCCTTCATTACTTAGGAGAAAGGCAATGTCTCTAATATCTCTAAAGGTAGACAACTTGAACCTGTCCGTTAGAAAGGGATCTCCTGATCTATCCTATGAGGTGGGTTGATTTGAATATTTTAGGGGAAGGTTAATAGCTGGCAAGACATCAAAAAACATAATTATTAACAAAGAAGGCTGTTAATCTGAATTTAAGCTGAGGAAAAAGGGAAGGAGATGGGTGTTTGGCTAACCCACATTCCACATCAGAATGCCTGGGCTCAGAACCTGACTCCAGCTTCCTACCAATGCAGGCCCTGGAAGTCAGCAGTGACAGAGCCACAGCTGGGTTTCTGCCACCATGTGGGACACCTGGATTGAGATCTCACCCCATGCCCAGCCTCTGCTGTCGTGCGGGCATGTGAGAATGAACCAGCATATGGGAGCTCTTTCTCCCTCGGTTTGTCTGTCTTTCAAATAAATAACAGGATAAATAAAGAGAAGTTTTTGCTTTTGTTTTAAAGGAAAGAAAGAAAATCAGATGAGAGAACAGGTTTACTATGTGAGTACAGAAAAATCTGTGTGTGGAGATTTCCTCCCTATTTTTTTCAGAAATGGCTAAAATGTTTATATTACTCACTAATATTGCTTACCCAGGAATGAGAAATGCTTGTTCTAAGCTACATCTGGGTGTACATCAAGTGACATGCCTTTACGAAGTATGTCACCATGAGACAACGGAACATAGCAAACATATCCCATGGGCCTAGTTTACTGAACGAACTCAGATACTTTCCTTTTGGAACACAAATAGACTTTAGTTTTCTCTTTGTCCCTCCACATGGATACAGGGAATGAGCTTTGACTTGACAGAACTACGCTGGAATTCCAGGGCCTTAGGCAAGTATTTTACCTACTCTAATACAGTTCCATCATCCATGAAACATAGAAAATAACTACTTTATAGTGCTGTTCTGACAATGAGATAACCTATGCAAATTATCTGGCACAGGTCCTGATAAAAAGTAGGCATTAAACAATTTAGTTTTCTTAGTCATGTAAATATTTTAAAGTTAAGAAAGAAATGTAAAAGAATGAAAAGAACACTGAACTTGAAGCCAAAAGACAGGTTCAAATTCCAGCTGTTACTCTCTTAGGCAACTATTACTTATTAACTTCAGCTTGACAAATATAAAAGGGTTGTCTGATTCCTCTATCCTAGGATTACACTAAGTACCTTAAAGTGTGAGTACTATACAAAATTAAACATTATCATAATTTAAAAAATAAATCTATTGAGAATGTTTTCAAATACACTAGTTTTGAATCTTTCTGTAGTAATTGGTCTGATGTTATACACCCTATCACAATAAATAGGGTACTGATATAAATTTTGCTGTAATGTATAGAATGCTAGTAAATTTAAGAGGTATAAAGCAGGGGCCAGTGCTGCGGTGTAGCTGGTAAAGCTGCTACCTGGAACACCAGCATCACATATGGGCACTGGTTTGTGTCTTGGCTATTCCACTTCTGACCCAGCTCCCTGCTAACAGCCTGGGAAAAGTAATGGAAGATGGTCCAAGTGCTTGGGCTCCTGCCACACATGTGGGAGACCTGGAAATGCCTCCTGGCTTTGGTCTGGCCCAGTCACAGCCTTTGCAGCTATCTGGAGAGTGAACCAGTAGGTGGAAGATATCTCTCTCTCTCTCTCTTTCAAATAAATAAACATTTAATAATACTTAAAAAAAAAGAGAGAGGTATAAAGCAGGACACATAGGGGCTGATGTTGTGGCTCAGCACATTGGGCTACTACCTGGGAAGCTGGCATCTCATTTGAGGACAGGTTTGAGTCCTGGCTGCTCAGCTTTCAGTTCAGCTCTGTTGGTGCATCCAGGAAGGCACTGCAAGATGGCCTGAGTGCTTGGACTCTACTATCCATGTGGAAGACATGATGGAGTTCCAGGTCCCCAGCTTTGGCTTGGCCCAGCCCTGGCTGTTGAAGCCATTTGGGGAGTGAACCAGTTGATGGAAGATCTCTTTTCTAAGCCAGGAGCCTGGAGCTTGTTCTAGGTCTCCCACATGGGCCATCTTTCACTGCTTTCCCAGGCCATAGCAGAGTTGGATTGGAAGTGGAGCAGCTGGGACTCAAACCGGCACCCAAAAGGGATGCCAGCACTGTAGATGGTGGTTTTACCTGCTACGCCACAGTGCCAGCCCCTAATCTTAAGCAAAGTAACAGCACTGCAATATTTACAAAACAGTATTCAGAGAGTGGGTATTTGGTCTATCAGTTAAAACACCCATACCCTTCACTGGAATGCCTGGGTTTGATTCCTGGCTCCTGACTCTAGCTTCCTGTTAATGTACTGTAGATCCTGGGAAGTGGCAGTAATAGCTCATGTGATTTGGTTCCTGCCGCACATGAGAGAGACCTAGATTGAATTCCCTGCTTCTGGCTTTGGCCTGGCCCAGCTCCAGCCATTGCAGGCATCTGAGGGAGTGAGCCAGTAGATGGAGGGAGATTTGTCTGATTCTCAAAAAATAAAAACACTTAAAAAGCAATAACCTGTATTCACTGAACAAAATACTTAACATTAGTAGAAGAGATATATTCTTTGAAGGAGGAAAAACATATCCTTGAGATTCTGAGAAATTATTACAGCAGGATAGGAGAGCCCAGCTCAATAAACTCATCTCAAATCTAAGATGAGAAATTGGGGTCAGGAACAGGCATGTGGTATGTAGTTAGCATGTTGACTGAGATGCCTGATACTGTACTGATACTACTATGCTGGTTCGAGTCTTGGTTTCCTAACTTCTGATCCTGTGTCTCGTGAATGCACATCTTGGGACACACAGAATGACAGCTCAGGTACTTGGGTCCCTCCACTCATGTTGGAGACCTGGACTGAGTTCTAGGCCCTGGCTTTGGCCTGGCCCAGCCCTGCCTGTTGTGAGCATTTGGGAGTCAAGCAGTAGACAAAAGAGTCTATCTGTCTCTCTATCTCTCTGCCTTTTAAATAAAATGAAAATAAACAATATTAAAAAAAAAAAACTCTAAACTCCAAATAGTACTTACAAAAAAATAAAGAAACTAGGGAGGTAGGGGCAACTAATGTTTTCCTGTTTTATTCTTCCCTTCTAAGAGCCAGAGGCAGAAGTGCTAAGAAGAAACTGGGGAAATATGCTATTTATACTTTTAACTATTATGGAATCATATGAGGATACAAAACATTACTTCACTGTTCTTTCCTTTCTTGACTACCTCTCTTTGTTGCAAATTACACTGATTGAAAACAAACTTGCAGTTAATTTTTATTTTATTTTAGTAAGATCTGCCCTTAGAAGGAAATAATTCATATCATATTTCTGGAAGCACATACCCACTACCCCATTATTTGAATCATTTGCTTCTTTTTTTCAAGTACGTATGAATAGAGGAGACAAAGTAGACAGACGTACCCAAATACCCTATCCTATTTGGTTAAGAGTTGCTTTGAGGACTAGCAGATTCTCACTTCTCTAACCACAATCTACATCTTCTTGCCTCTTCAGAGACCCTTTTCTTCCTCATTTTCCCCCATGCTGACATCTGGCTGATTTTCGGTAAAGGATACTGGTGCCAAGAAAGGAAGTGCTAAGTAGAGCTGCTATATAGAGTATACGAAAGAAAAATGAGAATCAGTGAAAGGCAGTATTCTCTCAGCTTGTGGTCAGTGAAGAAACTACTTTTTTCTTTTTACTATATATGTGAAAATGGTGTACATTTTCCTGCACAGGAATACTACTTTTGTTTGGTAGAAATCTTGGTTTGGGAAGGGCGCTTGGTCTATTAATTAAGATATCAGTTAAGATGCCTGCTTCATATAGAAGTGTCTGGGTTTGAGTACCAGTTTTGCTCCCAACTCCAGTTTCCTGCTAACACGGACTTTGGGAAGCAGCAGTGATGACTGAAGTAATTGGGTCTCTGTCACCTACGTTAGTGGCCTGGGTTGAGTTTCTCACTCCCAGATTTGGTCCCTAGCCTGGGACCATCGCAGTTACTATGGGATGTGGAACAGCATGTGGGAGCTCTCTCTGCTTGTCTTGCTTTTTCTCTTCTGGTTCTCTGATAAATAAATTTAAAACAAACATCTAAAAAGATTTAGTATGCTAAAAATCTGACATTAAAAAAAAATCTTGGGGTAACAAGTTTCACAAAGAAAGAAGGCAGGAAAGAGAAAGGAAGGAAGAAAGAGGGAAGGAAAATGAGATCCACTAGTCTCCAAATGAGTCAATGCTTTTATTATCTCAATAAGTTATAACTAAAAGAGCAGAGATGGTAATTTAACAGTTCTCTTAGGAATGAGCATATGTTTCAATGCCTTATAATAGATTCATCATCATGAGGTATGAATCAGGGAGTATGATTACCTGGATATGCATTTTAATTATTGCTTTCCCAATCAGGGTTGCACCAAAGAAGGTCCAAAAAGGTACAAGAAAATGTCCACATGTTATTCCAGCCAGATCAAATAAAGGATTTGGAATCTATAAAGAGGAAAAAATAAATTACCTTAGATATAACCCAAAGAACAATTTAATTTTACCACTCACTGGTAGGTGTTATTCTGCTTTAAGCCTTGCTTACACAGCCAATCAAGGGAAAGGTTCTGGTCAGCACTAGACTGTTCAGAAGGCGCTTAGGCAAATGTTCTCATGTGTCTACCACCACTCATACTCATCTCAGGCTGCTGTTCAATCTGTTCACAGTGAACCAAGCTGTTCATTTGCTTCCATTACTCCTGGCTAATGCCCCATGTACATCTATCTTTTTAACATGAGAACTGGATAATGCCAACAGACCCACAGGAATTTTATCCTATTCAGTAGTTTCTTAGTCATTTGATGGCTGTTTTCTATGGGAAGGTCTGAGGGAAGAGCCTTAAGGATATTTCAGTAGTAACTAGGGTTCTAAAATCTGTAGCCTGAAATATGAATATTAATTAGAATTGCTTACAACTTTACCATTTTAATAAACTCATACAGGTGTTAATGGCAGATGTGTTTTCATTTTCTACATTAGAAAATTATTTCTTTTCTATTTTATGAGAGTCCAAGGCTGTGGAGATATGTGACACATTTTGGAAAGAATATCAAGTGTAGAAATATGAGAGCACATAGATTCAGATGTTTTGAATACTCAGTCCCACACAAAGAAATGATTCACAGTAAATACCTTTCCAACATTCCCACGTTGTAAGAATGCTAAGAGACAATTTCATGTACAAATGCAAAGAAACCACAAGCTGTTTTTGAGCACTTACTTCATCCATTTTTCTCCCACAGAAGTACTCTGCCCTTGTGGCTGCTGGCTGAATCATTTATTAGCCAATTAATTTATAAGATTTCAGTTTTAACCACTGAAAAGTCTAGTTGCTTAAGAAAAATTTGTTACATATGGTTTTTTAAAAACAATTCTGTGACTAATTTATAATTCATTATTTTGTCATTAACACTTGGAATCAATACCTCATTTTTGTTTTTCTCACCTATTTTCAAACACTGTGTAATTTCTTCCCTTACAACCATGTAATAACAGTATCACCTACACAGGATCACATCTGCCATATATATATTTTTTAGATTTTTTATTTATTTGAAAGTCAGAAAGAGAGAGAGAGAGAAGGAGAGAGAGGGAGGGAGAGATCTTCCATCCGCTGGTTCACTACCCAAATGGCTGCAACGGCCAGCGCTGGGTCAGGTTGAAGCCAGCAGCTAGGAGCCTCTTCCAGGTTTCCCACATGGGTGCAGGAGTCCAAGCACTCGGGCCATGCTCCACTGCTTTCCTAGTTGTGTTAGGAGGGAGCTAGACTGGAAGTGCAGTAGCCGGGTCTTGAATGGGATGCTGGTGCTGCAAGCGGCGGTTTAACTTTCTACACCACAGCGCCGGTCCCGATCTGCTATATCTTATATTATGTTACTCTGAAAAGTCTGTGAATTATAATATTTTCCTTTATTATCAGGCTGGCTTCAGGTTGAAACAGAAATAAACTTAAATTATACAAGATATGTAAAGGCTGAGTTGATAAAAATTAGAATTTGTTAACATGTTAGATATCCCATTCTATGTTGGAAACTCTCACAACAGCATAATCAATGCATATTATTAGATATGTGTATTTTTTTCAACTTTTAACAAATATACTGGAAAGAAGGTTAAAATTAAAAGAACTATGCAGTTCCTTTGCAACTTTCCATAAATTAAGAATTTTATTGTCTTAGTTTAAATGATAACAAAAAAATTAATAGACTCCTTTTCAAGATAAATCAAGTATACACAAATACAGATATTAAAATGTTTCTAAAGGAAAAACTCCTAGAGGATCAAATTGATCTTTCAGTTTATTTTAAATACTGATAACACCTAATCAAGCATAAACAAGAGTAGCCAGGGGCCTGGGGTTGTAGTGTAGTGGGTAAAGCTGCTACCTGCAACACCCGCATGGGCACTGGTTCACGTCCTACCTGCTCCACTTTCAATCCAGCTTCCTGCTAACAGCCTGGGAAAAGCAGAAGATGGCCTAAGTGCTTGGGTCCCTGCATCCACATGGGAAACTGGAAGAAGCTCCGGGCTTTGGCCTGGCAGAGCCCTGGCCGTTTAGGTCATCTGGGGAGTGAACTAGCAAATGGAAGATATCCCTCTCTCTTTTCTCTCTAACTCTGACTTCCAAATAAATAAATAAATCTTTAAAAACATGGTAAGTAAAATTTAAAAAAGTGGTTATTATATAAAGTAGATTTTTGGCAGTTAGGACACAGGCGTAGATGACTACCAAAGAATTACTTTTTGCTTTATTAAATAAAAAATACACATATTTTCTACAGAAATATTGAAACCTAACCTTTACTGAGTTCTCTGACTTTTTACACACTTTTCTAAAGGCTTTACTTCATTAACATACTTAATTCTCACAATGTGTTACACCCATTTTACAGATGAGAGTAGTAACACATACAGGTTAAGGGATTTGTCCAGGGTAAATGGTGGCAGAGCAGAATTCAAATCCAAGCAGGGAGCATCTCAAGCTTGTTCTCTTTGTCTCTAAGCTAAGAATGCTGTTACTAGTAGGAGCCTCAGCTGGGTCCCATTCTTCTGGGCTTCCATAGTACCTTTTCTTTATTACTGTATTTCTAAAGTCTCTCATTAGACTTCAGGATTCTTGAGAAGAGGGAATGAATATACTTTTTCCTTTCTTTACTCTCAGAATGCAATAGTTGACTGGAAGCTGATGAATCACAATAACAAGTTTATGTTGTAGGCACTGCGTTAATCACTTGCATATATAATCTTAAGTCCTCATATCAGTCTTTGCAATGAGTGTCCTAAGGCCCCATTTTAAAAACTAGAAAACTAAGGCTCAAAGAGAATAAGTTGACTGAGATTAAATGGCTAATAAAAAGATAAAAAGTCACAACTTTTTTTTTTTTTTTTTGGACAGGCAGAGTGGACAGTGAGAGAGAGAGACAGAGAGAAAGGTCTTCCTTTGCTGTTGGTTCACCCTCCAATGGCTGCCGCGGCTGGCGCGCTGCAGCCGGCGCACCGCACTGATCCGATGGCAGGAGCCAGGAGCCAGGTGCTTTTCCTGGTCTCCCATGGGGTGCAGGGCCCAAGCACCTGGGCCATCCTCCACTGCACTCCCTGGCCACAGCAGAGGGCTGGCCTGGAAGAGGGGCAACCGGGACAGAATCCGGCGCCCCAACCGGGACTAGAACCCGGTGTGCCGGTGCCGCAAGGCGGAGGATTAGCCTAGTGAGCCACGGCGCCGGCCAAGTCACAACTTTTTTATGAACTTGAGTCAGCCTAACTTTCAAGACTACTCGCTTTTATCACTGTTTCACACTACATTCTATCTACAACTTGCTGAAATAGTTGTAGTCAATAATGTGATAAGCAGCTATATTAAAAAGAAGTCATATTATGAAAATACCTAGTATTCTGAGGATCACTAGATAGTAATTTAGATATATGTGTATTTTAGAATCTCTCTATAATACTGATATCACTTCATAAATTTTGGTAACAAATGGTCTAATTTTTGGTCAATTGCTTTGCTAAGGTGGGAGAAAGTTCAAAGATGCAGTATGCATGTTCTAGAACATAATAGATAAAGTACCTATATATGTCAGCAGACAATAATTTTGTGAATTTTATTTATAATCACAGCCTCATATCAACTAGATGCCTTGTTAGTCTGGCCAAATCCTCCACTGAACTACCAATAAGTATATATAGGCGACCAAAGAAAATTCTGGTTGAAGTGCTCCTCTTGGATATTACTGTTTCTAGTACGTTAGAAAGGGACCAGGATAAATGCAAGCTCACCAAGGAATGTCAGTCTCACGAATCTGAAATTTAAGACATTCAGTTTTAGACATAAATGGCTTCTTAGTTCACAATAGCCAAAGCCTTTAACTTTGCCACAGAAGATTCTATTACCTCGCCAGGAGTTAAGGCACTTAAGACAGGTTTCATATGAATTTGTCCCTGGAACTAACACTTGAAACTTTAGAAAAAGAGCTCCCATCTATTACTTTGTAGAAAGAACAAAGTCATTATTTGGTCAAATGCGTTCACTATAAATTTTTTATGGAAAAAATGGATTTTTTTCTGGTTTGTTCTTACTGAATCAAGTCATTTGGGCCTGAAGTCATCATTGGGTGACGAAATATCTAAAATTCGATAAACAAGATGTAATACTATCCAACAGAAAACAGCCTAATTAGTAAGGTGAGTGATTCATAAAGCTAAATACCAAATAAAAGTGATAGCATTTTTGTTTCAACAGGAATCTACCTTTTAAGAACAAACTAGATCAAAATATACTACTATCATTTAGTAAAATTTCTCACTTTTAATATAGTTTACTTACTGAAGCACAGGCCAAAATTCCAAAAAATCCAACTTTCTGTACTAGGTTTTGAACTGCGAGTTTAGCCCGAGAGGCAAAGTCCTGCAAAAAGGAGGATTTTAAAACACTGTAATTATGCATATATATATAATATAAATATGAACAATAAAAAAGCAAAATATAAAAGGAAGACAAAATATAAAAGGAAGACAACTCTTTATAGGGGTTATTGCATTAAATACCTCACCTGATGGTACTGATTCACTTAATAAGATGATTAAAAAAATAACAATAGGCTGTTCAGTAGAATACATGCAAATAAAATCTCAGAATACTGCCTGTACATCCTTAAGCTTTTACTACATTTTAAGACTAAACCAAAACACTGTCACTTTAGGTACAGGATTCTTTCTCGGTTCTCTAGGCATGAACAAAATATTGTAAGCCAACCATAAATCAATTAATTCTTTTAGAAATATTGGCCCAGCACACCTTTTTCTTCTGTCTCCTACAACTAGCCAGACATAACCCTTGATTAATATCAGAGTAGGAAGCCGGCGCCGCGGCTCACTAGGCTAATCCTCCGCCTTGCGGCGCCGGCACACCGGGTTCTAGTTCTGGTCGGGGCGCGGGATTCTGTCCCGGTTGCCCCTCTTCTAGGACAGCTCTCTGCTGTGGCCCGGGAAGGCAGTGGAGGATGGCCCAAGTGCTTGGGCCCTGCACCCCATGGGAGACCAGGATAAGCACTTGGCTCCAGCCTTTGCATCAGCGCAGTGCGCTGGCTGCAGTGCGCGGCCGCGGCGGCCATTGGAGGGTGAACCAACGGC
This sequence comes from Oryctolagus cuniculus, assembly GCF_051225735.1. Taxonomy (NCBI): domain Eukaryota; kingdom Metazoa; phylum Chordata; class Mammalia; order Lagomorpha; family Leporidae; genus Oryctolagus; species Oryctolagus cuniculus. Next base: position 35,062,735 of record NC_142883.1, on the reverse strand, counting down.
AAAGGAAGACCTTTCTCTGTGTCTCTCTCTCTTTCACTGTCCACTCTGCCTGTCAAAAAAAAAAAAAAAAAAAGAGTAGGAAACTAAGATTTTCAATCAGCCTGTGAAGACACCTCTGCTGACTGCAAGCCAAAAGATGGCAAAGATGGTTATATTATGTTCATCACAAAAGCAAAATATTTAAATTTTAAAATGTTTTAATTAACATTTAAATGTTTAAAATGTCTTTTAAACTTTAAAATGTTTCATTAACACTTTAGCAATCCTGGGGTATAGGTAGAGCAGACAGTATCATACCCAGTCTATAGAACACAAAACTGGGGCTGGTGCTGTGCCACAAGAAGTTAAGTCTCTGCCTGTGGCACCAGCAATCCGGTATGGGTACAAGTTCGTGTCCCAGATGCTCCTCTTCTGATTCAGCTCTCTGCTATGGCCTGGGAAAGCCAATGAAGATGGCTCGAGTGCTTGGGTCCCTGCACTTGCGTGGGAGTGCCGGAAGAAGTTCCTGGCTCCCAGCTCTGGACGTTCTGGCCATTTGGGGAGTGAACCAGTGGATGGAAGACCTCTCTCTCTGTCTCTCCCTCTCACTCTATTTCTCAAATAAATAAATACATCTTTAAAAATAAAAAAAAAGAGTACATGTCTTTTAAAAAAAAATAGAATACAAAACTGCAGCCCAGAAAGTTCAAGTGCTAAAGATCATAATTTTAGAAGGGGCCAAGACATGACTCAATACTGAGACTCTGAAATCAGTGCTTTTTACCTCACGATACCACCTCTTCCCAGGCTTAAACTTGCATTAATTGGCTGGCTAGGTTATTTCTCTGATTTTTTTCTTTCAGCATGTTAAAGGTACAAGTATGTACACATAAACACAAAGATACACACACACACTTCGCGGAAGTCTCAATTTTTTTTTGGTTTTGAAATGACATATACTCTATTCTAAATTCAAATGAAAATGGTTAATATGATAGCAAAATTAGCTATTGTGTGTCTTTTTTTTTTTTTTTTTTAAGATTTACTTATTTATTTGAAAGGCAGAGATACAGAGAGGCAGAGGCAGAGAGAGGTCTTCCATCCACTGGTTCACTCCCTGGATGGCCGCAATGGCCAGAGCTGCGCAGATCTGAAGCCAGGAGCCAGGAGATTCTTCCAGGTCTCTCAGGTGGATGCAGGGGCCCAAGGACTTGGGCTATCTTTTCCTGCATTCCCAGGCTATAGCAAAGAGCCAGATCAGAAGTGGAGCAGCCGGGACTTGAACAGGCGCCCATTTGGGATGTCGGCGCCTGCAGGCGGCTGCTTTATTCACCACGCTGCAGTGCCAGCCCCTAATAAGTGTCTTTTTAAGAAGTTTTTGTATCATAGAATCTCTTTTCTCTTCAGTCCATTGCTCTAATACACAATAATCTTATAGAAAGATCAGAATACATGGACTGGCAAGGTGGCAGTGGGTTAAGCCGCCATCTACAGCACTGGTATCCCACATGGGCACTGGTTTGAGTCTCAATGCCCAACTTCCAACCCAGCTCCCTGTTAATGCACCTGTGGAAAGCAGAAGATGGCCCAAGTGCTTGTGCTCCTGTATGCATGTGAGAGACCCAGATGAAGCTCTTGGTTACAGCAATTTGGGGAATGAAATAGCAAATGGAAGATCTCTCTCTCTCACCGTGACTTTCAAATAAATTATTTTTTAAAAAAAGGTAAAAAAATAAACAACCAGAATTTTTATGTAGTCTCTAATATATAAAAATTAGTTTTTATAGATCAAATGATACAGACAAAATAAAGTGGTGTAGTTAGAAGGTCTAGTGTCCTGTTTTCCTTTATCTTAATTTCAAGCTTTCAGAATCTTCCACTTATTTAAATAAGTGATTAGATAGTTCTACCATTTCAAACTAATGGCCTTTTTCTACTAGAGAGATAAATACACACACATGCAATTATGAGCTGGAAGACAGGTATGATTATACCAATCACTTTAAATTAAAAAAAGATTAAATATTATGCAGATTACCTATTATACTAAAACTGATTTCCTATATCTCTTTTCCTCTTTCCTTCTACAAAATAGGATATTTAAGACTACAGAAGCTTAAGGAAACGTGTTCTTAAAAATAATCTAAAAAATAAGTCAAATTAATGCAGCAACCAACACACAGGAACATGAAAAATAAGTAACTAGTCATTCACTTTGGGGCAGAATCTCTTTGCTCAACAGAATTAGGCAAGAACAAAAGAAAACAGATTCCTTGTTCTTTCAGATGTCTGGGTACCAATCATCAGTTATCCTTAAGGGTGCTTCAACAACCTTTACTTAAGCAAAAAAGAGTGAATCTATCTAAACAGTAAAGCAGAAACTTCCTTAAACTTCTTTTGTTTTCATCTGAAACTTGGCATATATTACAAGAACAACAAAGTGCCTTTTGTGAAAGGCCATCTACTAAAATTGGATTTCATAAACTTTATTATGTATTTAACACACAGTGACCATGCTAATTTCAGTTCCTATGATTTTTTCCAGGTCCTTCAAAATAATCTCAGAATTAAAATCACATTCATATATCAAGTAGTCCATGAACAGTCACTGACATTAAATGAACATGTACTCCGGACAGCTGTTTCCATGAGAAGAAATGAACAGCAGCAGAATCTGTGGTTTCAGGGAGCACCTTGTTGTTCCTTCCTCACCAGTGTGTGGAGGAGGTTCTCAGTATTTGTAACAAATTTAAAATATCTTACAATAGCCAAATAACTCTTAATTAGATTTCATAAACAAATTTATATTTTGTTTTTTATTTTAAATTTATTTTACTTTTTAGAGTCAAAGATATAAAACTTACTGATAATTGAAATGGTTTTAAAGGCTTTATTTAGTAATTTTGCTGAAATTATTCTTTTAATATCTAAATGATCTACATGTTAAATGTAATTTTTATCTCCTTGATGCTTTATAATTTTAAAAGTTCTCTGTTTTTCAAAGAACCTCAGCAGTTTTCCATTGTGTTAATTTGGTAGTGTCTTCCTATCATGTTGACTGTAAATATGTCAATGAATTAAACCATTTATATTCCCATTTGTCTTTAAAACACAAAAGGAGATTTTTACTCATTGTGTATTATTTCTTAACAAACCCCAGTATGCTCATGCACTTAACATCACCAAAAAAAAAACCTCTTTTTACTAAAGTTTGAAATAAGCATTTTCAACAAAATTTTCTGTTTTAGAAGTAAAATAAGTAAGCCAAGTAAAAATGTGCATGAATAATAAACAATAGCTTTAAGAGAAATAGAGGAAAATAATTACCAAACAAATTAGTAAGCTATTCAATTTTCAAGTTAAAAATCAAAGGAAATTAATATTTTAACAGTGTTGGAATATTTGTGGGAACAATGTAGCAAGTCTCATTTGGTTACTTCCTCAATGGTCATTTTCATTTTTTCAAAAGATCTGTATAAGTCAAGGCAAATTCCTTTTAATAGTTTCATTTCTCTGTATTCACATTTCACAACTTTTATCTATTTCACAATTTAAGTGTCTGAGAGGACAATTTCATTCTCTAACTCTATGTAAGTAAGAAACATGTATTTATAATTAGTAATCATAAACCATTTTCTCCTTTTCCCCAAACACTATAAGAAAACCGAGGAAGAAAAGTTAGCAAAATTCCTTATTAATGAAACTTCAAGAAAAGAAAGAAAAAGAGACAAAGCCTTAAAACCTGAAATTCCTGTACCATTATTACTGACATTTCTTTACCCTAAGATATAATTTATGATGAAGGAGTAGCCAAAATACAGTTGTGGGTTCGAGTCCCAGCTGCTCCACTTCTAATTCAGCTCACTGCTAATGCACGTGGGAAAGCAGAGGAAGATGGCCCAAGTCCTTGGGCCCCTGCACCCACATGGGAGACCGGGATGAAGCTCCTGGCTCCTGGCTTTGGTCTGGCCCAGCCCTGGCTGTTGTGGCCATTTGGGGAATGAACCAGCAGATGGAAGATCTCTCTTTTTCTCTCTCTCTCTCTCTTTGTAATTCTGACTTTCAAACACATAAGTAAATCTTAAAAAAAAAAAAAAAAAAAAAAGAAAAAGCAACAGATTCTCCCTAAACACATTAAATAAATACACTGTTACTGGATATAAATGTGTATTTGGTTAACATCACAATGGAAGTTTAAATTTTCTGCTTTTTATTTTTTTTAATTATTTTTATTTTATTTATTTGAAAGCCACAGTTACAGAGAAAGAGAGAGAGAGAGAGAGAGAGAGAGAGAGAGAGAGAGAGAGAGAGAGATATCTTCCATCTGCTGGTTTACTCCCCAAATGGCTTGGGCTGGACTGGGCTGACACCAGGAACATGGAGTCTCTTCCAGGTCTAGTATGTGGGTGCAGGGGCCTAGGAACTTGGGCCATCTTCCACTGCCTTCCAAAGCACATTAGTAGGGAGCTTATACAGGATGCCAGCGTCACAGGTGGTTGCTTTACCTGCAATGCCACATGCCAGTCCCAATTTCCTGCCTTCTTAATCCATTATATTCTTTTGTTAAAATTTCTGCTGTTCAGGATGCCTTTTTCCCATATCTGCTCCACTCCTGACTCCAGATCCCTGCCAGTGTGCACTCTGGAGTCAGAAGGTGATGACTCAATTACTTGGGTTCCTGCCACCACATGTGAGAACTGGACTGAATTTCTGACTTCTGGCTTTGGCCTAGCCCAGGCCTGGCTGTTACGGACATTTGGGAGTGAAGCAACAAATGGGAGATCTGACTGCCTGTCTCTCTGCTTTTCAAGTTAATAAAATAAAATTTAAAAATAACTAAAGGATAGGCGTTTGGTATAGTAGTTATAAAATACCACTTGGGATGCCATCATCCTGCATCAAAGGGTATAGGTTCAAGTCCTGGCTCCATTTTTCAGTTACATTTTGGGGGCAGCAAGACATGGCTCAAATACTTGGGTCCTTGTCATCCCTGTGAAAGATGTGGACTGAATTCCGGTCTCCTGGCTTTGACCTGGTGTAGTTCTGGCTGTACAGGCGTTTGAGTAGTAAAAAAGGTGATGGGAGATCTCTCTTTCAAATAAATAAAATAATAAAAATAAAAATAAAATAATAAAAATAAATGTTGTGATAAGGACTCTAAATAAGTAAAATACACATGTAGATGGAATTGTACAAAGAATACACCCACGTAACCACCACCGAGATCCAAACACACAGTATTACCAGAAACTCCAATGAAGGCATACTTTGTAATTTTAAAGTTTTCTTTCTTTACTTGAAAGCAAGAGTTACAAAGAGAAAAGAGAGATCTTCTATCTTCTGGTTCATTCCCCAGAAGGCTACAACTGCCAGGGCTGGGCCAGGTAGAAGCCACAAATTTTATCTAGGTCTCTCATAGGGTGGCAGGGGCCCAAGCACTTGGCCATCTCCTGCTGCTTTCCCAGGCTTATTAGCAGGGAGCTGGATCAGAGCTGGAACTTGAACTGCTGCCCATATGGGAAGCCAGTACCACATACGGTGGCTTTACCTGCTATGCAACAATGCCAGCCCCTTCATGACTTCTGTTACCAACATTAAATTTTTCCAATTTTTGAATGTTATATAAATAAAATTATATAGTATTTCCTCTTTGATGTCTGGCTCTTTTTAAAGGTTTACTTATTTATTTAAAAGACAGAGAGAAAGAGAGAGCAAGTGAGCAATCAATCTTCCATCCACTGGTTCACTCCCCAAGTGGCTGCAACTGCTGAGGCTTGGCCTGGCTGAAGACAGGAACTCCATCCCTGTCTCCCACATGGGTGGCAGAGTGCCAAAGCACTTGGGCGACATTCTTCTGCTTTCCCAGGCACATTAGCAGGGAGCCAGATTGGAAGTGGAGTGGCCTGGAAACAAAACATTATGGGATGCCGCAGTCCAAGGAGGTGGCTTAACCTGCTGAGCCACAACACAGGCCCCTACATATGGCTTCCTCAGCTCAATATTATTTCCTGGTGATTCAACTCTGCTGTTGCACATAGCAGTAATCAGTCTGTTCCCATTGTTTTGTATCATCCCATTGTATGGCTATGTCACATTGTATTTATTCTATTGTTGGGTGACATCAGAGCTGTGTGTGCAGTTTGGAACCATTATGATAACGCTGTTGTGAAAATGGCCAAGTACTTGGGCCCCTGGCACTAACCTAGGATATCAGGAAGAAGCTCTTGGCTCCTGGCTTCAGATAGGCCCAGCTCTGGCCATTGCAGCCATTTGGGGAGTGAACTAGCAGATGGAGGATCTCTCTCTTTGTGTCTCTCCCTATCTCTGTAATTCTTTCAAATAAATAAATAAATAAATCTTCTTAAAAAAAAAAGTGATTGTAGGGGCTAGTACTGGGGTATAGTGGGTAGGCTGCTGCCTATGTTGCTGGCACCCTATGTGGGTGCTGGTTCACATCCAGGCTGCTCCACTTCCAATCCAGTTCCCTGCTAATGCACCTGGGAAAGCAGCAGATGGCCCAAGTGCTTGAGTCCCTGTCACCCATGTGGGAGACCTGGATGGATTTCCAGGTGCCTGATACAGCCCTGGCTGTTGAGGACATTTGGGGAGTGAACCAGTGGAGGGAAGACCTGTCTTTCTGCCTCTCCCTCTCTCTCTGTAACACTGCACTTCAAAAATTATTTAAATATAAAATGATGGGCTATGAGTTATGAACAATAACAAAAGGAATTGGGAGTAATCTTAAACTGATTATTGAAAACATCTGCTAAATTCTTTGCCAAACAGGTCCATAATCCTAAAAATCTGAAAAACAACTAGAATAATTTAACTGCCTCTGGAAAATCATGTGCAGTTATGATAATTTCATGCTAGGAAAGATATAAAAAAATAAGATAACAATCCATGGGGTAAAAACAAGGTGGACAAAGAGACTTAGGGCTATTGGATATGAATACCAAATAATTACATTCTCTAGAAAGGGTCAAGAGGGAGCTGACTGAAATCTATAAAGCTATGAAAAAGAGGAAATGAGAAGTGTTTAACAAATATTTTTTTAAAGATTTATTTATTTAAAAGGCAGAGTTAGAGAGAGGCAGAGACATCCACTGGTTCACTCCCCAAATGGCTGCAATGTCTGGAGTTTGGCTGATCTGAAGCCAGGAGTCTGGAGCTTTTTCCAGATCTCCCATGTGGGTACAGGGGCCCAAGGACTTGGGCTATCTTCCACAGTTTTCCCAGGCCATAGCAGAGAGCTGGATCAAAAAGGATAGTCTGTTCAAGTCTCAAGGAAAGGGGTCTTTTTAGAGGCATTTTACAAAAGGTATTTGAGATACAAATCTGAAAGAAACATTTCACATTAGTTTAACAAAGGTAATCTACCTTTCACATTGAGAACTATGTCAGGCTCATTGCTTTTTTGTTGTTTGTTTTTTTTTTAAAAGATTTATTTTATTTATTTGAAAGGCAAAGTTACAAAGAGGTAGAGACAGAAAGAGACAGAGGTCTTCCATCTCGGGTTCACTCCCTATGTCCACAATGGCAGGAGCTGGGCCTATCTGAAGCTAGGAGCTGGGAGTTTCTTCTGGGTCTCCCACATGGGTGCAGGGGCCCAAGGACTTGGGCCATCTTCTACTGCTTTCCCAGGTGCATTAACAGGGAGCTGGTTGGGAAGTGGAGGAGTTGGGACTTGAACCAGTGCCCATATAGGATGCCAACTCTGTACGCTGGGGCTTTAATTGGCCACAGTGCTAGCCCCTAGGCTCACTGTTGTATGAACATCATAGAGTGTACTTCAACAAACTAGGATGACTATGACATCACTAGGTGATATGGCCTTACAGGACCAGCATCATGTATGTGGCCTACTGTTGACTGAAATGTGATTTTGCAGCATCTATGTATCTACTTTTTTTGGGGGGGAGAAGCACTGGATTAATAATATAATCATACTCACTTCCTGAGATCTCCACATAGTGCTTTAAAATCATGACAGTTAAGAGTTTCACACAGTAAAACTCAAGATAGGAAAAATGGAAAGAAGACTCTATGGAGAGAAATCTCCTTAAATAGCTAGGCAAGAAAAAACTATAGATCTATCATGGCAAACCATCAGCTTGGGTAACTTGAAATAAAAACACCTTGGCAACAGGGAATGAGCATAACAGTTACTCTGTTGTCTGTGTCTTTGATTCAGCTCTACTCTTGGTCCAGGACCTCTGGGAACACTCAGAAGTTATAACAGAGGGTGGGCTTGTATTTAGCATGTTACTGGTTTGCAAACTCATGAGCAAAAACACAGAAGCATACTTAATCTGCTGGTTCAAGTTGCAATGAAAGGGGCCTTCTTAGAGGCCATTTAACAAAAGGTGTTTGAAATACAACCCTGAAAAAACCGTTTTAAATTAGTTTAACAAAGGTAACCTAATGCTTACCTACTCCTTATTCTTTTTTCATATCTGTAAACAGGTGTGGAAATGAAAAGAACAAAGTAGACATATAATAAACCTATATTCCACTCCAATGTCCAAGGCAAACTAACAGGAAACACCTTAAATATTTATTACTTACTGTGCTTTGTTAATGACTAGGCTGTATTAACCTCTTATTTTTCATTTGAAAATCATCTGGTTTCAATTAAATTGCTTCACCATCAGCAATTTTTTTTCTATTTTAATTTGATCATTTAGAGTTAAGGAGCATGGCCAGAGCATAAACAATTTTAAGCTTCCATTATTCTGTATTCTTTCTTGTAAGGACTAGCTAGCTCAAAATGTTCTATAATGCTTCTTTTGTCCAACATATATATTGTTACAAAAAAGGAGGCAGAATCACAATAATTTTTAGAAAGTTGGATTTAAATATTTTTACTAAATTTGTCTTTATTAAATATTTATTTATTATTTGAAAGTCAATTAGAGAGAGAAAAAAAAAAAGAGAGAAAGACAGATGTATCTTCTATCCACTGGCTCAGTCCCCAGATGGTTGCAACAGTTAGGACTGAGTCAGGTCAAAGCCAGGAGTCAGGAGCTTCATCTGGGTCTCCCATGTGGGTGGCAGAGGCCCAAACACTTGGACCATCCTCCACCACTCTCTCAGGTGCATCAGCAGTTAGCTGAATCGGAAGTGCAGCAGCTGGGATGTGAACTGGTACCCATATGGGTTGCTGACATCACAGGTGGAGGTTTTTCCTGTTATACCACAATGCCGGCTCCTAAATTTACTTCTTAAATAAGTAAGTCTGGTTGAAGATGATAACGGTAAATGCAGAAATGCACATGGAAAATAAATGGAAACAAGAAAGCACAATGAGCAGACTTCTCAGTGGCCATTCAGCAGCTTGCGTCAAGTTGCACTATCTGTCCTGTTCAGTTAGTTAAAATTATAGGAATGAGTTAAATAAACAGAAGAGCCAGAAAAGGGAGAAAAGATTAAAGGCTAGGTGTGGGGTGGTAAGAGAACAGTTCAAAATAAAGTAAATGCTTCCTGAGAAAGGAAATAAAAGGAAGCATGAAGAATTCCAGCATAAATCATGCTAGATGTGCTTAGAAACTACAGACATAACTATTCTAAGTGCTACCTTTTCTTGCTGAAAAAATACAAGTGATCTTTGGTATCAAAATCTAACTGCAGCCAGTGCCACAGCTCACTAGGCTAATCCTCCACCTAGCAGCGCCGGCACACCAGGTTCTAGGCCAGATTCTGTCCCGGTTGCCCCTCTTCCAGTCCAGCTCTCTGCTGTGGCCCAGGAGTGCAGTGGAGGATGGCCCAAGTGCTTGGGCCCTGCACCGCATGGGAGACCAGGAAGAAGCACCTGGCTCCTGGCTTCAGATCAGCGCGGTGCGATGGCCACAGCGCGCTGGCCGCGGCGGCCATTGGAGGGTGAACCAACAGCAAAAGGAAGACCTTTCTCTCTGTCTCTCTCCCACTGTCCACTCTGCCTGTCAAAAGGAAAAAAAAAAAAAAGAAAAAAAATCTAATTGTACTAACAGTTGAAATACCCCACAACAAAATCCATCAAGAGACCACTTAACATTGCTTAATCTTCATGGTACTTTGTGGTAAAATCATGAGGCAGCTACGAAAGAAGATCTAGCTGACCTGCCTTTTCAAAAAATAAATGCTATTGGGTGGGGTTGGTTGATTTTGAAAGGAGAAACTACAGTAAGCATTGGTAGTTCTGACAACGCCTTGAATGATAAAGAAATGTGTTTAACATGTGTCTCTAATGTTCATTATGGTAAAGTTTATCAGCTTAACTCTATGCAAACAAGCAAGAGATCCTGAGAGCAGGAAGCTTTTTTGTGGAACTCCTGACGCAACACAAACCATAGCAGTTACTGCAAAGCTTAATGCAAACCCTCTAGAGTCCACGTTGACAAATTCTTTAACAAGCCCTGTGGTTACAGGGAAGCTGGTTTCACTCTGACTCACTCCTGCTCAAACAGTTTACTGGAAATGAAGGGGAGGGGGAATTTTCAGAGAAGTCATGTGATGGCCAGACAAACCACAATCAGTAAAGGTTCAACAGAGTCAAAAACAGGTCCCAGCAACAACTGACACTAGAAGTGTTCAAATGGCTCTCAAGTATGAGAATGAGTCCTGCTTAGTTTCAGATCATTTACCCTGAATTCCTTCATAAATCTATATATGTGAAGAAATAGATACTTCGTAGGGAAAAACCAGCAGGCATTGACATGGTGTAGGCAAGTGCAAATGCTTCAGAGGAAAATGTGTGTAAGAGAATAACATAAATGGGGTGCTAAAGCACTTTAGTGAGGGTATAATCATTATCGAATGCTTTCCCACAATCTCTAGACTTAAATGAGCAAATATTCTATCATCATCATCATCACAAGAATCCTTCATTTTCACTTTGTACTTTGAAAAGGCAATTTACTAGTTAAGAGTCCATTTTACTGCATAAAAAGAAAAGGTACTGGCCATAAGAATGAGAACTATCATTGTAAGTAATGAACTGATTGTGATTTTCTAGGTTTACCTAATAAAATAATGTGAATCACTTGAAATTTCAGAATAGGTTAAGGATCCTTCTAAACTAAAATAAGTTTTTTTAATTCTTAAATTTAATACAAACTAGTAGTCAAATATTTAAACTTAATTTGGAGATTTAGCTTTAATATAAGATTAAATGCAGGGGCCGGCGCTGTGGCACAGCGGGTTAACACCCCGGCCTGAAGCGCCAGCATCCCATATGCACGCCGGTTCGAGACCTGGCTGCTCCACTTCCCATCCAGCTTTCTGCTATGGCCTGGGAAAGCAGTAGAAGATGGCCCATGTCCTTGGGCCCCTGCACCCACCTGGGAGACCCGGAAGAAACTCCTGGCTCCTGGCTTCGGATTGGCACAGCTCCAGCTGTTGTGGCCAATTGGGGAGTGAACCATCGGATGGAAGACCTGTCTCTCTCTCTCTCTCCCGCTCTTTCTCTCTCTGCCTTTCCTCTCTCTGTGTAACTCTGATTTTCAAATAAAAATAAATAAATCTTTAAAAAAAGGATTAAATGCAATTAAAATAGAACCCAATATGCTCCTTTAAAATAACTTTAAATCCAGAAATTAAAATAGTTTTGGGGTAGGCATTTAATACAGGGTTAAAATGCTGATTGGGACACCTATATCTCCTATCAGAGTGACTAGGTTTGAGTCCCAGTTCCACTTCTAATTCCAGTTTCTAACTAATGTGCATCCTGGGAAATAGTGGTGATGGCTCAAGTCGTTGGATTCTTGCTGCCCACACAAGAGAAATTGATTAAGTTTCCAGCTCCTGACTTTGGCCTGGCCCAGCCCTGGCTACTGCAGGCACTTGCACAGTAAACTAGCACATGGAAGATCTTTCTTTCTCTATCTTTCAATAAATAAATAAATAAATAATTTACCTAAAATGGTCTACAGACTCATAAATAATATAGAAGGCCAAGCTAATCAACATAAATGGGGAAAATTGCATTCCTTTAAAAATGAAGCTTTAAGACTTTTAAATTTCTGAAACTTTGATAACAATAAGAAACAGTAAATTTCACACAGTTAGCAACCTAACATTGTGAAAGAGAATCCAAGGAGACAGATGGCATTTAGGAAAACACACTTACTCCAAACATATCCTTCCAAGTAAATATGTACAACATTCCTACTCTATTGTGTAAGCTTTAAATACAAAAATACCACAGCCACCCCCAACTCCCATTCCACATTACCACAGTAATAATGTCTTTTCAGGTACAGTAAGCAAATAAAATTACCTTATTCTTTAAACTCTTATTTCTAACAGTCTAATTTTTCTTTTTCGGGCTGGCGCTGTGGCATAGCGGGTGAAGCCACCACCTGCAGTGCCAGCATCCCATAAGGGTGCTGGTTTGAGTCCCAGCTGCTCCACTTCCAATCCAGCTCTCTGCTATGGCCTGGGAAAGCAGCACAAGAAGGCCAAGTACTTGGGCCTCTGCACCCTTGTGGAGACCTGGAAGAAGCTCCTGGCTCCGGATCAGCGCAGCTCCAGCTGTTGCAGCCAATTTGGGAGTGAACCAGCGGATGGAAGACCTCTCTCTCTGGCTCTCTTCCTCTCTCTCTGTAACTCTGACTATCAAATAAATAAATAAATAAATAAAGCTTTAAAAAATGTTTTTCTTTTTCTTTGATTATGCAGCTTATATAATAAAAAATTACAGCATTTCACAAAAATTGTTTTAATCAGTGTGAATTAAAAAATCTTTAAGTCATTTAACTTGATGTCTTTTATATTGTTTTTAACCTGTGCTTTCAGATGACTATTCAACTCGAAGATGCAAAACTGTTAAATCTTCCTTTCTTATATAAAACGAGTACCATGGTCACTACGTTTTACATTTTAGTTTGCAGCCGAGTAAGACTAAATATTAAGTAAACATGTTTCACCTGATGCTACATTTTCTCTCTGAATTGATATTCCATCATGTCTGCAAAACATCTACAACATGAGTAGTATGTGCAAGACTAGGCAGGCACCGTGGAAAACACAGATTTCTGAGGCCTCCTCTTAAGGAGTTTATAGACTTCTGGGAGAGAGAAGAAAAGTCATGAATAATTTTATAAGAAAATATAAAGTGATATGTGACATAAGAAAGCTAGAGCTACAGTGCTATAGGAATACAGAAGAGATAATGTGAAGAGAAGAGTGTGGGAGATGAGGTGAGGGTACCTGTTGCCTCCTAGGGTGAACATTATTAGCAAGAAGCTGGAATGGAAGTAGAGTAGCTGGGACTCCAACCAGGCAATGCAATATGGGATGCTGGCATCGCAAGTGGCATTCTTATCATCTGCTAAACACCCACCCCTCCATATTTATTTATAATTGACATATATTTATAGAAAACTATTTTTGTAGCTTTGTGTGGGAAAAGATTGCCGGGTGGGGAACAGTAGGAGTAGTGATCTTAGAAAGCTGCTGGGAAATGTTCAGGTAAGGGTTGATAAAGGTCTGAACCTGTAGTGAGAAGGGAAAGGGGAGTGCAAGTAGGAAGACAGTGGGGAGGCAGAACCAATAAGCTTTGAGGAATGAGCAGATATGGGAAGCAAGGAGGGAGTCAGATGACTCAGATTGTGCCAGGAACTGACTGTGAGGATGGTGATACCATTAACAGAAATCAGGAACAAAGGAGAAAGAGATCATAAAGAGAACAATTGAACCTTGCATGAAATACTTTACAGAGCACATAAACAGCCATCTGGACCTAACTTTGACAAAAGATGCTACAACCGCTCAGGGTCACAGGAAGCTACATTCGTTCATGTCCACCTCCCACAGACATCTAGTGAAAACATGACAGAAAGCCAAGAGCAAAAGGAAGTTAGTTTAGTGGAAAAACACTGCCTGATCTGTAATAATGTACTCACAAAAATAAATCAGGTATCATAAGAAATGAGAATACAAATAAATACTTTAATCATCTTCTCCCCTATTCAAAACACTGACAGTATCAAATCCAACCATCAGTTAAATTTGGAATTTAAGTCAATAGCTTTTAAAAAGTTACCTAGTAATATTTTCTAATAAAATTACTTATTCCCTTTAACCTAGTTGGAGAGCACAGGGCAAAGCAAGCAGTGCCAAGTTTTTTTGTTTTTTTCCCTCCTTTTCCTGCTGATAAACTTTTTCTACTAAAGGGCTTTACTTACCTTCAAGAATAAAAGCACATTTTCTAACTCATTATTTGGCAATCCTATCATTTAAATAACCACTCACAGTATTCATTTTACTTAATTTGCTGCTTTAGCCACAGTTGACCCAACTTTTCCAAATTTTACTGTGCATATCAAATTGGAGGCTTTATAAAAAACAGTTATGTATGAGCAAATTCTAGCACCTAAGTTAGATACATTTTGGAGCCTCACTAAATTGATTACAAACAAACTTTCAAGTCAAAATTAGTAAGACATAACTAAACAGATGTCCATAAAATAACAGTTTACCAAGTAAAGAAAAATCTAGTACTTTAAAAACATATCATTAATAATGATTTATATAAATATAATAGGAAAGAAGATGCAAGTTACAACAGTAAGATATGACAAAACCAACATATTAAGATCACCTGGAAAATAGTGTTGTAACACTATACAATTAATTAATTAACTGGTAAGAAGGAGGCTAGATTTCTATAGATATGCAAAAGTATTTTAATGGATTAAATATTTAAAGTAAAACAATAAAACTATAAAAGAAAGAAAACACAGTTGAGTATTCACTGTTCAGAAAGATAATTTTAGGCATTACTCTAAAAGAAAAAGTATAAGATTTTGGAAGAAAGACAAAAATTTAGGCTTTCTTTCTTTTTTTTTTTGACAGGCAGAATGGACAGTGAGAGAGAGACAGAGAGAGAAAGGTCTTCCTTTGCCGTTGGTTCACCATCCAATGCGGCAGGCGCACCGCGCTGATCCGAAGGCAGGAGCCAGGTGCTTCTCCTGGTCTCCCATGGGGTGCAGGGCCCAAGCACTTGGGCCATCCTCCACTGCCTTCCTGGGCCACAGCAGAGAGCTGGCCTAGAAGAGGGGCAACCGGGACAGAATCCAGTGCCCCGACTGGAACTAGAACCTGGTGTGCCGGCGCCGCAAGGCGGAGGATTAGCCTATTGAGCTGCGGCACTGGCCAAATTTAGACTTTTTTTATCTAAGAAGTAAAATATAGCAAAACATGCAATAAACAATATGGGAAAAATATGGGAATCAGGAAAAAATCGGCAGCATATGATATATAGCATATCCTTAAACATGGCAATCAGTAAAATATATACATATATACAAATACAGATATAAAAAATGGATACATAAACCAGTAAGATTAAATTTATTTTTTTGTTTATCTATATTCTCAGAATTTTATTATAACAAATATGCTCTATAGTCAGAAATGGAGTTGTCATAAAAAGGAAAGATATAGAAAATATCTTATGACATGGAACAATGTTAATATTATTTTTATATTTAAAGAAAGTCACAAAATAATAGAACATGATTTCACAAGAGTGAAGGACACCCATCAATTTTCTACACTAAACTTCTCATGAGAAACAATTTTTTCTTGGATTAAGCTTTTTAAAAAATAATCTTAATGTCATTATAAATTCCTATGACATGTGAAAAAGGAAGCTGAGATTAAAATGTATGGTATGATTCTAATTTTTATGCACAAAGAAAACAGGGATATGATGACTATCAGCCTGCTTCACCAAGTAGGTGTTGGCACTTTCACTTTTTACTTTACAATACTTCTGGAACATAAGAATTTTATTACTGCATGCCCTGGTGTAATTAAAAATAAGTAAATCTGAAAAAAATAGCAGAGCCTAAAACAAGTTCATGACGGAATATCGAAAATGGTTTTAAGACAATCACTTTAAATAAAATCACAGACAAATCCTATTAAATGGACATAAATTTACTTTCGTGATAAAACTTCAGAAACAAAAACATGATTAAATCACAACAGTGTATCAAAAAACAACTGAAATACAATAGAACTTATTTGGTTGTAGTAATAATCCACAGTATTAGCAAAGAACAAACAAAAACAATTTCTTTGCCAAGCCACAGGCAAAGGCCCTGAATAATGAATTAATGTATCAGTATACTCTAATATAATTTATAACATGGAAAACTGTCAATAGTTCCCTCCTCATCTGTTCTCTCCTACCCCTTCTAATGCCAAAAATATAAATAAATTAATTAAAATTTACAAATCTTACACATTTGTTGTCTAAAACTGGGAAAAAGTTTGTACATTGAAAAAGCACAGCACTAATCTCAGGATCAGAAAATCAGTCTGGATTTTGGCTTAGAGACTAACTGTATGTTTCTGAGTGCCTCCTGATTCACAACTGGGATGATGTCTTCTTCACAACTGTGGTGAAGTACTTCACTCAAGTGTGTAAATACACAGATTTTATTATCTCAGAAAATTAATGGGAAGGATCACTAAGTTATCATGGGTGAGTTAATTTCCTCTCTCCTCTATCACATTATTTATCTTCTAGTTTGCAGAATTGGTTGATAGTACATATAATTCTTTTTTTTTTTTTTTTGACAGGCAGAGTGGACAGTGAAAGAGAGAGAGAGACAGAGAGAAAGGACTTCCTTCTTCCGTTGATTCACCCTCCAATGGCCGCTGCGCTGATCCGAAGCCAGGAGCCAGGTGCTTCTCTTGGTCTCCCATGCGGGTGCAGGGCCCAAGCACTTGGGCCATCCTCCACTGCGCTCCTGGGTCACAGCAGAGAGCTGGACTGAAAGAGGAGCGACCGGGACAGAATCCAGCACCCCGAATGGGACTAGAACCTGGGGTGCCGGCGCCACAAGGCAGAGGATTAGCCTATTGAGCGGTGGCGCTGGCCTACAGTACATGTAATTCTAATTTTAGGTAGAAAATTTAAATGAAATGATCATAAAGAATGAATGATTTCTGATATAAAGGATATAAAACACAACATGTACAGTTTCTTTATTTGATTTTTAAATATAAGCAAATATTAAATTATGGAATAAGAAATGTACAGTTTATACTAAACTAGTGATTGTAATTATTGGCTTTATAGGATGAAAGAAGCCAAACCTCATAACCATCAGAAGGACTGGACTCATTCTAGTTCCCACAACTCAAAACAGACAACTGGAGTTAGAAAAGATGCAGTCAAAAAGTCACTAACATAATCAGGACCATATCAGATGAATGAAATAGATCATTATCTTAACAGTGCATAAGGACTGAAAGAAATGGTCAAGGTCTTTAAGAGCTTAAATTATATGGATGAGATGAAGTATAATTTACTTCATCAAATTCTAAAAGATCTGAGTTTCTGGAATTGAGCTTTTAGATGGCAATAAGCTTACACGATGCATTATTTATAATCCTCAAATCAAGAAGTTGCAAAGAATGGAATGAGTCATGCAATCTGATGTTCTAGCCAGTGCAGGGAGTACTATGGATGGGATCCTTGAAAAAATTTCAGAGACAAGGCCCTCATTACACATCTGCGAGCAATATGAATGACTGTTCTTACTGTAACCACTAAATACTGGGGTGGTTGGCTACTATTTAACAAGAGAAACTGGTACACCTCCTATCTTTAAAGTAACCCATAAAATATGAACTCTGTTTTTGATGAAATTAACAGTAATAAGTGAGGACAGATACAGCTGGAAGAAAATATACCTGACAGTCTGCAGAGGAGAATACAGAAAAGAAGCAAAATGATCTGTCCCCTAGAAGCCCAGAAGGCTACTCAGCAGAACTGCTGAAGAGGCTGGGGCAGGGCTGCAGACAAGGACAACGTGTAAGAAGGAAAACTCACAAGCCCTGACCCCAACTGGCACAGCCAAACAAGGCCCTTCTCAGCCCCAGAGGAAACATGGAGTGTAACCCCTAGACAAAGTGAAGGAGAGGTTCTGGACTCAGGACATATCTGTGCTTGGTGTTTGTGTGGGTATCCAAAGACTGAAGACAAATTGTATGAAATGAAAACCTACACAGTGGATGGAGATCTCTAACCACTTTTTAGTAGCCTAGCTCTACAATGTTAGCATTGTACCCAGGCAAGAAACTGGAGGGTTCACCAATACAAAAACTGAACTATCCCAAAGGAAAAACCAACAGTTGCTGATATGTGGAGATTCTCAATAAAAAAGTCAGTCTACCACTACACTGTACAAAAAGGAAGCTTCACCATCACTATACCTGCTCTCAGTTTCCATTCTACTCAACTGATTTATTCTTACATATAAACAACAAACAAGGATCACAGGCTTTGAGAAAAGCCTACAACTCACCAAAATAAATAAATAAATAAATAAATAAATAACAAACATACCTGGAGCAACAAGTAAGTTGAAGAAATTAAATACATTCAAAAAGATAATAAGCTATTTCTTAGAAACAGAACATAAACATTTAAGAAATTTTAACAACAGAAAAACATTTCAATATAAAAGAATATAAATTTGAGGGAATTGCTTAGAAAGTAAAAGGAGATAAACAGCAGGAACACAAAATTTCTAAAAAACATCAAACTAGAATTTCAAGAAGAAAGGAATAGAGTAAAAAGGAGTAACTCTCATAGACAAGAACAAAACAAGGACATTTCTTAAAACTAATGGATTTTAGATTGGTAAGTCTTCTGAGCACCTAGAATAAAGTTTGAAAAGAATCGTATCTCAGATAATGAATCTTGAAGATTCTAAAGAGAAAAACAAAAAAACAAAAATAGCTGCCTATAAAGACTCAGAAGGGCATTAGCCCCCTCAATCCTAATACCAGAAGCTTAAAGATGACTGAACAATACCTTCCAAATTCTAAGTATAAAACCTGATTTTTCAGGGCTAGCATTGTGGTATAGCAGGCTAAGCTGCTGCCTGTGACCCAAGCATCCCATAAGGGCATGGGTCGAGTCCTGGCTGCTCCAATTCCCATCTAGCTCCCTGCTAACTGGCCTGAAAAGCAGGAGAAGATGCCCACGTGTATGGGACCCTGCCACCCAAGTGAGAGACCCAGATGAACATTCTGGCTCCTGGCTTCAGCCTGGACCAACCCTGGCTATTGTGGCCATCTGGGGAGTAAACCATCAGATGGAAGATCTCTCAGAGCTCTGTCTCCTCTCTCTCTCTCTGTAACTTTCAAATAAATAACTTTTTAAAAGGGGGAGGGGGGCCGGCGCCGCGGCTCACTAGGCTAATCCTCCGCCTAGCGGCGCTGGCACACCGGGTTCTAGTCCCGGTTGGGGCGCCGGATTCTGTCCCGGTTGCCCCTCTTCCAGGCCAGCTCTCTGCTGTGGCCCGGGAGTGCAGTGGAGGATGGCCCAAGTGCTTGGGCCCTGCACCCCATGGGAGACCAGGAAAAGCACCTGGCTCCTGGCTCCTGCCATCGGATCAGCGTGGTGCGCTGGCCGCAGCGCGCCGGCCGCGCCGGCCATTGGAGGGTGAACCAACGGCAAAGGAAGACCTTTCTCTCTGTCTCTCTCTCTCACTGTCCACTCTGCCTGTCAAAAAATAAAAAAATAAAAAATAAAATAAAATAAAAGATTTAAGAAAAAAAAAAGGGGGGGAGGGGGGCGGCAGCACAGTGCAGCAGATGCTCATGGCTCTGTTTTGGCTCATTTGTTCTCTGTTTCGCTATTTTTGACTCACATTAGAAAGTTTTATTTTCATCTAAATACTATAAATGTACTTCACGATTTCCATTTAATGATGTTTTAGAAAAGCTTATCTGACAATGTTTCTTTTCCCCTGTTCTGGGTACTGGCTCTTTTTGGTTTTAGATTGCTGTGAGGAGAAAACTATGAATTCATTTTTCAAAATAATGAATATACACATATGTGAGTACATTTACTTTAAAACATGCAACAATAAGAATATTTTTAGATAATTTCTTAGGTTAGTGAACAAATATGATGATGCATTTCATATATCTTTCTAAAACCTCTCTTTACATAATTTTTATTTATATCATTTTGTTTCAAAAGGTCCTTTTTAAAAATTTATTTTTAATTTGCATGTTATCTCATAAATACCTTATGTACACAGTAAGTCCTCCCACTGTACCTGCCCTCTCACCCATTCTCCTCCCCTTCCTGCTCCCTCTCCTGTTTAATCTGAGAAAGAAAGAAAAAGAAAAATAGATCAAATGGAGTAAAAAACAAAAACAAAAAACCTAAAAGCTAAGAGAAGTGTTCTCAACACGTCTTTAAAGAACTCAAGGATGATACATCTTTTATGAGCTCTTAGACATAACTAACATAACTATAACTTATAAGGCACAATAATATCCTCCTTTTAATATACTAAAAGGAAGTGATTCTTGAGAACAAGTTTTACTATTAAGTTTCATAATACCACTCTTTGGGGACAGAGGTCCTGCGTGGGAAGTTAGTGCACAGTGACTCCTGTTGTTAATTTAACAAATAACATTCAAAAAGGTCCTTTTTAAAAATTTATTTTTATTTATCTGGAAGGCAGAGAGAGATATAGAGAGGTCCCATCTATCACTTCACTTCCCAGATGTCTGCAATAGTTGGGGCTAGACCAGGCCAAAGTCAGGAACCTGGAACTCAATCACCTGATGTCTTGCAAGGTGCACATCAGCAGGAAGCTAGAATAGGAAGCTGAGTTAGAACTCATACCCAAGCACCCCCATATGGGATATGCTCAGTATAAGTGGCATTTAAAAAGAGTTTATTTTGATTCATTTTTATTTATTTGAAAGGCAGAGTGACAGAGAGAGAGAGAGAGAGAGAGAGAGAACTGGCATTCACAGGTTCACTCCCCAAATGTCCAGAAAAGCCAGGACTAGGCCAGGCTAAAGCCAGGAGTCCAGAATTCCAACTGGGTCTTCCACATGAGTAGCAGGGACCCAATTACTTTAATCATCACCTGTTGCCTCCCAGGGTGCACATTAGCAGGAAGCTGGAAACGGCAACAGTGCTAGGACTCAAACTTATGTACTGTGATATGGGCTATGAGTGACCCAAACAGCCTCTTAACCACTACGCCAAACATACATCTGCCCCACCCTCATTTCTGACCATGTGTTTGCACTTAATATGATTTATCTTACTGGTTCTTTCTCTATTCAAGATTATTGTCAGTTTTATATTTCAGCTTCTCTGAATAATCTATCAAGTCGTTTTTCATTTTGCTTTTACTTTGGCATTTTTTAGAGTAATTATTAACAATTTTACCTTAATATGAACAACTCTTTTGGGATAAGGTATGTTATTCTCCCTCCCGTAGCCCCCTCTCCCCACATTGCTCTTACTTGTGCAGTCTCTGCATGTTCCAGCATCTCTTCAAATTCCTGATACTCTTCATCATCTGGTTCAGAACCTGAAAGGCGAGCTGCCCTCGCCATGAAATATGGAGGCAACTCTCCGATAGCTGTGCCGATACCCTAGGTGAAAAATAAAAATACTTACAATAAGATCTGTTCTCAGCACAGGGACACTTAACAGATCAAATCTATACTTTTCTGTACCACGAAAAGCACTTGGATATACAATGTATTGAGGGTTTGGGTGTGGGGGGAGCATATGCTACACAAATGAACAGTGCTTAAATCACGACTCTAATTCTGACCCATATGACGCCAGGCAAGATAATCCATATAAAACTCTTACATAATCGCTGATCCATGGTAGATACTAAATTTAGTTTTCTAGCCTCTCTCTTTAGATTCTGTTATTTTTCTCTGACACTCCCCAAATGACCAGTAGTAAGAATTCACTATGGGCCAGTGGGCTGGCACTGAAGCATAGAAGGTTAAACTGCCTGCAGCACCAGCATCCCTATAGGAGGCAGTTCAAATCCTGGTTGCTCTACTTCCAATGCAGCCCCCTGCTGATGTGCCTGGGAGGGCAGAGGAGGATGGATCAAATCCTTGGATCCCCGTATCCACGTGGGAGACCCAGAAGAAGCTCCTAGCTCCTGGCTTTGGCCTGGCCCAGCACTGGCCGTTGTGGCCATTTGGGGAGTGAATCAATGGATGAAAGATATCTCTCTCTCCCCCTTTACCTCCTTCCTTCTCTCTTTATTTCTGCCTTTCAAACAAATAAATAAATCTTAAAAAAAATTCACTATGTACAGCTTATTAGTTTATTTTTATTTTTTAAAGATTTATTTATTTATTTGAAAGGCAGAGTTACAGAGAGGCAGAGGCAGAGGGGGGAGGTCTTTCCCAGGCCATAGCAGAGAGCTGGATCAGAAATGCAGCAGCCTGGACTTGAACTGGTGACCATACGCAATGCCGGCACAGCAGGAAGCAGCTTTATCTGCTATGCTACAGCACCAGCCCCACAGCTTATTAGTTTCAAGCTTTAATACTGTTTAAGAATACAATCTACAGATGTTAGATAAAATTCTCTAGGCAACCCTTTGGCATTTCAGATGCTATTTCAATCCCAATATAACTTTTTTGTGTGTTGAGTTAAAACTTAACAAATCGTGGCGAGGAAGCCCCTTGAAAACTCAACATTAAGACGGATAAATTCCCACTACAGGAAACATGTTCATTTCCTCAGAACACTCAGTGACTCATGTTTCAGTCACTTTGTGGACTTTTGTTTTTGAAGAAATTTTTTTTTCCCCAATCAGCTTAGGAACCAAGGATGAAAACAAAGGTTAATGAACTGGGAACTTGGTTACACTTAAATGACTTAAATACAGGACAGGAAATAATGCAACAGGGTTACAGTCTCTAGAGAAATTCTCAGCTTTGAACCATTCAGACCACCTTCTCTACCCTGAGTCACAGTGAACAAAAAGCGTTGCCAGTTCTCAAAATCAACTATAAGCCTTTCAGTTTGCTCTGTCCTGACTCTACTTGCAAATATCTGGAAAAGAATCCTCAAGGGATGTCATGAAATTCAAATACTTTGTGTTCATAATGAGTGGAATCAACAATCACCAACACTGTGGCATAGTGGGTAAAGCCACCTCCTGTGATGCTGGCATCTCATATGTGGGCACCAGTTTTTGTCCCAGCTGCTCCATTTCCAATTCAGCTCCTTGCATGTGGCCAGGGAGAAGCAGTAGAAGATGGCCCAAGAGCTTGGGCCCCTGCACCCATGTGGGAGACCTGGATGAAGCTCCTGGTTTCAGCTTGGCCCAGCCCTTACTGTTGTGGCTATCTGGGGAGTGAACCAGCAGATGGAAGATTTCTCTCTCTCTCTCTCTTTCGCCCTCTCCCTCTCTCTCTGTAACTATTTCAAGTAAATCTTAAAAAAAAAAAAAAAACCTAAACAAAACAATAAAACCCTCCAACAATCTCTAGTGGATAATATTATCCACATGTAAAACAGAGTTTTGCATTTAAGTGTCAAAAGAATAAGCTAGGGGGCCAGCACTGTGGAGTATCTGTCAGGTAAAGCCCAGTGCCAGCATCCCATATGGCTGCTGGTTCTAGTCTCGGCTGCTCCTCTTCAGATCCAGCTCTCTGCTATGGCCCAGGAAAGCAGTAGAAGATGGCCCAAGCACATGGGCCCCTGTACCTGCATGGGAGAACTGTGACAAGCTCCTGGCTCCTGGGTTCGGATCGGCCCAGCTCTGGCCATTGCAGCCATTTGAGGAGTGAACCAACAGATGGAGATGTTTGTCTCTGTCTCTCCCTCTCTCTGTCTGTAACTCTACCTCTCAAATAAATAAATAAATAAATCTAAAAAAAAAAAAAAAAAAAAGAAGAAGAAGAAGAAGAAGGAGGAGGAGGAGGAGGAGGAGGAGGCGGCAGGGCCAGTGTTGTGGTGCAGGTTAAGCCACTGCTTGTGATTCTATCATCTCATATTGGAGGGCAGGTTCAAGTCCCAGCTGCTCCTCTTAGAATTCAGCTTCCTGCTAATGTGCCTGAGAAGGTAGGGGAAGACAGCCCAAGTACTAGGGTTCCTTCCACCACTTGGGAGAGTTCCTGACTCCTGCTTTGGCCTGGCTCAAACCTGGCTGTTGCGGCTATTTGGAGAGTCAATCAGTGAATGGAAGATCTCTCTCTGCCATGCTGCCTTTCAAATACATAGATAAATCTTTAAAAAATAATAAGCCTACATTTAAGGAAGTGAGCGACAGAGAATGAAGACACACAGAGGACAGGAATAAAACATAAATCATATACTGCTTGATGAAGTTGTTCAACTTTGCAGAGTGCTAGAGAACAAGCTTATTATTTTAAAACTGGTTTAAAAAGTGGGAAAGAATAAGTATTTATCCTGCCTTTCTTATATGAACTAAATCTCAGTGTAATCAAATTAGTGATGAAAAGCTTCTCTTTTTTATTTTTTATTTTTTTAAATTAATTAATTTATTTTTTTTGACAGGCAGAGTAGACAGTGAGAGAGAGAGAGACAGAGAGAAAGGTCTTCCTTTGCCGTTGGTTCACCCTCCAATGGCCGCCACGGCCGGTGTGCTGTGGCTGGCGCACCGCGCTGATCCGATGGCAGGAGCCAGGTACTTCTCCTGGTCTCCCATGGGGTGCAGGGACAAGCACTTGGGCCATCCTCCACTGCACTCCCTGGCCACAGCAGAGAGCTGGTCTGGAAGAGGGGCAACCGGGACAGAATCTGGCGCCCCAACCGGGACTAGAACCCGGTGTGCTGGCGCCGCAAGGCGGAGGATTAGCCTAGTGAGCCACGGCGCTGGCCCTAATTTTTTATTTTTATTTTTTTGACAGGCAGAGTTAGACAGTGAGAGAGAGCTACAGAGAGAAAGGTCTTCCTTCTGTTGGTTCACCCCCCAAATGGCCGCTACAGCTGGCATGCTGCGCCGATCCGAAGCCAGGAGCCAGGTGCTTCCTCCTGGTCTCCCATGCGGGTACAGGGTCCAAGGACCTGGGCCATCCTCCACTGCCTTCCCAGGCCACAGCAGAGCTGGACTGGAAGAGAAACAACCAGGACAGAACCGGCGCCCCAATCAGGACTAGAACCCGGTGTGCCAGTGCTGCAGGCAGAGGATTAGCCTAGTGAGCTGCGGCGCCAGCTGAAAAGTTTCTCTTTATAAAATAACAGAAAGACAATCAGACATTATTATCTTCATGATTAAAATAGCAAGCTATAAAGTATATTTCTGTTAAAAGCAAAAACTTCAAGCTACTCAATTTACCAACAGGAAAACCCAACTAGAACACAATAAAATAACTTTAGAATATAAGAAACTCGTCGGCACCGCAGCTCACTAGGCTAATCCTCCGCCTGCGGCGCTGGCACACCAGGTTCTAGTTGCGGTCGGGGCGCCGGATTCTGTCCCGGTTGCCCCTCTTCCAGGCCAGCTCTCTGCTGTGGCCCGGGAGTGCAGTGGAGGATGGCCCAAGTGCTTGGGCCCTGCACCCCATGGGAGATCAGGAGAAGCACCTGGCTCCTGCCTTCGGATCAGCGTGGTGCGCCGGCCGCAGTGTGCCGGCCGCGGCGGCCATTGGAGGGTGAACCAATGGCAAAGGAAGACCCTTCTCTCTCTGTCTCTGTCTCTGTCTCTCTCACTGTCCACTCTGCCTGTCCAAAAAAAAAAAAAAAAAAAAAAGTAAGAAACTCTATTTGATAAGCCAATTTCATCAATATACAGATTTTATAAGAAAAAGAAACATAATAAGGAAAACCTGAACATTAACTCATAATAGATTTTAAGAGATGACTATATTTCTTTAAGGTGTGATAATGGCTTTTAAGCCCTAAGGCAGATGTGTTTACAGATGAAATGCGGTTTGATAACTGTGATCTGCTTCAAGAGAATTGACAGCGAGGAATGGTAGAGTTAAGACAATATTAACCAAGAGTTAGCAGAAGGTAAGTAAGAACATATTAAATCCATTTTATTATTCTCCACACTTTCAGAAAAAATTTCCCATAATAAAAGTAGGAAGAAGAGTTAATTATAACATCTTATTCAAAACACAAACTTTTCTGATTTATTTGAAAGGCAGAGTGGCAAAAAGATAGACTGATCTTCCACCTGCTGGATCACTTCATGAATGGCTGCAACAGATAAGTCTTTTTTTATTTTTTAATTTTTTTATTTATTTGAAAGGCAGAGTTACAGAGAGAGGTAGAGCCAGAGAGAGAGAGGTTTTCCATTCCGCTGATTCATTCCCCAAATGACCGCAACGGCCAGAGCTGAGCTAATCCGAAACCAGGAGCTAGGAGCTTCTTCCGGGTCTCCCACGTTGGTGCAGGGGCCCAAGGAGTTGGGCCAACCTCCACTGCTTTCACAGGTCATAGCAAAGAGCTGAATCAGAAGTGGAGCAGCCAGGACTTGAACCGGCGCCAATATGGGATGCCAGCACTGCAGGCTGAGGCCTTAACCCACTGCACCACAGCGCCAGCCCCAACAGCTAAGTCTTGGCCAGGCCATAGTCAAGAGCCAGAAACTCCAACCTGGTCTTCCAGATGGGCGGGAGAACACAGAGTACTTGGGTCATTTTGCCACTACTGGATTGGCAGTGAAGTGGCTGGGATGTGAACAGCACTCCAACAAGGGCTGCTGGCATCACAAGCAGAAGCTTAACTCGCTGTGCCCCATAGAAATGTAGCTAGTTAACTGAAACTAGATACTGAAGTCACCCAGCTTCACATTCTTAAAAAACAATTTTATAATTTTTTAAAAGATTTATTTATTTGAGGGGGCACCATGGCTCACTTGGCTAATCCTCCGCCTGTGGCACTGGCATCCCATATGAGCGCCGGGTTCTGGTCCTGGTTGCCCCTCTTCCAGTCCAGCTCTCTGCTGTGGCCCAGGAGTGCAGTGGAGGATGGCCCAAGTGCTTGGGCCCTGCACCTGCATGGGAGACCAGGAAAAGCACCTGGCTCTTGGCTTTGGATCAGCGCAGCGCTGGCCGTAGCAGCCATTTGGGGGGTGAACCAACGGAAGGAAGACCTTTCTCTCTGTCTCTCTCTCTTACCATCTATAACTCTGTCAAATTAAAAAAAAAATATTTATTTGAAAGACAGAGTTACAGAGAGAGGGAGAGACAGAGAGAGAGAGAGGTCTTCCATCTGCTGGTTCACTCCCCAGGTGGCTGCAATGGCCGGAGCTGCGCCAATCCAAAGCCAGGAGCCAGGAGCCAGGAGCTTCTTCTGGGTCTCCCATGCGGGTACAAGGGCCATCTTGTACTGCTTTCCTAGGCCATAGCAGAGAGCTGGGTCGAAAAAGGAGCAGCCAGGACTAGAACCGCTCCATTATGAGATGCTGGCGCTTCAGGCCAGGGCTTTAACCCACTGCGCCACAGCGCCGGCCCACAGTTTTATAATTTTAATATAATTCATATATGCAAAATTTGTATAAAACGCAGGTATAAGTTTTTGGTATCTGTTTATATACAAAATAAACAAACATCATGTACACTAAAAACTGTCAGCCCAACCTAAATTAAAGGGTAAGAATGACTGGCTTCCTTATTGCAAAAACTCAAGTTTCACAAAATTCTTTCTTTTTTTAAAAAGTTTCATTTATTCACTTATTTTAAAGGTAAAATGACAGAAAGAGAAAGATCTTTCATCCACTGGTTTGCTTCCTAGATGTCCACAACAGCTGAGGCTAGGCCAGGATGAAGCCAGGAGCCTGGACCTTATTTATGTCTATCTGGGAGACAGGGACTCATGTACCTGAGCCATTATCTGCTGTGTCCCAAGGGGCACCTTAAGCCTCTGCATCATAATACTCCTCCCCCTTTCACTGTTTTAATAGAATTCTTTAATGCATGAGAGGTTTTAAGAAGTTCAATTCATCTACTTTTTCTTTCATTGCCTTTGATCTTTATCTCATATATAAGAAACCACTGCAAAGTCAACATTGTGTAGATTTATCCCTATATTTTCCTTTAAGAGTTTTATCATTTCAGTTCTTAAGTTCAGTTCCATGTGACATTTTCAGTTAATTCTTACAATGTAAAGTAAGGGGCCCATTTCATATTTTTACATGGGAGTATTCAGTTTTCCCAGCATCATTTGTTGAGAGGGCCCTTGTAAATGTTGAGAACAGGACTCAAAATGTTGAGAACAGGACTCAATTTAAATATAACCTGACATGTGCTGCATTTTTTCTTTTTTTTTTTTCTTTTTATTTTTTTCTTTTTATTTTTTTTTTTGACAGGCAGAGTGGACAGTGAGAGAGAGAGACAGAGAGAAAGGTCTTCCTTTGCCGTTGGTTCACCCTCCAATGGCCGCCGCGGCCGGCGCGCTGCGGCCGGCGCACCGCGCTGATCCGATGGCAGGAGCCAGGAGCCAGGTGCTTTTCCTGGTCTCCCATGGGGTGCAGGGCCCAAGCACCTGGGCCATCCTCCACTGCACTCCCTGGCCACAGCAGAGGGCTGGCCTGGAAGAGGGGCAACCGGGACAGAATCCGGCGCCCCAACCGGGACTAGAACCCGGTGTGCCGGCGCCGCTAGGCGGAGGATTAGCCTAGTGAGCCGCGGCGCCGGCCAATGTGCTGCATTTTTTCATGACAAGACAGTTCCAAAGAAAGAAACAAGAAAGCAAAC
Source organism: Oryctolagus cuniculus (assembly GCF_051225735.1). Lineage (NCBI taxonomy): Eukaryota > Metazoa > Chordata > Mammalia > Lagomorpha > Leporidae > Oryctolagus > Oryctolagus cuniculus. The sequence goes on along the minus strand of NC_142883.1, from coordinate 35,034,283 downwards.
AAATATCTGACTGATTAATCAGTACTTATTGATATTCCTCTACTGTGTGCAAAGTCTAATAATGAGTGCTGTGAAGGTAATACATGTAAGGTAGTCTGTATTTTTTAGGAGCCTAAATTTTATTTGGGGGGAATTTAAAACGCTATTAGTTAAGTGAACTAACTGAAAGCATGGAAGAAGCCAGGCCACAAGGAGTCTAGAGACAATATGCATTGTGGGAAACTTAAGAAGGCAGCTATCACTGCCAGCTGGGATGGAAGTGTTCCTTTGTTTGCATTGTGTTAAATCAGGTACATAAGTAATTTTTGAAATAACCAAAGTATAATTTAAGAAAAATAGAAAATGGAAGTTTTTTAACATAGTCCCTTACATAGTGTGTTCCAAGTATTTTCTGCTGTTCAAATAATACGTTTTCATCAAAAGACTAATGTCAAGTTTATAAAACATGTGCAGCTAGTATAATGATTTTGTTCCTAGAGATTATAAAAGAGCAACAGGAAACATGACAATTTTTCCTGTCTTTCATATTTAACAAATTCAACATATGGCACTTCCTTCAGAATTCTTTCAAAGCAGACCATAACTGCTAACATTTAACTGTGATTCAAGGCTTTGCTTCTTCTGCTGGCTTGGTATTCATGATGGTTTTAATGAGTTAAGATTTTTAAGTGACCTGTTCCACATTCTTTTATTTTCTAAGAAACTGCTAGAGAAAAACATGATTGAAACATAACAAGCCTAAATGATGAGTTAAAAAAAAATAAGTCAGTGGTAACACAAGTCCTTAGCAAATGAATTATTCCTCAGTGTAGAATATCTGAATGAACTTAGGCATCAAAAAACCCAAAAGCTTTGTGTGGATTAAAATACACTTGCCACTGAATATGTTGTCCAAAAAGTTTCTTATAGTAAACTTATACAGACCACAAAAATAACTAATACAGCTGAAAGTTGTACATGATATTGGTCATATACAACCATATAGTCTGATACCTCCACTATAATAAAGCTTGATTTGCATTAAGAAATATATGCCCTTATTTTAGCATTATAATAATTAGAAAATGAGTTCTCAAAGAATCAAAACAGAATTTAATAACAGTATTTAATAACTAATATAGGAGTGAAAATACAATATCTACTAATTCAGAATTCATATAAAACCACTTGCTATGTATTATCTGTATATACGGCCTAGAACAAATTCTACAAAGCAGTATAGTTCCCTATCTGAATTACTCTTCCCTGCTATTGTTTACTTGGCCTCAGTTGCTTTGTGGTACATACGACTTCATGTCTTTCTTATCAATGTCACTCACAAACAGGAGTGGCACTAAAAGGTTTATTTTACTTCAGAAGCAGGTAGTTGGTGACTTCATGAACCCATTAGGAACTAGTCAGATGTTAAGATTCCATTTCAGAAAAGTGCCCCATAGTGTCAAGATAGTAAGTTTAGTTTCAGAAAAATATGAAGATGCACATCTTACCCACATGCAGGCCTCAATCCTAACTTTTGAGATGATACTCCACAAAGAAATGGTTCCTTCAATGTTCTCTTCATCTGGACAAATAATTTGATCAGGATAGGGTGGCTCAGGGAAATTAACTGAGTTGCATTCATAAGCAGCTAACGTAACTGAAGCTATATGTGGACCCTATAAAAAAAACATAAGAAATCAACCTGATGAGAACTATCACTGAAAAAAGGAATTATCGATACACAATGTTATTTTAACACTACATCAATCACAACATATTACAAGGAAAAACTTAGCTTTCAGAGACCAAAATTCTGTCTATAAACAAATATTTCAAAATTCAGGTAGTACTGGGGCCATGGCGCCGGCATCCCATGTAGGTGCTGGTTTGCATCCTGGCTGCTCCTCTTCTGATCCAATGCTCTGCTAATGGCCTGAGAAAGCAGCAGCAGAAGGCTCAAGTGCTTGGGCCCCTGCATCCATGTGGGAGACCCAGAAGAAGCTCCTGACTCTTGGCTTCAGATCGACCCAGCTCTAGGCATTGAGGCCAATTGGGGAGTGAACCAGCAGATGGAAGACCTTTCTCTCCATCTCTCCCTTTCTCTGTAACTCTACTTCTCTAATGAATTAAAAAAAAATCTTTAAAAAATGTTTGGGTAGTATTTTATAAAACCCTTCCTGGAGTCTTGCCCAACATTGTTTTTTTATTCAGGTTTATAGAGTTGTGATTTACACAAAATAAGAGCCATTCTTTTCAGATCTGCATTTCAGTAAGTTCTGAGGAATACAGTTAGTCAGGTAAAGACCACCAATCACAATACTGAACAGTTCCATCCCTGCAAAAGGTCCCCTCTCTCAAAATCCCAGCCCCAAGCAAACACTGATCTGGTATTTGCCTGGATTTTTATTTGCTTTATCCATATTTCTAACTTGCCAAAATGTTATCACCTGTGATAAAAACTTTCTGAGCTCCTGCTGTTGTAGGTACCCTTTTTCTATTAAAAACAGCTGATGAAGTAACTGCCTCACTTAACCTCTTTCCATAAGATCCTAAAGGAAAAAACAGAACTATGAAACTAGTTATTAGAGAGTTTTTCTTTTCTTTATTTTTAAACATTTATTTATTTATGTGAGAAGCAGTTACAGACAGAGTAAGGGAGAAACAGAGACTAGTCCTCCATCCACTGGTTTACTCTACAAATGGCTGCAACAGTCAGTGCTGGGCCAGGCCAAAGCCAAGAGCCAGGAGGTTTCCCACATGGGTGCAGGGGCCCAAGCACTTGGGCCATCCTCCACTACTTTCCCAGCCAGGTTAGCAGGGAGCTGGATCAGAGTGGAGCAGCCAGGGCTTGAGTCAGCACCAATATGGGATGCTGACACTGCAGGCTGTGGCTGTGCCACAGCATCAGCCATGAATTTTTCCTTTAACTTTTCATAAGGAAATTTCATGCTGCTTTATCCATTTGAAATATTACAAATTAACATGATCATATAAATGAAAATGTATTGATTGTGACAAAATCTTAAGTACATGGGCTCCTAAATGTACAAGATGATGTGTTTGCCTGAGAGCTAACTGGGGAGCTGGTTACAAATACAAAGTCCTAGTTTCTCAAGCATAGGTTGACAGATGCCCTCTAGGATGTACAACATTACCTGTTATAAAGACAAATGTTTTATTTGTAGAATAAAATCATACACACACACACACACACACACACTCACGCATACAGATTTTGTTACTGTCTTGTCTGAATATTTCTGAAGGTGAATGTTCACACATATCTGCTAAAGATTTCTTCACTGATTTGTGCATAAATCATTCTCAAAGTAAGTGATCTCTGTGCTTAAGGTCTTTAAATAAATTCTATTTGCTATCAAGGCAACAAAATTTATTGTTTCATGTTAATATAAAAAGGAAAAATGTCATAAATATAAATTACATTTATACCTGAATTCAACAAGGTATGTTGTGTTAAAATCTGAATTAAATATTAAGTTTTTATCTGGACCAAAAAAAAAATGTGAATTAGTTTTGTTCCTCTTTTTCTTGGGTTTTAATTCTAGGAAGTACTAAGATATTAAACTTTAATTAAAGAAAAATTTAAAAAGAATGCTTTGATTACTCAATTTTTTGAAAAGCTATAGTTAAACATAATATCAACAACTACTTGTTTGCATACTATATGCATGAAAGATTTTACAATAAAAGTATTGTTTTGTGATGCTACAAAAAAGAAAACATGAAATTAAAGCATTAGTATTCAGACCTGCCTAATTGGTGAAAAAATTTTCAGTGAATAATTGTAGATAACTTTCAGACACAAGTAAAACATAAACAAAATGCAACTTGCAGGTTTGCTGTTAGGAAAACACCAAAGAGACATAAAATGCCAGTAGGTAGAAAAGAAAAGTCTGTCCAAGTTGTCCGTGTTGTCCCATGTAAGTGCCCTCTTTGGTGCAGTCTATAGCTGAACTCTGGAGATGAATAATAAATGAAGTGCCCTGGATGCTAAAATAACAAGAGTTCTGGGCTGTACAGGAAGGAAAAATTATCTTGATTCTAGAAATAAACAAAAAAAGTGCCCCCATTGATTAAACACATTATCCAGTAAAATAAAACTTCAAAGTTTTTGAAGTGATTCTAAAAAGGGAAAATTTCAACAATCTGAATTTTTTCCCTAAAGAAGACCATTCATTCAACTAAACTGATACTTTCCATAACCACACTAATAAGTCATGATTACTCAGTCTCAGAGGCAGATGTGCTGGTTCCCAGACAAAATGAACACTAAGAATTCAGTTTCTTGTCCTTTGTTCATTCTCAAGAGCCTGTTTAGTCTATACCTTGACATTTTAGTTTAAACTGTATTGACTGATAGGAAAGCTCATAAGTTCTTTTCAACAATATAGTTTAACAATTCCTAAACACAACCTATTTTGAGTGAAATGAAAATTTTATGAAAAACCCATCCAAAAAACTAAAAGTAAGTTTGATTAAAATACTTTTGAAAGAAACACAAATTTAAACTACCTTTTCAGTGTATTTTGTAAAAAGTACAAGTGCCACTACAATGTTTCAGATATGGAAGAGCCACATTTTATCTATACTAAGAAAAGAAACAAAGGGGTAAAGGCTCAAGCAGCTGCAGTGCCACTAGAAGAGCCTGATAAATATAAATAGAACTGAACGTCTGTGCTGAGCAGCACATCCCAACTCTCAAGGCAGTGCAATAGGGATCCTGACATGTGCCTAGCGCTTTTTGTTTGTTTTTTTTTTTGTTTTTGTTTTTGCCGTAAAGCATGAAGTAATCCATATTACAGTTTCACTCCTACAGCAACCAACTAAAAAACTGGACAAAATTTATGAACAATTTTTTTTTCAGACACTGTACCACAGGCAGCATCGGATTTTTGAAAGAAGGGAAAAAAATGGAGAAATCTTATGACAAATCTGGCCTTTTGTCTGTAGACACATTCTATGCATTTGCCTGAAAAAAAAAAAAAAATCCATGGTCCAAAGAGGAAGAGTCCACAAGAGATGTGGGTTCAGGCATTTGGAATTTATGAGGCACAGTATGGGGGAAAATGAGTTAAACAGAAAAAGAACTCTGGAAGTCTGAGTGGAGTCAGCTTAATATGTTGGCTGGGCCAGTGCTGTGGCACAGCAGGTTAATCTGCCATCGACAGCACCAGCCTCCCATATGGGCACAGGTTTGAGTCCCAGCTGCTCCACTTTGGATCCAGCTCCCTGCTAATGCACCTGGAAAAGCCGTGGAAGATGGTCAAAGTGCTTGGGCTAGGAGACCTGGATGAAGCTCCTGGCTCCAGCCTGGCCCAGCCCTGGTCATTGTGGCCATTTAGGGAGTGGAACCAGCAGATAAAAGATCTCTCTCTGACTCTCTTCTCTATCTCTCTCTGTAACTCTTTCAAATAAAATAAATAAATCTTTAAAAAAAAAAAAAAAAGATGTTACCCTACAAAGCTATATTGCATGCTAAGTTGTGACCCCATGAAAGCAAATACGAACTAGTGGTTAAAAAAAAAAAGACAGTTGCTGGGCATTTCAGTACTCTGAGTTCACACAGAACTGGGAAACATTTGTGCTCAACCAGCTAGGTTCAGCATTCAAGGAAGAACCCACAAAGGTCATGCCTTGGCAGGACTAAAGAAGCCTTAGAGTGACAGCTACTCTCAATTGGCCTTAACAGCATTCCAAAGGAGCCTTAACCAGGTCAATATGATCCAGGTCACTGTCCATCAAAATAAAACAAAAAACTCAATGCTTTATCAAGGAAGACTCAAAACTCAAATTCAGTAATGTAATACCACATGTTCAATATTAAATAGTGATCAACAGAAATAGAACCAGATATGCCAGAAATAATGAAATCAGAAGAAAAGGATATTAGAGAAGTGATTATAAATAATGTTCAAGGATTTAAAGCAGGAGTTGGCAAACTTCGGCCTGTGGGCCAAATCCAGTCTAACTTCTGTTTTGTAAACACAGTTTTGAAGAACATAGCCAAAAACCCATGGACCAAATCCAGTCCACTACCTACTTGTAAATAAAATTTCAAAGAACACATCCATGTCTATTTATTTGCATATTGACTCTGGCTAATTTTGTGCTATAATAGTAAAATTGACCTATGGCCCACAATCCCTAAAAATATTTACTAACTGTCCCTATACAGGGAAAGTTAGCTAATTCTTGATGTAAAGAAAAACATAAACACAAGGAAAGAAATAGAAATTTATTTACCTTATTTCAAAGGTGGAGAGGAGAGAGACAGAGACAGATATCAATCTGATCCTCTGGTTTACTCCCCAAATGCCCTTGACAGCCAGGACTGGGCCAGACCAAATCCAGGAGCCAGAAACTCTATCTGGGTCTCCCACATCACCCACTGACTCCTTGGGTACACATTAGCAGGAAGATGGAATTGAGCGCACAGCCAAGACTTGTATCCAGGCACTTCGACACAAGATGCAGATGTCCCAAGCAGTATCTTAACCACTGTACCAAATGTCTGCCCCCAAATTGCTATTAACTCAATGATAAAGGAGAAAATTTTAAAAGAGGAGATAAAAAGGGTATTTTTATTTATAGGGAAAAACAGGTAAGATTTTATTGAAAATAATGGAAGCCAAATGAAAACATAATTCCCTAAAGTGCTAAAAGAAAAAAAAAACCTATGAATTTAGAACCTAGAAAAATATATTTCAAAAATAGGTGCAATAAATACATTTTCAAATAAACAGAAGCCAAAGGAACTAGTTCCAGCAGAAATACACTGTAATAAATATTCAAAGAAGTTCTCAGAAAGAAGAAAAGTGATACCAGATGCAAACATGGATTGTCACAAATAAGTGAAGAACAATGGAAATACAGAAGACTCATTTTAATCTCTTTAAAAGATAATCTACTGTTTAAAAGGAGAAACTATAAGTATTGTTGGTTTATGACGTATTTAGAAGTAAAACGTAGTACATGAAAAGCATAAAGTACAGGAGAAGGAACATGGAGAACACTACTATAAGGCTTTTATATTACATATGAAATAATAAACTAATACAGGGTCCTTCATCCTGATAAGTTAGAGATACATAATGCAAACCATGGACCAGCCAATAAAAATATTTAAAAAGCATAATAAGTAATTCAACAAATAAAATGAGATACTAAAAAATTATCAGTCCAAAAGACAGGAGTTGAAAAAGGAATAAAAATCATATGGGACAAATAGTTTGAGAGTAAATTTAAACTCAACCATATAGATAACTGCGTAAATTGTAAATGCACCCAATAAACAAACGAAAAGGCAGAGACTATCAAGCTGGATCAGTAATGCTCTCTATAAAAAAATCAATGTTAAATATAAAGTCCCAGGGCTGGTGCTGTGGTGCAATAGGTTAATCCTTGCCTGTGGCGCCGGCATCCCATATGGATGCTGGTTCTAGTCCTGGCTGCTCCACTTCCATTCCAGCTTTCTGCTATGGCCTGGGAAAGCAAAAGATAGCCCAAGTCCTTGGGCCCCTGCACCCACATGAAGACCAGGAGGAAGCACCTGGCTCCTGGCTTCGGATTGGCGCAGCTCTGCCCATTGTGGCTATCTGGGGAGTGAACCAACGGAAGGAAGACCTTTCTTTTTGCCTCTCCCTCTCACTGTCTGCAACACTCTCAAATAAAATAAATAAAATATTTAAAAAAATAAATAGACCCAGTAAAAAGTGAAGAGATTTAAAAAGATGAATAATTTTTAAAATAATCATAAAAAGGAGGAAGTGGTTACAATGATATTAGACAAAGACAACTCAGGAAGGAGAACACCACTTTAGATGAATAAGGACATTTCATAATGACAGAAGAACTAAATATCAGATGAGAATAAGTTAAATGTGTATGCAACCAGTAACAGAGTGATAAAATACATAAAACAAAAACTGACAGCACTGAATAGAGAAATAAATTCCCAACTATAGTTGGAAATTTCAATAGCAATTTATCATAGAATAAGCACAGTGACAATCCAGAGAGACATTAGATGACTTGAAAAATCTGGAAAGTTCCACCCAACAATGGCCAAATACATATTCTTTTCAGGTACATATGGAACACTCACCAAGACAGTCCATATGCTGTGCTATAAAATGAGCAAGATAAAGATCAATATAGAGAGTACCTTCTATGGAAAAGTAGCAAATGAAGAGTTTTTCCTTTTTTATTTTTGGGAATTTTAATATGGTTATTCTAAATGAAGTCAAATCAATATGATACTTTAGCTATTTGTGACATATTATATATATGGCTTTGCCTTATTTCAATATCCCATGACTAGTCTCATAAAAAGTATTACATTTTACCTAATTTTTAATAGAATAATTTTTAGGGAAAAAATTTAAGCAATTTAAAAAAAAATAGAATAGTTTTTTAAAAAATACTTATTTGAAAGGTAGAGTTATGGGGGGGAAGGGGGAAGAAGTGAGAAAGAGAGCTATCTTCCATCTACTGGTTCACTCCCCAAATGGCCATAATAGCCAAGACTGGGCCAGGCTGAAGCCAGGAGCCAGGAGCTTCTTCTAGGTCTCCCATGTAAGTGCAAGGGGTCCAAGTACTTGGGCCACCTTCCACTGCTTTCCAGGTATATTAGCAGGGAGCTGGACATGAAGCGGAGCAGCAGAGACTTGAAGCCACGCTCATATGGGAAGCCAGAGTTGCATGCATCAGCTTTAGCTGCTATGCCACAATGTCAGTCTCATAATGGAATAATTTTTATCTTATCCAGAATAAAAGATGTAGTGCTTGGCCAAAAAAAGAGTATGTCTGGGTGAGAGCAAACCATAGTTGGATCAAAGGGTAAGTTTCCTAATCAGAGCAGATGTAGGCATTTTAAGTTTTTCTAAAAAAAGATTTTTTATTGTATTTGAAAGGCAGAGTGACAAGAGACGCAATCTTCCATTGACTGGTTCACTCCGCAAATGCCTGCAATAGTCAGGGCTGGGGCCAGGAGCTAGGAACTCCATCCAGGTCCCCCACAAAGGTGGCAGGGACTCAACTACCTGAGCCATCATCTGCTGCCTCCCAGGCTCATCGGCGAGGTGCTGGACCAGAGCAGATGGGACTCGAACCAGCATTCTGTTATAGAATGCAGGTTTTCCAAGCAGCAGCTTAACTGGCTGTGCCACAGTGCTTGCCCCAAGAAAGTTTAACTTTTAAAGTAAGTTTTAAAGTTATATTTTCATAAGTTACATTCTTTTAGGAGCAGTGTAAAACAAAGTTTTAGTGATTGAAAAAAACAGTCTTCCTTCCATTGGTTCATTCCCCAGATGGCTGCTACGGCTGGCGCTGCGCTGATCCGAAGCCAGGAGCCAGGAGCTTCCTCCTGGTCTCCCATGCGGGTGCAGGGGCCCAAGCACTCGGGCCATCCTCCACTGCCCTCCCAGGCCACAGCAGAGAGCTGGACTGGAAGAGGAGCGACCAGGACTAGTACCCAGCGCCCATAATGGGATGCCAGCACCGCAAGCGGAGGATTAACAAAATAAGCCATGGCGCTGGCCCAACTGAGACAATTCTAAGGAGTCAATTTTTTACTCTAGTTTCAGGAGTAGTAATATACTATTAAGAGAAATTTAGAATAATAATAAAAAAAAAACCTATCCTAAAGAAGTAAAATTATCATTCTTGAAATTATACCAAACAAAAATATCCTAATGTGGCACTGAAGAAAACTTTTAACTCTCTCTTAACAGAATTAAAAGATAAGTTTATCTCGGTGCAAAAATTTTTAAATCCATGCAGCTTTTTCATAATACTTATTTTTCATGAACTTTCTGAAGATGCCTTTGTATACATGGATTTCAAAATTTTTTTGCAGCAAAACAAACTTATCTTTTAATTCCATTTCCTATGAACTTTTGAAGTTTCTGTATACTCACCCTTTAATCTGTGGGGGGAAAAATTATAAAATGACAAACTAGTATGAGCAATGCTGCATAATTTTAAATAGTTTTCTAGATTTTGAAATTTTCAAGCTTTTTAAAAAATTTATACTAGAGTAGCTGATGATTTACTATATTTGCAGCTTCTTTATTATATAGTTTGTAGCACTGAAGGGATTGAAAATGTTACAGCCATTTCCACATTTCACTAGGAAATACAGTATATAATCTACAAGAGACCAGAGAGAAATCTGGGATACTGTTGGGCTTATTTTAGCCACTTCTTAAAGAAACATCTTTCAAAAAATTAAAAACCTAAAATGGTCATATTAATTCTGAGATGAACTTATCCAATGTTGTTTTATCACTCAAGATGAAGGTCAAGATTTCACAATAAGACTTGTGTATGCATGAATATTTACAAGGAAGACGAGCAGACAAGAGAGACAGACAGGCAGCTCTCTCAGAACTGATAAAACATTCCTACAGACTGAAATTGTTTGCACAACATCTGTAACATCAGTTCATGGCCCAATCCATCATGTGTACATAGAAGTCAAGTGAGATACCAAAGGCAAAATTTTCAATTGGTTTTGTCTGGAAGTTTAGGGCAAAGGTAATAAAATCAAGAATCCTGTGCTGATTCACTGGGAAAACATTTGTTTGCCACACTCCTTCACTAAGGAACAAAAGGAGTCAGTGGTTAGCTGGAATGTGATTCATTAGGAATATCTGGGTAATAAATAAATGAACAGAGATGACAAACTGTTGTCTGTAATGACTTGCAAACCCTTTGTTTTCTTTTATTTCAACTTTTAGTGGACTGTGGAAACCCTTTTTCAAACATAGGAATTCTACTCACAGTTTTAAATCGTTGTTTTTCTCATCAGATCAGAAAATGATTTATTGAAGGTTATGGCCTACAGCAAACAATTCTATAAGGCTAAAGTGTAAAACTGCTGATTCCAAATGGGCACTGTAAAGTTTACTATTTATACTCTTTTTTGTGAAAAAGACCTAAGTTATGCTCAGTCCCTCTCTGTAAAATGCAGTACACTGGGTCAAAAAGTAGTAAACTTGGCATCAGGCAAAGTGGCTTTCAGTTTTCTAAGTCTGTTAGTAAATTACTAGGTACACCCAGACTTCTGTCTCATCTTTCACACTTAACAAAAAAACCTAATAATATTATTATAATGCCTGTGCCACCTAGTCTCAGGGCTAGAATATGAAAATTTTCATAAACACCTAAGTACAAAATGGCTAGCCAAGACAAAAGAAGTATAAACTCTATTATTTCATGCTCCAAGTTATAAGGTACAGTCTTTGAAGCTATTTTTATTATATTGAATTAATCTATATTTACGTAAAGACATCTTTCTCCTTTCTTTTCTAAGCCTAAGCAACTTTTGATCGTGACAAGGTTGACTTAAGTGTTTAGGAGAAACAGACTGCCTACATATTTATGGAGAGAGCTAAAAAATAATGTTAAATTGTTTAAAATTTATATCAAACAGAAGGGACTTAATAACAGAATCCTCCTAGCTTTCATTTTAAGAACACATTAATAAACAGTGTCTTAAGGGCAGGAAGTTAGGTAGACTGTGCATATCCTTCTGCTTGATGAAAATCCAGTCCTGTGTCCTAGAGATCTTGGTTTCTTTTTTTGATTTAGTGATATTCACAAGAGTTAATACCTTGAGTCACTCTTTGGGAGAGACAACGAGAAGAGCTAGAATGCCCCCAACAAACAAAAGGCAAACAGACCTTTTCCAACAAGTGCCTGTTGGTCTTCCCACAAGCACCCTGACTCACGACATGCTTGTAGACAGACACAGTCATTACACTTACAGTGAGCAGTATCAGAGTCATGCTAGACCTTAGCTTCTGAAAACTTCTTCCTCTTTTTTTTTTTTTAAATAAATGAAGCAGAAATGATAGTGAGGAAGTTTGGTAACAATCTTATTAAAAATAATTAATTTACCCTATGGCATTAATAATTACTATAATATTTCACTTCCAAATTATTACACTGTTTAATTTTAATACATATCCATGCAGTTTTCCCATTTACTTTCAGTAATAAATAGCCAAGAAGTAAAAAAGAATCAGAAATGTATACACATAGGGAAAAACAGCTTTAAAAAGCAGCACACAATACTATAAAGAACTTGGTTATAAAAGTAGACAGGGTACCACATCCAGAGGTATTCATAAATATGAGAAAGTAATCAGGATGTCAGACATTTAAGAGGGACATTTTTTTACCACATATTTTAGTGGTGAAATAATTCCAAACTTTAAAGCAGAAACAGGCCTCCGAGTCTTACATATGGGTAATATCTCACAGCTTTCTTTGTATAATTTACAAGAAATAGTCAAGTACTTCTACTAAAATGGTCATATTAAAAATGGTTCATAAGCTTCTAATAAAACCGGATCTATTCTACAATGTAAGTGAATATTTTCAAACTTCTCTACTTCCAAACTTTTTTAGAAAGGACAATTCTAATGCTTAAAACAGATGAAAATCCCTGATCTTGATTCCCAAATGTGATGAAATCCAATCATTAAATATACACTAAAGAGAGAAACTGCTATAAAATACATTCAACCTCTTCTCATAGCTAAATATTCGGGTGCTTTTTAAACTTACACAATGACTGTTGATAGTTTTCTCTTTATATTTCTTTGACTAAGAGCTGAGCTTATTTGAACAGGATATGGGGCTTTGTTAAGACTTTCTTCAGAAAACTGCTCCATCTAGTGTCCAAAACTGTGTGTGTGTGTGTGTATGTGTGTGTATCACATTATATAAGGCTGTAGATTGCAGCCTATGGACTCATCCTCTTTGTTATTGTTAAATATAAATAACTTTATAAATCATTAATGGTACATACAGCTTAAAAATGGTTCCTGAATCATCTTGTCATGTAAATTGATAATTCCCAATTTACAAACACAAAAGGATCATGTCTGAGATACAATTCTCACTGCCAAGTGCCACAGTTCCTGTTGCTGTTAACCTGCGTTTTTACAGAATTATGAATCATATTTCTGTGTTATTGTTCTTAAAATGAAAGCTAAGAAGATTCAGTTATTAAGTCCCTTCTGTTTGATATAAATTTTAAACAATTTAACATTTTTTTAGCTCTCTCCATAAATATGCAGAGGTGGTTCCAGAGGTAACTCTATGACTTCTTCCAAATATTTTTTTAAAGACTTATTTATTTATTTGAAAGTCAGAGTTACACACAGAGAGAAGGAGAGGCAGAGAGAGAGAAAGAGAGAGAGAGAGATGTCTTCCATCCAATGGTTCACTCCCCAATTGGCCTCAACAGCCAGAGCTGCACCGATCCGAAGCCAGGAATCAGGAGCTTCCTCCGGGTCTCCCACGTGGGTGCAGGAGCACAAGGACTTTGGGCCATCTTCTACTGTTTTCCCAGGCCATAGCAGAGAGCTAGATCAGAAGTGGAGCAGCTGGGTCTCGAACTGGCGCCCAAATGGGATGCTGGCGCTTCAGACCAGGGTGTTAACCCTCTGCGCCACACTGCCAGCACATCTAATCTTTTCTTAAAAAATAAGTTTTATTGTATATATTTGAAGTTTATAACTTGATGTTATTGGTTACATATAAATAGTAAAATGTTGGGGCTGGCTTTGCGGAACAGTGTGTTAAGCTATCGCTTGAAACACTAGCATCCCATATCAGAATGCTGGTTCGACTTATGGCTGCTAATGTGCATGGGAGAGCAGAGGGAGACGGCCCAAGTACTTGGGCCCCTGACACCGATGTGTGAGAACAAGATGGAGTTGCTGGTTCCTGGCTTCAGCCTGACCCAGACCTGAATGTTGTGGCCATTTAGGAAGTGAGTCAGTAGACAGACAATCTCTCTCTCTATTCTCTGTGTTGTTCTTCCTTTAAAATAAAATTAAAAAAAAAAAAAGTAAAAAGAAATTAGTAAAATGTTTATCTATACAGTGAAGCAAATGGACATATCTATCATATTAGACAGCTAACTTTTAATAAAAAAGAACAGTTAAAATATGATTTTATTAATTATAGTCCTCATGTTGCACAACAGGTCTTTAGACTTGGTTATCCTACTTGACTTAGTTCGAATTATTTCTCAAAATAGTTGTAATGTTGCAAAAACTGGTATATAAGAGCAACTGAACTATCAATGGTTACACAAAATTATTATCAAACCATACTGCCATGTAGAAGAAATCATTCTGCATCCTTTCCATGAAAAACTGTTTCTTTTCCCTTGATGGTTTTCTATACCACTCAGGCATATGCACAACTATATTCTTTTCCAAAGTATCAGGTTAAGACTAATATTTCTTTTTTTTTTTTTTAAAGATTTATTCATTTGAAAGATAGAGTTACAGAGAGAGGTAGACACAGAGAGGGAGACAGGTCTTCCATCTGCTGGTTCATTCTCCAAATGGCTGGAGCTGAGCTGATCTGAGCCAGGAACCAGGAGCTTCTTTGGGGTCTCTCACATGGCTGCAGGGGCCCAAGGACTTGGGCCATCCTCCACTGCTTTCCCAGGTACATTAGCAGGGAGCTGGATTGGAAGTAGAGCAGCCAAGACTCAAGCTGGCATCCATATGGATGCTAGTGCTGCAGGCTGGGGCTTTAACCCACTGCACCACAGCGTCGGCCGCAAACCTAATATTTCTTGACAAGGGAGAGAAAAGTGAAATTCCTACTTGGCAAATGGCTGAATCAAATGCACGGTATCATGTAAGAATCCTTAGTCAGGCCGGCGCCGCGGCTCACTAGGCTAATCCTCCGCCTAGCGGCGCCGGCACACCGGGTTCTAGTCCCGGTCGGGGCGCCGGATTCTGTCCCGGTTGCCCCTCTTCCAGGCCAGCCCTCTGCTGTGGCCAGGGAGTGCAGTGGAGGATGGCCCAGGTGCTTGGGCCCTGCACCCCATGGGAGACCAGGAAAAGCACCTGGCTCCTGGCTCCTGCCATCGGATCAGCGCGGTGCGCCGGCTGCAGCGCGCCGGCCGCGGCGGCCATTGGAGGGTGAACCAACGGCAAAGGAAGACCTTTCTCTCTGCTCTCTGTCTCTCTCTCTCACTGTCCACTCTGCCTGTCAAAAAAAAAAAAAAAAAAACAAAAAAAAACAAAAAAAATCCTTAGTCAACAGTAGCTCATCAAGGCTCTCAGACTCAGCAGACTTTTTCCTGTACTACTGTCATCTCATCCATCACTTCACAGCAGGGGTTAATAAATTACACACTACAGATCAAATCCAGCCAGCTGCCTCTTTTTGTAAATAAAGTTTCACTGGAAAACAGCAACACTCACTCACTCATTTATGTAGTTGCTTCTCACTACAATGATAGATCTGAGTCACTGCACAGAGACTGTATGAAAACAAAGTCTAAGGGCCAGTGCTGTGGTGTAGTGGGTAAAGCTGCTGCCTTGCAGTGCTGGCATCTCACGTGGGCAGGGGTTCTAGTCCTGGCTGCTCCACTTCCGATCCAGCTCTCTGTTAATGCGCCTGGGAAAGCAGCAGAAAATGTTCCAAGTTTTTGGGCCTCCACACCCATGTGGGAGACCTGGAAAAAGCTCCAGGCTTGGGATTGGCTCAGCTTCGGCCATTGTGGCCATTTGGGGAGTGAAGCAGCTGATGGAAGACCTCTCCCCTTCTCCCCCTCTCCCTCTCTGCTTCTGCCTGTCTGTAACTCTGCCTTCAAATAAATAAATAAATCCCCCCCCAAAAAAAAAGCAAGCCCAAATCTACTGTCTGATCCTTCTCAGACGAGGTATGCTCTAGCCCTGGATTAGATCAATTTTAAGGCAGATCTGACTCATTCAAATAGGCTGCACAAAGGTCCACACAGAGATCAATAGCAGCTATAGTCCCTTTGTCCAAAATTAACTTACTGCTTTTACTATGGTTATAATTTCCAGTATATTAGACAGTAAACAGGCAGGGGCTGGCATTGTGGCATAGCCAGTAAAGCAGCTGCCTGCAACACTGGCATCACATATGGGTACTGGTTAAAGTCCCTGCTAACACGCCTGGGAAAACAGCAGAAGATGCCCCACATGGGAGACCCAGAAGAAATTCCTGGGTCTTTGCTTCGGCCTGGCTCAGCCTGGACCGCTGTGGCCATTTGGGGAGTAAACTAGCAGATGGAAGATTTCTCTCTGTGTCTCCCTCTGTAACTGTCTTTCAAATAAATTCGTATTTTAAAAAAAAGAGTAAACAGGTATTCTTGGATCACTCATGTGCCCCACCTTCTGAAAGGAACCCACTGCATGCTTGTTAAAACTAAGATCAATTTTTCAATAGATTTCCAAATGAAGAATGCATAGAAGATGCTGTGTTAGAAAAGTCTGCCAATAACAGAAGCTCTTTTGCATCTCAACTACATATAAAAACTTAAGTAGGGTGGGTATTGTGGTGTGGTGGGTTGAACGACCACTTGGGATGCCTGCATTCCCTGTCAGGGTGCCAGTTCACATCCTGGCTACTCTGTTTCTGATCCAGCTCCCTGTTTGTTTATCCTGGGAGGCAGCAAATAAGGGCTCAAGTGCTTGGGCCCCTGCCAGCCACATTGGAGACCTGGATGGAGTTCTGAGCTCCTAGCTTTGGCTTGGCCAAGCCCAGACTGTTGTGGGCACTTGGGGAGTGAACTGGCAGATGGAAGATCTCTCTCTTTCCCTTTGTGGCTCTGCCTTTCAAGTAGACAAAAATAAGCATTAAAAAAAAAAAAAAAGAGTAAATTAGTGAAATCAGCAATTTGAAGTACCTGATAGACAGAATCTGCTCACTATTAAATAAAAACACACCTGTAGAAGCCAGCAGTATGGCATATTGGGTTAAGCTGCTGCCTGCAATACTGGCATCCCATATGGGCACCAGTTTATGTCCCAGCTGTCCCACTCTGATCCAGCTCCCTGCTAATGTGCCTGGGAAAGCAGCAGAAGATGGTCCAAGCTCTTTGGTCCTTGTACCCACATGGGAAATCTGGAAGAAGCTCCTGGCTCCTGGCCTCAGTATGGCCCAGCACTGAGCACTGAAGCCATGGAAGATCACTCTCGTCTCTCCCTCTCTCTGTAATTCTTATTTTCAAATAAATAAATCAATCTTTTTTTTAAATCAGTTACCATTTTAAATAAATCTTAAAAAACACACACAAAAAACATACCTGGATGAAAAATAAAATCATAAGAAGTTTACAAATGCTATGTAATTTCTCACTTTTTATTGAATAAAGATGGTTGTCCTATCTCAAAATATAATATACTTTATTATAAAGAAAAAGAGATCATATGCATATTGGCATACACTGAATAAAATAATTTTTTTAAAATTGCATTTTGAATCACTCGTATGCCCTGTGGTATGTCTGCATTTAGGTATTCAAATCATGAAAAGCATTTTTAAATATTTATTTATTTAAAAGGCAGAATGAATGCCAGTGTTAGAGAGAGAGAGAGATCTTCCATCCCTAAATGGTTCAATCCCTAAATGGTCAGAATAGCCTGGCTAGGCCAGGGTGAAATCAGAAGCCAGGAACTCCATCCAGGTCTTCCATGTGGGTAGGGGAGACTAAAGTACTTGAGCAGTCATCTGCTGCTTCCCAAGGGAATTAGCAGGGAGCTGGATAGGAAGCACAGTAGCCAAGACTTGAAACAGCACTCCAATATGAGATGTAGGCATCCTAAGTGGCAGCTTAACACACTGTGCCACAACACGAGCACCCAAAGAGTATACTAAAATGTTTATATAGTAGAAACCGATTTTATTTGTTGGAGAAACAGAGAGGGTGTACTGATGTTCAGTATGAAACTATCATACAAATAAACAAAAAGCTATAGACAGATTAGGTCATTTAGCTATAAACAGGACAGTTACAAAAAAGTCTTATTTAAAAAAATTTTTTTTAATTTACTCATTTGAAAGGCAGAGATACAGAAGAAGGAGAGACACAGAGATCTTCCATCTACTGCTTCACTCCCCAGATGGCCATATCTGCTGGAGCTGTGCCTATCCAAAGCCCAGAGCCAGGAGCTTCTCCCAGGTCTCTCATGTGGGTGCAACAGCCCAAGTATTTGGGCCATCTTCCACTACTTTCCCAGATGCAGGGAGCTGGATTGGAAGTAGAGCAGCTGGGACTTGAACTGGCGCCCATATGGGATGCTGACACTGCAGGCAGAGGCTTAACCTTCTACACCAATGTTAAAAGACTGCTAATAAAAGTTGGGCATTCAGCTTAACGGTTAAGACATTCATGCCTCACACCGGTGTGCCTGGGTTCAACTCCAGGCTCTGACTGCTGACTGCAGTTCCCGGGGATGCAGTAGTGATAGCCCAAGTAGAGCTCCTCCAATCCCCATGGAAGACCAGGACTGAGTTCCCGCTACCAGCTTTGGCTACAGCCTTATCAAATTTTTATGTTATGTTAATTTATTCAACATATATTTATTAGGCACCTTTGAGGTACCAGTTACTCCTCCTGAAACACTGAACTAAGTATGGAAAAATTCTGGTCTTATAGGAACTTATATTTTAGAACTGGGGCTCACCAGTTTTTTTTTTTTTAATTTTTAAAATTTATTTATTTGAAAGGCAATAAAATGGACACAGAGAGATACAGACAGAGTCCTCCTTCCCTAAGTGCCCCAAACCACCACGGCTGGGGCAAGGCTGAAGTAAGAAGCACCCATGTGGGTGGCAGGGACACCTCCTGAGCCATCACGTGCTATTTCCCAGGGTGCAGATTAGTAGGTTGCTGGAATGAACAGCAGAGCAGGAACTCAAATGCAAGTACTCCAAAATGGGATGTTGGATGCCCATGCTGTGCCGAATATCCACTCCTCACCAATTTTTTTTTTTTTTTTTTTTTTGACAGGCAGAGTGGACAGTGAGAGAGAGAGAGAGCAGAGAGAAAGGTCTTCCTTTGCCGTTGGTTCACCCTCCAATGGCCGCCGTGGCTGGCGCGATGCGGCCGGCGCACCGCGCTGATCCGATGGCAGGAGCCAGGAGCCAGGTGCTTTTCCTGGTCTCCCATGGGGTGCAGGGCCCAAGCACTTGGGCCCTCCTCCACTGCACTCCCGGGCCACAGCAGAGAGCTGGCCTGGAAGAGGGGCAACCGGGACAGAATCCGGCGCCCCGACCGGGACTAGAACCCGGTGTGCCGGCGCCGCTAGGCGGAGGATTAGCATAGTGAGCCGCGGCGCCGGCCCCTCACCAATTTTTTTTAAAGATTTACTTATTTATTTATTTGAAAGACAGAATTACACAGAGGCAGAGGCAGAGAAAACGAGAGGTCTTCCATCTGCTGGTTCATTTCCCAGATGGCTGCAATGTCCAGAGCTATGCTAACCTGAAGCCAGGAGCAAGGAGCTTCTTCCAGATTTCCTACTCGGTGCAGGAAACCCAAGGACTTGGGCCATCTGCTGCTGCTTTCCCAGGCCATAGCAGACAGCTGGATTGGAAGTGGAGCAGCCGGGACTTGAACCAGTGCCCATATGGGATGCGGGCACTACAGGTGGCTGCTTTACCTACCACACCCAGTGCCACCTCCCTCAACAGTTTTTAATTCAGCTACTTTGTTTCCATACACTATCTAATCCTCCAAATATTTTCCTACTATCATTGCTATAGATCAGGAAATCACTACTTGTTAATTGGGCTACTGTCTTCTTTCTTTCTTTCTTTCTTTCTTTCTTTAAAGATTTAGTCATTTATTTTGGAAGTCAGAGTTTTAGAGAGAGAGAGAGAGAAACAAAGAGAGAGAGAGAGAGATTTTCCATCTGCTGGTTCACTCTCCAGATGGCCACAATGGCCAGCACTGGGCTAGGCTAAAGCCAGGAGCTAGGAGCTTCATCTGGATTTCCCACATGGGTGCAGGGACCATCTTCTGTTGCTTTTGCTAGGCCATTAGCAGGGAGCTGCATCAGAAGTGAAGCAGCTGGGACACGAACTGCTGCCCATATGGGATGCTGGTATTGCAGGCAGTGACTACTCACTATGCCACAACTCTGGCCCTTAAAGATTTATTTGAAAGGCAGAGTAATAGAGAAGGAAAGAGATCATCCATCCATTGGTTCACTCTCCAAATGGCCACAAAACCCCAGGCTAGGCCAGGCAGAAGCCAAAAGCCAGGAACTCCACTGGGGTCTCCCATGGAGGTGGCAGGGGATTAAGCCCATGGGCCATCATCTGCTGCCTTCCCAGGCACATTAGCAGGAAGTTGGGTCAGAAGCAGAGCAGCTAGGACTCGAACCAACACTCAGAAATGGGATTTGTGCATGGCAAGTGGGGGATTAACTCACTGTGCCACAATGCCAGCCCCATGAGCTACTGCTTTCTAACTGGACTCTTTACTTTCAGTCTCTTCAACAAACCTACACTACACAATGCTGCCATTCACGTTCTTTAAACACATCTGTTAATGTTTGTTTGAATAATTCTTTGTGACATAAAAAGTCTATACATTCCTTGTCTGACTTTCAAAGGATTCTACAATTTAGAACCAACCTATTTTTTCACGAATCTTCTTTTCATTTATGAAACAGTGAGAAATCTGACATTATCCTACCTTTATAACTTTGCATGGACTGCCTATTCCTAAATAAGCCCACTTCACTACATTTTCCCAGTTCTCTCCCTAAGTAAATTCCTCTTTACATTAAGGGTTTCATAAGTATTACAGTACTTACTACAATGTCCTGAAGTATAATTACGTATATGTAATATATATCTTCTACATGTGTGGTATCTTTTGTAATTCACGTGGTACTCAAAAAGGTTTTGCACAGAGTAAGTACTCAAGCTTTTGAAGTGAACTGAAATGAATTATTACTCTGATGGTTCTATGAGAACTCAATTTGTTGCAACTATGTCAGATAGCACATTTGTTCTCAGTTAAAAAAAACTCAGAAAAATTAATGGTATTTGATGTAACATTTTCAATTTTAGGACACAGTTAGATTTCAATTTAAAATAACCACAGCAGATATTACCCAGATGTTTATAGGAAAGTAGAATAAAAAGAATACATTTATAACAGCATAATGTTTAATCTTTCAAAAATATCATTTTGAGAACAGAGAGACACACACACAGAGTTCCCATCTGCTGGTTCATGCCCTAAATGACCACTGTGGTCAGTTAGGTAGGGGGCCAAAGCTAGGAGTCAGGAATACAACCCAGTCTCCCATGTGGATGGCAGTGACCCAATTACTTGAGTCATCACCCCTGTGTCCCAAGTTTGCACTGGCAGGAATTTAGAGTCAGGAACAAGAGCCAGGAGGCCAGTGCTGTGGTGTAGTAGCTTAAGTCTCCACCTGTAGTGACGGCATCCCATGTGAGTGCTGGTTCACATCCCAGCCGCTCAACTTCCAAACTAGTTCCCTGCTAATGTACCTGGGAAAGCAGTGGAAGATGGCCCAGGTGCATAAGCCACTCTTCGCTTCAAATTGGTCCAGCTCTGGCTATTGTGGCCATTTGGGGAGTGAACCAGCAGATTTGCTTCTCACATAAGTAAATCTTTTTTATTTAGAGATTTATTTACTTATTTGAAAGGCAGAGTTACACAGAGAGAAGGAGAGGCAGAGAGACAGAGAGAGGTCCTCCATCCGCTGGTTTACTCCCCAAATGAACGCAATGGCCAGAGCAGAGCTGATCCAAAGCCAGGAGCCAGGAGCT
Source organism: Oryctolagus cuniculus (assembly GCF_051225735.1). Classification (NCBI taxonomy): domain Eukaryota; kingdom Metazoa; phylum Chordata; class Mammalia; order Lagomorpha; family Leporidae; genus Oryctolagus; species Oryctolagus cuniculus. Next base: position 35,012,680 of record NC_142883.1, on the reverse strand, counting down.
TCTTCTGGATCTCCCACATGGGTGCAGGGGCCCAAGGGCTTGGGCTATCTTCCACTGGCTTCCCAGGCCACAGCAGACAGCTGGATGGGAAGTTGAACAGCCAGGACTTGAACCAGCACCCATATGGGATGCTGGCACTGCAGGTGGTGGCTTTAGCCAGCATGCCACGGTGCCGGCCCCAAATAAATCAATTATTAAAAAAAAAAGGAACAAGAGCCAGGAATCAAATCCAGGTATTCAATGTGGGAAGCAGGTGTCTTAACCAACTAGGCTAACATAAGGCAAAATGCATTATGTGTATAGCTTAATGAATTATTATAGACATATGCAGTCATAATCCAGATCAAGAAATAAACACACTATAGAGGGAGGGACATACTCTACTCATTGTTGTGAATTATATATATGAAGCACTTGTAATCAAGGCAATGTTGGTACAAGGACAGACTACAGTTCAGTGGGACAGAATAAAGTAAATCTAAAGAATTTTTCTTATAGGTTTTCATGTATTCTATATTCTGTGTATTTCCAAAATATTTTTACAATTAGCTAGTCAATTAAAATAATACTTAAATGAACAGATTCTGTAGATAAAACTGAGACAAATAGCTGTGAAATATATCTTTAAATAAATGACCATGTGTCTGGGTCTTTCTCCTAATATTTTACAGTTTTATGTAGAGGTTGTGCAAGTCTTTTACTAGATTTATTCCTAGGCTTTTTTTTTTTTTTTTTTTCCTGACAGGCAGAATTAGACAGTGAGAGAGAGAGAGAAATGTCTTCCTTTCATTGGTTCACCCCACAAATGGCCGCTACGGCTGGCGCTGCGCCAATCCGAAGCCAGGAGCCAGGTGCTTCCTCCTGGTCTCCCATGCGGGCGCAGGGCCCAAGCACTTGGGCCATCCTCCACTGCACTCCTGGGCCACAGCAGAGAGCTGGACTGGAAGAGGAGCAACCGGGACAGAACCAGTGCCCCGACCGGGACTAGAACCTGGAGTGCTGGTGTCGCAGGCGGAGGATTAGCCTAGTGAGCTGTGGTGCCAGCCCCTATGCTTTTTTCTTTTATAAGGGTATTATAATTGGGACCCTCTAAAAATTTCTTTTCTTTTCTTTTCTTTTTTTTTTTTTTTTGACAGGAAGAGTTAGACAGTGAGAGAAACAGAAGAAAGGTCTTCCTTTTTCCGTTGGTTCACCCCCCAGGTGGCCACTACGGCTGGTGCGCTGTGGCCAGTGCACTGTGCCGATCCGAAGCCAGGAGCCAGGTGCTTCCTCCTGGTCTCCCATGCGGGCGCAGGGCCCAAGCACTTGGGCCATCCTCCACCGCACTCCTGGGCCACAGCACAGAGCTGGACTGGAAGAGGGGCAACCAGGACAGAATCCAGCACCCCAACTGGGACTAGAACCTGGGGTGCTGGCACCGCAGGCGGAGGATTAGCCTAGTGAGCCGCAGCACCGGACTTAAAAATTTCAATCTCTCTCTTTTTTAAAAGATTTATTTATTTATTTGAAGGCCTGATTTATGGAGAGAAGGAGAGACAGAAAGAGAGAGAGACCTTCCATCCTCTTGTTAACTCCCCAAATAGCTACAACGGCCAAGGCTGGGCCAGGCAGAAACAGAAGCTTCTTCCAAATGCCCCATGTGGGTGGCACTGAGTCATCTTCCTCTGCTTTCCCAGTCGCTTTAGCAGAGGCCTAGATCGCAACTGGAGTACCCCAGCCTTTGGGTCAAGAACCTGTGAATGAGAGAACTATATACGTCTTTCAGAAAAAAGGAAGAAACAAAGATACCAGGAGTGAACATCTAGTGCAGGCAGTGAAGATGCCGCCTGAGAAGCCTGGTTCAAGTCCAGCTTCCTGGTAATCTGCACTCCAAGATTTTCAAGTCTCGGGTCTCTGCCACCCACATGGAAGACCCAGATGAGTTCCAGGCTCCTGGTTTTGACCTGGCCTAGACCAGCTGTTGTAGGTATTTGGGAAGTACACTAGTAGATGGAATATCTCTATTAGCCTGTCCAAAGAATAAAAATGAAAAAATAATTATTCTACTCTGTTACATGACTTCTCAACAAAATTAATGACACCATGATATGAGTTGCTTTTAAAAAAGTATGTATTTTTTCTCCATCTCTGCTTTTAAGTTTTGCGTAGTTTGATCTATTTTTTCAATTCTCTTAGTTGTATCTTTCAAAAGGCTTATTAAATTAGTTTTTAATTTCGGCTCTCTTAAAAAATTTATTCTAGAATTTCCACCTGGCTCTTTTACAGTTTTCAATTCTCAGTCAAAATCCTCAAAACTTGTTGTCTCCTTGAACACATTAATTTTGGATTAAAAAGTACATGTCTAATTAAGTGCATTAAATGGATACTCTGTGAATCTTTGTATTGCTTGCATTGTTTTTGATCAAATTAATTTGCCCCCCTGGGGACAACACTGTGGCGCAGCCGGTAAAGCCGCTGCCTGCAGTGCCAGCATCCCACGTAGGCATCAGTTCAAGACCTGGCTACTCTATTTCAAATCCAGCTCTCTGCTCTGGTTTGCGAAAGCAGCAGAGGATAGGCCCCTGCAACCGCAAGGGAGACCCAGAAGCAGCTCCTGGCTCCTGGTTTCAGATAGGCACAGCTCCGGGAGTGAACAAGCAGATAGAAGACCTTTCTCTGTGTCTCCCTCACTCTCTAACTCTGCCTCTTAAATAAATAAATAAATTTTTAAAAAATCTGACTTGCTTCCTCATATATCTGATTAATTTATTTATCATTTTCATCTACTTGATAGGCAGAGCAAGAGACACAGAGAGACAGAGAGGGAGCATGAGCGAGTGCACGGCATGCACACTGGTTCACTTTCCAAATGCCTGCAATGGTCAAGGCTCAGTAAGGCCAGAACCAGGAGTCCAAAACTCCATCTGAATCTCCAACATGGGGGCAGTGCCCCAAGCTCTTAAGCCATCATCTGCCACCTCCAAGATGTATTAGCAGGAAGCTGGATTACAAGTGGAGTCGCTGGAACTCAAACCAGCACCCAGCTATTGGATGTTACATTCCAAGCAGTAGCTTAACCCACTGTTCCAAAATGGACATCATTCTGATTACTTTCAATTCAGTGCTTAACTTTACACAAGAAAAAAATACAAAGAAAATGAGAAGACTAGGATGATTTTACTTTCCATTAGATTTAAGCAGAGGCTGAACTGGGCCCCTAGCGATTCTGAACTGATAACTACATTATTTATTTAAAGCTGAGTTTCCATATCCATGAGGGCTGACTTAGATGTAGTTCATGCTTTCTTCTGAAGGATTACTTTTAAAGGGTTTCACTCAAAGCCTACAGGTTTATCAGGGCCTATGATGAATAATCTCTCCTGAGTTTCCTCTTTAACCTACATCTTGGACTTCTAATTATTTTACTCTTTTAACTCTCTGATGCCTTTAAACACATATATGGGCGTCCCAAGCATAACCTGCTGCTCCCCAACACTGGCCCCAGGCAACTGTTACCTATAATTTGTTGAGAATAGCTAAAGCATGTGAATTCAAAATGACTGCTTGCCAGAGGATGGCCCAAGTGCTTGGGCCCCTGCGCCCACATGGAAGACCCAGAAGCTCCTGGTTCCTGGCTTCGTATCGACTAGCTCCAGCTGTTGGGGAGTAAGCCAGCAGAAGAAAGACCTCTGTCTCTGTCTCCGCCCTCCAACTCTGCCTTTTGAATAAAATAAATCTTTGATAAAAAAGTGATACTAATTATAACAGCAATTGTTTATTGGGCACTTTATAGTGCTGAAAAATGCACACGTGTTCTTTCATTTAATCCTTAATACACCTTTATGAGATAGGTATTATTATTATCCCCACTTTTGTATAAACTGAGGATTTTTTTGTAAAAAATTTATTTATTTGAAAGTCAGAGTTACATAGAGAAAGAGCAAGAGAGAGTTGAGAGACTGTTTTCCATCCTCTGCTTCACTTTCCAAATGGCCCTAACAATCAGGGCTGGGCCGGGCTGAAGCCAAGAGCCTGGAACTCCACCTAGGGCTCCACAGTGCGTGGCAGGGGCCCAAAAATTTGGGCCATCTTCCACTGCTTTCCCAGGCACATTATTAGGTAGCTGGATTAGAAGTAGAGCAGGGGTCAGTGCTGTGGCACAGGAGGTAAAGCCACCACCTGCAGTGCTAGTATCCCATCTGGGTGCTGGTTCAAATCCTGGCTGCTCCACTTCTGATCAAGCTCTCTGCTATGGCCTTGGAAAACAGTAGAAGATGGCCCAACACCTTGGGCCCCTGCACCCATGTGGGAGACCCAGAAGAAGCTCCTGGCTCCTTGCTCCAGATCAGCGCAGCTCCAGCTGTTGTTGCCAATTGGGAAGTGAACCACCGGATGGAAAACCTCTCTCTCTCGCTCGCTCTCTCTCTGCCTTTCTTTTTCTGTGTAGCTCTTTCAAACAAATAAATAAATCTTTAAAAAAAATGAAGTACAGCAGGCATAAAACAATGAAATGTGTCTTAAAAAGGTGATTATTTATGTTAGGGTGAAATTTGCTGATAGTAAATGTCACTTATGGATAATATAAACACAGATTTAAGTATCAGAAGATGGCTAGGCTAAAATGGATGCCAATGATAGAAAACAATATCTTTTTAAGATTTATTTTATTCATTTGAAAGACAGAGTTACAGAGAGAGGTAGAGACAGAGAGAGAGAGAGGTCTTCCATCTGATGGTTCACTCTCCAATTGGCCACAATGGCCAGAGCTGCGCTGATCCAAAGCAAGGAGCCAGGAGCTTCTTCCGGGTCTCCCACATGGGTGCAGGGGCCCAAGGACTTGGGCCATCTTCTGCTGCTTTCCCAGGCCATAGCAGAGAGCTGGATTGGAAGAGGAGTAGCGAGGACTAGAAAAGGCACCAATATGGGATGCCAGCACTCCAGGCCAGGACTTTTAACCCACTGCACCAGTGCCGGCCCCAAAAACAATATCTTTTAAAAGTGCAGAAAAATTCTATCCTTCCTATTTGCCTTTTCATGACCCTTTGGAAGGAAAATATAAAATATTGCCTCCAACATGTTGACAAGAGTATCTATGCAGAAATGTCAGAGAAGCCCTTCAGGCAATCAGTAGTAAGTTCTATTTTTTAATTTTTAAGATTTATTTTATTTATTTGAAAGAGTTATAGAGAGAAGTAGAGCCAGAGAGAGAGAGAGAGGTCCTCCATCTTCTGGTTCATTCCACAAATGACTGCAATGGCCAGAGCTGCGCCAATCTGAAGTCAGGTGCCAGGAGCTTCTTCTGGGTCTCCCATGCGGGTGCAGGGGCCCAAGGACCTGGGCCATCTTCTGCTTTCCCAGGCCTTAGCAGAGAGTTGGATCAGAAGTGGAGCAGCCAGGACACAAACCAGCACCCATATGGGATGCTGGCGCTGCAGGTCAGTGCTTTAACCTGCTGCGCCATAGTGCTGGCCCCAGTAAGTTCTTTTTTGAAAGAGTTTAAAGTTCTCTTAGCATCAGACAACTTGATTCTTAAGACCCCTAACTCGTCACCAGCCAAATGTGCATTGATAGAGACTTTTCTCTCTTACTCCTTTTCCAAACTGCCCAGCAATAGTTAGATTGCCAAGTTAAATAAAATTCAGCAGAAGTATTTGCATCAGCTTATGACTTTAGAGTTTTGCAGGAGAGGAGTTAGCTAAAAATAACTAAGTGGCCCACTCATTTTATAAAATGATGCAAGTGTCTAGCACTAAGGGAAGGGACAATATAATAGTAAAAAGACTAAGCTGATGGGGAAGGATTGGTTTATGGAAAATTTATCAGTTATCCTTTGAAAAGAAAAACAAAATCTCTTAGGAACTTGGTGTTCACATCTCAGAGAAATACAACACAAAAGTGCAGACTTATATTTGAGAGTTAATGTTAACTGTTTAAGTCTGTTTAGCTTCTTGTATTTCTTTAAAACTACAAGTCAGAACTTTATATTTCCTTTGATAAAAGTATGTACAATATAAAGTAATTTTGCATATTCTTGTGCTGCACATGGGCTGACTTTTTGGAATTTTTTTTTTTTAAAGACGAAGCAGAACCTTGTAATTTGTGTAAATGACAAGTGTAAAATCCTACCATGAAATGCTAAAAATATGTACTGTTTTGAATCAAATCAAGAAATGCAGCATTAAAAAAAAAAAAAAAAGTAGAGCAGCTGGAACTTGAACTGGTACTTATATGGGATGATGGCATTGCAGATGGCAGTTTAACCCACTGTGTGTGTGTCACAATAAAAGAACAATAAACTGAGTTTTTAAGGTAAAGAAACCTAGGGTGAGTGTTTGGCCTAGTAGTTAGGCTGCAAGTTAGGGCATCTACATTCCACATCAAAATGTCTAGGACAAATTAAAAAAAATGTCTAGGTTTGGGGACAGCATTGTGATGCTGGCATCCCATGTGGGCAGCAGTTTGATCCCTGGCTGCTCCGCTTCTGATCTAGCTCCCTGCCAATGCACCTAGGAAACAGCAGAAGGGTCCAAGTCCTTGGGCCACTGCACCCATGTGGAAAGCCTGGAAGAAGCTCCTGGTTTCTGGCTCCTGGCTTTGGGCCCAGCTCTGGCCATTGCAGCCCCTTGGGAAATGAACTAGCAGATGGAAGATTCTCTCTCTCTCTCTGTCACTCCCCCACTCTCTCTGTAACTCTTTCAAATAAACATTTTTTTAAAAGAAAATACCTAAGTTTGATTTTTACTTTTAGCTTCTCATTACAGCTTCCTGCTAATGCAGACCCTGGAGGCAGTGGGATAGCCCAAGCTATTGGGTTTCTGAAAACCAAATGGAAAATCCACATAGAATTTCTAGCAGCTAGCTTTGCCCTAATTCCCAATCATTGTGAGCATTTGGGGAGTGAACCAGCAGATGGGAACACACACACACACTCTCTCTCTCTCTGCCTCTAAAGCTAAGAAATTTGCCAAATTTCACAAAGTGGGGTCAGTGCTGTGGTGTAGTGGGTAAAGCCACTGCCTGCAGTGCGGGTATCTCATATGGGCACCAGTTCAAGTCCTGGCTGCTCTACTTCTGATCCAGCTCTCTGCTATGGCCTAGGAAAGCAGTAGAAGATGGCCCAGGTCCTTGGGCCCCTGCACCCATGTGGGAGACCTGGAAGAAGCTCCTGCTCCTGGCTTCAGATCAGTGCAGCTAAGGCAGTTGCAGCCATCTGGGGAGTGACAGAAGACTTCTTTCTCTCTCTGCCTCTGCCACTCTATAACTCTGCCTATCAAGTAAATAAATAAATTTTAAAAACAGCAAAAAAAAAAAAAAAAAAAAGCAACAAAAATCACGGTTAGTTATATCCGACTGGACATTCAAACCAGCTATTTGAATCCGAATAGATCCTATTTCTTTCAAAGCTAGGAATGAAGGACTTCTTTAATAGAAAGCTTTTATTTAATAAACATAAATTTCAAAGGTACAATTTTGGATTATAGTGGTTCAGCCCCCCATACCCGCCCTCCCACACCTAAACTGTCCCACTTCCTACTCCCTCTTCCATCCCATTCTTCATTAAGATTCATTTTCAATTATCTTTATATACAGGAGATCAACTCTAAACTCTGTAAAGATTTCAACAGTTTGCACCCACACAGACACAGAAAGTATAAAGTACTCTTTGAAGACTAGTTTTGGCCAGCGCCGTGGCTCACTTGGTTAATCTCCCGCCTGCGGTGCCGGCATCCCATATGGGTGCCGGGTTCTATTCTAGTCCCAGTTGCTCCTCTTCCAGTCCAGCTCTCTGCTGTGGCCTGGGAAGGCAGTGGAGGATGGCCCAAGTGCTAGGGCCCCTGCACCCGCATGGGAGACCAGGAGGAAGCACCTGGCTTCTGGCTTTGGATAGGCGTAGTTCCGGCTGTAGCAGCCATTTGGGAGTTGAACCAAAGGAAGGAAGACCTTTCTCTTTCTCTCTCTCTCTCTCACTGTCTAATTCTGTCAAATAAAAAAAAAGTAAAAAATAGAAAAATGAAGACTAGTTTTATCATTCTCACAGTACTAGTTTTACCATCCTCACATTACAACTCATTAAGGACAGAGGTCCTACATGGGGAGCAAGAGCACATTGCCTCCTGTTGTTGATTTAACAACTGACACTCTTATTTATGACGTCAGTGATTACCTGAGGTGCTTGCCATAAGCTGCCAAGGCTATGGAAGCCTCTTGAGTCCACAAACTCTGACATTATTTAGATAGGGCCATAATCAAAGTGGAAGTTTTCTATTCCCTTCAGATAAAGGTGCTCCTTCTTTCGACCAGGATCTCACTCACAGAGATCTTTCATGTAGGTCACTTTTTGCCACAGTGTCTTGGCTTTGTATGCCTGAAATACTCTCATGGGCTTTTTAGCCAGATCCAAATGCCTTAAGGCCAGAGTGCTATTTAGGGCATTTGTCATCATTCTATGAGTCTGCTATGTGGCCTGCTTCCCATGCTGAATCATTCTCTCCTTTTTAATTTTATCTATTATTATTAGCAGACACTTGGTCTTATTTATGTGATCTCTTTGACACTTATTCCTATCTTTATGATCAGTTATGAACTTAAGCTGATCACTTCAACTAGTAAGATGGCACTGGTACCTGCCAACTTAATGGGATTTGGAGTCCTGTGGCAAATTTTTAGCTTTACCCTTAGGGGTAAGTCCGAGGGAATGTGTACCGAACTATACATCTCCTCCCTCTCTTATTCTCACTCTTATTTTTTAAGAAGGATCAATTTTCAATTGGATTTAAACACCTAAGAATAATTCTGTGTTAAGTAAAGAGTTCATCCAGTGATATTAAGTGGAAAAAGAAAATACTAAAAAGAATAAAATAGTAAGTTGTTCCTCAACAGGACAAGGGCTGATCAAGTCACTGCTTCTCCTCATGTCACTTTCACTAGAATGAAGGGTTTTAATCCTATAGTAAAACTACTTTCAATTACGGGTACTTAAATATTAAAGAAAAAGATGGAATTAAATTAGCTAAGTTTGGCATTATCTGACCCTGGGCATGCCATGAGAGATACATCCTGCATGTAAATACGTATAACAATGGAAAGAAAGTCTGGTCAATAGCTATTGAACTATAACATTTGTGGGAAACTAATAAGATATGTAATTTTTTAAAAGATTTGTTTATTTTGAAAGGCAGAGTTAAAGAGAGAGACACAGAGAGAGAAAGACAGATCTTCCATCCACTGGTTTACTTCCCAAATAGCCGCAATGGCAAGGACCGGACCAGGGCCAACCCAGGAACCAGGAGCTTCTTCCGGGTCTCTCATGTGGGTGCAAGGGCCATCCTCTACTGCTTTCCCAGGCTTATTAGCAGGGAGTTGGATTGAAGTGGAGCAGCCAGTACTTGAACCAGTGTCCATATGTGATGCCGGCATCACAGGCAGTAGCTTTACCTGCTATCCCACAATGCTGTCCCCTGAAAGTTATTTACATTTACATGTATTAAGTGATCTTAGGTAGACATAAATATCAAAAAATAACAGAATATGTTTCCAAGCTAAAGGCATTGGATGGTTTGGATTTGGGTGAATCTGCTCTATGCATATATTTATCCAAAACAAAATTAGCAAATATAATGTATTGGCTGAATTAGCAATGCCACCTACTGGCAAGTCAAACACAAACATGCAAAAAAAAAAAAAAAACTTCCAGAAAAGTGGTTCTTTTTTTTTTTTAAATTAACTAATTGATTTATTTGAAAAGGGGTAGAGGGAAAGAGAAAGGAAGAAACAGAGAGATAGATCCCATCTGCTGGTTCATTACCCAAATGCCTACAAAAGCCAGAGCTGGGCCAGGCTGAAGCCAGGAGGCCAGAACGCAATCAGGGTACCCCATGTAAGCCAGGACTCAAAGAGTTGAGCCATTTCCTGCTGCTTTCCAGCATGCGCATTAGCAGGAAGCTGGAATGGAGAGTGGAGCCAGGACTCAAATCCCAGCAGTCCCATATGGGATACAGGAGTCCCAAGCAGTGTTTTAACTGCTGTGCAAAATACCCACTCCTCTATGCATGCAAACACTGACAGTAGCTCTATTCATAATTGCCAAATCTTGGGAGCAGCCAAAGTATATTTAGTAAGCAAAAGGACAAACTGTTGTGGTTCATCAACACAATGAATATGAAATAAGGTATTAAGTCACGAACCAGTCTTAAGTGCATGTTGCTAGGTCAAAAGAGGACCATCAGAAAAGGATATATACTCTACAATTTCAACTATATAACATTATAAAAAAGGCAAAACTACAGATAGTAAAAAGATCAGTGGTCGTAAGAGATTTGGTGGTGGGCCAGGGGAGTAGTGCAAAACAGGAATAAACAGGTGGGGCACAGGGCATTTGCAGATATTCTGTACAATGTAATAGTACATACATAACATTATACATTATCAAAACCCATAAAAACTGGGGCCAGTAATATGACACAGTGGGTTAAACTGCCATCTGCAATGCCAGCATCCCATATGCATGCTGGTTTAAGTCTCAACTGCTATACTTCTAATTCAGGTCCTGTTAATACACCTGGGAAAGCAGCAAAGGATGGATGACTCAAGAGCTTGGAATCCTGCCACCCACGTGGGAGATGGGTCCTGGCTCCTGGCTTCAGTTTGGTAGTTATACCAAACTGAGGTTACCAAACTGGGGTTAGCCAGCTACTGCTGCCGTTTAGGAAGTGAACCAGCGGATGGAAGATCCCTCTGTCTCTCCTATTCTCTAATTCTGCCTTTCAAATAAATACAATAAATATCTTATAACATAAAAATGTACAAAACAGGAGCTGGCACCATGGCTCACTTGGTTAATCCTCCACCTGCGGCACCTATATGGGCATTGGGTTCTAGTCCTGGTTGCTCCTCTTCCAGTCCAGCTCTCTGCTGTGGCCCAAGAAGGCAGTGGAGGATGGCCCAAGTGCTTGGGCCCCTGCACCCACATGGGAGATCAGGGGGAAGCACCTGGCTCCTGGCTTCGGATCAGCACAGTGCCAGCCGTAGCGGCCATTAGGGGAGTGAACCAACGGAAGGAAGACCTTTCTCTCTGTTTTTCTCTCTCACTGTCTCTGTCAAATAAATAAATTTAAAAAAATGTACAAAACTGAGTGATACCTAATATAAACCATGAGCTTTACTTAATAAGGTATCAATAATGGTTCCTCAATTGTAACCAATTATCACATTAGTGGAGAAGTTAATAATAGGGGAAACTATGGGTGAGTGGGTTCCATACCTTACATGGGAACTCAGTCCTTTTAGCTCAACTTATCCTGGTCTCCCATGGGGTGCAGGGCCCAAGCACCTGGGCCATCCTCCACTGCACTCCCTGGCCACAGCAGAGAGCTGGCCTGGAAGAGGGGCAATCGGGACAGAGTCTGGCGCCCCGACCAGGACTAGAACCCGGTGTGCCGGCGCCGCAAGGCGGAGGATTAGCCTAGTGAGCCGCGGCGCCAGCCCAATAAATCTAAAACCATTCTAAAAAATGATGTCTACCGGGGTCAGCATTGTGGCATAGTAGGTAAAGCCATTGCCTGCAATGCCAGCATCCCACATGGGTGCCGGTTCGTGTCCCAGCTGCTCCACTTCCAATCCAGCTCCCTGCTAACGGCCTGGGAAAGCAGTGGAGGATGGCCCAAGTGGTTGGGTCCCTGTACCCATATGGGAGACCTGGAATAAGTTTCTGGTTCCTGGCTTCAGCCTGACCCAGTCCTGGCTGTTGTGGTCACCTGGGGAGTAAGCCAGCTGATGGAAACTCTTTCTATCTCTCCCTCTCTCACCTTAATTCTGTCTTTCAAATAAATAAATAAATTTTTTAAAGATTTATTTATTTGAAAGTCAGAGTTACACACAAACACACAGAAAGAGAAAGGGAAAGAGAGAGAGATCAATCTGCCATCCAGTGATTCACTCCTCAATTGGCCACAATGGCTGGAGCTGCACTGATCTGAAGCCAGGAGCCAGGAGCATCTTCTGGGTCTCCCACGCGGGTGCAGGGGCCCAAGGACTTGGGCCATCATCTACTGCTTTCCCAGGCCATAACAGAGAGCTGGATCGGAAGTGGAGCAGCCAGGTCTCGAACTGGCGCCCATATGGGATGCTTGTGCTTCAGGCCAGGGCATTAACCCGCTATGCCACAGCACCGGCCCCAGTAAATAAATTTTTATAAAAGAAATAATGCCTATTAACTTTTTTTAAAAAAATATTTATTTATTTATCTGAAAGGCAGAGAGAGAGAGAGAGAAAGAGAGAGAGAGAGGTCTTCCATCCACTGGTTCATTCCCCAGATGGCTGCAAAGCCTGGAGCTCTGCTGATCTGAAGCCTAGAGCTTCTTCGGGTCTCCCACATGGGTGCAGGGGCACAAGAACTTGGGCCATCTTCCACTGCTTTCCCAGGCCATAACAGAGAGCTGGATCAGAAGTGGAACAGCAGGGATTTGAACTGGTGCCCATAAGGGATGCCAGCACTGCAGGTGCCGGCTTTACCCGCTAAGCCACATCGCCGGCCCCCTTTTAACTTTTACAATGTGTTCTTAGTCCTTTACAAACTTGTCTTTTCTTTTTCCCGCCCCACTAATGGTACCAGCAACCCACCTAGATAAAGGTGAAGCTCTTATCTACCTTGCAGAATAATTGCAGTATCCCTTTAAGTGTCTCTTTTCAGAGACTTATAACATGATTGTAAACAAGTGAACATCTGTCTCTGTTCAGTTAGCTGCATCAACATCTACACAGTTACTTAAGTCAAAAACCAAGTTATCTTTGACTGCTTCTTCCCCAGTTCTAATGCATCACATCCTTTTAATTTTATCTTAGAAATTTCTCTCGGGGCTGGCATTGTGGCACAGCAGGTCATGACAGCCGCTGCCTACAATGCTAGCATCCCATATGAGCGTGGGTTTGGGTCGTGGCTGCTCCACTTGTGATCTAGGTCCCTGCCAGTGCATATGGAAAAGCAGCAAATGATGGTCCAAGTACTTGTACCCCGGAAACCCACATCAGAGATCTGGATGAAGTTCCTGGCTCCTGGCTTTGTTCTGGCTCAGCCCTGACTGTTGTGGTCATTTGGGAGTGAACCAGCAGATGGAAGATCTCTTTGTCACTCCCTCTCTCTCTGTAATTCTACCTTTCAAATAAATAAATAAATATTTTTAAAAGATTTCCCTATCAGATTTGTCCTATCTTATTCAATGGCCACTGCTACTCCAAGCACTTCTTGAAACATCAAAGACCTATGCCTTCTTTTGCCTTCATTTTGTTTGGGTTCTCTATGTAAGTTTTTTTATAAACACTATCTTCTCCATTCCTCCTGTCACCTCCATGTAGCTCTTCTCTCCCAACTTCAATCACTCTCCTACATTACAGTCAAAATTATATACTCATAAATTATTTTACACTATTTTATACACTTCTAATTTTAGGGCATTTCAAAGAATTCCAAATGCTACTCACCAAAGAACAATATAAAAATTCAGGCTTACATAATGTTGATAAAAGTTCCCTGATGCACCCTGGATCTCAGTTTATTAACAGAAGTAATAATGTCACAATGATTTTGAATATAAATTTAACATATAATAATAATTTACATGGGGCAGCACTATGGTGTGGTATGTTAAGCCTCCATCTGCAGTGCTATCATCCCATATGGGAGTGGGTTCCGGTCCTGGCTGTTCCATTTCTGATCTAGCTTCCTGCTAATAGCCTGGGAAAGTAGTGGAGGATGGCCCAAGTCCTTGGGCCCCTGCACCCAGGTGGGAAGACCTCGAAGAAGCTCCTGGCTCCTGGCTTTGGATCACTCCAGCTCCAGCTGTTGCAGCCATTTGGGGAATGAAGTAGCAGATAGAGGACCTTTGTCTCTGTCTTTCCCTCTCTCTTTAACTCTGCCTCTCAAATAAACAAATCTTGAAAAAAAAAAAAACTTTAAAAAATAATTTACATACATAACCGGAGAAAGATTCATATAGAAGCAATACCATTCTTATAATACCATTTCAGAAGTTTCTTGATCATTTCTTCATACTTGTTGGACTACTATAATAGCTACAGCAGTGAGTACAATGAAAGACAAAGACACCTTCCCTCAAGTACCTCTTTATTTTCTAAAATTGTGAATAAAAAAATAAAATAAAATAAAAATAAAATTGTAAAAGGTTTAAACACATTCTATTAATCCTATGCTCTGATATAGGCCAGAAATAACTGCTTACTATATGGAAACAGAGTCTTGATTTCATAATAAACTCTTATTTGTATGTATCTTAATCCTTTACTGGATACCTGGATGAGTAAATTAGAATAATAATGCTTTTGCCTGAAGACATTTTATAAATGTCATGTTAGTAAGTTTTCTAGCAACATGAGCAAAATATAAAGCATGAATATTCCAGGTTTCAAATTTTTTAATCCTAAATTCTTATGCAATTTAAGGGAGGTTATTTCTCTGTATTTCAAATAAATAAATAAATACAAAAAAGTGTTTAGCTTAGCAGTTAAGAAAACTGTGTCCCCTTTTGGTCTACTCAGGTTTGACTACTGGCTCTGGCCACTGACTCTTACTTCCTGCTAACGCAGAAGTTGGAAGGCAGCGGTGACGGCTCTGGCACTGAGTTTCTGGCTCTTGGTTTCAACCCTGGCCCTGCCTTGGTTGTTGCAGGCATCTGGGGAGTAAACCAGCAGGTAGGAGCTTTCTTTCTGTCTCCCAAATAAATAAATAAACAAACATATACACACATATAACTTTTTAAAATTAAGAATGTAGTAGTTATTAGAGAAGCAATGATATGAGTTAGTTCCCTAGGACTTATGTCCTATTTGAGTCAGTCAACATTCAAACAAGGGCATCCTTTTAAAATTTCTCAAGCTTTAACTTTCCATAAGCTTGCAGAAATTATGTATTGCAGATTATTCCAAAAGCATTCTTCAAGCCATCAACTTAGCACACATTGAACCAAGCAATTATTCCTTAATATCATACCTGCTTCAGAAATGAATTCATTATAGAATAGAGATTGCAAGTATTTACAGGGCTAAGTTTTATTCAGCAATCAGTATTACTGTGACATCTTTTCATCTGCTTTTCCCCAATGATAATCAAACTGTTGTCAAAATGGAATTGTTTACAAGTTATTATTCAGGAAGGGAACACAGTGAAATAAGCAAGACATCTAGGACATAAAATTTACTGCGGCACTCACTCCACAGGCCTGTACTGTGCATGGCTCTGAGATAGTGCCTATTCAGATTTTGTGCTGTAGGTGTCTGGCTTGCCTTTCTCACATCCTGGTTCTGATATTATGTCAGCATTTTTGCGAGTATTCACAGGGAAGCTTATCTGTGTTCTCTCTCATTTCAACTAATACAAGTGTATTTCTCAGAAAAGGTATTTTAAAAACTTTGGTTCAAAGTGTTTAAGAAAGCATATAGTTCCATGCATATAATGCTTCATCAATTACATTAAATAAATAAAAGAACCAAAATACTACTGAAGTATGTATGTGGTCTTTAAGAATGTGAGGGAAGACAGTATTCTCTGTTGCTCATCATCAGAAAAAGCAAACTGCCCAAACTCCCTTGAAGTCTTATATGGAATTTTGTTCATTTAAAGTATCTTAGGGTTAGGTATTCAGCCTAGCAGTTAGGATACTGGCTGAAATGCCTGCATCTCCTATCAGAGTGCCTGGGTTAGAGTCCATGCTCTATTTCTGATTCTAGCTCCTTGTTCACGAACTGTGGTAGGCAGCAGGTGGCTGGGTCCCTGTCACCCATGTGGAAAACATGGATGGAGTCCCCGGCTCCTGGTTTCGAGCTGGAACAGCCCCAGCCTTTGCAGGCATTTAAGCAGTGAACCAGCAGATGGGAGCTCTGTTCCCATCTTTCAAACAAATACATTTTTTAAAAATGTAAATTAAATGATTAAAATCAGAACTGCCTCAACAAGGGAATCAATATTCTAAAATCTAAGAGGAAAAACTTCCTGGCTGGATTAACATAAATAAATAACTTTACTTGCTGAACTATTTTTCCTCCCTCTTTTCTTAAATCCTCAATCCCAAAATGAAAAGCAAAACAAAATTCTGAGTGAAACTTACAGCTTCTATTAAAGATCAGTGTGCTTACAAAACAGAAATGTAATTAAATACAAATCTTCGAATTTTAACTTTTGATTTAAAAGCACCAATAAGGAAGCAGAAAATCTCTTTCATGTTTGCTTGTTATAAGAAAGTTATTCTTACCAGATAAAGCAGAAAGGTGTGCAGCCCTGTTCCAAGCCCAACAGAAGACAAAATCCCCAAGCCTATCCAGTAGGCATACAAGAGAAACTGTTTCTCTATACGTTGCACATACTGAAAGACAAAAGAGATGAGATAATACTTCTGAATTCTCATTACAGAAAGGAGGTATTTATAAACCACCAGCAAAATAAAACAAATCAACTAAAATAGCTCTTAATAAAAACAAAGTATTAAAAATAAATACTCGGGGGCTGGCACTGTGGCATAGCAGGTAAAGCCGCTGCTTGCAGTGCTGGCATCCCATATGGGCGCTGGTTCCAGTCCCGGCTGTTCCACTTCTGATCCATCTCTTTGCTATGGCCTGGGAAAGCAGTAGAAGATGGCCCAAGTGCTTGGGCCCCTGTGCCCACGTGGGAGACCCCAAGGAAGCTCCTAGCTCCTGGCTTCGGATCAGCATAGCTCCAGCCGTTGCAGCGAACTGGGGAGCGAATCAGCAGATGGAAGATCTCTTTCTCTCTCTGCCTCTCCTTCTCTCTCTCTGTGTAACTCTTTCAAATAAATAAATAAATCTTTTTTTTTTTTTTAAAGTAAATACTCCTTGAAGAGGTCTAATATCTTCAAGTGATAGTAGAAGTGGGAACAACTTTATCTAACTGGAAAAAACTTCTTGTTCCTAAACCTTTGAAGTCTTTTCTATTTAGAAGACATAGGAAGATGGGAACGGCATTGTGGGGTAGTGGGTAAAGCTGCTGCCACATGCAATGCTGGCATCTCACAGAAGCACCAGTTCATGTCATGGCCATTCCACTTCCAAACCTGCTCCTCGCTAACAGTCTGGGAAAAGCAGAGGAAGATGGCCCAAGTGGTTGGGCCCCAGCCACCCAAGCGGGAGACCTGGATGAAACTCATGGCTTCTGGATTCGGCCTGGCCCAGCCCTGGCCATTGTGGCCATCTGGGGAGTGAACAGCAGATGGAATGTCCCTCTCTCTCTCACTTATCCCTCTCTCCCTATTTCTCCCCAACCCTCTCTTTGTAACTCTGACTTTCAAATAAATAATAAATAAATCTTTAAAAAAAAGGAGACATAGGAAAAAAGCAAATTTTAAGACAGGATAATGCAGACCAATTAAAAGGGGGCAGTTTATATGTAACATTTGTGAACAGAGTAAAATATTGATTATCCAAGAAAAAATGGGAATAAAATAATGTCTGTATATTTTAGACCATGATGCTTTTCACTTAATTCTACTGGAAGACAGACTTGTTAGAATTCTAGACTTATTTCTAGAGAAATTCCTCAAATGTTTGCAAGTAAAACCAGCATGCTAGTTCACTGCAAACTCTTAGAATACATAGATCATTTTTTTAAAAAAGATTTATTTATTTACTTGAAAGTCAGAGTTACACAGAGAGAGAAGGAGAGGCAGAGAGAGAGGTCTTCCATCTGCTGGTTCATTCCCCAGATGGCCGCAACGGACAGAGCTGCACCGATCTGAAGCCAGGAGCTAGGAGTTTCTTATGGGTCTCTCACGCGGGTACAGGGGTCCAAAGACTTGGGCCATCTTCTACTGCTTTCCCAGGCCATAGCAGAGAGCCAGATCAGAAGTAGAGCAGCTGGGACTTGAACTGGCGCTCATACAGGATGCTGGCACTGCACGCGGTGGCTTTACCCGCTACACCACAGCACCAGCCCCAGTATACATAGATTATTTAAAAGGAATGCATTTAACTATAAAAACTTCTCTGATTAGAGGTAAACTGCTTTACAATATGAGATGACAGTTTTAGAACCATTACCTCTTAGAATACACGAAGGTTTTGCTATTTTGACAAAAGTTGTTAAACAAGTATCTTGTATTCCTATCAGTAATGTTGTACTTGTGGACTATAGGCAAATAACCTTTTTATATAAATAAAACCTAATCCTTAACTTTGGACGAAGCCTGTTTAGATGATCACAAAAATATGTTACAGAAAATATGAAAACTTTGGCATAAAGGACTCATGTTGTTGGATGGATGGAACATGGTTAGGAAATGTACATTTAAATCTTCAAGGGCAAAAAGAATCATATATAACAACATTTTGCTGACTGGCCATGAGGAGACACATGAATTGTTTTAGCGTATGGCCTTACATAAAGGTACCAGCTATGAGATAAAAGAAAGACAAACCTAAAAATGTTGAGGGTAGAAATTCTATGAAACTTTCATGGTCCCATTTTGAAATTGTTTGGGATTAGAGAGTGTGCAAGAACTGCTGAACCTCTTACCTGTTGATGTGCTCCTTCAACATAATACGTAGCTATAAGTACAGCAAGCAGCAGTAAAAAAGACACCACAATGCTTTGACGATGCCATAATCTTAAAAACAAATTAAAAAAATTAAAAATACATCTCACAGTCTCACTTTGAAGATTTATCATCCTTAGAACAATTTCTTATAGAAGCAGTCAGGTTATCTGGCTAGCTCAGGACAGAATCAGTCTTTCTGAGTTGAGTTCTTTTGTTCTTAAAACACCACTGCCTCTATTGAATGCAGGAGGGGGTCACAGACACATGGGCATAGAACCCAATTTTTTACCATAAACTCCATCATAGTCTTTCCCTTATCTAAAGCCCGATTTTGTTTATATCTCAGCTTCTAATTAGGAGAAGTATTAAAGTTTAATAGAAGGCTGGCGCCGCGGCTCAATAGGCTAATCCTCCGCCTAGCGGCGACGGCACACCGGGTTCTAGTCCCAGTCGGGGCGCCAGATTCTGTCCCGGTTGCCCCTCTTCCAGGCCAGCTCTCTGCAGTGGCCAGGGAGTGCAGTGGAGGATGGCCCAAGTGCTTGGGCCCTGCACCCCATGGGAGACCAGGAGAAGTACCTGGCTCCTGCCATCAGATCAGCGCAGTGCGCCGGCCGCAGCGTGCCAGCCACAGCGGCCATTGGAGGGTGAACCAACGGCAAAAGGAAGACCTTTCTCTCTGTCTCTCTCTCTCACTGTCCACTCTGCCTGTCCAAAAAAAAAAAAAAAAAAAAAAGTTTAATAGAAAGAGCCCTGGTCTTTAAGTCAGAAACCCTGGGTGCTGTACTTTGAGCAAGACACTTAACCAATATGACTGTTCCTTGTTTTTAAAATCATAGTAATTTTATCTTTGTTTTACTTTCTTTATGGAGATGTTATAAGGAGTAAATGAGCTGGGAAATACTATAAAACGCTTTATGAACTCCATGTGCAATAAAAATGTAACATATATAAAATAACTTGGAGGGGCAAGTAAGAAGACTGATAAGACGTGTAAAGGTTAGGCTTGTTCTTTATGATCTTTGAAACGGATGTATAAATAGTAATTTAAAGATAGAACACATTTCTAAGGCAGAACCGTTCACATTCGTTCAAACAACTGGTAAGAGTGCCACGTATCCTGAACCTTGTCCTGTTAAGGAATCAAAGTATTTAATACAGATAAGGCCGGATTTTTCCTGAGGGAAAAACCAGGAGAAAAACAAAAACAAAATTCAATATGTGAACAACTCTAATAATCAAGTAAGCAAACAGCCATGTTTCCCTAATCTATGATTTTCAACTATACAAAGGAGAATGAATATGCTCTTATGACAATATTCTAAATTTAATGACTCCATTTTGAATGCAGCAGATGGCAAGGAGTAGGAGACTGCTGAGGATTTCTAAAATTAGAAAATAAGGTTTATATAAAAGGTAATGGAAGGTTTTTTACTTTGAGGTCCACTCCTTCAAGATTACAAGGATTTCCAGAGAAAAATACTGCAAGGTAATAAGTGGCTGTCTCCAAAGGACAATATTTTGCCTTTCTTCCCGATCCCTCCTCTTCTTTTCATTCACTGAAGAGGGGTCTGAAAAACAATAATGCAGGAATTAAAACAGAATTCCTAGTACTTATACTCACTCTTTCCAATCACTTTAAAAATTCACCTACCTTCCCATTCTACATCTGAAAGACTGCATATAAACCTCAAAAGTACCAACAATGTGATTCATTCCTGGGTTACACGGGTTTATACACAAGCTGTTCAAGTACTAACCCATGACTACACCTTCTCTGGAGAAGGCAATCACTGGAACAAAACACTAATTAACATAGGTGGCCTATTACAAACGTGTTTGCAACCTGTAACACTAAGTCAAGGATTGTGGTAGGTCCTCACAACTTAAGCCTCAACCTCACTTCATTTATCTGTATATTTGACTATCTCTTCCCTTCACATCAGTAGCAGTCTTGCACAGTATTCTTTTAAACAGTATGGAGAGAGATGAGACAAAATCTGAGTCCTTAAACAGAATTTTACCATTGTTCCTCTTAAGCATTAACAGAATCCTAAAGTCTTAAAAAATGATCACTAGTCCAGACTCTGCTACATCCAGCACATCTAGTGATTTAGAAAAGAGATCATTTTATAACGGTGTTACCTAGAGAACTGAGGCAAAAGAGGAAAAAAAAAAAAAAGCCTACCCTTTGCCACTCACTGAGCTAAAACACATTGAGGCATCTTAAAGAAATGGTACTGGCCAGCGCCGCGGCTCAATAGGCTAAACCTCCACCTAGCGGTGACGGCACACCAGGCTCTAGTCCCGGTCGGGGCGCCAGATTCTGTCCCGGTTGCCCCTCTTCCAGGCCAGCTCTCTGCTGTGGCCCGGGAGTGCAGTGGAGGATGGCCCAAGTACTTGGGCCCTGCACCCCATGGGAGACCAGGAGAAGCACCTGGCTCCTGCCTTTGGATCAGCGCGGTGTGCTGGCTGCAGCGCGCCAGCCGTGGCAGCCATTGGAGGGTGAACCAACGGCAAGGAAGACCTTTCTCTCTGTCTCTTTCTCACTATCCACTCTGCCTGTCAAAAAAAAAAAAAAAAAAAAAAAAAAAGAAATGGTACTAAAAATTTCAGTGGTTGAATTTAACAGAAACATAGATTAGGGAAAAATGACAAATCTGGTCTAGGTGCTCCTGCCCTAATTTTAACATTCTTTTGCAGTCAGAACACAAGCTTCTATCCTTGTATATTACCGGAGAAAGGCTAAATCATTCTACCTTTTATGAAGGGTAATGTGTCAATCAAGCATCACATCACAGAGCAAAGTGGTTTAGATGTCAAAGTGTGGAGAGTAGGGGCTGGTGTTGTGGTGTGGTGGGTAAAGTCCCTGCTATAATGCTGGCAACCCCTGGGTACCAGTTCATGTCCTGGCTGCTCTACTTCCAATCCAGCTCCCTGTGGTGTGCTTGGGAAGGCATCGAGGATGGCACAGGTGCTTGGGCCCCTGCCACCCATGTGGGAGACCCGGACGACGCTCCTGGCTCCTGGCTTTGACCTGTCTTAGCTCTGGCTGCTGCGGTCATCTGGGGAGTGAACCAGCGGATGGAAGATTTCTCTTTTTCTTTCCTCTTTCTCTCCCCCTCTGTCTCTGTAATTCTGACTTTCAAATCAATCAATCAATCTTTGGGAAAAAAAATATGAAGTGCAAGCCACTTTGTTTCAAATTCTGGCTCAGCTATCTACCAGTCACATGACCTCCGGCAAATTGGCTAATATTTTTGTATCTTAGTTTACTCTTCTGTAAAATGTAGATAATAATAGTACTTATTTGTCAAAATCATTGTAAGGATTAGATGAGCTGATGCACATAAAGTTATCAGAGTGTGACACTTAGTAACTGCCCAATCAAAGTTAGTTATTATTGTCTTCAATCTAAAAATTACAGATCCATGTACACTGTAACCCAACAATTCCTTTTCTGGGAGTAATTAGGTACAAGATGAAATGATTTTTAAAAATTTACTGTAACAACATTTACAGTAGCCAAAGATTATCAACAACTTAAATATTACTACTAATAGACAGAAAAGGAACACAAGCATATAGTATACTCACACAATGGAATGGAATACTAAACCACAACAAATAAGATTCCTTGTATATAGTTGTAGCACAATATCTAACAAATATTAAGTAAAAAAAATACATGGTCCAAAAGACTATGACACATCAACATTAATTTTAAATTCCAATGGTATTCAGAAATATAGTAAAATATATATAAATTTATTTGCTTGTTGAAAAAACAGCACATAAGCTTTAATTTTTTTTAAAGATTTATTTATTTGAAAGTCAGAGTTACACAAAAAGAGGGAGAAACAGAGAGAGAGAGAGAGAGAGAGAGAGAGAGATCTTCCATCTACCGCTTCACACCCCACATGGCCACAAGAGCCAGGGCTAGACCAGGCAGAAGCCAGGAGCCAGGAACTTCTGGGTCTCCCACCTGGGTAGAAGGGGCCCAAGCACTTGGGTCTTCTGCTGCTGCTTTTTCCAGGCCATTAGCAGGGAGCTGAATCAGAAGTGGAGCAGCCAGGACATGAACCTGTGCCCATTAACATATGGGATGTTGGCATCACAGGCTGCAGTTTAACCTGCTATGCCACAACACCAGCCCCAGCACATAAGCTCTTAATGGAAAGAGACTATAAAGCATACAATATCAATATCTGAATTTGGAAACTTTTGATGGAATGATGCAAAATTTACTGAAATCAAAGTAATCCAACAGATCAGTGCTGCAAAATGTGTTTTCAAAACAAACGGGAGCCAATATCAGAACTCCTGGGTTTGATTCCCAGTTTTGCACTCCATTCCAGCACCCCAGATGCAACAGGTGATGGTACAGATACTTCAGTCCCTGCCACCCACGTGGACAAGACAGACTGAGTTCTGAGCTCCTGGCTTCGGCCTGGTCCAACCCCGGCTATAGAAGACATCTGAGGAATGCACCAGCATGTAGGAAATCAATTATTGTCTCTGATTCTCTGCCTTTCAAATACATAAATAAAAATGAAAGAGAAAAAAAATAAGTAGAAAGTATTGTTTTAGACAGCCTGCATTTATTCCAATAAAAGAAGTTCTGTAATATATTACCATGTGATGAAGAGATGAACTTCAGAAGGTGAAGTTCTCAAATCCCCATGTCTTTTGCCCTTGCCCCCTTATCTCTGTGCTCTCCCACACCTCTCTCCACAGTAATCAGCGTCACAGGAACCGAAGGTCCGCCTGCACAGCTAGCTGCTCAAAGCCCTGGCATGCAATGGTTTTGCTCTGGCCACTACTGTCTGTAATTTTGCTAGATTGTGGCTTTAGGTGGATGCAGTTGTATGTGGACGTGTGGTTGTATGTGCCTATGTGCAGATATATGTAGACACCCCTGTGTATGTGTCCGACTGCCACTACAGACACATGAGTGGGTATCTCCAGCAACCTCAACACCTTCGGGGACAAGTGGCTGTTTCTTGTGCATTTCTGTCACTGTGAGTAAAGGAGATATAAATCCACAAAACTCACTGTGAGTAAAGGAGATATAAATCCACAGAGAAGAGCTGTTCTCTCATCGGCTGGAATCTGGATCTGCTTGTCCTGGGCCCTAAGAATGGGCATACACCATGCGACAGTATTCTTTGCAATGTGTTTGAGATGTCAAAGAATTGCGAAGTCAAAAAGAAAAATGGGCTAGTGCCGTGGTATAGGGAGTAAAGCCATCGCCTACAGTGCTGTCATCCTATATGGGCACCAGTTCAAGTCCTAGCCATTCCATTTCTGATTCGGCTCCCTGCTAATGCGCCTGGGAAAGCAGTGGAAGATGGTCCAAGTACTTGGGCCCCTGTACACACATGATACCTGAAAGAAACTTCTGGCTCCTGGCTTTGGATTGGCCCAGCTTTATCCATTGCAGCCATTTGGGGAGTGAACCAGGGATGGAAGATCTCTCTTCCTTTGTCTCCTCTTTCTCTAACTCTGCCTTTCAAATAAATAAATCTTTAAAAAAAATAGTACAAAAACCAGAAAAGAAAAACCTTTCATTTTCCTTTAAAATCAAGAAGGAAAGTCCTTACTTAATTCACCCATATCAACAAAAGTCATGATTTTCAGGACAAATGTACGGCTATGAGTCATATATACTGAAATTTAAGCACAATGTCCAATTTGTTTAAAATGTTAAACTAAAAATTTTAAAAAAATCTAAATTTATTCTCATTTTTTAAAGACTTATTTATCTGAAAGGATAAACAGAATTTTATTTATAAACAGGATATTATTTATAAATAAAAGGGAACTCTGAAAGAGTTAGAGAGAGAGGGAGAACAGAGAAAGAAAGATCTTCTATCCACTGGTTCACTCCCCAAAGCCAGGAGCCAGGAGTCAAGAGCTACTTCTGGGACTCTCACGTGGGTCTAAGGGCCCAGGGACTTAGGCCACCCTCTGCTGCTTTCCCAGGCGCATTAGCAGGGAGCTAGATATAAAGTGGAGCAGCCAGGACTTGAACCGGTGCCCTTTTGGGAGCACTGCAGTTGGTAGCTTTACCTGTTGTACCACAGCATCAGCCCCTATTCTAATTTTTTGATAATTATATATTTAAGAATAGCTAACAAGGAAACTGATAATCTACTTGTAAAGTTACTAAACAGCAAGATCAGATTAAGCACTGCACAAAATCAAGTAAATATTTAACCATACCATATAATTACCAAGAAACAATCTTGTGCCTAGAGAATTGCTATTTGACTACGTTCAGGCTGCTTCTGTAGTCACTGTGAAAAATAATCTTATAAGTCATGACTCATAATTCAATTTACTATGAAGATATTAATAAAATATTTAAAATATTAGAAGTAATATATTCCTATTTTATTCCAACAAAAAGTGTAATATTTAAACTTGCACATCTCCTTCCTCCAAACCACTACACTTTACCTGTGAAATTTCCATTATGTTGTTCTTTGTTCATTGCTACACGTCTCTGGTCACAATTTTTTCCATTCTCTGCCATTTCATAGATCAGTCTTGAGGAGCTAATAGAAGAAAAATAAAATCCAGCAATATATTATATATTTGTTTTGCAGTTATGACTGAATAAAACCAAATAAAGGAATAAAGGCAGTAATGACACCCCACATTGTATCTGTATAATTTGTTTATGCATTTTTTCTTTTAATTCAAAATCTGAATAATTTACATAGAAATCATAAAACAAAAAGTCAAAATTTACTTATTTATTTTTAAAAATATTTATTTTATTTATTTGAAGGGCAGAGTTAAAGAGAGAGAGAAAGGGAGGGAGAGAGAGAGAGAAATATCTTCCATCTGCTGGTTCACTCCCCAAATGGCTGCAATGGTCAAGGCTGAACCAGGCCGAAGCCAGGAGCCAGGAGCTTCATTCAGATTTCCCACATGGGTGGCAGGAGCCCAAGAACTTGCAACATCTCCCGCTGCTATCGTAGGCACATTACCAGGAAGCTGGATTAGAACACGAACAGCCCATATGGGATGCCAGTATTGCAGGCAGCGGCTTAGCCTGTTGTGCCACAATGCCAATCACAAGGTAAAAAATTTAAAGCCAGATAGTTGTAAGCCTTTTCCAAATGGTTAGTCTAGTGACTTTCCAAACTCAAATTTTGTATTAACTTGTCCACACAATAAGAATATCAAGTACAAGTAACTTCAAATACTGATAGGCTATAATGTTTAATACCATTCCAATTCATAAATTAATATCGTATATACTATCTACTCAAAATTTATCTTTTTTTCTTTCATAGTTCTTTTAACATTATTAGGAAAAAGCTGATTATATGATCAAAGATGGCACAAACATTGACACACAGATTTAAGACCACAGATCAGTTTCATTAAGGAAATAGTTCTACTGAATCAAAAAATATAGGCAGGGCCGATGCCATGGCATAGTAGGCTAAGCCTCCACCTACAGCGCCAGGATCCCATGTAGGTGCCCGTTCATGTCCCAGCTATTCCTCTTCCAATCCAGCTCTCTGCTAAGGCCTGGAAAGGCAGAGGAAGATGGTCAAGTTTTTGGGCCCCTGCATCAACGTGAGAGATCTAGAGGAAGCTCCGGGATCCTGGTTTCAGATAAGCTCAGCTCCAGCCACTGTGGCCATTTGGGGAATGAACCAGAGGTTGAAAGGCCTCTCTTTCTGTCTTTCTCTGTCTGAAACTCTACCTCTCAAATAAATAAAATCTTAAAAATATATATGGCATAGACGATCACAAAGTTAAATGTTTAAGATATGCTAAATGCATTTTATATTTTATATGATGCTTTATATTATAAGTGTTTTTTTTTTTTACTTTAAATCACTACAATAAAACCTAAATATCAACTGATAAATGAATACAGAAAATGTTGGTATATTCAAACAAAATATATCCAAACAATAAAAAGAAATGAAGTACTAATAAAGTTCATTGAAAATAGAATTAAAAGATGTTTAACTTTTGGGGCTGGTGCCGTGGCTCACTTGGTTAATTCTCTGCCTACGGCACCGGCATCCCATATGGGCACGGGGTTCTGGTCCCGGTTGCTCCTCTTCCAGTCCAGCTCTCTGCTGTGGCCCGGGAGTGCAGTGGAGGATGGCCCAAGTGCTTGGGCCCTGCACCCGCATGGAAGACCAGGAGGAAGCACCTGGCTCCTGCCTTCGGATCGGCACAGCGCCAGCCGTAGTGGCCATTTGGGGAGTGAACCAGAGGAGGGAACACTTTTCTCTCTGTCTCTCTCTCACTGTCTATATCTCTATCTGTCAAAAATAAAAATAAAGATGTTTAACTGCAAAAAATTTTTGAAAGTCATGCAGTTTTTTCATAATACATATTTCATTTTTAAAAAAAGATTTATTTATTTGAAAGGCAGGATTACAAAGAGGGAGAGACAGAGATCTTCCACCCGCTGGTTCACTCCCCAAATGGCAACAATGGCTGGAGCCAGGCCAGACAGAAGCCCGCAGTCAGGGATTTCTTCCATGTCTCCTACATTCGTGCAGGGACCCAAACACTTGGGTCATTCTCCACTGCTTTTCCCAGGCACATTAGCAGGAAGCTGGTAGAAGTAGAGCAGCCGGGACTTGAACCTGCTATTTCACAATGCTGGCCCCCGAATGGCATACTTTTATATAAGATCTGTTTATTATATTTATAGTAGCCCAAGCTTAAGAGCATTCAGTGACAGTTCAGAATTCAGTCAGATTTTTGAGTAGAGGGTTATTTAATTAAGAAAAAAAAGCTCAAGAAATGACTCTCTAAGATGCTTGTGTAATGTAAGTTTGCTCAGCTACATATCTACCAAAATCATGTTAGATTTATAGTTAGCTGATCAGACTATGATATGATAATGGCTTCAATCTTCCTTAATTTGTTATTTAGTGCTAATTTATTTATTGAATAAACTATAATAACTATTTACAAAATTTATGCCTAATAAAGGAAAACAAGTGAAACACTCATTATAAAATAACTGAACAAAGAATATATGAAGGTTCTTCAAAGAATCTCATGGAAATTGTATATTATGAAAAAACTATGCTGGCTAACAAATATAAGAAAAAAATGCTCAATATCACTAACCATCAGGAAAATACAATACAAAACCACCTCTGTTGGAATGATAATTATCCAAAAAACAGACAGCAACAAATGCTGGGGAGGATGTGGAAAAAGCGGAACTTTTATACACTGTTGGTGGGGAATGTAAATTAGTGCAGCCACTGGGATAACAGTATGGATATTTCTTTAAAAATTAGAAATAGACTTGCCATATGATGCAGCAATCCCACTACCAGGAATATATCCAAAGACATGAACACATTGTATAAAATACCTGCACCACCATGTTTTTAGCAGACAACTGCCAAAACATGAATCAGTAAAGGTGTCCACCATCAGATGCATAAAGAAAACATGGTGTGTATACAATGGAAGATTATTCAGCTATTAAAAAGAACAAAATTCCATTATTTGCAGCAAAATGGTTGGAACTAGAAGATATCATGTTGAATGAAATAAGCAGGATACAGATACTACATATTCTCTTATATGTGGAAGCCAAAATTAAAATAAGTAAATAAATAAATAAATAAAAGAAATGCTTATATGTATCAATTTGGTTGAAAATATAATGTTTTGTCAAACTTTGATTTAAATATTTTTTAAACAAATTGATGGGAATTATACACTACTATAGTTTTTTTTTTTTTAACATGTGTTTATTAATTTGAAAGGCAGAGTTACTGACACAGGGAGAGACAAAGAGAGAGAGAACTTAAATCTATTGGTTCATTCCACAGATGGTCACAACAGCCAAAGTTGGGCCAAGCCTAAATCAGGAGCCAGGAGCTTCTTCTGGGTCTCTCATGTGGATGGCAGGGGCCTAACCACTTGGGACGTCTTTTACTGCTTTCCCAGGCCATTAGCAAGGAGCTGGATCAGAAGTGGAACAGCAGGGTCGGCGCTGTGGCACAGCAAGTAAAGCCGCTGCCTGCAGTGCTGGCATCCCATATGGCCACCTATTTGAGTCCCGCCTGTTCCACTTCCAATCCAGCTCTCTGCCATAGCCTGGGAAAGCAGTAGAAGATGGCCCAAGTCCTTGGGCCCCTGTACCCGTGGGAGAGACCCAGAAGCAGCTCCTGGATCCTGGCTTCGGATCAGTTCAGCTCCAGTCATTGAAGCCATCTGGGTAGTAAACTAATGGAAGGAAGACCTCTCTCTTTCTCTCTCTCTCTCAGCCATCTGGGTAGTAAGCTAATGGAAGGAAGACCCCCCCCCCCTCTCTCTCTGACTCTGCCTTTCAAATAAATAAATAAATCTTAAAAAAAAAGGCCGGCGCCGCGGCTCACTAGGCTAATCCTCCGCCTAGCGGTGCCGGCACACGGGGTTCTAGTCCCGGTCGGGGCGCCGGATTCTGTCCCGGTTGCCCCTCTTCCAGGCCAGCCCTCTGCTGTGGCCAGGGAGTGCAGTGGAGGATGGCCCAGGTGCTTGGGCCCTGCACCCCATGGGAGACCAGGAAAAGCACCTGGCTCCTGGCTCCTGCCATCGGATCAGCGTGGTGCGCCGGCCGCAGCGCGCCGGCCGCGGCGGCCATTGGAGGGTGAACCAACGGCAAAGGAAGACCTTTCTCTCTGTCTCTCTCTCTCACTGTCCACTCTGCCTGTCAAAAAAAAAAAAAAGTGGAACAGCTGGAACACGAACAGGTACCCATATGGGATGCCAGCATCACAGGTGCCAGTTTAACCTGCCACACCACAATGCCAGTCCCTGTACTATTATCATTTTAATGATTTTGTGACTATTTTATATGAGTGAAGCTGAACATCTTTTAATCTGATTACTGTTTACAGCCCTTGCCTATTTTCTTGCTGAACTGTGGTCTTTTTAATTCTTATTTGTCGAACACTTTGTTGACTAGGGCATTAAGCCATTGACAGTAGTATAAATTAAAAATAAGTTATCAAAAAAATTAAGTTAAAAAAACCACACAGATTTCAACATTTTTTATGCCAAATTTTCCCATGAACTTTTTGAAGTACCCTTATACAGTCATCACTGCAACAGAGGGTCTTCTCTTTTAGTACAATCCATTTGTGGACACCTTTGTTCTGTGGCCTTCACTTCTCAGTGAATAAATACACATATCAAGAAATAAAGTACAGGTTTCCATAAGCACGGGTAGCCTGGAATATATGATTATTGGTAATTAAGATTTTAAGTCTAAAAATCTGGACTTCAACCCCAGATTTACTACTGAAAACTTGTGATCTTGAGCAAGTTTTTTTCTCTGTGCCTTGGTTTTCCGGATCCACAAAATGAGAACAGTAATCACCTCTTTCATGGGACTGATATTTGGATGAAACAGTGTGCATGTGCATGTTTATGTATATGCATGCATGTATGTAACTTTAAAGGCAATACATCAAAAGGGAAGGGGTACTATATGAGGCAGTAAACCTAGAAACTGCCTGACTGAACCAGACAAACAACTTCACATCATTTGCTTCACTGCTGCTATACCAGTGATGCCAATGTTGTTCATTCAATACCCATTCAAATAGTACTGCGATCCCCCATGGATACTGAGGACATAAATAGGAACAAGGTAAGGTCCTTGTCCCCAAAAGGACCATAGGAAAGCCAGATAAGCACAAGAGACCAGCTGGAATAGAATGAAACAGGTACTATCATCAAATTAGATGGAAATATAATGTTTAATTTAATGGCAAGAAAACACAGATTTTACAGTCTAAAAGAACGAGGTTAAAATCAAGCTTCTATGCTCTTGGACAGATTTGTAGAGCTCTCTAAATATCAGTTTCTTTTCTTTTTTTTTTTTTTTAAAGATTTATTTATTTATTTGAAGGCAGAGTTACAGGGAAAGGAGAGAGAGGCAGAGATAGAGACAAAGAGATCTTTAATCTGCTGGTTCACTCCCGAAATGGCTGACTCAGCTGGGACTTGGCCAGGTTGAAGCCAGGAACCAGGAGCTTTTTTGGGCTCTCATGTCGGTGCAGGGGCCCAAGCAACTGGTCCATCCTCCCCTACTTTTCCAGGCATATTACAGAGCTGGAGTGGAAGTTGAGTAGCCAGGACTCAAACTGGGGCCCATGGGATGCTGTCTGCTGGCACCACAGGCAGACTTAACCCACTGTGCCACAGCACCAGCCCTTAAACATCAGTTTCTTTAATTTATAAAATAGGAATGACATGACATACCTGGTAAAGTTACACTGAGGATTAAACATTACCTTATTTGTAGTGTATGTAACATTCTAATATATTGCCTCACATTTCATATGAACTCAATATAAAGATCAGGAAGAGGAATAAAGTACTAGGGAGCTGACAGGGGAAGACATTCAAAAGATTTCATTGCAGCTTCAAGTTTGATTCTGCAAACTTAAGTTATACTTCTGTGAAGATGTTATCCTAAAACAATGCAGCTCAAGCAATTACAAAAAAAGGAAGATGAAGTTATTTTGCGAAAATATGTAAGACTAGAGCAAGATAATGTTTACAAAATGTCAATCTATTCCACAAATCTGGATTTTACTAATAAAACAACTGAAGCTGTTTGAACTGGAATTATATAAAGGAATTAAAGATTTTCCATCTTCCAGTCACTTAACTTGAAGCTCTACTTAGTTGGGTAAATAATTAAAACTGAGTGGGTTCATACTCAGCCAAATCTTACAGGCAATTTCGTTTAGAGATAAACAGCCAGTCATTCACCTAGAGCACAATAAGTAAAATTAAATTAATTTGTGGTAAAAGATGAAAATTCCAGAATGTTTCCCTTTGAAAAACACTGATAATTGAACTCATTTCCCTCTATTTATTTTTTTCCATAATGTCATCTTCAAGATATAAAAATTTTATCCAAAACAACTCTGGTCCTCTTGAGGCCATACTTATGAGATTGCACAATTATTTGGAAATTTTGTTTTTAAGATATTGCAACTGCAATTTTTCTTTGGGCAAATAACATGTTCTTACACAACGTGTTATAAAACAAAACCTTACTGACATTTCCTTCTCAAAAATTCTTTCTAGAAAACATAAAATAATTGTCTGGAATTTTTTGTTTTTTTTTTTTAAAAGATAATTTGATTTGAAAGGCAGAGTGACAGAAAGAGGGAGAGACAGAGAGGGATCTTCCATCTACTGCTCTGCTCCCCAAAAGCCAGCAACAGTCAGGGAAGGGCCATGCTGAAGCTAGGAGCCAGGAACCCCATCCTGGTCTCCCAGATGGGTGGCTGGGGCCCAGACCCGTGGGCCATTTTCTGCTGCTTTTCCAGGTACAATAGCAGGGAGCTGAAAAGCAGCTGTGGAGCAGCGACACGAGTATGTGATGTCAGTGTCACAAGCAGAGGCTCAACTTGCTGTACCATGCTAACCCCTAACCATTAGTATTATCATCAGCCTAAGCAGGTGAATATTGCTGGAGATATATCATACAACTGCACAGCCACTTTAAATTCACTTATTCACTCAACAAATACTTATCAGATGCCCATTATATGCCCAATATTATTTGAAATACCAAATTTCAAACCTCAAACTGTTGCTACTTTCTATTAATCAACTTTTCTCTCACACAACTATTTTATTTCTGTTCTCTCTTCAAACTTCCTATCTTACATTTTCCATTCTTAATCTCAGAGATTGACATTCCTTTACCTTTTTAAATTTTTTTTAAAGATTTATTTTAGGTCGGCACTGTGGCTCAATAGGCTAATCCTCCCCCTGCGGCGCTGGCACACCAGATTCTGCCCCGGTTGCTCCTCTTTCAGTCCAGCTCTCTGCTGTGGCCCGGGAAGGCAGTGGAGGATGGCCCAAGTCCTTGGGCCCTGCATCCACATGGGAGACCAGGAGAAGCACCTGGCTCCTGGCTCCGGATCAGCGTCGTGCGTCAGCCGCAACGGCCACTGGGGGGTGAACCAACGGAAAAGGAAGACCTTTCTCTCTGTCTGTCTACTCTGCCTGTCAAAAATAAAAAATAAAAAGATTTATTTTATTTATTTGAAATGCAGAGTTACAGAGAGGCAGAGGCAGAGAGAGAAAGAGAGGTCTTCCATCTACTGGTTCACTCCCCAGATGGCCACAATGGCCGGAGCTGCGCTAATCCAAAGGCAGGAGCCAGGAGCTTCTTCCTGTTCTCCCACGCAAATGCAGGCGCCCAAGGACTTGTGCCATCTTTCACTGCTTTCCCAGGCCATAGCAGAGAGCTAGATAGGAGTGGAGCATCTGGGACTCAAACCAGTGCCCATAGGGGATGCTGGCACTGCAAGCGGCGGCTTTACCTGCTATACCACATCGCCGGCCCCTCCTTTACCTTTTAATCACAAATGTAGAGGAAGTATTCTCCAATCTTTTGACTATTACATCTACTAAAATATTTACACCTTCATCCATGTTAGCATTCTTCCTTTACAACCAGGGCCGGCCGTGTCCTCTACCTACCAAGGGCAAATCTGTCAAAATACATTCTATCATCCTCTCTTACCTTCTCAGGGACTTCACTCCTTTCATTCTCTCTCTGTGTGACATCAATCTTTTCTCCTTTATCCTCACAGCAAATAAGCACTACCCAGTAATTCCCATTTCTCAGTCTTTCTCACTGACATAATTCTCAAGAAGAGTTGCCTATTTACAGTCCCTACTCCTCATCACCAAACTCTGCTCAATCTACTGCAACGTGATTTCTGTCTCGACAAATCAAAAGAAATTGCTTATATTAAGATCACCAATGATCTAGATGTTGCCAAATCATCTTACTGAATCTTACCTTCGGTAGAATGCAAGTATTCACTTCCTTTCTTGAAATACTCTATCCTGGTTTTTTTTTTCGTTTGTTTTTGTTTTTGTTTTTGTTTTTTGACAGGCAGAGTGGACAGTGAGAGAGACAGAGAGAAAGGTCTTCCTTTGCCGTTCGTTCACCCTCCAATGGCCGCTGCGGCCGGCACACCTCGCTGATCCGATGGCAGGAGCCAGGTACTTATCCTGGTCTCCCATGGGATGCAGGGCCCAAGCACTTGGGCCATCCTCCACTGCACTCCCTGGCCACAGCAGAGAGCTGGCCTGGAAGAGGGGCAACCGGGACAGAGTCTGGCGCCCCGACTGGTACTAGAACCCGGTGTGCCGGTGCCGCAAGGCAGAGGATTAGCCTAGTGAGCAGCGGCGCCAGCCCTCTATCCTGTTTTTCTTCCTATTTCTTGGGCTCCTCCTCTGCTTCCTGGAGTTCTTCAAATCCGGGTCCTAGATTCCTTTTTGTATTCTCTTTACACTCTCCCCTTAACAACATCATCTAATCACTCAGCCTTAAATTTAAAAGCCCTCTACACACTGACAATTCTGTCTTTCAAAAACAGAATGATGTTCTATGTGACAATGGCTTATAAATATTCTGTAAAAATTAGAATTATAGAAGGGAACTTCTGGAATATGCAAGCCTACCTTTACCCCTATAATTTACAGATAAAGAAATGTGACAGAGGTAAAGTGATTGCGTAATGTCACAAAATAAGTGACAAACCTAGAGGCAGGACCCAAATGGATATAAGGTAGACTTATTAAGAGTAGAAAGCACTTGAGCTGTTGACAGGATACCTTCACCCTCAAACATGAATTTAAGGTTGTTTTTCTGAGAATTTTGAAAGAAACAACCTCAATCTACAGAAGTAAGGTAATCTAAAAGCTGGATCATAAATGCGACTTAAGAGCTGAAGGCTCAACTCAAATCTCATCAAGATGGGAATATGGGTTGATTTAAGTTTTCTGTGTTGAAGTGGGGAGCACTATCAGATTGAGCTCATAACCATAAACTTACTAACTATAGTGCCTGAATAAAAGGCAAAATTATGTAAGAAGACTGGTCTTATGATAAAAGAGGTATGACAAGACAAAAGTGATATTTCCAGCACAGTGTTGCAGAAGTTACCTGACCTATACATCTCGTGTCCAGTGAAGCACACAGCATGGTGATTATCAAAGCCATTGATCGTCTTGTCATTCCTTGCTCCCAACTAAAATATTGACTTAATTTGGTTTCTCACAAACATTAGTTTATAAGGAGAAAATATACTTGTAATGAACTGAAATGTGTCTTCCTAAAATTCCTATGGTGAAGCCCTAACTTTTAACATGATTGTATTTGGAGATAATGAATTTAAAAAGGTAATAAAGGTTAAATCAGGTCATCAGGGAGGTACCCTATAAGGACTTATCCTTAAAAGAACTGGTATGAGTGACCTTCTTCTCTACCTGTATGAAGAGGAAAGGTCTTGTAAGGACTACAAGAAAGTGGCTGCCTCCAAGACAGGAAGAGAGGTATCTCCAGAAACCATCCTCCTGGCACCTCGATCTTTAGATTTCTAACTGCTTAAACTACAAGAGAATACATTTCTGTTTTCTAAGCTATGTGGTATACTATTATGTCTGCCCTAACAGACTAACACAATAATGACTAATATAAATAAATAAGAGTATCCAGGTTACAGGACAGTAATATTTTCTTATGCAACACAGGTTGAGTAAAGCTTATCTCAAATGCTTATTTTAAATAAGGGATATTTAGAAATGCTTTGAATTCCAATTTCTCCTGATTTTGGAATATTTACATATACATAATGAGAACTCTTGGAGATGGGACTCAATTTTAAACACTAAATTCGTTTATCATTTATATTTCATGTATACCTTATACATGTAGGCTTAAGGTAACCTTACACAATAATTTTAGTGTGCCTATATTTTCACTGTGACTCATGACAAGGTCAGGTGTAGAATTTTCTATCATGCTATCATGTCATCACTCAAGAAGTTTTGGATTTTGGAACATGTTCAGTCTATATTAGCAAACTACTATTGTGGTTTCTGAATTTGGTTAAAGTAATTCCATCTCCTAGAGTCCATATATTCAGTTGCATGTTCATTCAAATTTCTAAACTACAAAGTGGAGGACCATATCTTGAAATGTGACATCTCTATTAAGTTCCAGGTACCCTGACAATACTTATTCACAGAGCCAGCCTATATTTACTCAGGAAATACCGATGTACATTACTATGTGTCTTCAAACAGCAACAGTGACTATTTAGGCTAGCAGCAACCTACTCTGTTAATATTACTCATTATCTTCATAATCTTTAAAATGAGCCATTTCATAGTGAAACAGAAAAATGTGGTGCCTGCAAGCTGCCAACACATTGTGATTGATACCAGGTTAGGTCAACTGATATTTGGACTATGTATGCCACCTCTACTCCACATCCTAGGACTGAACCCACATATTCTTTTCTAATTCTGTTCTCTTTCCTAGCTCAAAGTAGTTCGATTTTTTGGTAGTTAAAACAAAACAAAAACAGTAACAACAAATATTAACCATACTACTTACTAGTTATGCAGGGGAGAGGAAATATTTTCTGCGAAGGGTCATTGGATATTTATATTATTTGCAGGCTATACAAAACTATCAACTTAAAAATTAGCCTGCTATAGATTTATTTCAAGTCCCACCTGTGGTTGTGTTGGTAGAGTCAGACCAAATGGTTTTGCTGGCCTTACATGGGCTGTGGGATGGACGTCCTCAACACTGCTTTACAGTGTATTTGTAGAGTATTTTGGCAAATATTCCCATCCCTATTTCCATGTCATTTTTTAAAAAAAGATTTATTCATTTACTTGAAAGTCAGAGTTACACAGAGAGAGAAGGAGAGGCAGAGAAAGAGAGCGGTCTTCAATCCGTTGGTTCACTCCCGATTTGGCCGCAATGGGCAGAGCTGTGCAGATCCAAAGCCAGGAGCCAGGAGCTTGTTCCGGTCTCCCACACAGGTGCAGGACCCCAAGGACTTGGGCCATCTTCTACTGCTTTCCCAGGCCACAGCAGAGAGCTGCATCGGAAGTGGAGCAGCCCGGTCTCGAACTAGCGCCCATATGGGATGCCGGCACTGCAGATGGCAGCTTTACCTGCTATGCCACAGTGCCTGCCCCCCTATTTCCATATCATTCTTTTTTTTTTTTTTTTTTTTTTTTTTTTGACAGGCAGAGTGGACAGTGAGAGAGAGAGACAGAGAGAAAGGTCTTCCTCTGCCGTTGGTTCACCCTCCAATGGCCGCCGCTGCAGCCGGCGCACCGCGCTGATCCGATGGCAGGAGCCAGGATCCAGGTGCTTTTCCTGGTCTCCCATGGGGTGCAGGGCCCAAGCACCTGGGCCATCCTCCACTGCACTCCCTGGCCATAGCAGAGAGCTGGCCTGGAAGAGGGGCAACCGGGACAGAATCCGGCGCCCCGACCGGGACTAGAACCCAGTGTGCCGGCGCCGCAAGGTGGAGGATTAGCCTATTGAGCCACGGCGCCGGCTTCCATATCATTCTTATATGTTTTTGTTTTCTTCTGGGGGAGCATCAGTAATCCAGCTTCTCTGCTTCAGGAGAAATTACACGTAAGCCACCTGTACAATGACTGGCACATAGCATACACTTAGTTTCTCCAAGCCCTGTTCATGCATGTCATTTTCTAAAATAATCAAAGGGGTAGGCATTGTGCAGCAGCATTATGTCACTGCTTGAGATGTCTCATAATGGAATGCCTTGTTTGATATTTCTGTCTCTCCCATTCTCTCTGTTACTCTTTCAAATAAAGACTTTTTTTTTTAATTTAAATCAGATTCGGGGTTGGCGCTGTGGCGCAGTGGGTAAAGTTGCCGTCTGCAGTGCCGGGATTCCATATGGGCGCCGGTTCGAGATCGGGCTGCTCCACTTCTGATCCAGCTCTCTGTTGTGGCCTGGGAAAGCAGTAGAAGATGGCCCAAGTCCTTGGGGTCCTGCACCTGCGTGGGAGACCCAAAAGAAGCTCCTGGCTCCTGGCTTCGGAATGGCCCAATTCTGGCCATTTCGGCCTTCTGGGGAGTGAACCAGTGGATGGAAGATCTCTCTGCCTCTGCCTCTCTCTAACTCAGCCTTTCAAATATACAAATAAATCCATTTAAAAAAAAAAATCAGATTTAGTAATATTCTTGAGTGCTAAGAGTCTACACAACTGGTTTCCTCAACCTACGTAATACAAGCATTCACATAATCAAAGCAATCTTAGCTTGTTATATTAGGTAAGAAAGATGGATTATTTTTCATCAACCTAAACATTTTGAAATATAACAAAAGGGCCGGCGCTGCGGCTCAATAGGCTAATCCTCCACCTAGTGGTGCCGGCACACCAGGTTCTAGTCCCGGTCGGGGAGCCGGATTCTTTCCCCATTGCCCCTCTTCCTGGCCAGCTCTCTGCTGTGGCCCGGGAAGGCAGTGGAGGATGGCCCAAGTGCTTGGGCCCTGCACCCCATGGGAGACCAGAAGCACCTGGCTCCTGCCTTCGGATCAGCACCGGCCGCTGGAGGGTGAACCAATGGCAAAAGGAAGACCTTTCTCTCTGTCTCTCTTATTATCCACTCTGCCTGTCAAAAAAAAAAAAAAAAAAAAAAAGAAGAAGAAGAAGAAAGAAATATAACAAAAGGACAATATGTTAGAAATTACTGTGGGGTAAAAGGGCTCTTACATATAGCTAGGGTAAGATGAAACAGTAACTTCTTAAAATTTTTATTTAATTATTTTCATTTTATTTAAAAGACAGAGAGAGAGAGAGAGTGAGAGAGAGATCTTTCATGTGCTGTTCCCAAATGTTTGCAACTGCCAGGGCTGAACCATGCCAAAGTCAGAAGGCGGGAACTCAATCAAGTCTCCTACATGAGTAGCAGAAACCCAAGGACTTGAGTCATCATCTGCTGCTTCCCCGGATGTACACTAGTAGGAAGCTAGAACTGAAAGTGGACCCAGGACTGAAACACTGATGCATTCTGATATGGGAAGCGGGTGTCGTGGGCAGCATATTAACTGCTGCACCAAATGCCTATCTCATGAAAGAAACATTTCTAAGAAGAGCCACTTTTCACAATTCAATTGAGTATCCCTAATTTTAGAAATATGTGGTAAACTATGTAAATCAGATTCCTGGATGTAGGATTAAATCAAAAGTATTCCTTACCCTGTTTAAAAGACTGGACTATAGTGGCAGGTATTTGGCCTGTCAGTTAAGATGCTAGCTGGAAATTTACATCCTATATCAGAGTCTCTAACTTCCTGCTAACATAGATTCCAGTTTCCAGCTAATGTGCACCCAAAGAGGCAGCAGGTTATGATTCAGTAGCTAGGTCCCTTTTATCCAAATGGGAGAGCTGGATTGAATTCCTTGCTACTAGCTCTGGCCTGGATCACCCCACAGAATTGTGAGGAGTGAACCAGGAAATAGGCACTCTCTGCCTGTGACTCTCAAATAAATAAATTAAAAACAAAAGGTTGAAATGTCTTCCAATAGGAATCTAATATTCTTGACACTGAATGGAGCCTACTCTGAGAATGTATGTGGTTAGTTTTGCTTGCAAGAATGAGACTGTTAAATAAACATTACAGGTCTGTGGATGACACAAGATGGAAACAGGATGGAAGCAGAACTCAAACATCAAATAGTTAATTTTTGTTGTGAACACATATCTAGGTACAAGAATTATTTTAAAAAGCTATAACTATCAGATTTTAAATGCAGCTGAAGTGTACAAAATAAAATCTTGACATTAAACTATGCACAGCTTTTGTTTTGGTTTGGTTTTTTTGGTCTCTGGTAAAATAGCTTAGAAAACACTGCTAAAATCAGCTGACAAAGGTCCTTTGTGGGCTGTACATGCAATGCTAAGCCAATAATACTCCATTCATTTTAAACATTACCCACACTTGTAATGCAAAAACAATGTGAAACTAAATTACTGAGAGTATTCCACAGAGAAACAAAAAAACATTTAAGGATGACATGATAAAGTAATTCCCTGAATAATAATATGAGTTATTGGAAAAGTTCACCAAATGAAAGAGTAAAGAAGTAGCAATAAAACCACTGATTCTCATTTGGGGGCAACATTATTTCAAAATAAATGTATTTTCTTTTAAGAAAATCATCTATTCAAATAAATACTACTTTTTCATAAAAATATTAAGTCAAATTCTCAATATGCATTTTTCATACAGGGCTTTCAAAGACAGCCAAGTTTGATTATTATACTTTCCAGTAAGTTTCCTTGCTTTCAGAAGTGTCCACCCTTAATTTATTTAGTTGTATTCAGTTAGATAACTCTAAAACACTTGTAGATCTCTCTTAAACTATTAAAATTTGGGAACTACAATTTACTTTTGGAAATTGGATAAATAATTGAAGTAACTTAAACATCTTGGCCAATGAAGCTTTGGTATAGTTTTCCACTTGTGCAGAGGTATAAAGTCAAAGGTAATTCAAATACAATGCAATGTACAAAAACAGACTGATTATCAGATCATCTGATTCTACAACCAGATAATATCTATCAAGTGGTTGTGGCAGTTAAAAAATTGTGTTCTCTGAAGATTCATGATGATTTGACTCTTTTTAAACTTTCTAAAGTATTAGGAATTAGACTAAACTAAAACCTCAAATTAGGATACAATATAAAAATATTCAAAAATCTCCATAAATCTCCCAATAATGGGTTAGCAGGCTATGAGGGCATGTATTTCTTACCTGAAATGCTCCTTACCCTAATTTATTGAAGCATAAAATACATTCAACTCAACACAGGATTCTAATAACTGAAAAAGGCAGCTACTCCAGACCTAATTTTAATTAGATAAAATTTTAAATTAAAAATTCCAATTAAAAAAGGAATTGCTAGATTTCCTCTTGGAGAGACTGAGGTTTTAGAGGTTTTTTCCACTTCTCACTTTTTTTTTTTTTTTTTAAAGATTTATTTATTTGAAAGGCAGAGTTACAGAGAGGCAAAGGCAGAGAGAGAGGTCTTTCATTCACTAGTCACTCCCCAAATGCCCCCAGCAGCCGGAGCCGGGCCAATCTGAAGCCAACAGCCAGGGGCTTCTTCCAGGTCTCCCACGTGGGTGCAGGGTGGGCCATCTTCCACTGGTTTCCTGGCGCCATAGCAGAGAGCTGGATCGGGAGTGGGGCAGTCGGTACTCAAACTGGCACCCATATGGGATGCTGGCGCTGCAGATGGTGGCTTTACCCACTACGACACAGCACTGGCCCTACTGCAGAACTTTTTACACTGTTGAACTGTCATTCACAGCCCTTTTTAAAGAATACTTTGAGCTTCATTTGTCCCTAACATTCCCAGTAATATTCACTCGTGACTTTCATTCCCACTTAAGAAAATTAGAACTTACTAAACGTTACAGTGTAATTATTTTTACCAAAGAACTCTTAGTGCCCAAATGGCTTCATGACA
Organism: Oryctolagus cuniculus; assembly: GCF_051225735.1. Lineage (NCBI taxonomy): Eukaryota > Metazoa > Chordata > Mammalia > Lagomorpha > Leporidae > Oryctolagus > Oryctolagus cuniculus. The sequence goes on along the minus strand of NC_142883.1, from coordinate 34,971,793 downwards.
GAGTTTTATAAGATAATAAACAGTGTACTTGAAAAGTGAATTATATTTTTCAGTAACATTTATTGTACCAAGGGAGGTACATGCACTAGAAAGTCTGAGAAGGGGCCAGTGTTGTGGCTCAGCAGGTTAAGCTGTGGCCTACTACTACCCTACTACTACTACTACACCCCATGAGTGCTGGTTTGAGTCCCAAAGCTCCACTTCTGATCCAGTTCCTTGCTAATGTGCCTGGGAAAACAGCAGAATATGGCCCAAGTGCTTGGGTTCCTGCAATCCACATGGGAAACTCAGCTGGAGTTCCAGGCCCCTAGCTTTGGCCTGGCCCAGCCCTGATTATTGTGGTCATTTGGGGAGTGAACTAGCGAATGTAAGATCTCTACCTCTATTTTTTCCTTCTTTCTCTGTAACTCTGCCTTTCAAATAAATAAATAAATCTGAAAAAAAAAAAAAGTGGGAGAAATCCTTCCTCTCCATAAAAACTAGACTTGGATTGGTTATTTTAAGACATCACTGGTCTGACAAAGGAAAGTCTACCTAAGGTCTCCTTCTATCTTTCCAAAAGACAAAGAAGCTATATAACAGACACAGAGACTACATGGCTAAAGTCCTAGGGTGGTTGTGAGGCAAGGTGGGAACAGAAGGGAATGTAAGCAACAAGAAACTAACAGGAGCAATAGATACTTGGAAGGGCCAGGCTACTGTGACAAGCGTCTATATCACCAACACTGTAGGGATACTGAACACAGGAGGTGGGCAGCTAAATTTGTGATTTTCTTTCTAGGCTAAAATCCACAATGTCTACTGAAGTAGTCCCAAGTCAGAGGTACCCCTTTAATCCTAAGCAGAAGTACCATTTTTAAACCATTAACATAAGATTCTAGGGATCAACCTTAAACTGTTATTCAAATCATTACAGACATATATCCAAGAAGCTCAGTATGTCTCAAGTAGGGCGCATAAAAAGAAATCCTATCCAGAAACACTGCAACCAAACTACAGAACACTAAAGCAAAAAGATCTTGATCTTCAAAGAAGCCAAAAAGGACACACTGCTGACAACAGAGGACAGTAGTACAGCAGACTTCTCAATGCAACAATGAAAGTCAAAAAATAATAGAATAATATTATTAGAGTGTCGCTCCCCCTCTTCGTGGAGGAACGACACAGGACCCTGCGCTGTTCTTTTGTCTGCTCGGCCCTTCCCGGGTTTGCTGCTGGTTCTTCCCGGGTTGGCTACCAACCCTTCCACCTCCGTGGAAGGGCGGTTCCCCCTGCCACTTTCCCCACTTCCGCGGGGGAGCGGCACACCGCCGGCCAGCTCTCTCGGGGGCTGCACAGGTGTTCCCTCAGATGTTCCTGGTGCATGTTGTCTCTCTCCTCCTTTATAGTCCTCTTCCACCAATCCCAACTCAGCTACCCACACGCCGAGTATGCTGCTCTCCTCCAATCAGGAGCAGGATCAGCTCCTGCAGCTCAGTCAATCAAATTGGCGAGAGGCAGCTGTGTAGAAGCTGTTTACTCCCTTCTCAGCGCCATATTGTGGGAGAGCAGATGCATAGAGTATGTCTTAATTCCAGTAACTTAGTCTAGTCTGAGTTGCTCCCCACATTAGAGTGTTGAGATAAAATAGCTATCACTTTAGAAATGTGTGCTCCCTAAAACAGATGTTAGGGTAAGTAATAAATCAGGAAGTTTACCACCAGATTTGCTCAAATACAAACTTCCAAGGCATATACTGTAACAAGAAACCAATAATGATTTCAAAGTAGCTCAACTATGACAGATGTAGAAAAATAAAACAGTAAGTATGCAGATAAACATAAACAAGCATTGTATAAAACAGTAAAAGTACCTAATTTGTGAAAAAAATTTTGAAATTTTGATAATGATAAATGAATGAAGAAGAAAAATACAGGATCTTAAGTGTACTGAAACTAGAATATCAAAACAGTACTTGACAGAAAGAAATTCAAATAGTCCAAAAATGTCAACAATCAAAATACACCGATTAGACTCCGCACTTTAAAGGCATTCTGAATATTATAGTTTTCAAAATTCCATGCTATTTGTTAGGACATAGAAAAGTCGAAAAACAAGAAAAGAAGCCCATGAAGATAAAAGGCACTGGGATAGGCACTGTGGTACAGTGGGTTATGCCGTTGCTTGGGACACCAGCATCCCACATCAGGATGTTGGTCTGAGTACTAGGTGCTCCATACTTCTTCTTCCTCTCTTTTTTTTTTTTTTTTTTTTTTTACAGGTAGAGTTATAGACAGTGAGAGAGAGAGACAGAGAGAAAGGTTCACTCTCCAAATGGCTGCTACGGCCGGCACACTACGTGGTTCTGAAGCCAGGAGCCAGGTGCTTCCTCCTGGTCTCCCATGCACCTTGGCCATCCTCCACTGCTCTCCCCGGGCCACAGCAGAGAGCTGGACTGGAAGAGGAGCAACCAGGACTAGAACCCGCTGCCCATATGGGATGCCGGCGCCGCAGGCGGAGGATTAACCAAGTGAGCCATGGTGCTGGCCCCCACTCCACACTTCTGATCCAGCTTCCTTTTAGCGTGCCTGTGAGGCAGTAAATTTGGGTTCCTGCCATCCATGTGGGAGACCCAGAAGGAGTTCCTGGCTCCTGGCTTCATCTTGCCTGGCCATTTGGGGAGTGAACCAGCAGGTGGAACCTCTCTCTCTCTCTCTCTCTTTTTTAAAGATTTATTTATTTTATTTATTTGTAAGTCAGAGTTACACAGAGAGAGGAGAGGCAGAGAGAGAGAGGTCTTCCATCCGATGGTTCACTCCCCAGTGGGCCACAACGGCCGGAGCTGCACGGATCTGAAGCCAGGAGACAGGAGCTTCTTCCAGGTCTCCCACGAGGGTGCAGCCATCTTGTACTGCTTTCCCAGGCCATAGCAGAGAGCTGGATTGGAAGTGGAATACCAGGGACTTGAACCCATATGGGATGCCGGCGCTTCAGGCCAGGGCATTAACCCACTGCGCCACAGCGCCGGCCCCGAACATCTCTCTCTCTCTCAACCTGTTTAACCCACCAAGCCATAATGCCCACCCTGGAATATCTGCATGTATATAATGAAACACCTACAAGACAGAACCTAAATTTACACACAAAATTCAGTTATGCTTCATATACACCTTATGCACATGGCCTGAAGGTAATTTTATACAATATTTGCAGGGTGCTTGTGTTTTAACTGACTCATCATATGAAGTCAGATGTAGAATTTTGCACTTGTGGCATCATATCAATAGTAACAAGTTTAGGATTTTGCATCATTTCAGATTTTTGATATTCAAATGAGGAAACTCATTTTGTATTTTCAATCTGGCACTATTTATTGTAAAAGTTATAGACAACTGAATGTTCACTGTCAAAAGAAAAAATATGGTTCACTTATATAATAAAATATTATACAGCAATGAATAAGAGTTTTTCACATTTAACAAATAAAATTTTGCACATTTAACAAATATTTACCCAATGCATACCAGGTGTTATGCACAGAGATGCTATAAACAGACACAATAATGAACAAAAATTCAAACTCAGATAGTGATAAGAGTGAAGGAAATTGGTATGGGTGTTACATCATGTTTGCGTACAATTCTGGTGTTTCTTTTTTTAAAGATCTATTTATTTATGAAAGGCAAAGTTACAGAGGCGGGTAGGGGGAGAGCATGGGTATTCCAATCACTGGTTCACTCCCCAAAATGGACGTAACAGCTGGTACTGGACAGGCTAAAGATAGCCTGAATTCCATCCAGGGTAGCAGGGGTCCAAGTACTTGGACCATCTTTTGCTGCTTTCCCAGACAAATCAGCAAGGAGCTGGACTGGAAGCAGAGCAGCCAGGACTTGAACTTGTGCTTATATGGGATGCTGGCGTTGCAAGCAGTGGCTTAACCTACTGAGCCACAACTGTGCACGATTGTGAGCAGAATGCTTAGAGAAGCTTTCTCGGAGAACTTCACAATAGAGAACAGGCACAAAAAATAATGGGACAGAGCTTCATGAGGCAAGGAAAAAAGAATTAAACAGGTTTTGATGCAAGAGTCTGCCTGGCGTGTTTCATTACCAACAGTTATGATTACTGATAAATTTGAACACACAAGTTTTCTAGAATCAAGGTTTTGCAGAGGTATCTGATTGTAATTTTACTAAAATGTTTTTGGAAAGAAAAAAATTCATAAAAGTTTAATATATAATAAAGTCTAAAGGCACTAACCTATCTTGGAATACAAATAGTTATTGAATATAAATAAGTATATTTACATCTGAATTGCCCATATAGTTGTTTAACAAACTTTTATCATGGAACCATGACAGAAAACCCAATTTTATAGAAACCTCAGCCATATTTCTAAAGAGTGAAGAAAATTCTTTTATTCCATAGAAGCAAGTACTGTAATCTTCCATAAAGAGACGAAGAAAATTTATAAGAGCAAGAGAACCTTAGATATTCTCTTGACTAAGGTCTTTTGAAACCTAGAGACTTAACAGTTTCTGGAAGGACCTAGAGTCATTGAGGGAAGAAGCAGTTAGTCAGATTAACCAATTTAACTTCACTGAACTTTCTGTTCTGTCCTCATCTGAACCACACAGCAGCATCTGACAAAGTTGTCTATTTTTTTTTTTTTTTTGACAGGCAGAGTGGACAGTGAGAGAGAGAGAGACAGAGAGAAAGGTCTGAGAAAGGTTTATTTTTATTTTTATTTTTTTATTTTTTTGACAGAGTAGGCAGTGAGAGAGAGAGAGAGAAAGGTCTTCCTTTTTCCATTGTTTCACTCCCCAATGGCCGCTGCGGCCGGCGCACCGCGCTGATCTGATGGCAGGAGCCAGGTACTTATCCTGGTCTCCCATGGGGTGCAGGGCCCAAGTACTTGGGCCATCCTCCACTGCACTCCCTGGCCACAGCAGAGAGCTGGACTAGAAGAGGGGCAACCGGGACAGAATCTGGCGCCCCGACTGGGACTAGAACCCGGTGTGCCGGTGCCGCAAGGCGGAGGATTAGCCTAGTGAGCCGCGGCGCCGGTAAATTGTCTATTCTTAAAAGTATTCTGTGTAAGTAAAAACTTTCATGTGCTTAAAAAAAAGAACATATATTAGAAAAAAATGTGGAAAATCTTGCACCCCTCTGTTCCTTATCTTCCAAGTTGTCTCCCTAATAGCTGTCTCCTCTGTCATACTGTTCTCTTACCCAGCCTGGGCCTTCTGCTGTCTCCTATTTCATTCAGTGACTCACTAGGTTCTATAGTTAAAAATACTATTGTGACTTATATTTCTGGTTATGAAATTTCGATTTATATATATATAATAGTACTACTTGCATGCCTGTTAATATTCTAAAGTTTAACATGTCATTTCTTCCCCATCCCTACCAACCTTCTTATAAAAAATAAATTTGGGCCGGCGTTGCGGCTCAATAGGCTAATCCTCTGCCTGCAGTGCCAGCACCCTGGGTTCTAGTCCCAGTCAGGGCGCCAGATTCTATCCCGATTGCTCCTCTTCCAGTCCAGCTCTCTGCTGTGGCCAGGGAGTGCAGTGGAGGATGGCCCAAGTCCTTGGGCCCTGCACCCCATGGGAGACCAGGAGAAGCACCTGGCTCCTGGCTACGGATCAATGTGGTGCTCCAGCTGCAGCGGCCATTGGAGGGTGAACCAACGGCAAAAGGAAGACCTTTCTCTCTCTCTCTCACTGCCTACTCTGTCAAAAAATAAATAAATAAATAAATAAATAAATAAACCTCTCAGTACCTGGCACAACCACCTACCCAGCTACTAAATCCAGAAATTGTCATTCTGAGTCTCCTCTTTTCCTGACCACTCACTTAATCCAGGACCAAGTCCTATTCTGAACATATCTGGTATTCTCACACTCTCTACATTCTATGCCACTTCCTACTCAAGGTAGTCCCACTTCATCTGCTGCAGTGGACTCCTAACTTCTCTCTGCATTTTTAATCTTGGGCCCTTCAATTCATCCTTCATAGATGAGCAAATTATAATCTCATAAACTACATTTCTCCTCTGAACTGTAGAAAGATTTCTCACTGCACTTGAAGTCAAATCCAAACTCATTCCCACAGTCTGTAGAGCTCTACATAACCTGGGTCCTGTGTATCTTCCTGACTTCCTCTGTCACTGTAATTCCGGGTCTACTGTGCTAAAGCCTCAAAGATGCACGTAACTGTACTGTTAGCTCTCTCTGGGACTCTTGTTTGTTTCCTTCATAGCACTTCTCATTTCCCACTGTTTTCCCCAGAACCCGGTATAAGGCCTAGGATACAAGATACACTCGTTCACTAACTGGATGATGAACAGATAAGCCAGTAACTAGAAACTCAATCCAGGTCTCCCTGATGGGTAGGTAAGCAGCATGAGCTCAATCACTTGAGCCATCACTTCAGCCTCCCTGGGTGTACATTAGCAGGGGGCTGGAGTCTGGAGTGGAGATGAGCAGTGAACCCAGGTACTTTGATATGGGGTACCAGCAACTTAACTGCTAGGCCAAATGCCCATCCAGAAAATGATTTTTCCATGCAAAGAAGGTAACTGCTAGAAGACATCATTAAATATCAAAATAACAGTTGGCTTCAATACCCAAATTCTTATTATGGTTTACATAGACAATGTAAACTGTTAGCAAAATTACAAAAAGTTTATAAGAATGGCCTACAAGAATGTCTCTTTTGGTTTAGAATACCACATAAGCATAAAATACTCACAATATAAAATGTACACTGAGATATTTACTTACTGACACTTTATTAATAATGAGTAAACAATAATTAGGTAGGCAGCAACAGGAAGGCATTCTTTCAAAAGAAGGTTGGGAAAGAGTTTTACCAATAGCTTGGGTGGCCACATAACGATAAAGATCATAATCATGGTTAACTGTATGTTGGACACTATTCTAAATATTTTACTTAAATCGACTCAAACTTAAATAAAGATATAATAAAGGTCCTGACTTCCCGGTCTAGGAGAAGACTGAGATAGCAATAGTAAGTAACTAAACCCAAGTAACAGAGCTGGAATTTGAACCTTGGCAATCAATCTAGCCTAACAGCCCTTGCACTTCATGCTATAGGCTTAGTTCTTCCAAATCATCTATAAAGACCGACATTATCATCAGAAAACCTCCAAAACGGGAAAACATCTGAACTACTGAAAACACTACATATTCAAGGAATAACAAACTCTTTAGCAATTATAGACTAGCCGGCATAGGATTACTCAACATACTGCCTTTGCTCAATTTAGATATGCCTGAAACTTTAAGTATCACCTTTTATCTGACACAGAAAAGTATCTCCTCTTCAAATTTCCTTGATTCTGCAAATCAAAGAGCACGTTATTTTTACATGGGCTTTATATAAGGGTTTACATAATACATGGCTTCTGCTCAGCAAGCTCTATTCAATGCTGCTTTGCCAGACAGAATAAGGAGTATCTTGAGGCAATATGCTCTTTAAAAGTTGACTCTTAAAAATATTTGCAAATCTTTCGGAAAGAAGATTGACAACTAACACAAGACACCATAACTAACTTAACAATGTTATATTTCCTGTGCTTTACGTGTTTGTCAGGATTCTCTAAATTAGAGTTCATTTTCACACTAAATGGAGAAATACACAAAGAGCCTATGGCCAAAAACGAGAATGCTACTAGCACCCAGCATGATCAATCATCTAGGAAAGAGACTAAACAGGTTTTGTGAAATCAGTGAAACTAAGAGTTCCAAACAAGACAAAGAATTAACTCTTCTAGAGTGGCTATTTATCCAGAATGAAAAATAACGAGAGAAAAGACTATAAATATCAGACACATAATATTATAGAATGTTAAAATCACAAATAGCTGGAGAATTTTTTTAGTCAGCGAAGTCAGCCACATTCATTTAGTAGAGACAGGTGCTGCAAGTATCCCGTTGTTTCCACTTGCCAGAAAGAAGATGCTTCAATTCCTGATAGTAAGAAGGCACAATTTCAGAATAACTGTTCTAAAGAATATAACAAATTGTCTTTCCCTACACCATCCCACAGCAAATCTCGCCAAGCACAGTTCGTGTTTTCCTACAACTTACAAAAGTAAACTAGTTAAAGAATAAGAATGCATGCATATGTATGTGTTTATGCCTTTGTGTATATGTATGTGTTGTCTTCATGTGTGCAAGTGTGTGTGTGTATTCCTTTAGCACATAAAGCAAAACATTTTCATGCAAACCAGGAAACACTACCAAACCATTATCAAGACACCTAGGGACAGTCTTAGCTGAACAGAAATAACATTTGTAAATTTCGTTCCAGTTCAGGTTCTGGCAGTTCTTAAGCCAGATGACTTCAGGCAAGCCACTTACTGATTGTCTCTGAGTCCTAGTTTTCTCCCCTATTAAAGAAGAACACTCTATAGTTCCTTCTAATTCTAAATATCGGTTTCAGTAAAATAAGGTTTCTTATTTAATATAAGTAAGACAGGGCTACTTCTAAGAAATCTTAGTTAACTATAATATGTAAGTGCCAAAACTTTCAGATTTTCTGCGCTTGGAAATTCTCACTAACGATATATCATAACCAAAAAAAAAAATCACTTAAACTTACAAATGCAAAACTGTACTCATTTTCCAGTTACCTACTTATTAACCACAGTGACTAATTCAGTGGATCACAGTATCAAACTATCCTTGGCTAGCTTCACTATGTTAAAAAGCAGGGCAAAGATCATTACAGTAAAGTCTAATAATATTTTCAGATTAAAAAAGCACACAATATAAAACATCAAATTTTGAAATGATTCAAAGTAACAGCATTCTGCCCTGACACATCACTAGCTCTCATAGTAAAATGACAGTATCATCATACTTTCATTTATATAGTGATTTCTAATTTACTATCTCAATCTAGTGTGACAGTCCTATGAAATAAAGCAAGGAGTACTTTTATCAACACAACCTAGATGAGTTCGGAATGTTTAGTCACCTGCCAGCCTTTACTCAGTAAGTACTGGCGCCCAGACTCCAATTTAGGTCTTGCAGGTTTGAGTCCCTGCTGCTCCACTTCCGACCCAGCTCTCTGCTAATGCACCCGGGAAGGCAGCGGAAGATGGCCCAAATCCTTGGGCCCCTGCACACACATGGGAGACCCGGAAGAAGCTCTTGGCTCCTGGCTTCGGATAGGCCCAGCCCCAGCCGTTGCGGCCATTTGGGGAGTGAACCAGCAAATGGAAGATTTCTCTCTCTCTAATTCTGCCTTTCAAATAAATAAATAAATCTTTAAAAAAAATCAGCGATTCAAGACAAAGGCAGAAAGAAGTTGGAAAAGTGAGAAAAATTGAGAAATCAGTCTCTGAATCATAATGGAATTGAACAAAAAGAATGTAAGATCAGATTTGGTGGTGGTTATACAACAATAAACAAATTTATCAGGTGTAAAACTAATGATACATTTGTCATTTCTAATTCCACATCTCAAAAATCTTGTCATTTCATTTCAAAGATGAGTGTGAAACAATTTTCTAACTAAGAAATAAGAATATGTAAATTAAATAAAATGATTAAACTAGCTATAGGTAAACTGCCAAAAGGCTTCAAATCACTTATTGAAGTATTTTAGAAACTTAGTTATATTCATATTTCCTTCTGGAACATGAGTTACAGGAATTAAACTATTAATCAATTGTATGCAAGTAGGTTATCTCTCAATAGGAAAAAAAGTGCTTTAAAATAATGTAGGCAAAGAAATAAAATATTTAAGACTTTAATTTAGAGTCATTTCACACCTACATCAACTGGTCACATTCATCTGGACACTAACATCTCCTTCCAAAGGTCAAGAAAAACACAATCTGGGGTGCGTCAAACGCTGCCTAGGATGAGAACAGTTTCTCTCTATCATCGTCTATGCTAAGCACTAATTTCAGACCTAATGAAAACACACTTAATAGGTAGCAGCAGCGGAGAATAGTACATTCTGTGTCCTTACAGCACTAGAAACACATACACAAGCTTCTCCAAATGACCAATGCAATCTCAACAAAACCCCCTGACAAGTCCCAGAGGAGATCGGGAAGACTCCGGGAACGTTTAGAACGAGGAGCAATGCTGACAGACGTGTGTGAACAGTGTCAGTCTATACAATATCGGATTTCTGCACGGAGTTGCAGGAAAATAAAAGATGACTGTCATTAAGTAACCTAGCAGTGTGACACTGGGCCACATAGGGCTTCTTAGAATTCCAGAGGCTGACATTAAGCCGACCTTCCATTTTCACCATAAATACCTCCACTGTAATGAAACGCAGAGGTCAGGGATAGGGTTTGGCACTGGGAGATTCGAGAAGCTCCTCTGCAAAGGTTCTCCGAAGTGAAGGCCCATTTATTTCTCTGACCACCATGGACCACCAGCGCCTGACATGGCCCTTGCACGCCTGAATTTTGTTTAGGAGCGGAGACATTTAGCATCACGCGCTAGTGGCCGGGGAGGGCAAGAATCAAACTGACAGATGGTGAGAAACAGCTCGGTCATCCGCAGGGAAGACCTTCTCCATTTACTACCAGACGCTGCAAGGGGTTCTTCCCAGAAGCCGAACACGGCTTCCGAGTGCGCAGAGAGGTGGGCAGTCTGGTGTCTGGCTTCAATGTCTCGGTGACCAACCAGGAGCGTTCCAAATAACCTGGCTACATTCAGCCTGAGACAGCCAGAGTCAGCACGCTGCTGGGAAGTCGAAATCAAGGTGCCCTAGATCTGCACGGCCTCCAGTGACAGCGTTCCGGAAGAGGCCACGCTCTGAGCACCGTCTCAGGCTCCCGTCCCCGGTTCCCCGCGTTCGTTTACCTACCCGCCCCGACCCCGGCTTCTCCGGATCCTGGAAGCGGCTCCTGACCGACTCTCACACCCGCCGCTGGGCTCCGGCCAACCGGAACTCGTCCGCGTCACTTCCGGTCCGGTCCCCCGCTACAGAGACGGCCTCCAAAAGAAAAACGTTCCTCCCTCTTTTCGGCAGCCTCGGCTGATCCTCGCGGGATTTCCATTGGGCTGTCAGTTCAGGTCCTGTGGGCGTGGCCACAGGGAGAATGACGGCTCGCTTCGCGGTCCTTGATCCGGAACTGGTTGTGCAGGAACCCAGGAAGTGGAAGCCCGCGCGAGTGAAGCGTGTTAGCTGCCCAGAAGGCAAGAACGGGAAGGCGCGAGTGAGGAGAGGTGCGCCAGGTAGGTCGGTTCCTCCTGAGGCGAGGAAGGCTGCCGTCCTCCATCCCCTCTCCCGTTGGAGAGCTTCCTCCCACCTCATCCTGCAACCGTGCTGCCCCGTGGGAAGATGCCGACGGCTGCAATGAATTTTTCTCCGCGGTATCACCGAGTTCCCGTCTGGAAAGCTGTTTAATCCTTGGGCATTGTACCGCAGACTCTTGTCCTGTAGCGGGTGTGAGTGATGGAGGAACTCTCCCGCGGAAAGAATTTCGATCCGACTCCGGGGGATGGTAGAGGCTGCTCGGACAGTTTTCATTTGCACTGGGCCCTTACGATGAATAGGAGTGTGTGTGTGTGTGTGCGCGCGCGCGCGCTGTAAACGAGAAAGAATAGAAAATATTTTCCGGGAGAGATTACTGTTTGAAAGAACTCGGTAGCTTGGTCTGGCTGGGTGTTAGGGTATACAGCAGGAGAGGAAATTAAAAAGGATATTGTATACTCAGCAATGTATATTTTACTCTGTTGGCGTTTAGCCAGTGATTTTTTTTTTTTTTTTTTGAGCTGGGAAACTCTGTATTTTGCAAGGATAATTATAATGGCAGGATGAAGTATGACAAAAGTAAAGCAAATGCGGGAAGGTTAGAGATAAGTTAATTTTGGAAAGTTTTGGCAAGAGGGCGCTGGTAAAAAGAGATAGGCTTCAGACATATAAAGTCACCAGGATTTGGTGACTGGATGTGTGGTAGGACGCAGCAGGAAATGCGCAGAAATTAAGAATGCAGAAAGGGGGCCAGTGTTGCAGCCTAGTGAGTGGCAGAGGGTAAAGCCGCTGCCTGCCACACCTTCATCCCGCAAAGGTGCCCACTGGAGTCCTGGCTGCTCCACTTCTGATCCAGCTCCCTGCTAATGCGCCCGGGAAAGCAGTGGAAGATGGCCCAGGTGTTTCGGAGAGTGCCACCCACAGGGGAGACTGGGTTGAAGCTCCTGCCTTCTGCCTGGCCCAGTGCTGCCTGTTGTGGCCATCTGGGCAGTGAACCAGCCGCTAAAAGGTGTCTGTCTGTCTCCCTCTTTCTCTGTAACTCTTTCAAATTAAGTAAATCTTTAAAGATAAGAAAATTTGCAATAGAAAGAACACTGTAGACCTGTAGGGGGTGAAATCCAGCAGAAGCTGGAGGCCTGGTGTGTAGCCAAGGAGAGGGTCCTACATACAGGATGATTTGTTCTGATAAACTGTTGTCTCCCATTAGAATGGTGGCTCCATTGTTTGTTTGTTTGTTTTTGTTTTCCCCTCTGTGCTCTATTTGGTGAATAGAGATTGGATTAGAAAGGCAGCACATCCCTGGCTTCCACCTGGCCCGGTGCTGGCTGTTGCAGCCATTTGGGGAGGGAACCAGCAGATGGAAGTTCTCTCTTTCTCTGACTTTTTTTTTTTTTTTTTTTTTTTTTTTTTTTAAGATTCATTCATTTATTTATTTGAAAGTCAGAGTTACAGAGAGAGAGAAGGAGAGGCAGAGAGAAAGAGAGTTCCTCTATCCGCTGGTTCACTCACCAGTTGGCCACAATGGCTGGAGCTGATCCAAAGCCAGGAGCCAGAAGCTTCTTCCAGGTCTCCCATGTGGGTGCAGGGGCCCAAGGATCTGGGCCATCTTCGACTGCTTTCCCAGGCCATAGCAGAGAGCTGGATAGGAAGTGGAGCAGCAGGGACTCGAACCGGCGCCCATATGGGATGTCAGAACTGCAGGTAGCGGCTTCACCCATTGTGCCACAGGGCCGGCCCCTGTAACTGACTTTCAAAGTAAATAAATCAATTTTTTGAAAAAGAAAGGGAGCATAGAGACCTGTGCTGTCCACTAGAACTTTGTTCTGTTGAAAATGTTTTGTGTCTCATTGATAGAAGGCCACTAGCCATGTTTCAGTTGTTGAACGAGGTAGAATTTGAAATGTGGCTAAGTACAACTGAAGAACTGAATTTTTATTTTGTTTTAATTACTGTTTATATAACCACAAGTGGTTTGTGGCTGTTGGATTGGACAGTACAGATAGACTGACTAGGGGGCCAAATATGTAAGCTCTTGTATTATATATGGGGTATCTGTAAAAATGTGGAAAATTAAAAGTGAAGTGTTTGGTGCATTTTTTTGAAATTCATGCATATGAGGGTTCTTCAGAAAGCTCATGAGAAATACTTATTTATGAAAAAAACTATGCATGGACTTATTTATTTGAGAAGTAGATAAGGCTCCCATTTGCTAATTCACTGCTCAAATGCCTGCTACCGTTGGGGACCAGCATTGTAATCTACGTCTCCCCTGTGGGTGGCAAGCATTCAATAACTTGAACTCTCTCTTCTGCTTCCCAGGGTCTGCATTGGTGGGAAACTGGACTCAGGAGCCAGAGCCAGGAATCAAACCCAGGTACTTTGATATGAGATGTGGCTGACTTGACTACTAGACTAAACATCTGCACCCAGCTGCTCTGTTTGATCCTCATTTTTCTCACCTGTTCGGTGAGGCAGTATCCTCCTTTTATGTTCATAGCAACAATCAATGAGGTAATACTTGGGTCATCCTAAATAAAAATGGAGAGATTCTCCAAAAATGACTAAATTTATTCAATAACAAACATTACAGTGGGAATGTGTGTGCTGTAGTAAAGTTATGTGTGGGTTCAGGGAGGTTAAGGCAAGGAAGTGTTTAGAGGCAAAATGAGGAGGAGGATTATATAAATTGTTTGAAACTCTAATCCTTGGTTACAAGCATCAATACAAGGGTGATACCTGTCCAAGGTTGAACTGGCAATTGCTGACCAGATAGCCTTGGGGAAGTATTTTGTGTGTAAGATTACAGTTCTGATAGAGTTGTATATGTTGGTTTTGTTACTAGGCATGAGATTCCCTCCTTCATAACCTGGCAGCATTCACTTGTTAGGGTTTGACTACTGTCACAGATGCAAAGGGTTTGCTATGTTATGATACCTAAGGCCTCTCAATGGAGCAGTTTCCTGTTCCAGATATTATCTGAATCTGGTATAAAGGTATTTGCTTACTTTGCAACCTAGAAATTGGCACGGAGAATCCTTCTACCAGTTGATATGGAGGTCCGTGGGTTTTTTCTAGAAATACTCAGAAACAGTCACGCACTGTATACAACATACTGCATATATGACTGTAGTCCTGTAAGAGTATAATGGAGGTGAAAAATTGCTGTCACTTAGTGACATCAAAGACACCCTAAGATGATAGTACAGTGCATTCTGTACTCGTGTGTTGTGTGACCCTGGTGTGAACACTGCACTGCCACGTGTTGTCACAGCATTTACTTCAGTCTCGCTCTCCTTTCTTCCTGCTTGACTTCTATATGACTTTCCTCCCAGCTTCCCAATCCAGGGACCTACCCCTGTCTAAAACTCATGGTGCAAGGTGCCCTTTTCTTTCTGTTCGAGTCCAGATCCTTCTCTAAGGCCTCCTGGCCCTGCGCTGCATGCCAACATTACCCTTTCTTTATCTGCGGCATCTACCTGCCTTCCCTTTGGTTCTTCTGGAACTGTCTCTCCTCACGTTCTCCTGGTCGTCTGCTTTCCTTGCCTGTAGAAAGTGGGCATTTAAGAAGGTAGTTCCAGACAGGATTGCAAATGCAGGAAGAGATGCCGAGGGTTTTTTGGTAGATGTTTCAGAAAGTGTTTAAAAAGTAAAGGAGGCCGGGTGCCGCGGCTCACTTGGCTAGTCCTCCGCCTGCGGCGCCGGCACACCGGGTTCTAGTCCCAGTCGGGGCGCCAGATTCTTTCCCGGTTGCCCCTTTCCAGGCCAGCTCTCTGCTGTGGCCCGGGAGTGCAGTGGAGGATGGCCCAAGTGCTTGGGCCCTGCACCCGCATGGGAGACTGGGAGGAAGCACCTGGCTCCTGGCTTCGGATCAGCGCAGCGCAGCGCGGCGGCCATAGCGGCCACTTGGAGGGGTGAACCAATGGAAAAAGGAAGACCTTTCTCTCTGTGTCTCTCTCTAACTCTGCCTGTCAAAAAAAAAGTAAAGGATTCTAACAGACCCATATAGTTACAGGTTTTATCACAGGAAGTAGCAATTTCAGGGGAATGGGTTTTGTGCCTACAAAAGCAGGGTTTGATTTTGAGATTGGAAGTGTGGAGGTTATGAGGTTTTTTCTTTTTGATTGACTGTACTTTGACATATCCAGCCTTCAAAAGTAGGACATTCGTGTAGCAGTGTATCGTGTTGAATTATACTTTTTTAAATTTAAAGGTATTGTAAACATTCTGTTTATGGACATTGTTTTCTGTTCTTTGGAGATTGCATTTCAGTCATTGTTTTTAACTCCTGGTTCTACTTTGAGATGCACAATCAGCCTTGACTTAGATGAAGGGTAAAGGGATTGTTGGTAAAGGGATTGTCTTTTTTCTGAATTAGACTAAGTCTTTAGGCGCTAGAGATGTGTGGTTCTCAGCCCTATCAGATCCAAAGCACATTTTTATAACAAATCATTTATAATAAATGTAAAATATACATCCACTTTGGAAAATAGTTTGGCAGACTTTCAAAGCTAATAACAGTTATATGAGCCATCAGTTCTACTTGTGGATGTATGCCCAAGAAAAAAACAAACATATGTCTAACAAAAACTTGTACATAAATGTCCATAGCAGCATTGTTCATAATAGGCAAAATGTAGAAACAGCTCAAATGTCCATTTGCAGTCGAATGCATAAATAAAATGTGGTCTATCCATGCATTGAAATCCTCATCAGTAAGAGTAATGATGCATGCCACAAGATAGATGAATCCTGGAAATGTTATGCTAAATGAATGAACTCAAAATGCCACATTTTAGATGACTGCATTCATATAAATTGCCTAGAATTGATAAAGACACATAGCAGGTTGATGGCTATCACAGAGTGGGAAACGAGAAGTGACTGCTGATCAATAAGGGGTTACTTTTTGGGGCACTGAAAATATTCTGGAATTAGAAGTGGTGATGGTTATACAACCTTATGGATGTAATTAAAAACCACTTTAAAAGGGTGAATTTTATGATACATGAATTCTATTTTAGAAAGATTTAACATGAGCTGTACTGTCCTGAGATGATTTGATACTATTACTTTATCTACCATATAACTTCAAATATATTAATAGAAGATCCTATGTTTTACCTAGTAAAGAAGAAAAAGGAAATTAATGACAAAGAAGTATTTGCAGGAATGTCATCTGTGCCATGAAGATTGTAGCATTCCAAGGAGGCCACTTTGAGGCACCCCAAGTAGCACTGTGGCTCTGGGTAGATAAATGCTTGGCTACTGCTCCACTAGCAAAAGAACCCAACAGCCTCAAGTGTGGACTTGATACAGGTGGTTCACTGGTGACACAAATACTGTGAACAGCTTTGCTGGGGTAGTAGGATTTTCTAAGTGAAGGGTAAAGGATGATCTTCCTTTGTTTTATGTGACTGATATTTAAAAATCTAGTGTATGTTAAAACATACTTTGGGCTCCTATGCAAAATGCAGCAGGCGTAGGACAGTGGCAGCGGGGCATTTCCCTGTTCCCCAGCGAGCGGCAGTGAGGGACTGGTGCCATCAGAACTGCCGCCTCGTAAAAACACAGTGAAGTACTGGACTCCAGAAAGGGGACACACTGTTACGGTGATTTTTTGGATCCTTTAGGCATCTTTGTAAAACACATTTCCTTTGTCCCCAAGACTCAGGGAAGACTTGACAAAGTTATTGAGCCCCACAGGTGCTACTTCCCTCAGAATTCAGAATGACCCAATCTGCTTCTTGGGGATGCTTGAATTTTTCTAATACACCGGGGATGGGTGGTATCAGGGTACATGCTTAAAACCTACATGTATTTTGCCTTTCTTCTGGATGACCTCATATAGTTCTAAAATGTTGCTTGCTGTGTATAGACAAGGTGTTGATCTGATAAGCCTGTAACTTTTCATTCCCCCATAATGATAATGTTTTTTTTTTCCTTTTCCTTAAGATGCTCTCCAAATCCTTGATTATGGAATATCTGGCTCATCCTAGTGCACTCAGCTTGGCTGCTGGGGTTGCTTGTGGCATGTGCCTGGGCTGGGGCCTGCGGGTACGCTTTGGGATGCTCCCCAAAAGCTTAACGAGCGAGACAGACACAGAGAGTGAAACAGAAGAAAGCATCTTGGGAGAGAGTGAGGAGTACAAAATGATCCTTGTGGTTCGAAATGACTTGAAGATGGGAAGAGGAAAAGTTGCCGCCCAGTGTTCCCATGCGGCCGTCTCTGCCTACAAGCAAATTCAAAGGAGAAACCCCGAGGTGCTCAGACAGTGGGAGTACTGTGGCCAGACCAAAGTGGTGGTGAAAGCGCCTGATGAAGAAACCCTGATTCAGTTACTAACCCATGCCAAAATGCTGGGACTCACTGTTAGTTTAATCCAAGATGCTGGGCGCACTCAGATTGAACCAGGCTCACGAACTGTCCTAGGAATTGGGCCAGGACCAGCAGATCTAATTGACCAAGTCACTGGTCACTTAAAACTTTACTAGGTGAACATTTATTACGAAGATGACTTCCCCAGGCAAGTGTTTGAAGCCTGTCAAATTCTAACAATAAAATCTCAGTTTCTTCCCCTAGTTGAAATACTTGGAGGTGAAAATAAAAGCCATTCCTTTGTTCTTGTATCATGTACTTGGCAGGTAGTTCTCTTCCTGGGCTAGGTTACATGGGTTTGGTGGCTCAGTAACAGGGGCTGGCACGAATACTTAAGATGAAAGCAGCCGTGCAGTATAAAATGGGATGAAAAGGGGGATTAAAACCAATTTTCCTCTCCATGGGTAGGTCTTTGGTCTTTGTGTGTTGCTTGCTCTTGCCTGAGACCACTGCTGTTGGTGTTGGGGGGATTCAAGTTCAAAAGCAGTCCCATGGGATTCACGCTGCAGTTTTCACACTGTCACTATTTGGATGATTGATAAGGTACTGAACTAAGTAGATCATGGTATAGCCACCCACAGTGGAGTCTCGTGGTTTATAATCTAACCTTTTTATTTATGTCTCAAAGTTGAAAGCTGAATTTTTTTTAAAAGATTTTTTTATTTGAAAGAGAGGGAGAGATCTTTCATTTGCTGGTAACTCACTAGATGGCTGCCAAGGGGCAGGCTGGAGCCAGATGCCAGGAGCTTCTTCCAGGTCTCCCATGTAGGTACCAGGGGCCCAAGCACCTGGGCCATCTTTTTCTGACCATTACCAGGGAGCTGGATGCAGTGGAGCCACCAGGTTTCGAACAGGTGCCCATATAAGATGCCAGGCAGGCGACAGCTGTACCCTCTAAATCACAACGCCAGGCAGGCCCCGAAGTTGAGGCATTGTTTTTCATGCTCATTTCCCCTGACCCACAGTGGGCAAAGTTTCCCCTGAGATCATAGCCTACATAAATTCCATTACTCCTCTTTCCTCTAACAATGCAGCCGCTGAAACTTAGGGAGTGACCTTTTGGATGTTGAAGGTAGAAATGGGCCCATGTGAGAATCTGTGGTAACTAAAATGAACGTAAGTTGTTGTCATGTTCCTTTCCCTAGAATTCAAATAATTCAGTTATCTAAGGGCACCTTTTTTTCCCCTTTGACTTAGCTACAGACTGAAGCAGAAGATCCCAACTCTCAAATGCCAGGTTGCTTTCAAATGCTATTGCTAGAATCTTTTTTTTTTCTTGAATGCCTTCTCTTAGGATTCTGACGACAATTTTTAAATTCACTATATCCCAGTAGCTGTAATTCTGTGTAACGTCATGTAATTCCATGGTTAGCGTCAATATATGTAGTGTGACAGCTTCAGAGGGTGTAAGGTGGTGGAGTCTGAGCCAAAACCCAAGTCCTACTGCAGCCAGAGTTAAAATGACTGATATTTGGTCTGTTTTACAGAGTTTACACTGGCATAGGACAGCACACGAGAACTGTGAATGATGCCACAGTAGCAACTGTTTCTACACAGATGTTTACACTGGATCCACAAGTGATGCAACAACATGTAACTGAACCGAACTCAACTGTAAATGCATCATTCTGGCTCAGCTCAGTTCTGATGGCTCCAAATTCAAAGAGAGTTCATTCCCAACAGGATGGCCCAGGGTGGCTGACTCAAGGAATTTCAATAAAACGTGGTTTCTCTATTAGGATGATCATACAGTATTTCTAGTCATTCCGGAAATATATTCTGCGTATTTTCTACTTTACCTGTGCTTTGTAGGACTCAGTTTTATAGTTCTCAGAATACACTGAATGCCTCTCTGCAGGGTCAAAACTATTTTCCTACTACTAAAAATTTTTCTTGTTCCCTGTATTGACATTTGCACTGCTGGCCCCTCTCACATATAAAGCAGGGATACCTATGTGTATGATTAATTAACATTCATTACTCATGACTGTCATAAGATACTGTGTTAACACTAAACACTTCTATAGCAAACCAAAGGATGGCAGTTGTCTTACGGAAAAAGACTTGTGACTAAGCTGGGTTTTGTCTTGGAACTTTTTTAAAAAAAGGATTTTATTTATTTGAGAAGTAGAGTTACAGGGAGGAAAAGACAGAGAAAGGTCTTCCATCCTCTGGTTCACTCTCCAAATGGCCACAACAGCCATAGCTGGGATGATCTGAAGCCAAGGGCCAGGAGCTTCTTCCAGGTCTCCCACACAGGTGCAGGCTCCCAAGCATCTGGGCCATCTTCTGCTTTCCCAGGCTATAAGCAGAGCTGGATTGAAGAGGAGCAGCCTGAACTTGGTATGTTGCCCACATGGGATTCTGGCACTGCCAAGTGGAGGCTTATTCCACTACACCACTACACTGACCCCATGGAACATTTTTGAGAATCAGGGGCCAGTGTCGTGGCACAGTGGGTAAAGCCGCTGCCTGCAGTGCTGGCATCCCATGTGGGCACCGGTTCAAGTCCTGGCTGCTCCACTTCCTATCAAGCTCTCTGCTGTGGCCTGGGAAAGCAGCAGAGGATGGCCCAGGTCCTTGGGCCCATGTGGGAGACCCGGAAGAAGTTCCTGGCTTTGGGTTGGCTCAGCTCCGGCCATTGTCACCAACTAGGGAATGAACCAGTGGATGGAAGACCTCTCTACCTCTCCTCTAACTTTCAAATAAATATTTTTAAAAAATAAGAATCAACTGACAAATTCACACCTGGGTGTTTGGCAGACATTTCCTTATATATAAACTAAATGAGCCAGTCATTTCAAAGAAAACTATTGACAGTATTTTGGAAAACTTCATCTGTCTCTCCAAACTTCCCAAAACTGTTAAGATTTTTTGGTGAGATCAGTATTCTCACAAAGAAAAATGTAATAAAATGTACCACCTCTCTGCCTTTCAAATAGGAATGTTTAAAAGTTTTTTAAAGTATTAATATTTGAGGCTGGCACTATGGTATAGCTGGTAAAGCTGCTGCCTATGGCACCAGCTCCCTTATGGGTGCTGGTTTGAGTCCTGGCTGCTCCACTTCTGATTTGCTCCCTGCAAATGTGCCAGAGAAAGCAGTGGAGGATGGCCCAAGTCCTTGGGCCCCTGCACCCATGTAGGAGACCTAGAAGAAGCTCCTGGCTCCAGCCTGGCCCAGCCCCAGCTGTTGTGGCCACTTGGGGAGTGAACCAGCGGCTGAAGATCTGTCTCTCCCCCTGTATCTCTGCCTTAAGTCTTTGAAGTGTTAATATTTGGAAAAACCACATAAATCAGAAAATCCATTATTTTCCATGTAAGTAGTGCTTAAGTGTTAACATACAATGAGTTTACTGTGGATATAAATGGATTTTTTTTTTTGACAGAGTGGACAGTGAGAGAAACAGAAAGGCCTTCCTTTTCCGTTGGTTCACCCTCCAATGGCCGCTGTGGCCGGCGCTGTAGCCGGCACTGTAGCCAACACACCACGCTGATCCAAAGCTAGGAGCCAGGGGCTTCTCCTGGTCTCTCCCATGCGGGTGCAGGGCCCAAGGACTTGGGCCATCCCCCACTGTACTCCCAGGCCACAGCAGAGAGCTGGACTGGAAGAGGAGCAACCGGGACAGAATCCGGCGCCCCAACCGGATAGAGGGCGGAGGATTAGCCTAGTGAGCCGCGGCGCCGGCTAAACAGATTATTTTAAAAATTTAATTTCTAATCACAGCAAATATCCAGACATAAATGACAGAGTACAGCTCTTTGGGATCCAAAATAATTTAAGCATACTGAACCATTTATAGTGGAAATGTCTAATGTATTAATGGCCATGCCGAAGTACTATGGTACTTCCAAAGTTCAAGGAAATATGCAAGTAAAGTATGTTTATTCTGGTGCAAAAATATTTTGAAATCCAGTTTTTTCATAACATGCATTTTTCCCATGAACTCTCTGAATATTCCACGCAGGCACAGATACCAAATTTTCTGCATCAAAATGAACTTATCTTTTAATTCCATTTCCCATAAACTTGTTTTCAAGAGCCCTAGGAGTTGTCAAGGAGTATCAGGTTTTTTTGTTTTTTGTTTTTTTTTTTACAATGGCTTTGAGTACCAGGCAAGAAAACCATTGAAAGCTTTCTTTCCACTTAAATTTTCCATTAATGTCTTCTTGAGCTTCCAAGGACCAGTACTATTCTCCCTCTTGATTTTTCATGAAGAAAGCGAGCAGAGATCCAGGAACCTAAGTGCAGTAAGCCGTTTTCACAATGACAAGCCAACTAATAGTAAAAGTATGTGTACTATATGTGTATATACTTTCCTTTAGGAAGATGAGGGAGGGATAGAATTAAAAGTGGGAGAAGGGCCTGTGGGTTATTTTTTTAAAAAGATTTATTTATTTATTTGAAAGAGTCATACAGAGAAAGGAGGAGAGGCAGAAAGAGTGGTCTTCCATCTGCTGGTTTACTCCCCAATGGAGCTGTGTCAATCCGAAGCTGGGAGCCAGGAACTTCCCCTGGGTTTTCCACGTGGGTACAGGGGCCCAAAGACCCGGGCCATCCTTACTGCTTTCCCAGCCCACAGCAGAGAGCTGGATCAGAAGTAGAGCAGCTGAGACTCGAACTGGTGCCTATATGGGATGCCAGTGCTGCAGGTGGCAGCTTTACCCACTATGCCACAGCGCTAGCCCCCTAGGTTTTATAGTTTGAAAAACACCTTGATGGGGGCAGGTGTCCAGCAGTTGAGACGTCTGTGTCCCCATATTGGAGTGACTGGGTTCAATACCTGGCTCTGGCTCCTGACTCCTGACTCCACCTTTCTGCTCAAATATTTGGGTTCCTAACACCCATGTGGGAGACCTGGATTAAGTTCTCAGTTTCTGACTTCAGCCCAGTCCTGGTTGTTATGGCATTTGAGGAATGAGCTAGGATAGGAAGTTTTTCCTCTCTCTTTTCTCTGCCTCTTAGATAAAATCAATTTAAAACACAAAAATACTCCTGTGGAGCTTATGGTAATTTGTCTAACAGAATTATAGAGCAATACAAAGCTAGATGAGGGTAGACTAATAAGGGTTAGGGATAATGAAATGAACTTAAAGTAACAATCTCACCTATAAGTTAAAGAGTTGGATTAAAAAAAAAACTATCCATATTATTGGCACTTTATAGTTCATGGTGAGAAACAGCATGTTAACTACATGTTTAAACATAACTTTATTTAGGTTAATAACACCCATGGTTTGTTCATTTAAGTGAAATGCTTTGATAGAAAGCTAAAAAGCCACTTGGTTAAAATGTCATTCGAGACAGAAAATGTAACCCACTGTAGTAGTGAATGGTTCTTCAGACAACTGCACGTGACACAATACATAATGTCTTCAAACTTCCCAATCTTCATTCCTCTGATGCCTCCCTATACTGCCTCAGTATCCAATAGGAAACTACCAAAACTATTACTTCTTTTGGTTTGAGAGTGCTTAATTAAAACTGCATTATGCATGATATTTCCACAGTCCAGTAATTTATTTTAAATTGGAGTAATTTCAGATTCCACAAACAAAACTGGAGAACAGCAATATTTTGTTTGAATTCTCTCTTCTGTACACTCAGTGATCTAAAACACCACAATATCCAACATACACAAACCTCAGGGAGGGGTTAGTAAATACACACAAGATTGGAATCATGGTGCTCTTTGTTCCTGAATGGAATGGTCCCACAGAAAAAGCACAGGATACAGCACAACATAAGGGCACCTGTTACATATGTAGTGAGCAAAACACACTAGCATTTTCTATATGTGTAATGGGAAACCTGCATAGGTTAGAGGGCCTTTTACGCTCATTTAAAAATCAGGCAAGTTGTCTGTACGCATTTTTCAAATAATTTGGAGAGCACTGCAATCCAGTAAAGGATCTGCTGATTAGTGTTGTCTTTGTCGGCACTGACAGTCTTGCATGGTCATATACCAGTATTTTTGCGGTAGCTTTTCTTTGAATAAAAGATTTAAATGCATTTAGACAATACATATTGTAAGCTGTTTACATACACTAAATTTAAGAGATTCAGCATTAGAGTTTCTTTGCTTCTTTAAACACTACAGAGTGCAAATCAGGTTCTTCACAACAGATTGAATATTAAGCAGTTCTTGAAAGAATGAGGGTGGCAAAAAAACCCCAAGTGAATAAAACATTGAAACTATTCCCCTTCGAAAATAAATTCTAAAATGATGTGGAATGTGAGATAAGGTTTTAACATAGGTGACCCCAGTTTATAGTTAGAAACAAAAAGTAGTCCTTCATGAAATAAAGGTTACAAGAACACGCTGCCTGGTTCCCCCCATTATAAACTGAGAAGTGGGTAAATGATGTTTCAGTACGAAAATAGGTGACTACAGGATCAGCTTTCCATCTCACATGCTGTACCCAAAGCCAGGCTGAGGCTGCCCATAGGGTGGTGCAGTATAACCATAACCAAAAGGTGCCTGGGGAGGAACTGCAACACTGGGTCCTGCTGTCAGCATCAGTTGGGGCTGACCTAAAGAGAGAAAAAGCAAAGGGACAGGGGGAAGCAGGGATATGGTAAACTGTTAGCATGGTAAGTCTGTATCATTCCCATCTCCCCCACTAGCAACATAATCACAGCTTACAGGTGGAGACACCTGACCATCACAATGTCACCCTCAGAAGAGTCCTATCTAAAATGCCAGCAAATACAAGGCTGAGAGCCAGAACCTGGTATCATTTACAGCAATATGCACATGGCATGACATGACTGGGCCAGACAACTGCCAACAAACCTATCACATGGTATTTAGTGACAATAAAATGAGTAATTTTAACTGATAACGTTTTAATAGATATCAACTTATAAAACATTTGATTTAAACATATCTAAGCAACCAAAAATAAGACATGTTGAAGTATGTATTAGATATGAAATGTACTAAGATAGGAAATACATAAGAGCACATGCCCTCTACTATGTACTCATGCTATAGTTAACAGTCTTTCTTATGAAAGTTAAACAGTTATTGCCTACATACAGAAAATAAGACCTGTAGAGGACTGGGAATATTTAGAGTGAAAACACCTAGTACCTTTCTTTACTCCCACAAAAACAAGTACATTTCTTCCAGCACGAGTGGCTTCATGTCTCTTTTTTGGGGAGAATGGCCAAAATTGTGCTTAGTGAGCAAATTATTTTGGGAAAGCAGTTTATTGGAAAAAAAATCACCTCTAACCTTGCTACTGATTTCTCTCTCGAAATCCCAAGCCCAATTTCAGTTGCCTCAACACTGATGACAAGCCACATTCAGTACGTATGAACGTTTCTACTGGATTTCCTATGTTGGTTATGTCAAATATCTTGCTTCTGTCTTAAAGAATGCATTTTATGTTTATCTTATCCAACTTTATCAAAACTAACCCCCAAATTTCCCTAATACTTTTATCAAAAATGAGAAAGAGATCAAGAAATTTCTATGTTGTCATTTTCTTCTGTAGCCTGAGATGTCATGGTTGTAGTTTTATGCACCCCTCCAAAGAACACCTGGTTAGAATGCTGTACCTTTCAAATTCACTGTTCAAACAACCCTGGTTCACCAAGTATGACATGGAAAGGTGAAGTAATTTAGACATTCTGATCTAAGAAGAAATTCAAGTGCCTTACATATTCATTTGAAAGTTTGAAAATCTCTCTCAGGGGCCAGAGTTGTAGCACAGCAGATTAAGTGTTGCCTGCAACACTGGCATCCCCTACAGGTACCAGTACAAGTCCTGGATATTCCACTTCTGATCCAGCTCTGCTAATCACCTGGAAGGGCAGCAGCTGATAGCCAAGGTGCTTAGACCCCTGCCACCACATGAGGGGCCTAGATGGCGTTCCAGGCTCCTGGCTTCAACCTAGGTCAAATCTGGGAAGTAAACTAGCAGATGGAGGATACCTCCTCCACCTCCACCTGTCTCTAACTCTGCCTATGGAAAAAATAACCAAAAAAATCCTCTCTGCCTTGCAAGTTCTCAAATGGAAATTCTACTCAGTTCTCTGTTCCAGTAAAAAACTTAAAGTGAGGCTGTATTTTTTTAAAAAGATTATTTGAAAGGCAGAGTTACAAAGAGAGAGAAAGACATCTTCCATCTGCTCGTTCACTCCCCAAATGGCCTCAACAGGCTGGAGCTGCGCCAATCTGAGGCCAGGAGCCAGGCACTTCTGAGTCTCCCATGTGGTTCCAGGGGCCCAAATACTTGGGTCATCTTCCACTGCTTCCCCAGGTGCATTAGCAGGGAGCTGGATTGGAAATGGGGCAGCCAGGACTCAAACCGGTGCCTATATGGAATGCCAGTGTTGCAGGTGGCAGCTTTACCTGCTATGCCACAGTGCCAGTCCCGAGGCTGTATTCTTTATGTAAAGTATACTAAAGGCAGCCTTGCAATATTTGATCACTTCCTATCTTCTGAAAAGAAAATCCATTCTTTCTCAGTAATTTAAGAGCAAGTACAGGGAGGTTTAAGTAATCTTAAGTGTAATTGCTTTTGAGCTATCACTTATATTTAAGATTATTTTAGTGAATAATGTAAATGCCTGTGTTAAGACTGGCTCTCAGGAAATGCTGGTGGGAGGAGGAGGTATTCCCTGACTCAGCATGCCAGCTGCATTTTGGAAACCTGTTCTATTTCTAGCTGAGGCAGCATCGCTAAAGAATTCTACCTAATGGATAAGATTTAAGAGAAATTACCATAAACAATGGGTTGTGTCTCTGTAGCTTGTTCTTCTTCTTTTCTCAATGATTCTGAAGCATCTAATTTATCCACCTGGAGAAAAATAGGTTATGTTAATTAGAACCCCCAAAATATTATAAACCTAGGTTTATGGCAGAAAGTGGAAAAGCCTTAGTATGTTAAATTCTGTCAAAATAAAACAGACTAGAAAGAACATTCTCAGGCCCCCTCAAATTCAACGGCAATGTTCATACTTCAGTCAAGGTGGTTTTCAGCACTGTCATTATAAACCCTCAGAAGGGAGGGATTTATAAATGCCATAAAAGCTCACGCCAGGCTAAAACTGGGCATGCTAGGATGCAGCCTGAGGGAGGGAGAAAACAGGAAGTAACCATTTTTTCCAATGAAGTTTTAAATCTATCAAAGGTAATAATGAACTCATGAACCAGCAAGACTTCCCTCAACAAAGGAAATGGTATTGCAAAAAGTAAAATGAGTCTAATGACTAGATAAGTACGTGTACAGAGCAGCTGATCTCTACAAACTGCACAGCTTCTGCTCATACTGGTTACAGGTGCATGCTGAAGCCTAAGACTCAAGTGGTTCCACATTCAATCTTTTTGGTATGAAGACAGGCTGTATGCACACTTTACTGCCACAGGCATTATTTTTTATTAAGTAAATAGGAAAGCCTGATTTTGTCCCAACTTCTTTGCGAAGAAAACATTTTCTTATAATTAAGCCAAAGTAGTAAATGGCTATTATATGCTACTTACTCTATGTCAAAGTAGATAGTAACAGCCAGAAATAATTCTGTAGAGGAGTCCAATGTATTAATGAAAGAAAGGAACAAAAATACCTTAACACATCTACTCCCTAGTTGTGTGACCTTGGCAGACTATTGCACTGGTGCTCTAATTTCCTTCTCTTTCATGTATTATGAGAAAGTTGAACGAAATCATCCATCTCATGCTAATATAATTTGATTTCTACAATTCAGTGATGAATTGGAAGAGACAGTAGGACCCTAGGGTCAGGAAATCTGTATCATGCGTCTTCCATTGCCTTTCACACTGTATTTACAAGTTGGTACTGTAACCAAAGTATTACAGTTAATTGGTATATATTACACTCTAAGTAAATCTAAATTTCAAACCCCAGTGTTATCTATTACTAGTGGTTTTCAAAGTTCCTGGGTGAGACTGGGGAGCCAAGTGCATTTGTGAATGGCCATTGCATGTTTATTCTTGAAAAAGTAGTGAAATAGTGAAAATCACTCACAAAAACAAACATGCAGATTAGGTAAACAAATTATCAAAACCAGGTGCTAAAAAGGTTAAAGCAACAGCTTGTTTCCATTTGAAGCTATTAGAATAGGGTCTGAGTCTTAACACAGGCCATTAAAGTTAGGACATGACTTTGTATTTTAATTGTTTCATGCCAATAAATATAAGTAAAACTTATCTCAATGTGTCAGGGAACTGAAAGCCTGAGAAAAGCCTAAGTAGACTCTGGACGTCTTCAGATGAAAAGTGGTTTGTCTACCACAGAAGATGGGGTAGTTTGTTTTTGTACACTGTTATCCTATTTTACAGACTGAATGATCACACTACAAATCATCCCAGTATCAAATTAAAGACTATCATTAAGTATAAGCACAATGTTAAATACCCACTGTTCGGCATCCAAACTTAAAATAAAAATTGTTACAGCTATCGAATTTAAAGCACACTTCTGTGCCATCAAGGGTCAGATGGGGGTTTTACTAAACCGGTATCCAAGAGTGAACTATAGGAGTTAGGCAGAAAAATTACATGGATGCCTGTACATTAATAACTTCTAAGAAAAATGAAGTAACCAAAAACCACCATAATACATTTCAGGACTTTCAAGGAAAAGAATCTAAAGTGAACTAACACCTGTTTAAAAAATTAATGTCTGACTCAGATGTTGAACACAGAAATCCTATTACAGAAATACATGGAAGACTTAGAAAAGCTAGCAATACCACAATGCCCAGGCATAGATACAGGCAGGTTGGTTGTAAGAGGGGAAAAAACAACAAAAATTCTGAAGGAATAGCATCAAGTTAAGCAAAAAGTTTTTGATTTTTCTATGTAATAGGACAGCCTCTGGCACAGTAACATCCAATTTGTTTCCACTAACCCAATTTAGATTGCTCAAAAAAGGAAAGCAGAGAAGGCTTTTATGAACACAAGCTTTTGTTAAGAGCTGTAACAAAAGTTTCTGATCCTTGCATTAAAAATGAAAAATTACAGGTAAGCAAGTCACCGAATTCAGTTCCATCTGTGCTACTGAAAATTCACTAAAAGGCTTTTCCACAGGGACTGCAATATGCTGCAGAGGAAAAGTTAACATGCAGTCAGTTATTCTGGTGTATGTGTGCATGAAAAAAAGGCAAAAGTACTGAAGCAAGAAGTGAGATCTGAGGATGACTGTTGCTATACAGGCTCTCAAGAAACACACACAGCCCACAGCAATGCTATAGTTTCAAAGTAGTATGATGTAATCGCAATGACTTGTACATGCTTGATTGAGAACAATGCATAACACTGCAGTTCAATTACCTATTTTTTCACACACACGCTTTCTAACTGCCTTGCTTACTAGCTGCTGAAGGGTCTCACACACAATGCATTTTACTCAGGTTTGCCCTAAGTTCCAGTGGTGACTCCAGTTTGGTTCAATATAATCCCAAGGCTTTGTCCCCACTTAAATACTTTTCAATTTGTTTCAACTCTCCTTTACCTTCCCATCCTTTTCTAACCAGAATTTGGAAGTTTATTGTTTTATTTATATAAGATGGAGACAAGCCAATGAAGGCAGCAGCACCCAAAAGGTGCCTCAATTTGACCTCTGACAAGCCAAGTGATTGAAGAGAGCGCAAATTTTAGGTATCTTAAGTTATGTACCTTATTTCAGGAAGAAGTCAATATTGCTTTGTTATCAACAGAAATAATCCATATTGCTTAGCAACAATTACAGCAAACTTGGCTCTCATATAAAAAGGTTTTGAGTCTTCTTAAAAATAGACTAGCACCATAAGAACTGGACACCTGGAGAAACATGAGGAAAGTCTCTTCGGAAGCAGCTAGTATCTCTTCTATCTACTTTCAGCAAAAAATTAGTAAGAATCAAGAGATCAGAAACTGGATCACAGTCCTTCAATATAAAAAAAAAACCCCAAAAAACCTTTTAGGGCATGTATACACATATATAAATTCAACAACTGTCAGGAAGCTCACAAAATAAAACCAGAGGCTGTTTTAATTTATTTCAAGTTATTAAGAAACTCCTACTACAGTCAGATACCCTGACAAGGAAAAGAAATTTCCTGATAGTTTAGAATTAATATGAAAACTCACCAAGCTCAGTTTTTAATAACGTATTTAAGACAGACTGTGAACCAACTACTGATTAGCCTCCTGCCCTTCCTAAAGCCTATTAGCCGATTAGTAGCAAACATCTACTAATGTCCTACAGCTCTATTATCGTTATGTTTCAAGGGACTTGCAGAGGCTTTAGTGAAAATTTATTGGGGGGGAAAAAGCAGCAGCAGCAGTGTAGAAAAGGAAGGAAAAAAAAATCATGCAAATTCCTTAGACTTAGTCCTCCAGACTTAAAGATGGAAAAGAATCAACTTTCACCTTTTCCTTTATTGCATCAACCTGCAAAGGAATTCAGAAGGTGCAGCTTAGAAAAAAAATCAAATTCCATATTGAGCATAAAAAGGTAGAATCAGCAACAAAGGTTTAGGGAGAAACATCTAACCACTAAAAAAGTATAAGAGAAGTGAAAATAAAGGGCATACTGGAAGCAAAATGGAGAAATTTTTTTTTAACTTCAGAGCTTATTGCAGAAGAATTTATGCTACAGTCAGTGTGAAAGAAAGCAGCTTAATCACTAGTAAAATTTACGGCACTTAGGTTAACAGCAGCTTAGAGCCAGGTCTCAAAAGTTGGTATAATGCATAAGAAAAGAAGCTATTCTCATGTAAGCTAAGATAGGGCAAACTGTTTTTACCTCTTACACTGAACTTTACAAAGAAAATGTTAATTCTTTAAGAACTGTAACCAAATACAACAGTATTTAATTAGGTGATATCTTAAGGAAAACTTCAGTGTCCTGGGGGTTGTGAATAGTGCTTTCTATCCCCCTTTAGTCATGCTGAAGGTATCAGACGTGAGACTCTGATTTTAAGCCTTTTTTTTTTTTTTTTTTTTTTGACAAAATGGATCCTTTGTAATCATTTTAAAATGTTCTAAAACCAGAAAGCTAAAAACTGTTAAGGATAAGGTGAATAAAAAAATAACATTTAAAAGGGACACTAAGATTAACAAGTCAATTTTATAAGGTAGATTATACCCCCAGCTTGTTCTAGTTGTTTTAAGAAACGTGGTTAATTATTAACCTCCTATGATATTTTAAAGTCAGGGGTTATATCAAAAATTGTGAAAATCAACCAGATGTTAAGAAGCCATATACAGTTTTCCCAGGGGGAACAGGCACAGACATTAAAGTCAGGAACAAACCAAATAAAGGGAAATTTAAAATATTAGTTATGGCCACCTAAGTTACAATGATTTTGATTTTTCCTATTTTGATACATTTTTATCACATGTTAATAGACAACGAAATACGGAATATGATTATTCATTGCCAGAAATACACTAAGGGTAAATATTCTGACAAGTTATGATTGTACTCTTTCCAACAAATGTCATTTGTTAGCTAATAAAAATTTCTAAAAAACAGGAATATTTTATCATCACCTAAATTACTTACTTCTACTAGAGAAAAAAAAATTTGAAAAAATAGACCTGTAAGTAGATTTTTATATATCCTCAAGACAGTTAGATCTGAATATGCTCAGAGGTATCATTACCTTTGTCAAGTATTCCTTCATGACCTGGATGAAATAGGGCATGGCAAAATCCATGATATTGTGCCTCCATGCGGTTTCCAGGACAACATCTGGCCTTAAAAGATCGTAACAAGTAAAGAGACAAGCTCCAAAGCATTCTCTTTTTTCTTCCTGCAAAAACCACTGTAGAAGTTCTTCGGCCAGCTCAGTATCCTTAGATTCAGAGGCATACTGCATTGCATCCTATTCAAAGTCAATAATGAAGGTCAAACATTAAATTCAAGCATGCTCATTTGGTAAACCAAATATACAATGGAAAACTCTTCAGAAACTTAAATCTGGGTTTGCAAGGTGGGGGGAAAAGAACCCTCCAGTTATATAATTAAATTAAAATTCTGAGGATAGAGAAAGGCTACATTTCTGTTTTACGGAGAGCTTTGTACTAAACTTAAAACAGCCTCCCAGAGTTAAGAAACCTACTGACTAAATTACCATCTCCTCAAGTGTGAGTTTCACGTCAACTCTTATATTCATAAAGCTAATTTTTATAGATCAGAATTATTTGCAATACACCATTTTAGGCGTTAACATCCCCACCCCACCAACTTTATCAACCTTGTAAAGGCTGTCTTTCTTGCACAGCTCTACGCTCTGTTTCCAGCGATTGTTGCCTTTGAAGAGATAAGCAGCAATTCTTCTGAACTCAATGAGTTCGTGTTTTTCCAAACGCTGAGCAAGTGAAATATTGTCGAAGTTGTCATAAGCATCTATTGATGTTCGCAGAGCCTTAAGAGAAATAAAGCCATCCAAATCAGCGTATTATTTTAGTTTAACACTCATGTTCCATATTTACTAGTTACTGTATCATGTTATATGACAGCCTAGAGTCAAGCATCAAATTACAAAGTTAGAATATGTGAAGAGGTATCAAGTTTCTGCAATCTAATTTTATAACAATAAAGTCCTCAAGTATACTGCAAGATTTTCCAAAGGTACAGTTTTCTACAGTTTTTAGTATTTAAGGACTAACTTGAATGGATATGAAATTTTGAGTGTCTGGGTTACTATCCTAGTATAG
Source organism: Oryctolagus cuniculus (assembly GCF_051225735.1). Lineage (NCBI taxonomy): Eukaryota > Metazoa > Chordata > Mammalia > Lagomorpha > Leporidae > Oryctolagus > Oryctolagus cuniculus. The sequence goes on along the minus strand of NC_142883.1, from coordinate 34,939,501 downwards.
CCACCAATTACAACTTCCTGTTAGGGAAACCCTGGGAGATAGCTGTGATGGTTCACAAATTAGGTACTAGACTCCCACGTGGGAGACCTGGAGCAAGTTTCTGGCTCCTGGCTTCAGCCCCAGCCCTCCTCAGTTATCATGGGCATTTGGGGAGTCAATCAGCAGGTGGAGTTAGCTGTGTCAGTGTCTGTATCTCAGAATAAAATTTAAGATTTTATCAATTCTGGGGGTAAGCATTATGGTGCAGCCATTTAAGCTGCCACTTGAGACACCAGCATTCCATATCAGAGAGCCAGGCTGAGCCCTGATTGCTCCTCTTTCAAACCAGCTTCCTGTTAATATATGTGGAAAAGCAGAGAAGATGGCCTAAGTACTTGGGCCCCTGACACTCATGTGGGAGACCAGGATGCAGTTCCTGGCTCCTGGCTTCAGCCTGGCCCAGACCTAGCTCTTGTGACAATTTGGGGAGTGAATCAGTGGATGGAAGATCTGTCATTCTGTTTTTCAAATAAGCATAAATTATCAATTCTGAGAACCTTACTAAATTTAGATCTTAGACACATAAATGTTTATAATCCTAAGGAGAAAGGGTTTTATTTTTACTGTAGAACATTAACAAACTTTGTATCTCAATTGTAACCTGATTTTTGGGAAGGTGCAAGAATCAAAAGGTTTTACCTGATAATCCTCTTCAGTAATGAAGAGGTTATTCAATGACTCATTCACAGATTTGTTGTTGTGGTTCTGAACGGAACGCAAATATGGTTTCACCAGTGGTAGCTGTTTAACCTTTAAAATAAAGTTTGTTATAAACACAGCAAATTGTTGGAATTCCAGAGACAAAAGTTAAACTTCCTTGATAATGATGCTTGGTTTAAAATTATTACCTTGCTGAAATAATTGACTGCACGAGTGTGATCCAGCCGTGGAGACAGCACCATCAACAAATCATTTAACAAGAGAGGTTTGAATTCTAAGTAGAACTGTATTGCTCTGTAGTAGAGCTCCACATTGGCAACCTAAAAATCCAAACATTGTCAGAGTTATTTTTCAGTGAGCTGTCTCCTTCTGAAGATTACCTTCTGAAGATGGCACCATACCTTGGTAATGATATCTTTGAACTGTCCTTCTTTCCATGCATCAGTTGGATGAGTCATCATGGTAATTATGGCATTATCATATTCTTCATACTTGTCATACAAAAATACCAGTTCTGCCCAAAGGTGGGCTTGTTCTGCAGCTCTTAGCACCTAGATGAGAAAGATTTAATTGCTTTATATGTGGATTTCTAACAAAAAACTACATAATCGCATATTTTTAAAGCGTTAGTTTTAGCTACATAGTAGCTTCACAATGGTAAACACTGGTTACCTTAGGAATGTTCACTCTGGACCAGAAAAGCTCCAGGTGTTCCCTCATTTTCTGTGGCTTAAATTTAGAATACAGAATAGCTAATTCAGTAAACATTCCCATGTGAGCTCGCTCAAGTCCCAGTGCTGCTTCCAACATGGTTATCAGTTCTTCAAAATAGCCTCGATCCTAAGGAAGAAAAACGTGCAATTAAAGATGAGAATATCTGTGGCAAAGGGTCTCAGTTAACAGAGAAGACTCCTATTCATTACCTGATAGTAGTTGATCAGTTCCTCTAATTCATCTGCATGTACAACAATATGGAGTCCACACATTTGAGCAAGACGGAACTCTTTCCCATCTACACAGGCAAAGCAGACCTAAAATAAACATTTCCATTATGTGAATTCAAATGTAAATTATAATTAATTCAACTCTTTAGTATGAAGATTATTTCTACACAGAATCTTAATTTTTCATTCAAACTTTAGTTTACCTCTTTCCATGTTCGAGTACTGTTAGCTTTCCTAGCTCCATCAACAGCTGCCTGATATTCACCTAGGTGAACCAGAGTGGATGCTAAGCGTCCAAAATTAGAAACATTGTTGTATAACAACTTAGCAGCATCATACATTTTTTCATCATAACAACGATCACCAACCTGAAAAAATAAAAAACATAATCCACATTCAATAAGATAGTAGCCTTAGCTTAATTCTCTTTTCAAATTTACATCTTAATTAAGAAACAATCTGTTTTCCTGCAAGAATTTTCCTTGGGGTTCTTCAGTTGGGATATTTTGATTCTACTAAGCTAATAAAGTTGCTCAACTACTTATTTAAGATTTATTTATTTTGGAACTCAGAGTTACAGAGAGAGGGGGAGAGAAGGTGAGAGGGAGAGAATCTTCCATCCACTAGTTTACTCCCCAGATGGCCACAATGGCCAGTGGTAGGTCAGGTCAGAGCCAGGAGCCAAGAGCTTCATCCAGGTCTCCCACATGGGTAGCAGGGACCCAGGCAATTGGGACATTTTCTGCTGCTTTCTCATTAGCAGGTAGCTGGATAGGAAGTAGTGCAACTAGGATTCAAACCGGTGCCCATATGGTATATAGGTAGTAGCTTTACCTGCTATACCACAACACCACACCACCCTCCCTTTGTGGGAAAGATTTATTTATTTTGAGTTAAGAGCTACCCAGAGAGAGGCAGAGACAGAGTATTTTTTACAGCTTTAAGATGCTATTACAATGCTCGTTAGAGAATTTGGGAACAATATCTAGCTCTGGCTCCTGAGTCCAGCTTCCCACTAAGGTAAACCTAGGAAACAGTAGTGATAGCTCAAACAATTGGGGTCCTGGCTACTGTGGGCTTATGGAGAATAAACAGTTTAGAATTCTCTAATAAATAATAAGTAAATAAAGACTGGGAAGAATGTATGAACAGGAAACCCACTTGCTGGATGTGAGCATTGTTTGGCCCATTGATGAACTCTTCTAACTCCGCGAGACGGTTAGTTTTGGCCAGTGCAAATATCAACTCCGTCTCCACATAAGACTCTCGGGCCTTTTTACGGGCCATCTGCAAGTACTTCACCAGCTCTTCCCAGTTTCCTAAGTACAGAAAAAGAAAAAATAAATCCGAACACTAGCATCCTAGCATATTTTATCACCCAAGTAAATGAGAATTGCTCTAAATTGCCTTTTAAAGGAAACATTACAGAGAATAACAAATGTGAACCATGCAATGCATCTAAAATTTCAAATATGCTATTAAATATCTGTATTATCACTGACCAAATAAACAACTGAATTGCTTTTTCATTTACGGTTGTAAGATGAGAACTTGTAGACTACAAAACAGAAAATTAATCTTCGTCACATATCTTTAAGTTCATGAAATGCAGCCTGTCTTTAGCTGGACTAAGATGGAAGGATGTAAGTTTTTCAGAATTCAATTCCTAGTTGAAAGGAAATGCTTAGCATGATCATTTTCTGAGGTCTCAAGCACATCAAGGTAACAAGTCATACCACTAGTATTGGCAGCCTGAACGACTTCCATGTATGATGAAGGATCATCAGCTTTAATGTAAGAATCAATGGCTTCTTTCACCATTCCTTTCTGCAACTGGGCTTTTGCAAGTTGACTCCAGACCGCAGGTTCATTGCAGCGTTCAGCAAACTCATATGCCCGGTCCAAGTTTCCAATATGTTCAATCAAGACCTAGGCAATCCATTTTTAAATTATATTTACAGTAAAACGGGTCTTAACCAAAGCAATTACATTTAGGCTGTTAGCACTGTATTGCCTTTCTACTCCACAGTAATTAGTTATGCCCAACCTCATAGGTCAATGCATGCTCTGAATAAAAACAAGGCATTACATTAATTCAATTTACATAGAATCTGAAGATATACCTGCACTGCTGAAGTATTGACATCAAATTTCCGGAAAATAGCAAATGCTTCTTCAAAGAGCTCATTGCTGATGGCAATATTGGCAATATCTGGAGCATCATAATTATCCAGGCGGTTAATATACTCCATAACACGTGTACGGTCAGCCTTAATTGCAGTGAGAATGAGGAGATTTTGCAAATTCCTTTAAGAAAGAAAGACATTCAGCTTCTTCTCTAAGAGAATATCAAATGGCAGAAGACAAGGGTGCAGTAGGAGGGTCCAGAGGCTCTGGAATGGGAGCTGCAAAGCTCATAGAGGCAAGGCCGAGGACACTGAGTGCCTCCCTGTTACCAAGCTGGGCTGCCTGGTAAAAGACATGAAGATCAAGTCCCTGGAGGCCATCTATGTATTTCTCTTGCTCACAAAGAATTTGAGATCACCGAGTTTTCCCCAGGCCATCCCTCAAGGATGAAGTTTTAAAGATTATGCTAGGGCAGGGCCAACACTGTGGCGTAGTGGGTAGAGCCCCCGCCTGCAATGCCAGCATCCCATATGGGTGCCAGTTCGAGTCCCAGCTGCTCCACTTCTGATCCAGCTCTCTGCTATGGCCTGGGAAAGGAGTAGAAGATGGCCCAAGTCCTTGGGAGACCCAGAAGAACATCCAGGCTCCTGGCTTCAGATTGGCGCAGCTCCAGCCACTGCAGCCATCTGGGAAGTGAACCAGCGGATGGAAGACCACTCTCTCTCTCTCTCTGCCTTTCTGTAACTCTTTCAAGTAAACAAATGAAATCTTAAAAAAAAAAAAAAATTATGCCAGGGCAAAAGCAGATACACACTGACCAGTAGATCAGGTTCAAGGTATTTGTTGCCACTGTGTACAACAATGGCCAGGTCAGCTGGGGTGTCAAGTGTCCCAAAGAGGTAGCCAATGTCATTCAAAGAACCATCATCCTGGCCAAGGTCTCCACTGTGCCAGTGCAAAGAAGCTAATAGGGAAACAGGTGAGCAAGACCCATACCATGCCTTGCCAGGTGATTGAACGCTAAGGCTCTGTGCTGTTATGTGTTATTGCTGCCCCAGAGACACTGACATCATCTGGGCCCCCGCCCCCAAGATGCTGCTGCTGATGGCTGCCATTGATGACTCCTACACCTCAGCCAGAGGCTGCAATGCTATCATGGGCAACTTTGCCAAGACCACCTTTGATGACATCTCCAAGACCTACAACTTGTTGACCCCCCTGCCTCTAGAAACACATTGTATTCACCAAATCTCCCCATCAGGAATTCATGGACCATCTTGTAAAGACTCACACCACAGTGACTGTGCAGAGGATCCAGGCTCTAGCTGATGCTACAACATAGGGTTTTACACAAGAAAAAGGAGAGTGAACTAAGGAAAGGAAAGGATGCATGATAAAGAGGGAAGAAAAGGGTAGAGGAGAGGGAGGAAGACGTTTAAAAGCAGTATTTAGAAAACTTATTTGTAGTAAAGAATAACCATTATGACTATAGTGGGGTGAGAAGGGAATATTACAAGAGAGCAAATTTAAGCAACCTTCTCTAATCTTGGTCTCTGTTCCTTTCCCAAACTGACAGATCATAATTAAAGGGTGAACATAATAGCAATGGATCTTCTGATTGCATACCTGTGTTCACTGAATACAGAGTTATCAAGGACAATTTTCTCCAGCAGTTCAATGAGTTCATTAGGAAGGTCTGCAGTCATGAAAGCCTTAACAGTTACTGACACTTCTTCAGGGTCTTGAGTTTCTGACAAAGCTGTCTGCACAACCTACCGAGCATATATAAGGAATAAGTACTAAAACTCAAGACAGTCTTAAAAAACATTACCTAGTAAGAATAACTTGGCCTCTTACTGGAAAGCTTGAAACATGTAGTAAAGAATGAAATAGGAAAAACACATTTAAACTCACCACAGTACATGAATGTACATTATATGTAATTCTACTCTGCTGAAAAAAATCACTCTAACTGTAACTTTTTGTCTTTTCCCTAATTCATACATTATCTATACTAACATTCATCATCATCATCACTTTAATGGCTGCATATAATTCAGCTTCATAGGTATGGTATTTTAAAGTCAGTAATTGCTCTATTCCTGGCTATTTGCATAGTTCTCAGATGCTATAATAAATATCACTTCCAGGAAGCTTTTGATCTACTTTGGAATGTTCCTTGGAAATGGATCCTATGAAAGGAATGAATAATTAATAGCTTTTAATCTGTGCTTTTCCCAAATATTTTACTTATATCTTTATCAAGAGAATTTAACAATTATAACAACTCTCAAGTTTTAGGAATTTAAAAATATTTTGGGGCCGGCGCCATAGCTCACTTGGCTAATCCATCCCATACAGGCGCTGAGTTCTAGTCCCGGTTGCTCCTCTTCCAGTCCAGCTCTCTGCTGTGGCCCAGGAAGGGTAGCGGAGGATGGCCCAAGTGCTTGGGTGCCTGCACTGCATGGGAGACCAGGAGGAAGCACCTGGCTCCTGGCTTCGGATCGGCACAGTGCGGCGGCCGTAGTGCCATTTCAGGGGATGAACCAACGGAAGGAAGACCTGTCTGTCTCTCTCACTATCTAACTCTGCCTGTCACAAAAAAAAAAAATTTGTAAAACTTACAAAGGTACAAAAACTACCTCACTTGCAGTTCTATACTAATTAATTAATGACATTAAACATTACCCATTTGCTTTTTTGTACTTTCATTTATCAATCCTTGTCTTTCGTGGACATATTGGCTTTAATTTTTTCAATAAATTTATTCACTACTCAGGTAATCATAACAGTAATCCTTTAACATTTAACTTGTTTTCCTTGTAACTATGAGAAACTAGGAGTTTTATATAATCATGTCTTTTGTAATATATTTACTTTTCTTAATTTACTTAATACATATATTTATATAAATTTATGTAGATTTATATACAATTTTAATTTTCTATTTGGTGTTGCTTTCTCTCACAGTTAGATATGATCCATTTGAGTACATTCAGTTGTATAATGAAAGAAAATATATCACAGTGAAAAAGAAGAATCAAACACATCTGCCAACTTACCTGGTCAATCAGAGGCCTCCTGTAAGGATTGCTTTCCAATAGCACACTACCCCACAATTCTGGATCCTTTCGACGTACCAGGTAGCGGGAAAGGCTTTTGAAGAGAGAATTCTCATTGCAAACCTAAATAAGATAAGTTTTATTGTCAAAATAAAGATTTTAAGTGACTTTAACTTTAACTGTTATTTCTTATCATTTAAACACCGTTTGTTGTTTAGGAAAAGAAATCCATTACTTTTCTACACAATTTGAGAAGGTCTCGTTCTAATTTATCCCATTAAAATTCAGCCGCTGGCGCCGCGGCTCAATAGGCTAATCCTCCGCCTGCGTCGCCAGCACACCGGGTTCTAGTCCCGGTCAGGGTGCCGGATTCTGTCCCGGTTGCCCCTCTTCCAGGCCAGCTCTCTGCTGTGGCCAGGGAGTGCAGTGGAGGATGGCCCAAGTGCTTGGGCCCTGCACCCCATGGAAGACCAGGAGAAGCACCTGGCTCCTGCCTTCGGATCTTTGTGGTGCGCAGGCTGCAGCACGCCGGCCGTGGCGGCCATTGGAGGGTGAATCAACGGAAAAGGAAGACCTTTTTCCCATCTCTCTCTCTCTCTCACTGTCCAAAAAAAAAAAAAAAAAAAAATTCAACCAACAGGGCCACTGCTATGGCATAGTAAGGTTAGGCCTCTGCCTGCAGCATCAGCATGCCACGTGGGCATTTGTTTGTGTCCTGGCTGCTCTACCTCAGATCCAGCTCTCTGCTTATGGCCTACGAAAGCAGTACAAGTGGCCCAAGTGCCTGGGCCCCTGCAACTGCATGTGAAACCCAGAGGAAGCACTCGGCTCTTGGCTTCAGATTGACCCAGCTCAGGCTACTGTGGTCATTTGGGGAGTGAACAAACAGATGAAAGACCTTTCTCTGTCTCTCTCAAATAAATAAAATCTTAAAAAAAATTCAACAAAAAAATGTACAATTATTAAATTTCTGGAGGTGTTTTAAAATTTCCCTAGTGTGGACCTATTTTGGAGCTCTGATTCTTCTACACCAGTCTGCCTATTTATGCACCAGTATTGTAACTGTTTTGATTACAGAGGCTTAGTAAAATGCTTTAAAAATCTGGTAGGGCGAGTTCATCATTTTAGCTTTCTTCTCAAGGTTTTACAAGGTATTATTGAGTTTATTTTTCCAAACATATAGGAATGTATGATAAAAACTGTAGTGTACGGACATTCCTGGCTCTGATCACTGAAAGATCCTAAAAGCAAATATATCTAGAGCTTAGATCTTGATTTACTTTATTTAAAAAATATTTTATTTGAAAGGCAGAGGGAGAGAAACAGAGACAGAGAGGGAGAGAGAAAGATCTTTCATCAGCTGGTTCACTCCCCAAATGGCAACATCGAACAGGGATTAGTCCTAGTTGAAGCCAGGAGCCCATAACCTCATCTGGAATCCCACAAAAGTGTCAGGGGCCCAAATATTTAGCTCACTTTTGGCTCTTTTCACAGGTATATTTGTAGGAATCAGAAACTAAGCAGCTGGGACTCAAGATGGGACTTTGATATGGGATGCCAGTGTCACAAACAGTGGCTTAACCTGCTACACAAGCACCCCCAAATGCTGGTTTCTGAAACCACGTCCCACTAAAAGGGATCAAAGTTCCCTAGAGAAACAGTCAATTTCAAGGCTGCTTATGAACAAAATATAGATGTATGCAAAGAATGATGAAATCATGACACAGGTACAGGAAATACACTGATGAGGTTTCCATCAGTCAAAACAGTGATAATTTGACCATGAAAGTAAGTAATGATTTTTAATCCACTGAATAAAAACAGGAATCCACAACTATGAATACAAGAATCTTCATTTTAAAAACCAACACATTGGGCCGGCGCCGCGGCTCACTAGGCTAACCCTCCGCCTAGCGGCGCTGGCACACCAGGTTCTAGTCCCAGTCAGGGCACTGGATTCTGTCCCGGTTGCCCCGCTTCCAGGCCAGCTCTCTGCTGTGGCCAGGGAGTGCAGTGGAGGATGGCCCAGGTGCTTGGGCCCTGCACCCCATGGGAGACCAGGAAAAGCACCTGGCTCCTGGCTCCTGCCATCGGATCAGCGCGGTGCGCCGGCCGCGGCGGCCATTGGAGAGTGAACCAACGGCAAAGGAAGACCTTTCTCTCTCTCTCTCTCTCACTGTCCACTCTGCCTGTCAAAAAAACAAAAACACAAAACAAAACAAAAAAACAAACAAAAAAAACAAAACAAAAAAACCCCAACACATTAAGGATAGTTTAAGTAGGAAACAAGACACTAAATTGGAGGAAGGAGTCAAGAGGACATTTACATGATCTTAAGTATGTTCATATAACTTAAAGGGTAAAAATAAAAATTATACAATAGAGTAATGGTACAACTTAATAAAAATTGTTACAAAGAAGACAGATGGACACCACGTGCCTCTCAATGTTATAGTATAAGAAAGACAAATCTGGGGCTGGTGCTGTGGTGTAGCAGGTAAAGCTCCAGCCATTGCAGCCAGCTGGGGAGTGAACCAGCGGATAGGAGACTTTCTCTCTCTCTCTCTCTCTCTGCCTCTCCTTCTCTCTCTGTGTAGCTCTGACTTTCAAATAAATAAATAAATCTTAAAAAACAAAAGAGACAAATCCATACTTAAGCAGTATTCTAGGTAGAAACACATAATCTAAATCCAACTATGAGGAACCAGATAAACTCCAAGCAAGAAACGTCCTATTTAAAAAAAAAAAAAAAAAAGGAATTTAGGGGCTGGCACTGTGGTATAGTGGGTTAAACTGCTCCCTGCAACACCAGCATCCCATACAAGCTCTGGCTGGTTTGAGTCCCAGCTGCCTCACTTCTAATTCAGCTCCCTGTTCATGGCCTGGGAAAAGCAGTAAAGGATAGCCCAAGTGTCTAGGCTCCTGTCACCTACATGGGAGACCTCGAAGAAGCTCCTGGCTTAGGACTGGCCCAGTCCCAGCCTTCACAGCCATCTGGGGAGTGAACCAGCAGATGAAGATCTCTGTCTCTCCTTCTTTTTCAAATAAATAAATAAGATTGTTAAAAAAAAAAAAAAAAGAGAGAGAAAGACACTTTACATTTATATGAAATATACAGAATAGGCAAATCCATAGATACAGTACAATTTGATGGCTGTTAGGATATGGGGTACATGGAGAAACTGTTCACACAACTTTTTCTTAAGATTTATTAATCTGAAAATCAGAGTTACATAGAGAAAGATGGGATCTTCCATCCGCTGGTTCACTTTATGATGGCTGAAATGGTTGGGCTGGGCCAGGCCAAAGCCAGGCACTTCATCTGGGTCTCCTACATGGGTGGCAGAGGCCCAAGGACTTAGGCCATCCTCTGTTGCTTTTTGCAGGCCATTAACAGGGAGCTAAATTGGAAGTGGAGCAGCTGGGACTCAAACTGGTGCCCACATGGGATGCTGGTATCACACACCACAATGCCACCCCTTAAAAAACATCTTTTAAACTTTAAAGAATGCCTTTTGGGGTGAGGAAAACTTGGAACTAGATAAAGGTCATGATTATACAACAATGTGATAGTGCTAGTAGCCACTGAATAACTCACTTTTAAATGGTTACTTTTATGTTACATATATTTTGTTATATATATTTCACCTCGATAAAAAAAGGCTACAAATTTTTTTTCACAAAGACATTAGTCTCATAAAAGACAAAATGCAGAACTCTTCCAGATGAAAGGCCTAAAAAGACACTGAAAACCATAGCAACATTGGATCCTAGAGAAAAATACTGCAACAAAGGATATTATTGATCAACTGACAAAAATGGAAAATAATTTTTCAAAGTATCCTATCATGATGACTAGAGTGGTATTTATAATGTGGTTATGAAAGAGAACATCCTTATACTTAAAATACACACAACATGGGTGTTAAGGCCACTGAACGTGTGATTTAATTCTCAAATGGTTAAAAACTGACGTGTACACATATATGAATGAAGTGTACAAGCATATGAGAAAATGTGAGAGTGCCAATGATAAAGCTAGTGGGGTTTAAATGTTAATAGGTCAGTATCTACACACTCATTTTATTCAGGTCACTTTTAGGTTCATACCTTTTTTCAAGTAAAGTTTTTAAAAAGTACTCATCATCAAAACTCAGTAGTCTGATGTAACAGGTTAAAAAAAAGCACACCCTTCTCTGTACATATTCAATTAGTAGTACTCACATTAATAAGCTCCAGATCACACTGGCCACGTTCATAAGCAACACAGGCCAGATGCGGGTCTCTCTTCTCACAATACTTTCCCACAACACGACTGTCATAATAGGGATTTTCACGAAGAAATCTCTCGGGGTTGTTATTACTGTCTATGTAGATTTTGGCTAACGCATTGTGAGTAGCAGGCTCTTCACAGCCTTCATGAATTCTGGCTTCTAGCCAAGGCAGAAGCAGTTTCAATCTAGCAAAAACAAAAACCACACATATAGTATTATTATGAATAGCATATTCTGTTCTTTTAAAAATGATTTATTTATCTGAAAGTCACAGCTACAGAGAGAAAGAGACACAAGAGAAAAAGAGCTCTTCCATCCCCTGGTTCTCTCCCCAAATGGCTGCAACAGCCAGGGTTGGGACAGGCCAAAGCCAGGAGCCAGAAGCCTCTTCCGGGTGTCCCAAGGTGGCTGGCAGGGCTCAAGCACTTGAGCTATCCTCCACTGCTTTCACAGGCACATCTGCAGGGAGTTGGACTGGAAGTAGAACAGCCAGCGCCCAAATGGGATGCCAGTGTTGCAGGCAGTAGCTTTACCCGTTGCAGGCCCTTGCATAGAATACTCTTTTTTGAAGGTTTTTATTTAATGAATACAAATTTCTTATGTACAGCTTTTAGGAATATAGTGGTTCTTACCCCTGTTCCGGCCCTCCCACCTCCACTCCCATCCCACCTCCTACTCCCTCTTCCATTCTATTTTTCATTAAGATTAGTTTTTAATTGACTTTATATACAGAATACCAACTCTATACTAAGAGAATTCAACTGTTTGTACCCACACAGACACACAAAGTATAAAAGTACATAGCATACTTTTTTTAAATAAATTTTTTAATAAATTTTTTTTGACAGGTAGAGTTATACAGGGAGAGAAGAGACAGAGAAAGGTCTTCCTTCCATTGGTTCACTCCCCTAATGGGCGCCACGGCCAGCGCTGCGCCAATTTGAAGCCAGGAGCCGGGTGCTTCCTAACCTGGTCTCCCATGCGGGTGCAGGGACCCAAGCACTTGGGCCATCCTCCGCTACCCTCCTGTGCCACAGCAGAGAGCTGGACTGGAAGAAGAGCAACCGGGACTAGTACCCGGCACCACAACCAGGACTAGAACCCGGGCTGCCGGCACCGCAGGCAGAGGATTAGTCAAGTGAGCCACGGCACCGGCCCATAGTATACTCTTGACAACGCTATTTATATAAATAGCTTACAGTCTGTCAAGTATTTTCACATAACATTATTTTTAATTCTCAACAATCCGACTGGGAAATTAAGAGATGAGTAAGTGGATTTCCCAAGATTACACAGAAGATATATAGGACTGTTTTTCCCTCTCCCAGACCTATCTGCTTACAGATTACAGATTACAGACTCTCCTGTTTTGGTATTATACAAAATATGCAGGCTTTAGAAAAAATTCTTTTATGATACAGGCCAGATTATCTGAAGATCATTTTAATATAATTAATATAAAACATTATTTATAGCCAAAAGTGATCTTTGTACCTTAAAGATATATTGGGAATACAATTTGGTAGCTTCAGAAACCCTGGCTTTAACAGTTATAGTTCTCATATCACCAGAGGATACAGTCTTCCTAAGCTATAGCTTACATTTCTATGGTGCTAATAATCATGCCTCTTTAATCCATTGTTTAAACATTGAAAACAGCCAGAAAAAAGCATTATTCCATTACTTTATCTATGAAATTCATGTAGTTGTTATGAACATTTTCATTAAACATACTGTTTTTTTAAAAAAAAAGGCAAAAATCGGGGCCGGCGCCGTGGCTCTAGTCCTGACTGGCCTGCTTCCAGTCTAGCTCTCTGCTGTGGCCTGGGGAGGCAGCGGAGGATGGCCCAAGAGGGCCCTGGGAGACCAGGAGGAAGCACCTGGTTCCTGGCTTCGGATTGGCCATAGAGGCCATTTGGAGGGTGAACCAACGGAAGGAAGACCTTTCTCTCTGTCTCTCTCTCACTAACTCTGCCTGTCAAAAAAAAAAAAAAAAGAAAAAAAAAAAAAGTAATCCTGTCTCCAGGTATAGACCCATTAGGAGGAGCCAAGATTTCAATTTTCTCTGGTGAACTAGCACACATCAGCATTGCTTGAGAGATGACTCCCTTCATTTTTGAAGGTTTTGGGATACAAAGTAAAACCACCATCCAATTTTGCATCTGATTGTGAGGAACTTGATTCACCAGGCCACTGACAACTGTTTTTGGTGCTGATTCTCCAACATCTATTTCTTGTACATACAAAGAATCTGCATCAGGGTGTTTTCTGGCACTAATCATGCAACAAATTCAAAGATCCAGACAGGAAACATCTATTGGCTTAGAGTTAGCACTTCCTGTTATTGCTTGCTGTTTCTCCTTCTCTTTCTTTTAAAATTTTTCTTTCATCTTCTTTACTTCTCCTTTTACCTGTTCTTTGGCACCAGAAGATACAGTTGTTACTTCTTCTCACAAAGTGGCCTGCAAAATTGCTTTCTCTTTAAGAAGTGAAATTTGCTGCTTAAGATACTCAATGACTGGTTCTGCCTCTGCATCCTTCAGTTTTTTCAGAACTGCATCATTAGTTGCCATTTTTGCCATGAAATGGCAGAAAAATATGAAGCAGTGGACAGGGGACCACAATAGCCTCAGTGCGGAACAGACACGTTAAATTATTACCACCTGGGGCCAGCGCTGTAGCATAGTGGGTAACGCTGCCACCCACAGTGCCAGCATCCCATTTGGGTGCCAGTTTGGGTCCTGGCTGCTCCACTTCCGATCCAGCTCTCTGCTATGGCCTGGGAAAGCAGTGGTAGATGGCCCAAGTCCTTGGGCCCCTGCACCTGTGTGGGAGACCTGGAAGCTTTGCTCTTAGCCTCAGATCAGCTCAAGTCCGTCCACTGTGGCCATCTGGGGAGTGAATCAATGGATGGAAGATCTTTCTCTCTGTTTCTCCCTCTCAAATAAATAAATAAAAAAAATTTTTTAAAGGTTGGGGCCAGCACTATGGCATAGCAGGTAAAGTCACTGCCTGCAGTGCCAGCATCCCATATGGGTGCTGTTTCGAGTCTTGGCTACTCCACTTCTGATCCAGCTCTCTGCTATGGCCTGGGAAAGCAGCAGAGGATGGCCCAAGTCCACCCATGTGGGAGATCTGGAAAAAGCCCTTGACGCCTGGCTTTGGAATGGCATAGCTCTGGGTATTGCGGCCATCTGGGGAGTGAACCAGTGGATGAAGACCTCTCTCTCTGCCTCTACCTCTCAGTAACTCTGCCTTCAAATAAATGAGCTTTCTTAAAATAAAGTTTCATTCTTAAGTTTTAAAAGCCTTTATCCTATGTTCTACTGTATTATTAAAAATTCACAATTCATATTATCATTCTAAGGTACTATAAATTAAGTATTAGTTTAATCCAGAGTGGCACAAGGAATTCTTTTCCCTCTTTTTTTTAGATAAATTTATTTATGTAAAGATTTATTTTATTTTTTTGAAAGGCAGAGTTAAAGAGAGAGTGGGAGAGAGAGATCGATCTTCCATCTGCTGGTTCACTCCTCAAATGGTTGCAATGGCTGGAGCTGCATTGGAAGAGGAGCAGCTAGGTCGCAAACCAGCGCCCTCATGGGATACCAGCGCTGCAGGCAGTGGCTTAGCCCACTATGCCACAGCACTGGCCCTCTCCTTTCCCTCTTACACTTGAACACACACCACACTGTAAGTGAATAATTAGTTATTAAATAAACTGTTGTGTACCTACCTAAATAAGGAAGGTTATTATACAGTTCACATTAAAGGCATATACAAAGTCAAACCAAATAGCTATAATTATAAACATGCCAAAAAGTGATCAACTAAGTTAGATTTCTAGGTGACAGTTACAGAAAACATTCAGCTGTATCAGCTAGTCTATCACCCTTGAAGTTAAGTTTCTTCAGGGAATTACTCCTCATGTGCTACTGAAAAGCTCTGATGTAACTGACCTGCTATATTTTTATCCATTATTATGCTAAAATAGACTATTAAATTATACTAGTTACAAAGGTTAAAGTATTACTATACCTGTTTCTTTTTTCAACCTCGGCAACAAGCTCATCAGTAGAGAATTGACCTCTTACAACAAGAATCAAGTTTTTAATGACATCCTCAGAGCAGTCAACATCAAGTAATCCTCCAATAACCACAGGAAGTCGACTTGGATTCACCTATGGCCAAAAAGTGGGTGGGGGCAAAAGAACGCCATTATGTTAAATAGCAAATGAAAGAGGAGTTTTTAAGCAGTAAAACAATCTAAATTTCCAACAAGACATAGGAATTTAGCAGGAAATCCAGCTTAAAAAAGTATAAAGAAAGAACTGGAAGCACTTATACTATATTCTCCACTGTTGGCTTGGTTAATCGGTTACCTAGGCATTGCTCCTAATGATAAATATGTCCAAGGAAGCTACAAAGAATGAGCATGGAATATTATCTAATAAAAAGGTTCCCATTATAGCCAAACTACCTCACTAAGAGTATTTCTAGAGTTAGAGTATCTAAATATTTAAGATAATTTGGATAGCAGGAAATCCAGCTTAAAAAAGTATAAAGAAAGAACTGGAAGCACTTATACTATATTCTCCACTGTTGGCTTGGTTAATCGGTTACCTAGGCATTGCTCCTAATGATAAATATGTCCAAGGAAGCTACAAAGAATGAGCATGGAATATTATCTAATAAAAAGGTTCCCATTATAGCCAAACTACCTCACTAAGAGTATTTCTAGAGTTAGAGTATCTAAATATTTAAGATAATTTGGAAGCCATACTTTGGCATCTAGGGCGTTTACCTGGATATCTTCAGGTCTGTCAAGTTAGTAGGGGCCTATACCAACTTTTTCAATGACAGTAGTTCTATTCTTATACCTTAATACTTGGCTTTCAAGAAAATTTTAGTCAAAGAGAAGATTTTACTGGGAAAAATGTTTTTTCAAAGCTGTTGTAGCAAACCATTCTTAATGGGCACAAAGTTTCCAGAATTCCATAATGTAAGAAATAAAACCTAAGACTATAACTTTAGATTACCTAAGCATTACTTACCTTCTGCACATATATCTCTATATACTTTTGAAGATTATTTCTGTATAAATAAAGCACCAAATCATGGACAAAATCAAATCGATCACACACAATGATAAGGGGTAATTGATCTGTTAGTTTTGCTTCCTGAAAAAAGAACAAATAAAAAGAAGCCTTGATTTTCTTCTTGTATGAGGTTATCAAACTTATGCAAAATATGAGAATCTATTCTATGCTGTAGGGAGAGGCTCATAGAAACTTGGTTCTTCTGATAAATGTCCCAACAGCTGAGTGTGCACATTTTTACCGAGCAATACTTAAGATTCACACAGCAAAATACCAGGACCTCCCCCACCACAATTTTTTTAACCAAAAAACAAATAAATAAAGATTGTGAGCCACCAGTGGCACTCTGGTTATAAAAACCATCACTCTGGGACTTGTATAACATTTCAAGTTAATTTGGAGGTGAATTAGTAACTAGAGTCACATTGTCAAAATTATGGCATAAGCAGCTCACATTTGTTTCAGACTAACGATTTCTTTTCTACCCCTCCCCAGTTCCAATCTATACAGCCAGCTTCTAACACTCAATTAAACAAAGCTTATAAGGAGCAGCATGATGATAATGGCTATGAATTAAATATACCACATATTACTGTAAAAAAAAAAAGGCCAAAAATGCATTTAAAGAAGTGATATATTTAAATTGCCAACTGCTTTTACAAATACTACTACAATCCTACTTATAGACTGACACAGAAGATGTTACAGACAGGAAGGGAAGACCTGTACTGGGCATTTACCTGATACATGTCCTGTTACATTCCACAGACATAAGGTACAGCACAAAAAACAACAGTTTCCATCAGGAATTCATTTATACACAGCGCAACATTCCTCAATAAATGATTCCTCTAAGTCAGTCTACCAAGGCAACAGACCTAGGCAGGTCAGGACTTTCCCCAATGACAGCCTCTAAGAACATTATTTTTAGGTTAGAATACAATGATTCTTAAGACTCGGGCAGCATACCAGTCACCCGATTAAAAGTTAATATGAAGATTAGTCAATGATGTGTTCAAGTGAGATAGTCAAGCAAAATCTGTGAGCTATGCTCCAATTTAAAATGGCTGTAAATCTGAAGTGGAAGTCCAGCTGCAGATTTTTCACATTAAGGAAAGTCTAAAGCAAGCATTTGTTTAGTACCATGGAAACTCTGTACTAAGGGCTGCTACAATCATTCCTAGAAAAAAAATCTGAATCTTCTTCCTATGCCAAAACTTGATTAGGTCAAGTTTTCCCAAATATTGAGCATCAACACATCAGTCTTCTTCCTTATTCTCTGATATACATATAACATATTACATATATTATTGCGTAACATAAGGGAAAACATTCTTGTAAGAAATCTATGATTAATTGTTCTCATTCTCATGTACGGGTACTTATGATTTCTGGGACGATGATAACAAACTGTATTCCAATAGAAAATCTGAAAAAGTAGTTAAAACCCAGGAAATTTTCTTGACTGCCTAATAGTGCACATGATTTCATACATGGAAGTAATATTATTAACACTTTAAATTATTTATTAAATGGTTAATTAGCCTCCAGTTATAATGGTTAAATATTCTAAGGCCCAAACTGAAAATATATAAATACATTCAGAGATTTTCTTCATGAATTTGTTCATTTAACAAACACTTATTGAGTACCCATGTATCAGATGCTATTCTTGGCATTAAAGATATAGCAGGGAACAAAGTAAGCAGAGTGCATTCCCTCAAGGGACATATGTTCTAGTGGTAGAAGTTAGTGTCTCATTCTGGTAGCTGTTATATAAAATAAAACAAGGCAGCATAAGAGGAAGGTGAGAATGGGGTAAGAATCGGTTCTATTTTAGATAGGGTAATTTGAGACATCCTCCCCATGACATCTGATTAGAAACATGAAGGTATGAAGGAAGGTCTGAGAGAAAAGTAGTCCAGGGCACAAGCAAAAGCCTGGGGCAGGACAGGGTTGTGGGAGTTCCAGGAATAGTAAGCAGGCCAGTGTAGCTGAAGCAAAAGCAGGAATGAAACAATGGCAAAAATAAGATCAAAGGTAGCAAGGAGGAATTCAAGTCTAAAAAACAGTTCTACACTTTCTACAAAGAGCTGTAATTCTATAAACTTAGGGCAAGGGTCAAATGATGCTAATTGACACTGCTTCATCCCGCACACAGGGTACTTTAAAGGAAACACATTCTACTTATCTCTGTATTCCTCACGGCTAGTACATGACTGGCATTCAGATACTTGAGATTAGCTCAAGAAGTGTTCTTCTCACTCAATTATCAAGCCACTAATACCTAAAAATTATCTTCAAGTTAAACAGTGATAGTAAGAGGCATTATAGCTACTTTTGCAGGTCAATACAGGTAAGTGAGTAAATTTAATATACTCATTCTGAGTAATGAGTAGGCTGAAAATGTTAGAAGTATCTTAATATTGAGCTCTCATCTCCAATTAAACAGAAGATAGTAGGTTTATCTTTAATTCAGGCTGGAAATTCCTTCAGTAAGTCAGAAACAAAACCAAAACCAAACCAACACACACAGAAATACCCTAGAGAAAACATTGAAATGCAGACAGATCCCACTTTATTATCAAGACCCATCAACACAGCTTAGATATTAGTAATGGTTACCCCTGAAATATAACACCTAAGGTGCATGATGAATAGTCAATGACAGAAGAAACTGAGGCGAAGGCACAATAGTTGACTTGCCTCAGATAATAACCAGACATATACTGAAAAACCAAATGATGGCTAACATTTGAAATAGAACATGTACTCAACTACTATATATCAAACTTGAACCTAATCCAAAAGTGTGGAGAGGGACTCCTCATCTAGTTATATGATAGGCGCTAGACAACTCAAGACAGACCATTCTAGCATCCAAATGAGCTTTTTCCAATATTAAGAATATCATAATTGGAGCTGGTACTGTGGCGTAACATGTAAAGCCACCGCCTGCAGTGCCAGCAACACATATTGGTGCTGGTTCAAGTCCTGGCTGCTCCATTTCTGATCTAGCTCCCTGCTAATGAACCTGGGAAAGCAGCAGAAGATGGCCCAAGTCCAGCCATTGTGGCCACTTGGGGAGTGAACCAACTGACAGAAGATCTATCTCTCCCTCTCTCTCTGTGACTCTTTCAAATAAATAATCTTAAAAAAATATAATTAAGCATATAAAGGAAAACTAAATTACCTCAAATACCAAGATCCAAGATTAAAGAAATTGTTAACTAAAATCATAAAGGTTCAGAGCTTAACAAAAGCAAAAAGAAATCAACTAAGAATCTGTTTTTAAAAAAGGAAACAAAAATGAGACTCAAAAGAGGAAGTTAACCAATGTTATGGGTATACTAGTCAAGCATAGAGAAGTCTTTCTCATTTGGAGGGTTTCTTCATCTCACACTTAAAGTCTTTGGGTTCAAATACATATCAGCCAATTTATCCAGAAAATTTGTGATAGCCAAGACAGTATAAAGGTATATATTTTTTGGAAAGTTTATCTTTTAATCTAACATGAAGGGAAATTTCACACTTTTGATAATGTCATTACAGTAAAACCCCTAAAAGTAGTACTTTCTTAAAAAGACCAATTTGTAAACACAACTACAGGTTATCTACAAACTATGGCTTGGGAGTGGGATAAGTCTAATTTTTTGAACTAAATTTCATATATATATGTAAAATATGCGCAGGTACTTAGTCTAGTGGTTAAGATACCACCATCCCATATTAGAATACCTAGGGTTAATACCTCGTGAAGCTCCTGACCCCAGCTTCCTACAAATGTAGACCCTGGAAAGACATAATGATGGCTCAAGTAATTGGGTTCCTACCACCCGCATGGGAGACCTGGATTTGAGTTCCTGGCTTGGCCTGGCCCAGTCCCAGACATTATGGGCACTTCGAGAGTGAAGAAGCAGATGGGTTGCCTCTCTTTCTCTCAAATAAAAAAGATCATAAAGAAAACATTTTGGGGGTCAGTGCTGTGGCATAGCAGGTAAAGCCACCACCTGCAGTGCCAGCATGCCATATGGGCACCAGCTCAAGTCCTGGCTGTTCCGCTTCCAATCCAACTCCCTGCTAACATGCCTGGGAAAGCAGTGGAGGACGGCCCAACTCCGTGGGCTCCTGCACCCACGTAGGAGACCTGGAAGAAGTTCCTGGTTCCTGGCTTTGTCCTGGCCCAGCCCTGGGCCGCTGCAGCCATTTGGGGAGTGAATCAGTGGAAAGAAGATCAATATTCCTCTTTCCCTCTGCCTCTCCTTCTCTGTAACTCGTTCAAATAAATAAATAAATCTTTAAAAAAAAAAAAAATTGTTTTTTTTTTCCCAATCAATTATTCCAGAAGGCAAAAAGCAAAAACAAATTGGAACTTTACATACAGTCTCTGGAATCATGTATGTATATATACATTATATATATATATATATATATCACTTTATATATATATATAGAGAGAGAGAGGGAGAAAGAGAGGGAGGGGGAGGGGGGACGGAGAGTGTGTTATCTACATATATATGGCAGGGGGAGGGTGGTGACTGGAGTGTTATATTAGTTTCCCTGGTCTTTTACAGACAGTTGCCAAGTTTAAAGCTTTATTTTCTTCACATAGTAACTGGTAAGTATGAACATAAAGCTAAAAGTTAAACATTAAACAAAATTAACTTCCCACAGGTATATTTTAGAGTTAACAATCATTAAACCATCGCTCTGCACTCACCCAACACAGGCAGTGCTTAATTCTCTGTAACAATTCATGATTCACAAAGTTGAGCTTATCTGGTTTCACCTTTACTTTATAAATTATATAGGATTAATACTTTAGCTTCTACAGTTAGGTAGATTTGATGACAGAGATAAACCCATATCCTTTAGCCAACAGACCCCTATGCCTACAAGAAAAGATCCTCAAAATGATAGAGGATCACTTAATATTCAAAAGAAAGCCTAAATGATATTCTAAAATGACAACAAAGATAAATAACTTTGGAAAGTTTCTTTGAACTGGTGCTATATTTTTCTTCTTTTAACCAGATGGTCATTTGTAAGTATTACTTACCAATTTCCTTCTCTATTTCAAAGGAAACCACAGAGTATTAAGTTTAGAAGAAATAATCCCACACACAATTTGAGCAGGCTAAAAAATCTCATGGAGAAAAAGTATATTTTAAAACTGTAACTGAACTCCTACAGAACTGCTGCTCTTCAATCCAACCAGAAAATGCATTACTCAAAAACAGTTACTTACCTTGAGAAAATTTTTGACTCGCTCAGGATCATAGCAGTTGCTTTCTCTGCAGATTCTTTCTACTTCTTTGATTTGCCCAGTCTTGCAAGCTGCCTGAATATACTTAAAGTGTACATCTGGGTCCTGGCTAAAGTTAACAATGGATCCCAGAAAATAAAAGAGACCTTAAAGAAATAAATAATTGAAATTAAATATAGGTGTATTGTTGAAAACAGAACTGAAAAATATCCAAGCAATTAAAAACAAACTGTTTCACTTAACAGTCCCAGATACTGGTATGAATCAGTTGCTGAAAGTGTTCGATAAGGGAGCTGGCATTGTGGCATAGTGGGTTGGGCCACCACCTGTGATGCTTGCATGCCAAATGGGTGCTGGTTCAAGTCTCAGCTGCACTACTGCCCATCCAGTTCCCCAATGCTTCAGTGAGGCCCAGCCATGGTTGTTGCGGCCATTTGGGGAATGAACCAGCTAATTGAAAATCTCTCTCCCTGCCACTTCTCCCTCCTTCTCTCCCCCTAAATTCCTCTAACTGCCTTTCAAACAAACAGATAAATCTTTAACCCAAAAAAACTCAGGGGACGTTGTTGGGCATAGTAACCCAAGCCTCCGCCTGTGGTGCCAGCTTCCCATATGGGCGCTGGTTCAAGTCTCAGATGCTCCTCTCCCAATCCAGCTCTCTGCTTATGGCCTGGGAAAGCAGTGGAAGATGGCTCCAGTGCAGGCCCCTGCATCTGCGTGGGAGACCTAAAAGAAGCTCCTGGAGTCAGACTGGCTCAGCTCTGGCAACTGTGGCCACTTTGGAAGTGAAATAGCAGATGGAAGACCTTTCTCTCTGTCTCTCCCTCTGTCTGTAACTCTACCTCTTAAATAAATAAAGGATATGTTAAAAAAACAACAACAACTCAGGAATAATTAATCCAGTCCAATTAAGTGATTACTCCAATAAAGTACAGAATTTAGAAATAGGGGAAGTTAATTATTACATAATATTTTATATGAGAAATTTTAAATAAAGTCCCCTATTATCAGATACTTATCCATGTACAGTTAATAGGAAATATACAAAAATAATCTGGAAAGAATTTAATCAAGTGCTTTTCAATAAAGCTTTATGGGGTCAGCACTGCGGAATAATGAGTAAAGATGCTGCCTGCAGTGCCACCATCCCGTATGGGTGCCGGTTCAAGTTCCAGTGTTCTACCTCTGATCCAGCTCTCTGCTATGGTCTGGGAAAGCAGAAGAAGATGGCCCAAGTCTTTGGGCCTCTGCACCCTCTTGGGAGACCCGGAAGAAGCTTCTGGCTCCTGGCTTCATAGAGGTCTAGCTCCTGCCATTGCAGCCATTTGGGGAATAAACCAGCAGAAGGAAGTCCTTTCTCTCTCTGCCTCTGCACAACTCTGCTTTTCAAGTTATTAAAAAAAAATTAAAGCTTTCTGCATGATAAAAATGTTCTCTGTGGTGTCCAATATGGTAGCCACTAATACATGTGGTTTTTAGGCAATTCAAACATGGCAAGAGAGAGTGAAGAAATTTTAAACTTTATTTAATGTAATTAAATTACATTTAAATAGCTCCATGTGCCTAGTGGCTATCATACTACAGTGTAAATTTAGTGTGCAGTGCACATTCAGTAACTGTGAAAATTAAGAAAGTGAATATAGAATCCTTTCTTCTGTCTAGAGGAGTACTACTACTATTATAACAACAACAACAACAAAGAAAAGAAAAGAAAAGAAAAACCAGGGATCAGAATTTAGGTGAATCTAAGGAGTCACCCAATGGTGATTCCACTAGTACTCTGCACATCAGTGGTTATCAATTAAGGTAACTTTCCTCCCAGGTGACATTTAGAAATGTCTGGAGACATTTTTGGCTGTCACAGCTGGTTTAACTGATGCTACTGGTTAGAAGCCAATGAAGCTGCTAAATATCCTACTTGCACACAACAACCTGCATGCAACTATGATTCAGCTCCCAATGTCAACAGTACAAAGACTGAGAACCCCTACTATAAAGTGAAAAGTCACAAAATGTTCTTGGGTAGAATTATTTGTCATTATAAAAGCCTATATGAAACATTATAACTGGTCATTAGTCTCCAGATCTTATAAAACTATGATAAAACTATACATACTTTTCTCTTAAAACTCCGCCTTTAATTCACCTATAAAATCTCCAAGCAATTCACTATATTCTTAAGATTTAATGTATAAGGGCCTTAATAATCTTAATAAAATTTAAAATATGAATATGCTCCATAAAATTAAGCTATTAGATGCAATTTCTAATGGTCTGATCATAACCCTCTCCTTGGCTATCTTAATTTTTAAAAACTCAAACCTGGGACAGCATTGTGGCACAGCAGGTCAAACTGCAGCCTGTAACACCAGCATACCATATGAGTGCCAGTTCGAGTCCCAGCTGTTCTACTTCTGATCCAGCTTCTTACTTACTCACTTAGGAAAGCAGCAGAGGATGGCCCAAGTGTTTGGGCCCCTGCATCCACAGGGGAGATCTGGAAGAAGTTCCTGACTTCAGCCTAGCCCAGCCCCAACCCCTGTAGCCATTTGAGAAATGAACCATTGGATGGAAGACCTCTTTCCCTCCCTCTCTGTTACTCTGCTTTCAAATAAATGAATCTTAACAAAAAAAACCCCACAAACACTTATTATTTACCTTCAAAGCTCTTGAATGATTCAAAAAGTTCAATCAGAGATTGAGTTGATAGCTGTTCATGATACTTAGAAGCCACCTGAACACAGATCTGTAGATTCTGACGAATATTAGCAGACAGCATGGCTCTGAGACATTCTAGGGAGTCTTCTACTGATAAGGACCCAAAGTAATTCACTAACCACTAGAGGACAAAAGAAAGAAAGAAACAAAGAAACTGTGTTGAATCTCATGGTGATATGAAATTAGTATCATCCAGTACCACCAAAACATTTTCAATATGCCAGTAATTCATAACTAACATTTTTTTAGGTAAGAAACTGAAATACCTCAGGGTTAAGAAGATGGGTGTGAACAACTGCACGCTTTATGTCATACAGATCAGTGAAGTGCTCCAACGCACGCTGCAGCAGGCCAGCCTTTTCACACAACTGAGCAATATGAGCTCGGTCATAATGCGTGAACATCTGATTCCCTAGGATAGCATCTGCAACCTATAAAACCACAGACAGGAGTTTATTTGACACCAATCTGCAAACTCTGAATAACAGTAAAATAGTGCTGGAAACATGTCTAAAAAACAAAATCACATACTTGAGGTGCATGCATAAGGTTCATCTCGAGCAATCGTGTCTGTAAAGGACCTTCAGACGGGCGATTGTTCTTCAGAGCATCAAGCAAGAACGCAGTACATTGTTGAATGAGATTGTATTCCATAAAGACGTCTACAATCTACAGAAACAGAAAACACAGAAACTGCTCTAAGATACTATTGACAATGTCAATGAAATTATGCATAATCTCTTCTATTACATATAAAAACTCAAGGCCAGATTTACAGAATATTATTTGAACAACATAATCTCACACTTAAGAATACATTTTTGTCCTCTGGAGAACTTAATTGCTTTTAGTAAAAACAACTACAAAATATTTCAAGATATTATAGCAAAATGTAATCAAGTTGATGCATTTAAAATTTTTATGAACTTGTAAAAACAAAAAACATAAACAATAAGAACTTTGACTCACACTTCCTATATGCATCTCTTCTGTCTCTCATCACCCAGTGGCAGTCACTATCCTGTTTTTCATTTTTAAAATACACATCTCTAAGGAAGACAGTATGTTTTATATGTTTTTCAACAGTACATAGATGGTTTTCACACTGTCCATTCTTCTGCAGCTTGCTTTTTACGTAAGACATGTTAGGTTTATCCAAGTATACAGGCACAGCTCTAATTTCTAAAAACTGAAAGTTCAATCCAATCTTCTCCAAAGTGTTTAAAAGTCAAATCCCCCCAAACTGTGCATGCACTTCCATCAATTCTACAGAATACATTTTAAGGCCATTACCTGTGTGATATCAGCAAGAGGCTCCTCATCCTGCACTAACATCTGTGCAAACTGCTGTCCCTGATCTGGACTGATGCGCATTACATTTCTCAGCAAAAAGATCCAGTCTGGGGTATATCCAACCTAAAAATGGACAAAGACTGTAAGTCCTATTGCAACGTTTCATTTTTATAGTATTTAAATACTCTTATTGTTTCACTGAACTCACCTTTTTAGCATATAACACAATCTTCTGGACTTGTCCTGTTTCTGCAAAGCACTGAATGACTTTATTTGGGACATTAGCCCTCAGGTAAACACTAAGTGCCAAAGTAGGGTCCACAGATTTCACAAGATCACCCAGTTCTTCAGAACACTCCAGCTATCAACAAGAAAGAGAGATTAGTGACCCATGAATCATTTTAAAAATGAGCAACTGACACCACCTCCCTATAAATAATAGCTAATGTGATAGGCACTTACTCAATTTCCCAAAATACATTAAAAAGATGCAGGGACTGTGGTTGGTAAAGACTCAATTTGTATTCACAGCAATGTCTCAGGAGAATTCTCCTCCTGACCTACTTAAATAAATATTAAAAAGCTCACCAAGACTGTGTGACTACAGATATTATCAACTATGTGCCTTATTTAAAGTAGAATCTTGCACATGTAAGAATATTCCTTTATCATACTCACATGATCCCAATTTTTCAAAAATAAAGCAATTTTTGGCTGGCGCCGTGGCTCACTAGGCTAATCCTCCGCCTGCGGCACTGGCACCCCAGGTTCTAGTCCCAGTCGGGGCACTGGATTCTGTCCCAGTTGCTCCTCTTCCAGTCCAGCTCTCTGCTGTGGCCCGGGAAGGCAGTGGAGGATGGCCCAAGTCCTTGGGTCCTGCACTTGCATGGGAGACCAGGAGGAAGCACCTGGCTCCCTCCCGGCTTCGGATCAGCGCAGCCCGCTGGCAGTAGCAGCCATTTAGGGGGTGAACCAACGGAAGGAAGACCTTTCTCTCTCTCTCTCTCTTTCACTGTCTAACTCTGCCTGTTACTGAGAGGCTCAACAGGTTTACTGTAATGATGATTATCACAACTAGTTTGTAACCTATGTGTCTAAACAATCTAGTTTAATTATCTTCTCAAATTTAGGACTTAAGGTTAAAGACAGTACATTCTAATTTCACAGGGTCAAACATAAAAATTTTGGAATTTGTAGGCAATATATAACTCCCTCTCCACCATTCAATCTGCCTTATTCAGTCAGCTGCCCAATTTGGAAATTAGTCTTCTAATAGAGTTCCGCTTTACAAATTAAAGAGTGGATTTTCCACTTTCAAATGTTACTTCAGAGACGGACAAGTCTTTATAAAAAATAAGTTTTATGAGGCTATACAACCTAACTGAACATGCTCACTAATGAAGAGTTGACCACTGTCTAACACAAAAAGATCCCAAATGATCACTGACAAAAAAATGTAATGATACCCACAAAGCTTTCATCCTGTTACGCAGATCAACCAAGCAACTTGGCCAATCCCAAACCTCCTTAGGTCAAACTATTAGGACAAATTTGAAAAAGTTCCTCAGGTGGCTAGCAACTATTCTTCAGCAGAGACTCCTGTCCCAGCATTCCAACTCTGAGGAACTATCCTCCAGTATCCTGTAAGATTACCAGAGGCGGGGTCAAGAAATGAGGACTTAGAACTAGCAATGTAAAAATACTTCCAATAGGGGCCGGCACTGTGGCACAGGTTAGTCCTTTGCCCTCGGGGCCAGCATCCCATAGGGGTACCAATTCTAGTCCCAGCTGCTCCTCTTCCAATCCAGCTCTCTGCTATGGCTTGGGAAAGCAGTAGAAGATGGCTCAAGAGTTTGGGCCCCTGCACCCATGTGGGAGACTTGGAAGAAGCTCCTGGCTCCTGGTCTGAGAAAGGCGCAGCTCCAGCCATTGCAGCCATTTGGGGAGTGAACCATCGGATGGAAGACCTTTCTCTCTGTCTCCTCTCCCTCAAACTGTCTGTAACTCTACCTCTCAAATAAATAAAATCTTTAAAAAAATACTTTCAACATACATTAATGCTGAAAGGTATAATACAATTAAGTTATTCACCATTCAGAGTGCTTGAAATACTGCTGTCTCAGTGCTTGACAATTCTATACTATAATGGTGTAGAAAGGCATTTTTTAAAAATGGTGGTATGAAAGGATCAACACTGATGGATGGCTTAAACCTGATGTTTTACAAATAAATAATATCTACAGTTTGATCCTTAGTCACTATTCCACATAATAATGTGCTCTATAAAGTATGGTACTGTGACATGAACTGTGCTAAGAGAAATTAGTAAGTACTAACTGGATATAAGAAAATAGGGAGCGGCCAGTGCTGTGGCATAGCAGATAAAGCCGCCGCCTGCAGTGCTGGCATCTAACACGGGGGCTGTTCAAGTCCCAGCTGCTCCACTTCTGATCCAGCTCCCTAACAACGTGCCAAAGAAAGCAGTGGAAGATGGCCCAAGTCCTTGGACCCCTGGACCCACATGAGAGACCCAGAAGAAGCTCCTGGCACCTGGCGGATGGAAGACTTCTCTCTCTCTGTCTCTGCCTCTCTAATTTTTTAAAGTTTCATATTTAAATTTCAAAAAAACAAGTTAACTTTTTTGTGTAACACTAATTAACATTCTGTGAAAACACTTTGGAAAACAGTATTTCACTGCTAACTGCACATCCTGTTGTCTTGTTAATATGTATGACACAAAATTTTATATACCATGTTTTCCTTACATATCCAAATATGTTTACCAGCAGCAAATACAACAATTTTGATGATGTTTAGAAGTTCTAAAAGAAATCATTAAAACACTTGTACAGATAGAAGTACTGTGTATCTTAAGTGCAGAATATGGGAGGTATTCTTATGTTACTACGTCCAAATGAGTCCCCCATACATTAAGAAATGATTACATGCTGAAGGAAGCATCTCATAAGCTTTTCCTAAAGCAAAAGGACAGCAATCTGCTTCCTCGTTAGTAGTTTTAACCTCTTATCAAGAATCCTGAATTCCACTTCAAAACCTAAACAAAACAATGATATCTTACCTCAACATACACTAAAATAAATATATTTTCAAAAGAAAGTAAGTACATACAATGAATGCTTATGCTGTTTTTATAAGCAATAAACAGATGAGGACATTTTGGTGCAGGTTAAATAAATGAATGTTACTTGTTAACACTGTATCTAACTGAATCAAAGCAAAATTATGTCAATACAAAGTAATGTACCTTATCTTCTTTTAACCATTTCTCCAAAAGTTGTTTCCGACCTTGTTGAAGTACAGGTCTACACAGCTCTAAAGATTCATACTTGTTTAGCTGTCCCTGGTCCAAAAGGATTCCAAAGTACTGAAGTAGAGGAGAAGTCTGACCTGGCTGGGCTGGGACACTCTGGAACCGACGAATGGTGTCTGGAGTACGCAAGATTCCCTTTAACAATGAGAAATATTAAGCTTACTCAAAAGTGAACCAAATATCACACTAATTACTCCACAGATCACTTAGGGCACTCCTTAAGCATGAACTGATCTATTAACACCCGATTTCAAATCTACACCATGTATAATAAAGACTCAGTCATATTTGTCCTATCTCTGGTTCAATGCTATAAAACCGATCAGAATCAGAAATATATCTTTTTATAAATGTAAAAGAGTAAGTAATAATAATAGAACAGTTATGGTTATTATTCCAAGTTTATATCAAGTACAAATTTTATAGCTAATAATAGTCTGGGGGCCGGCACTGTGGCTTAGTGGGTAAGTCTCTACCTGTGGTGCAATATCCCATATGGGCGCTGGTTCATTTCCCAACTGCTCCTCTTCCCATCCAGTTCTCTGCTTATGGTCTTGGAAAGCAATAGAAGATGGCCCAAACACTTGGGCTCCTGCACCCATGTGGGAGACCTCGAAGAAGCAACTGACTCCTGGCTTTGGATTGTCCTACCTCCGGTCATTTGGAGAGTGAACCAGTGGATGAAAGACCTTTCTCTCTGTCTCTCCCGCTGTCTGTAATCTACCTCTCAAATAAAATAAATAAGATCTTAAAAAAAAATTGAAATTGTTAATTCAGTCCAACACCAACCAACATCAAAGGTGACGGGAAGGAGCTGGCGCTGTGGCATAGCCAGTAAAGCCACGGCTTACAGTGCTGGCACCCCAAATGAGCACCAATTGAGTCCCAGCTGCTCCACTTTTGATTCCATTCTGCTGTGGCCTGGGAAAGCAGCAGAACATGGCCCAAGTCCTTGGGCCCCTGCACCCACGTGGGAGACTCCGAAGAAGCTTCTGATCAGCACAGCCCCAGCCATTATGGCCAACTGGGAAGTGAACCAGTGGATGGAAGACCTCTCTCTCTGCCTCCAGCCCTGTGTATTTATTTCAAATAAATAAGTAAATCTTTACAAAAAAATAAAAAGGTGATAGAAATTGATTAAGTCCAATTTCTTATAGCTCCACCTATCACAAACAGGACAGGAATTGTTTAATTTTCAATTTTTGTAAATAAAATCGCTAGTTATCATTTATGAAGTCCAAGAATGTTACATCTAAATAACTAAACATTATTTTATCTATGTAAGCCACACCTGGAAAGATCTACATATTCTTCCTACAAGGGAAGGGATGGAACATTTGGTGTGAGTGATTCTGAAACTGCTTGGGATGTTTCAATCTCAGGGTGACAGCAGTTCCAGTCCCAGCTCCAATACCAATTCCAGCTTCCTGTAATGTACATCTTGGGGAAACAAGCAACTGGGTTCCTGTCACCCAAGTGGGAGACCTGAACTAAGTTCCCAGATCCTTGTTTTGGCCTGGCCCAGTCCCAGCTGTTGGGAAGTGAACAAAGAGTTGGAGAGATCTGCCTCTCTTTCTCTCATTTTCCAAGTAAACCTTTTTTTTTTTTTTTTTTAAAGAATTATTTATTTGAAAGTCAGAGTTACACACACAGAGTAGGAAAGGCAAAGAGAGACAGAGAGAGAGAGGTTTTCCATTCTGTTGATTCACTCCCCAAATGACCGCAACAGCCACAGATGAGCTGATCTGAAGCCAGGAGCCAAGAGCTTCTTCCAGGTCTCCCACGTGGGTGCAGGGGCCCAAGGACTTAGTCCATCTTGTACTGCTTTCCCAGGCCACAGCAGAGAGCTGGATCAGAAGAGGAGCAGTCAGGACTCGAACTGGCATCCATATGGGATTCTGGAGCTGCAGGCCGCGGCTTTAACCCGCTGTGCCACAGCACCGGCCCCAACCAAATAAATCGTTTTAAGAATTATTTTTAAAGCAAACAAGATCTACAGTATAGAAAAGTAATTAATCAAATGTAGAGGCACTAACAAGTAACTGTCATATTCTTCTAAAGGAAAACATAACATAAAAATGGTTAGTCATAGGATGGCGTTGTGGTATAGCAGTGAAGCCACCGCCCACGGTGCTGGCATCCCATATGGGTACTAGTTGGGAGTCTCAGCTGTTCCACTTCAAATCCAGCTCCCTGTTCATGTGCCTGGGAAAGCAGCAGAAGACGGCCTAAGAGCTTGGGTCCCTGAACCCATATGGGAGACCCCAAAGAAGCTCCTGGCTTCAGACATGCCCAGCTACGGCCACTGCAGTTATTTGGAGTGAACCAGCAGAGGGAAGATCTCCCACCACTACCTCATCATGTACCTCTGCCTTTCAAATGTTGGCAAGGATGTGGGGGAAAAGGCACCCTAATCCACTGTTGGTGGGAACATAATCTGGTGTAGCCACTGTGGAAGACAGTATGGACATACCTCAGAAATCTGAATATAGACCTATCATATGATCCAGCCATTCCACTTGTGAGAATGTATCCAAACCAAAGGAAATCAGCATCTGAAGAGTTTTCTGTACCCCATGTTCACTGAAGCACAATTCACAAAAGCTAAGACATGTAATCATCCTAGATGTCCATCACCTGTTGCCTGGATAAAGAAACTATGGTATATACACACGATGGGGGTACTACTCAGATATAAAAAAATATGAAATCCTGTCTTTTGCAACAAGATGGATGCAACTGGAAACCATTATACTTAGAGAAATAAGCCAGTCCCAAAAAGGCAGATATCATTTTTTTCCCTGATCCGAGGAAACTAACAGAGTACCTAAAATGTAATGTTTAAGAGTGAAATGGAAATTTTGAGATTCGATGATTGTTTACAGTCCTTGCCTCTTCAGTTGAGGAACAGCTTTTTTTCTTCCTCTTCAAACTATTTGTTGAACTCTTTTACTTAGTGTAGGGTTAACTATATGATCATTAAGTAAATTGAAAATGGATCTTTGTAAAAATTAAGAGTGGGAATGTGATAGGGAGGAGGAAGAAGGGTTGGAGCTTGGATGGGAGGCAGGATAGGGGGAGAAGTATCCCTACATTCCTAAATCTGTATATATGAAATATACGAAACTTGTATAACAAATAAAATTTTAAAAAAACAAAGAAATTTTCAAATAAAAAGAAGAAAAATGGTTAGTTTCTTTGTAAAAAATGGTTCTGCTTCCAGTGGTATCAAACAGAAACTATGAATGTTAATCCAATCACGAAAACTTCAGTTTCAGGGTTGCTCACCTTTGGTGCATTAGCAGCCACCTTTGCTGCCTCTGAGTAATTTCCCTGGGCAAAAAGAGCATTAAATTTCCGAGCAAAGAGTTCTTCAGCACCAGCTAGGTTGTTACGGACAGCCATTCTCAAGGCCAAATCAGGATTTTGTAGGACATTGGTGATATAAGGAATGATGTTTTCTTCTTCCACACACACTGACAGAACCTACAATTTAAAGAATAAAAAATACCTGTAAATGAGAGCTGCTTTCTTGCTACCATTAAAAAAAATCAATTTTTAAAAAGAAAAACAAAAAAGACCAGGAAAGAAAAGATTAAGCAGATTTAAAAACAAATGCCATGGGGATGCTAAGACACTGAAGGATTCCTAAATTATGACCATTTGGTAACACAAATAACTTCATATTGCACAAACTCTTTTTGTTTTAATATCATCCATTCATTTTTAACATGGTCAATATCAAAGATTAAGATTTCCACTTGGGGCTGGTGTTGTGGTAGGCTAATCCTCCGCCTGCAGCATCGGCATCCCATATGGGTACCGGTTCTAGTCCAGGCTGCTCCTCTTCCAATCCAGTTTTCTGTTATGGCCTGGGAAAGCAGTGGAGGATGGCACAAGTGCTTGAGCCCCTGCACCCACATGGAAGACCTGGAAGAAGCTCCTAGTTCCTGGCTTCAGATCAGCACAGCTCTGGCCATCATGGCCATTTGGGAACTGAACCAGCAGAAGGAAGACCTTTCTCTCTGTCTTTCCCACTCACTGTTTATAACTCTACCTCTCAAATAAATAAAATCTTTAAAACAAACAAAAAGATTTCCACTGAACTGAGTTCTAAAAGACAACTCTGCATGGCTTATAAATTCTTAGGAAACACAATCATGACAACCTACAGAAAATGACTGAAGAAGCTATTAAATCAAATAAAACCTAAAGTTCACTTGGAAGAAATATAGGGTATCTCCTTTTTAATGTAAAGATTTTTTAAAAAATTTAAAATTTAAATTCTTACAAATCAGCTTGTATACTGGCTACATTTCTTTGGCACCTAACACAATGCAAGGTACAAAGCATGTGTTTATAAATACAGCATTGATAGAGTAATTCCTAAGGATTTCTGTTTGGAGAATTATTACCCTCAATCCTCCATGTGCCTGGGAAGTGCTTGGGCCCCTGCACCCACATGGGGAACCTGGAGGAAGCTCCTGGCTTTGGCCTGGCACAGCCCAAGCTGTTGCGGCCATATGGGTAGTAAACCAGCAGATGGAGGCTCTGTCTCTTCTTTAACTCTGCTTTTCAAATAAATAAATAAATCTTGCCAAAAAAAAGTGAAAAAAAAAAAAAAAAACCGGGGGGGGGGATATGGTTTGTGCTTTGGCATAGTAGGCTAAGCCTCTGCCTGCAGCACCGGCATCCCATATGGGTGCCAGTTCACATCCTCACATCCAGGCTGCTCCTCTTCTGATCTAGCTATCTGTTTATGGCCTGGAAAAGCAGTATAAAATGGCCCAGTTTTTGGGCCCACATACCCACATGGGAGACCTAGATAAAGCTCCTGGCTTTGGATCAGCCCAGCTCTGGCCATTGCAGCCATCTGGGGAGTGAACCAGCAGATGGAAGACTTTTCTCTCAGTAAGTCTGCCTCAAATAAATAAAATCTTTAAAAAAAAAAAAAGAATGTTCTAGCAAATTTCTAGTAACCAGTACTTCAAAAAAATTATAGGGAACTTAGAAGGTTCCTTTATACTTTACAGTACTCAATTTATCAAATTTAGAATTTAGGCCAGAAGTTGGCTATAATGTCATCTTTCAATTTTATATTAATGAAGGCACACATCTCTCCCTTCTGGGCATATGCCCACCTATTAGCCATATTTAAGTAAAAGAATAGAGCTCAGTGCTGAGACTGAAGATTAAAACATTCATCTTGTTACTCAATCTAACACAGAAAATCTGTAGAGGGGAAGAGAAAGTTATCAATTAGATCCCAGAATCACATCTATGAACATCAAAAACATACAGTGGAATTATTCAAGGTATTTTAGTTTAAGCATTATCTTAAAACATTCACACAGCAGGAAAAATAAAAAAGGTCCCTGGCTTCACAAATACATGATCATCAGTCACTAATCTAGTTTACCAAAAAGCCAACTCACTCTTTCTGGGGGGGGAGGGGGGGAAATAACCTCATTTGAAAGACAGTTACAGAGAAAGGGGGGGATGGGGAGTAGAAGGGAGGGAGGGAAAGGGAGAGAGAGAGAGAGGGAAGAAGAGGGAGGAGAGGAATTAATTTTGAGATTGATCTTCTATCTGCTGGTTCTCACCCCCAAATGACTGGGATTGGGCAAGGCCTAAGCCAGGAGACTCTTCTGGCTTAGTAGATAGTGGGGTTTTTCCCCCACTATCTGGGTCTCCCACATGGGTGCAGGAGCCCCAGCACTTGAGCTGTCCTCCAATGCTTCCCCAGGTACTTTAGTAGCAAGCTGGATCAGAAGTGGAGCAGTCCGGATTTGAACCGGTGCCCATATGGAACGCTGGTGTTGTATGCAGTGGCCTAACCTCCTGCTATGCCACAGTGGCAACCCCTCATTCTTGATTTTCCAAGACACATGCTACTGAATACTGAAAGCACAAAATTTTTTACAAGTAGTTTTGTGCCAGACACTAACTGGTGCTAAAAATTTAATTAAACAAAGATAAGCCCCTTTTATAAGAATAATGAATGAGATAGTTAAGTGAGCCACTTTAATTCAGTAATGACAAGTGTTATTAGGAGGGCTATGTAAGTTATAAGAGCACAAAACAGAAGCACCTAAGTTTGGAGTTGACACTAGGATAGACAGACAGGACTCTTTCCCCAGGGGAATTGTTTCTTCATATACATACTTTTCAAAAATTAATTCAATAATGAAGGGAAAAAACCCTACTATCTACTTCCTTTGTTTAGTATCCAGGAAAAATATTTATTTGGAGGGAAACTAGTAAAGGGTAAGACCAATAAATAATATGAAGTTTTTTAAATTTTAGCCATGTTTTAGAAAATAACATACCTCCTTGTCAGAATATTTTTAATTACATGAAAATACTAAAAAGCACAGAAAAAGAACTACTTGCCAAGTGGTGAGGTTTGTCAAATGTGATATATTTAGAAGTTACTATTTTCCCTATCCAACTGGAAAACTTTCCATACACCCCATAATAGGCACTGTAACATATCACTTTCTACCATTAAATATTTAGTAATACTTAATGAAGGGGTTAGGAAAGGGATACAGGTAGAACTCTCTTCTTTGTACTTGATAATCTGTCCTGTACATATAAAAAGTACAGTCCAAGACAGGTATTTGGCACAGTGGTTAAGACAATGCTTGGGATGCCCACATTCAAACTGGAAGGCCTGGTTTTAATCCTGACTCCACTTCCAATTCCAGATCCAGCCAATGGACATTCACCGTGGGAGGCAGCAAGTGATGGCTCAAATATCTGGGTTCCTGCCACCTGAATAGGAGACCTGGATTGAGTTCTAGTCTCCTGGCTTGAGGCTGGCCCAGCCCCTGCTATTGGGAGCATTTGGGAAATGAACCAGCAGATGGTATATTGCTCTTTTAAATAAAAAAAATTTTTAATTGTCTATCAGATATGACCCTAATAGTTTTTTCCATAAAGAGTCACTTCTTTTGACACTAAGCAAACACATCCACAATCCCAGATGACTTTATGCCTAATAGTTTCTCTGGAGATAGGATTAAAGAGACTGCATTCACACACTGCTGTATTCTTAGGTATGTATTATTTCATTTTTTTAAAATGGATTTTATTGTGTATATTTGAAGTTTCACAAAATGTTATAGTATACATACACAGTAAAATGGTTACCATAATAAAGTAGATTCAATATCATATTACAGTTTCTTTTCTTTCTTTTTTTGACAGGCAGAGTTAGTGAGAGAGAGAGAGAGAGAGAGAGAGAAAGGCTTTCCTTCCGTTGGTTCACCCCCCAAATGGCCCCTACAGCCAGCACACTGTGCTTTCCTCCTGGTCTCCCATGTGGGTGCAGGGCCCAAGCACTTGGGCCATCCTCCACTGCCATCCTGGTCCACAGCCGAGAGCTGGACTGGAAGAGGAACAACTGGGACAGACTCCGGCGCCCCAACCAGGACTAGAACCCCAGGGTGCTGGTGCCACAGGCAGAGGATTAGCCAAGTGAGCTGTGGTGCCAGCCTCTTTTCTGTCTTCAGAGTAACTAAAATCCAGTTATTTAACAAAAATGCCTAATACAATATAATTTAAGTAACTTTAATTCTTATGTTGCACATGAGGTGGCTAAACTTGCTCATTCTACTCAGCTATTTTATATTCTCTAACTTACATCCTCCCAATACCCTAGACCTCACAAATATATGCTTTTTTTTTTTTTTTTTTTGACAAGCAGAGTGGTTCACCCCACAATGGCCACTGGGGCCGGCACACTGCGCTGATCCGAAGGCAGGAGCCAGGTGCTTCTCCTGGTCTCCCACACAGGTGCAAGGCCCAAGCACTTGGGCCATCCTCCACTGCACTCCCAGGCCACAGCAGAGAGCTGGCCTGGAAGAGGGGCAACCGGGACAGAATCCGGCGCCCTGACCTGGACTAGAACCCGGTGTGCCGGCGCCGCAGGCGGAGGATTAGTCTATTGAGCTGCGGCACTGGCCTGATTTTCTGATATACAAAATTACCACATAATTTGGGAAAAAAGTTAAAGGTAATAAGTAAACTAGTAAAATAATAACAATAATAATTATTACAATGCAAGCATCAAGATTTTCTTACTTGTCCCTTTCTGTTTACTCCAATTATTCCAGCTGTGGCTTCGTGAGGTGCAGTAACAAAGATTGTTTCTCCACTGATTCTATTCATGTAGATACAGGTACCAGTCTCAAGATCATAGAGATGAATATAGCCATACTTAGTAATCAAGAATACCACATCATGCTTTTCACTGATCTGTACAAAGAAGATTAACACTTTAGCAAGATAATCAAACTAGAAACAGAAAATGAAAACATTAGTCCAATATCATTTTCAAGGTGGTGACATTCTAAAACTGGCAATAACAGGGAAATGCATATCAAAACCACAATGAGGTTTCACCTCATCCCAGTTAGAACAGCTTTCATATAGAAATCAAACAGATGCTGGTGAGGATGTGGGGAAAAAGGTACTCTAATCCACTGTGGGTAGGAATGTAAACTGGTACAGCCACTATGGAAGACAGTATGAAGATACCTCAGAAATTTGTATATAGACCTAACATATGACCCAGTCATCTCATGCCTGGGAATTTACCCAGGGAAATGAAATCAGCATATGAAAGAGTTATCTGTACCTCCATGTTTATTACAGCTCAATTCACAAAAGCTAAGGAATGGAAACCCAAATGCCTGTCAACTGAAGACTGGATAAAAAAAATGTGATATGTACACCATGTAATACTACACAGTGGTTAAAAAAAATCATCATTTGCAACAAAATGGATGAAACTGGAAAACATCATACTTAGTGAAATAAGCCAGTCCCAAAAGGACAAATACCATATGTTCTCCCTCACTTGTGATAACTAAATAGAACACCTAAAAGACAATCTATGGAAGTGAAATTGACATTTTGAGAGCAGTAACTTTGAAAAGACCTTGTCTCAACTGTTGTGGCAGTTTTTTTTTTATATACTATTTATTGAAAATAGATCTTAGTAAAAAATAGGAATAGGAATGGGGGAAGGAGGAGAAGGAGGAAGAGGGGTGGGAGTGTGGGTGGGAGGTTGTGTACACTGGGAAGAATCACCATGTTCCTGAAGTTGTAACTATGAGATGTATGAAGTTTGTATTCCTTAAATAAAAGGTTTCTGGGGGAAAAAATAAAAATGACAGTAAGTTTATATGAAAAACTAATAATATTTGAGGTTTCCTTCATTTTTATTGTACGTTTAAATATGGGATATACCAAACTCTTAAATAAAAGAACATGAATAAAATCTATAATAGAGAAGACAATTCCAGACAATGCAGGATGGCCCAATTACGAAAGTCAGAGTATCACTTTACAAAGTTTCATAATAAACTTATTTTAGAATAAGGAATATTCTCTTATACACCATTTAAATTATATAAATTTTGAGTAGTGTTCAGATTAATTTCTTTGAAGAGAGATTTTTAAAGTCCACGTATTTTATTTAAAATACCTGCATTGCAACAGGAAAGTCATTTTGCGCTTCTGGAGGGAAAAAAACATCCACTGCCTTCTTTGGAAATGGCTGGTTTCCTGTAGGAGGTGTGCCAACTTCAATGATATGTAACTGTGGGAAAGAAAATATATTAAATCTAGAGCAAAAGTAGTTTATCACAGCAATCTTACTTGTAGCCCCAAAATGGATAATCAAAGTGACTAAAATAAGTGAATGTTACAAAACTGCTTGGCAGATCCATGCCATGGACTACTCCTCAGTAATAAAAAGGAACAAATTCTGACAGACTTTATGCTTAGTGGGGAAAGTCAGTCTCAAGAGGTCATATGCTATAATATTCCATTTCTATAACTGCCAACTATGCCATAGTGCTAAGCCCCAGAGCCTCCTTCTTCATTAGGATAATTAGCTGTACTTAGAAAATGATTTTTTCCTTCAAAAGTTGTGGCAGACTACAAAAGACAGAAGAGTACCATGTATTAAATGGGCTCAAGAACCTATAAATAGGTTTTCAGATACTATCAAACAGTATTAAAGCTTTTTCAAGGGGGACATTTCAAAAAAAAAGTCCTAATCTAGTGTCTTAAGGATAATATCTAATTTCCAAAACCTGTGTCTTTTGTTTTAATTCCATCCATGCATTTCTAAGTATCAGTGCTTTCTATCCTCGTCTTCCTTGGTTCAGAGCTGATCCTAAAATTTCTGGCAGAACTGCACCTCTGAGCACATTTTACTCTTCACAAGTTCAGACGCAACTGGAGCTTGCCTTTCATTTCAGAAGTACCAAACACTTGTTTTCCAAACTTCTTAGGGACAAGATGAGGACATGTGACTCTGTCTATACTGTAGTTCAGAAAAACAGCAAGATACAAAGTTACCAGAACTCAGAGATTCTACTCTTAGAGGTAGAAATAGCAAGTCAAAATGGCTTCCAGGGATCTAGCGGTATAGTTCTCAGAACTCTGTAACATCCTTTTTAGCTGAAATCCCGGCTGCTGCCCATTTTCCCTTATTCCTCCTCATCTTCCAAGCTTGGCTGTGTTGCCTTCCTACAATTGTAAACCATCCTAAATCCCTTCATTAAACTTTTTAATGCTCTAATCAACCAAGTCTAATCAAGACTTGGTTTCTGCTATCTGCAACCAAGAACGCTAACATACAAAGTACTTCAATTTGGTCCAGGTGATTTTAATATATGGCCAGAGCTAAGAACCTCCGCAGGAAGTTTTTATAATGCAGATCATGGGTGCCACTTATTAATCAGACACTTTAAATGTATGCCACAGAAACATGCGTTTTAGCAACATTGATGATTTTTATGCGGAGTAAAGCTGGAAATATCAACTTATGGGGTCAGCTTCACGGTGCAACAGGTTAAGCCGCCTCCTGCAACTCTGGCATCCCGTATCTGAGGACAGGCTGAGTACCAGCTTCTCTGCTTCCAATTAAGCTCACCGCTATTGCATCCAGGAAAGCAGTGGAAGATGGCCTAAGTGCTTGGGTCCCTGCCATTTATGTGGGAGACAAGGAGGGAGTTCATTGACTACTGCCTTCAATCTGGACCCACCCCAGACATTGAGGTCATCTGGGGAGTGAATCAGTGACTGGATGGTCTCTTTTCCCCTCTATTTCTCCTGTCACTCTGCCTTTCAAATAAATAAATAAATGCTAAACACAAAAAAATGAACTTAAGTTCTCTGGAAAAGAAAGGATATCAACAGCTGAAAGAAAAGTGTTCATAAAAAATTACTAAGGGGGGCTGGCGCTGTGGTGCAGCAGGTTAATACTCTGGCCTGCGGCGCTGCGGCTCACTAGGCTAATCCTTCACCTCCGGTGCTGGTACTCTGGAATGGTTCTAGTCCCGGTTGGGGCGCCGGATTCTGTCCCGGTTACTCCTCTTCCAGTCCAGCTCTCTGCTGTGGCCCGGGAGTGCAGTGGAGGATGGCCCAGGTCCTTGGGCCCTGCACCCGCATGGGAGACCAGGAGGAAGCATCTGGCTCCTGGCTTCAGATCAGCGCAGCATCGGCCGTAGCGGCCACTTGGGGGGTGAACCAATGGAAGGAAGACCTTTCTCTCTGTCTCTCACTAACTCTGCCTTAAAAAAAAAATAAAAAATAAAAATAAAAAAAGCCCTGGCCTGAAGCGCCGGCATCCCATATGGGCACCAGTTTGAGACCTGGCTGCTCCACTTCCAATCCCACTCTCTGCTGTGGCCTAAGAAAGCAGAAGATGGCTCAAGTCCTTGCGCCCCTGTACCCACGTAAGAGAACTGGAAGAAGCTCCTGGCTTTGGATCAGTGCAGCTCCAGCCACTGTGGCCAATTGGGGAGTGAACCATCGGATGGAACACCTCCCTCTTTCCCTCTCTCACCCTCTCCTCTCTGTAACTGACTTTCAAATAAATAAATAAATCTTTAAATTTGAAAATTAAAAAAATAAAAAAATTCACAAGGGAAAGATTATTTTGAAATTAGGATAATAGCAGAAAGACACATTATTGAAATAATTACCAATGCAAACTTACCTTCCCTCCAGCTTGACCACGTACTGCAAAACAAAACAATGTTGATTCTTCTGCATTTCCTTCCATTTTAAACTGTGCAAAGCTAGCTGCATGTCCTTCAATAGGCTGAGATACTTTCCTATCTACAGAATACAGCTGCATAGCTCCCACCACACGATTTTGCTAAAAAAAAAAAAAAAAAAAAAAAAAAAAAAAAAAAAAAATCAGAATAAAGTTTGGACTCAATGAACCATTAACTCCCAAATCCATCAACTAGTGAAATAATTAGAATGCATTATGATTTACAATTCTTTATTAGTCTCTAAGTATAGTTTTGGAACATCTTAAAATTTCCATCTATCTTATTAAAGCTTAATATGAATGTTTAAATGTGCCTCATGTACAAACATTTCTTTATACTATATTAAAGAAAAAGATATAGAAGTATTCGTTTTGCAGTAGAGCACTCAAATCTGTAACAAACTCCAAATCATTCAATTTCTACTCAATCTGTCAAGTAAGAGCTAAAAACACTTGATAAGAATTTGGAGCTGTATTTCAGAATACAGGTAGGTAATAAGCCATCAATCCTTATTTTAAAAAAAAGAAGAAAACAGGGAAATGTCTTCTAAAATAAGTCAAATTCAACAAGACTGAGTACAAAAATCCTATTTTCAAAATAAACTGCATGCTGGCCAAAGCACTCCTCTAGACTTGTTTATCAAAAAAACAAAACAAAGCAAAAAACCAGAAAAATGTTACCTGTGCGGATATGCCAGTCAGAAGTAACCACTTTTGCTTTGCATCTGTACGATAATTGATAATCTGGCACCCTGCAAGGCTAGAATGACGATCAAACATTTTCACTGGCTGAGACTCGCCTTCCATACTCCAATGATAAACTGCATTATCCGTAACAAGCGCAACCGTATTCAAAGAGATCCATTTCCAAAAGGTGACATCATCAGTCATAGTATGAGCCTTCATTTTACTTTTCATTTCAATGTTAAATATCTGAAGAGTTTTCCCAGCTAAAACAAAATTAAGAATTATGAATAACTAAAAAAGAAATGTTCAGGATCAATCAACACCCAGCTAGACTAGATCTGTAACTTCCAAACAAAATGATTCTATCTTGAGACTAATAACCAACTACAGAAGCCACAAAGATGGAGCAACAACCATTAAAGAGATAATAGTTGAGACTAAGCAAACAATCTACTTCTACATCTTAAGCAAAACTATTTCAGCCCTAATAACTACACTTTAAACAGTCACTTCCACAGAGTTCTTTTTTTTTCCAGAGTTCTAAATACCAACTGAAAACAAGTCTGAAGAACTTTCTTAACAATGATAGAAAGCAAAGTTATAATCGTCATACTTATAATTAAGTATGCCTGCATATAAACTAAGATAGCTGTATACAGACAGGACAAAAACAAAATTGATACAAACACAGGGGGGAAATGTCTACTTTTTTAAAGTCAGTCAGTCATCCCTCACCCAACTACATCTTGTAGAAACTGCTTTTTGAAAAGATGAACTCTGCCTTGTTACCACTAGTACATGAGAGAAGGGCATGCTACACTTGGTTGGTTTAAAATACAAAGGGAAGGTAGAAGTGCTGGAGGAAAGGAGAGGAACACAAAGGAAGAGGTCAGTCTCAGATGCTGTTAATGTACTGGAGATAAGAACAAAGTTCAAGCTTCATCTGATTAAGACACCAAACATTTAGTAAAAGATGAAATTTGTCTTGAGTGTTAAAAAGTCCCGAATCAGATACAAGGGCTATACTTGTAATTTGAAATCCATCACAGTCCAAAAAATGGTTTGATTTAAATTCATAGAGGTCAAAGCCAACAGCTATCACTGGCCTATCAAGATTAGTTCACAGAGACTAAAGAAAACTCCATTGTTGAGCCACAGAGAATCTGGCTCCCAAAGGACCAAAATGACGAAAATGTGGAGGAGGAGGTGCAAAACCTAACAGCTTGGGTACCACCACCCTTCTCACCACATGTGCAAAAAAATTTCTTCTAAAAAACAAGAATGTTATTCCCATCCCACACAGTATGTAAACCACAACCAGACTTTACAATTGTGAGAGTTATAGTCCTGTTTATAAAAAGAAGACAAGGGGTTCAAAACTGGCTTCAGAGGGAGGTAGTATTTTAGAATTACTTTCCTTTGCTGTCTTCCCCAACCCCCAGATTGCTAGATTTTTATTCTTTTTTATATGGAAAAGATTGGAGTATATGTAAAATGGACTGGTTAGGGGAGGAGGAGAGGGATAACAGCTTAACTGCATAATGTTAGCATACAGGCACAGATCTATGACACTACTGTAAAATGCTCTGAGAATCTTTTCAGTTTATTCTTTTTATAGAACAGGACAATAACTAATACAATCTAATTTGAGATAACTCACCATCTGCACACATAAGAAAGCATTAAGAAATGTGATAACAGTAACATTAAAAATAGAAAAGAATTTTGATAAAATCAAAACCATGGCCTTATAATGGGTTTAAGTTGATAAGCACCTGAATTTAAATTCTTTAAGAAAGTTAAGGGAGTTTAGATACCTTACAGTTTATTTTTATAATAGAAGTAAAACATTTAATGCCAAAACATCTGGTCCCAGATGAAAACGGAATCATCTTTAAGATAAACTTCTATCTTGGACTGATGGTGACTTATGTGTCTGAATATGCTCATCCTATCTCCCCCACTCTGTTTCCTCTCCAACCAATACTACAGTTTGAAGAAGCCTAATCTGAAATCCAAAATCCAAAATGCTCAGAAATTCCAAACTGTTTTGAGCTCCAACATAAGGTTCAAAAGGTTTGGATTTTAGAGCCTATCAGCATGATGCTCAATTGGTAGTCTTTGCAAATATTCCCAAATCTGAACCACTTTGATCCTAGATAAAAGACCTCAATCTGTAATACTAAATACAAAGTTTAAATCATGTAAAGAAAAGCCTATGTAAAGATTTCAGCAGGCCTAATTATTCAATCACAAATTTATCAAGGAACTACCAGGAACTTGCTTGAGCTTTTCCTCCTCCTATCAAGAAAAACAATAAACAGAAAACTATGCATTCATGTGCCCTTTTCAGAGTCAGTCAGGTCATCACCTAACCTTTCTAAAAATCTGTATTTTAAAGGGCCAATTATATTCTCCTTGTGAAGTTCAAAGGAAAAAAATTAACACGGGCTCCCAGAGTATGCAATCTTTGAATTCTGCTTAGACTGAGAAGCTATTGAATGAATGCCCTGTTGTG
Source organism: Oryctolagus cuniculus (assembly GCF_051225735.1). Lineage (NCBI taxonomy): Eukaryota > Metazoa > Chordata > Mammalia > Lagomorpha > Leporidae > Oryctolagus > Oryctolagus cuniculus. The sequence continues at coordinate 34,895,401 of NC_142883.1, read as the reverse complement.
ACAATAAACTTTGCATGAATAAACTGAAGTATCATTGAATGCAAAGCTTTAAAATATCCATCTACTGGCTGGCGCCGTGGCTCAATAGGCTAATCCTCCACCTATGGCACCGGCACCCCAGGTTCTAGTCCCGGTTGCTCCTCTTCCAGTCCAGCTCTCTGCTGTGGCCCGGGAAGGCAGCGGAGGATGGCCCAAGTGCTTAGGCCCTGCACCCCATGGGAGACCAGGAAGAAGTACCCGGCTCCTGGCTTCAGACTGGCGCAGCGCTGGCCGTAGTGGCCATTAGGGGAGCAAACCAATGGAAGGAAGACCTTTCTCTGTCTCTCTCACTCTCTAACTCTGCCTTGCCAAAAACAAAACAAAACAAAACAAGAATCTATCTACATATGCATACACTTTTAATGATGAGTGTATATTCAAACTGGTTTTTTTTCTTTCTTTTTTTTTTTTTTTACAGGGGCCAGTACTGTGGCACAGCAGGTTAAAGCCCTAGCCTGCAGTGCTGGCATCCCATATGGGCGCCAGTTCGAGTCCCAGCTGCTCCTCTTCCCATCCAGCTCTCTGCTATGGCCTGAGAAAGCAGTAGAAGATGGCCCAAGTTCTTGCGCCCCTGCATCCACATGGGAGACCCAGAAGAAGCTCCTGGCTCCTGGCTTCGGATCGGCGCAGCTCCAGATGTTGCGGCCATCTTCGGAGTGAACCAGCAGATGGAAGACCTCACTCTCTGTCCCTACCTTTCTCTGTAACTCTTACAAATACACAAAATAAATCTTTTTAAGATTTTATTTATTTATTTGACAGGTAGAGTTACAGACAGTGAGAGAGAGAAAAAAAGGTCTTTCTTCCGTTGGTTCACTCTCCAAATGGCTGCTACGGCCAGAACTACGCCGATCCGAAGCCAGGAGCCAGGTGCTTCTCCTGGTCTCCCATGCGGGTGCAGGGCCCAAGGACCTGGGCCATCCTCCACTGCCCTCCTGGGCCACAGCAGAGAGCTGGACTGGAAGAGGAGCAGCAGGGACTAGAACTGGTACCCATATGGGATGCTGGCGCCACAGATGGAGGATTAACCTAGTGTGCCAGGGTGCTGGCCCCATAAAGTAAATCTTTAAAAAAAATAAATGAAACACAGCCCTGAGCTATAAAAAAGGCACAAAATGAAAAATAAGTTTATCATCACAACAAAATTCAGTAATGTTTAGGTATTAATATTAAATATGCTTAATTCCAGAACAAATGAATCTCCAATTTCTTTTGTACAGAGATGTTTTGGCATGCTTTTATTATATTAGACATAATATTCTACATTTATTCTAAAATTCAAAAATATCCCAAGATCTATGCAAAGTAAGATATTGCAAAGAAATGTTCCAAGTAAAATCGTGAAAGTAACTAAAATCAAGTTCAATATTAGCTTTAACATTACAGATCTATTTTAAACAAATTTAAGAAAGGCCAACCTTAATTAACACGTATTTGCCTAAAATATACATAAGGGTTTAAAGGAAAAAAAAAAACAGTCTTTTATACCTTTCAATGCAATTACTTTGCTAGCTGGATTCATGATGGCACTGTCTGCTGAAATTGGTCTTCGAATGGGATTACTTGGGTCATTCATATCAATGATTACCACCTGGGCTTGCTCGCCTACTTTTTCTCTAATGCAGATAAATTTGTCTGATTCCATAGTTAGGGTACTGAAGCCAATGTTCGCTGGGTTGATTCCCAGGTTCTGGAGCTGGAAAAGAAATATTAAATCATATTACCAGATTAGAAAGACTTGACAGTCACATATTACCATCATTACAAATTCTAACAATTATTAATGCTTCAAGGTTAACTGCGACAATTCCAGTACACTGATTAAAGTGAAGCAATTAATAGCTAAAAAATAGACCTTCTTCCAACAAATATAGCATTCACTTGTTTTATTATAACCTCACGGTTATAGCTAAAAGATAGAGCAAACAGAGATAAAGAGCAATATCGAAGAGCTAGCATGAATGGTTCAAGGGATTCAAGGACATCAATACCTCCAGTAACTTTAAGTAGTTACTTGTTCATATGCATTAGGCTTCAGGAATCTAAAAATTAAGTAACAATATAAAGAGAAAAAGATAAAAAAAAATCAGAGTTCTTGATCTAAAGAAGCTGAACTAGTATGAGCTGACAAATTTACAATACTCTGCAAAGAATGCCAAAATGAAGATATGTAAGAGAGATCTTGTCAAAGAAGGCTCCATAGCTATAGTAAAGTCTTCCAGGAAGACAGAATTCTCAACAGAAAGAGCCTGTGCTAAGGCAGAGATATGAGTGTGGTTGGCTAAGGGACTTAGAAGTGCTTTCACAACTCTGAGAGAATGTACTAAGTAAGGCTAGATGAGTATAGACCAGCAAGGGCGAGACAAGCTTAAAGTACCCCAGTAAGAATCCTGAACTTATTCTATAGACAAAGGAAGCTGGTCACAGGATTTAAGAAGGACAATACTGGAATTAGATTTGGTTTGTATACTCTGAAGACACTAAGTATTGCTAACGGTGGGAAACTTTTTTCTGCCACGGACCTTTTAGATACTTACAACGTCATTTGTAGACCATACAAAATTATAAACTTAAAAATTAGCTTGTTTCAGATTTACTGAAGTTCTTGTTCTGCCTGCAGCACTCTTGGCAGAGCCAAACCAAATGATTTCATGGGTGTTACCTGGCCCGCAGCTCAGATGTTCCCCACCCCTGCAGATGGTAGGTATTTGAAATCAGTTGCATAGGAACAAAAATCGCTTATTACTAGAAGGGAATCTTGACCAGAATGGGTCATTAATATTCTGAGTAAATGTGGTATGCCAGAATAAATCCCACTCAAGGAAGCTGCCAAGGCTTTATTTTATTAGCTTTAGCCAAACTAGTCTCCCACTCCCCTTTACCTCCATGGTACAAAATATAAAAAGGAAAAAAGTACAAAAAAATTTCATCTTTCTCTGCCCTTGTCCCAACCATACAGCTTCCCTACCTCCACTAGTGACTACCACTGTCTTTATTATCTTATGGATTGGCTGAGCCAAATTAACTGTGTTTTAATCTAAATTCTTTTGCCAAACTCTTCTGCTAATAATGCTTAAAAATAACCAGCCTAGGATATGAGTAAATACATATAAGAGCATACATTTTCTTTTCACTTCCCTCTTATACCTCACCGATATCAGGCCCACCCTGTTACAGTAAGTCAGTCACTGAATACCGGGTGCAAGAAGTCAAACAATTGTGTAACCATTAATACAAACATGGCAGGAAGTAAATTAGCAGCTTTAAAAACTCAGGTATATTCTGCAATGCAAGGCAAATATATTAAGTGTGAGATATGCAGTTTACAATCAATCTGGTTACAAAAATAACATTTGTAATACTGATTTTCATTTCTGGTTTTAACTTAAAAAATACTTATTTGAAGGGTAGAGTTAAAGAGACAAAGGAAGAAACAGATCTTCATCCACTGGTTCACTCTCCAAATGGCCATCAAAATTGGAGGTGGGCCAGGCTGAAGCCAGGAGTAAGGAACTCCTTGCAAGCCTTCAACCTGGGAGACCAGGGGCATTACCAGGGAACTGGGTGGGAAGCGGGGCAGGAGGACTTGAACCACTGTTCTGATGTGGAACACTGGCATTGTAGGCTTAACCTGTTGCACCACAACGCTGGTCCCTGTTTTAACTCGTATAGTTACTTTTTGGAGTCGGCATTGTGGTGTAGTGGGTCAAGCCACTGCCTGTAACACCATCACACATGGGTGCTGGTTCGTGTCACAGCTGCTCCACTTCTGATCCAGCTCCCAGCTAATGGCCTGGGAAACACAGTGGAAGATGGCTCAACTGCTTGGGGCCCTGCAGCCATGTGGGAAACTGAAAGAAGTTCCTGGCTCCTGGCTTTGGCCTGGCCCAATCCCAGCACCATTTGAGGAGTGACTTGGCAGATGAAGATGTATGTCTGTCTCTCCATTTCGTTCTCTTTCAAATAAATAAATCTCTAAAATAAATAAACAGCTACTTTTAGTTCCATTACTAATGGAGGAACATAAACACGAGTGGTCCCCAAAAATGTACAAGGAAACCCCTTTACAAACCAAGTTTCAAAAGAGGTATATACACACACTATTTTTCTGACCAAAGGGTCCTCAGACTCTTCAAAGTTTAACTGACAGTACCTTTCCAGTAACTGGTGGCTCAGAGTTCATAGAGCCCTAAACTTAAAAGCAACATTTTTTCTTCTAAACTGCTCTGTAAATAAGAATTATTTTTTTGTTGTATTTTGTTTTAAATGCAGAGTTAGAGAGAAGGAGACAGAGAGAAAAGGATCTTTATTTGCTGGTTCACTCCACAAATGGCCTCAAAAGCTCAGGGCTGGGTCAAGCTGTAGCCAGGAGCTTCATCTGGGTTTCCCACATGGGTACAGGTGCCCGAACACTTGGGCCTTCTGCTGCTGCTTTTCCCAGGCATTAGCATAGAGCTGGAACAGAAGTGGAGCCGCTAGGACTTGAACCAGCGCTTCCCAAGTAAGATGCCAGCATCATAGGTGGTGTCTTAACCCACTGTACCGTATCACCAGCCCCTGTTTTTAAGTTTCTAAGTTTTAGGAAAAGTAAAAAACAATGTTAATCAAAGATTGAAATTAAAAGCAAACCACAGACACAACTAACTGAATCCACAAATATTTTAACTGCTTCCTTCTTAACCCTCAATTTCAGGGGCAGTTACAAGAAAACCTAACAGAAAAGACAGTAGAGATGTAGAAAAAAAATGTCGAAGCAACCTGGGTTTCCTGCTCCCTGTTAGCTCCCCCCCAAAAAAATGCACACAAAAAAAATTATTGGCAGCAGAGCTGGCATTGTGGCATATTGGGTAAAGCCGCCACCTGCAATCCTGGCATCCCATATGGGCACCGGTTTGAGCCCTGGCTTCTCCACTTCTGATCCAGCTCTCTGCAATGGCCTGGGAAAGCAGTAGAAGATGGCCCAAGTCCTTAGGCCCCTGTACTGTGTGGGAGACTTGGAGGAGGCTCCTGGCTCCTGCCTTCGGATCAGCACAGCTCTGGCCATTGGAGAGTGAACCAGCAGATGTAAGACCTCTCTCTCTCTGCCTCTCTAATAAATAAGCAAATCTTAAAAATAAATAAATAAGTGGCAGTAGTTAGCACTGAATTTCAACCTCAATGCGTCCTGCTTGTAGAAAAAACAAAGATTTGGGTTTCCTGTGATCTGTGTAATCCTTATGTTAGTATATATATATTATTATATATGTAATCTTTATATTAATACCCATATACATGCAATTAAACACATCCTATCAAGAAGAATGCATATCTTCCCCACCAACAATATACTAGTACTATTCAAAATACTCCATTTGAAATAAACATATGTCCTTTTAAAACAAAATTAAGGGGCTGGCACTGTGGCGCAGCAGGTAAAGCTGCCGCCTGCAGTTATGGCATCCCAAAGGGGCTCGGGTTCAAGTCCCAGCTGCTCCACTTCTGATCCAGCTCTCTGCTATGGCCTCGGAAAGCAGTACAAGATGGCCCAAGTGCTCGGGCCCCTGCACCCACGTGGGAGACCCGGAAGAAGCTCCTGGCTCCTGATCTGCGCAGCTCCAGCCACTGCAGTCAACTGGGGAGTGAACCAGCAGATGGAAGACTCTCTCTCTCTCTGCCTCTCCTTATCTCTCTTTCATATAAAATAAACCTTAAAAAATTAAACAAGAGGCAAATGGCAAATTCTTAACAATGTTAGATGTTTAAATATTAAAAGGTACACTTAAATGATGGTCATTACACAACAGGAAAAAGCATTCCTAAAAAGTGGCCTTCAGTTGTTAGGAAAAGAAATGACAAGAACTTTAAGCAATATACTTTCTCTCTCTTTTTAAAGATTTATTTATTTGAAAGGCAAGAGCATCAGAAAGAAACCCAGACACAGAGAGATCTTACATTAGTAGGTTCACTCCCCAAATGGCCATAAAAGCCAAGAATAGGCCAGGCCAAGACCAGGAGCCAGGAATTCCATCTGGGTCTACTACACTGTTGGCAGAGTCCCAAGGACTTGAATAGTTATCCGCTGCCTTCCCAGGAGCATTAGCAGGAAACAAGAGCAGAACTGGAACAGCCAGCACATGAACCAGCAATGCGAATCCTATATGGGATTCTGGCTTAGAAAGCAGCAGCATAGGGGCCAGCACTATGGCACAGGGGGTTCAAGCCCCAGCCTACAGTGCCAGCATCCCATATGGGCGCTGGTTTGAGTCCTGGCTGCTCCACTTCCGATCCAGCTCTCTGCTATGGCCTGGGAAAGCAGTACAAGATGGCCCAAGTCCTTGGGCCCCTGCACCCACATGGGGGACTTGGAAGAAGTTCCTGGCTTCTAGCTTTGGATCAGCTCAGCTCTGGCTGATGTGGTCATCTGGGTAGTGAACCAACAGACGGAAGTACTCTCTTCCAAATAAATAAAAATAAACCTAAAAAAAAAAAAAAAAAAAAAAAAAAAGGCAGCAGCATAATCCACTGAGCCAACACCGGCCTCCAATCTAATGCTACAGGCTAACAAAAAGTTAATACACAGTTCCACTGCCTCAAATAAGGTTGCTAAACTCTTCCTTACTGGTATTCAAGAATATGCAGAGCACTCATCAATTCTTCCCATATTTCCTATGATTAAAAGGCAAAAATCCAAAAATATATGGTAGTAAGACAAGTCACCTTTATTAATTACAGTAACAGCTCACATCCTTTGAGTATAATCGTGTAAAAGGGTTAGCAGATAACTATTTTAGTAATGTCTGCACAGATTAAAACTACAAAAATATAAAAAAGCAAAATTGAAACATTTTAAAATATGTTTTTTTAACATCCCATACTAATCATTAAGTATTTTCATTCAACTCTAACAGTGTGATGCTGTATGAGCTATACCACAGAAACAGAATTATAGTCTATAGAACAAACCATTGAAAAATTCAACTTACAGTAGACCCCAAACTTATTTTCAGAGGATACAGAGTAATATTCAAACTACAGCCACTTTTTAAAAACAATTTATTTATTTGGAAGGCAGAGCTACACAGAGAGAAGGAGAGGCAGGGAGAGGGAGAGGGAGGTCTTCCATTCGCTGGTTCACTCCATAATTGGCACAACAGCTGGAGCTGTGATCTGAAGCCAGGTGCCAGGAGCTGCTTCTGGGTCTCACATGCCGGTGCAAGAGGCCAAGGGCTTGGGACTTTTTTTTTTTTTTTTTTTTTTTTTTTTGACAGGCAGAGTGGATAGTGAGAGACAGAGAGACAGAGAGAAAGGTCTTCCTTTTGCCGTTGGTTCACCCTCCAATGGCCGCCGCAGCCAGAGCAGCTGGCGCATCACGCTGATCCGAAGCCAGGAGCCAGGTGCTTCTCCTGGTCTCCCATGGGGTGCAGGGCCCAAGGACTTGGGCCATCCTCCACTGCACTCCCGGGCCACAGCAGAGAGCTGGCCTGGAAGAGGGGCAACCGGGACAGAATCTAGCGCCCTGACCAGGACTAGAAGCAGGGGTGCCGGCGCCACTAGATGGAGGATTAGCCTATTGAGCCACGGCGCCGGCCTTGGGACATCTTCTGCTACTTTCCCAGGCCATAGCAGAGAGCTGGATCAGAAGTGGAACAGCTGGGACTTGAACCGGCACCCATAAGGGATGCTGGCGTTGCAGGCGGCAGCTTTACTCACTACACCACGGCACTGCCCTCCAGCCACTTTTTTTATCCTCAAGTTGGCAAAGTGTTTCAACTACTGAAGTTAAGATGCTGTATTTTGCGATATGCTTCCCAACTTCAAGTTTTGGATTTTGTTTGGTTGGTTTACTTCAAAGAACTCTTATTTTGCTAAGAATATGGAGTTAATAACTTCAGTCCAGGAAGAGTTCTTCTTTTTAATAGCTTCCACATACACAAAGTAAAGCAAACAAACAAAAGGCAACAAACAGCAAAAAAAAAAAACTATCCACGCTATCTTTCCAGTAGTGTCCCTGCAGCAGCCCACCACCAAGCAATTAGATAATTTTGCACCTGAGATGCCCTACAGCATATGAAAGCACACAAACTTCATAGTTCATTTGATTCCCAGACTAGATTTCAGTCTGCAAGTGGCACTATTTCAGGACCTGACACTTAACCTGGATTCCAAAAGGTAAGAAAACAGATTTATTGTTAATCAAACAGAAACTCTACAGTCGGCAGGAGTTATATGCTACAAACAATATAAAAACGTTTCCTTTTCTTTCTCCTCAATCACCCACCCCACTATGAATTAACAAGGTAGGGGGAGCTTCAGAAGCAAAACATTTTATTTTTAGTTTTTAAATTGTACTCATTTTTTTTATTTGACAGTAGAGTTATAGACAGTGAGAGAGAGAAACAGAGAAAGGTCTTCCTTCCATTGGTTCATTCTCCAAATGCCTGCTACAGCTGGCGCTGCGCCAATCCGAAGCCAGAGCCAGGAGCCAGATGCTTCTTCCTGGTCTCCCATGTGGGTGCAGGGACCCAAGCACTTGGGCCATCCTCCACTGCCCTCCCAGGCCACAGCAGAGAGCTGGACTGGAAGAGGAGCAACCAGGACTAGAACCTGGCACCCACATGGGATGCCGGCACCGCAGGTGGAGGATTAACCAAGTGAGCCACGGCACCGGCCCCTGTATTTTTAGTTTTTGTAAATATTTCAGATTCTCCATTCCAGTAACAACTACAATACAAATTTATAACACTGATTATGAATTTCTAATAACATCTGGAATTAGTTGCTTCTATTTCTTCCAAGAGTCAAAATGTATGAATTTAGTCTCAGTTTTGCCACTGACATAACCATGGACAAATGAGTTATTTCTGTGTATTTCCTTATTTTATACATCTGAGAGGACAGTGCCTACACTTCCGGATTATGAGGATTTAATGTAAAGTGCTAAGCATGATGTCTAACACACTGTAAGAGTTCATACATCAGAACTGCAAGCCAGCTCTCCTGTATGGCTTTTCTCTGTGTTTGTATTTTTATTATCTGCTTAATTCAGCTGTCCTTAAGGCTGGTTAAAACTCTGGGTGTGAATTGCTTTTAACTACTGATAATAGATTAGGGTGGTCTCTGGGTGGGTGCTTAACTTATTCAGACACTGTGAAATGCCTTTTTTTTTTCCCCTTTCTGAACAGAAGGAAATTACATGTTAAGACCTCCAATTCTATGGGGCCAGGGTTGTGGTTTAGCAGGTAAAGCAAACACCTTGTGATGTTGGCAACCCATAATGGTGCTGGCTCCAGACCATAGTGCTCCACTTCCCATCCAGCTCCCTGTGAATGTGCCTGGGAAAGCAGCAGATGATGACTGAAGTGCTTGGGCCCCTGATCCCACATGGGAGACCCAGAAAGAGCTCCTGGCTTAGTCTCATTTTGGGAGTGAACCAGCAGATATACGATCGATCTCTCCAACTCTGTCTTTCAAATAAATTTCTAACAAAACAACAAAAAAATCTCCCAAACTTCCAATTCTACTCTTCAATTTGCCTAATCAAATTATAGAGACTAGATTTTTTTTTTTTAATTTTACTTTTCATTTTACTTGAAAAGGCAGCGAGATAATCTTCCATCTGGCAAGTTCTTTCCCCAAATGTCCACAACAGCTAGGACTGGTCCAGGCCAAATCCAGAACCAGAAGGCCAAAATTCAATTTGGGTTTCCAACATGGGTGGCATGGATCCAAGTACTTGAGCCATCTTCTGTAGACCCCAAGGCATGTTAATATTAATTAGCACAAAACCAGATCAAAAGTGAAGGAATTGAACCAGGCACCCAGATACAGGGGTCCTTCCTGCTGTGCCAAATGCCCATTCCGAGACCAGCATCTTTAAAACCATTTCATATGTTCACTCTAAATACCCCTATTTTAATTCTTATTTGGGAAGGAAGAGTATTGCTGCCTATCAATCCTGGCAAATATGTGCCCTCCACACTCTGTCCCAATACGAATCTGCGCAAGCTAAAGCTAAACAGATGGCATGATGTCAGCATAATCAGAAATTCTCTTTACCAGCCGGCGCTGTGGCTCAATAGGCTAATCTTCCACCTTGCGGCGCTGGCACACCGGGTTCTAGTCCCGGTCGGGGTGCCGGATTCTGTCCCGGTTGCCCCTCTTCCAGGCCAGCTCTCTGCTATGGCCCGGGAGTGCAGTGGAGGATGGCCCAAATCCTTGGGCCCTGCACCCCATGGGAGACCAGGAGAAGCACCTGGCTCCTGGCTTCGGATCAGCGCAACGTGCTGGCTGCAACGCGCCAGCTGCGGTGGCCATTGGAGGGTGAACCAACAGCAAAAGGAAGACCGTTCTCTCTGTCTCTCACTGTCCACTCTGCCTGTCAAAAAAAAAAAAAAAAAAAATCTCTTTACCATCAAGAGTTCAAGACTAAGAAGTAAAAAGTAAAATGGAAAGCAGGCACAACACCTTTCTCAATGCTCAACGCACAGCACAGTTAAAGCCTTCTACTTCAGACCCTACACATATACATAAAACACATCTACACTAAAAAGTTGTAAAACAAGCTTCCTAATTTGCCCCGTGATTACATCAATTCACCTGATCCAACAGATGTTAGGCTCCTCAAATACGGATTTTCTTAAAATATAAAAGCCTCTACCACCTCTATCTCTAATGTGCATATGTAAAAGAACAAAGGGGCAAGCATGTGGCAAAGCAGTTAAGTCACTGCTTGGGAAACCCACATCCCATAGGACAGTGCCTACTTCAAATCTCTAGTACTTTACTTCTCATTCTGCTTCCTGCTAATAATGCAAACCCTGGGAGGCAGCAGATGATGGCTCAAGTACTTGGGGTCCCTGCCACCCATGTGGGACACCCAGATTGAGTTCTGGGCTGCTGGCTTCAGCCTGGCCCAGGCCTAGCTGTTGCAGTCATTTGGGGAGTAAACCAGCAGCAGATCAAAGATCTGTTGCTGCCTTTCAAATAAAAATCAAATTCTGTAATTCCAGAGTCTAGAATCTTCTTACACAAAAAGACAATACTCCTTTGGATAATTTTTTTTTTTTTTTGACAGGCAGAGTGGATAGTGAGAGAGAGAGACATACAGAAAGGTCTTCCTTTTGCCGTTGGTTCACCCTCCAATGGCCGCCACGGTTGGCGCGCTGTGGCCGGCGCACCGCACTGATCCAAAGGCAGGAGCCAGGTGCTTCTCCTGGTCTCCCATGGGGTGCAGGGCCCAAGCCCTTGGGTCATCCTCCACTGCCTTCCCGGGCCACAGCAGAGAGCTGGCCTGGAAGAGGGGCAACCGGGAAAGAATCTGGTGCCCCGACCGGGACTAGAACCCGGTGTGCTGGCGCCGCTAGGTGGAGGATTAGCCTATTGAGCCGCGGCGCCAGCTTGGATAGATCTTTAAACATAAATTAAACAATATACAATTCAGGAGACCACACTGAACTGTTAATGTAAAATGTCAATATTATCCCTGGCTTTGGCTTGACCCACCCTTGGACCTTGTAGTCAATTGTAGAGTGAACCCTAAGACCAAAGACCTTTCTCTGTCACTCTGCCTTTCAATAATCTTTTTAAAAAAGGATAAAAAGGGGCCGGTGCCGTGGCTCACTTGGCTAACCCTCTGTCTATGGCGCCGGCACCCCAGGGTTCTAGTCCCGGTTGGGGCACTGGATTCTGTCCCGGTTGCTCCTCTTCCAGTCCAGCTCTCTGCTGTGGCCCAGGAAGGCAGTGGAGGATGGCCCAAGTACTTGGGCCCTGCACCCGCATGGGAGACCAGCGGGAGGCACCTGGCTCCTGGCTTTGGATCGGCGCAGTGCGCCAGCCGTAGCAGCCATTTGGGGGGTAAACCAATGGAAGGAAGACCTTTCTAACTCTTACCTGTTAAGAAAAAAAAAAAGAAAAGAAAAAAAAGATAAAAAGGCCCATGAATACATTTAACGCAGTAGCATAATTTATTAAAATGTAACCATAACACAAATAAGATCACACTATTTTTTCAATGCCAATTCTTCAACTAGCTAAAGCTAACTCTCTACTAACACAAAGTCTATCCTAGCATCTATCTCAACTCTGTGTACCTACAAACCACCCACATACTTAAAGCAAGAACAGGTTTACTTTGAATAGGTCTTCTTACTGCCTGGTGAGAACAAACTCATCAGAAACCAGCTTCTTTACTAAGTACTCCCAAGGAATATGCTTCTTAATGAAAAATAAACTTGGAACAGGACTCATTTACAAACTATATGAGCTAAAAATCAAAATATTTGTGTTTATGACAGCATTACTAAGGACATATGTTTCACAATTAGTGCTTAGCTTTACACTTTCCAGTTCCTTCTTCATTTCATCTAAATGAAATGAAATGGAAAGGAAGTTATATATAAACTACTGAAGTTCCTGGCTTCGGCCTGAAACAGTCCTGTTCTATAAATGAACTACATTGCAGCCATTTTGGGTGTGAACCAGCAGACGGAAGATCTCTTTCTCTCTGCAACTCTACCTTTCAAATAAATAATTTTTTCTTTTAAAAAAAAGGAAAAACAAAGACAGACAACCCCGGGAAGCAGCAGAAGATGGCTCAAGTAGTTAGATCCCTGCCAAGCACAGAGAATACCAGGATTAAGTTTCTAGATTTTAGGCACTGGTGCTGTGACGTAGAAGGTTAAGCCTCTGCCTACAGTGCCAGCAACATCCCAACTGGGCACCAGTTCGAGTCCCAGTTGCTCCACTTCCATTCCAGCTCCCTGCTAATGCCCCTGGGAAAGCAGTAGAGGATGGCCCAGATACTTGGGCCCCTGCAACCACGTGGGAGACCAGAAAGAAGCTCCTGGCTTCAGCCTGGCCCAGACCCAGCTACTGCAGCCATTTGGGCAATGAACCAGCAGATGGACAAGCTCTCCTCTCTAACTCCACCTTGCAAACAAATAAACAAATCCTTTTTTTTTTTTAAAGGATTTTAAAATTTCCAGATTTTAGCCTGGGTTAGCCCTAGCCATTGTGGGCATGTGGGGAGACAATCTGTGGATGAGACTGCTGTCTCTGCCTCTCAAAAAAATTTTTACTTTTAAAAAGTCAGCAATTTTAGAGAGAACTGCTGAGAATTTGATGTCATGATGACAGTATTCATTTTCCAGTGCAAGTACTTTTAAGTACATGCTTAAAAGATTTTGTTAACTTCCTATCCCAAGCATTCCACTCAGCAAAATTTCCTTTAGAAGCTCCAAAACATCCTCTACCTTCACTAGAATCCATTAAAACGGGGGGAAAAAGTGCTGAGAGTAGTCACTTCACTGAGCCTTCCTGGAAACCAGCAGAACGTGACATAAAAACTGCGGTTACTGTATTCTACAGGAAATGAGGGAAAATGCTGAGGACGCAGCATTCCTTTAGTTCTTCCATCAACAGGACACCAGCCACTGACTTTTGTAGACTTCACAGTTTTCAAGCAACAAATAAAAATGCCTTTACCCTTTGTGATTCCCACACTTAAACATAGAGATCTATTTCTACTCCTTATTAGCCTTTAAGGGAGTCATTTCTTGCAGAAGAAACTTCTGAGTCAGTTCACTAACTTCAAATTGTAAGTAATATATTCAGGAAAGAACCACAGCCACACACAAGAACTATAAAGACTGTTTTGGTAAACTACCAGGAGATTCAAAGATTTTTTCCAGGGCAGGCACTGTGGCACAGCAGGTTAAACTACCACTTGCAGCACTGGAATCCTGCATCCAAGTACAGGTTAGAGTTCTGACTACTACACTTCAAATTCAGCTTCCTGCAATGTGCCTGAGAAGGCAGCAAATGATGGTCCAAGTACTGCCACCCACAAGGGACATACAGATGGAATTCCTGTCTCCTGGCTTCAGACTGGTCCAGCTTTGGTCATTATGGCCATTTTGGGGAATGCACAGCATATGCAAGATGCTGTCACTCTGCCTTGTTGAAAATAAGTAAATCTTTAAAAATTCTGTAATCAACCACAGACTGGAAATTTTAAAAATAAAATTTGACTCATTCTTAAAAATAATCCAGTGATGAGATGAATTATTAACTAGCTAAATTTTGACTAAGTTACAAGGTAGTATAGAAAGTTTTTATTCCTGAGATCTTGGAGGTACGAAGGACTTTCCAAGATTAAACCCTTCATTGTATAAATTCCATACAGCTGTCCCAAAACAATGAAATTCTAGCATGGCTACAATCAATTATCGGCTGGAGGGAGACAAACAGGGACAGAATATATCCAAAGCTGCCTTTCAAAGAACCAGAAAACAGCCTAGAGTTATAAGCCATCTCAAAATCATTTAATATAAATCCAGAACACTCAAAACATTAAAATAATTTAATGACGGATTTAACACCCGAACATTTTTTAGATACAATCAAATCAGTATTTTAACTATAATATGTGTGAAATTTTCTTTTTTCTACTTTGTGTTAAAATATAACTTAATTATTACTACTGAGGAAAAAGCAGATAAGAAAAAGAGCAAGTTATTTAGATTCAGAGGATCTTCCCCTGTTCAAATTATAGCTTATATACTCTAAAAGAAAAAAAAAAAAAGTTCCATCTCAAAATCTTGTAGACAATTGAGAATTGGGTCAGCATAGTAGCGTTAGTGGGTTAAGCCACTGTCTGTGATGCCAGCATCTCAAACAGGCTCAGGTTCAAGTTCCAGCTGCTCCACTTCTGACCCAGCTAACGTGCCTGGGAAAGCAGTGGAAGATGGCACAAGTATCTGAGGCCCTGCCACCCACGTGACAGGCTCAGATGAAACTCCTGGCTTCAGCCTGGCCTAATCCTGGCTATTGTGGCCACTTGGGGGAGTGAAACATCAGATAGAAGATCTCTGTCTCTTTCTCTGTATAACTCTTTCTAAATAAATCTTGAAAAAAAATTTTTTATAGACACTGCTTCCTGATCCAAACTCCAATGGTTAGGGAGAGAGTGTGCCCTAGATACCCACAGGTTGTTTTTAATTCATGGTGCTGAAATTTTCCCAGGCCTGTACCAAACACCACAATCTTTTACTTTTGTTTCTCTCATATCAACAGAGTTTTCTTCCATTACCTGAAAAGCCTCATTTTGAGGGTTAAAGATTTTAATACTTAATGCTGATTTTAAGACTTCCAAAGCATGATATGAATGTACTGGGGTAGATACCAACCACTTGGTTTTCTGGTCCGCTACCCTTGCATTATAAGTGTACAAGACCTTAATATTTCATTCTATGAAACAACTTCCCAAAATATATTTTTAAATGGGAGCCCAGTGTTGCATTCAGTTCAATCTCATCACTGCTGCACATAATCATGCATTTTTCTACCTTATATTGATAGACCTACTTAGAAAATTAGAAATTGTGTATCACTCATTATCAGTTTAAGCAGGAAGTGGGGAAATTTTTTTCTCCCAAGGGCCATTTGGATATTTATAATACCATTTTGAGAGCCATACAAAATTATCAGCTTAAAAATTAGCCTGCTATAGATTTATTGAATTTTGAGTCCCACCTACAGTTGCCTTGGCAAGATTAGACCCAGTGATTGCTCATGTTCCTAACCCCTAAAGCAAAACCAGCCCACCCATTGTTATAAGATCAGAACCATTTTATAGTTGAGTCACTCCAATATTCCCTTGTGAAATTCAGTGCTACAAATTTCAAATCACTCAGAAGCAGTGAAAATGCAACATAAAACAGGCCACACAATCTAAGGTATGATGGGGATACAAAACTTGAGAACATCTATGCTCAAATCAGATACTTCTTTCCTCATTTACACTATTACCTGCACACCCTAAATAAGCTTTTGACAAGCACTAGAGATGCAATGACAATAGAACCCTTGTACACTGCTGGTGGGAATGTAAAATGCTGCAACTACAGTGGGAAAAAGTTTGGAGGGCCTTCAAAAAGCTAAAACTTAGAATTACATATGATCCAATAATTCTACTTCTCAGTATATCCAAGAGAGCTAAAAACAGGTATTCAAACAAAAACCTGTATGTGAATGTTCACTTCAGCTCTACTCACAACTCCAAAGGTTGCAACAGCTCAAATGTCCCTCAACTGAGAGGAGAAATAAAATGTGACATATCCATTCAACAGGACTATTTTTCCAACACAAAGGAACACAGCACTGAAATATTCTAGAACACGATGAACCTCTATTGCACATAGTGAAAGATGTTAGAAATATAAAGTCCGATATTCTATGATTACATTTAAGTAAAATATAAGGAATAGGTAAATACAATCAGACAGAAAGCAAATTAGTAGTTGCCAAGGGATAGGAAGAAGAGAGAGGTTGACAGATTACCTGATGGGTATAAGGCTTCTTTTTCAGGTCATGAAAATGTTTTAGAGCTAGATTTAGGTGATGGTTGTGCAACACTGCGAATCTACTAAATATTACTAAGTAGTTCACTTTAAGATGGCAAATTTAAATGAATTCTTTTTCAATTAAAAAAAAAACTTTTGGTTTCTTCATACAAATTCTTACAGATTAGGTATGCTTAATGTAAAACTCATTTGACTTCATCTATTAAGATTTTTGGTACAGTGTGAAGTCACAGCTTGGGATGTCCACATCCTCTACCGGAATGTCTGGTTCCTGCTTTGGCTGGTTCCATTCCCCTCCCATTTTCATCTTCAAATAATGTAATCTATTCAAAGCCAGCTGTGTGCCTAACTGAGCAATTAGGGTGGTCTTGGCTTCACTCTGTGCACTTTGGTGGTTTCTAAGATGAGCAGTTGGATATGAACGAAAGCAACTTTCAACCCAATTTCCATTTTTCATCTACTATAATTCCCATAGTTCAACAGATAAGGGTTATCAAAAACTGCAATCTCTGGGATCCTAGCATGCTTCACTGTGAGGGTTCTTCCCTTCTCTACTCCAGAAATGGACTGAATGTGGAAAATGAAAAAGAAGAATCTGATCTAACTTCAAAATCTTGATTTAGCAACTGGGTAGATTGCAGTTTCTTCCTTTAGGTTGGTATAAGTAGAAGGCAAGAACTATTATTTACATATCTAAAAGGAATAAGGATTAGGGTATAAACATAAACATATATTTTAACTTCACAATTGCCAGAAAGTATTTTTAACTTAATAAATAAGGATGCTAAGTTTAAAAAAAAATCTCAGGCTGGCGCCGCAGCTCACTAGGCTAATCCTCCGCCTTGCGGCGCCGGCACACCGGGTTCTAGTCCCGGTCGGGGCGCCGGATTCTGTCCCGGTTGCCCCTCTTCCAGGCCAGCTCTCTGCTGTGGCCAGGGAGTGCAGTGGAGGATGGCCCAAGTGCTTGGGCCCTGCACCCCATGGGAGACCAGGAGAAGCACCTGGCTCCTGCCATCGGATCAGCGCGGTGCGCCGACCGCAATACGCCGGCCGCGGCGCGCCAGCCACGGCGGCCATTGGAGGGTGAACCAACGGCAAAGGAAGACCTTTCTCTCTGTCTCTCTCTCTCACTATCCACTCTGCCTGTCAAAAAAAAAAAAACTCATGTTATCAAATAAAGGTAAAATTAAATATAGAAAACATTTTCCAGAATTGCATACTGTAGAGTTCAAATTTTATAATGTGGCAAAATGTGAATTTAATGGACTTGGTTTCCACCCTTTCAGTAAACAACCTTTAAAATCTGCTTTACTTTAGAACTAAAGAAACATGCTTATTTGCCTAATGATTCAGAACAGGAAGTACTAATATTACTGGCAGTTCTGCCTCCAAAGCTCAACCCTACATGTTTGTAACCATTTTCCCCCTCTACCACTGTGCTGCTCAAACTGAGCTAGCAAATATACTGTTACCCCTCTCTCAATTTTGGTACAACTGTTTACCTTGAGGTCTATTCGAGTTTTACATTAGCATAAACACAAAAACAGGAATATATAGTAAAACAGAAAGCAGAAGCTTCCTGCTTTCATAAATGGTTTCATATTGGGACATATTTACTCTTGTTATAAAGGAAAAAGCCTATAGACAAATTTTTAAAATTTAGCCTTATTTGAGGGATACAGATAATCCTGGCTACAAGTCAATCTGATCCGTTTGCACAATTTTCCAGAAGGAACTCCAGATAAAGCTTCTTAAAGAGGTATCTTTTTTTTTTTTTAATGTTATTTATTTGAAAGTCAGAGTTAGAGAGGTAGAGACAGATACAGAGAAGTCTTCCACTCACTGGTTCACTCCCCAAATGACCACAATGGCTAGAGCTGAGCCGATCTGAAGCCAGGAACCAGGAGCTTCTTCTGGGTCTCCCACGTGGGTGCAGGAGCCCAAGGACTCGGGCCAGCCTCTGCTGCTTTCCCAGGCACATTGGCAAGGAGATGGATAAGAAGTGGAGCAGCCAGGACTTTAACACACTACACCACAGTGCCAGCCCCAAGAGGTTATCATTTAAATAATGGTTTAAGGTATGGGGACCAGGGACCAGTGTTATGGCAAAGCAGGTTGAGAACCCGCCTAGCCTGTAACAACCAGCATCCCGTATGGGTGACACTTTGGGTCCCAGCCGCTCCACTTCTGATCCAGCTCCCTGCTGATGCGCCTGGGAGGGCAATGGGGAACTGACCAGGTCCTTGGACCCCTGTACCTGTGTGGGAGGCCCAGAGGAAGCTCCTGGCTCCTAGCTTTGATCTGGCCCGGCTTCGGCCATTGCGACCATTTGGGGAATGAACCAGCAGACGGAGGACCTCCCTCCCTTCCTCCCTCACTCTGTAACTCTGTCTTTCATTTAAGGGCATGGAAAGTCAAATGTTGGCTCACTGGCCCTACTTCTTCTGTAATATGAAAACTACTGCCCTCAAAACAAATTACTATTAAACTATGCATATCAAAGAAAACCAAAGCATAATAAAACCCATGGTGTATTTTGCAGTTCTAATTATACAGATCATTGATGAAATGAAGCAATGTGCCAAATTGAGGCAACAAGTATTATGTTAAAGTTTCTAGCTGTGTGACTCTGAGTTAATTGCTATTAATTTCAGTTTCCCCATCTGTAAAATAAGGCTAACCCCACCTATTTGAAAAAGTCTTCTTACTAATTAACTAATCAACAAAAGACTTCTTGGCACATAGTAGGTACTCAAATAGCTGTAGTGGTCAATGTATTTTGATTTTCTAGATTTGATTTCAGAACAATTAAGATGTGATGGGTAGTTACTCCATTCAAAGTAGGACAAAATATCTTAAATTATGTCTTCCACAATACAAAAAACTCACAAAATACAAGTTTGACAGATGGGTTTTGTGTAATACACTCAGATCCAAGCTTCCCTTCGAGTTAAGAGCATTAGTCACAGGCACTTGGCCAAGGGGATGGGAAAGAAACCTCAAGCAAACAATGAAGCGGCTCCCAAGATAAGTTGATTTTATGAAGCAGCTTTAGCATGACATAAATTTAAATGACTTTAGAGAAATAGCCTCATTCTAATAAAAAGGACTAAAATATCAGTTATGAACTTATTTTCTATCTAAACAAGATTATTCTCTTCAACACTATCCTAAAGGGCATATATTAGTACTTTAAAAAATTTGTGGGAAAATGTCATTAAAAGATAACTTTACTGTGCTGCAAAAAAATTTGAAGTCCATGCCATTTCATAACAAGCATTTTCCATGAACTTTTTAAGATTTATTTTTAAAGCTAGAGAGAAGGAGATACAAAGAGACAGCAGCAACTGCTGGTTCACTCCTGAAACACCTGCAACAGCCTGTGCTGGGCCAGGCCAAAGCCAAGAACCTGGAACTCAAGTTTTCCAAGTAGGTAACAAGGACAAAAGGACTTTAACCATCACCTGCAGTCTCTCAGGATGTCCATTAGCAGGAACTTGAATCAGGAGACCTAAGACTTGATCCCAGTAACTGATCTGGCATATGGCCCAAGTGGCATCTTAATTACTGAGCCAAACATCCATCCCTCCATAAAGTTTTGAAGACCCCTCATTTAATAATACTAACAAAAGCCTGACTGGCATTTCACATGGATATTTCATCAGATGTGATTCATTTGGTTTCTCAAATATATCCTATCAGTAAACAGTAATTAAAAATGTACCAAGAGCACACACTGAATTCATGGAATATAGTAAGAGATGTAAACTGTTAATTTGGGGGATCAGTTTCAGGGTGATGTCAATTTATCATATTAATGTCTGCATTAAAGCCTGAACATTATCAAGCAAATACATAAAAGATCACAATCAAGCAAACATCCTTGGCTGCAATGATTTGAGGAGAGCTTTTGCTAACTAACCAATACAAGCATGAATGCAAGGCACAGTCTACTTTTTTGCCACTCTGTACTTGTGTAACATATTTCCTGATATGTAAAGTATTCAATTTTAGATGAAAGCACTAACCCCAAATATTTATAACCACTAAAGTTCAGATCTGCAAATGAAAAATCATGTCACTGGTTTAATGCTTACTTTATTTACACAGAAAAGGTAGCAAGAGGTTAGTCCCATCTCTGTATGGTTCAATATGGTAGCCACAAGCCCCAATCAATATAAGATACTGAGCACTTGAAACAGTTACAATGATTACTTTTCACACTAAATTACTGATAACTGGTTTGATTATTGTAAAATTTAAATATGTCGAATAACCTAGGTATACAAATCTTCTTTTCCAACTATGAATTTTATCAACTCAATACACATCAAGTATTTCCAATGAAAACAAGGTCTGAATTGAGATGCTCTTGGGGCTAATGCTGTGGAGTAGCGGGTAAAGCCATGGCCTGCAGTGCTGGCATCCGATATGGGCGCCAGTTCGAGTCCCGGCTGCTCCACTTCCAGTCCAGCTTTCTGCTGTGGCTTGGGAAAGCAGTAGAAGATGGCCCAAGTCCTTGTGCCCCTGCATCCACATGGGAGACCCAGAAGAAGCTCCTGGATCCGATCAGCACAGCTCCAGCCACTGCGGCCAATTAGGGAGTAAACCAGTAGATGGAAGCTTTCTCTCTCTCTCTCTGCTGCTCCTTCTCTGTGTAATTCTGACTTTCAAATAAATAAATCTTAAAAAAGCTACATTTAAAAAAAAAAGAGATGCTCTTAAGTTTACAATACTTACCAGATTTTAAAATTTTAGTACCAAAAGAATGTCAAATATCTCATTAGTAAATTTTATACTGATTATATGTTGAGATGATATTTTGGGCAAACTGAGTTAGATAAAGTATTAATTGTACCTGCACTTTTTTTTTTTAAAGATTTTATTTATTTGAAAGGCAGAGTTAGAGAGAGACCGAGAGACAGAAAGTGAGATCTTCCATCTGCTGTCCACTCCCCAGCCAGAACAGCCAGAGCTGGGCTGACCTTAAGCCAGGAGCTTCTTCCAGGTCTCCACATGGATGCAGGCGCCCAAGCACTTAGGCCATCTTCTGATACTTTCTTAGGGTGTTAGCAGAGAGCTGGATCAGAAGTGGAGCAGCCAGGACTCAATTCAGCATCAGCATGCCACAGACAGTGGCTTTACCTACTAGGCTATAAAGCCATATGGCCACTAGAAAAATTAAAATGACAGATGTGACTCACATTTTTCTACTGGATAGCACTGGTCTCAACAACTCCAAATCCCTGCTCTGTTTACTATGACACACCACTAATCACATTTTAAATGAGAGAAGTCACCTCTCTAGGTCACAATCCAACAGAAAACAAAAGCACAAATGAGTATGCTATATAACTTCTCTTAAAATATTTCAAAGAAATGTAATGATTTGCTTTGTGTTAGAAGACCCAGATACAAATCTCATTACGCTATTGTGGTCTCTGGACACTTCTTTGTTTCTTCAGCTGTTAAAGAAAGGTGTCTGGGGCAGGTATCTGGCCAAGAGGTTAAGCTGCCCATAACCCCTATCTGGGTATAACACCTGGCTTTGCTCCCGATTCTACCTTCCTGTTAATGCAGACTCTGGGAGGCAGCAGCTTATGGATCAGGTAGTTGGGTCCCTGCCACCCACATGGGAAATCTGCATTGAATTCCTGGCTCCAATCTTTGCATTTGAGGAATCAATCAGCAGAGTAGAGGTCTCTCTCTCCCTTTCCAATTTTAAAGTAAATTTTAAAAAACTTTTAAAAAGGATGTTTGGGGGGACTGAATGAAGATCTGAAAGTGCAAAGCCACATTTATTGCCTACAATGGAATCTCAAGAAGTCTGATGCTCCCTTCATTCACTAGTCATCATTCATCATCACCATGTCGGGAAAGAGTCAATATTCAATTAGTACTTCTGAATAATGAGCATTTTTAATTTTAGCAAACAAAATTTTCTAAAGCAAATCAATGTGTGGTCAGATAAACTTTTTTTTTAAAGCACCTGCCATTCCTCCATCATGGCCTTTTTTTTTTTTTTTTAAAGATTTATTTTATTTATTTGAAAGAGTTACAGAAAGAGGCAGAGACAGAGAGAGAGGTCTTCCATCCGATAGTTCACTCCCCAGATGGCCACAACGGCCGGAGCTGCGCCAATCTGAAGCCAGGAGCCAGGAACTTCTGGGTCTCCCACACGGGTGCAGGGGCCCAAGCACTTGGGCCATCCTCTACTGCTTTCCCAGGCCATAGCAGAGAGCTGGATGGGAACAGGAGCAGCTCGGACTAGAACTGGCGCCCATATGGGATGCCGGCACTTCAGGCCAGGGCTTTAACCCACTGAGCCACAGCGCCGGTCCCCAGATATACCTTCAACCTTATAAAACATGTCAGAACGGCCTATAATTGTGCAGCTCAATGCTGGTACTCAACAGCCTTATGTAGCTATTTAAATTTAAATCAAAAAGAAATAGAAGGAAAAATGTTATTTGTCACTCTAGTCAATTTCAAGTGTGCAATATCCCTATGTAACTAGTAGATATTTGTACCATTAAAGATAGTTTTATTGGGCACTAACTCTGAAAAAGCAAAAAGCTGTATCAGTAACACTGACAGAAAAACTGCATGTAACACAGGATTAAGTATAGGCATTTAAAAATAATTTAGTAAAGAACTTGAGGATTCTCTATTTACATGGGAATTTTTAAAACCAAGGTACTAAATCCAACTTTGCTCAGAAACAATTGTTTCAAGAACAAACTACCAGAGTAACTGACACCATGAATTTCCCAGCATGTGAAAATGAAAAGGAATGTCGTTCCACACACACACTTCCATGTTTTAAATTATCTCCTGGGGCCAGTGCTGTGGTGCAGCAGGTTAACACCCTGGCCTGAATCCCATATGGGTGCTGGTTCGAGACTCCGCTGTTCCACCTCCTATCCAGCTCTCTGCTATGGCCTGGGGAAACAGTAGAAGATGGCCCAAGTCCTTGGGCCCCTGCATCCACGTGGGAGACCCAGAAGAAGCTCTTGGCTCCTGGCTTCAGATTGGCGTAGTTTCGGCTGTTGCAACCAATTGGGGAGTGAACCACTGGATGGAAAACCTCCCCCTCTCTCTCTGCCACCTCTTCTCTGTGTAAAAAAAAAGTTTGAAAATAAATAAAAAAAAATTACTTCCCAACAGGAATGAAAGCGCTTTCACTTAAATTAGCCATACCCTTTTAAGTAAGTAGATCATTAAGAAAATCCTGGAAAACATGATACATTTTAAACTTGGAAGTTATTCCTAAGGTAGACTGTAGCATAATTCCAAGCAATACTGCTAAGCCATACAGCATATCCCAAAGCAAAGCAAAATAACCATGGCAAGAACTCCTACCATTCAATAACACATTCCATGCCTGCTTTTATGGATAAAGAAAAAGGAACAGGGTGGGGATGTTTTTAATTGCAGATATAAAGAACCCAGGAATGCAGCAAAATGTGTCAGATGGCAGAAATATAACGTACCAACAATCAAGCACTGCAGACATTTAATATGTATCTTAGGATTTTTTCAGAATCTGCAGCTCTAGCAATATCGTGCGAGACAGTATCAGTCTAAAATCCTAAAAGAAAAAAAATTCCTTCACATTTAATGTTAAAATATTAACATTTATTTAATGTAGCTCTAAGCCTTGATGACAGATCCTTCAGTTGGCCAACATATTTCAGGGGTATAAGAAATAAATCCAATCGGGGCCGGCACTTGCCGGTTAAAGACTTGGCCTGAAGTGCTGTCATCCAGTATGAGCAACGGTTCGAGACCTGGCTGCTCCACTTCTGATCCAGCTCTCTGCTATGGCCTGGGAAAGCAGTAGAAGATGGCCCAAGTCCTTGGGTCCCTGCACCCATGTGGGAGACCGATAAGAAGCTCCTGGCTTCGGATTGGCGCAGCTCTGGCTGTTGCGGCCAACTGGGGAGTGAACCAACAGATGAAAGACCTCTCTCTGCCTCTCCTCTCTCTGTGTAACTCTTTCAAATAAATAAATAAATAAATCGTAAAAATAAATAAATTCATTCACTGTTCACCTTTTCAAGTTTCACAAGCTAACTCTATATTCTACCAGTTCTTAGGTGTTTCAGAAAGCTTCCTGTTGTTATTCATCAGACTGATAGAGAAGCTCAGAGGACTTTGACCACTTATGGTGTAGCAGGTTAAGCCTGCAGTGCCAGCATCCCATATGGGCTCTGGTTAGAGTCTCAGCTGCTCCACTTAGTATCCAGCCCCCTGCTAATGCATCTGGGAAAGCAGGATAAGATGGCCCAAGTGGTTGGTCCCCTGCACTCACTTGGGAGACCCGGTTAGAAGTTCCCGGCTCCTGGCCTGTGCCGCGGCTCACTAGGCTAATCCTTCGCCTGCGGCGCCGGCACACCGGGTTCTAGTCCCGGTCGGAGTGCCGGATTCTGTTCCAGTTGCCCCTCTTCCAGTCCAGCTCTCTGCTGTGGCCCAGGAGTGCAGTGGAGGATGGCCCAAGTGCTTGGGCCCTGCACCCGCATGGGAGACCAGGAGAAGCTCCTGGCTTTGGATCAGCACAACACGCAGGTTGCAGCACGCCAGTCGCAGCGGCCACTGTGGGGTGAACCAACGGCAAAAAGGAAGACCTTTCTCTCTGTCTCTCTCACTGTCCACTCTGCCTGTCAAAAAGAAAAAAAAAAAACCGGCTTCTGACAACTTTGGCATTTGTGGCCATTTGGGGTGTGAACCAGCGGATGAAAGCTCTCTCTGAAAATCTGCCTTTCAAATAAAAAATCAAAAAATAGCCCTTATTTTAAAAAGGGAAGGAATAAAAATATGAAGAGCTATATTATTAAAATTTAGTAATTTGAACTCTGTGCAATTAATCACTATCAACTGGAGTCTACAGTCATATTAGCTAAGCTTAAGTTTGAGCATGATACAGAACTCCAAAAAAATGAGTAATAGAATTTTTCAATTATACTTCTTAAGCTGCTTTGTACTTAAAATCTTCAAATTATTAAGAAAATGGCTTCACTCAAGTATTAACAGAACCTCAAAACCACACCTGTATCAAATCTGTCTTCAATCAATGACACAGTTGGATTCAATTTTGAGGATCACTCAACAATCCTCTCCTCTTTAATGGAAATGAAAAGTGATTACTCAAACCACCACTGGTCAGCAAGATTTACCAGTGGGCTATAGCTGTGCCATGTAAAATAAACAGCAGCCACACCAGCTTCTCTTGGGTTATCATTACAAACATTTGTCTGCAGAAAGATATTTCAGATGTACTTTAGTGCGAGGAAGAGCCTGGGTTTCCCCTTCTCATGCAAGAACAGTACTTTCCTAATCCTCCACACTCATTTACCACCCCTTTTTTAACAGAGGTAATCACAGTAATTAAACTTGGATGGAGCACAAAAAATAACTTTTTCCAAGCCCGTTCTGTCACACCTAACATGTGTTAACCTTTCATAAAACTGTTTTTATAGCCAAGGTATATTCCATTACTTTACATGAGTTTTGGGTGACTGAACAAAGCTGTACTACTTAACTTACTTAATGGGTTAAAGATTTAGCATTCTTTACATTTCAAACCTTAAAGGAAAATAATGTCTTGCTAGTGCAAGCAAATGTGATGCCTGTAAAGAAATATGTAATTATTTTACTCGTAGCCTGAATATTAACTGTTCTATTGACAAGACTCTTTCTTTTGTTACACCAATGGGGGAAAGTACATAAAACTTCCTTGCGTGGAAAAGTATCCCATAGGTTACCAGAACCAGTCTCATTTTAAACCACTGCATCCTCGGATTAGGAAGTGAGTCCTGCCGTAGATGGCCCTGGGGCAGGCTTCTTTAAGGGGACATACGGGAAGAAACCAAGTTAATTTATTATTCCTGATGAGAATCCAGGATTGGTGAACCAGGGACATCAGAAGCTCAAAAAGAGGCCTAATTCAGCGAAGCCCTTCAATGATCACCTGCCTAGGCTAGCCATTGGCAAGCTGCCCAAAGAGACAACCGTAAGAATGTTGCCTCCAGGGTAAGGCACTTACGGAAGAACTCTAGAATCTACCAAGAAGAAACGAGTTACAGACCAACTCAGGGCAGGTGTGTCCTTAACCCCGGGCCTCTGTTCCATTCCATGCGATCCTGTCGGAGGCACTCAAGCCACACATTTCACAACCACCGGATGGACTCCTGAGGACCGCCCCCCCCATAACCTCTAGGTAACACTTTGCTACGTTCTGAACTCAAAAGGATTTAAGAGCCACACCACCGCCAAAGAAATCAAGAAAGGAAAACCAAGCGAGTTCCCCAGGGACCTTGACCCCACGCACTCTAAGACTGACCGCGCCCTGAAAACTGCGTCCCCCCATTCTATTCCTTCAGTGACCTTCTGTTCCTACTGCCTCGGGGAAGGCAAGGGACAAGCCACGGCCGCCACCCCCACCCCCCGCCCCCGGAAAGGTGCCTTTCTCAGTTGAGAGCCGCAGAGGGAGGAAGAAAAAAAGGTTGCTCCTCCCCAACTCACCCGCCCCGCAACTCCCGGGTGCAGACACGATGGGGGGAAAGGGAAGAGATGGGCAGTGGAGGGTGACAGCCCTGCACTGGCCCAGGGGATGATGAGAATGCTTGCTCCGGCCGGAAGAAACTCGGGAGAATTCCCCTCTCCCACTCCCCTAGCCAAATGAATGAACTGAATAAAACGGGAAGGGGAGGGGGGATAACACGCGCAGTTCTTGCCTTCCAGGAAGCAAGACAGAAAGGCCCTCAGAGTCAGGCCTGGCTTGCCGGCCTTTACACCCCAACTCTCGTCCTTTCCACCCAAGCCCCATATCCTTTAACCCTTTAAGCTTTCCAAGATAGCGCCCCTTCCTCCTCCTACGCCAAACACCGACACCCCTCCCTTCCTGCTCCGGCCCAGACCGTAGCTTCTTCCTTCCTACCACCGTCACCACAGCCCGCAGCAGCCCAGATCTAGCCGCACCTGGAGATGCTCCTGAAAACGAATTGGAAGAATCTGGGCCATGGCGCTGTCGGGGGGTAGAGTCTCCTCCTGTCACTGGGGCTTCGGGGCAGTGGCTGCCCGGGCTCTCCGAAGGGAGAGGAGGAGAAGGGGAGGGGGGAGGCTGGGCTCGGCAGGATACTCTCCGGGGACGCAGGAAACTGGCAGGCAGACGAGAGAGCTCGGGTCGGGGGCGGAGGCTCCAGGGGCCAGGAGAGCCGCAATGGCGGAACCGGGCGCAGCGCAGACTCCGGAAACGGCTGAGCCCTGCGGAAGGATCCCGGCGACAAAACTCCGCCCCGTCACCTCACCCCCCCTCCGCCTTATGTACCCCTCCACGGAGCGCCGCGCCGCGGCCAGGCGCAGGGATTCGGGGCGCAGTGCGCTGGAGGCCTCGCTTCCTGATGCGACACCGGGGAAATAGAGGAACAGCAGGGACTACTTTTCTAGACTCATCACTTTCTCCAGGCTTCTGCTTTTCCCTCCCCCCCTTCCTTTTTTTTTTTTTTTTTTTTGCATTTTGCCACATCATGCGACTCGGGGCGACCTACGTCATTTCCGTAGGCGCTTTGGGTCCCACCCACGTACTTCCAGGTGCACGTGATGCTGGTAGGGAAGGGTCGGCTGACGCTGCCAGAATGGGGCGCAAGTTCTAGGAGAATGCGGCGTCTCCTGGGAGTGAGGTGCCCGTTGGGCCACCTTGAGGCGCGGCGGCTGCCGTTTCTTTGCCCCTGCGTCCCCTGTTTGGACCGCGTCCCTGGCGGAGAGGACGTGGCGTGGGCACACGGGACCAGCCGCCCGCCCGCCCGGGGACTCGGCGAAACGGCGCCGCCGCTGCGCTCGCCGGCAGCTGGCTGCAGCCCGCCTCCCCCGCCCGCCTTGAGGCGGTGGGCGGCTGCTCCCCGCCCGGGGAGGGGGCGCAGAGGCCGCGTCGGAAGCCCTCGCCGCCCTTGCGCGCTGCCTGCTGACGGGGGGCGACCCCGAGGCGCGCACTCCTGACTGGAAGCGGCGCTCGCGTCAGGTGTTCCTTAGGCCCAAGGACAGTGAGGGCCGAGTGTGAGATGCCTCAGGCTCGCCTGTTCTCGCCACTTCTGCGGACATTTTGGCGGACTCGGATCGGCCTAGCTTACTACTCCGTGTATGTGGTGCTAGAGAATCCTCATACATAACCCTGAAGGGTTCGAGCAGAACTGGAGCAGGACATTGTAGCCACGGCAAATACTTCGTCTCAAAGATTTAGCTAATTCCGCCCCGAGTGGTCGGTAAAACCTGAAGGTCCTCCCCGGAGGACGAGGATTAAGTGTTAGCCGCGTCTCTCGGAGCGATCGCCTCGCCCTTGCCTGGCAGGTTAGCAGAGGGGGACAGGAGCGCTTGGAAGCCCGAGCACCGTGTCTTCTGACAGCTTTAAGGTATCTGCGGCATTCATTATCGACTGACAACCGAAGTCTAAGCTGCAACAGTTCAGCCCCAGTACAATAAAGAAGAGTTTAGTCCCGTGCTTTCCATCTTTAAAGAGATGCGATTTTTCCCCCCTCAGAAAGACCTTGAGAAAAATACTCAAGTCCACGATAATTATTTGTTGTGCCCTTTTCGATTAAGGAACACACAGCCCTATCGGGTGCGGAATTTTTTGTGTGTGAAGCAGTTTTTGCCTAGAGTGAGAAATGTGCTTAATCATTTCAGTTGCTTTCGTGCTTTTCCCAAAATACTGCCTCCCATGCTGAGGCTAGAATCTGGCAGGTAACAGGGCAGCCAGAAATCGTTCTGCAAAGAATAAGCCTTTGCCACCATGTTGTAAGAGGGGCTTCCTATGCTTGAAAATTTTCCTCTTGTATTAAGCCAGATACTTGATTCTGCAGCATTTGAATAGCAGTCTCATTGTAGCTGCTTCAAACCCTTTTTGGAAAGAGACAAATTCTAAAAAATTCTAAAGGAGTTATTGTTTTATTACAGTACTGCAGATGCTTAATCAGGTTACATTTTCAATCTCAGTCTGAGATACAAGAGCTATATTATGAATGGGCCACCAATATTTAATTATTAGTAAATGTCTTGCATTTTCATACAAACCATGTAATTGTAAGTACATTTAGAATCCTAAAAGCAATTGATTGTAACTCAGATATTTGGTGTGGAATATCTACTGAAAAGTACACTTACGTTTTGTTAAAGTGAATGCTGAGTCATCATACACAAGTCTAATGAATGCATTATTTTAAGAAATCATTTAAGGAGAAGAAAAACAGATTGTGATATTCCAGATAATCTGTAACACTGCACACTTCAAATGAACAAATTAATTCTTTTCAAAAGAAAAGGTCCAAATGATAACCGTTTTTTTTAAAAATGCCTTTTAAACATCAGTAATTTGGTGGGATAACAAGCAGATTTATTTTCTGTTCTTTACAGCAGTATAGAGACAGGAGAAAGGCTGACAAAGCCCTGGTTTAGAAACCCCGAAGTCTGATGCACTAACAGTTCCCTGAGCAACTGAATGGCATTGTTCAGACAGTACCTTAAGTTAGAGGGGTGAACAGATAACCTGATAAGCCAGAAGACAAATTCGCTTCCCAAATTACTATGAATGAACAAACATCCTGGTTTTTGGATTTAGAAAATGTTTTAGTAAGGTCACCATGTTAGTAAAATAAATGGTCAAATTCATTTCAGTTTGAAGCTGTTTTTATCAGCGTGTTCATCAGCAGTAGGTCCCTCCCTTGAGTTGCAACAAGTGCGTTAACAAAAACTACATTGCTTGGTCTGTTATTTTGAGAAATGCTAGGTTCTCAAAACTGTACAAGAAACCTGTATTTTCATTGTATGATTTCTCTGTAGCTGTTCATCTTCAAGCAGCCCTGGCACTAAGGCCCTGCCTTTTAACTTGAGTTTGAACTAGCTCTACTGCAAAAGTCACAAAGCAAAACCATGTCTCAGATATTCAGAGATTAATTTTAAAGCAGAACTCTAATCCACTGTACCAAGTATTTACAACTCAGATTTAAATGAAACCAGGGGAGATATACTTTAGCATTACCCAAATTAGTTAACTGGTTTTACCATTTAAATAACAGCTTTGAAACATCTTAGCCCCCTAGGGCCACTGATAGGAATCCCAGCAGGTTTAGACTGTCTCTGTCTTTTCCAGCCAGAAAAAGAGCAGCAGCACATCAAATGCTAGGAAGAAAATGATTATCCCTTGGGTCTCTGGTATTAGTCAACATAGTGTGTCCACCGTACTTTAGCTCTGTACAAGGCACTGATTATAGGCAAAGCTCCCCCTGAAATATGAAAAAAATGAAACATTACAAAGAAAAATGTAATGGCTCTTATGTTTTTGTATGAAATGGATCCAAGCTTATCCCCTTAATGTCATTCACTGCTCAAACTTTTCCTAAAACGCCTATATTCATATAGATACAATTTATAATAAATATGGATGACAGTAAGATGTATGATAAGTCTTTTCTGGGTGTAAGCACTGAGCTTCATCCAAGTAAAAAGCCAAGACTAACCCTGTCTGTGGGGAGCAGCTCGGACTAGACTAAGTTACTGGAATTAAGACTTATTCTATGCATCTGCTCTCCTCTGTGGGGAGCAGCTCGGACTAGACTAAGTTACTGGAATTAAGACTTATTCTATGCATCTGCTCTCCTACAATATGGCGCTGGGAGAGGAGAAAACAGCTTCTACCCAGCTGCCTCCAGTTCAACCAATAAACTGTAGGACTTGCTCCTGATTGGAGAGCAGCGTACTCGGCATGTGGGCAGCCGAGTTAGGATTGGCGGAGGAGGACTATAAAGGAGGAGAGAGACAACATGCACCGGGAACATCTATGGGGAACATCTAGCTGAAGGAACACCTGTGCAGCCCCCGAGAGAACCGGCCGGCGGTGTGCCGCTCCCCTGCGGAAGTGGGGAATGCGGCCAGGGGGAACTGCCCTTCCACGGAGGTGGAAGGGATAGTAGCCAACCCGGGAAGAACCAGCAGCAAACCCGGGGAGGGCCGAGCAGACGAAAGAACAGCGCAGGGTCCTGTGTCGTTCCTCCACGAAGAGGGGGAGCGACACCTGTCCAGCTAGATTTCAACCTGGAATATTACATAGGCCCCTCCCAGGTTTTCTACAGGATAATTCAGATCTCAGCAAAGGAAGCGGGCCATGACCACCTTACCTTAAAAAGCTAATTCAGGAAAGCTGGCATAAATATAGTGATTCACAGAGCATTTTGCACAGAAAAATCCAGGATAATTTTAACCCTATTTATCAATAGCGAGTCAGATGCCCAATCTTCCATGACCAAATGCTAAAGTCATAAGCTTGGGAGGATAGAGTGAAGAAGCAATAATGGTGTTAAGAATGAATGTTATGGACTGGATTCTTTTTTAATATGCAGAATTATTTTCACCTACTAGATTACTGTCTCTGGTACATATCAAAGCATGACCCACAAACATATTCCCTCAGCAATTTTAAAGTGTTATCCCACTCTAAGCTACAGTAGTAGAAAACCTTTTATCTGCCAAAGGCCATATAAAATTATCAACTTTAAAATTAGCCTGCTATAGGTGTATTGAATTTTGAGTCCTAACTGCAGTTGCCTTGGCAGGGCCAGACCACATGATTTCCCCCAGCCTTGTACAGCAGGCTGGCCAGACGTTTCCCACTCCTGTCTAGGGATACTTCTGTCAGTACCAATGCACATTTGCAGTCTTATGAATGGTGGCAAACTGTCAGAATAGTTAAGGATCGAGATTTGGTCAAGTTTTAGTTAATAATAAAGTTTCAAGGAACCAAATTTATTCCTTCAGTAAACATTTTTCAGTATCTACAATGTAAAACTAAATACTCAAATCAGAAATTCTTTAATAGAAGACTGGAGGGGAAGATGAGGAAAGCTACTGTGAATCTTAAAAGTTCAGGTTCATCACAGTGGACAGTTTTACACAGTACTACAGATGTAGTTTAATCCAAGTATGTAACAAATCTAAGACACACTAGAAATTATTTTAAAAATACTCTACTGAGGATCAGCATTGTGGCGTGGCGGGTTAACTTGCTGCCTGCAATGCCAGCATCCCACATGGGCAACAATTTGAGTCCCAGCTGCTCCACTTCCTATCCAGCTCCTTGCTAATGTGCTTGGGAAAGCAGCAGAGGATTGATTGCCCAAGTGCTTGGGCCCCTGAATCCACGTGGGAGACCTGGAAGAAGCTCTTGGCTTCAGGCTGACCCAGCCCTGGCGGTTGTGTCCATTTAGGGAGTGAAACTACCAGATGGAAGACCTCTCTTTTCTTTCTCCCTCTCTCTCTCTAACTGCCTTTCAAATAAAAAATCTTTTAAAAAAGTCTTAATTGAGGATGGGTGATGGCAGAGTGGTTCGTATGTCAGTTGAGACGCCCACATTACATTCTGGAATGCCTGGATTGGAGACCTGGCTCTGCTCCCAATTCCTTACTAATGTGTACCTACCCTGGGAAGGCAGGAGTGATGGTGCAAGTACTTGGGTCCCTGCCACCCATGTAGGAAAACCAGATTGAATTCTGGTCTTCTGATTTTGGCCTGGTCGAGCCTCAGCTATTGAAGAGTGAACCAATGGGTTGGAAGATCCTTCCAATTAAATAAACAAACAGCCTTACTTCATACTGTCATGACTGATAAAAATAGATTACATAAAATAGGCCGGCGCTGTGGCTCACTTGGCTAATCCTCCGCCTGCGGCACCGGCACCCCAGGTTCTAGTCCCGCTTGGGGTGCCAGATTCTGCCCTGGTTGCTCCTTTTCCAGTCCAGCTCTCTGCTGTGGCCCGGGAAAGCAGTGGAGGATGGCCCAAGTGCTTGGGCCCTGCACCCCATGGGAGACCAGGAGGAAGCACCTGGCTCCTGGCTTCAGATCGACGCGGCACACCGGCAGTAGCAGCCATTTGGGGGGTGAACCAATAAAAGGAAGACCTTTCTCTCTATCTCACTGTCTAACTCTGCCTGTCCGGAAAAAAAAAAAAAAGTACATAAAATAAACCCAAAACCTGATTATTCCCTTCTCCTGGTTGCTCATATTCCAAATTACTGAGTTTAACATGCAGTATGTAACCATACAACTACTACTCATTCCATACATTCCAGTGATGAAAAATATGTAGCACTCAGTGTGCCTACCTCACATTTATTACATTTTTT
The DNA here is from genome assembly GCF_051225735.1 of Oryctolagus cuniculus. Classification (NCBI taxonomy): domain Eukaryota; kingdom Metazoa; phylum Chordata; class Mammalia; order Lagomorpha; family Leporidae; genus Oryctolagus; species Oryctolagus cuniculus. The sequence continues at coordinate 34,861,853 of NC_142883.1, read as the reverse complement.
ATTTTCTGAGCCAGCCCTGTGAGTACTGAGTCATTAAAAGTTTCTTTAGATTGGTCACCTGACCACTCAAATATAAAGCTTTCCACATGGTAAAAATAAAAACTAAATCTGATAGAGACAGTTTTTAATTCTCTGTATTTTAGTTACTAGTTATTTGAGCCTCTAGATCAAATGTGGAAATAAAATTTATACTCTTCTTCATTACTGAGGAAGGCTTAAAAATTCTTATTTAAAGGGAACTGGGGCCAGTGCTGTGGCATAGTGGGTAAAGCTGCTGCCTGCAGTGCCAGCATCCCAGCCGGTTCTAGTCCCAGCTGCTGCACTTCCAATCCAGCTCTTGCTATGGCTTGGGAAAGAGTAGAGGATGACCCAAGTCTGGGGCCTCTGCATCTGTGTGGGAGACCCAGAGGAAGCTCCTGGCTTTGGTTCAGCACAGCTCCAGCCATTGCAGTCAACTGGGGAGTGAACCAGCAGATAGAAGACCTCTCTTTCTCTCTGCCTCTCCTTCTCTTTCTGTGTAACTCTTTGAAATAAATAAATAAACCTTAAAAAAAAAAAACAAAACTAAATAGGGTAGCAGACTGGCACACAATGGCCACACACACTGGCAGCACACTATAAAAGGAAAACCCTAGCCCAAAGCCCAAGCTGACTCTCAGATTCTTCTGTGTGCAAGAATGAATGGCACTCAGATTCTTCTAATTTTGACCTACTTCACGTATAACCCAAGACAGACTGGACATTACAAAACCCTCCACCCCCCCAATAAAAATCCTTCTTGGGAGGGACACTGGGGCACAGCGGGTTGAGCTGCTGCTGAGGATGCCTACATCCCTAATGGGAGTACCTGGGGTCACTATGAAATGGAAATTCTTCTTATCAACACCATTGACACAATCATCCCAGGTGCAGTGATGTCATTCCCCTCTAACAAACTCATAAATCCCACAGTCCCAAATTCCATAGGTTGGCTTTTTTTTTTTTTTTTAAAGATTTATTTATTTGAGAGGTAGAGTTGCAGACAGAGGGAGAGACAGAAAGAAAAGTCTTCCTTCTGTTGGTTCACTCCACAAATGGCCACAAATGGCTGGAGCAAGGAGCTTCCTCCAGGCCTCTCAAGTGGGCTCAGGGGCCCAAGCACTTGGGCCATCTTCTACTGCCCTCCCAGGCCACAGCAGAGAGCTGGATTGGAAGAGGTGCAGCCGGGACTAGAACCAGCACTCATAAGGGATGCCAGGGCCGCAGGCGGAGGATTAACCTACTGCACCACAGCGCCAGCCCCATAGGTTGGCTTTCAATGCTTTCCATAATCATCTCAACCAACATTTTCACCTATTCTTCTAATATAGGAGTGTGCACCAAGTAAGCTGGACTGTTTGCCACCCCTCTCATACACTCTGTAGGCCTTCTAATTGTCTTGATCCAAGCTGTTCCTAGCACCCATTTCCTTATCAGAAATTCATCCTTCAGTGTTCTTCCTTACAATTTAATACCAACAAATAACTATAGAAAAGATTAGGGGAAAAATCATTTACAATCACTGTAATAAAACTGATTCAAGAATCAAGTGATGGGGGCTGGCGCTGTGGCATAGGTTAAGTCTCTGCTTGCAACCCCAGCATCCCATATGGACACTGGTTTGTGTCCCAGCTGCTGTGATCCAGCTTCCTGCTGATTCACCAGAGAAAGCAGTGGAAGACAGCACAAGTCCTTGGACCCCTGCACTCATGTGGGAGACAGGGAAGAAGCGCCTGGCTCCTGGCTTCGGATCAGCCCAGCTCCGTTGCAGCCATCTGGGGAGTGAACCAGTGGATGGAAGACCTTTCTCTCTCTCTCAAATAAATAAAATCTTTTTTAAAAAAAGTGATAAATCTAGAAGGTGATATTTTATGATAAACAGGATATAATACATAAAAAGCATCTCCCTTCCAAACTGCTTAAGAATTTTAAGAGTAACTAGGTTAAAGAAATTAGTAAAAAGAAAAAAGGGGGGCCAGAAATGTGGTAAAGCAGGTAAAACCGCTGCCTGCAGTGCTGGCATCCCAATGGGTGCTGGTTGGAGTCCTGGCTGCTCCATTTCCAATCCCATTCTTTGTTATGCCCTAGGAAAGCAGCAGAAGATGGCGTAAGGTCTTGGACCCCTGCCCTGGTATGTGAGATCCAGAAGAAGCTCCTGGATCCTGGCTTCAGACTGTCCTAGCTCCATCTGTTTCAGCCATTTGGGTAGTGAACCAGCAGATGGAAGACCTCTCTCTCCTTCTCTGCCTCTGCCTTTCAAATAAATAAACCAATCAAAAAAAAAAAAAAAAACCACTTTAAGTAATCAAAATTAGTTATCACCAATTAAGGGGCAAATACCACGGAGCTTGGCTGGTCCCGCAGCTTACTTGGCTAATCCCCCGCCTGCGGCACCGGCACCCGGGGGTTCTAGTCCCGGTTGGGGCACCAGATTCTGTCCCAGTTGCTCCTCTTCCAGTCCAGCTCTCTGCTGTAGCCCGGGAAGGCAGTGGAGGATGGCCCAAGTCCTTGGGCCCTGCACCCGCATGGGAGACCAGGAGAAGCATCCGGCTCCTGATTGGCGCAGCCCACCGGCCATAGTGGCCATTTGGGGGGTGAACCAACGGAAGAGGAAGACCTTTCTCTAACTCTGCCTGTCCAAAAAAAAAAAAAAAAAAAAAAAAAAAAGATGTGCTGGCTTAGGAAATACACTATATTCACTTGTGGAGTATTTCAGTCAAAAATGCATAATCCTGGACCAGCCTCGTGGCACAGAGTAAGCTACCACCTGGGATGCTGGATTTCCCACTCCACTCCCAATCCAGTTCTCTGCTGATTCACCTGGCAAAACAATGAAAGATGGCTCAAGTGCCTGGACCCCTATGACACATGTGGCAGACTCAGACTTCCAGGCTCTCAGTTTCATCCTGGCTCAGTCCCAGTCATTGCAGCCATTTGGGGAGTGAACCAACAGATGGAAGATGTCTCTCCCTCTCTTTGCAACTCTGCCCTTCAAATAAATACTTTCTAAAACAATGAGTAATTGTGAAGAAACGTGAGACGAAATTGAGGACATTCTAAAATAGCTCATTATTTTTTAAAATGTTAAGAGCTGTGAAAGGCTGAGGACCTTTTCCAGATTAAATACAATATATGATCCTTGACTGGATCCCAAACTGAAGAAAGAAAAATTCTATAAAAGACATTGGACAATTGATGATATCTAAGTATATACTGTAGATATAGAATGTGTGCTTAATATTTACTGAATCAGAAGAGCTTTCTTCAGTTCAAAAATCCACATACCTCCACCACTACATCTAAGAGAAGAGAAAAGAAGAGAAACTGACAGGGCTAAATGATTAATATGCTCTTACAGCATTTAGAGTACTAAAGATAAAAATGTAGAAATTAACAGTGTTGGAAAGGTCCTGAGGAACATGGATCACCTTCAACGACAAGCACATGGATTGGGGTCTGCATGTGACTTTTCACTCAAGGCTTCAAGTTTCTAGTTTTAAACATAAAACTGCTTAGATGCCAAAGGAATTAACTGGAAAAGTTAGTTTCCTACACAAAATTTAGGCTCTTTTAATTTTTACATAAAATATCTAAAACACACATTATACTGTGGTTTGAGTTTTAATGACACTAATAGCTTTATTTAACAAACATTGAGTGAATACTATGTGCAAAGCACTATGCTAGGTGCCATGAAAGATACAAAGATGAAAAAGACATAGTCCCTGCCCACAAGGAGCGTATAATCTAATGAGGGAGACAGACAAATACACAAATAACTAGAATACAAGGCAGTAAACAAGAGTAGGCAAGTGCTGAGTATGGCCTGAGTATGATACTAACTAGCCTCAAGATTCAAATTTGAAATACTGCTCAAGCAGTGTTGGCTGCTTTTAAAATCCCATCTTGAGATTGGCATTAACAGATGTTTAAATGGTCCTACCCAAGCAGCTGGAGGCGAGAAAGTAGGCCAGGTGGAGGGGCTGTTTGAAAGTACTGTCATATCCTACATACATGGTGCTGATACAGTATGTAGGTACAGCTAAAAAAGAACTTTTATATATATATATATCATCTGTCCTTTGGTTAATGGCTATAGCTACTGTTTTAAACAATATATTTTTATATAAAACAGAATTTGTATAATCCCAGAAAAATCAATTTAAGGATTAATATTCAGGAAAGAATCCTGCCATAGGCAATTTTATTTACTAATCAATTAAGTCATTTCTCTAAATATCTATAAAGCTCTGTAGCAATTAAATGGTTAGACATCTAAGTATTGCTGAGTAAAAACCTCTTATGTTCAGCCTTCTGGAGGAAATGGTCACATACCTGATATAACACTATTCTAATAGCAACAGGAAGGCCTTAAAGAGATTTAAGGAAAATAATTTTAATGCTTCAATGCAAATGGAATACACGCCGATTAAATACAATTCAGTGTTCTTTGAAAATATCTCAATGACAGCGTCTGATACCAGTTAAGGCCAGCAAGAGTGAAGAAAATATTACATGTATTGTCTTTCATTGGTTTCATGTATAATTGCCTGTGGCTATGGCAACTCAGTATTTTCTATGAAAATTCCATTTGTTGGTATTGATGAGCTTTGATTTGCTTTTAGCTTGCTGGCTACTAACATCTGCTGACCACTTCCTCTTCGTAGTGCTGTCTGAAATAATTGGCAAAGTAGAAGCACATTTCCTGGCTGCTTTTCCTACTTCCTGAATTGGAAACTGCTTATCCTGTTTCCTTCAGTGTGTCACTATGGTCTTGGGTCCTCTGCTGCTTTCTCTCAAGGAAACGAGCCCGTGCGTCTGATATGGATTTGTCGTCATTTCTTCTTTGCATTTTCTTTAGGACCTCTTTTGATATTCCATCTGAAAATGTTACAAATAATCCAATAAAACTTTAGTTTTGAGATGTAGTACTAGAAGTGTTCACAGAAAGAGATGCCTGACTTTTTCATGTTAATGAAAAATAATTAAGAATCAATTAAACTGTCCTGTCAAAAGAAATGATATAAGGCTAGCACTATGGTGTAGTGGGTAAAGCCGCAGCCTGTGGCGCAGGATCCAGCTCCCTAATGCACCTGGGAAAATCAATGGAAGATGGCCCAAGTCCTTGGGCCCCTGCATCCACATGGGAGACCTGGAAGAAGCTCCTGGCTTCTGGCTTTGCACTGGCCCAGCTCTGGCCATTGTGGCCATTTGGGGAGTGAACCAGAGGATGGAAGCTTTCTCCATCTCTCCCTTTCTCTTTCTCTGTAACTCTGCCTTTCAAATAAATAAATTAATTAAAAATGATACAGTTTATGATAAAAACATTAAGTGGGTAAAAGTCAGTAGGTTAGAAAAAACTGAACCTAATTCAAGCATGTAGGAAAGTGTTACAATCCTGCAACAAAACACCTAATGGTTACCACTTTTAAAGACTCTTCTGTGATTCTGGGCCCAAATTTCTTCACCATCCCCTTTCCCAATAATGTTAAATAAAATTAATATAATATGCTCCATCACTCAGCCTCAAAATGGTTTACTAAAGAGCTTTTTGTGTATGTGAACTGATAAGCTTTCTGTTCTAGTTCAATAAGACCACTATTATACCCCCCCACATCAGGATCTAACACTTCATGGAAAAAGGCTATTTCTCAGAAAAAATGATAATAGTTCACAAAAAATATGAACAAAATAAAAACAGTAAACACTAGCAGGAAACAACATGATATGGAAGTTAAGAGCAGAACAATGATTCACTCACCCTTAAGCTGCTTTACATTTTCCTTATTTGTCCATCTTCTTCTTGCATCTTCTCTCACTTCACGCCGTGCCACACTACTCAAATCATGAGCATTAAGTTCATGCAACTTGGGTAACAAGTCTCTCACCCACTCATAACGGATTGGACATACAATTCTTGCGTAGACTTTGGTGGTAACTAATACCTCATGAAAAATAATCCATTCAAGTTTGGTTTCCTGTTCATGAAGCTATACAAATAAATTCATTTAAAGAGGGTAACTCAATAATCTGCCCTACTCCACATTAGACCAACCACACAAAACCCTTCAAAATTGACTCCTATCTTCTTTAAACAGGAGGTATGGACAACTAATATTCTTAAGCACTATGTCATATAAAGATATGTGGGTTTAACCTCAAAGCAAAAAGTGTAAGACTTCCATTATTTATTCTAACACCTCTACACATGTCTTCCCTTTATTAAAAATACTTACTGCTGAGGAAGGATGAATGTGAACTGGGCTTCCACGCCCATCCATTGTGCAAAATGTTCTCCCAATAGATCTATAAACAGAAAACCAAATGATAAAAACCAGAACAATAAGACAAGTAAGCAAAGCACTAAGTCCAGTAATGAAATATGTTCCATTACAAAGAACAATATAAAGCAGAGATTTAAATTTATATCACTATAACATTTCTACCAGTTCTTAGAAGTTAAATAGTTATTTCAGTTAAGTATAAGCATTTCTGGTTAATAAGTAGTAACAATACTATGTTTGAGCTTTAGAGTTTCCAAAATGCTTTCACAGCAAAGCCTTAAAAATAAAACAAAACAAAAAACTAACTTTTGAGAGGCAGGCACTTTCACTAAAAGGTTAAAATCGAGACTTAATAGGGTCAGTGCTATGGCCTTATAGTAAGCTAAGCCTCTACCTGTGGCGCCAGCATCCCATATGGGCACCATAAGCAGAGAGCTGGATTGGAAGAGGAGCGTCGGAGACATAAACTCAGATGCCTGAAGCGCCGGTGTCCCATACAGGCGCTGGTTCTAGTCCCAGCTGCTCCACTTCCAGTCCAGTTCTCTGCTATGGCCTGAGAAAGCAGTGGAAGATGGCCCAAGTGCTTGGGCCCCTGCAACCACATGGGAGACCTGGAAGAAGCTCTTAGTTCCTGGCTTTGGATCAGCCTAGCTCCATGTGGCCATCTGGGGAGTGAACCAGCAGATAGAAGATTTTTCTCTAGGGCCAGCACCATGGCTCACTTGGTTAATCCTCCGCCTGTGGTGCGGGCATCCCATTTGGACGCCAGGTTCTAATCCTGGTTGTTCCTCTTCCAGGCCAGCTCTCTCCTGTGGCTCAGGAGTGCAGTGGAGGATGGCCCAGGTGCTTGGGCCCTGCACCCGCATGGGAGACCAGGAGGAAGCACCTGGCTCCTGGCTTCAGATCGGCACAGCCCTGGCCGTGGCGGCCATTTGGGGAGTGAACAAACGGAGAGACCTTTCTCTCTCTCTCTCTAAAAATAAAATTAAAAAAAAAAAAAAAAAAGGAAAGAAAACTTAAAAAAAAAAAGACTTTTCTCTCTGTCTCTCTCTCTCTATAACTCTGCCTCTCAAATAAATAAATAAAATCCTAAAAAAAAAAAATTGAGACTTAGACAGCTAGCCTTCTCAAGATCAAAGAGCTGACACTTGGTGAAACCAAGCCCTAAACATAGGTCCTCTGTTTTGTTTTTTTTTTTTAAAGATTTATTTATTTGAAAGTAAGAGTTGCACAGGAAGAGGAGAGGCAGAGAGAGAGAGAGAGAGACAGAGACAGAGAGAGAGGTCTTCCATCCGATAGTTCACTCCCCAGATGGCCACCACAGCCAGAGCTGCGCCGATCCGAAGCCAGGAGCCAGGAGCTTCTTCCGGATTCTCCCACATGGGTGCAAGGGCACAAGGACTTGGGCCATCTTCTACTGCTTTCCCAAGCCACAGCAGAAAGCTGGAAGTGGAGCAGCCGGGACTAGAACCAGCGCCCATATGGGATGCCGGCACTTCAGGTCAGGGGCTTTAACCTGCTGCGCCACAGTACTGGCCCCAGGTCCTCTGGTTTAACTACAGTCTTCTTTTTATTATATTATGCTATATCACTTTTTAAAGGGATGAATGATTTTCCACTATTCTAAAATCTAACAATTAGAAATTTTCATCTATTTTCTAATTCATGTCCCTGACTTCAAATTTTTATCTTTTATACCTCTCTATGTAATGTCATTCCAAACACTTGTCAAAACAGTAAGCCTAGGGGTCAGCATTGTGGCATGGTGGATACAGCCACTGCCTGTGATGCTGACATCCCATATGAGTGCTGGTTCACGTCCCAGCTGTTCCACTTCTAATCCAGATCCCTCTTCATGGCCTAGGAAAAGCAGCAGAGGATGGCTCACATTCTCGGGCCTTTGCCACCTAAGTGGGAGGCTCAGATGAAGCTCCTGGCTTCAGCCTGGCCCAGCTCTGGCTGCTGCAGCCACCTGAGAAGTGAACCAGCAAATAAGGATTCTCTCTCTCTGTCTCACTTTCTCTCTAACTCTTTCAAATTAATAAATAAATCTTAAAAAAAAAAGTCTATTCAATTGTTACCTCAATTGATTTCCTATAATACTTGATATATGTAGGCTTTAGTACAATCTTGAAATCCAAGTTTTTTCATAATATGTTTTTCGTGAACTTTTTGAAGACCTCAGGTATGCATGTATGTTCTTTTTATAGCTCAGATCTGATTGCACTATTTACTTGTATCCTTTACTAGACTTATATCAAAAATAAGGTCAGAACTCACATCTCTACCTTTCAATCTTCAGTACATGCCCAGTGTTTAGCACATATCAGATAACAAAAATATATTGTATTTTTTAGATTCTGAAAAGTGACTAGTACAAAAAATGTTTTTACTGGAACCATTTGAGAGTAAGATACCAACCCAATACACCATCATGATGAAACTCTGAAATTCTAACCAAACAGAGGTCACTCTTATTTTCTGCCTTTCAATATCTCTAATTCTGCTCACTGTTATCCTTAATCTCCTTAGTTATGTGATCACTTCCTGGGCATTTCCCATCACCACCACTGTTACCCCTTTCCAGAAATGCCCTTCTTAGACTCTGACACCCCACAGAAAACAATCCCTCCCCACCCTGTCTGAACTCTGATGCTCTAAGCCAAGATAAGCTTTCTGAGAGTGCTATTTCAACCTGTTTGGCTTTCACACTCCAGAAAAGGCAACAGTTTTTCAAGAAAACCTTTGTCAGGTGCCTCAAGTGATGATAACCAGTGCTAGAGAGCTGCCCCACATACATTCCCTCCTGCCCTGCTTGAGGTGCAACACCCTATTCCTGGCCACTGCAGTTCCTCTGATTCCATCATCAGTACAGAGCTTAAATCAAACCTTCAGTCTTTAATACTAACATTAAATGGTTCAATACTATAATCAGACACAGTCATACTTCTTGATTTATCTCTCTAGCTCATGCTGCTTACCTTCGAGCTACATTTTTGAAATAGCCTGCACAAAGACATCTTCGTAGCACTTCATGTTTAGGGCCTTCAAAGGTCTCTCTTGGGAAATCACTTTGCTGTAGAAAGAATGTATGTACAGTGGTAAGCCTCAAAAAACAATTTATAGTAATCTCATTTTGAAAAACTAAAATTTTATGGCCAGGGCTATGGTATGATGGTTTAAGCTCCTACCTGCAGCACCAACATCCCATATGGGCGCTGACTCAAGTCCTGGCTGCTCCACTTCCGATGCAGCTCCCTGCTAATGAGCCTGGGAAAGCAAGGAAGGATGGCCCAAGTGCTTGGACCCTTGCACCCACATGGGAGACCCGGAAAAAGTGCCTGGCTCCTGGCTTTGGCCTGGCCCAGCCCTGGTCATTGTGGCCATTTGGAGAATTAACCAAAATATGGAAGACCTCTCTCTTCTCTTCCCTTCTCTCTCTCTCTCTCTCTCTCTCCCCCCCTCTTTCTCCAACTCTGCCTTTCAAATAAATAAAATAAATCTTTAAAAAAATGAAAATTTCTACACTTTGCTTGCCAATATGAAGGAAGAGAGATCAGATTTACTCTATGACCTAACACAACCAAAATATGGACCAAATATATAAAATAATGCAAATATGCAAAATAATGATTTCTAAAATAGTGTTATCAGGCAACAAAGAACAGTGACCCATTAGAGAAAGAAAATAAATGAAGTAAACTTAACAACTTGCCCAGTTTACAGCTTTGAGAGAGATTCCAGAGAAAAGCAGCAGCAAGTGAAACCCAAATGGAATAGAGCAAACTTCCTGAGATAAAAAGTTAGGAAGGAAGGGAACTGCAGGGAAGACTCTGGAGATGTGCACAAGGTCCCCTTCAAATGTGCAGATGGGTACTGATTAGCATATGAGTGTGAGGGGCCACTAGCCCAGGAAGTAACCTCCCCAAAGGTTAAGAGGTAACAGTACTTGGCATTCAACACAAAGGGCTAGGAAGGGTGCTTGCTTCTATAAGCCAGACTGGAATACTTCATTGGCTACATGGTTTTTTGGAATCCATTAAAAAATTATCAAGCATGCCAATAAACAGGAAAATACAACCCATGATGAGGACATAAAATTCAACTCAGAAACAGTGCATGTTAAATGTATTTATATTCTGTGTACATTACAACTGGATTGCATTTGTTCAAAAAGTTCAGAAAAAACATGGAAAACTTAAAAGAAAAAATTTTAACACTTTTATCTAACATCTAGAGATGAAAACAATAACATCTGAGATGAAAAATGTACTTGATGAGATTAAAGTCAAATCAGACCCTGCAGAGGAAAAGATTACTATGCTGGAAGACAAAACAGGTAACATTCAAAATGAAACAGAGAGAAAAAGAATCAAAGACAAACATACAAAGTAGGGAAAGAAGGTAGTGGGGAATTTTTGTTTAATAGAGAGGTTCAGTATGGGATGCTGAAAATTTTCTAGAAATGGATAGCAGTAAGGGTTGTAGAACAGTATAAATACACTTAAAGCTGCTGACCTATGTACTGAAAAAATGGTACACTTTGTGCCATGAATATTTTACAATAAGAAAAATCAGTTAATATAAATAGAGGCTGGCGCCGTGGCTCAATAGGCTAATCCTCCGCCTGGCAGCGCTGGCACACCGGGTTTTAGTCCCAGTCGGGGCGCCGGATTCTGTCCTGGTTGCCCCTCTTCCAGGCCAGCTCTCTGCTATGGCCTGGGAGTGCAGTGGAGGATGGCCCAAGTGCTTGGGCCCTGCACCTGCATGGGAGACCAGGAGAAGCACCTGGCTCCTGGCTTCGGATCAGTGCAATGTGCCAGCAGCAGCGGCCATTGGAGGGTGAACCAACGGCAAAAGGAAGACCTTTCTCTCTGTCTCTCTCTCTCACACTATCCACTCTGCCTGTCAAAAAAAAAAAAAAAAATATATATATATATATAAATAGAAATGCTAATTGCAATTATGCTGAGTAAAAGAAGTCAGACGCTCCCCCACTCCAAATACATATTGTATGATTCCAAGTATATAAAATCCTAGGGAATGCAAACTTATGTATAGGGACAGAAGGCATATCAGTGGTTGCCTGGGTAAGGGCAGAGGGCCTGGGAAAGGAGATGGATGGATTACAAAAGGGGGTGGAAGGGGCTGGCAGGTAAAGCTGCCACCTGCAGAGCCAGCTTCCCATATAGGCGCTGGTTCGAGTCCTAGCTGCTCCACTTCTGATCCAGCTCTCGGCTATGGCCTGGGAAAGCAGTAGAAAATGGCCCAAGTCCTTGGACCCCTGCACCCCTGCACCAGAAGAAGTTCCTGGCTCCTGGCTTCAGATCCACGCAGCTCCAGCCAATTAAGGAGTGAACCAAAGGATGGAAGACCTCTCTCTCTCCCTCTGCCTCTCCTTCTCTCTCTGTGTAACTCTTTCAAATAAATAAATAAATCTTTAAAAAGAAACACAAGGGGATGGAAGGTGATGGATATGTTCACATTATCTTGATTGTGGTAATCATTCATGGGTTTACACAGATGTCAAAATCAGACTGTACAATTTAAATATTTGCAGCTTACTGAATGTCAACTTTAGCTAAGGGTTTTTTGTTTGTTTGTTTGTTTTTAATGTTTACTACTTGAAGAGAAGGAAGAGCAACCAAGAGAGTAATTGAGAAACAGAAAGACCTTCCATCCATTGGTTCACTCCCCAACAGCTAGGACTGGGCCAGGCCAAACCCAGGAGCACAGAACTCTATCCTGCTCTCCTACGTGGGTGGCAAGGGTCCAAGAACTTCAGTCATGATCTGCTGCTTCCCAGGATGCATTAGCTGGGAGATGGATCAGAAGCAGGGTAGGCAGGATTCAAACTGGCACTTTAATAGGGGACGTGGGCACCTCAGGTGATAACTCACTGCCCATAATGCCACCCCAAATAAAGCTATTTTAAGAATCTTCATTTCTGAAGATGAAATTCCTTTATTACTGGGGCTGGCATGGTGGCAAAGAGGGTAAAGCTGTCATCTGCAATGCCAGCATCCCATATGGGCGCCAGTTTGTGTCCCAGCTGCTCTACTTCCAGTCTAGCTCCCTGCTAAAGGCCTGGGAAAAACATCAGAAGATGGCCCAAGTTCGTGGGCCCCTGGAACCCATGTAAGAGACTTGGATGAAGCTCCTGGCTCCTGGCTTTGGCTTGGCCCAGCCCTGGCTGCTGTGGGGCTGTAACTCTGACTTTCAAATAAACAGATGAATCTTTAAAAACAAAATTCCTTTATTATTACTATTATCTGAGAGATGGTTATCAGTAGAATAAAGTAGAAAGGGAGGGTGGTAGAGTAAAAGGAGGCGTAAGAAGTAAATGAACATCAATGAAAATTCAATATGAGATATATAGGTCCAAAATGCTACTGAAGGGAAAAACCATGATTACAATCACCTGTTTAAGCTTCCTGATTAGTTCCCGAAGTTGAGCCTCCACACGAAATGCAGAAAATAAGCACCTCCAATGAATCCAATGCTTCTGGCACCACGAAGCTGGGGCTCCACTGCAAAACAAAAAAACTATTATCTTGAAAATGTCTTCTGAAGTGAAACACAGCTTAACATTCTCATTTCTACTACAGACATAAAAACCCATTAGCTAATATCAACTCTCTTATAAGATCTGTCCAATCCCCAAAAAAGCATATTAGTAAATTTGAAAAACCAATTAATGTAGGGGCCTCTGTTTATATGAAAAAATAATTTGTAAATGGATTTCTTTGTAAACACATATTTAAATATTACTTTCCCATCTAAGCTACCTATATAGAAGCAAAATTTTATAATCAAGGTCATTTTCAGGAAAGGTTTGGGAGAGAAGAAAGAAGACAATCAATATTATATAATACATGCTTACTAAGTTAACAATAGTCACCTGAAAGATAATTTCCCTGATGTTCAAAATACCAAGGTGAACATTATCCTCATTGAATCTTTCTGTCTAAAGTCGCAAAGTACACATTACAGTTATATATCAAAAAGGACTACTTCACATACCTTGATTTGCATTGTTCAAAGATGACAGCCAAAGTTGCAAAGTCATTAAATCCTCCAGCCTTAGCTGCCAATTCTCGATGTCTCTGCTCTGCTTCTTTCTGGTACTCTGGATCAACTAAAAGAATTGGAGAAGCAATATAGTTCAAGTTTATATTAAGTGCCCATATTTCACTTTACTTTTTCAAGCTCATTAAAATAAAATCTGCCTCACTTACTGGGGTGGAATAAAACAGAACTACATTAATTCTTCTTGTGGTGGCGGGGAGGACAGGAACTTTGTTTCCAACTTTTCTTTGGCCATATTTTGTAGATTTTTATCAGAACAGCAACATTACTTCTCCCAATACATTTACTTTGACTCTAAAATAGTATTTAGAATTTACTTTTCAAATTAGTTTTTTTAATTTTAAGAGTAATCTATGCTCATAGTAAAATATACATAATGTTATAAAGAGACAAAAGGCAGAGAGACAGAACCAGAGAGGTCTCCCATCTGCTGGTACACTCCTCAAATGCCTGCAACAGCCAGGGTAGACCAGGCTGAAGGCAAGAGATGGGAAGTCAATCAGATCTCCCATTTGGGTGACAGAGACCTAAGTACTTGAACCATCACCAGCAGCTTCCCAAGGTGTGCATTAGCAGAAAACTAGAATCTGGGCATTATGATATGGGATGTGTGTGTCCCAACCAGGTAAGTTTTAACCACTGTGCCAAATGTCCGTCCCATGAAATAATCATTTTTAAGGAGAGCTGAGACTCCAATCCAGAACTCAAACCCAACCACTTTACTATGGCATGCAGGCCTCTAAGTTGGTATCTTAATCCCTATGTCAAATGCCTACCCCATATGCCTTTCTTCGTGAAATATCTGTTTTTGTTTTTGTTTTGACAGGCAGAGTGGACAGTGAGAGAGTGAGAGAAAGAGAGAAAGACCTTTCTGTCTTCCTTTTCCGTTGGTTAACCCCCGCAATGGCCACCCCGGCCGGCGCACCGCGCTGATCTGAAGCCAGGAGCCAGGCGCTTCTCCTGGTCTCCCATGCGAGTGCAGGGCCCAAGGACTTGAGCCATCCTCCACTGCACTCCCAGGCCACAGCAGAGAGTTGGACAGGAAGAGGAGCGACTGGGACAGAATCCGGTGCCCCAACCGGGACTAGAACCTGGTGTGCCGGCGCCGCAGGTGGAGGATTAGCCTATTGAGCCGCAGTGCTGGCCAATCTGTTTTAAACAATTGTCTATTTTGAATTTTTAAAAAAACAAATTAATTCATCCTTTCTTCTGCCAGCCCAAATCTACTGTTTAACCCTTCTAGTGAAGTTTTCATTTTGTTTACTTAACTCCAGTGGTCAATTGATGATTGATCAGAGGTTATAACTAAGCATCTTAAGCCAATGGCATTTTCTCTCTTTCAAACAAATAAATTTAATAAACCAAAATAATTAAAAAACCCAATTAATTAAAACTGGCAAACATCCCAGAGTAAATTCAGGTTAAATATAGGAAAGTCTAAACTCGTGTCACACAGTTGTTACAATATTAGCAAGTTTATCTTCTGACTAAATGACAGTTTGATTATCCATCTTTACTTTCCCAGAACAGTCATTTTAGTTTATTAATTGTCCTCAGGTAAGATTCCATTATTAGTTTTATATCATGCAAATAGGTAGACGCCACTGAGGCAAAAACTAAAAATAAGAAGCTGAAGCAGCAAAAAAAGGCTATGTCAGCTGCACTGCTGGTGGTATATTTTTCTACATAGCAATCAATCAGAAAACAACTACTACAAAGAAAGTGTTTCAATAGTAACAGTCTTCAAAGATAAAGCACAGGAATAAGACTATCAACAGATATATATATATATATATACATATATGTTTTGTTTATCAAAAAAGATCACAATTATAACATTTAAAACAAAAACTTTATAACCAACCCAGTGTTATTTTAAATTTGTTTCATTTTAGGATAATGCTGTTTAGCAGAAAAAAACTGCTCTCTCTCTCTACTATCTGACTTACAAAGCAACAGCAATACTAGCAGCAAATACTACTGAAAAAGAGGTTATTGTTATTACATTGAAAGAATCCTCATTTTGTTTTTAAAATCTTAATTCATTTTTCTGATCTGAGAATATCAGCCAGGTAAAAAAGTAAGTAACAAATTCGGTGACCTATAATGACTAAGATTCAAGTCAGAAAGGATCACTTAACCTACAAAGGCTGTACATGTACTTTGAGGCAGGACAGCTACCGCACACTTTGGGTGTAACAAGATCTCAGGAAGTCACATGCTCAAAAACTGAAGATGCATCTTGCAGCAGCAAGTTCGTGATGACTCAGGTTTAAAGGCCTAGGTCACTTATGTATATATTAGGAGTATCTTAGAGAATAAATAAGACACTCATGGAAGTTACTGCCTCTAGGAATCAGACTTAGGGCACATTTAGGAAACATTTACTTTTCACTTAAGTCATTTTATATTGTTTGAATTTTTAAAAAAGATTTATTTATTATTTGAAAGGCAGAGTTACAGAGGGGCAGAGAGAGAGAGAGAGAGAGAGAGAGTCATTTCATCCACTGGTTTACTCCCCAGTGGCTGCAACAGCTGGAGCTAGGCCAACTGGAAGCCAGGAGCCAGGAGTTTCTTCCGGGTCTCCCACGAGGGTACAAGGGCCCAAGTACTTGAGCCATCTTCTACTACTTCCCCAGGCCATAGTAGAGAGCTGGATCAAAGAGGAGCAGCCAGAATTGAACTAGCTATATGGGATGCTGGGGTCAGCCCTCTATATTGTTTGAATTCTTAACTATACACATATATTGGGAATGGTGGTATGAAAATTTAGATGAAACTTCTCTTCCAGAGACAAACATATTAAATTAGAACAGGCAGGTGTTGTAGCACAACAGGTTAAGCAACTGCTTGGGATGCCTGCATTCTACACCAAAGTGCCAGTTCAGTCCTGAATACTTTGCTTCCTATTCAGATTTCTGCTAATGCATCCTACTGTAACAGACCCAGATGGAGTTTTGGGTTCCAGGCTTTGGCCTGGTCCAGCCCTTACTGTTGCAGGCATTTGGAGAATGAAATAGTGGATGGAAGATCTCTCTCTCCCTCTTTTTGTCTCTCCCGTCTTCCCTCCCTCCTTTCATCTCTTTGACTTTCAAGTAGTTGAAAACTAAATAAATATGTTTTAAAAAATAGGAAAAACGACCAGACACAATCATTGAAAGTCTTTAGACACTGATCAAAGGACTTAAAACAAATCAATGGAATTCAGTAAGAGTGAGAGGGATCCCATCCCCCTATAGCTGTGTGTGGAAGAGCTTGGCAGCCTGACAGTAGCATCTTTTACTTTACTCCTAGTTCCTACTCTGTAGGAAGATTAGGGCAGAAGAGCTAAGGAAGAGGCAAGAGTGCAGTCCTTGATTCCCTCACATGTCCAGATTTGTCCCTTATTTGTCTGCAGCCCATTAACATCCAGAGATCACGTCTCATTAGGCTTTTTACTAAAGATGTACTGGTAGACATAGCACTATTGCCCACCTAACAACTCCCTAACCCCGAACTTCTGCTCCACAGGCAGAACCCAGGTAGCGCAGCAGTGAGGAGTAGACCACCAGCCACTGCTTCATAACACAAAGGTCATTCCCAGAGGAGGATGGAGACAACCACTGTCAAAGACTGTTAATATTTTGTCTCCACTGAAGTGCCTGTTTTATCTGGATCAGGCTGTAGGGCAATCTATACCCACAAAACTGTCAAAACAAAACAAATAAACAAAAAAACACAGTAGAGCAATCAGCTAGTAATCAGGGGAAACTAACAGCTTGACGGGACACCAAGAGAGGCATACCAGTCAAAAATTTAAGAGAGGTAAGTGAAGAAGACAGAGAAGCCTGCTAAAACCTAGTGTTATGAATGACTGTGCACAGGCCCAAAGTTCTTCTGAGGAGTGAAGAATGTATGAAGCTCTGTTCCTTGCCTCAACACAGGACAAACTCATAAACTTCTTCAATCAAGAAAGTAGGCTCCCACCAACACATCACAGATCCAAAGGTAAAAAATGAAAACATCACTAGCTCAAGATGCTTAGTTATAACCTTTGACCAATCATCATGTCACCACTGGAGTTGAGCGGTAAGCAAAATGAAAACTTCACTAAAAAGGTTAAATAGTAGAAAGGATTACTGAATTTTTTAAGGCAAAACATGGGTAATAGATATTTTTAAAGATTTTTATTTATTTGAAAGGTACAATTACAGATAAAGAAGAGACTGGGAGAGACAGAGAGAGACAGAGATCTTCCACCCACTGGTTTACTCCTATATGGTCACAATGGCCCTGGCTGGGCCAGGCCAAAGGCAGAAGCCTGGAGCTTCTTCTGGGTCTTCTGTGTGTGTGTAGGGGCTCAAGCACTTGGGCCATCTTCTGCTGCTTTCTCAGGCACATTAGCAGAGAGCTGAATTAGAAGTGGAGCAGTAGGTTCTTGAACTGGCGCACATAAGGAATACAGGCATCGCAGGCAGAGGCTTGATCTGCTACGCTACAACACTGGTCCTTGACAACATATTTTAACAAATATTTCATTAAGAAAGACAGAGAGGGCTGGGCATTTGGCATAGGAGTTAAGATGCCAACTGGGAGGTCTGTGTCCTGTATCAGAGTGCCTGGATTCAAGTCCGGCTCTGCTCCCGATTCCGGCTTCCTCCTACCCACATGATAGATCGGGACTGAGTTCCCTGATCCCAGCTTCAGCCAAAGCTGGACCTGGCCCAGTCCCAGCCATCACAGGCATGCCAAGGAGTGACCCAGCAGATGGTAGCTCTGTGCCTTTCTGTTTCAAATAAGTAAAATTAAATGAAAAAATTCTAAAAGATAAATGGCCAATAAACACATGAAAAAGTTGTTCAACATGCTTATTCATTGGGAAAATAAAAATTAAAACCACAAAGAGGTTTAAAATAGAATGAAAATGACTGGCAATACCAAATATTGAGGACACGTGCAAGCTGTACTCTCAAAGACTGATGATAGGGTTTTTTTTAAAAATTATTATTATTATTTTGACAGGCAGAGTGGACAGTGAGAGAGAGAGAGAGACAGAGAGAAAGGTCTTCCTTCCGTTGGTTCACCCTCCAATGGCCACCGCGGCCAGTGCATCATGCTGATCCGATGCCAGGAGCCAGATGCTTCTCATGGTCTCCCATGCGGGTACAGGGGCCCAAGGACTTGGGCCATCCTCCATTGCATTCCCAGGCCACAGCAGAGAGCTGGCCTGGAAGAGGGGCAACCGGGACGGAATCTGGCGCCCCAACTGGGACTAGAACCTGGGGTGCTGGCGCCGCAGGTGGAGGATTAGCCTAGTGAGCCGTGGTGCCGGCCATGATGGTAGGGTTTTAAAATGGTACAACCACTATGGGAAAAGTTGGCAAGTTTCTTAAACATATACCTACCCAATAGCATAGCAATTTCTTTGCTAAATTTACCGTATCTAAAAATGAAAATATATATCTATAAAAGACATACACAAGAATATTCCAAATAACTTTACTTGTAAATAACACTATAAATAAGAAAAAATCCAATATGCACCAACAGGATGCTACATAGACCAAGTGTAGCATATTCGTACAATGGAATGCTATGCTACTCAACCATAGAAAGAACACAGCACTAATACATACCACAGGATGAATTCATCTCACGTACATTATGTTGGCCAAAAGTGGCCAAATAGAGAAAAATACATATTGTATATTTCTTATTTATAAGAAGTTTCAGGAGAGGGAAAACTAAACTGAAAACAAAACAAAACAGAAAAATTGCTAACTGGAGGTAGGTGCAGTGACATATGATTGAGGAACCATCCTCAATCCTAAAGAGAACAATCTAGAGCAATAAAATTGCCCTGCATGTTGACAAGGGTGTGGGTTACACGGGTGTATGCATTTCACAAAATTCACTGAATTATATACCTAAGAATTAAATATTTCACTATATGTAAATTTTACCTTAAAAAACTATTAACAGCAGTGTAACATGGGATCTCTTTCTCTTTTTTTAATTTTTAATTTTAGAGGCAGAGACAGAGACACATTTGGTGGTTTACTCCCCAAATGCCTATAATAGCCAGAGCTGCACAAGGCTGAAGCTAAGGGCTGGGAACCCATTTCAGGTCTCCCATGTAAGTGGTAAAAATCCAGCTACTTAAGCCATCATATGCCACCTCCAAGAATAAACATTAGCAGGTAGCTAGAATCAGTAACAGAGTCCAAACTTAAAACCAGGGACTCAGATATGAAATGTGGGTATCTTTTTTTTTTTTTTAAAGATTTATTTATTTATTTATTTGAAAGGCAGAGTTACATAGAGGTAGAGGTAGAGGTAGAGGTAGAGGTAGAGGTAGAGGTAGAGGTAGAGGCAGAGGCAGAGGCAGAGGCAGAGGCAGAGGCAGAGGCAGAGGTAGAGAGATGTGTCTTCCATCTGCTGGTTCACTCCCCAAATGGCTGCAACAGCCAGAATTGAGCCGATCCAAAGCCAGGAGCCAGGAGCTTCTTCCAGGTCTCACACACGGGTACAGGGACACATGTGCTTAAGCCATCTTCTACTGCTTTCCCAGGCCACAGCATAGAGCTGTATCAGAAGTGGAGCAGCCGGGACTACAACTGGTGCCCATATGGGATGCTGGCACTGCAAGTGGTGCTTTACCTGCTATGC
This sequence comes from Oryctolagus cuniculus, assembly GCF_051225735.1. Taxonomy (NCBI): domain Eukaryota; kingdom Metazoa; phylum Chordata; class Mammalia; order Lagomorpha; family Leporidae; genus Oryctolagus; species Oryctolagus cuniculus. Next base: position 34,841,814 of record NC_142883.1, on the reverse strand, counting down.
CACATCACCGACCCTAAATGTGGGTATCTTAACTGCTATGCTAAATGTCTGCCCTTAGCATAGCAATTCTGAAACTAATTATATTCTAGGGAAAATGGGTAATTTGAAAATGGACTGTGGATTAAATAACATATTCATCAATATTAAATTTCCTGATTTTGATAAATGTCCTATAGTAAATAAATTGTGTTGTTCTTAGTAAATATAAATGTAAGAATTTTGTGGTAAAGAAGTACAAAGTTTCCAATTTAATCATAAATAATTCAGAAAAAATGCATATATATAGTATTTATATAAACACTCTCTCTCTCTCTCTCTCTCTCTCTCACACACACACACACAGAATAGTAAAGCAAAGAAGGCAAAATGTCAAGAATTGCTAGAGGAGTTAAGATGCTACTTTGGGGTACCCCCATCCCATACCTGGATTTGAGTTATGGCTTCACTCCTGAATCTACCTCCCTGCTTATGCGTATCCCAGGTAGCAGTGGGAGATGGCTCAAATGGTTGAGTCTCTGCCATCTGTGTAGGACATCCACATTGAGTTCTCAGCTCTCAGCTTTGCCCCAGCCCAGCCCTGGCTGTCATGGGCATTTGGAGAGTGAAACAGTAGAAAGGAGATCCCTCTGCCTGTCTTCCAAATAAATACAATTTAAAAACTATTAGAATTGGAACTCCCTGGTTTTACAAATGAAAAAAATGAAGCCCAGAAAAGGCAAGCCTATAGTCAGATAATCAGGTGCACTCTTGATTTTTACTTCAATACTCCACAGTAATTTTCTGGACTATTTTTAACTAATGAAAACTAGTCCAACCAAAACAATTTAACGGGGGGGGGGGGGGGGGGGGACTACTAGAATCAGAATTTAAAATTCTTTTTCATTTATTTGATAGGCACAATGAGAGAATGAGAGAGACAGAGACTAATCTTCTACCCTATGGTTCATTCCCCAAATGCCTACAACTCCATCCAGGTCTCCCAAGTGTTTGGCAAGGCCCAAGTACTAAGAGCCACTATTTCCTGCCTCCTTGGATATCCATTAGCAGGAAACAAATGGAAGAGGCAGGACTCAAATCCAGGCACTCCTATATAGGATGTGGGCATTCCAGGTGGTGTCTTAACTGCTATGCCAAATTCCTCCTGTAGAATCAGAATTCTGACACTTAAGGTGGCAATCTGTCTGGAGTAGGCAGCACATTGATTAAAATTAATTTTTTTTAAATAGGGAAGTATATTCATTATAATCATGATAATGATAAATTAATGTGGACCAAAAATTCAGTCTACAAAGAATAAAGCCAGTGAGATAACATATTCTATTGTTAGGCTTGATTGTAGACAAGATACAGTGTCTACCCAGAAGCTTCTTTAGAAAAAAAATTACCCCATTACATAAAAGCAAAGTTGACATGTGTCAACATTAAGTTGTGTCTCACATTGACATACCAAGAAAGGAAGGAAACAGAAGTTTAAAGCCACCGAAGCATCAAGAGCTCGCTAAGATACAAAGGCTGAACTACTTTGCTTATGATTCTAGAAAAAACAAAAGTTAATAAATTACTAATTTACTAGAAAAGGACAAAGGTTCATTCTATTATCTTCCTTTACCAATGAAAGGAAATTTACTTTCAGCTAGAAACATTATATATTCCCTGTGCCAAACAACTAAGTTAAAGGATAACAGAACGTAAAATTGTTTATCCTTAGTTTCCTGCCCCAGGGCAAGGCCTATGGTAAATCTTCAACTAATGCTCAGTGAATTATTGAAGATCTAAATAGAGAGGTATTCAATGTATGTGCAGAAGAGACTCAATTCTCCTAAGATGTTAGTTCTTCCCAATTTCATGTATAGATTCAATACAATCCCAATTAAAACCTCAGCAAGCTGTTTTGTACATTTGAATAAACTGGGTCTAAAGTTTACATGGAAAAGAAAAAGACCCAGAACAGACAAAACAATGTTGAATGAGAAGAATAAAGTCAGAGAATTGACCCTACCTAACTTCAAGAGTTACTATAAAGCTCCAATAATCAAGACTATGTAATACTGGCAGAAGAATGGACAAACAGATCAATTGAACAGAATACAGAGCCCAGAAATAGACCCACACAAATACAGTCAAACTAATTTATGATAAAGGAACAAAGGAATTTCAACAGAGAAAGTATAGTTAATGTACTTTAAAGAAACTATGTTGGAAACAGGACATTCAACTGCTAAAGGACAACATTAAAAGAAACTCTAAAAGGGTATGGCAATGACTTTTTAGATACTCTAACAAAAGGCAAGATCTATAAAAGAGATAATTGATAACCTAGCCTTAAAAACTTCTGTTCTACAAAAGGCAATGTCAAGACATTGAGAATATAAGCCAAAGATTATTAGAAAAATATTTATATATGATATATCTGATAAAACATGCAAAGAACTCTTAGCTAGTAAGAAAACAAGGTTTTAAAAGGTATGAACAGGCTGGCACAGTGGCTCACTAGGCTAATCTTCCACCTGCAGCGCCAGTACCCCGGGTTCTAGTCCCTGTTGGGGCGTTGGATTCTGTCCCGGTTGCTCCTCTTCCTGTCCAGCTCTCTGCTGTGGCCCAGGAGTGCAGCGGAGGATGGCCCAAGTCCTTGGGCCCTGCACCCGCATGGGAGACCAGGAGGAAGCACCTGGCTTCGGATCGGCACAGCGCACCGGCCGTAACGGCCATATGGGGAGTGAACCAATGGAAGGAAGACCTTTCTTTCTGTCTTTCTCTCACTGTCTAACTCTGCCTGCCAAAAAAAAATTGCATGAACAGAGACCGGCACTTCAGCGTAGCAGGTAAGGCCACCGCCTGCAGTGTCTACTTCCCATATAGGTGCCAGTTTGAGTCCTGGCTGCTCCAGTTCCTGTCCTTGGGCCCCTAAACCAGTGTGGGAGACCTGGAAGAAGCTCCAGGCTCCTGGCTTCAGATCAGCTCAGCTCTAGCCGTTATGGCTATTTGGACAGTGAACCAGCGAATGGAAGATCTCTCTCTCTCTGCCTTTGCCTCTGCCTCTCTGTAACTCTACCTTTCAAATAAATAAATAAACCTTTTTTTTAAAAAAAGTAATTCAGATAGCAAATAAGTATATGAAAAGATGTTCAATATCTTTTTTTCTAAATGGCGAGCGAGAGGCCTGCAAGGTCTGCAGGCTCCACTTTTTTTTTTTTTTTTTTAAGATTTATTTATTTGTTTTATTTAGAGTTACAGAGAGAGAGAAGGAGAGGCAGAGATAGAGAGAGAGGTCTTCCATCTGCTGGTTCACTCCCCAAATGGCCACAACAGCCGGAGCTGTGCCGATCCGAAGCCAGGAGCCAGGAGCTTCTTCCAGGTCTCCCACGTGGGTGCATGGGCCCAAGGACTTGGGCCATCTTCTTCTGTTTTCCCAGGCCATAGCAGAGAGCTGGATCAGAAAAGGAGCAGCCGGGACTTGAACCAGCGCCCATATGGGATGCCAGCACTGCAGGCAGCAGCTTTACCCGCTACACCACAGTGCCAACCCATCAATATCTTACATTGTCAGGGAACTGAAATTAAACCAGTGAAGACCACTACATACCTATTAAAATGGCTAAGAACACCAAATGCTGGAGAGGATGTAAAACAACAGTAATTAAAAAAAAAAAAAAAGATTTATTTATTTGAAAGAGTTAGAGAGGTAGAGCCAGAGAGAGAGAGAGAGACCAAGGTCTTCCATTCACTGGTCTTCTCCCCAAATGACCACACCAACCAGAGCTGGGCTGATTCAAAGCCAGGAGCTAGGAGCTTCTTCCAGGTCTCCCACGTGGGTGCAGGGGCCCAAGGACTTGGGTCATCTTCTACTGCTTTCCCAGGCCATAGCAGAGAGCTGGATCAGAAGTGGAGCAGCCAGGACTCGAACTTGCACCCATATGGGATGCTGGCACTTCAGGCCAGGGCGTTAGCCTGTTGCACCACAGTGCCGGCCCCCAGATAAAATGCAGGCGGTGGCTTTTATCTGCTATGCAATAGCACCAGCCCCAACAGTAATTTTCTGATTCACTGCTAGTAGGAAATAAATGACAGTTTGGTAACTGACTTAACAAACTCTCCCATAGGACCAGAAGAGAGTTAAAAACCTGCATTGACACCGAAACTTACACACCAACATTTATAGCTGCTATATTCATAACTGCCAAAATAGAATAAAGCACCCAACAGGTCCTTCAGTAAGTAAAGAGGTAAACAAGTACCATACAATGGAATACTGTTCAGCAACAAAAAGAAAACACATGGAAGAATCTTAAGTACATATTGCTAAGCCAAAGAAGCCCATCTGGGGTCGACACGGTGGCGTTAGCAAGTAAAGCTGCCACCTGCAGTGCTGGCATTCCATATAGGTGACAGTTCGAGGCCTGAATGCTCCACTTCTGATCCAGCTCTCTGCTATGGCCTGGGAAAGCAGTGGAGGATGGCCCAAGGACTTGGGTCTCCCTGTACCCATGTGGGAGACCCAGAAGAAGCTCCTGGCTCCTGGCTTCAGATCAGCCCAGCTCTAGCCATTAAAACCATTTGGGGAGTGAACTGAAAGATGAAGGGCCCCCCACCCCACCCCCACCTCTGCCTCTCTCTAACTCTGCCTTTCAAATAAATAAATCTTAAAAAAAAAAAAAAAGAAGAAGCCATCTGAAAAGTTTATATATTATATAATTACAATTATATGGCATTCTAGACAAGGCAAAACTATAGAAATAGTAAAAAGATCAGTAGTTGCCAGGGATTTTGGAGAAGGGATGTCAAGATGAGTAAGTGAAGTAAAGGGTGCTGTAATGGTGGATATGTGTCATTATACCTCTATCAAAAACACATGGAATATACAAGTCAAAGAGTGATCTTTGTAGTTAATAATAGTGTTTCAATATTAGCTCATCACTTCTAACAAAAGCACAAATGAAAGATGTAATAATAGGAGAAAGCATGTGTCTGTGATGGCTTAAGATGATATGAAACCCTTTGTGCTTTCTGCTTCACTTTCATGTAAACCTAAAATGGCCTTTAAAAATAAAGTCTATTAATTTAAAAAAAAAAAAAAACCACCTTATCAATAAACTTACCAGGTCTAATAAAGACATTTTCCACAGACAACATTGCTGCTATTGGAAGTAGGAGATCTTCACAGTCTAGAGAAGCAGCCTTTATTACTGCACATGTCAGATGTGGAGGGAGAGGAAACTCCACCATAGACAAACCCAATCTGGTCACGTGGCCACTCCTGAAGCGAAAATAAATTCTTTAAGCCTTTCTACTTTGGAATGAATACAAGCTTAATGTACCTTAAAGCACCTTCAGACATTCAATTCAAGGAAATCAAACACTGTGCTCACTGGGAAGAGGAACACAAATATGATAAATCTTCCATTGTCAAAAGCCTTAATACAGCCCCCCAAAAATAAACAATGAGGCAGAATTAACAAGTATAATAAAAGATACAAACATGCTAAAGCAGCACAGAGGATGTCCCGAGGAAATATGAGAATGACAATTATCAACCCTTCCCGTATTACACAATAATGAGAATGAGGACTCTGGTTTTCAGTCTTTTCTGTTCCCAGCATAACGCTTCACTGAACTGGTGCTCAGAAATTACTTGTAAAAATAACAGCAATATTTAACAAAAATAGTTTTATGAAACAGTTGTGGTCAAGAAAGACTGAGGACATAAATCCCAGTTACAGGGAAATAAAAAGTCAACAAATCGTTTTCTACTGATATAGCAAGGTATTTGGAATGCTGTTTAAAAAAGAGATCAACATCTGTTTTGGTTGCTGTGTTTGTTTTTGTTTTACCTGTCAATAGCATCACACTGGTAAAGTTGTTTAAGAGCTTCTAAAATAAGTCTCTCATTAGGTGGATCCAAATAGGGAAATCTGTTTAAATGAAACATTATTGAGATCATTATTTGAACATGGTAGGATTTTACGCAAATCTGATGAAAATGTCTTCAAAACATTTTCTCTTTTTCAAGTCCTGTTCTTTTTTTTAAACATTCTATGATTATGCTCAGCATTCAGCAAAGGAGGAAATTTTTTCTAAACCACATTCCTAAAATTCAAGAAGCACTTTTATTTTATTTTATTTTATTTTTTTTTTTTGGACAGGCAGAGTTAGACAGAGAGAGAGACAGAGACAGAGAGAAAAGTCTTCCTTTTTCTGTTGGTTCACCCCCAAAGTGGCTGCACCGATCCAAAGCCAGGAGCCAGGTGCTTCCTCCTGGTCTCCCATGCGGGTGAGGGCCCAAGGACCTGGGCCATCCTCCACTGCCTTCCCGGGCCACAGCAGAGAGCTGGACTGGAAGAGTAGCAACCAGGACAGAATCTGGTGCCCCAAGCATGACTAGAATCCAGGGTGCCGGCGCCACAGGTGGAGGATTAGCCTAGTGAGCCGCGGCGCCGGTCCACACTGTTTTTTAAACTCCCCTTTGCTGGAACAGTCTCACCATTCTTCTTTTCCTTCCTCATCCCTCACAACAATTTTCAAGTCAACTCTCTTTGATAATCTACAATTTTATTTTAATTGTGTTTCTATATATATGTATACATATATACACATAATATGCATGAGTATATACTCATTTCCTACTGACCTATCTGTAAATAAGTTGTGTAGATACTCATTTTCTACTGAACTATCTGAAAATTAGCTGCAAATAAAGTGCTATTTCACTTTCATAATTTTCAGCATGCACTTATTGAAAAGGACATTCTCTTACATTACCATGACATCATTAGTGAACATAAGAAAGCTAATTTAAACATTAACAATAATATTCACAATGGATACCAGAATGGTATGCAGCCAAGCATAAATATGCGTATTTTAAAAATAATCAATATTTAATAACATCTGCACTAAGTTATTTTTCTACCTTAAATCTTGAGATTAAAAATTATCTACAGACCAGCACTATGGCATAGTGGGCTAAGCCTCCTCCTACAGTGCCAGCATCCCATATGGGCTCCGGTTCTAGTCCCAGCTGCTCCTCTTCCGATTCAGCTCTCTGCTATGGCCTGAGAAAGCAGCAGAACATGGCCCAAGTGCTTGGGCCCCTGCATCCACGTCAGGAACCTGGAAGAAGCTCCCGGCTCCTGGCTTCGGATAGACCCAGCTCTGGCAGTTGAGGCCATCTGGGGAGTGAACCAGCAGATGGAAGACCTTTCTCTCTGTCTCTCCCTCTCTCTGTAACTCTGTCTCTCAAATAAATAAATTTTAAAAAATTATCTATTATGGGGAGCAACTCGGACTAGACTAAGTTACTGGAATTAAGACTTATTCTATGCATCTGCTCTCCCACAATATGGCGCTGAGAAGGGAGAAACAGCTTCTACACAGCTGCCTCCAGTTCAACCAATAAACTGTAGGACCTACTCCTGATTGGAGGAGAGCAGCGTACTCGGCGTGTGGGTAGCAGAGTTGCGATTGGTGGAAGAGGACTATAAAGGAGGAGAGAGACAACATGCACCAGGAACATCTAAGAGGAACCTCTGAGGGAACACCTGTGCAGCCCCCGAGAGAGCTGGCCGGCGGTGTGCCGCTCCCCCGCGGAAGTGGGGAAAGTGGCTAGGGGGAACCGCCCTTCCACGGAGGTGGAAGGGACGGTAGCCAACCCGGGAAGAACCAGCAGCCAACCCGGGGAGGGCCGAGCAGACAAAAGAACAGCGCAGGGTCCTGTGTCGTTCCTCCACGAAGACGGGGAGCGACAATCTACTCTAATTTCTTACTTTGAAAAATATCCAGGGGCCAGCATTGTGGCACAGCAAATTAAGCCACCTCCTGCAATGCTGGGATCCCATATGGGCAACCAGTTCAAGTCTCATCTGCTCTATTTTTTTTTTTTTTTTTTTTGACAGGCACAGTGGACAGTGAGAGAGAGAGAGAGACAGAGAGAAAGGTCTTCCTTTGCCGTTGGTTCACCCTCCAATGGCTGCCGTGGCCGGCGTACCACGCTGATCCGAAGCTTGGAGCCAGGTGCTTCTCCTGGTCTCCCATGCGGGTGCAGGGCCCAAGCACTTGGGCCATCCTCCACTGCACTCCCGGGCCATAGCAGAGGGCTGGCCTGGAAGAGGGGCAACCGGGACAGAATCTGATGCCCCAACCGGGACTAGAACCCGGTGTGTGCCGGCGCTGTAAGGTGCAAGATTAGCCTATTGAGCCACGGCGCCGGCCTCATCTGCTCTACTTCTGATCCAGCTCACTGCAAAGGCACCTAGGAAAGCATCAGAAGATGGCCCAAGAGCTTGGTCTCTGCCACCAAGGTGGGAGACCCAGATGAATCTCCTGGCTTTAGCCTGACTTAGCCTCCAATACTGCAGCCATTTAGGGAGCGCATTAGCAGATAGAAAATTTTTCTGAATTAGTAGCTGCAATTTAAAATAAACAAAAATCTTCAAGACTATTCTGTCACCTTTCCCACATCTGGTTCCAAACAGTCCTGAAGGCTTCTAGAACAAAAGTCAGCAAATATTTTCTGTAAAGGGCCAGATGGGGGTGGCACTGTGGCGTAACTGATAAAGCTGCCACCTGCAGTGCCTGCACCCCATATGGGTGCCAGTTCGTGTCTGGCTGCTCCACTTCCAATCCAGCTCTCTGCTATGGCCTGGGAAAGCAGTGGAAGATGGCCCAAGTCTTTGGGCCCCGGTACCCTGGTGGGAGACCTAGAAGAAGCTCCAGCCTCCTGGCTGGCAAACATGCTAGTTTGTCAACTCCTCATAAAATGAGGTGATACTCCAAACTCCGTATGTCAAGCAGCCAACACAGAACAAGAATGCTACAATTCTCTGTCATATGGACTTTAGTTGATTAATATAAACAAAGGGTATGCCAGTGGGATTTTTAATTGTTTTTTTTAAACAGAATCATAATTACAAGTTCATAAGTTTGGGGTGATCTGATAATCTCAGGTATTTCCCATATGAATTTTCTTATTATATATCCAAAACAGAACATAAACTACATCCTTTCAGATTTATGCCTTGTTGATTTTTTGCCCAAGATTCTGGCCTGTTGGGCTTATTCTGAAGCTTGGTTTAATCATCTACCAATTAGATATGAAAGTTTGTGTAGAAATCTGATAATCATGATTTCAATATCTTTATTCAAAATGCTAATCAGGCTGGCCCCGCGGCTCAATAAGTTAATCCTCCGCCTGTGGCGCCGGCACCCCGGATTCTAGTCCCGGTCACTCCTCTTCCTGTCCAGCTCTTTGCTGTGGCCCAGAGTGCAGAGGAGGATGGCCCAAGTGCTTGGGCCCTGCACCCACATGGAAGACCAGGAGAAGCACCTGGCTCCAAGCTTCGGATCAGCGCGGTGCGCTGGCCGCAGCAGCCATTTGTGGGGTGAACCAACAGAAAAGGAAGACCTTTCTCTCTGCTCTCCCTCTCTCTCACTGTCCACTTTGCCTGTCAAAAATAAATAAATAAATAAAATGCTAATCAAGAAAGAGCTAAGTCTAGCACATTACTAGTAAAACTTCCATCTAGCTTAATAAGCAATTAATTGATACTTGGGTTTGGGATCCCAATTTCAGGTTCCTGCTACTGTGCTTCCCTGGAAAGCAGTAAATTAAGATGGTTGAAGTAGTTTGGGCCTCTGTAACTCATCTACGATGGACTGAGTTCCTGGCTCCCAGCCCAGCCCTGGATGTCGCAGGCATTTACAAGAAGCAAACCAGCAGACAGCATCTGCCTGTCTGTTTCTCTGCCACTCAAAAAAAATATTTCCTTTTCCACAATTTTCTGATAACCTATTTTGCATAACTTCTCATCAATGACCCACAATGGCTATGACACTAAATCTCAAGTTCTTTTAGTACCATGGAAATAATGTCTAAATCCTTAAGAAAAACTTATTGATGGTAGTTAGGTTTTCTCTCATTATTTCCTAATCCATCTTGGTTATAAATTCCTTTTTAATCAGACACGTTCTTCCCTTTTCACTTTTAAAATATTCTTCTTGGAATACAAAGGGAAAGCAAAATAATAATTAAGAAGCATTTTTTTCCCTCTGTCATCTGTGAATATTATATCATCTATCCCACATGCTGTGTCACTTCTTATTATGCATACAACTTAAAAAGAATAAAGAAGGGAGTCTTGGGACCAGTCCTACGGCACGGCAGGTTAAGCTGCATCTGCAGCACTGGCATCCTATAGGAGCACTGGTTCAGGTCCCGGCTGCTCCACTTCCAATCCAGCTCCCTGATAATGCGCCTGGGAAAGCAGCGAAAGATGGTCCAAGTGTTGAGGCCCCTGCACCCAAGTGGAAGACCTAGAAGTTCCTGGCTTCTGGCTTTGGATCAGCCCAACTCTGGCTGTTGCAGCCATCTGGGGAGTTAACCAGCAGATGAAAGATCTCTCTGTCTCTGCCTCTCTTTTTCTCTATCTGTATCTCTGCCTTTCAAATAAATACAAAAATAAATAAATAAATAAAGCTCTAGTCTTATAACAACTAAAGTTTAACATTTGATTAATTTGACAGTTGTTCTACTCTTAGCTTCACATTTCTGAACCTTATATCTGCAATATCAAAAGCCAAATGAAAGCAAAAAACTACCTAGAATATCACCCTGACTTTTTTGGTATATAGCAATATGCTAGCCATTCAACAGAAGCAATGAGGGGCAGGTGGTTTTGCATAGTGGTTAAGGTGCTACTTGGGATGCCCACCTCCCATCTCGGAGTACTTGGTTCTAGTCCCAGTTATTCCATTTCCAATCCAGCTTCCTGTTAATTCATACCCATGGAGGTAGCAGATGATGGCTCTTGTAGTTGAGTCCCTGCCACTTATTTAGGAGACTGGAATCAAGTCCTAGGCTCCTGGCTTCAGCCTAGAACAACCCTGGTTGTTGTAGATGGAAGATATGCCCCTCCCTTTCTTTCAAATAAAATTAAAATAATGTTTTTAAAAAGCTCCCAGAAAGTATCTGATTGAAATTAGAGTAATTATATGCTTTTCATCACAAATGAACAGTGGTCAGTAAAGTAACATCAACAAAATTAGCACCAAGCTTCTCACTCTACACCCCTAACCTTAAACCACAGTTAAAATATAAGCAAGGGATCAAATCCCCATAAAGCAACCCCAGGAAGTCTTTTATTTTGGTTTAACTGAAAAGCAACTGATACACAAATGAGTTAGCCTCAATTCCCAGGAAAATATGACTCAATACTGCAAAAGAATTTTTGAGGAATAACCTGGCTTCACTCTAATAACCTGTTCTTTTTAAAATGTTGTTCACTTGTTCACATACCTTATAACATCATGTATGGCAAGGCACTTTAAGGTCAGAACTACAGATGTCAAACTAGTTCTCTTAATCTCAGGGATCACATGGTCAGGCATACACTGGTTCCAAAAATCTTTGCTATAGATTCGAAAGCATTTTCCTGAGGAAGTCCTGCCAGCTCGGCCACTTCGCTGTAATGCTTCACTCCTACAGGAGATAAGAACAGAATTCCTCAACGTGCTTTATGGATTTCCTATTCCCTACCAGCTAGACACTATCTAATCAACTGTTCTTTGAACAAAAAGGCTTGACATAGAGACTTACTTTGAAATTGGAACCACCTCCAGGATGTCCAACCCTAATCTGGGGTTGTGATTTAACTGCTTCACAAAGCCACCATCTACCACATATCTAAGGAGAATGAAAACAAGTTAAGAGTCCAGAAAATAAGGAAAGAGTTGTTAATTTTTGACCACATTGGATACTCCTTTTTCACCAAATCAATAACTACACACAATGCCCTTTGTTATGTGTATATGTTGAAAGTTAAGAAACTGCAAGCCTCATATATTGCTGATGGAAATGTAAAATGGTTGAGCCAATGTAGAAATCAATCTAGCAGTTCCTCAAAAACTTATACATAATGAGGGTCTTCAAAAAGTTTATGGAAAATGAGTATTATGAAAAAACTATATATGGATTTCATTTTTTTGTACCAAAATAAACTTATCTTTTAATTCCATTCTTCCACAAATTTTTCTGAAGTACCCTCACAGACTTCCCATATGACCCAGAAATTCTACTCCGAAGTATACATCCAGAGGAGTGAAAACAAATATTCCAACACCTAACAGCCAAAGAGAAAAAAAAACCAGGGCTGGCATTGTGGTACAGTGGGTTAAGCTGCCACCTACAATGCCGGTATCCCATGCAAGTGCTAGTTTGAGTCCCAATTACTCTGCTTCTGATCCATGAATGTGCCTAGGAAAGGAACAAATGATGGTCCAAGTACTTGGGGTCCCTGCCACCCATATGGCAGACCCACATGGAGTTCCATGTTCCTGACTTTGGTCTGGTCCAGCCCAGGCCATTGTGGCCATTTGGGGAGTGAACCAGAGGATGAAAGATAATTCTCTCTCTCTTTTTGTAACTTTGCCTTTGAAACAAATAAATAAATCTTCAAAAGGGAAAAACCAGGGCTGGCGCTGTGGCATAGTGGGTAAAGCCGCCACCTGTGGCATCCAATATTCAAGTTACTCCACTTCCAATTCAGCTCCCTGCTATGGCCTGGGAAAGCAAAGGAAGATGGCCCAAGAACTTGGGACCCTGCACCCATGTGGGAGACTGGGAAGAAGCTCCTGGCTCCTGGCTTCAGACTGGCCCAGCCCTGACCATTGCAACCATTTGGGGAGTACACCAGCAGATGGAAGATCTCTTTCTTTCTCTCTGCCTCTGTCTCTGTAACTCTGCCTTTCAAATAAATAAATCTTAAAAAAAAGAAAAAAGGGGGGGGGGGACCACCTACATGTCCATGAACCATTAATGGGGGAACAAATTGGGATGTATAAATAGATACACATACACACACACAGCAGAATGTAATGAAGTATTGTATATGTTATAATTTATGCTTAGAGCCGGTGCCGCGGCTCAATAGGCTAATCCTCCGCCTTGCAGCGCCGGCACTCCAGGTTCTAGTCCGGGTTGCCCCTCTTCCAGGCCAGCTCTCTGCTGTGGCTAGGGAGTGCAGTGGAGGATGGCCCAAGTGCTTGGGCCCTGCACCCCATGGGAGACCAGGATAAGTACCTGGCTCCTGCCTTCAGATCAGCGCGGTGTGCCAGCCGCAACGCGCCAGCCGCGCCGGCCATTGGAGGGTGAACCAACAGCAAAAGGAAGACCTTTCTCTCTCTCTCTCTCTCTCTCGCACTAACTCTGCCTGTTAAAAAAATAATAATAATAATAATAATTTATGCTTAGAGAAAGAAACCAGACCAAAAGAAACCCCAAAACCATATAAAATAGCCAGAACAGGAAATACATAGAAATGTAGGGTAGGCTGGTGGTTGCCAGGGGCTGGGGTAGAGAGGAATACCTTCTTGGCATTTTATTTTGGGGTTATAAAATGTTTTACAACTAGAGATAATGGCTTTATAAAACCATAAATGTACTAAATATCACTTGAATTGTTCACTTTATTTTTTTTAAAGATTTATTTATTTATTTATTTGAAAGAGTTACATAGAGAGAGAGAAAGAGAGGTCTTCCATCCAATGGTTTACTCCCCAACTGGCCACAACGGCTGGAGCTGCCGCACCGATCCGAAGCCAGGAGCCAGGAACTTCTTCCAGGTCTCCCATTCGGGTGCAGGGGCCCAAGGACTTGGGCCATCTTCTACTGCTTTCCCAGGCCATAACAGAGAGCTGGATCAGAAATGGAGCACCCAGGTCTCAAACCGACTGCCCATATTAAATGCCAGTGCTTCAGGCCAGGGTGTTAACCTGCTCCGCCATAGCGCCGGCCCCGAATTGTTCAATTTAAAATGCTTAATTTTGTTACGTGAATTTTGTCTCAATAAAAAAAAATACAACTTTGAAAGTAAGCGCCTCACCATTATAGCAGATTCAAAATTCCAACTAGCCTTTAACATACTATTTTAAGCCAATTAAATGCAAAACAAATCAGGTAAAGAATTAAGTTAGGAAGAGTCATTAAGTCCATCATTCACTATTCTGTACCATGCTATTTAATGGCTTTTGCTTGCACTAAAAACAGAAAATTACAAAGTCAATTTACTCAGGACAGCTGCACCCCTAATCCCTTCATGAAAGTTTTATATTTAAAGTAAAATAGAAAAGCAGAAGGAATAATAAGACCTTCTCTCAGATCTAGGTGGTCATTTTACCCAGGAAAAAAACATGAAGAATCTTTAGGATTTAGGCCCAGCCTTCCTGTGGAAGACAGTCAGACTTAGCTAAGGATATAACATTGGAAAAAAGATAAACATTCCAAACAGAGAGCTGGCATTGTGGTACGGCAAATTAACCCACAGCCTGTGAGGCTGGCATCACATATGAACACCAGTTCAAGTCCCAGATGTTTTGCTCTCAATCTAGCTCCCTGCTGATGCACCTGGGAAGGCAATGGAAAACAGCTCAAGTGCTTAGGTCCCTGCCACCTATATAGTTAATGTGGATTGAGTTGCGGTCTCCTGTCTTCAGCCTGAGACAGCCCTGACCAAATATTTCTAGGTTCCCTCTCCAGCCAGGGCTGGAGAATGAACCAGCAGATGGAAGATCTCTTTCTCTCTGTCTCTCCTCCTCTATAACTCTGCCTTTTAAATAAACAAAAACATATTTTAAAAAGGGTTATGGTTCAACAATGAAAGAATTTCACATTAGGTATCAAACCTGATTTAAATTTTCCAAGTGTTTCTCTATCTAGATTTACTCAAAAATTTGAAGGCATCACTGATTACATCTAAAAGATAAGGGATTTGCATTCTAGTTATATTTCACAAAAAAGTAGAAAGTGACAGACAATATCGCTAGATAAAAATCAGATGAAACAATGTTACTCTACCAAGTAGGACTATAAGGTAGAAGGCAATATTACCTCATCTGAGGTGTATGCTGGTAACTGGAGCATCAAAAAATAGTGAAAATAGTGAAACCCATAATTACACATAATCTTAAATTTGGGAAGAAAAAGCTTCAATTTGCTGAGTAGCTAAAAGTGTGAAAAAAGAATACAGTATGCACCTCATATTTCATTTCTAGTTCAAAATAATAATTACAAAAAATGTTAGGTGATTGTAAGTTGGGAACGCTACAAAGTAGGAAGAAAAGGGAATTAGCAGACAGCAGGGAAGCAAACTCAGTAATGTTTTATGGTTTGCAACGTGGCTTCCTTAACTTTAAGAGAAATTTCAAAATTTGTACCGGATTCCATCGATTGTCAAAGATGTCGCAGAAATATTGGTGGATATGACACATTTTCTAATTCCAGGTGGAGGTGGCAAAAATATTCTCCTCTGTTGATCTAAAATATATGTAAAGAGAAAAATACTAATTTATAACATACATCAATCCCAAGTTTTGTAAAATTCATTTCTTTTTATTATATTTCCTTTACCTCTTTAATAATCACGAGTGCAAAATATCACCTTCTACTGTTACAATTTCTACACCTATGGAATCACTGATTATTACTTTAACAAAGTCCTTTATCTAAGTCATAGCTCCCTATAAGGTAGGGTAAAACTATGGACTCCTCTATTAAAAGGCACATATATATACACACATACACAAATTTCAAACAGTTTTAGGGTATTCAGACTTCCTGAAGCCCATCCATGGACTCCAGATACAGGACTTCTCTCTGCCCTACAGACTACTTAGCTAAGTAGTTTCTACTTTTGAGGAATGTCTACCTAACTCACAACTATCTCTTGGAAGAAGCAGCATTACATCTATTTCCACTATCCACACATTATTAAGGGTGGGCCCTAGAAGCAATGCTTACTGTATAGTACCTTTGCTCCTCTGGCCAGTTAATGATACCACGAATAAACATCCCCTCTCCCCAAGCTAGACCAAACTGATTCTCTAGTGAATTTGGAGTAAGGTTCAAGAGACAGTTCAATCTGATTAGTCCAGTCTCTTGCAAAGAAAACAATTCATTTGTGAAATATACTAATATACATAGAAAAGAGAAAGCTAACCTAAACAAAGGAAAGAATGAATCAACCATGATAGCTGACAAATATTTCTAGGTTCCCAGGCCTTAAAAGGCAAGCCTGTGAAATAACAAAAAGATAGGTTTAGACAGAAATGCTCATTTACCAAATTAAGCAGAAAACAAGACAAGAGCTAAGAATGTATTTATAAGGAAATGATTATAGATTAGGAGAAAGAAGGGAAGTGAAAGTAAAGGACAAGTCTCAATGTATTTTGAATATTGTTGCATTAGAAACAACATGGTAGGGCTGGCACTGTGCATAGTGGGTAAAGTCCTGGGTGTTCCACTTCTGATCCAGCTCTCTGCTATGGCCTTGGGGCTAGTAGAAGATGGCATAAGTGTTTGGGCCCCTTTACCCTCTTGAGGGACCTGGAAGAAGCTCCTGGCTCCTGGCTTCTGGCTTCAGACTGGAACAGCTCCAGCCTTCCGGCCATTTGGGGAGTGAACTAGCGGATGGAAGACCTCTCTCTCTCTGTCTCCACCTTTGCTTCTATAGCTCCACTTTTCAAATAAATAAATCAATCTTTAAAAAAAAAAAACAATATAGTGAGTTGGCAGAAACTAGAAATAATCATAATCAGAAGACATGTTTAAAATTGAGATTTCAAAAATGACAGTAATGATAAATTCTAGGATGTAAGCATTTGAATGGGCTGAGGTGGACTAAAGAAAAAAAATCAAGGAATTTCAAAGCAATGAACTGAGTGTCAATGATACCCCAAAACTGGGAGTAATCATTCCAGGGATACAAAAGCCAATCTATCAGGATCTGAAAAGAAATTCTTAGCAGTTGTTTTTATATTTTTCATAGCATCATTTTAAACTTCCTTACCTATGAGTTTACTGTTAAATATACTATACATTAGTATAGCCTACACAAATACTTCATAAAGAAATATTTTAAAATGCATGGCTGCCATTTGGTTCCCAGAAGATACACAAATACTCATTTAAAAAATTCACTTTTTCGACATGAGCAACCTCAAACTGTCTTTTTTTTCAGCAACCATAAAAACCTTTAAAAAAATGAGGTAACAGATCCATCTATTTTTCATAATAAACAGACCAAGGGTAAACTATCACGAGGGAAAAAGGAGTGGTACAGATGAAGATGGTTTTAAGATCATGGAACTAGGCCAACCATCTATCTATGCAGATGAGAAAACTGAAGCCCAGAGAGGACTTAAGTGACCAGTCCAAGATTTATATATACATAGGCAAATTTAAGATAAACTTAAGTAACACTGCTATTTCTCCACTTCATTCCAAAATTAATTTCTCAAGTAAAAAAGTTATAGAAAGTTGACTTATTGGAGGGTGTTGTGGAGCAGCAGGTTAAGCTTGGGACACCCATATCTCATATAGGGATGCCCATTTAAAGCCTGGCTACTCAGCTTCCTATCCAATCTCTGCTAACGCACTTGGGAAGCAAAGTACTCGGGCCTTTGCCACTCACATGCGAGTTCTGGATGGAGTTATGGGCTGGTGGCTTTGGTCTGTCCTAGCCCTGGCTGTTACAGATATCTGGGGAGTGAAACAGTGGATGAAAAGTCTCTTTCTCTCTGTGTGTCCCTCTCTGACACTCAGCCTTTCAATTACATGAAAATAAACATTTTAAAAATCATTATGTAAACAACAAATTAAAATGCTTCCTTTTTAGAAATTTCACTTTACCCTAAAACTCTACATAAATTAGAAATGTCCTTTCTGAGGACGGCACAGTGGCGCAGTGGGTTAAAGGCCCCATCTGCAGCGCCGGGATCCTATTTGGGTGCCCATTCAAGTCCCGGTTACTCCACTTCTTTTTTTTTTTTTTTTTTTTTTGACAGGCAGAGTGGACGGTGAGAGAGAGAGAGACAGAGAGAAAGGTCTTCCTTTTTCCGTTGGTTCATCCCCCAATGGCCGCTGCGGCTGGCATGCTGCGGCCGGTGCACTGCGCTGATCCAAAGCCAGGAGCCAGGTGCTTCTCCTGGTCTCCCAAGCAGGTGCAGGGCCCAAGCACTTGAGCCATCCTCCACTGCACTCCTGGGCCATAGCAGAGAGCTGGACTGGAAGAGGAGCAACCGGGACAGAATCCGGCGCCCTGACCGGGACTAGAACCCGGGGTACCAGCGCTGCAGGCGGAGGATTAGCCTATTGAGCCGAGGCACCAGCCTGCTCCACTTCTGATCCAGCTCTCTGCTATGGCCTGGGAAAGCAGTAGAAGATGGTCAAGTCCTTGGGCTCCTGCACCCATGTGGGAGACCCAGAAGAAGCTCCAGGCTCCTGGCTCTAGATCGGCGCAGCTCTGGCTGTTGCAGCCATTTGGGGAGTGAACCAGTGGATAGAAGACCGCTCTCTCTGCCTGTCTATAACTCTGCCTTTCAAATAAATAAATAAATAATTTTTAAAAAAAGAAAAAGAAATGTCCTTTCCAAACATACTTATCTACTCTCAAGTCTGCTTTTCAATCATTTCTAAAAGCTCCTAATTTCTTTGGCCTTCAAGCAAGATTTCAGATTCACTTATCATTTTATTTACCACAATTAACTAAAAAGTTCTGAAACTGCTTTTCTGACAAGAATTAGATTTCTTTCACATTTTACCCTTCACCCATACACTTTACAATATTCTACAGTTGCAAACACATGCCGGTTTAATGTTTGTTTATAAAGTGTTATAAAAAAGTTAACTAGGGACTGGCGTTATGGCGTAGTGAGTTAGGCTGCCGTCTGCAGTGCTGGCATCCCATATGGGCACTCATTCGAGACCAGGCTGCTCCACTTCCAATCCAGCTCTCTGATATGGCCTGGGAAAGCAATAGAAGATGGTCCAAGTCCTTGGGCTCCTGCACCCATGTGGGAGACTCAGAAGAAGCTCCTGGCTTCTGGCTTCGGATTGGCACAGCTCCAGCTGTTGTGGCCAACTGGGGAGTGAACTAGCAGATGGAAGACCTCTCTCTCTCTCTCTCTGCCTCTCCTCCTCTCGCTGTGTAATTCTGACTTTCAAAAAAATAAACAAATCTTTAACAAAAGAAAAAATTAAATACTTATATTCCTAAGCAAGTTCTCTTTCTCCAGGAAGGGAAAGGGAAAATATACAATTCATTAAGATACAGAAATTCTCCTAATTACCTCCATGCCCTGATTTTCCTACTTCTGAAATATTCTGACTCACCCTAGACCACATATTCCAGTACTTGTAATTACCTAGGATTTTATTTTAAAAAGAGGAGGGAAAGAGTCAGGCAATTAGCCTAGCAGTTAAAATAAAGTTAAGACATCCTTGTACCAAATTAGAGTGCCTGGGTTTGATTCCCAGTTTCAGCTCCTGATAAAAGCTTATTAATAATACAAACATTGTGAGGCAATGGCTCAAGTAACTGGGATCCTGCCACCCATGTGGGAGACCTAAACCATGACCATGGCTGCTAGCTTCAGCCTCAGCCCAGCCCTAGACATTGCAGGCATCTGGAGAGCAAACAAGGAAATGGGAGTTATGGGAGTTGTGTGTGTGCGTGTGTCTGCCTCTCAAATAAAAACTATTTTTAGAAATTATAAAGGAGGGAGGAAGAATTGGCAGACGCAAAAAAGATGTCCCAACGTCTACCAAGAAATAAAGATACAGATGAAAGACCATTAAACATTCCTAGTGGAGTACTGCTTCTAAGAAAGATGCAGGCCGGCGCCGTGGCTCAATAGGCTAATCCTCCGCCTGTGGTGCCGGCACCCCGGGTTCTAGTCCCGGTTGGGGCGCTGAATTCTGTCCTGGTTGCTCCTCTTCCAGTCCAGCTCTCTGTTGTGGCCCGGGAGTGCAGTGGAAGATGGCTCAAGTGCTTGGGCCCTGCACCCACAAGAGAGACCAGGAGAAACACCTGGCTCCTGGCTTTGGATTAGCACGGTGCGCCAGCCGCAGCGCACTGGCCACAGTGGCCATTGGGGGATGAACCAACGGAAAAAGGAAGACCTTTCTCTGTCTCTCTCTCACTGTCCACTTTGCCTGTCAAACAAACAAACAAACAAACAAAAAAGATGCATATGGAAAAAAGAAAGAAAGAAAGAAAAAAGAAACAAAACATTTATCTGTTAAGGCCAAATAAACCCTTCTCATAGAAATGGTCCAAATTTCCTCCAAAAAAGAGCTCAAAGTATAAATGTGTGTGTGTGTGTGCATGTGTACAAGGAACATAATTTTAAGTTATAAACTTCAAAAAACTTCCCATCAAAAAGAAAAAAAGATGATTTTGGAGCAGAATAAAAAGGTATAATACTGCTCAGCTCAAATTCTGCCCTATTCCTAGAAGTCATCTATGTGAACCAAAAGTACCTTGAAACCTCTAATAGGGCTAAAAATCGAACTCCTGACATAGAGAAATGCTTGAGGTAATAAGTAAATGTAGCTGGAAAAGACAAAGATATTAGAGGGGAAACTAAAAGTCATGGAAGGCAGAGACAACCCAACCTAAGAATAACTGGGATCCCTGAAACAGAAGGACAAAACAATGGGACACACATTACATTCAAGATGCCACCTAGGAGTTTCCCCGAGGCCAGCGCTGTGGCTTAGCAGGTTAAGCTGCTGCCTGCTGTGCCAGCAGCCCATACAGGCGCCAGTTCGAGTCACAGCTGCTCCACTTCTCTGCTAATTGCTCCAGTTCCCTGCTAATGCACCTGGGAAAGCAGCAGAAGATGGCAAAACTACTTGGGCTCCAGCACTCATGTGAGAGACCCAGAAGAAGCTCTTGGATCCTGGCTTTGGCCTGGCCCAACTTTGGCTATTATGGCCATTTGGGAAGTGAACCAGTAGATGAAGTCTTCTCTTGTCTCTCTGTAACTCTTTCAAATAAATAGTTTTTTTAAAAAAAGAAAAGGTTCCCTGAACTGAAGAACTGAATATGCAGATCAAAAGAGCACATCAGAAATGTTCTTCATCATGTTTGCAGTTCTGATGGCTACACAAGTATATTATCAAAACTTAATGAACTATACATTTAAAATAGGCATATTTTATTTATTGTATGTAGATTTTATCTCAATAAAGTTCATTTTTAAAAAGAACTCTTCAGCTCAAATGCTTTTTGCCACCCATACGGGAGACCTAGGTTACATTCCCAGCTCCCAGTTCCAGCCCAGCCCCAGCCATTGCAAGCATCTGGAGAGTGAACCAGCAAATGGGAGCTCACTCTTTCCTCTCTCACTCTCTCAGCTTCTAAAATAAATAAAAAGATAATTTTTAAAATTTAAAAAACAAAAGAACACATCAAATTTCAGGGAATTTTAACAGAAAACACTTAACATCCCCCCAAAAATCCTGATTATAACTACTGAACTTTGAAAATAAAAATAGAAATTTTCAGGTAATCAGACAGAAAAAGCAAATCACTTACAAGGGTAAAAAAAATCGGGCTGGCCTCAGACTTCTCCGCAGCAACACTCAATGCCAGAAGACAACTGGGCAACGTCTACCAAGTTCTAAGGAAAAGAAAGTGTGACCCAAGAACATAAAACCCAGCCGAGATGTAGTGTAAGTATAAAGGCAAAAGCCAGACATTCTCAGACACAAAAGAACCCAAAAATAAATAAATAAAGCACAGCACTCAGGAGCCCTTTTATTTTTCAAAAAAAGTTAAAATCTACTCCATCTAAAAATTTTCAAACTAATTTAGGAACAGAGAAACCATGGTAAAAAGACTTTCGGTGAACACTGAAAATAACAAAAAATTAGAAAGAGAGGATATAGAAGAGTCAAAGTACTGCTTACTGTCTTCATCTTTCAAATTAGGGAGCCAACAGACAAAATCTAATCAAATATGTTCTATAAAGAAATTGACTTAAACTTAATATTTTTCATCTTCTAATCCTCAAAGCAATTTTCATAAAATACTATCTCATTTGGTAAAGAAAGATTTACCTGAGGTTTATTCCTTCAAGTAAATGCAAATAAGAGCAAACACTTTTTTTAAAAAAGCAACTTACAGAATAATCTCACTTCAAAAATGTATTTCTATCAACTCATCTATATCTGTGTGTACATACATACACACAGAGAGGTCTGAATAAGATTTTTCCTGATGTTAAAGAAAAGTTGCTATTGAATGAATATTTGAGATGAGTTCTTTACTTTAACTTCATAATTCTGTACAGTATCACTTTCCCTCAATTATGTAATTTTTCTTAAAATTGGAATATGCCGAGACACTAATAGTGTGTTAATTCTGAACAGTAGGAAGTGGATTGTGTACTTTTCTACACTTTTAAAATTTCTGCAAAGGTAAAAAAGAAAAATATAAGATAGCATATAAAATATAACCCTGTTTTTTGCTTTAAAAAAAAGCTAAATAATAAAAACATGTATCACTATATATATTTCCTTTTAAGACAAAAGAAAAGTTTTCTCATTAAGGGATATTCCACAAAGCTTTCACACAAAGCTCACTAACTTTAATCCTCCACTTCTTCAATATTCACATCTAACTACCCTAGACCAAGCCAAATTGCACTTCCCATTCTGAGGTAATGTTTTTGTTTTGCAGACAAAAGAGAAAAAATAAAACTATATTTGAATTTATATAATTATCTATATGAGCAGTTCTTCCACTTAAAACGTTGTACACTAACTCAAGGTAGAGCTCCTTTCCTTTCGTTCATGTATTCTGTAAATACAGGCACTGTTCTATCTCCACCTACTAAACAACCGGTTTTCAAATGCAGTTTCACAATGTGATCTCAGGAGCAATGTGATCTCAGACTATTATGCAAATAGTCTGATTATGCAAAAACATATGTGAGTATATGTGCATTTTTCTTGGGGGGAAAAAAATCTGTGGTTTTTATCCCCTTTTTAGAGAAATCGGAGTTCTCTACTCTTAACAAAGGCTAAGAAGTCCTAACTTAGATAATCACTTTCAGTGCTAAAATTCTCTAATACAATACAAATATGTCCCATTCATAAAATAACTGGTATATTTTAGTTCATAAATTTTTCTGGGGTTCAGCTTTTCCTAGATGCAGGACAAGGTAGAAATGATAGGGAATTTAGCAGAGTGTAAAGCGTGAAAGAAACAAAGGTTTTAGAAATAAAATTTATTTTTTATTTATTTGAAAGACGTAGGTAGAGAGATTTCCCAGCTGTTGAAGATATTTATAATGTTTGATTCAAGATACTAAAATAATATTAGTAAACAGTATAAAAGTAGAATTCAGTTTAACAAACATTTAATCATAGAGTATGCTTGCACTCAAGAAGTTCACAATCTCATAGAAGGGGTAAGATTACCACAACACAAGGTAGAAGGTGTTAAGTGCCAGAGATACAGTAAAGCACAAAGAGGTTCAAATGAGAAAGAGATCAAAACTAGTAGTCAGGAGTAAAATCAGGAAAGGTTTGTATGGAGCTTGCTACACCAGCAACAAAATACACTAGACATGAAACAGCACAATTTCAGCCAGAGAGAAGGGAGAGTAAAAAGGAAAGAAGAAATTCAAGTTAAGGATATAGCAGTCACAAAAAAAAAGAGGGAGGAGCCTGAGAGAATACCACAAAAGGAGGAAGGGTTAGGGGTAGTCCAGCCCACAGCGCAAGGACCTTGGCAGAGAGACTCTACTGCACCTCTCCACATTTGATAAGAATTTCTGATATTTTTTAGAGAAGTAACTTTAAAAAAAGAACAAATTTCATTTATTTGAAAGACAGAGTTAGAGAGTTGGAGATACAGCAAGAGAAAGATCTTCCATCCACTAGGTCACTCCCCAAATGGCCGCAAAGGCCAGGGTTGGGCCAGGCCAAAGCCAGGAAGGAGCTTCTTCTGGATCTCCCACATGGGTGCAGGGGCCCAAGCACTTGGGTCATCTTCCACTGCTTTCCTAGGCACATCAGCAGGGAGAGGGAGTGGAAGTGAAGCAGCCAGGTCTCGAACTGGCACCCATATTGGATGCCAGCACTGTGAGCAGAGGCATAACCTTTTACACCATAGCGCTGGTATCTTAAGATGTATCTTAAGATGTTCCACTCAAATAGGCAGTCACTATCGTGCCCAGCTCAGAAATAATAGCAAATATAAAATATTCACCTCATCAGTTTTACCTAGTCATTCAGCCTAGCCTTGGGGCATTTTTGAAGCCCCTTTATTATAGGTAAAAGGCAGGAAATCTCTCTTCCCTCTTCTTACTCCCAAGGGCAAGTTTTCTGTCCCTTAAGAATAAAATGAAATAAAAGAAATGATGTTATAAAAGTATCTCTCCCCATACCCAAAATATCAACAATCAAGAAAAAAGTGTTATGTGGTATTAATAAAGCTAAAAATGAAAGTCTAAGATCCCAAGCACCTGCCCTTTTCTTCTCCACTTCATCCAACTCCACCTCATCCATTACTATCTCATCAGCTCCGCCTCAATGCCTCTGTATACTATTAAAATTACAACAATGTGATTATGCTCATAATGGGTCACCAGTAGCTCACTCTTGATAGTGACCTCAGAATCAGAAGGGAAACTAAAATAAACAAACCCCATTCATAATGGGTCTATTCACACCTAGTCAAACACCTTTACCATTTATACGTATATACCAACCCAGAAAATCAGATGCATTGGGAAATAAGGCTGAGTGCAGGTTGAATTCAATCTGGAAGGATAATGAATGCCAGGTTACAACACTGGCATTTTAATTCAGTTGGGAATAGCTGAAGATACCCAACAGAGGACTGACACATCAGAGCCGTGCTTTTGGAAGTCTACATTTACTACTACAAGAGGGTGGTAAATTAAATCAAGGAAAACAAATAGGATATATGAACAAGTCAGGAAAGTGAATTGAGGATCCCAACTCTAGCAGTCGGTAAAAAAAGAAAAAGATGAATAGATGATTAGGACAAAACAAAGGTCAAAGAAAACCTGTAGGAACTGCCACTTGAATCTCAGTAATAGCATGCACAGAGCAGAAAGCACAGGGGTAGACCCAGGAGCTCTAGAGTTGAGGAGTGAGACTGAACTAGAGACAGCTCCGGAGTCACCACGGAATTGCCAAGGTGAGCTCTGGGTCAACCTCTCCAAAACAGAAAACTGCAAGCTAAAGAAGAAACCTTAACAGTCACAATTACAGAGGCACAAAGGTAGAAAGGAGAGGAGGCTGGCAACAGAGAGAGAGAGAGCAGTCAGGAGAACCAGATAATTATGTATTAACTAAGCAGACAAGATTTCATGAAGATGCTATCATTTCTATCATAAAATCAAGATACAAACAAATAGAAAAAAGACATATATTTGAAAAGAGATCACCAGCAAATTTTAATAGTACTTAAAGTTTTCAGAGGGCTAATCAAGAAGCAAAAACAGATACAGAAAATTATTTTCAATGTGGCAGAATGAAATTATTACTTCATAGAGAAATAAGCATATATTTAATTAATGGTTAATAACAAGGTAACCATTTGGGTTTTGAATTTATCAGTTACAAATAATAATAAAAGTCAGTTAATCAAATCTCTAGCAAAGAAAGATCACCTGAAATAGTCCAAAACTGACTTTAAGAATTCCCTTGAACATGTAAAAATCTAAAAAAAGAGATCTGAGCTTCAATATTACTAGCAAAGGCTTATGTAATACTACAAAAGATTTCTATGGTTCTTTACTGACACATACATTCTAAAACTTAATTGTTAATAAAATATTAAGAATTACCTAATCAACAAAAACTACAAAACATGTAAAATATAAAAATATGTGTCAATACAAATCAAACTTAAATAGGGGGCTAAGGTTAATTTCCTTTTAGCTTTACAAGTTAAATGCCAGAACGAAACAGTTTTATGAAAGAAATTTTACACTTCATTCAACAATACATCGCCAAATATTCAAAGAAGAGTTTGGATTTGCTCTTTGAATTCATAAAACAAGATCATTCTTGAAAAGCAGACTAATGCATGACTACTTAAAAAGAAAGCAATTTACTGTGTTTGGTCTTAGATATATCTCTCAGATCAAATTTCTAGAAATTCTGTGGCAGTGGCAAGTTAAGGCTTGATTTACAGTACTAATATCAAGAAATTACACCTTTAATTTCAAAGAATTCCCGCCAATATATTTGTTCTGCAGGGAAAGGACACAGTCCACTCTTAACAACACTGAGGGATGAATATTCAAGGCTCTTAAAAAAGTAAATGTGAAAAGATTTCAACCAAAAATCATTTTTCTTAAGACATGTTGTTTTCTTAATGTTCTGTTTCATGATTGGGGCATTAATTACAAAGGTAAGGTCAGTTAATGAAAATTGTTGACCTAAATACTTAAGACCCATGAGCTTGTCTGTATATATGTGATTATTCAACAAGAGTTTTTTTCCTAAATCATCGAATTTTCTGGACTAGTGAGGAATTACCTGTTGTCATAGATCCATAACACGGCAATATTAACAAGCCATCTAGGGTGGTATCTTGAACATCATAATCGTAATCAACAGACTCTGCCATCTGAAAAAGTAACTCACAACTTTTTTCAATTTCAAACTGGCCTGAAATGGGAGGGGAAAAAAAATAACTTCAGCAATTTAAGAGCAACACTGACTAAAAGATTTTTTAAAAATATTGATTAAAATTAGCTTTGCAAATAATTATATTTCTCATTTAATCTAAAAGAGATCAAATGAGATATAACAAATCTCAACAATAAAATTTAAAATAGATGAAACACCGAGGAATTTAAATTTCTCAAGGAATAAAAATTCTTTATCATCTTCAAGCTTTTCATGTTGCTAACCCAGAATGTGAAGATGACTCATAAAATTGTTAACATAGGAAAACTAATCCAAGAATGGAATTTAGATATATTTCAAAACACTTCAGTAACCTACAAAAGGCAAAGAGACTGTTATAATGTCTTACTTCAGACAATAGCAGGAGGCAGAGTAGCTGAGCAGAAATGAAATGACTCATTAACATTAGTAGGATACTGCTACTTTAAAAGCTACAATAGGCTGGAATTTAAGTGTCCTATTTATTTTTTAACCTCAAAAAAAAAAAAAAAAAAGCCTTCAGCTTGTCTCTAACACATGGATTCCACAACTTAGGTACTGCTATCACAAAGCACCATCCTACCACTCAAAGAAAATAGCTGGAGGATGTCTTCTCAAAGAACAGAATTAATCATTCAGACTCAGGACTATTTAGTCAGGTAATAGATCTATATACAGTAGACCAATAAAAATAATACTTTACTACTTAATTTCTTTCTACTGAAAGGTCAGTGTACTTTACATGTACTTACTAAATGACCCTTATATTGTACACATATTTTATCTAAAACTATTCAGATAATTTTAAAAAGCTATAGAAGAGCACAGATACCCTAACAGAGGTAGCACTACATCCTGGCACCACATTCCCCTCTTACAAGTAAGGAACACTATTGAACCTGACACAAAATGCTCACCAGTCAGAAAAACCAAGATGTCTCCAGCCATTTCATTCAAATGGATATCCATGGTCACTTTTACAATCTAAAACAAGAAACACAAGCATAATGTTCTAGTGGAAAAACAGTCATTCCCCTACCATCACCTCCTTTCAGTCCACAGAAAAATTAAATTTGGTTCCCAAAAGCACTAGGACCTATGAGGGCTGTGATTAAAATAGCACAAAGCAAATGAATTACCAAACTGCCTAACTAATTAGAATCATGTATTTAAAAAGAAAAACAAAGCCAATACCGCTTGAATATATGCAGTATTTTCTCTGTCTCGTGGGCCAATCAAATTGCAGAATTTCTCTCTGACTGGATAAAGTCTTCCAGGTATGTCAAATATTGGACAGTTTCCAAAAAACGCAGAGAGCTTGGCTAATTCCATAGTTGCTGACATTATCACCACCTTTAAATGCTCCTTCCTGTTAGGAGACTTCTCTTGAAACAGCTTCTTCAATAAACCAAATAAGATATCCTGAAAGAAAAATCTAGTAAGTCACAAGTGTATCTAGGAGCCAACCTATTTAAAATATACTACTATCCTAATTAGGACTAAAATGTAAGTAAGAAGAGGTAATTCTCTATATATAGTGTAAAGCTTTATCAAAAAGCTAACTATTTGCTGATAAAAAAAAATACATTAAAATACTCACTGTAGTAAGAGTTCTCTCATGGGCTTCATCCAAAATAATGACACTGAATTTGGTAAGATTTGGATCTCCCAGAATATGTTTCAGTAAACATCCATCAGTCATATATTTGATTGCTGTTTCCTACCAAACAGCAGAGTATATCAACTTAGGGCATCACAGAAATTCACAACTACTTCCTCAGCTATATATTTTTCGAAGATATATTCATTCATTCAAAAGTCAGAATCACAGAGAGATATCTTCTACCCACTGGTTCATTCCAAATGCCTGCAAGAGCCAGGGCCATGCCAGGTCAAAGCCAAGAGCCAGGAACGCCACCTCTCCCACATGGGTGGCAAGGATCCAAATAGTTGGGTCATCACCTGCTGTTTTCCCAGACACATTAGCAGGGAGCTAGATCTGAAGTGGTGTAGCTGAAATTCAAATGGGTACTACAATTTGAGATGCCCACATCCACTGTACCAGAACACTGGATCCCCCAACCACACTTTTTCCCCCAAGTGTACAGATATTAAGTCATTGAACAAATCTAAATAAAAGAATATATAAAATATTCCAATAAAGATGGTAAATTATGAAATGTGTGATCTACACAGAGACAAGGATGAGGAACTAAGATGAGTGTTTCAGGACAGAGCAACAAAAGTCACTGATAAGGAGATAAAATAAAGTCAGTGGAAAGTGACAAGACAATGCAATGGCTTTGGATGCGCAAGGTGAGGCAAACAACAATGAAATGGAATTCATCTCCCTGCCTCAGTCACTGTTTTAAACAATTCAGGGGAAAAGACAGAGAAAATGGTAAGTGCATACTTCCCACTCACTCTCTCCTCCTCCCTGACCATTCTTCTATAAAACAAAATAACGTCAGTAGATTAGCATGAAACAAGGTGAAAATAAGGATGTAACAGTAATGCAAGCCATAAAACAAGGTTAGACAAAAGGAAGAAAAATTCCCAGCAGTGACCATTAAGAAGGTGAAACCAGGATTTGGAGGAAAGTTAATCTGATAGCCATTCCCATTAAACATACTAAGTAAATATGAGATTGTTTTGTATCTGGTACAAGATTAAGAAATTCTGAGGCAATGTAAATCCTAACTATTAAAATTTTTTAACTTGATGCTATATATATAAAATATATACAGTAAATATTTGTTAATTGCCAATTAAACTGTCAGTTTTCAAGAATACAAACACAGAACATGGATCTACTTTGAAAAACATGCTAAGTGAAATAAAGTACAAAACAATGTATTCCACTTATAGAAGGTGCCTAGGTACGGCAAATATGTAGAAAGAGAAAGTAGACTAGAGATTAACAGGGACAAGGTGGAAGGAGAGATGGGGACTTTCAATCTATTGTTCAACAGATCCAGAATTTCTGTGTGAGATGATGAAAAGATAGTGGTGACAGTTACACAACATAGCAAATGTATTAAAAAATTAAATATGACTGTCACTTATAAAGTGAGGAGAAAATGGGATAAATATCAGACATTTCAGAGCAGAAGCATTAACAATGAGCAAAAAAAATTAATTCTGAGGCTTTGGGTCTTTAAATTATACATGAAATTTTGAAGTTGATATCTTTCAGAATTTTCACCCCTCTTTCTGTAAATTTACAGAACTTAAACAAATGCCAACAAAACTTTTATACCTTAGAGCTGCAATCATCAAAACGAACTTGGTATCCTACTTTTGATCCCAAAGCGCATTTCATTTCTTCGGCAACCCTCTGAGCAACTGATATGGCAGCCACTTTTCGTGGCTGAGTCACACCAATCATACCATGCTGTGAAAAGCCTATCAAAAGCAGAGGTAAAAAACTCAACAATGATAGCAGCTGTTTCTTCCTACTAGAGCCAAACTGTTTCTGATCAATCAATATGAACGCCTAAATGTTTCTAAATGAAAACCTTGCAAATTAACAGCATAATTCATTACATTAAAACCATGGAAATTTAAATATTAATGAAAATAGCACATATTAATAACCATTCCATCCCAAATGTGTCTCTTAAGTGTAAGGTAGTTTTTTTTTTCCATTTCTGTCTAAAGAGGAAACCAAAAATTTTAAAACTTAGGAATCTATAAATCCACACACTTCCTAAAATAAATTTACCTTTGCCACAGAAGTAAGACTGCAACAGCATTATATCACTTTTCATAGGTTCTAAAGGCATTTTTATGTCATTTTATTATCTTTGGAAACAAAAATGCATCTTACAATTGTTGACATCTTTACCTGCTTAATAAAATATAGAATAATAGTATGTCTTAACAGATGGGATTTTAGATTTGATGCACTATATTAACCTAAGAAATTTTTACTTTTTATGTGACTCATACCTAATATAATTTTTTACTCTTCACCAAGAGTAAAGAAGCAAAAGACACTTTAAGGGTAATTTGTTAGGTTACTCAGAGGTAGGAGAACCAGGGGATAAATATACACCTGATAAAGCTGCAAAAAAAGGACCAGGAAATACTCACGTCAGGAACAGACATCAGCATGTCCTTTCCCCTCAAAAGGTTTTCAAATGGTTAACAGTCTACTGTAAGCCAGCCTCACTCTATAGAAAAAATTAATGTCTACCTGTTTGGATTAATTATGTTAATTAAAACTGGAAAAATGCCATCCTAAGTCATTTGTAAATCCAAAATATGACCAAAAAGAAGCAAGGAAGACTTAGGGAGGGTGTGCCAACTAACAGTAGAACAAACAGTGAGTATTTATGCAGAACAACCTACTGGCCTTAAAGAAGAGCATATTTTCTAAATATTCCCAACACTATCCCAGAATAAAATTACCTGCTTCATACAGATATTTGGGGAGCTGAGTTGTTTTACCACTTCCAGTATTTCCAGTAACAATTAGGAATGAATTGTCCCTCACAGCTTGAATAAGCTTTTTTCTTTGTTTTTGAATAGGAAAAGTTGGAGTAGTTCCTCCCTCCTGTGATGTGCATCCTTTCTCTTCTGTAACAACAGAAAAACAACTGTGCAATTAAAAGGCCCGTAAAGATATCTCTGACAATGTCTCAGATCTGAAAAGAAAAGAGCAACAGAATTTCAGGTCTGGAAATTATCAATCCATAACTTCTCAGTTAAATAGTTAAATAGCCTACGTACAATTCATAAGTAAGAGTTTATAAGCCCAGAACAACTTTTTAGTGAGATCTAACAACTTTAGTATTTGTTAATACATAGCTCAAAGTACTTGACAAAGTAGGTCTAGCACAAGGCAACGTATACACATGCATATTTACACAGAAACGCAAAACTCAAATTTTATTGAACAGACCAAAAACTGGAACACGGCAGAAAACTCAGCTGAATTAGAAGCCACCTGTGTTTGCTTCTGATTCATGGTTCAAGTTAGGTCCCTGTTCAGAGTGACTGATATCCCAGAAGGCCAAGTGGTGGGTAACCATGGAAACTGGCTCCTGGAAACTGGCTCCCTTCATACCGTACCCAAAGGCAGGCTGGCGGCCCGACGAAGGGCGGGGGGGTGGGATGAACGGGTA
This sequence comes from Oryctolagus cuniculus, assembly GCF_051225735.1. Classification (NCBI taxonomy): domain Eukaryota; kingdom Metazoa; phylum Chordata; class Mammalia; order Lagomorpha; family Leporidae; genus Oryctolagus; species Oryctolagus cuniculus. Next base: position 34,810,200 of record NC_142883.1, on the reverse strand, counting down.
GAGAACAAAGGCTTTACGAGCCTGTTTAAGAGCAGGACGCGTTTCGCTGCTGTGGTTCACTTTTTTGCCTCCAAGTAAGGTTATCACCCAACTTGCGTCTGGGACCGCCCCCCTCTAAGCCAAAGTGCTCATCGGACGCAAAGTTCGTCTCGGGCTTGGAGAGCCAGGAGTATGCCGCGGCTTCCTCCCCTCTCTTCTCTGCCTGGTTAAAAAACACTTTTATCCCCCCCAGAACCCCATGCCATAACTCCCGCTAGCTTCCTTAGCGTCCCACGGACCGCACCTCTATCAGCGATGGAAACAGCCGAGGGCCGCTCTTCCTGGAGGTCTCTAGACCGCTCACCCTCCTCCTGCCGCCTTGGCGCCCTGCCCGCGACGGCGGGAAACCGGGACATAGACCTGGCCCGGAGAGGAGGTGAGCACGTCCAGCGATCTGAGGAGATGGGAGGGGAAAGGCGAAGACGCGCCCTGATGACGTGAAGGTGTTTACTTCCGCGCGTGCGACTCGAAGCGAGGGGAGGGAGAACTGCTCGGTGACGTGGCGCTCGGCAGCCGCAAAGCTCCCGGATCCGCGCCTTCGAAACAGGAGCCGCGGCTCCGCCCCTTCAGTTTCCCGCCAACTGCCACGTGCGCTCTGCCTCGGCCTTCGGGCCTCAAAGTCGCGTCCTTTGCCCACAACCTTTTTCTGTGCCGCAGGGCTCACGGCAGCCTCTGCCAGCACCAGCAACTGGGACCATCCCAGAGGGCAGCTTTCAGGAGCTTTCACTTTTCCCAGTCAGAAGTGACCTGGTCAGGACACACACAATGATCTACTGAGTTACCAAACCCAACTTTGGCTTCTGTAATGTCCTGGAGCTTCTTTGGGGTCTCCCACGTGGGTGAAGAAGCCCAATGCTCTTTCACCTTCTTTATAGGACCCTACATTTTTCATTTATTTGATGTTTTGCCCTAACCCCAGCCAGACAAAGCCCTACAAGAGTCAGAACTTTAAACCACTATACACACACTGCCTAGCACACCGATTCTAGGTGGGCAGCCAGTATTCGTTGAGTTTGGTGGAAGCATGAATAAATAATTAATCTCCTTAGGAATTAAGTTCCCTTTTAACGGATGTATACTCCTTGGAAACCACAATAGCTGAATGAAAAGTTAAACAGATATACAGCGTTTGAGTGGGGTGACTTTTTTAAGAAAAGATACTCTGGGAGGCAGGTTCTCTGTTACAGAACCTGCCAGCTTTGTAAACAGGGTCAACTGTAACAAAATTGATGCAAAGTAGATTGTTTTTTGGACTTTTCAACTGTTCCTGCTATTAGAATTGGCCAACACTTACTACTAAAGAAGACAAATCAGAGCTATCACTTTAGTATCCAATCAAGATTCCTACTCTCTGACCAGGCTTCAAAAGACGGACTGTAAGGTTGTTGGATTCCAAGCAGTTTGTGCTGATTTAAAATGTACTTATGTTGAGGCCAGTACCGCGGCTCACTAGGCTAATCCTCCACCTGTGGCGCCGGCACACCGGGTTCTAGTCCCAGTTGGGGCGCCGAATTCTGTCCTGGTTGCTCCTCTTCCAGGCCAGCTCTCTTCTGTGGCCCGGGAGTGCAGTGGAGGATGGCCCAAGTGCTTGGGCCCTGCACCCCATGGGAGACCAGGAGAAGTACCTGGCTCCTGGCTTCGGATCAGCGCCAGCCGTGGCAGCCATTGGAGGGTGAACCAGCGGCAAAGGAAGACCTTTCTCTCTGTCTTTCTCACTGTCCACTCTGCCTGTCAAAAAAAAAAAGGACTTATATTGACTTTTTTTTTAAGTTATTCATTAATTTGAAAGGCAGAGTTTACAGGGAGAGGGCACACACACACACACACAGAATCTTCCATTCTCTGGTTCACGCTTCAAATGGCCACAACAGCTAGAGCTGGGCCATTCTGAAGCCAGGAGCCAAGAGCTTCTTTGGGGTCTCCCACGTGGGTGCAGGGGCCCAAGGACATGGGCCATCTTCTGCTGCTTTCCAAGCCATCAGCAGGGAGCTGGACTGGACATGCATCAGCTTTACCCATTATGTCACAAAGCCGGCCCCAGATTTTTTTTTTTAATTTTTAAAACTTATTTTTATTTTATTTGAAAGGCAAAAAGAAAGACACAGAGAGAGCTTCCATCTGCTGATTCACTCCCAAAATGCTCCCAACATCCAGGACTGGGCCAGGAACCTGAAACTCCATCCAGGTATTCCACATGGGTGGCAAGGACCCAAATTCTTGAGCAATCACCTGCTGCCTCCCAGGTTACCTGTCAGCAGGAAGCTATATGAGAAGCAGAGCAGCAGGGACTCCAGTCAGGCACTTTGATATAGGATGCAGGCACTTAATCACTTTGCCAAACACCTGCCCCACCAACTTCTTTTATATGGGACTGGTCAACAATTTCTGAAATGCAATTTTACCACATTTTTGCAAATTATTTATTTATTTTATTTATTTGAAAGAGTGACCCAGAGAAACTGAGAGATTTACTCTCTGTTGATTCATTTCCCAAATGGCCACAACAGCCAGGGCTTGGCCAGGAGGCAGGAAATGCATCTGGGTCTTCCATGTGGGTGGCAAGAAATCAAGTACATCAGCAGTATCTGCTGCTTCTCAGGCGCATTTGCAAGGAGACAGACCAGAAGTGCAGTAGCTGGGACTCCAACAGACACTTTGATATGGGATGTGGACATCCCAAGCAGTGGCTTAACCTATCAGATTATGAATGATACCCAATTAGATGCAACTTTCTAATAAGTACATACCTGAAGCTAGATTCCACAGGAATACATCTGATAATAGGAGAACATACCAGGTTTCTCTTGTCCATTAAGGGCATATCCCAACCTTTGAGATTCTATAGAGAATTTGAAATACTAAAAATCAAAAAACGAACAGCAACCAATGCTGTGGCACAGTGGATTAAAGCCCTGGCCTGAAGTGCCAGCATCCCATATGGGTGCCGGTTTGAGTCCCAGCTGTTCCTCTTCCAATCCAACTCTCTGCCATGGCCTGGGAAAGCAGTAGAAGATGGCCCAAGTCCTTGGGCCCCTGCACCCGCATGGGAGACCCAGAAGAAGCTCCTGAATCCTGGCTTCGGATTGGCGCAGCTCCGGCCATTGCAGTCAATTGGGGAGTGAACCATCACATCAAAGACCTCTCTCTCTCTCTCTCTGTCTCTCCTCTCTCTGTGTAACTCTTTCAAATAAATAAATAAATAAATCTTTGTAAAAAATGAACAAACAAGAAAAGCATAAATACATATGTAGTACAGGTAAGGTATTGATGACATCAGGAAGTATTTCAGTACAGGGCAACTATCAGTGACATAATAAAGTCACTTTCTAAACAAATGAACAGAATCATTTAAAACCAATGATGGTTATGACAAGCAGTTAATAACCAAATGTTTGATGTAAATAACTTTTTATTTCTCACAGAAACTCAGAGAAATAGGTTATTACATCCCTAATTTTCAAGTGTGAGTATCAAGACTCATAAATTGATCCATGTTGACCAGAGTTGTGATGGCTAGAATTCAGATGTGCTAATAATGCTATACTCTAATAGAAGATGGAATTATCTAGATTTTGGTGCCTACATAATACATTTTCTTCCAGTGTTTATAACCTTATAGAGCTGGCTTTATTTCTGTATAAGAACCAGCTAATGGGGCCAGTGCTGTGGTGCAGTGGCCTGAAGCACCGGCATCCCATATGGGCGCCAGTTCTAGTCCCAGCTGCCCTGTTTCCAATCTGGCTCTCTGCTATGGCCTGGGAAAGCAGTGAAAGATGGTCCAAGTCTTTGGGCCCCTGCACTCACGTGGGAGACCCGGAAGAGACTCCTGGCTCCTGGTTTCATATAAGCACAGCTCTGGCCATTGCAGCCATCTGGGGAGTGAACCAGCAAATGGAAGACCTCTCTCTTTGTCTCTACTTCTCTCTGTAACTCTGTCTTTAAAATAAATAAAATAAATTTAAAAAAAAGAACCAGCTAATGAGAACATTCAAAATAAAATCTGAAAACCAAAAGTGAAAAATAGAAGTGAAAAACACACATGTTGTTTAGCATTGTTCAATTTATAATCAAGGACATTTCAAACATGTTACCATTAATAACCATGTGCTTGTGGCTATTCCAAGTTTAAAAGGTCAACAATTATTTCCTGCCCAGTGAGTTTACAAATTATAATTGCAAAAAAGACACCAATACACAGTAAAAATAGAAAAAACATGGGTTGAATCTGGGAAGAAAGATCATTTTCTCCAATAACATTGTTCTATTTCTTGTTTCTTTTGGTCATAAGAAAAACCCAAAAGAAACAGTATCTAAAATATTGTGAGAATTACGAATTGCATCCTGCTGCTCTTTCTTCATAAATGTCTTTCAAAATGTTCTTAAGTCTAAGCAACCTGTTTCTGAGCATCCATAAAGGCAGGAGGGAGGTCTGACATTAAAGATCTATGAAAATGGAATAAAAATTTTAAGTCATCTGGAGGAAAAAAAAGGAAAGTGGAGGAACATCTGTAAAATAAATAAGATGGAGAGAAAAATTATGAAAGATATTATTAATACAATAACAGCCAGAAAGTTAACAATACTAGACAGGGACTGCCACCATGGCGCAGTAGGTTAATCATCCACCTGCGGCGCCGGCATCCCATATGGGCGCCAGTTCTAGCCCGGCTGCTCCACTTCCCTTCCAGCTCTCTGCTATGGTCTGGGAAAGCAGTAGAAGATGGCCCAACTCCTTGGGCCCTTGCACCCCCATGGGAGACCGGAAAAAAACCTCTGGCTCCTGGCTTCGGATTGGCACAGCTCCAGCTGTTATGGCCATCTGGGGAGTGAACCATCAGAAGGAAGACCTTTCTCTCTGTCTCCCTCTCACTGTCTGTGACTCTACCTCTCAAATAAATAAATAAAATCTTTAGAAAAATACTAGACAAAGGGTAATACATAAGTAAAAACCTAATAATAACATAACCTAATAATTCACAAAAAAAGAATGAGCAATGGTATCAAAGTATATGAATTTTTATTAACTCATTAATTGGATCAAAACAAGAATTGTTTTGGTAAAGAAAAGCAGACAGAAACCAGATTTTAAGTGGCTACAAAGAGAATTAGAGAGCAAACTGAAAATGTTCTTAATGCATGTGGACATGTCTGGCTAGAACCAACTAAGGTAAATGAAAGGGAAAGAAAAGAATTGCTGGGAAAAAATGCCACTGCTATAGTGTATATGTAATGATTAAGAAAAGACTTGATTTGGGGCCAGCGCTGTGGCATAGAGGCTAAAGCCACTGCCTGCAGTGCCAGCATCCCATATGGGCGCTGGTTCGAGTCCCAGCTGCTCCACTTTCATTCCAGCTCTCTGCCATGGCCTGGGAAAGCAGAAGATGGCCCAAGTTGTTGGGCCCCTGCACCCACGTGGGAAGATCCTGAGGGAGTGCCTGACTCCTGGCTTCAAATAGGTACAGCTCCAGCAATTGCAGCCAATTGACAAGTGAACCAGCTGGTGGAAGAACTCTCTGTCTCTCCCTCTCTCTGTAACTCCGCCTTTCAAATAAATAAATAAATCTTTAAAAAAAGACTTGATTAAAGAAATTATTGGGGTACAATTAAAAATGTGTTTAGGAGAGTTGAAACAGGTACTGAGGAGGGGGAAATCGCAGATTCAGGTTTTGAGAAAGGACAAAGAACAGATTTAGTCAAGATTGTATTACAAAGTTGCATTTGTGCTAGATTTGTATGCCAAAATATGAATCTGATTGTTTCTCTGTATTTTCCTACCTATTTTTTCTTTTTTGATTTAATTTAATATATTTGTAAGGCAGAGTGACAGAGAAAGAAAGAGATCTTCCATCCACTGATTCATTCCCCAAATGGCTGCAATGGTTGGGGCTGGGCCAGGCCAAAGTCAGGGGTTGCATGTGGGTGACAGAGGCCCAAACACTTGGTCAGTATTCTGCTGCTCTCCCAGGCACATGAGCGAGGAACTGGATTGTAAGCAGAGCAGCCAGGGCTTGAACTGCTAGTCTGATATTGGATGCCATATGGGATTGTTACACCTGGAGGACAGAGTTGGTTCCTGCTCACAGCAAAGAGGAATTTCCACATAGACAGAGTGAGCAGAAGCAAAGTCTTTTTTTGAAAGCAAGAAGCCTCCTGATGCAGCACTCAGAAGGGAACCACTAAAGGAAGAGTTGCCGCCACCCACCCCCGACACTCAGACCCCCAGCAGCTTGTAAGTATAGGCTTTTTATCACACACCAAAAAAGTGCCAAAAATGGTGTGTGACTATTTGATTGGCTAGTTTAAGGGGTTAAAACTATGTCCGATCAGTGAGACAGAAAGGGTCACGAGAGTACATACTTTTGATTGGTCTATATGGGTAGGGGTTAATAGCTACTCAAGGAGACATTCAGGGAGACAGGGATAGAAATTGGTGCCAATCAGCTAGTAGGAATAACAACCAATCAAGGAGCCAGCGGGTGGAAATTATTGTCCAATCAGCAAGTAGTGGGTCTCTTGCTCATTCAAAGGTCTTTCTCTCCAGCTCTCACCAAAGAGAAGTAAATATCTAAGGACATTGCTGACTCAAGGGCCAAACCAGAGCCTTGCTGAGAGTACTGGTCACTTCCCGCCTTAGAAAGATAAAGCTGAGCCTGGGGAGGGGGCAGAGAGAGGGAGGGTATCATGAGAATGGAAGGCTTGGCAGAACACAGAAAGAGCCCTTGAATGCACCATAGAAAGAGGATCTTTTGCTAGAAAGATTTAGTGGAAGGGATTCAAGAAGATAAGCCATCCTCAAGCATGGACTACCTCTCTCCCTTTAAACATCAATCAAAACAGTAACTGAGGATCACTTTGTTATTTAGTGGTCCTGGATGCATGTAGACTTTGAAAGAGGGACAGGAGCTTGTATATTCTACAGAGAATGTAAACATGAAGATCCTCACCCCCTAAACCTGATGGAACTAGACAGAAAAAAATGGGAATTTTTCTGAGACAGGTAGTGGTGGACTGCAGCCACTGTTACATATTCTATTAGCATGCCCATAAGATATTAACAACTTGGGGATTTGAAAGAGAAATAATTTAATGGTCTTATCAGAGAATTTAAAGAAGTAGCTACCTTTCAGTTCAAAAGTAAAATACAACACCATCACTCTTTTCTCTGTTTTAGATTGTTCCAGGAGTCCAAGCATTGAGGTTTGAATAAATATCAAAGGGCAAGTCACCAAGCACATATTATAACATTCATCAATGATAATAGATTGAACAGTTAATAGAGATTGAGACACTTTTATTTATTTATTTATTTATTTATTTATTTTCACAGGCAGAGTGGACAGTGAGAGAGAGAGACAGAGAGAAAGGTCTTCCTTTTGCCGTTGGTTCACCCTCCAATGGCCGCAGGCGGCGTGCTGCGGCCGGCACACCGCGCTGATCCGATGGCAGGAGCCAGGTACTTATCCTGGTCTCCCATAGGGTGCAGGGCCAAGCACTTGGGCCATCCTCCACTGTACTCCTGGGCCACAGCAGAGAGCTGGCTTGGAAGAGGGGCAACCGGGACAGAATCTTGCACCCCGACTGGGACTAGAACCCAGCGTGCCGGCACCGCAAGGCGGAGGATTAGCCTAGTGAGCCGCGGCGCTGGCACTACATGTATGCATATAATATTGAATAAATGTGTGTAATTCCCACTAATCTTTTAGTAAAATGGAACTTCTTACAAATGAGAGCTCATCATTCCCATTTATTCACTCGTGTGTTAATTCAGTAAATGAAGGCTACACAACTATTGCACACACCCTTTTTAATAGTAGTAACTAAGCATAAAAACATGTGTAAGACATAGTCATTACTATCTGAAAGATTAAACATGATAGAGGATATAAAATATTTATAGGAGAAAACACTAGCTTGAGTGATCAGGAAAGACTTCTCAGAGAATTAGTGGCATTTGAACTGAGGTTTGAAAGTTAGAAAGTATTCCAGTAAATGCTAGGGGAAGAACTAAACAGTGAATTTCACAAAGGCAAATAAAGTGATCAAGGTATTATTAATTATGGGTTACTGAGAAAGATGTAAAAATCAATGTTCTATCTCTGGCTGTGGTCTCTGTAAATCTTTCAGTTGCCTGAAGGTGGCAAGCTGGGTTTATTTGAGGAACTTCAGCATCAACATTATTTAAAAGAAAAATGAAACAGTATTATTTCTCTGGGAAAAAAAAAAAACACCTTTCATTGACTTACCTTATAAAACCAGAAAGTGAGGGGACAGTTCTGTGGTGCAGCAGACACTGGCATCCCATATTGGACTGCCCAGCTGCTCTGCTTTGATCCAGCTTCCTGCTAATGTGCCTGGGAAGGCAGCAGAAGGTAGCCCACATACTTGGCCCCTACTATCCATGTGGGAGACCTGGATGGAGTTTCTGACTCCTGGCTCTAGCCTGGTCCAACCCGGGCTGTTGTGGTCATTTGGGGAGTAAACCAGTAGATAGAAGATCTCTCTCTCAATCTCTCCCTCCCTCTCTCTCTTCAAAATCAAAATAAAATACATATATAAAAATCAAAAAGTGAAAAAGTTCAAAACAAATAATCATTTTAATACTGTTTGTATTTAGTATTATTTATCTTAAAGCACATAGATTTTATATTGCAAATACTTTATATTTTAATATCTTAATTTTATTGTCTATTGATTTCTTGGTTATGATATAATATTTAGCTTATAATTTTAAGGATTACCATTAAAATCCATGATAAGCATTGTGAAAAGTCTTTTCAAGTGTGGACAGGTTTATTAAGGCATAATTTACAAATGGTATTGTTTTGGGGTCTAGTTTTTTGAATTTTATTTATTTTGTAACCACATCTTACAGTTCAGATAAAAAACTATTTCATCACTCTAACAAATTCCCTCTATCCCTGTGTGGCCAACCCCTTCCTTTTCCTACAGCCCTGGAAAGCATGAATCTGCTTTGTCTCATAGTTTGCCTCTCCCAAAATGTCATGTCAATGGAATCATATAAGAGATACTCATTTTCGTCTGGCTCCCTTAATTCAGCATGATTGCTTTAACATTACTCATCAAAGTATATATCAAGAGTTTAATCCTGTTTGTTATTGAGTAGTATTCCATTGTATGGATATACCACAATTTATTCATCAATTCTTTAGTTGAAAGGAATTTATGCTATGTCCAATACTACATGATTATACATGAAGTCATTATAAACATTCACATACAGGTTTTTGAGTGATGGTAAGGTTTCATTTCTGTTGGATAAATACATAGGGATGGAAGTGCTGGGACAAATGATAAATATATGTTTATAACAAACTACCAAAATTTGTTTCCAAAGTGACTGGAATATTTTGTACTTCTACTAGCCAAGTATAAAAATTTTAGTTCCTCTGCATCCTTGCTAGAACTTGGTATTTTCAGTTTGTTTGTTTGATTCTTCATTTTAGCCATTTTAATAGATGATAGTAGTGTCTCATTATAGTTTCAATTGGCAGTGATATTAAACATCTTTTTAGGTATCTGTGTAATCTGTATATCTTCTTTGGGAATGTATCTGTTCAAATCTAAATGTGTGCTTCTTACTATCTTCCTTGAGTTTTGAGAATTCCTTATGCATCCTGGATACAAGTCCTTTATCAGACATGTGTGCTATCTGACAACAGGCCTGTATATTTGTATACTAAAATTATTACAGAAACACTGAATTCATTTTATTATGATTGCAGACCTGCAAGAATAATATCAAAGCCCAAATCAATCCTCCTGTTTGGAAAGACAGCTGAGAATTTATGAAGTTAGGGTAAATGGGATGTAACTGGGTGAAATTAAGTGACAGAACATGTTAGGTACAAAGGAAATGAGTGAAGAAATTCCTCTGGGGATGTGCCTCAAGAAATCAGCACTGTACATACATCACCTGTTCAAGATGGCTGCTAAAACATCCTAGGAGTATCTATGACATAACTCTGGTCAGTCTGAGCACAGGCTCTAGTTACAACGTTGGCCGCAGCCAGTGCTTTCCAGTTCTATCAGGGACTCTGGAAAGACAGATCAGCAGATTTTCAGCAAAGACTACTATTATGGGATAGCAAGTTACTGTGTCATAGGGAGGTAAATGACTATTATGGACTGCTAGTGTGTTAGGTAGCTAAGGGAAGCTTGCTTGTTAAACAAGGAAAGGGGGATTTTTGTTGTTCATGATTTCATGTGCTTTGTAAATATTTTGATCTAGCCTGTGTCTTGTCTTTTGATTTGATTATTTTTATATGGTAAAAGGTATGGGTCAAGGCCAGCACTGTGGCAAAGTAGGTTAATCCTCTGCCTGCAGCACTGGCATCCCATATGGGCGCCAGGTCTAGTCCTAGATGCTCTTCTTCCGATCCAGCTCTCTGCTATGGCCTGGTAAAGCAGTAGAAGATGGCCCAAGCGCTTGCGCCCCTGTACCCATGTGGAAGACCCCAAAGAAGCTCCTGGATCCTGGCTTCAGATCAGAGCAGCTCAGGCCATTGCCGCCATCTGGGGAAGTGAACCAGCGGATGAACAACACCCCCCCCCCCCCCGCAGCCTCTCTGTAAATCTGCCTTTCAAATAAATACATACATCTTTAAAAAAGGGGAGGGGGTGAACCAGCAGATGGAAGACCTTTGTCTCTGTCTGTCATTGTCTGTAACTCTACCTCTCAAATAAATAAATAAAATCTTTAAAAAAAAAAAGTATGGGTCAAAGTTCATGTATATTTCCTATATAGATGTCCAATTGTTCCAGCACCATTTTTTCATAGTTGAAGAATTTAGCAAACGAAAGGACTTGTCTTTTTAAAATTTATGGTTAAGATCTATCTATTGATCTTGTTTGAGAGGTTCCCAATTTAAAAAAAAAAATCTTACTTATTTTTATTTATTTGAGAGGCAAGGAGACACAGAGAGAAATCTCCCAATCGCTGTTCACTCTCCAAATGCCTGCAATGGTGGGGGCTGGGCCAGGCTAAAGCCAGGAACCAGAACATAATCTCTGTCTCCATGTGGGTGGCAGGGATCCAGCTACTTGAGCCATCACTGCTGCCTCCCAGTTTTCACATTAACAGGAAGCTGCAATCAGGAGTAGAGCCTGGACTCCAACCCAGGCACTCTGACAGGTAATACATGTGTCCCAAACAGTGTCTTAAGCACTACACCAGATGCCTACCCCTTTTACACTATTTTGAAACTCTGTGGATTTTTTTTTTGCTTTACTTTCCAAACATTATACCCTTTAAAAAGAATAATTGTGGGCCAGCATTGTGGCATAGCGAGTAAAGCCACAGCCAGCAATGCCGGCAACCCATATGTGCATCAGTTCAAGTCCCAGCTGCTCCACTTCCAATCCAGCTCCCTGCTAATGACCTGGGAAAAGCAGTGAAAGATGGTCCAAGTGCTTAAGGCCCCTGCTACCCACACAGGAGACCTGCAACAAGCTCCTGGCTTCTGTTTGGCTCAATCCTGGCCATTGTGGCCATCTGGGGAGTGAACCAGCTGGTGGACGCTCTCTCTGTCTCTCTCTGTAACTCTGACTTTCAAATAAAATTTTTTTTCAAAAAAAGAATAATTTGTTTCTTGTGTCTTGGTTCTTATATCTTTCATTTTATTCTATTAACAGCAGTGCTGGGGCCGGCACTGTGGCATAGTAGGTTAAGCAATCTCCTGCAGTGCTGGCATCCCATATGGGCACTGGTTTGAGTCCCAGCTGCTCCACTTCCGATTCAGCTCTCTGCTGATGGACTGGGAAAACAGTAGAAGATGGCCCAAGTCCTTGGGCCCCTGCACTCCTATGGGAGACCCAGAAGAAGCTCTTGGCTCCTGGCTTCAAATTGGCCCAGCTCTGGCTGTTGCAGCCATTTGGGGAGTGAACCAGTGGATGGAAGACCTTTCTGTCTCTCCATCTGTAATTCTGCATCTCAAGTAAATAAATAAATACTTTTTTAAAAGATTTATTTATTTATTTGAAAGTCAGAGTTACACAGAGAGGAGAGGCAGAGAGAGAGCGAGAGCGAGAGAGAGACAGACAGACAGAGTTCTTCCATCCAATGGTTCACTCCCCAAATGTCTGCAATGGCTGGAGCTGCGCTAATTCGAAGCCAGACCCATCCGCATGCGGATGCAGAGGCCATCTTCTACTGTTTTCCCAGGCCATAACAGAGAGCTGGACCAGAAGTGGAGCTGCCAGGACTCAAACCGGCGCCCATATAGAATGCTGTTGCTTCAGGCCAGGGCGTTAACCCACTGGGCCACAGCACCAGCCCCAATAAATAAATCCTAAAAAAAAAAAAAAAAAAAAAAAGGCAGTGTCAGCATTTTTGAGGCATTTTTCAAATGACAGATTGTCTGCTATCTAGATACGCAGTTTTAAACTGTATTGATTGTCATCCCCCTTTGTAGAGATGAGAAACTAAGTCTTTAACATCTTTAGTTACTTGTCCAAACTAGATAAATGCAGAACAATTTTTTTCATACTATTTGTTGAACTCTTTACTTAGTATAGAGTTAATATTCTATGCATAAAGTTAAGTGAAAATAGATCTTAGTAAGAAATAAGAATAGGAACAGGAGAAGGAGAAGGAAGAAGGGTGGGAGTAGGGGTGGGAACAGTGGGAAGAATTAGAATGAGAATAAAAGCAAGATATTTTCAGACAAATGCTAAAAGTTTGTAGTTACAAATCACTACTTTAAAAATATATGGGAGCTCTGTATCCCTCCCTATCAGTCTTCGTTTCTGCCTCTAAAATAATAAAATAACATTTCTCCCTTTAAAAAATAATACACGGGGCCGACGCTGTGGCATAGTGGATAAAGCCACCGCCTGCAGTGCCAGCATCCCATATGGGTGCCTGTTTGAGTCCCGGCTGCTCCACCACCAATCCAGCTCTCTGTTATGGCCTGGGAAAGTAGTAGAAGATGGCCCAAGTGCTTGAGCCCCTGAACCCATGTGGGAGACCCAGAAGAAACTCCTAGCTCCTGGCTTCTGTTCAGCTCAGCTCCAGCTGTTGTGGCCATTTGGGGAGTGAACCAGTGGATGGAAGACCTCTCTCTCTCTCTGTCTCTCCCTCTCTCTGTCTGTAACTCTGCCTTTCAAATAAATGAATAAAATCTTAAAAACATTTAAAAATTTTTAAAAGTTTAAAAACTGCACAGGGGCAAGCATTTAACACCATGATAAAGATCCTGCTTGGAACACTAGTATTCCATACCAGAGTGCCTGGTTTGAGTCCCAGATTATTTCCAGTTCCAGCTTCCTGCTAATACACACCTTGGAAGGACACAGGTGATGGCCCAAATACCTGGGTCAATGCCACCCAGGGAGACATGGATTAAGCTCCCAGCTCCAAGTTTTAGACTGGCTCAGCATTTGGGAAGTAACCCAGCAGATGGAAGATCTCTCTCTCTCTCTCTCTCTCCCCCCTTCTCTTTTCCTCTTCAAATAAATAAAATGATTTTTAAAATAAGAGTTCTTTATTTATTTATTTATTTATTTATTTTTTGACAGGCAGAGTGGACAGTGAGAGAGAGAGAGAGAGACAGAAAGAAAGGTCTTCCTTTGCCATTGGTTCACTCTCTAATGGCCGCTGCGGCCGGTGCACCGCGCTGATCCAAAGGCAGGAGCCAGGTGCTTCTCTTGGTCTCCCATGCGGGTGCAGGGCCCAAGCACTTGGGCCATCCTCCACTGCACTCCCAGGCCACAGCAGAGAACTGGCCTGGAAGAGGGGCAACTGGGACAGAATCCGGCGCCCTGACTGGAACTAGAACCCGGTGTGCCAGCGCTGCAGGCTAAGAGTTCTTTTTTTAAAAATTTAAAAACTAACCAAAAAGGGTCGTTAGCTTGAATTGACAAGTCTAAAGTTTTGGTTGGGTTTTATTAGTGGATGCTTATAAGGAAATTTAATCCATGATAGAAAATAAAAAACAGTATTTTCCTAGCATACTGAATTTTAATTCAAGTAAATTTTTGACCCCATTGCAAGCATTTTTATAGGATTATTTTTCTTGATTGTCCTTTTTCTTCATCATCAGTATGCCTGTATTTCCCCTTTTGAAACTAATTGTCATCCCCATTGTATTGGCCAAGGAATCTACAAATAAGAGCATTGCCTATTCTAGAAATAGCAGATGTAAAACATAGAGAAGGGGCAGTCAGATTCAGAAGAGACTCAGTTCTTGTCACCACAAGAAAATGCCCACCTACTCATTTGTTCATTGTCCTCTGGTCTAAATACACTTGCAATTAGAAGTAGAGAAAGCCATGTGCTCCGTGACCACCATTACTCACCACTGTGACCATTGCCCTGGGTAACAGAACATTTAATAGGCCTGACCCACCATCGAGAAACAAAGGAAAAACACATGGCAGATCACTATAATAATTTCATGTCATTCTGTAATGATGAAAGGAAGACCTCATCCTGCATAACAATTGCTTCGTTATTCATGGAGCTTCACTGAATTTTCTCATGAATTTTAATGTACCATCCATTTTCTCATTACTTATCCCCACCATCCTTTGTGAGACTTTTCAGAACATTATTCTCTTATTGCCTTCTCTCTATCAATTATGTAATTATCTTAACCAAAAGACGGAGTGTTTGCCTTTTTACTGTATTGGTCAGCTGCTCGGAGCTGACATTCAATAGCTTGGAAAGATGGAGCTGTGTGCTTATGATTTGTGCATCATTTTTCCTATGTGTATGTTACTTAATTTAAAAAAGGGATTACTTTTTTAAAAAAATCTGGAACATTCTGCAACATAAATGTGGGCCTCTTGAAAGAAATCATGATTAGTGACATTCACAAAGGTACCTGGCTTTATTTGGTGTTGCAAAAGTTCAGGAAACATTTGCAATATTTTTTTCTTCTTCACTCTTTAGTGGGCATAATTCATATTAAAACTGAGTCTCTTGTATAGACAGAGTAATCTCAAAATGAAGTTAAAACTAGACTAGATTTGTAGCTATTTAAATTCGCAAACTGAGTCTTATTTATCTCTGTATTCTGTGAAGTGTATAGCTCAAGGACTTCAAATAGAAGGCCCTCATAAATATTTTTTTAAGATTTATTTATTTATTTGAAAGAGTTACACACAAAGCAAAAGAGAGGCAGAGAGAGAGAGAGAGAGAGAGAGAGAGTCAGTCTTCCATCTGCTGGTTCACTCCCCAATTTGCCACAACAGCCAGTCTTTACCAGGAGCCAGGAGCTTCTTCCGGGTCTCCCACATGGGTGCAGGGGACCAAGGACTTGGGCCATCTTCTACTGCTTTTCCAGGCCACAGCAGAGAGCAGGATTGGAAGTAGAATAGCTGGGACTCAAACCAGCGTCCATATGGGATTTTGGCACTGGAGATGGTAGCTTTACTCACTACGCCACAGCGTCAGCCCCTAAATATGTGCTGAATAAATTAAAAAGTGTCTTTTTCAAAAAACAAATCAGTGGTTGTGGGGCCTGGGATG
The DNA here is from genome assembly GCF_051225735.1 of Oryctolagus cuniculus. Lineage (NCBI taxonomy): Eukaryota > Metazoa > Chordata > Mammalia > Lagomorpha > Leporidae > Oryctolagus > Oryctolagus cuniculus. The sequence goes on along the minus strand of NC_142883.1, from coordinate 34,794,671 downwards.
GAAGGAGGGAATTGACTTCAAATAAGTATAAAAAAACTTTTAGCCATGATGGAAGTAGTCTGCATATTGATTGTGGTAGCAGTTACTATATGCATTTGTGAAAAATTACACCCTGAAAAGTGGTGATTATTATCACATACAAACTCCAGCTTAATACAGCTGATCAAAGAAAGGATTTTAGTAGATTTTTTTCTCCTTTGGGAAACAAGAAATGCAGTTAACAAATAAGTAGTACATTCCTTACGTAAGCAAATAATCTGGTTTTAGATTGAAAACTCCCAGTTTCCTGATTGAATTACCAACAATTTATTATAATATTGCCATGTATCTGATCCCATACAAAGAGATCTATGTTCTTGTTAAAATTCTTTTACCAAGAAGTACTGTCAATTAAGAACTGTTATTCCTGTTTATATACACTTAGGCTTGGAGAGGTTATGTAACTTTGCCTGAGATCAGATATTTTATTTAAAAATCTGTGCAATAGCTGGTGTGGTAGCATCGCAGGTTAAGCCACCTCCTGTGATGTCAGCACTCCATATGAGTGATGGTTCGTGTCCTGGCTACTGCACTTCTAATCCAGCTATCAGCTGAAGCACCTGGGAAAGCACTGGATGATGTCCCAAGTGCTTGGATCCCTGCAACCCACATAGACCTGGAAGAAGCTTCTGGCTCCTGGCTTTAGCCTGGCCCACCCCTGGCTATTCAGCCATTTGGAGAATGGACCAGTGGATGGAAGATCTCTCTGTCTCTCCCTCTCTAGCTGTAACTGCCTTTCAGACAAATAAATGAATCTTAAAAAGAAATAAAAAACTGTGCAGAGGGGTCAATTTTCTGGGGCAACAGGTTAAAGCACCAACCACTCTGCCAGCATCCAATGTGAGAGCCGGTTCAAGTCCCAGCTGCTTCACTTCTGGTTCAGCTCCCTGCTAATGTATCTGGGAAAGCTGCAGAAGGTGGTCCAAGTGCTTGGGCCCCTCTACCATGTGGAAGACCCAAAAGAAGCTCCTGGCTTCTAGCTTCGGCCTACCCAGCCTCGGCCTTTGCAGCCATTTGAGGAGCGAACCCACAGATGGAAGATCAATATCTCTTTCTCTCCATCTCTCCCTCTCTCTCCAACTCTGCCTTTCAAATAGATAAATAAATCTTTTTTAAAAAATGCATGCATAATACAGATTCAGAGAGGCTAAACTAAATACTTGTTTATGATGTAAGAAATTTCAGAAGTCTGATGATTTGTTCATAAAGTAATATAAAGATTTAAAGTTAGTAAATAATAATTTGCTTACTATCTGATGGGAACTGTCTGGATATTTCAAATAATACAATACCGAAAAAAATGCTTTGCTTTCAAAGCATATCCCATATTAAATTGATAGAAAATGCATAAATAAGTAGCAATCACATCTAGCAAATTATACAGCTAGAATAAGATTAGAAATAACTTTGCATTCAAGAAAGAATAAGTATCTTCAGCTTGTTGATTAATTTTAAAAACATTACTAGTTATCAGGAAGAAATTAGGAAAGATTCATGCTTATATGATTTTGAGATAAAAAAAAAAGAAAAGCAAAACTTTCTCCTTCCCTTGCTCCATTTATTCTCAATTCAAAACTATCAGTGTGTGCTTGGCTCGCACAGTGGTTAAGACACCGCCTGGAACACCCTTACCCTATATTGGAGTGCCACTTCAAGCTTCAGCTCAGTTTCCAATCCAGCTTCTGGCTAATGTGCACCCTGGGAGGCAGTGGTGATTAGCTCCTGGCTTTGGCCTGGATCAGCCCCGGATGATGCACTACTGCAAGCATCTGGGAAGTAAACCAACAAATGGAAGATCTCTCTCTCTCTCTCTCTTTCTCTCTCTTTCTCTCTCTTTCTGTGTATGTATGTGTGTGTGCATGTGTGTTTGTCTGCTTTCAAACAAAAACAAAAACAACAAAAAAATTTTAAAGCTAATCTACCAAACAATCGATGGGGATGTCTGGTAGATGCTCTTCACTAGACTTCCACAATTATATTTAATGAATAATTATTTCTTCCTTACCAGGCCACAAGTGTGATAAGTAGCTACATCTAATTTGTCTCCAGGTTCTTACTCAGTAGTATTTCCAGTCTAAATCTGCCTGGATTCTCTTCCAAAATAGTGCTTTATGGGCCGGCGCTGTGGCATTGCAGGTAAGGCAGCTGCCTGCAGTGCCAGCATCCCATATGGGTGCCGGTTCACGTCTCAGCTACTCCACTTCCAATCCAGCTCTCTGCTGTGGCTTGGGAAAGCAGTAGAAGATGGCCCAAGTGCTTGGTCCCCTGCACACACGTGGGAAGACCCAGAGGAAGCTCCTGGCTCCTGGCTGTAAATTGCCACACAACTCTGGCTGTTGTGGCTAATTGGAGAGTGAACCAGCGGATGGAAGACCTCTCTCTCTCTCTGCCTCTCCTTCTCTCTCTGTGTAACTCTGCCTTTCAAATTAATAAATTAATTTAAAAATGGTGCTTTAAAAAATTTGATAATTTTTTCCAGCAACTTGAAGTGAAGAAAAGCCCTAACATTATATAATTATTCTTGAATATTTTTTTATTTTTTAGATTGGGAAGCATTAATTTATTCAATAAATTTTTTTTTTTTTTTTTGACAGGCAGAGTGGACAGTGAGAGAGAGAGACAGAGAGAAAGGTCTTCCTTTGCCGTTGGTTCACCCTCCAATGGCCGCCGCGGCCAGCATGCTGCGGCCGGCGCACCGCGCTGATCCGATGGCAGGAGCCAGGAGCCAGGTGCTTTTCCTGGTTTCCCATGGGGTGCAGGGCCCAAGCACCTGGGCCATCCTCCACTGCACTCCCTGGCCACAGCAGAGGGCTGGCCTGGAAGAGGGACAACCGGGACAGAATCCGGCGCCCCGACCGGGACTAGAACCCGGTGTGCCGGCGCCGCTAGGCGGAGGATTAGCCTATTGAGCCGCGGCGCCGGCCTATTCAATAAATATTTATTGTGTGCCTACTATGTGTTAGGCACTGTTCTAAGAAACAAAACTATAATAGTGAATAAAACAGACAAAAATTCCTGCAATCCATAAGACATATATTTTAGTGAGGGGAAGCAGACAGTAAACTATATGAACAAATATAATATTGTGTTGGATGATGATAAGCAGTATGGAAAAAATTAAGAAGTGATATTTCTCTTTGCCTTAGTGATCTATGATAATCTTCAGGGAGAAAGAAGAAGATGTGAATGGGGCATTTAGAGAATCTAAAGAGATCTGCGTGAGGCCTGTGGATAGGGAGGAAGGCAGGGCGTGGGAGTCAAAGAGCATCAGGACTTTTCTGTGCAAGGCTCAATTCCTGGTATCTGCTTTCTCTAAGCCAGCTATATGCAAGACACATTGCACAGAGCTTCGGATCCCCAGAGACACAATTGCTGTTAACTCAGCTTTACTCCACAGATTACATGAAGTGCACACTCCAGGGAGATGGTGCTTCCTTCCACATCACTGGTGCAACTACCTGATCTCTAAATTATTTTTATGCATACAACATGAGGTACAAGTGCTTCAGAACTGGAAGGAGATAAGGAGGAGGAACACTTTGTTCTCCAGTATTTCATGAAGTACACCTTGCACCAAGCTGCACGTTCCTTCTCTATGTGAAATACAAGTACTGGAAAACAAGCCCAAAAATATTCTCAACCTTGGGGAAACTTGGAAAGCCTACAAAGGACCCACATTACCTGTGACCAACAGAACTGAGGAGCGAGTTCTCCTGTAGTAAATGTCGAATTGAAATTAAGTGGAGGGGCCAGCACTGTGGCTTAGTGAGCAGGTAAAGCTGCCGCCTGCAGTGCTAGCATCCCGTATGGGCACCAGTTCAAGTCCCAGCTGCTCCACTTCCAATCCAGCTCTCTGCTATGGCCTGAGAAAGCAGTGGAAGATGGCCCAAGTCCTTGGGCCCCTGCACTCCCATGGGAGACCCAGAAGAAGCTCCTGGCTCCTGGCTTCGGGTTGGCACAGCTTCAGCCGTTGCAGCCAACTAGGGAGTGATCCAGTAGATGGAAGTTCTCCCTCTCTCTCCCTCTCCCTCTCTCTCCCTCTCTCTCCCTCTCTGCCTCTCCTTCTCTCTTTGTGTAACTCTGCCTTTCAAATAAATAAATAAATCTTTTTTAAAGAAAGAAATTAAGTGGAAATGAAGGACTTTTCAGAGAATCAGATAGAACACGTTAGTGGCTGATGACCAGCCTGACACAAACATCTAGAAATGACGATTTCCAAATAAGGCAACTCTTAAACTGGACAGGCAGTTGATGCCAGACAGCAGAGCTGAATAGTCTTCATCAAGTTGGATGGTCAGTTCTCATGACACCAGAACTCAAAGTGAAGTTTGAGGGCCCAGAGTGGAAAGGTACAAATATCTAAATCCCTTGAATATACCACTGGAAAGATATTTCATTCACTGCTTAAGGGTCTCATTCATTCTTTCATGTCTTTAGATAATTACAAATGCTTCCAAATTACCTGTGCAAGGTACCTTGCTAGATGTTGGAAATACAAAGGTGAGCAAAAACTGACATGGGTCTTGCCCTCACAGAATTTATAGTTATAACAATACCTCTAAGAAGGCTGCCCAGCAAAGCTCAATTGTTCAAAAATGAGGCTTGAGCAGGAGACGGATCAGTCAAGGTTTTGCAGGTTACAGGTTACAAGGACATCTAGCTCTCACTATTGCGATGTCATAGTCGCCAAAATGCAGATTATTGAACTTTTTAAAAAAAGACTCTGCCTTCCATTTCACTGATCCCAACAAATGCTCTCTACAAGCACCCATGTATTCAATGCGGCTCTTTCAGGCTAATGCATATTCCTTGACCAGCACTTCATTGCTCCAAACAGAACAGTCAAGAGCACATACCACCATAGAAGACATTTTGCAAGAACTTAAGTGGAAGGTGATGCTCCCTTTTATTGAGAAATTCTTCAGGGAAAACTTCCGCTTTTTATTCAGTCATATACACTATCTGCTTTGCTATGGGCACTGTAGGAACTGAGAAACACTGGTGAACAATACACAGCCACTGCCCTTGGAGTTTGTATTCCAGGAGGGGAAGTAGTTAGAATAAAATACAGAAAGTACTGTAACATCAAGTGCAGAAGGCAGAACTGAATCCCAAACACTCTGGATATTGGATGTGGGTGTCCCAAGGGGTGGCATAACCCACTGAACCACAACACCTGCCCCAGTATCACTTCTATAATCAGTTAAAAAAAATGTATCCTTAAAATGAGAGAGAGAGAGACCAAAATTATACTGAAAGCAGCACTTTGAATTGACTTATATTTGGCTTTTATGCTCTTTTAAATATCCTTTTGGGACTACAGGGATAACAGATTCTCTTTTCAGAGTTTCCATACTGTGTTTTTAAGTCATTGTAGAGAATACAGCAAGATACAAAAATGAAATCAATTCTTTACTAAGTCAAAAAAAAAAAAAAAAAACAAGCAGAAGTTGAACCACAAATAACACATCTCCATCTATTTTTGTCCCATCTAGAATGAGCTAGTTGGTTGGACACTGAATATTTGCTTGAATGGTGTCATGCTGAGAACTCCTTCTCCAGCATCCTTAGAGCTATATTCACATAATTTGCAGACCACACTGGCAAAAGGAAGGCCTGTAGGAGGCTTATTGAATCTTGCACACTTACTAGTCCAATGAAAGATTTATATTCCTCTTTCTTTCTCTCTTTGTATATGTATATATATATATATGTTTGTATTTATATATTTAATTTTTAAATTTATTTTCATTCTATTTGAAAGGCAGAGAGACAGAGATAGAGAGAGAGTGAGCTTGCATTTGCTGGTTCACTCCCCAAACGCCTGCATCAACTAGGATTGGACTAGGTTAAAGTCAGGAGCCCAGAACTCAGTCTACATCTCCCAAGAAGGTAGCAGGGGCCCAAGTCTTGAGCCATCATCTTCTGCCTCCCCAAGGTGTGCACCATGAGGAAGCTGGATTGGAAGCATAGTAGCTGGGACTTGAACCAGGCACTCTGATATGGGATGCAGGCATCCCCAGTAGCGACTCAAATGCTGCACCAAAAGACTGTCCCAGCAGTGTATAATTTTTGACAGAAAAAGGTTTATCTGAGGGCTGGCGCTGTGATGCGGCAGATTAACGCCTTGGCCTGAAGTGTCGGCATCCCATATGCCGGTTCGAGACCCGGCTGCTCCACTTCCCATTCAGCTCTCTGCTATGGCCTGGGAAAGCAGTGAAAGATGGCCCAAGTCTTTGGGCCCCTGCACCCAAGTGGGAGACCCAGAAAAAGCTCCTGGCTTTGGATTGGTATAGCTCCAGCCGTTGCGGCCAACTGGGGAGTGAACCATTGGATGGAAGAACTCTCTGTCTCTCCGCCTCTCTTCTCCCTGTGTAACTCTGACTTTCAAATAAAAAAATAAATATTAAAAAAAAAAGAAAACGGTTTATCTGAAAGACAATGTAAGATGCCTTAAAGGAAAGACCATTAAATGAGCTACAAATCACAAAGAGGATATTTGCAATGCATTCCTATAGAAATTACACAGAAAAGCCTTAATGGGTTGAGATGTTAATGACTTATAACTCACCATTTGGGCACTAATGAAATACAAAAGCCAAGGCAAATCTCTTAATCCTCTTAGTGCCCCAGAGGGCAATCTGTGTAGCTACCAAGGCCTGTCCTTGAACAGCCCTGGGTGCAGGACTTCCTATTTAGGTGTATTTTCTTCTGGATTGCAAATGCAATGAATTTCCAGCCCCATGCAATTTTGGACAAAAGGAATATGAAAAAGAAAAATGATTAGTTATTCACCATTCCTTCCCCTCTCCCATATTCTATTAATACTGTGTGCTGAAGAAGAGCTTTTCTTCAAAGTACCTGATGAGGAGGTAGGGATGCAAACTGAAGAAGCCAAAAGAGAGCTTCTTGTTCCACATTAAAAAGGGAAAGAGACTTAAGGGAGAAGATCCTGAGGCAAAGAGGAGGAGGAGGAGGAGGAAGAGAGGAAGTGCGAATGGCAGACAGAGGGAGAGCCTGAACAGACTGGAGAAGAAAGAGAAAGATGTGAGGCAAGAAGCTTCAGGGAGAAAGAAATCCTTCAAAGAGGTGTTTAAAAGGTACAAGTAGCAGCGCATTGCATAAGCCTCCCTTCTGTCTCCCTGGAGAGCTTCAGCAGAGAACACATGACCCCTCAACATTTTTGTAGTGGGATTTGAGTTTTCTGCATGAGATGACATTGAGAGTGACCTTCTGAGGGAGTCAGAGAGGGCCAAGGAGGCTCACTGGGTCTATCACGTTGTGGGTTGGGGGTGGGTGGAGCTGGTGTCTGTAATGTTTATTTGTCACAGGCAAAGAGAAGATGCACAGTTACTTGTGTTTATCTAAAAGAAATGAGCACGCGTCTAAACTTTACTCATTCATTTACCGCTCATCAATATTACAAATATCACTACAGCTCCGTCTGCTTGCCAGGTAAACTGTGCTAAGCTACTCCTGAGGATTAGTACAAAATAATGCAAACCTGGTCTCCGTCCTATTGGAACTTACAATTGTGAAAATAAAAGAAGAAATCATGGCAAGTAAAATGGAAAGAGCTTTTCTGCATGGGGTCAAGAGGCCATTAGGGAAGCAAAACATAAGCAGGATTCCAGCTGCTGCGCCCAGGAACGTGAACTCTGGTTACCTCCACCCTCTGACGACAGGCATCCAGGACAGATCATTACAACTTGCCCAGGGACTCAAGGTGCATAGCAAGAGGTTATCAGACTCTTGTTTTGCGGACAATTTTCCTAAGTGTATGCGTGCTATTCTTTATCTTCCAGTGGCCACGTGCAGCACAAAAAGAATATTTACTGCTTTGGCTCCATAGCAGTTTCTGAGTTTGGACTGACTGACACACAATGGCTTACAGTCTAATGCAAGGAAAAGAGCCAAAACAAGTCATGAACAAATATAGCAAGTAAAGGTACTAATGTACCATAACAGGTACATTTTTTTTAAAGCCAAACTTTTTAGACTATTTAACAATAAGTACTTGGCAGTTTTATTACAAATGAAATACAGGAAAAGGCCTGTAGTGAATCTTGAAAGATTCACTCTTCACAGAAATATTTTATAGGAAAATGAAAAAGTTAATTGTTCTTAGATAAGATAAGAAAGAATATTTAAGGTCACAGTACTCAGTTAAATGACTGGGTGATTGGTTTTCCCAGAACAAGTTATAATTTAAAATTCAAAATAATTCCTTAAGCATTTTATCAGGAATGTTAATTTCTCATAAGGAGCTTGTGTATTCCAAAAAATATTTTGTCCCTGTCCTTGTATGAGATAATTTTTCTCTTATATGATATTTTAAAGTATACATTATATATTTTTAAAGATTTAGTTTTATTTATTTGAAAAGCAGAATTACATAAAGAGCACACTTCCATTTGCTGGTTCATTCCCCAAATGGCTGCAATAGCCAGGGCTGGACCAGGTTGAAAGCAGGAACCTGGAACTCTATCCAAGTCTTCCATGTGGGTGACAGGGGCCCAGGTACTTGGGACATTTCTATTGCTTTCCCTGGCACATTAGTAGAGAACTGGATCAGAAATGGAGCAGCCAGGGCTGGCACCAGCCTTCATATGGGTTGCTAGTATCGCAGGTGGCAGCTTAATCAGCTGCACCACAATACTGGCCCCTTAAAGTATATATCTAATAGATATTTTATTGTACTTAGTCATTGGCATTATTAGCAGTGACATGTATTTATTTATCTGAAAGGCAGAGTTACAGAGAGACAGAGGCAAAGAGAAAGAGAGAGAGAGAGAGAGAGAGAGAGAGAGAGAGAGGTCCTCCATCCGCTGGTTCACTCCCCAAATAGCCACAACGGCCAGAGCTGGGCCAGTCCAAAGCCAGGAGCCAGGAGCTTCTTTCAGGTCCCGTGAGGTTGCAGGGGGCCAAGGACTTGGGCTGGGATGCGAACCGGCATCCCATATGGGCACTGCAGGGAGTGGCTTTACACATTACACCACAGTGCCAGCCCCTGAGTATATTCTTATTTTTAAAAAAATTCATATGTTTGAAAAGCAAAGTGACCGAGAAAAAGATCTTTCATCTCCTGGTTCACTCCCCAAACGCCTACAACAGCCAGGGCTGGGACAGGGTAGAGCCAGGAGCCCGGAACTCCATCCAGGTCTTCCACATGAGTGGCAGGAACCCAAATACTTGAGCCACCACCTGCTGCCTCCGGCTGGATTAGGAGGAAGCTGGATCAGGAGCGCAGAGTAGCCGGAACTCAAACCAGGCATTCAGATACGGGATGCAGATGTCACAAGTGGTGGCTCAACTGCTACACCACAATTCCTGTCCTGCTGTAGACATATTCTGCTTTCTTATATCAGCCTATATTTAAAACACAGTGAGCTGTGAGGAGAGAAGAGGAAGGAAGCTGGGAGTCAGGTGGGTTATGACAGGCACAAGCAAAGATTTAACTACGCAAGCTGAGTACAATGTGTCTTGATCAGATCAAGTCCCCGAGCTACACTAAAGCACAACAAGGAAGATATTTTTAAAAGAGGAAGAGTCTACATTTGATTTGAAGCACCCAGCGCTGTGGGGATATCGTAACCAACAAAGTAGGTGCAATGTTAGGGCACATTTGGATAAGAATAATTTATTGATGTTGTATTCCTCTCTAAGAAGTACTTCTCTCTGTGAAGTTCCATGGATCAAGATTTGGCTTCAGTTTCTGGAAACCTGGCACCATGTACTTACAAATTAAAAATACAAGTGAATCATTTACATATCTCCTAGAAACCAAGGAGTTTGTATGTTACACCTTAAGTAATTGGGACAATGCTGCAGGTTGAGTTTTTTTCATTTTAGAATTCTAATTAAGCCATCCATCACTTTAAGATGACAATTTCCTCAAGTATGCTCTTCTTAAAACTGTTGAATTTTATTTAGTATCCTAAAACATGAAGAATTTTGACTCCTGGGAGAATCTCATGAAAGTGTTCATGTTATTTTGGAGTGTGGCATGGGGAGAAGTCTTCTCTGATTCCTTTTATGTTTTAAAAAGCTCACTCCCCTGGCATTGTGGCTTAGCAACTAGAGCTGCCGCCTGTGACACCAGCATCACATATGGGTGCTGGTTCGTGTCCCAGTTGCTCCACTTCCAATCCAGCTCCCTGTGATGGCCTTGGAGGGCAGTGGAGGATAGCCCAGGTGCTTGGGCCCCTGCACCCATGTGGGAGACCAGGAAGAAGTTCCTGGCTCCTGGGCTTGTCCTGACTCAGCCCTGGGTGTTGTGGCTATTTGGGGAGTGAGCCAGCGAACAGAAGATCTCAATCTCAGTATCTCTCTCTCTCTCCCTCTCTATCTTCCTCTCTGTAACTCTGTCTTTCCAATAAATATCTTTAGAAATTAAAAAAATAATAATAAAAGCTATCACTCCATCACCACGTGTGATTCTGGTTGGCCTGTCAGATATGTGGCTTTCAATACAGAACCTGCCTCCTCTCAACTTCATTTTCCTTCCTCTTCCCACAGACACCAGCCATCTGTCCCTAAAGCAAATCTCATGCACTTCTGAGCCAAGCTGTCCAATCAGAAAACCTCAGTTGCCTAGACACACAACTGGTTCAGGAAGGAGCAAGAGACGTAATCTAAATTCTTTCCAAAGATGGATGTAGATACTAGCACAGCAAGAATTGCACTTTTCCCCTGGAATTGCTAGCCATCAGAACAACAGGAGCCTGGGCTGTTCAGGAGCCACCTTGACTTCCATACGGAGCAATCCTCCCCCAGAATGAAGCCACATGGAGAAAAGCATAAGGAAAAGAGGGAGAGGCAATGAGAAGCATTAAAGGAGAGCTCTAAGGGCATGATTTGCACTGTTAGATCCAGCTTGAAGCGCGACCTGCCTCTTAGACTTCCCATTCCTAGGAGCCCATGCCTTCTCTTTGCTGCTTCGCCTTCTCTTTGCTGATGGCCTGGGAGGTTAAGTCAGCTTTAACTGAATTGAGTTGAATTTATGCCATTTGCAATTGAGAGAGTCAAGACATTTTAAAAAAATCAACAATCCAGGAGCAGGCTTTTGGTGCAATAGTTAAGATGCCATTTGGGACACCTGTATACCACATCAAAGTCCCCAGTTTAAGTCCTGGCTCCTCTGCTTCAGATGGATCCATCTTCCTCCTAATGTGCACTCTGGAATCTTCCAGATTGTTCTCATCTCCTGGCTTTGGCCTAGTCCAGCATGGCTGTAGAGGCATTTGGGGAGGGAACCGAAGGATGAAAGATCTTTTTCTGGAGCCGGCGCTATGTCTAGTGGGTGGGGCCACCACCTGCAGTGCCAGCATCTCGTGTGGGTGCCAGTTCGAGTCCTGGCTGCTCCACATCCGATCCAGCTCTCTGCTATGGTCTGGGAAAGCAGTAGAAGATGGTTCAAGAACTTGGGCCCCTGAACCCACGTGTTAGACCTGGAGGAAGTTCCTGACTCTTGGCTTCAGATTGGCCCAGCTCCAGCCATTTCGGTCATCTGGAGAGTGAATTAGCGAATGGAAGACCTCTCTCTCTCTTTCTGTCTATCTCTGTCTCTGCCTCTGCCTCTGCCCCTCCATAACTCTGCCTTTCAAATAAATAAATAAATCTTTTTTTTTATTTATTTTTTAACAGGCAGAGTGGACAGTGAGAGAGAGAAACAGAGAGAAAGGTCTTCCTTTGCTGTTGGTTCACCCTCCAATGGCTGCCGCGGCCTACGCGCTGTGGCCGGCGCACCGCGCTGATCTGATGGCAGGAGCCAGGAGCCAGGTGCTTCTCCTGGTCTCCCATGGGGTGCAGGGCCCAAGCACCTGGGCCATCCTCCACTGCACTCCCTGGCCACAGCAGAGAGCTGGCCTGGAAGAGGGGCAACCGGGACAGAATCCGGCGCCCCGACCGGGACTAGAACCCGGTGTGCCGGCGCCGCTAGGCGGAGGATTAGCCTAGTGAGCCGCGGCGCTGGCCAAATAAATAAATCTTTTATAAAAAAGAAATATCTTTTTCTATCTATTCATCTGTCTGCCTTCAAATGAAATAAAAATAAATAAATAAACTTATTTATAAGAAAATAAATAATTGGGGCCAGCACTGTGGCATGGTGGGTGTTGGTTCAAGTCCTGGCTTCTCCACTTCTGATCCAACTCTCTGCTATGACCTGGGAAAGCAGTAGAAGATGGCCCAAGTACTTGGGCCCCTGCACCCATGTGGGAGACCTGGAAGAAGTTCCAGGCTCCTTGGCCGGCGCCGCGGCTCAATAGGCTAATCCTCCACCTAGCGGCGCTGGCACACCAGGTTCTAGTCCCTGTCGGGGCACTGGATTCTTTCCCGGTTGCCCCTCTTCCAGGGCAGCTCTCTGCTGTGGCCCAGGAAGGCAGTGGAGGATGGTCCAAGTGCTTAGGCCCTGCACCCCATGGGAGACCAAGAGAAGCACCTGGCTCCTGGCTTTGGATCAGCGTGATACGCCGGCGGCAGCGGCCATTGGAGAGTGAACCAACAGCAAAAGGAAGACCTTTCTCTTTGTCTCACTGTCCACTCTGCCTGTCAAAAAAAAAAAAAAAAGTTCCAGGCTCCTGGCTTCGGATCATCCAACTCCAGCCATTGCAGCCATCTGGGGAGTGAACCAGCAGATGGAAGGCCTCTCTCTTTGCCTCTGCCTCTGTAACTTTGCCTTTCAAATAAATAAATAGATCTTAAAAAAAAATCAACAATCATGGAGCAAGTTCTTGACCTAGTAGTTACGATGCCTGCGTTCTATATCAGTACCTGGATTTGATAACTGGCTCCAGATACTGAGTCCAATTTCTCCTGATGTGCGCCTGAGATACAGCAGGTGATGACTCAAGAAACTGGATTCCTGACACTCACATGTGAGACCTAGATTGAGCTCCCAGCTCCCAGCTCTCAGCTTTTGGCCTCAGTCCAGCCCATATTGTTACAGGCATTTTGGGAATGACTAGTGGTAGAAGAACATGTGTTTCTCTCTCTCTCTCTCTCTCCCTCCCTCCCTCCCTCCCTCCCTCTCAAATAGATTTTAAAAATTTTAGAAAATTTAAAAATGTTAAAATATTTTTTAAAAAATCAACAATACAGCCTTATGGAGCCTTGTGGCAGTACCACTAACCCTGGTACCACATGAATACTGCCCAGAAGTAAGCTTTACTAGTGTTTGCTTTGCTGGAGGAACACTTCAGAATCAATATTGTGCTATAAAATTTCCCCCTTTGCCTTCAATTGCTGTTTTTTGGAATGACACACAATGAAACACCATAAAATAGACAGAATAAAAAGCTTCATTTTAATGTGGCATCAACCAGGAGTTAATATCAAGCCAAAAAACTTCAGATGTTAACTTAGTTTTCTGGGTTTTTTTCCCCCTTTTTTCTTGAAAGGGGGAGAGGGGAGAGGGGAGAGGGGAGAGGGAGAATCTTTCACCTGCTGGTTCACTTCCTAAATGCCTGCAACAGCCAGGGCTGGAGCAGGCAAAGCCAGGAGCTGGGAGCTCAATCCAATAGCTTGAGCTATCACCTTGCTGCCTCCCAGGTATATAGGAAGTTGGAATCAGAATGAGAACTGGGACTTGAAACCAGGCATTTCAGTATGGGTTGCTGGCCTCCCAAACACCATCAACATCTGCAGGAAATAACTTCCTCTGGTCATCTTGGATGACAATATTTTGAAAGAATTTAGTTTATGTAGAAACCTGCAGGAGAGGACTTGCATGATGTGGAAGTAGGTTGGTCTGTTACTGGCATGAATGAAATCAATTTCTCTGAATCACTGACACTTGAAAGAATGCATTTTTAAAAATCACAGATTGAGGACTCCTAACTGGTATGTAACATGTTTATTTATAAATATATTTAGTGAGGATCTTAATGTCTGGTTTTGTCCTGGGCAGTGACCAAAACACACAAAATCCTTGCCCTGGAGAGGTTCACATTATAGGTAGATACTGGAAAACCTGTAGTGATCTTATAATTGTCTCATGTTTTTTTCTTCAATTTCCATTTTCTTGTTTTTTCTATTCATAGTTTTAGGAGACTCTTCAGCTTCATCTTCCAACTCATTTTTTCCAATTTTTCTCCTGCTACAGTATTTTTAATCTCCACGGGCTCAGTATTAATTCATACATGCATATTGTCCTTTATCTCTGAGAATGGTTTTCATAGTTCTATGTATTTATTTTGCCTCTTGCATTATCTGGATACCTCCACATTTCTTTGTCCTGTTTCTTTGTTTTGGTCTCTGTTTTTCTGATAAGAACTTTCTTTCTTCTTTATGCATATATAGGGGTACAACTAGGAATATGATTGACAGTTGTGTCTGAGAGCATGGGACCTGCCAGCTGCTGGGCTTTACTTGCAAGGTAATGGGTGAAGCCCAGGTTTCGCATTGGGATCCCCCCTCCAAATTGATCTGTGGTTAGGTGCCAGAGCTTATGTGTGATGTTCTAGCCTCAAGGTATAGTTCTCCTACAGTTAATGATATTCAGCCTTCTTGTAGAATGTTTAAAATTATTGTTGTGTGGAGCAGGCATTGTGGTACAGCAGCTTAAGCCACCACTTGGGATTCCTGCATCACATGTTAAGAGTGCTGGTTCCATGGCCGGTGCCGCGGCTCACTAGGCTAATCCTCTGCCTGTGGCGCCAGCACACTGGGTTCTAGTCCCCGTCAGAGCGCCGGATTCTGTCCCAGTTGCCCCTCTTCCAGGCCAGCTCTCTGCTATGGCCCGGGAGTGCATGGAGAATGGCCCAAGTCCTTGGGCCCTGCACCCCATGGGAGACCAGGAGGAAGCACCTGGCTCCTGGCTTCAGATCAGCGCGGTGTGCCGGCCACAGTGGCCATTGTGGGGGTAAACCAACAGCAAAGGAAGACCTTTCTCTCTGTCTCTCTCTCTCACTGTCCACTCTGCCTGTTGGAAAAAAAAAAAAAAGAGTGCTGGTTCCAGTCCTGGCTACTTAGCTTCCTATTCAGGTACCTGCTGCTAACATGCCTGGGAAGGCGATGGATGGTGGACCTCTCCCACCGATGTGGGACACCAGGATGGAGGTGCTGGCTCCTGACTTCAGACCTGTCAGAGTCATTTGGAGTATGGATGGAAGATCTCTCTCACTGACTCTCCCTCTCTCTCTGTCACTCTGCCTTTCAAATAAATAAATATTAAAAAGAAAAAAAAGAGCGGAAAGCCCTGATATACCTTATTTGTTTATTAAAAAACATTTGTGTGTGTGTGCCTACCTCCAATCGTGCATCTCAGTTCGCAAAGATATACAATCGTTTCTTGCAAGTGTATAAATAATATTCCTTCTGAGGCTGTACAAAATGTTTCTTGTTCTAGTATAATCTCTCCTAACAAATTTTTAAAAGATAATTCAATATAGAATATATTGGGCAATTCTGGTTTGCTGGACAAACTTAAAACACTGCAGACGCAAATAAGACACTGTCCCACCTCAGAGAGCATTTACTCTGGGGAAAATAACTCAATTTGGAATAATAAAAATACATTTTTTAGCTTAGTAGGTTTACTAATGCTTGGTAATAATAAACAAAAGACTGATTCTTTAATATTTTCCAATGTCTCTTAAAATTTTTTGGCATTTCTATTTATCTTTATTCAGTTGTATGCTTTAAAAATTAGGGAGGGAGAACGTCTTACCCACACTGAATAAAAGAAAAGAATAGGCACTTTAATTTTCATTTGGAAAGCAATTACATGAAGCAGTGATAGCCTAATTTTGATGGCATGATATTTAATAGACAGCTGCCTTTATTTTGGATGGAATTACATTTTTAACAGACATCACAGTCCATCTATACTCTGAACTTGCAAATAGAAAAGCCAATTTGAGGGCTGAGTATTTATCTGGTGAATTTGATGAAGCCAATTAAAATAATTCAGGTCAACAGAAAAAAAATTAATATGTGTCTCACGTAGCTAATTCACAAAGTTGACAGTGATAGCAACACCAAAAAAGTCTGCACTGGTTTTTTTTTTAAAGGAAAAAAAAACACTGTACAAATAAGTCAGAACTCATGTTTTAAAGTTTCATTAATTATCCAAAATAAACTGACATGGTCTTTCTGTACATTCATAGATTTCAAGATTCTCTTCCCAGAGAGAATGATGAGCAAGAGGAAGGCTTATTACAATGTGTTATTGTTTCGACTTACCTGCTCACATGAAAAATTAATATCACATCATTATCTCTTAGGCAATAAACTCAGGAGAGATATTTCACTAGATAGAATAGATAATAAAATGAGAGACTACTGCAGATCCCAGAGTGCATCTTTCCACAAATATAGATTTATAGGGAAATTTCCTCTCTGGAGAAGGTTTTTAAATTAAAGTTACACTTACATATGTGAGGATTTATATATGGTGGATTGCATTTCAATGTTGAATTAAAATTATTGTATATATTTCATTTATTTTTATTTTTTTTATTTGACAGGGAGAGTTACAGACAGTGAGAGGGAGAGGCAGTGTGGGGAGCAACTCAGACTAGACTGTTACTCAAATTAAGACTTATTCTATGCATCTGCTCTCCCACAATATGGCGCTGGGAGAGGAGGAAACAGCTTCTACACAGCTGCCTCCAGTTCAATCAATAAACAGCAGGACCTGCTCCTGATTGGAGGAGAGCAGCGTACTCGGCGTGTGGGTAGCAGAGTTGGGATTGGCGGAAGAGGACTATAAAGGAGGAGAGAGACAACATGCACCAGGAACATCTATCTGAAGGAATGCCTGAGGAACATCTGAGCAGCCCCCGAGAGAGCCGGCCGGCGGTGTGCCGCTCCCCCGCGGAAGTGGGAAAGTGGCAGGGGGAACCGCCCTTCCACGGAAGTGGAAGGGATGGTAGCCAACCCGGGAAGAACCAGCAGCAAACCCAGGAAGGGCCGAGCAGACAAAAGAACTGCGCAGGGTCCTGTGTCGTTCCTCCATGAAGAGGGGGAGCGACAAGGCAGAAAGGTCTTTCTTCCATTGGTTCACCCTCCAGTGGCCGCTACGGTCGGCACGCTGCGCCAATCTGAAGCCAGGAGCCAGGTGCCTCTTCCTGGTCTCCCATGGGGTGCAGGGCCCAAGCACTTGGGCCATCCTCCACTGCCCTCCCAGGCCACAGCAGAGAGCTGGACTGGAAGAGGGGCATCCAGGACTAGAACCCGGCACCCATATGGGATGCCGGAGCCACAAGGTGGAGGATTAACCAAGTGAATCACAGCGCCGGCCCTATATTTCATTTATAATTAGAATAATTTTAACTAGAAGCACAGATAATAACAAATTGAGTGCTTAATAAGTGCCAGATATTCTTCCAAGTATTTTATTTTCTGTTTCTTTCATTGAGTCTTCACAACTGTCTGAGGCAGGCAACATTGCTATCCCCATTTCATAGATGATAAATTAGCGGTGATAGAGTTGGGTTCAAACTTAGCCAGCCCTCCCACATGGATGGAGCAGAGAAAATGTAAAGAAACAGCAGACATGATCCCTAACTTCCAGTGGTATGAGGGACCTCGAAAACTTCATGGAAGCAGCATATTATTAAAACACTATGCATGAATTTCAAAAAATTTTGTACTAAAATAAACTTACCTTTTAATTACATTTTCCAAGAAGGTTTTGAAATAAACTAGTATTTATTAAAGGTTTTTGGCTGCAAGGAATAGAAACCTGGGGCAGGCATCTGGCCTGGTGGTTGAGATGCTGGGTTTGGACCCCACATCCCACATTAGCGTGCCTGGTTTGAGTCCCGGCTCTGGCTCTGGATTCCAGCTGCTTACTGACGTGAACCTCGGGAGGCAAAGGCAACGGCTCAAGCAGTTGGATCCCTGCCTGTATTGAGTTTCCAGTTTTTGGTTTCCACTTAAGTCTGTCTTTGGCCATTGCAGGCATCTGGGGTGTGAACTAGCAGATGGGAGCTCACTCTGCTGTCTGTGTCTCCGCCTGTTTTCCTCTCTTTGTCTCTTTGCCACTCAAATGAATATAATGAAATTAACAAAAAAGAAATAGAAACTAATCTGGGCAATCCAAACAGAAGAGAGTTTGTTGGAAAGACATAATGAGTTTACAGAATTCTTGGCAAGGCTGGAAAACGAGGCTTGGAAATGAGGCCAACCTAGAGGGTCAGGGCAAGGAATAATCTAAAATAAAAAGGTTAAAAGAACTAATAAGTTTAAATAAAAAAAAAAGGTTCCAGCCCAGGAGGTCCAGTGAGGACACACTCTCAGCTGGGTGCTCAAGTTCCAGCTGTTGGCAGTCCTTCCCTGGGCTCAGGACGTCAGTCTGCTGGCCTGGCACTCAGCATGGCTTAGGGAAGAGGCGGGCCAGGCGGGGGTCGGGGGCACTGCTTACCGTCTCAGACGCCAGAACTGCTACGGTGATGGCTGGTCTGAGAGCCAGACTTCTGGGGTTTCATATCAGCCTTCTACTGCACTGAGCCACACTGGTAGTTTATTAATCTCTCACTTGATCTTAGCCAAAAGGCTGAGAAGCAATAGTTTATTCTTCCTATGGCTCAGTTCCCACATTTGTAAAGTAGGAGTGAGAATAGCACTAGTCCCTTAGGGTTGTCTGAGGAACAGACAAGTTAATACACATGAGAGCATAACACAAAGAAAGTCCAGGATAAACAGTTACTTGGGTTATAAGCAAAATTAGGAATAAGTGTATATATTAATTAACAACTAAAGAAAAGGCAAAAACATTTTCTGCCTTCTTCTACCTCTCATAAAATTGGAGATCTTTTGATCAGAATTAAGCTATGCCTCCAGAATGCAAAAATATGCTTAGAGCATTTACCATATTTTTCCATTTGTGTCCACAGTCTTTTATTCATAATGGGTTTGGTTTCCTGAACTTGCAAAGATTTTTTCATCCCAACACCAAGAGACTTGGTAAACCTTTCAGCGATAAAAACCCAGTGCCAGTAGGAACATAAAGAGGAGAAAAACAGAACGGTCTCATGGTCACACTGTGTGCAGTTTTGTGCTAAGATTTTAAATGGTTCCTAATGCTACTGTGAACTAGTCTGGGAAGTGTATTTTTCAGAACTAAAGTTCTGATAAGTTATAAAAGCTCCACTCAGATTTATTTAGACAAACGTGAACAAGGATATACATGA
Organism: Oryctolagus cuniculus; assembly: GCF_051225735.1. Classification (NCBI taxonomy): domain Eukaryota; kingdom Metazoa; phylum Chordata; class Mammalia; order Lagomorpha; family Leporidae; genus Oryctolagus; species Oryctolagus cuniculus. The sequence continues at coordinate 34,775,493 of NC_142883.1, read as the reverse complement.
GCTATGACTACACCATTCACTGTAGGGGCACTAACATTCTAACTGGTTGAGATGAATTGGAAGAGACTCTAAATAAGTAAAATTTATGAATGAAAATTTTAGGACTTAAAGGTTATTTTTAAAAGCTGATTATTACATAAAACTCTCCTATCACACTATCACATAAGGTAACTGCATATGTAATCTGCAGCATTTCTTACATGTCCTAATCATAATGTAGAATTCAGAAAACAAAGAAAATAAACAGATTTGCTGCTCTAAGTCTCACTTTTTTTAAAAGATTTATTTATTTATGTGAAAGTCAGAGGTACAGAGAGGGAGAGAGAGCTTCCATTCTGGTTCACTCCCCAGATGGCTGCAAAGGCCAGGGCTGGGCCAGGCCGAAGCCAGGAGCCAGGCGCTTCATCCTGGTTTCCCGTGGGGGGCAGATGGTCCAAGTACTTGGGCCATCTTCCACTGCTTTGCCAGGCGCATTAGCAGGGAGCTGGATCAGAAGTGGCACAGCCAGGACACAAACCAGTGCCCATATGGGATGCTGGCGTCATAGGTGGCAGCTTTACCTGCCACACCACAATGTCAGCCCCTAAGTCTCTCCTTTCTGATAGCATTTTCTTTCAAGACTATTCAAGAACACGGAGGATCTCAGTCTGGATGAAAGGTCACTGGTTATAAATGGGGATAGTCTCCCTGTGTCAGTAGGCTTGCCCAGAGTTTGCTGCTTCAGGAAGGCCTTGGGCCTGATGGTAGAGCTGGGGTCAGGGGGGCGACAGGGAGCTGCTGCCCTCCTGTGGCCATCCGGGTAATTACACCCATGGCTGTTCCCAGGTCCTGCGGAGACTTTGTAATTACTAGTTACTGCCAGGAACACAGGGCAGGAAGCATGGGAGGAAAGTGGGTTTGCCTAGGAACAAGAGCCAGGAAAACATCAGATAGTACTGTCTACACGGCCCCATTAGTACTCTCAGCTTTCTGAGGCCTAGAAAAATATGCATTACGAGCATTGTAGGTTTTGGTATTATACATTGATTTTATAATCACAGTCGTATATGTTTAAGATAGAAGAATAAGAGTTTGAACATTTGTGTGGGGCCAAGAAAGACCATAAAATCTAGAAATACAGAACAATTAAAGATGAGAGGGGTAGAAAATCCTTTAATAAAGGCCAACATTGTGGTATAGCGGGTAAAGCTGTCACCAGTTTCTGTCCAGGCTGCTCCACTTCCCTTCCAGATCCCTGCTAAAGGTCTGGGAACCAAGGGCTTGAGGCCCTGAATTCACATGGGAGACCCAGTGGAATTCTTGATTCCTGGCTTCAGCCTGGCCCAGCCTTGGCTATTGTGGCCATCTGGGGAGTGAACCAGTGGATGGAAGATTCTCTCTTTCTCCCTCTCTCTCTCTTTGTAACTCTTTCAAATAAATCTTTTTTTTTTTTAAATAAAATGTTTTAACACCAAGGGTTATATAAATAGAGGGCAAGATCTGGCTGAAGTTGGGGAGGATGCTGAAAAATTGGAATTTACACATGGCTGATGGAGAAGGGAAGTTGTTGTGGGACTTAGTACGGCACCTCCTCAACACACTACCTATGGAATTACCGTGTGATTCAGCAACCCTATTTCTAGGGATACACCCCAAAAATTAAGCTCAGGAGTTCAGATACTCATATTCATGTTCACAGCAGCATTATTCACATAGCCAGAAAGTGGAAGTGACCCAAATTTCCCTCAACAGATGAACAGATAAACAAAATGTGGTATACGCATAAAATAAAACATCATGGGTCCAGCGCTGTGGTGTACAGGGTAAGGCTGCCGCCTACAGTGCCAGCATCCCATATGGGCTCTGGTTTGAGTCCTGGCTGTGCCACTTCCGAGCTAGCTGACACTATGGCCTGGGAAGGCAGAAGAAGATAGCCCAAGTCCTTGGGTCCCTGCACCCACGTGGGAGACCTGGAAGAAGCTCCTGGCTCCTGTTGGATCAGTGCAGCTCCAGCCATTGCGACCATCTGGGGAGTGAACCAGTGGATAGAAGATCTCTCTCTCTCTTTGCTTCTTTGTAACTCTGCCTTTCAAATAAATATTTTAAAAAAAAGTACTTAAAAAAATGGAATATCATTCTGCCTTAACAAGAAAGAAAATTCTCACATGTGGTGCAATGTAAATGAGCCTGGAAGACATTTTTGCTAAGTGAAATAAGCCAGGCACAACAGGACAAATATTGTAGGCATCTGCTTACATGAGTTAGTTAGCACAGTCCCATTCCCAGACACAGAGAACAGAATGAGGGCTGCCAGGGGCGCAGGAGGCAGAACGGGAAGTGATTGTCCAGTGGGTAGAGTTTCTATTCAGGAAGATGAGAAACGCTCTGGAGATGAATGGTGGTGATAATAATACAATAATGTGAATGTATTTAATGCCACTGAAGGTACACTTAAGAACAGTTAAGGTTTTTCATGTTTTGTGTATTTTGCCACAGTAAAATATTTATATATGTATATATATACAGAGTATATACAGTAAAATATATATGTATAGAATAGCTCTCATATATATATATATGTGTGTGTGTGTGTGTGTGTGTGTGTATATACATACTGATTCTGGACCCCACAAAGGACTGATCGAGTGAGGTGGGGGCTTGGGGAAGAGAGTAGGGCCTGAACATGGGCATTTTGGAAAAGCTCCGCAGGTGATTCCTGTGCACAATGAGGGGGAATTGGTTAGGCAGCCCTAACCAGATGGTGTCTAAGATTCTGTTTTGCCTGCACCGTCCCTGACTCTCAGTAAACTGACCCAACAAGAGAGAGTAAAGACTGCCAATACCTTGCCCCAGTCTCATAAATAAGAAGAACTACTTCCTCGGGTACATTGCCTGAATCCAAATTGATAATGATTCACCATGTTTTTCCACATTATTGTTAATTAATTAATTACATTTCTTTTCTGAAAATAAACTAATCTTTTCAGAAAACTCAATTTGATAGATGTACAGTTCTCTACGGAGTTAAGATTTTAAGGACAATGGCAGATTCTAATATAAAATGTTCTTACAGAGAACCCTGTATTCAGCAAGAAGCTATTTTGTCAGACAGTCTTTTCTGGAAGCCTGATGTTTCTGTTTTTCTTGTCACAAATATTCAATATATTTTTAACCCAACACTTTATTGTTCCAGACAAAAGTATTTTAAAATAATAGACTTGTAAACATTTAAAACAATTGGAAAGTTTTCCATAATAACAATTTAAAATGAGACAACAAAAGGAAAACATGAGTTATTTTTCCAGAAATCTAATTGTTTTACAAAATAGTTTTGAAATATTTCACTGTCCTGATGCAATAATCACAGGATATTGAGCTAGTCTGCAGAATAAGGCTGAGAAAATTAAAGATGAAATGGGAAATATTTTTAAATGTTTTCTAAAATGAGACAATTGACACATGTGGAATAAAAAGTAGCTCTCTGTTCTAGGAACTTTTAAATATTTGATACACATAACTACAATGAATACTGAGTAAGAATTGTTTTTAGAAAAACAACAAGCTTATGGGACTGAAAGCTTCTAGAAGCCAATATTCAACATTTTTGTCTCATTCTTAGGACTCTGACTTGACATTTCCCCCTGTAAAACATATACAACAGCATTATAAGCTCCACGCAAAGGTTGTAGCTTAAATTTGCTGTATACCAACTATAGCTTATGCAGGTACTGAATCAATTCCCACCAAACAGAAGAGTGTATTTTTATGCTTTTAAACCATGTCAGATACTTGTATTCTACATTGTTTCAGAAAAGTCACATCTTGATATCAGAGCACTCAAAAGTCTTCATGACTGAGCGAGTCTCGTGGCACTGTGGGTTAAGCCACCACTTGGGATGCCCACATCCCATATCACAGTGCCTGGGGGTGAGTCCCACCTCTGCTTCACATGCACCTTTCTGCTAACATGCCTGTGAAGGCAACAGAAGATGACTTGGAGTCCTGCCACCCACAAGAGAGACCCAGCTGGAGTTTCTGGCTGCTGGCTGCAGGATTTAGGGAGTGAACCAGCAAATGGAAGATTGATCTCTTTGCCTTTAAGTAAATAATTAAGCTTTAAAAAAAGGAATTGTGAATTTTTTAAAAAGTTCTGCTCATAAAATGTATGATTTTATAGAATAAACATTATGTTCTCTCTTGCCCTCTTTATCTCGTTCATTAAAAAAAAATTTACTGAACACTTTATGTGCCTTCACTCACTCCCATGGATGCAAAGATAGTAAATCACATTCTCCCAAGGGCTCCCAGTGAAGTGAGGGAGGCAGACAAACAGTGTATAACCTGCACTAATAAACATACAAACACATACATATATAATATGCATATGCAGTATGATTAGACACACTTAAGGGATTTGCAAAGGTACAGGGGAGAGGGGCATAAAAGGGGAGAGGGAGGGAGGAAGGCAGGACACATGTGAGTGTGTAGTGCCCTTTTGTTTCAATCTGAGAGCTCCTTATCTTTGTGGCAAGAAAGCATTAATAATGTTTTTAAAGCATTTTGGTTTCTGTATTTTATACCTAAACATTTAGATTTGGCTTTGTATGAAAACATCCAGTTTTAGAAAAACAAAGTAGAAAATCCTCTTTGATTTGGACAGAGAAGGTCTTCAGAAGGAAGAGATGGCTTCCCCAGTCTTTCCCAGCCCATTCCCTGCGAGGCTCCCCGCTAACGTCCCAACATCTGCTCCCAGCAGTGTGGCCGCCACCCCTGGGCTGAGGACCTGAGGAACAAGTCTCCCGTTCCTCTGTGATACTCCCACCAAGTATCAGCCAAGGAAAATTCTGAAAAGAATTCAGTCCAGGCCAATTACTATAATATATATATTAACATTTAACAAATACAGAAATGAGAAACATATACAACAATATATAATGTATAAATATTACAAATCATATATACAAATATAAATAATATAAATGTCAAGACCATCCAAAAAGCATCTCCAAAAGTCCAAATGTCTTCACGTGGCATTCCAGCATCTTCATAACCCATCCCCCACCTTCTCCATCAGCCTCACCCCTCACCATTTCCCTTTGTTTCACGGTCCAGCGGTGTCTGATTGCTCTCAGCTGAAAGTAGTTAGTGCCTGCTCACACTTTCACACCGGGAACATGAGGATCCCCCTGCTGGGACGTGGAATCTTCCTGTCCCCACGCCTCCTCTTCAGCTCTCAGCCCCTCTGTGAAGCCATCCTCAGCTCCTCAGGCTGGGCAGATTCCCCACCATTGGTCCCCAGAGCACTTGGGCACCCATCTTCATATCAGTGTTTCTCAAACTTTTCCTGAATGTAAGATTCAACCACAATGTCTGATAAAGAACAGATTCCAGAACCTCAGCGGTTCCACAGAAGCCTGGCAATCTGCATGTTAAACTAGCGGCCTAGGGGAGTCTCATCTTCCCAAGGGTCTTGGGATCACTGCTTTGTATCACAGCACTTCTCTTGCAACGATTTGAGTTATCTGCCCTCCACAGCCTACAATCTGCATCTGCTCATGACTGCATTCCTGGTCACGGCACATGCTCAAATCAGGGAAAGAAGCAGAATATGAAGGAACGACAATTCTCAAGCATATGTATGCGTCTTAAGGTAAGAGTCCTGGAAACATCGGGGAATCACTTTTCTGACTTCTGCATCCTCGTGTTCCATGGCAAGGACACCTGACCTTTGTGAGTCTATTTCTTGTTCCACTAGTGACGGATTTTCCATTCTCTAGTTACTACACACCACTGAGAGCTTACTGATTAGGTTTCGGCTTTCTTTGCATGACGTGAGCATGTTAACAGTTCATGCTTTAGAGCTTTTTGTTTTCTGGTGTGAGTAAAGTAAACGGAATAATTTACATGATACACTTAGCACAATGGTTGTAAATAGGGCCAAATCGATGTGGTATTCGTAATGACAAAGACCAGACACGGTCACTTGGGACATGTCACTGTCCTCGTGAAGCCAAAGTACAAAAAGGAGCCCACAAGATGACTCTCTGAGCCAACCTGCAGGGTGCACTTCAAAACTTAAAAACTCTGTCCTGTGGCCACTTCTACATCCTTTATGACCAGCCTCTTCCTTGAACACTGTAAAAATCCATGTTTTACATTAAAAGAAAAATCCAGTATTGTCAAGGTAGACAGGAAGAGTCAGCATGCTAATGTAAACTTTGTCCCTACTTGGAAAAGTTTGTCCTCGGAGGCTGGTCTCTAAGTATTTGTCTTTCTTTCTTTTTTTTAAGAAAAGATTTATTTTTTATTTGAAAGACAGAGTTACCAGAAAGGCAGAGTCAGAAGCAGAGAGCTCCTCAGATTGCCACAACAGCCAGAGCTGTGCCAATCCGAAACCAGGAGCCAGGAGTTTCCTCTGGGTCTCCCACACAGGTGCAGGGGCCCAAGGACTTGGGCCATCTTCCACTGCTTTCCCAGGCCATAGCAGAGATCTGGATGGGAAGTGGAGCAGCTGGGACTCGAACTGGCACCCACATGGGATGCTGGTACTGCAGGTGGCAGCCTTACCTGCTATGCCACAGCGCAGGGCCCTAAGTGTTTGTCTTTCAAGTCTTAGCATCTTGTAATGTTTAGTACCTGCTCCTAAATACTGGTTTCCAAAGGACCAGAACTTTAATTACCACGCCAGCATTTCCCCATAATGTCCAGCATCAATAGATCAATACCAAAATGTCACGGATGCTGTGCACCCACTAGGAGAAAGGCGATGGCTAAATAAATATTCTGGGTCCAAAAGCCTGCAGGTTATTGGTCCTGTTTAACAGACAAAGAGGAGCAGAATGACAGGAGGCTGTGTTGTTGCCTAATCCTGGACAACAAACAGGAAGAAATATTAACCCATAGGATTTGGCCACATGCCCAGGCTGCTTAAGTGATAATCCAGAATGACTCTCAGCTCCAACTGGTTATCCCACCCCGTTAAGCCTCCTCCCTCAGCACATTTTTCTCCTGCTAAAGGCCTCTCTCCTTTAACAATGTAATCCTAACCTACTGGAAACCCACAAGATCCTCTAGGTGCTTCCTAGTTAAGCTGTTGAGGTTAACATTTGGATCAGGACAAACTTGCAGAGTCTGAGCTCCCACATCTGCTTCACCCTACTCTGGTGCCTTCTGTGCGATTCAGATCAGAGAGGCCAGGGGAAGGTGCACGTCTGAGGAACCTGGTCTCCCCAGAGTCTGCTCGTCTTAGGTTTATGACGTAATGATACTTGAACTCAAGAGTCTACAGTTAAGACACAAAGCATTTTTTTGACAGGCAGAGTGGACAGTGAGAGAGAGAAACAGAGAGAAAGGTCTTCCTTTGCCGTTGGTTCATCCTCCGATGGCCGCCGCGGCTGGCATGCTGCGGCCGGCGCACCGCGCTGATCCAATGGCAGGAGCCAGGAGCCAGGTACTTCTCCTGGTCTTCCATGGGGTGCAGGGCCCAAGCACTTGGGCCATCCTCCACTGCACTTCCTGGCCACAGCAGAGAGCTGGCCTGGAAGAGGGGCAACCGGGACAGAATCCGGTACCCCGACCGGGACTAGAACCCGGTGTGCCGGCGCTGCAAGGTGGAGGATTAGCCTATTGAGCCGCAGCGCTGGCCCACAAAGCATTTTTAAAATTATTTATTTATTTATTTATTTTTATTTGGAAAACAGTGAAACAGAGAGGAGGGCAAGAGAGAAAGAAAGATCTTTCATTCCCCAAATGCCCATGACAGCCAGGGCTGGGCCAGGCTAAAACCTGAAGCCAGAAAGTCTCTCTAGGTCTCCCACACGGGTAGCAGGGACCTAACTTCTTGAACCATCACCTGCTGCCTCCCAGGATGTGCATTCTGGAAAGCTGGACTGGAAGTGGAGGTGGGACTTGATCCCAGGCACTCTGATATGGAATACAGGTGTCCCAGGGGGTGGCTTAGCACTGTGCCGTTCACCACCAACACCACCACCCCTAACAAGGTATATTTTTAAAGCCTCAAAGCTATGATATATATTTTTTTTATTTTGACAGGCAGAGTGGACAGTGAGAGAGAGAGACAGAGAGAAAGGTCTTCCTTTGCCGTTGGTTCACCCTCCAATGGCTGCCGCAGCTGGCACGCTGCTGCCAGCGCACCGCGCTGATCCGATGGCAGGAGCCAGGTGCTTCTCCTGGTCTCCCATGGGGTGCAGGGCCCAAGCACTTGGGCCATCCTCCACCGCACTCCCTGGCTACAGCAGAGAGCTGGCCTGGAAGAGGGGCAACCGGGACAGAATCCGGCGCCCCGACCGGGACTAGAACCCAGTGTGCCGGCGCCACAAGGCAGAGGATTAGCCTATTGAGCCGCGGCGCCGGCCTCAAAGCTATGATATTTTAAATGTTTTTAAAACTGTACTTGAAAAGCAGAAAGACACAGCCAGAAGCTGTTACCATCTACTGATTCATTCCCCAGATGCCCAGAAGCTGAGAACTCAATCCAGGTCTCTCATGAGGGTGGCAATGATCCAACTTGTTGAGCCATCACCTGCTGCCTCCCAGGGTGCACCTGAGCAGGAAGCTCTCACCAGCAGCTGGCCCAGGCACTTTGATGTGGGGCATTCCAACAGCATCTTAACAGCTGGGCTAGATGCTTACCCCAAAGCCATTACATTTTAATGTGAAACAGCTATAATAGCAAAACTAATCTAAACGTATTAGTGCCCTTACCCCATCTCGAGATGCACTTAAGCGCTTTTTGGTGGAAAGGCAACTACTAATGATACTTCCTTTTCTCTGATATTTAAAGTTATGAGATTGAGTGAAATGTGAGATTGAACAGAGAAGAGATGAGATATGATAAATCACTTCTCAAATAAATGATACTTCCCATTCAAAATGACTTGTTTGGAAAAAAATCTGCATATCACTATGTGGTCTCGTTCATGTTACCCTTTGAGACAAGGCAATTATTGAGCACTTATTATATGCAAAGCATTATTCTGGGTAAAGCCTCAAACATTATCTTATTATTATCCCTCTCCTTTTATGGATAAAGAAATAAAAGCTTAGGGAGTTTAAATTGTTTGCCTATTTTTGAACATAGTTCAAAATCTTGTGCTAGATCAATACTTCTTCTACCAAAATATAAAAGCAAGATATCTTTGTATGAAGAGAAATTTAAAAGTAAAATTTTATCTTTCAGTTTCTCCCATTCAAGAAATATTTAAGGGATGCCTATTGAGTACTTACTTTATATTAGATCCTCTTCTAGACACTGAAGATGTGGTAGTAAATGGAACAGAATGTTACAGAGTTGACATCTGAATGGGAGAAGGAAAATAAGTGGATGTCAATAAACATGGTATGCAGTAAAAGCAGTAAGTGTAAGAGTTCCAGTAATAAATCTCCTGCCTTCATTTTTCTTATCCTAGCAATCAGCACCTTTATTTTATTTGTTTATTTATTTGAAAGACAGAGTTACAGAGAGAGGTAGAGAAAGAGAGAGATCTTCCATCTGCTGGTCCACTCCCTAAATGGCTGTGACAGCTGGAGCTGAGCCAATCCAAAGCCAGGAGCCAGAGACTTTCTCCAGGCCCCTGACCTGAGTGTGGGTCCCAAAGACCCAGAGAGGGAGAAAAGGAGAGACAGAGAGAGAGAGAGAGAGAGAGAGAATCTTCTACCTGCTGGTTCCCTCCCCAAATGGCTGCAATGGCTAGGGCTGGACAAGGACAAAGTCAGGAGCCTGACACTCCATCAGAGTCTCCCACATGGGCAGCAGCGGCTGTGGGCTTGTCTGCCAGTCACCTCTTACTGGAACCACCCTGCCGCAGATGTCATGACTCACTCCTTCCTATATCTTAGATCTAGCTCAAACTCACCGTGGCAGGGAGACATTCCGTGGGAGTCCCTTGTACCACTTGCTTCCTCTTACCCAGCTGACAGCCCTTGTCACTGATAGACAATACCAATGTACTTTTTTGTTTTCTTTTCAATAGAATGTAAGTTCTAGGCCAACCGGGAATTGTCCGTTTTGTTCACTGCTATATTCCTCCATTTGAACAATGCCTGCTACTCTGAAGGTAGCCCACACTGGCCGATTGAATAAATGGCTGTCAGGAGTTATTTACAAGTGATCAAAAAAAAAAAAAAAAAGTAGCTCAAATCAAGTAAAAGAAGAAAAAAGGAATTACTGGCTCCCAGTACTTTCATAGAGCAAGATTTTGACAAACTGAGTGTAAATTATCTAAGGGACTTTTATGAGCTATTCATGAACCAAGAAGCAACACAGCTACAACATAGAAAGAGCTGAGCAGAAGGCGTGGGCTCCACAGGCAGAAAAAGGCTGAAGGAGGCAGGAACAAGTTTAAAAAGCAGACTCACTGCAAAGTTCCGTTCCCGATTGGGGTTGAGTTGAAGGGACTTCCTTATCATGCCAGCTCTGTGACTCTCCTGTTTTTTGTTTTGTTTTAAAGTGGCCGGTTTCTAACTTCAGTTCAATTACATGACACCTAGCATAGGTGGCTCCATTCTGGATGATCTGGTCTGGAGGGGCCTAGTACAGGAGCTCATTCCCAAACACGGGCCTTCCATGAGGGCCATTCAATGTACCTGAAAAGGCCAGGAAGACACTGGCTTTAGGGACCCCCAGAGTGAGGGCTCAGAAGAGGTTATCAGGACCACAGCTCTCCGGGTGTCTGCGCGTCCTGCCTCCATGCCAGCTTTGTTCTCAGGCACCCTTTCATCTCCAGCAGCAGCTTAATGTCCTTACAGCGCCAAGCAGACAACACAAAGCCTTCTCACTGTGGCAGAGTGAAGTGAAGCCTTGTGTCTGGACTGGTCAAGTGCTCTCTCTCCTGGAAGCCAGTCACTCACTGAGGCTGGGAGTGCAATGTCCTGATTTCCTAGCAACCCCTCACATGCAGCCCTCTCCTGGAGCTGAAGGTGGAGCCAACAGCACAGAACTGCGTGGGCAAAAGGCACGCTGCTGGGATGGGCACCACCACTCAGCCGGTTTGAGAGTACCTGGTTTGAGCCCAGCTCCTCTGCTTCCGATTCAGCTTCCTGCTAATGCATCCTGGGAGGCAGCAGATGATGGCTCAAGTGCTTAGGCCCCTGCCACCTATGTGGGAGATCTGGTTGGGGTTCTAGACCCCTGGCTTTGACCTGGCCCATCCCTGGAGATTGTGGGCACTTGGGAAGTGAATCAGTGATGGAAGATCTCTCCTTCTTCTACCGACGCCCCACCCACCCCCTGGCCAAGTAGATAAAACAATAAAATAAACAAACAAACACATCTTGATAAACGATGCCCATAACTCCGTCAGCTGATTGAAGGTCAATGGATGCTGGGTTAAAGAGCACCGGCTGTCTCTAACAACCCCCATCGCCTCCACTATGCTGCCCCTGAAACAGACATATGGCAACACTGTGGTGGTGACAAGACTCTGAGAGCCCCGCCTGGCTCCTGGCACAGGATTCCACAGGAAAATTCCACTCTGGCTTTGTTCAAAAGAGCCAGCCACAGAACCCACGCAGCTTAGGCGGTGCAGTGTTGCCATGTGACACTGTCCTTACCAGGTGACCCATGACATTTTAACATGGGAGGACAAAAAGTGAACACCCAGGTTGTTGCTAGTAAGTCATTGCCTCGCAGAGGATAAAATAATTGCCAGATTTTGTTTTGTCCTCAGTAACATGCGCATAGAATGCCCATCTCATAAGAATACAGCTGTGGGGGCCGGCGCCGTGGCTCACTTGGCTAATCCTCCGCCTGCAGCACCAGCATCCCATAAGGGCACCGGGTTCTAGTCCTGGCTACTCCTCTTCCAGTCCAGCTCTCTCTGTGGCCTGGGAGGGCAGTGGAGGATGGCCCAAGTGCTTGGGCCCTGCACCCGCATGGGAGACCAGGAGGAGGCACCCGGCTCCTGGCTTCAGATCGGCGCCGCAATGGCCATAACAGCCATTTGGGGGGTGAACCAATGAAAGGAAGACCTTTCTCTGTCTCTCTCTCACTAACTCTACCTGTCAAATACAAAAAAAAAAAAAAAAAAAAAAAAAAAGAATACAGCTGTGATAGTGCCTAGTGGAGAGCAATTACCTGATGAGAGTTAGTTTCTTTTCCTTGGACTTAACCCCTCTGCATTTCATGTGATGTATGTGACCTGTGTGTTCCCTGAATCCTAGCTAGCTAATAGTGACAGAGCACTTACTGAGTGTTGGACAATGGTCTAAGTATTTTCCATGTTTCCATGCAGTAACTCATTTAAGCTTCCTTGCAACTCTTTGAGAAAATACCATGCCCAGGTTGGGAGATGCAGCACAGAAGGGGTATGTGAGTCAGCCAGGGTCTCGCCACGATTCAGTGGTAGAACTGAGCCCGGAACACAGGCCTGCTGTCTGCAGTCGTGATTCCCAGCACGGCGGCAGCACAGACTGTCTTCCTGAGAACATGTATTTCATCTGTTTTCAGCTGTTTGTTTTACATCCCCCACCAAAGACTGCCACAGAACCCAGCACTTAATAAATACTTGTGACTATGGTAAAGAGACAGCCTTGGAGCCTTTCCTGTCTCCTGCCAAGAAAGAACCTGGAGTGTAGTTTTTGGCCATCCTCTCCCCAGGCAGCCCCTAGCCAATGACAGCGCAGCAGCAATCTTGGAGCCTGGCCTTTAATTCTGGCTCACTGCAGACCTCCTGTAGCAGGCAATCTTTTCTCTAGAGCTCCCTGTTGGGTTGGCTGAGTCTTTATCAGATTTGCACAGTATTCCAATGCTCTGCCTGCACAATCTGCCTGCCTGCCTTTCTCTCTCACAGGCATGACCCGCTCTCCCGTTAAGTAGCGTGCATTTCTAACAGCTTCTCAACATCTGCTTCCAGAGGCGGCCTGAGAAAGCAGGTGATAAGAGGGGGCTTGGAGACCGCACTGCCCACCACTCCGCCTGCAAGAACCGCAGGGACGGACATTACAGAGCACCAGTAATGCCCTGTGACGCTCGAGCTCTGGCATCTTTGCTTCCAATCCAGCTTCCCACTAACGCACATGGGAGGGAGCAGAAGATAGCCCAAGTATTTGGGTCCCCGCCACCCACTTAGGAGACTCGGATAGAATTCCTGGTTCCTAACTTTGGCCTGGCATAGTCCTGACTGAACCAGTGAATGGAAAATAACTCTCTCTCAATTAAATAAATACTTTTTTAAAGGCTGGTACGTGGGACATGGAGAGTGTGTAGCCCAAGGTGAAGCCCAATTGTTGAAACTTTCACTGATGGTGACTTGGGAGATTGTTTCGGGGGGTGAGAGAATACCCTGGCTAGTGTGACAATTTGCACTTGGGAAACATACGGAGAAGGTGGTGAGAGGAGACTGGGGACAGTGCACAGGGGGCTGTGAATCCACTGGGTATTATTAAGCCGCACTGATGTGCAAAAGGGAGGGGGAAATGAAAAGCTGAAACCATTAGCCAACAATTGGGAACGAGCCATAACGGCCAGACTGTCTCTTTGCTGGTTACAAAAATGGCTCTTACTCCTCTGGGGGACAGCAGAAAAAGCTGAAGCCCAACCTTCAGATTTAATCTTTGGGTTGCAGAGCCTCAAGCATGCTGAATGAGGTCTGTTAGGCCTTCGTCAGGTGTGTAGAGCCTGGGACCCTGACACACAGGAAGGGGCCCTCTGGGTGCATGCCCCTGATTGTGGATGGGAATTCATTTGCTTTCTTCCTTCCTAACAGAAGCTTTGGAGAAATGTCATCTTTCCCCAGCAGCATTGATATTTTCATCTGCAGTGAGAAAAGTACAGTTATACCAAACCAAGAAGGTAAGTAGAACTCAAGTACAAGTAGTTGTGTGATTTCTAGATATATATTTTTAAAATGTTAAATACTTCATGAATTTGCATGTCATCCTTGTACAGGGACCATGCTAATATTCTCTGTAGCATTCCAATTATAGTATATGTGCTGCCAAAGAAAGCACATAGAAATATATATACCCACATACATTTATGTATATTTAATTTCTATTTGTTTGAGAGGAAGAGACACAGAAAGAGATAGATAGAGCTATCATCTGCTGATTCACTCCTTAAATGCCTGAAATTGCCAGAACTAAGTTGGGGCCAGGACCAGGAGCTGGGAACAAAATCTAGAAACTCAAATACCTGGACCATCACCACTGCTTCCCAGGGCCTGCACTGGCAGAGAGGTGGAGGTAGGAGTCTGAGGCGGGAACTGAACTCACACACTGTAACATGGGACACAGGTATCTTAATGACAAGACTAAACAACCACTGCAAATAGATGGATGACAGAAAGATGGAGAGAGAGATAAAAATATAGATATAGATACAGCGAGCATCAACATTTGAGATGAAAATTAAATGTGATTCTGTATAAACACATGTCAAAACACAAAGAACACTACATATTTTCCATGTCTAAAAACTCTATTGGGTAATTTATCCTCCTTCAAATTCAGTTTTGTTCCCATAGTACATTTTAGTCTTCGATAATGTGGTTTTGTTTCTAAATTAGAACTCTTCATTTGATCTCATTCTAAACATGTACACATCAATCTGGGCTAACAGTTTTGCAGAGGTATAAGGGGAAATACCTTTTAGGAACTTTATCCAAAAACTAGAAGAGAAGCTCAGCAGAAAAATATTTACCTGTCCAGTGGCTACAAACTGCCTATAATGAAACTTGTGCTGACTTAAGGTCACATCTGAACTAACTTTCTGATACAGACATATTTCAAATACTTATTACTTCCTCTTGTGGGTCCTTCAGCTAGTGGAATTTAAGACATGAAACCTGATGGATTTACTTAATTAAATTCTGCATTTTATCTTAATGGGGAAGTCAGTCTTTACAGTACACTAATCCCTGAGTAGAGATAAGAACCTGGGCCCAGCGTTGTGGCACAGGGAATTAAGTCATTCCCTTGTGATACCAACAACCTGTATTAAGAGTGCCAGTTCAAGTCCAGACTATTCTGCTTCTGATCCAACTTCCTGCTAATGTGCCAGGGAAGGCAGTGGATGATGGTCCAAGTACTTAGGCCCCTGCCACCCATGTGAGAGACCAGGATGGAGTTCCTGGCTCCTGGCTTCCACCTGGCCCAGACCTGGCTGTTGTAGCCATTTGGGGAGTGAAACAGAAAATGGAAGATCTCTCTCTCTCTCGTTCTCTCTCCTCTCCTTTCTTTCTGTTGTTCTGCTTTTCAAATCTAAAAAAAAAAAAAAAAAGAATCTTAAAAAAGAACCATCCTTTACCTTTCTCTGAAGGGAGGAGAGAACCTCCACTTTGACTATGACCTTGTCTAAACAAGAGAAGAGTCGGAGAACTCAAGGGGCTTCCATAGCCTTGGAAACTCATGACTGGTGCATAGGGAGATTACTGATGCCATAAACAGGAGTGTCAATTTGTAAAGTCAACAACAGGAGTCACTGTGCACTTACTCCTCATGTAGGATCTCCGTCCTTAATGTGCTGTACATTGAGGCTTAATGCTATAACAAGTACTCAAACAGTATATTTCACTTTGTGTTTCTATGGGGGTGCAAACTGTTGAAATCTACTTAATGTATACTAAACTGATCTTCTGTAAAAAAAAAAAAAAAGAAGAAGAAGAAGAAGAAATTAGCAATTCCCAACTTGACTCTCACTGGGATTAAACATGACAATAGGTCTGATCTGATTTCATCATCATTTAAAAAATCATCTATTATTTTTCACTTTGTTTCTGTGTGGGAGCAAACTGTTGAAATCTTTACTTAATGTATGCTAAACTGATCTTCTGTATATTAAGAGAATTGAAAATGAATCCTCATGTGAATGGAAGGGGAGAGGAAATGGGAAAGGGGAGGGTTGCGGGTGGGAGGGACGTTATGGGGGGGAAGCCATTGTAATCCATAAGCTGTACTTTGGAAATTTATATTCATTAAATAAAAGTTAAAAAAAAAGACAGGCAAAAGAAAAAAAAAAAAGAACCATCCTTTAAAAGAGAAGCTGATGCCCTTTTATGTTTACTTTGGTAATTTTCTAAAAGCCACACAATTTTCTGCATCTGTTGCTTTCAAAATTAATTTTGAAGAAATTCCCTCACTGTAGGTGGACAATCTGAAGATGAAAAATTCTCACCTTATGAAATTCTCACCCAGGGTACTTTATTTAACCTTTTTCCCTAACACATCCCCCTCCACTTTGGATTAATGAGCTTACCAGTTTAATCACGTGCTCTTTTAAAAATCAGCTTAAAAAACATCGGCTGATCTGGTCACTTAGAACAAAAATAACTGCCTATTCTGTTTCTTAGAATATTGTCCTAAATTTCTGTTTCAATCAATTGTCTTAACAATCTCCCTGGAGCATCAGTCAGAAATAAAATCATAAGGCATGCTTTGTTCAGAATAAGAAACACATTGCCCCCACCCTTCCACTTGAAAAAGACCTTCCTCCTAAAACTCCACTTGTGTTAGCCCCATGTTCTACACCCACCCGTCAGCTGCTACCTCACAATAGCAAAGCCACCGCACACCAAGGAGCACTGCTTCCAGTTCCATCACTCCACCCAGAGACTGTAGTGGCTCTTCCTATCCCTTTATTGGCTGCCAACATTGCACGTGGTTTTCTTCTCTTGCTTAAAAATAAATGTTAACTTCTTAAGTTCTTGATCTTTTGTTCAGGATTCATTGCCAGAGATGGTTTCACAGCATGAGCCTTCCTAGGGAGAGAGTTGCTCATGTTCCTGCTAAGAACCTAACCTGGGAATGACGGAGAAATAATTATAATCAACGTCAAAGAGCATATGGCTTTCTACTGAGAAGCCTGCCAAGTAGGCCCTTCACACATCCTTTCCATCCACCATCAGGTGAATCTGGCGGACAAATCCCAAATCCCTAGCATCGAAATAAGTGAAAGTCCACCTCTCACACATACTTCTCCCAGGTCGGAGAGCTTTCTGAGTGAAACCAGTCAATACAACAAAACGATGCTGGGTTTTCTCGTCCATAGACATGAAACTGCTTTATTTCTCCGGCATCCTTTAAGCTGGGTGACCCGTTAAGCTCAGTCCGCACATAGTGCAAGGAGATTTTTTTTTTTTTTTTTTTTTGACAGGCAGAGTGGACAGTGAGAGAGAGAGACAGAAAGCAAGGAGACAATTCTAACACCAGTGTTCAAAACCACCACAGTTCAGCAGTGTCATGCTTTGGGCTGGGGTGTGTTCCAGCGGCCTCATGTGCTGTTTCTAAAGGAGGAGTAATGCCGGGTTAATTATATGGAAGCAGAAACACCTGGTGCATGTCATTATGGACTGAAGTCTTGAATGATTTAATTATGATCTTTATTGTTACAAATTGGCTCTTCCAAGTATTTTTCCATGGAACTTAACATTTTATTTTACCATACACGCTGCTTCTCTTGGGATGTATGCCAGGTGGTGTGTGGTTCTTATAGGAGAGAATTTTCTGTTTGTGGTATTTCTGAATACTAAGAAATCAGAAGTGAATTTGAATTTCCCTTATGGGCCTTGTGTTTCAAACCGTTGAACACTGAGAGCAAATCACCTCTCTTCTACACAGTGGAAAGGTGAAATGTGACTTCTCCTAAGCCAGAATTCTATTATCTTCCAAGCATCAATAAATCAATAAGCACACTAAATATAAAGCCTGCTTCCTGGTTACACAATGCAGACAGTAGACAAACAGAGGACATTCTGATTTAATATTGGTGGTTCTGGTGTCCAGTGTTTAGAACATTTGAAGAAGAAAAACTGAACTGGAAATTAGATTGCTGAGCAGTGTGAAGAAGAAGTGAGAACAACTCTGCACCAACCAAAGCCTGCTTGCTGCTGCATTCCCACAACCAGCAGCTATATCCCGCCCACACCCAGCAGCTATGTCCCACCATGCCCAAGAGAAAGGCTGAAGGGGATGCTAAAGGAGATAAGGCCAAGGTGAAGGATGAACCACAGAGAAGATCCGCACGGTTTTCTGCTGAACCAGCTCCTCCAAAGCCAGAACCCAAGCCTCAAAAGTCCCCTGCAGGCCGGCGCCGTGGCTCACTAGGCTAATCCTCCACCTGCGGCGCAGGCACCCCGGGGTTCTAGTCCTGGTCAGGGCGCCAGATTCTGTCCCGGTTGCCCCTCTTCCAGGCCAGCTCTCTGCTGTGGCCAGGGAGTGCAGTGGAGGATGGCCCAAGTCCATGGGCCCTGCACCCGCATGGGAGACCAGGAGAAGGTGCCTGGCTCCTGGCTTCGGATCAGCGTGGTGCACCGGCCGCAGTGGCCATTGCGGGGGGTGAACCAACAGAAAAGGAAGACCTTTCTCTCTGTCTCTCTCTCTCACTGTCCACTCTGCCTGTAAAAAAAAAAAAAAAAAAAAAAAAAAAGCCCCTACAAAAAAGGGAGAGGAGGTACCCAAAGGGAAAAAGGGAAAAGCTGATGCTGGCAAGGATGGGAATAACCCTGCAGAAAACAGGGATGACAAAACAGACCAGGCCCAGAAAGCGGAAGGTGTCGGAGATGCCAAGTGAAGTGTGCGCACTTTTGGTACTTCTGGTGACTTACAGTTTGAAATACTATTTTTTATCAAGTTTTATAAAAATGCAAAATTTTGTTTTACTTTTTTTTAAGTTATGTTGTTAGCACACAGAACACTTCATTGTTGCTTTGGAGGAAGGGGCAGAGGTCACTAACAGAAGGTCTCGAAGCTGGATTGCTGGGGAAAACACCTTCCCCTGTAGTTCTGAGAGACTTCCTCTTGGCTCCCAGGAGGGATTCCCTGCCTTTGACACAGCCACCAGGGCACAGAACCTTGTGGCGTGGAAAAACTGAATTTGATTTGATGTCCTCTTCTTCCTCCCTCTCTGCCTTCAGCATAGATTTAACTCCCTTAAACCCAGAGACCTGTGGGGAGCTGACCCCAAACAATTTGGTACCAGCATGACAGGTAATCCGGACTTCACAGTGAAGCAATGGTTCCTTCTCTAGATTGTGGATCTTCAGATTGATCATTCTGCCATTTCATTTCATTTCCTGAAAGTCAGGGGCGGCTTGTGAAAAGCTGTTAAACAACATGCTAAATGTGAAATGTCAACCTCACTCTAAACTCCCCCTTGCAGAGCATCAAATGAAGACTTCATTGGGTTTTATAGTGGCTTTCTGATTTTGGTAGTCCATTGAAGAAAGGAGTTGAAAATTGTTGTATACTGTTCACAATAGTCTGCCCATGTCCTGCCTGAAACACCATGATTGTTCATGAAAAGAATCTTTAATAAAGTTGGATACAGTTTGGCTTGGAAAAAAAAAAAAAAGAAATGAGGTTGCTGTGTGCTCCTAAAGAGCTCCATTCACAGACCTAGCACTTAATGAGTGAAGATTCAGTCCACTGGGCAGCCGCCTGTCTGACCAGAGGGCCCTGTGCTCCTTTGCTCCTTTGCAAGCATTCAGTCTTGCAAGTCATACTAAAAATCACAGGTTATCAGAGGGGAGTTGGATGGTGATATTGTGATTCCTCCCAGCCAGCTGCCACTGTTAAAGTGGCAAAAATAAATGGATTCTTCCCCAAGCTACATTATGTGCTTTTAGGAAGACTTAAATTTCCCCCATCATATGCCTATAAAACCTAATAAAAACTCCAAAATGACCAATGTCCTTAAAATAACCCTGGGTGTGATTCTGTATTTGTAGAGCAAAAGTGAGTCAGAAATGGACATCCTCATATAGCAACTGTTCAGAACAGGATGAAAACTGGAACCTAAAGATTGAAAGTATTTTTGACTCAGAAAAACATTCCAGCTGTATTTTCTCAGCAACTGAGTTGACAGAACCTAGAAACAAAATTCACCAAAAGCTAGTCCCATGTATTTGGCAACGCTCTTATGCATATTACCAAAAAGCTCCATAATTCGATTTGAGGTGGCCAAGTTTTTCTGGAGTAGGCTGTGCTGTGTTTATTAATAACAGAAGCACTTCACCCACTCATTCAGCATAAAGGCAGGATCCAATGCCCCAGAATTGGGATCCCAAGTTTCTTAGTAAGTTAGTTGTTTAGAAATGAACGTTGCTTTCCTGAGACACAGTGGTATCAAGGGTAGTTAAATTGCAAGCATGAATCCCAAATCTGATTGATTTCTAAACAATAGGAGTAAGACCCACCTGAGTTCTAGCTCCTGGGTGTGCACACCTGTGCCTGCTCCTCTCCATCTATCACCTGCTCTGTGCTCTGGAAGGCTGGTCCCTTACAGGGCTCCCTTGCTGGCTGGCTTTCAGCTGGCTTTAGTCAAAGAGGCACATGGATCACAGGAGAAGAACAAGAGAGGTGACGGTATATTTCTTCGGTTATCCCTGTCCTGCTTGGCTGCCTTTAAGATGGCAGCTCCAGTGGGCAACCTTCACAGCTCCAGCTCTTTTTTTTTTTAAGACTTATTTATTTGAAAGGCAGAGTGACAGAGAGAGAGGGAGAGACAAACAGATAAAGAGATCTTCCATCTGCTGGTTCATTCCCCGAATGGCCACAACACCCGGGGCTGGGCCAGGCCCAAGCCAGGAGCCTGGAACTCCATCCAGGTCTCCCACTTGGGCTAGCATCTTCTAATTTCTCAGAACATTAACAGGGAGCTGGATTGGAAGAGGGCGGGGCTGGGGCTCAAATTGCAGTTTAAGATGCTGTGCCATGATGCCCACCTCATAGCTCCAGTTATTCTTGGGCTCTGGGAACACTGTTCACTGTCTTTGGTCCCCAGTTCCCTACTCCTGCTGGTCTCTGATATCTGAACAACCTATGCTCTCTCTCTTAACCCTGACCATGCTTCAGTCATCCCTTTGTTAAACTTTCTTCATTTGTGCCATCTGAGCAGAATTACATCCAGCAAGACCCTGAGAGTGGACAAAAGGAAAACATTTCCCTGTCCCTTTCCTGGGTGCAGAGGTCGCGGGTGGCACTGCCAGCAGGATCGCTCGTGTCCCTCGCAGTTTTGCATTATGCCCCTCCTCCGTGCTGTTCACGCAGCAGATCCGGTCTCTGCCCTCACAGAAACCAACAATGGGTGACTCACCAAGATCGCCACGTGTTTTGGAAAATCTTCCATAGGGAATAAATAGGGTGCACTGAAGGAGAATCATGGGTGGGGAGGAGGTTTTGCAGAACCTGGTCAGGCAGGCCTCATGGAAGAGGCGACACTTAACTGGGACCCCAGGGTTGAGGAGGAAACAGCCATTGTGCAAAGGGCTAGTGAGGAGGGCAGAGATGTGTTTCAGGCTTAATGAGCTAAAAACATAAAGGCTTATAAGTGGGAAAGGAGCTTTGGGGGAAACAGTGGCAGCTGTTTGGCTATGGAGGACACTAAAGACAGATAGATATTTGCAAGCTATATACGGCAACTGAGTTGGGGGCCAGGTGCACAGGGATAGGAAATGAGGCTGGACAGCGTGCTCAGAGAATGCTAGGCAGAGCAGACCATGGTGAAGAGCATGGACTGTGTTCCCAGTATAATGAGAAGCAAAGTAGGTTTTTTTTTTTTTAAGATTTATTTAATTTATATTAAAGGCAGAATTACAGAGAGAGAGTAAGAGTGAGAGTGAGAGCAAGAGAGAGAGAGAGATCTTCCAATTGCTAGTTCACTCCCCAAATGGCTGCAACAGCCAGGGCTGGACCAGACCAGGCCAAATCCATGTGGGTCTGTCACTTGGGTTCAGGAGCCCAGGCACTTGGGCCATTTTCTCCGGCTTTCCTAGGAGCATTAGCAAGGAGTTAGATAGGAAGTGGAGCATCCAGAACTTGAACCTGCACTCATATGGGATGTTGGCATCTCAGAAGGCAGCTTAACCTGCAGTTCTACAATGCTGGCCCCCTCCAAGTAGAGTTTTGAAGAGCAGAGTCACGAGACCTGATTCATCTTGTTAAAAGATCCCTATAGCTGTTCTATGAAAAAGGACATGGAGAGAAACACGTAGAATCAGGAAGAAGAGTCAGAAGCTATTAAAATAACCTAGGCAGAAGACGGCTGCTTTTGCTTTGAAAGTGGTGGGCATGGAGATGGAGAAAAGGCAGATTTTGGGGGGGTTTGTGTTAGGGGTGGAGCTGACAGGACTGGGGAAGGGAGGAATCCAGGATGTCCCCCAGATTTGTGGTCTAGCCCGCTGGCTGGATGACAGGTGGATTATAGAGAGGGGGAAGACTGCTGAGATGAAGCTAAGCTATCCGTGAGATATCCAGGGGCAGATGTCAAGCAGGCAGGTGGCCACTTGAGCCTGGTGACACAGAACAGGTTTCAGCCGGGGAATCTTTTGTCCCAATTCTAAGTGATTAATCAGGCATCTCAGGTCAACCTGGCTCAGGCCAAAAGGGACCTGGACATACCCATTGAACTCTCCCTGGGTTTAGGTGAGATGCTCGGATTAGTAAAAAAAAACACTTGTATATCCTGCTATACTTTGTTTTGTCATGAGTACGTGTATTTTCTTTAAAGAAAGAAAAGGATGGCTAGTCCAAAGCAAAATTTGAGAATTCCTAGGTCCGTGACTAAATACCATCTGAATCTTGCCCCTAGAGTTCTGATTACAAGATGACTTCATGGTATATTTATAGAGCAGCCCCCAGAGGCCAGTGGGGTTGACACACAATAATGTCCTTATGGGGAGACATGTGCCCATAGTAAGAGATAAGGTTTCAGAGCTTTTCATTCTGGTTGTCATGGCAACAGCGAGAGGCCCGGAGGTGGGAAGGAGGAAGAGGGAGGAGTGAAGAGAACCAGAGGCTGTTAGACCTTGGAAAATGATCAAAGACAGATACTGCATACTGCATGGGAAACACGCCCTGTACATCAAGAGTAGTTACAGGTACATAGTTTGTTAGATTTGTTTGGTTTTAACATTTGTTTATTTATTTGAAAGATAGAGAGAGCTCTTTCATCTACTGACTCACTCCCCAAATGCTCACAACAGCAAAGGCTGAGTCAGGCCAAAGCCAGGAGCCTGGGACCCAACCCAGGTCTTGCACGTGAATGGCAGGGACCTGAGTATTTGAGCCATTACCCACTGCCTCCCAGGATGCACATTAGCAGGAAGCCAAAACAGGAAGCCAAGCCAAGACTCGAAGCCAGGCACTCCAGTATGGGGCACAGGCACCCCAAGTGGTGGCTTAACTGATGTGGCAAATGCCCTCTTTGACGTCTTGGTTTTAAGAACCAGATATACCCACAAACACTTTCTCGAACTTGGAGGCTGGAAGGACATTTTGCAACTATTTTATCTCTTTTGCTCAGTGGACTGCCTAGGGCTCTAAGTACTTGAAGAAATAAGCAAAAGAGGTCTCAAAAGGAGAGGCACTCCACCACTTATTTTTATATGGCTTCTATAATTGCTAACTGGCTAGATCCTTTGGGTAAAGATTTGATTATATATCAAAACATTACACATATTGTGGTTGGTGACTACAGAGTGGCAACCAGAATGAAAGACTAATCCTCAAGCCAAGAGACGGAGTAAGGAAGTCTCACTCTCTGGGTAGTGCTAAGAATTATACACCAACCATGGATATGATATTGCATTATTGTATACCTCCCAATAGGGTCCACCCTATCATGGGCTTTGGATGAGACACTTGAAGTGATTAAATATCATCTATATACTAAAAATGTAATGAAGGTTAGAAAAATAAGGAAAGGGGATGGTACAATAAAGAATACAGGCAACTCTAAAAAACAAAGAGACTTGAATTAAAATGTATTCGAGAGAGTTCAGTGTACCTAGTATCACATACCTCCAGACATTTCAAAGGGAAAATCCTCAGTGCTGTCGCCCATGTGAAGTAGCCCCCAAGACTATCCATCTTTCTTTGTTCTAATTCCATGCTCATCAAGCAGAAAATATTTTAATTGCTAAATCTGTTATCTTTATACAAGGAAGAGAGTATCCTAGGTAAGAAACACGCACATCTGACAACTGTAAAATACATGCTCTTCTCCAAATTGCACTGGGAATAGAATTCAGGTTCCTTCCCATGGTCTCTCAGTCTTCTTTTGGGGCCCAGGTGACCTTTTCCACCTCAGTTCCCATCCCTGTCCCCCTCAGTGCTAGATTCTCATCACTCCACCTTTTCTGTTCCTGCAAGTTCCTTGCTCATCTCACATAATTCTCTTTTCACCTAGCAGCCACTCTATTTCCCAGATCTCCTTGTACCTGGTCACTTCCTACCTTCTAATCAGGTCTCAGTCTAAATGTCCCCCCCCTGGACAAATCTCTGGGCCTGTTGTTGCCCTCTTTCCCCTCTCCCCTCCACTCCACGGTCCCTATCTATCCCTTGGCTGGTTTGATTTATCACTCCATGATGTCTCACTTGTCAGCTTGCTGATGACTTGATTTCCCCCATGAGGATAAAAATCCAACACAGCTCCAGCTCCAGCACTGACAACACTCAACAGACATTTGCTTAAGGAGTTGAATGTGGGAAAGAATGAAGTACGACTTGAGGTAGAAGAGAGGATGTACAAATAGGAAGTAAAGATTTGAAGCAAATGGAACCTTCCCTGTGCCTATACTCTGACTTTTACAAAGCACCCTTCACATACTGGTAGATGGTCCTTTCACTCCTCATTATTTTATTTTATTTTATTTTATTTTATTTGAGAAGAAGAAACAGAGTGCACTCCCATCCAGGGGTACATACCCCAAATGCCCACAATAGGCAGGACTAGGATTTTTTTTTTTTTTTTTTTTTTTGACAGGCGGAGTGGACAGCAAGAGAGAGAGACAGAGAGAAAGGTCTTCCTTTTGCCGTTGGTTCACCCTCCAATGGCCGCCACAGCTGGTGCATTGCGCTGATCCAAAGCCAGGAGCCAGGTGCTTCTCCTGGTCTCCAATGCAGGTGCAGGGCCCAAGGACCTGGGCCATCCTCCACTGCACTCCCGGATCATAGCAGAGAGCTGGCCTGGAAGAGGGGCAACCGGGACAGAATCCGGCGCCCCAACCAGGACTAGAACCCAGTGTAACGGCGCCGCAGGCGGAGGATTAGCCTATTGAGCTGCAGCGCTGGCCTAGGATTTGGTTTTAACAGGCATCTTAACCACTAAGCCAGACACCTGCCCCCCTCTCCCAGCTCCAAAAGATTGTGAACAACCTGGGGACAAAAATCATCTTACTCATGTTGGCAACCCACATGCCAAAATAAATGTCTGAAGGATCCTTCAATGTTCTGCTGATTGAAATGTGAAAATTTTAGATTTTCTTTTGGGTGAGATTGACTTTACTGGCTGGATGAGTGCCTGCCAAAGGAATAGTTTCTATAAGAGAGGCAGGGAAAGGTACATATGGGTAGGAGCAGCACTAAAAGATGGCCTAGCATGAATCCCTTAACCTTCCTTCTCTGGTATGCTCCATCAGCATCCCCCAAATCACCCCTAAAAATTTCAGGTGGGGCAGGCATGTGGCACAGTGGTTAAGATGCCACTTGGGACACCCACAACCCATATCAGGGTGTCTGGGTTTGAGGCTTTGCTCTGTTTCCAATTCCAGCTTTCTGCTAATGTGCACCCTGGGGGCAGCAGATGATGGCTTAAGTACTTGAGTTCCTGTCACCTTTATGGGAGACCCAGTTCCTGGCTGCTGGCTTTGGCCTAACCCCATGCAGGCTGTTGGGGGGCATTTGAGAGAGTGAACCAGTGGACAGAAGATCTATCTCTGCCTTTCAAATAAATTTTTTAAAAATTAAGAAAATGACAAAATAAAAAGATTCTAGGCAGTTCCCCAAGTTGCTCTCCATCCAACCCAATTGCTGCCCTGAGCTCTTCCTGGTTGGAAATGCCAGAACCATCTCTTAACACAGAAGCCAGATAGAAACAGCTCTCACTTGACAAAAGTCCAGAAAAGCACTTATGAGAACAGTCCAGCTGAAAGTCAGGGTGCACAAAGGAGCATCAGTAAGTCCCAGCATTCCACAAGGAGTGGCTGGAAAGAACTATTTAAATGTTTTAAACATTGCCAATCTGAGTAACATGAGACTGAACTTGTTATTTGGCTCAACTATATATGGTCTGCATCCTGGAATTCACTCATACTATATATAGTAGTACTTTAATCATGCACTCAAACTGATCACATGTGTTGGACTGAAGTGTCGCCGGGGTTCCAGAAATGAAGAGAAAATGGAAATCTTCTCCAAACCAGTCGGCACATTCCTTACCACCGTTACCATCGTCACAAATGCACGGCTGCAGCACAGAACTAATTGAGACCAGCCACAGAATAACAGGGTAGAACCAGGCCGCAGGAAACTTGCATTTGAGAACTTCCCCTGGGAAGAATGCCTCCTTTCAATCATTTCTTTATGGAGTCAAGACTGGCTGTGGTCATTGTTCAGAAATAATACAGATTAAAAAAGATTTTAAAGGCCCAAATAATTCCCAGCTTGTATATCAACAACAGCCAAAAACAAAGCAACCCATGAAAAAAGTTTGTCAAATTCATCAAATAATTGTATTACCTGGGTCATTGACTTTAGCTTGGGGATATAAGCAGTTATTTTTTTAACTTAGCAATTTTCCTGTCCTGCTTTGAAAAGTAAAATGTTTCTGAATAGCCTGCTTCAGGCTGAGAAACTCTTGTATTAATTTCGGTCTCAAATCTCTTGTGAAAAGCTACTTATTGTTATCTCCCCCAAACTTGAGATGTCTGACAGGAGTGAAGACTAAGCCAAGTCCCTGAGGGAGAGAAGAGTCTTTTAGAAGAGGTGGCATGAGCACTTGGCATAGGAGTTAAGAAGCTGCTTGGGACACCCACATTCCACATCAGAGTGAGGGGTTCGAGTCCCAGGTGTACTCTCAATTCCAGCTTTCTGCTAATGTACACCCCGGCAGGCAGCAGATGATGGCTCCAGTAGTTGGATCCCTGCCATCATGTGGGAGACCTAGATTGAGTCCCTGGCTCCTGGCTTTGACCTGGCCCAGTCCTGTCTGTTGTGGGCATTTGGAGACTGAACCAGTCAATGGGAGATCTAAGTCTGTCTCAATCTTTCAAAAAAAAATTATATAAAGGGTGGTGTAGCAAACAATCAGTGTGTGTACTGTCCAGCATCTAAGCCTCTCAGTATACACAGCCCACAATGGGAGACTATTCCTTTCCCTCTTTCTGCCTGTACTCTTCCAGAAAAAGCAAGTTATCTTGTTCTCAAGCCTAATTAAGCCAATGATGATGGCTGCTGTCTTTTTGATTACAGTCATTGTTGAAAGATGGGCACATGATTCGAAACAGTCCAATTGAAGGTGGTAAGACTCAGTTTTGAGACTTTTATTGAAGCTATCAGAGGAAATATGGTTCTTTCTTCTGTAATTGGTGGTTGTGATGTTAGTAGCCTATAGCTGCTAGGAACCACTGGCAGGGCCGAAGACCAGAACCAGTTGGAACTGGCGTTGTGGTGTAGCAGGTTAAGCCACAGCCTACAGTGTCAGCATCCTACATGGGCACCAGCTCAAGTCACAACTGCCCTACTCTGTTTTGTAACTCTGCCTTTCAAATAAATAAATCTTAAAAAAAAAAAAAAGAAAGAAAAAGAAAAACCAGAACCAATCTGAGGAAGTCGAGTAGAGGGCTGGATCTAGTGGTCTCTGCTTTCTTTTCTTCTTCTTTTTTTAAAAGATTCATTTATTTATTTGAAAGGCAGAGTTAGAGAGATCTTCCATCCACTGGTTCACTCTCCAGATGTCTGCAACGGCCAGCACTGGGCCAGGCTGAAGCCAGGAACCACTTGGGCCATCTTCTACTGCTTCCCCAGGCCATAGCAGAGAGCTGGATTGGAAGTGGAGCAGCCGGAACACAAACCGTGCGCATACTGGATACCAGTGTTACAAATGGTGGCTTAACCTACTATGCCACAGTGCCAGCCCTGTGATGTCTAGTTTCATTCATGAATCAAACTGTGCCTGAAGATCTAGGTCAGGACTCTCAGTTTACCTCAATCAGTAAATTCCCATGTTAGCTTACATTGCTTTAAATTGGGCTTTCTGTCCCCTGCCTCGGATGCAGGTGGAAGCTGCAGAAAATCTAGTACATGAGGAAGAGGAGAGGATAGGTTGAGGATTTGTGAAGGATTTGTCTACAAGGACAGGCCTAAAGACACCTATGTGAATGCCAATCTACTGATTTGCAAGAGATTTTTTAATTTTATATTCTGTGGTTCAAAAGTCAAAACTAATAGGAAGGTATACTCAAGTAGGCTCTGTTCCTTCCCTGACCCCTACTTCTTTTACTACCTGAGTCACAATTTTTATTGTTTTTTGTTTATTCTTCTGGTGCTTCTCTATATAAGTGGAACTAAATATGAATATTTTATCCCCCTTTTGTTATGCAAAAGATAATATGCTTTGCTCTGTTCTACACGCATTTTATTTCTTCAATATATGTTCATTCAAAGAGTGCCCTTCCTTGAAATTCCATAAAGTCTTTGATTATCTCTAGTTGCTTTCCATGGTATTTCAAGCAGTTCAGTGTCTTTTTTAGCACATCCTACCAGTTCTCTGCTCTGTTACCCTGGAGACATCTCAGTTTAATACTGGAGTGTATTTCACCAGCATTAGAGAATTTGAACAAAAAAGCTAAAATGTAGCTCTGACTCTAAAATAAGTTAATAAATAAATAAATGAGAGAAAGAGAAAAAAACAAATCTGGAAAGTATAATCAAAATAAAACTACTGGACTGAGATTATGGCATAGGGGGTGGGGAAGAGCCATGAAAATTGGAAAGTTAGGGTCCAGAGCTGTGGTGTAGTAGGTTAAGCCTCCACCTGTGGTGCCAGCATCCCATATGGGTGCCAGTTCGAGTCCCAGTTGCTCCACTTCCAATCCAGCTCCCTGCTAATGGCCTAGGAAAGCAGTGGAAGATGTCCCAAGTGCTCGGGCTCTTACACTCACATAGGAGACCTGGAGGAGGCTCCTGGCTCCTGGTTTTGAATTGGCCCAGCTCCTGCCATTGCAGGCATTTGGGAAGTGAATCAATGGATGGAAGATCTCTTTCTTTTTTCTTTTAAACAACAGTTTTTTGTGATTAAAATTTTTTTAAAGATTTATTTATTTATTTGAAAGTCAGAGTTAGAGAGAGGAGAGGCAGAGAGAGAGAGAGGTCTTCCATCCAATGGTTCACTCCCCAGATGGCCTCAGTGGCTGGAGCTGCGCTGATCCAAAGCCAGGAGCCAGGAGCTTTTTCCAGGTCTCCCATGTGGGTGCAGGGGCCCAAGGACTTGGGACATCTTCTACTGCTTTCCTAGGTCATAGCAGAGAGCTAGATCAGAAGTGGAGCAGCTGGGTCTTGAACTGGCACCCATATAGAATGCCGGCACTTCAGGCCAGGATGTTAACCCACTGCGCCACAGAGCCGGCCCCAGAAGTTCTCTTTCTCTGTCTCTCCCTCACCCTCTCTCTCAAGCTCACCACTCAAACAAATAAATGTAAAAAAGAGATAAAGAGAGAAAGAGAAGAAAAGAGAAGAAAATTGGGAAGTTAAGAAGAGTCTAAGTTTTTAGACCAAAAAAGAGAGATTAACCTCATCAGACAGATATATAGGCGAATATCCCAGAAAGAGTATATATTGCCATTCAGTGAGCTATGATGTTGTGTAGATGTTGAACGCAGTCCTTTTGGTTGGGCAAAACTCTCTGGCCAAATAAATGCACTAACCTACAAGTTCTTCCCACTCACAGGTATCTTACCCACAGAGCCCTCACCAGGGCTTTAATAAGGCCTGACTGCCTCAGAACTCAGCCCTGAAAATGGGTCATTTACTTGGGGGCAATGTGAAAGAACATTTTCAGACTGAGCCTACACAGTGGAGGATCTAAAATCAACCTCTCTCTTAAAAAAAATTATGTTCAAGGGCTGGCGCCGCGGCTCACTAGGCTAATCCTCCGCCTAGCGGCGCTGGCACACCAGGTTCTAGTCCCAGTCAGGGCGCCGGATTCTGTCCCGGTTGCCCCTCTTCCAGGCCAGCCCTCTGCTGTGGCCAGGGAGTGCAGTGGAGGATGGCCCAGGTGCTTGGGCCCTGCACCCCATGGGAGACCAGGAAAAGCACCTGGCTCCTGGCTCCTGCCATCGGATCTGCGCAGCGCGCCGGCCGTGGCGGCCATTGGAGGGTGAACCAACGGCAAAGGAAGACCTTTCTCTCTGTTTCTCTCTCTCACTGTCCACTCTGCCTGTCAAAAAAAAAAAAAAATTATGTTCAGACTTTTGATATGAAAAAAATGTCTGAAACTATAAATTTCAATGACACAATGGGTTGAAAATCAAAGGCAATCTAGAGATATACTTACAATTTCTCTGCAGAGAAATTCAGTAACTCACCCTATTCTGCTAGGTATTTGGCATTTGGATGGGTGGAGCCCAGTGCTTGGCCCACAGTGGCTCCTAACTGTAGGTAAATGAACCAACAAATGTCTGTGCAATGTGTTCATCGTTATTTTCACCTAACACCTAGAAGCAAACCATCATCTGCAGATGTTAACTTAGTTCATTTGGGTAGTTACGCGAACAATGGTTTCTTAGCAGTACTTGGTAGCCAAAACTATTTTAAGAAAAGGGAATTACCATTGGATCTTATTCTTCTTGTCACCTTTTCTTTTGTTATATTAAAGACTGGATTGACACAGCCAGCAAAGGTTGCTCTTTGCTCTGGATTGGTTAGATTTTCAATGAGCTGCATAACCACATTTCCATTTTCATGGTTTCATATAGGATTTAATTAGAAGTAAAAAAGCTAGGAATTCTGTTCTTTTATCCTTAAAAAATTAGTATTCCTTGCTCACTTTCCTTTTGATCTTCTAAAATTCCAATTGAGGAGTTAGAAGAGTTATGAGAAAAATTTTAAAATTTGTAGATAAATACATTTGCCACTTGTGTTTTGCCACGCTATAAATTTCTAGGAATAAATAGAAATTCAAAGCAGACATTCTCAAAGAATGTAAGCCTCATAACAATATAACTATACTTTCTGTAGAACATAGCCTTAATAATTAAGGGCTCAAGTCCTATCTTTTTGGTCCTAAAAATGAAATATTTGTTTGCTGTGTGGGTGATACTGTGAATGCACTTCCAGGTGCTGAGACTTAGGAAACTATCATTGAATATATATTTTTTTTATTTTTATTTTTTTGACAGGCAGAGTGGACAGTGAGAGAGAGAGACAGAGAGAAAGGTCTTCCTTTTGCCGTTGGTTCACCCTCCAATGGCCGCCGCGGCTGGCGCGCTGTGGCCGGCGCACCGCGCTGATCCGATGGCAGGAGCCAGGAGTCAGGTGCTTTTCCTGGTCTCCCATGGGGTGCAGGGCCCAAGCACCTGGGCCATCCTCCTCTGCACTCCCTGGCCACAGCAGAGGGCTGGCCTGGAAGAGGGGCAACCGGGACAGAATCCGGCGCCCCGACCGGGACTAGAACCCGGTGTGCCGGCGCCGCTAGGCGGAGGATTAGCCTAGTGAGCCGCGGCGCCGGCCTCATTGAATATATTTTATTCTAAAATATATGTAGCTTTTAATTAAGGTACATGTTTTATAGTGTTGCCAAATTTCAATACTTTTATTTGGGTACAATAAAGAAATCAATATATATTTTGGAGCTAACATTATTATTCTAGGAAAGCACATTATATAAGGACTAATTCAGCATTAAACTTATTCCAGTCATAAATCTGTAGACTCAAAATGTGATTTAGGGGCCGGCACTGTGGCACATCTGGTTAAGCCACTGTCTGCAGCACCGGCATCTCGTAAGGGTATCAGTTTGTGTCCCAGCTGCTCCACTTCTGATACAGCTCCCAGCTAGTGTCCCTGGGAAAGCAGTGGAAGATGGTCCTATTGTTTAGGCCCCTGCCACCCACGTGGGAGACAAGGAAGAAGTTTTGGCTTTGGCCTGGCCCAGCTCTGGCCGTTGTGGCCATCTGGTGAGTGAACCAGCGGAATGGAAGATCTCTCTCTGTCTCTCCTCTCTCTCTCTCTCTCTAACTCTGACTTTCAGATGAATAAATAATTTTTTTTTAAAATGTGGTTTATAGATTTACACTTGTAAACGAAGCAAGGTTTCGATTAAAAGTCAATAGGTTAAGCCTAAGCATCAATTAATTTTGGGACTGGGACATATATGGCATTTCTATATTATTAAATAGCAAGATAGAAAGCACTTTACTTTCAAGGTTTTATTTCTTCACTATACACCATGTGTGAAAAATCCTTTCTTGGCACAATGCATTATACAATGGAGTTTGATTGCTTACACATGTTTCTGACGTTTACAAAACCTGCATTGTCCTCAGAAGGTAGTATGGAGAGTGTTGGGTTATAGACAACAAGCGACAGAGAAGCTGGTTCACAATTTGAACAGACTGGAATGCATAACCAAGGAACAGTGGAGACACCCTTTCTTTGTGGCTTTTTTAGAATGTAGTAAACAACTGTCTTTCCAGGCCGGGTCACCAACCAAAAATTTTAACAAAACAAAATCTTAAGGAAGCTTTGCAAAAAAGAAACCAGAACATGAGATAGATGATCCAAAGAGAAAATTAGAGGAAACCATGAAATACACACAAAGATTTGGACATCAAGAAATGTGAACTTACATATACTTACTTAATACTAAGGGCTTTCTTTCTGTTATGATGCAGTCTTTAAATATCAATGGGTTTAAAAATAATAACAATGACCATTTCTGGCCCTCCCAACCCCCTGTTTTTCTTCTCTCCTAACAGCTGACTCCCTCATGATTGAACTCTCACTGTGTCATTCCTTGCTCATCAAGGACCTTTGATTCACTTTTACTCTTTACCAACTGAATTGACAATGATGCTATTATAAATATCAAATCATTCTTCATGAAATTATCTGCTTTATAATGACTAAATGTCACCATTAAATTCCAAATCCACTTCCCTTCTAAAAATGCCTTTACGAATGAGTCATTTTTCTTTCAGGGTTTCTTAGAGCTTCTGATCAGTCATAATTTTTAAATATAGTAACAAGGGACAGGTCTTCCAGGCTCAGATAATTTTACCAGGCATTTAGGTCTAATCCGTTTGTGTCCTCGTTGTATTTGTGTTGGAACTGTTTGTATTGAACCTGAGGTTTTACAAAGTAGTTACTGAGGGATCAAATTTAATTTAGGTCAGATTTTTAGTTACTAGCTATCATAATATTATCTTTTTTTTTTTTTACCATGTGTATATTTCTAGTTCCAGAACATCACAATTTTGTTATCTATTTTGTAGAATCTGTGACTCCTTTGATAACCTCAGAGTTTTTTAATCCATAAAGTAAGTCATACATACTTTTAAAACATTATGCATATATTTAAAAAGAAACATAGTAGGTACATTATGATCTCTTTGGAGAGAGGAGGTGGAACTCTAAACTAAACTTAAGGAGATGTAGACATTTCTTTGCTGGATTCATTTACTTATAACAGAGAGCTCTTTGTTCATGCCTGGTGACGAATGAGAAGTCCTAATGATCGATATTCCTCAGGATTCCATACAGCAAGGCAGCATCAAATTGCCTCTTTTGAATGTTGTTTGCACAGTTTATGCGTTTTTTTTTTAAAGAAGTGTCCAGAAAGGAGCAATGGAGAAAGAAATAAATTCTTGTGATGCAAAGTTCATATAGATGCATTCTAACAGTTAAAACACTACCCAGTGCACGTGCTGGGCAGCTCAAGTTGCAAAAATGAATATGGGTCCCTGGAGATCAATAAGTATTCCCATCACCTTTGGCGAACTCCTGATCCAGGTCAGCTATTTCCTCTTCCTGTCTCTACCCCTAGGTGAGGGACTTCTGTTTCACATTATCCTGAATGGCCACGACTGACTTAAGTAAAACATCACGGTTCTTAATGAGAAGAGTTTCAAATGCACTTTGCCTCGAAGTTGGCTTGCAGAGAACAGCCAAGGCTAAAGACCTACTATTAAAAGGGCTGTATTTTCTTTATAGCCAGTTCTTGCCCCAGGACTAAGGCATGTTTGCTTAAGGATACTAAATTGAGACAGGCTCCTCATTTAAAAAAAAAAAAAAAAAAAGAGTAGGAAAAAGTTCTGCAATGTTTTTGTAATAATTCAAACTGAAAGCAAATGAATGTCCCCTTTTTTAGCCACACAGAAAAGAATGAATGTACATTACATTTTATTTATTTTTCAAGTTATTGCCAAGACAAAACATCTCTTTATATAAATCCCGTGTAGACTGAGTTCTTACGGATAAAAAATAGATTAAGTTCACGTCTTAAGAAGGTTGATGCTATAAATGCAGGAAGAGGGGGCTGAGAGATTGATAAAAATGTTTATCACTCAGACTTGGAGGGACTATCCTTGATTTGAGATACTTCAGGATATGCACTTCATAAAAAACAAACAAAAAACACAGTGTTTTAGTAGTGTTTGCCTTTCATGCTTTCCTTCTTTGAAAGCTTGCATTCTCTGATACAATTATCATTTTTACTCTCACTCTTAAACGGTAACAGATATCCTCCATTGCCTTCTCTCCAACTTCTCACAACACAGGCCTTCCTAGTTCTCTGTCATTTTACCCTTCTTTGCACCTTCATACTCTTCCTCCTAATGACTTTGTTTGCCAAGCAGTGTTAAATACAATTCTTATGATAGCCTCTGGTCTCTCCCATCATCTACCCACCGTAGGCAACCCCTGTACTTGCTGCTCAGTCCTCCTGTTCCCGAATTCCTCTTGTCCCAGTTAGTCCCTTCTCAAAGGATAAAACAAGGAACTCTAATGCTGAAATCATATCCAACCAGCATGACCATGAGAACTAGCCAAGGAAAATGCCTCATGTTTATGAGGGAATACGTGAGTGGGTCTCCACTGTGTTATCTTACTTCATTTATACAGTCCTGAGAGGAGATTTGATTTTTGGTCCTGACACTTGTTGTCAGTGATTTGGGACCAGTTCCTTAACCTCATGCCTGAAATCCTTTCTGAAACAAGGCAGTGCTATGAGTAAATAAATAACCTTATTCAAACTTAATTTCCTAATTAAACAGGAAATATAGCACAGAGATTAAAAGCACAGGCTCTGGACTGAAATATACTTGGGTGCGGGCCCTGGAATTTCCACTGACTTGATATATGGCTCAGTTCCTTCATTCATGAAAGATTATCAATAGTAATATCAACTTTGTAAAGTTATGCTAAACAATGAATGAGATAGTAAACAGAGAGCTTTCAAAACAATGCCTGACCCTCCATAAATGTTAACTATTATTATATTGATGTTGTTATTGTTAATAGTGTAGCATCATGACAATTAAAATCTTGGAGGCTGGTGCTGGCACTGTAGTATAGCAGCCTATGCTGCTGCCTGCAACATTGGCATCCTATATGAACTGGTTCAAGTCCCAGCTGCTACACTTCCTATTCAGCTCCCCACTAACGTGCCTGAGAAAGCAATGGAAGATGGCCCAGTACTTTAATTAATTAATTAATTTATTTTTTTGACAGGCAGAGTGGACAGTGAGAGAGAGAGACAGAGAGAAAGGTCTTCCTTTGCCGTTGGTTCACCCTCCAATGGCCACCGCGGCCGGCGCGCTGCGGCTGGCGTACCGCGCTGATCCGATGGCAGGAGCCAGGTACTTATCCTGGTCTCCCATGGGGTGCAGGGCCCAAGCACCTGGGCCATCCTCCACTGCACTCCCTGGCCACAGCAGAGAGCTGGCCTGGAAGAGGGGCAACTGGGACAGAATCCGGTGCCCCGACCGGAACTAGAACCCGGTGTGCCGGCGCCGCAAGGCGGAGGATTAGCCTAGTGAGCCGGGGCGCTGGCCTGATGGCCCAGTACTTAGCCCCTGTCACCCACATGGGAGACCCAGATGCAGTTCCAAGTTCAGTCAGATGCTAGATTGGCTTCAGCCTAACCCAGTCCTGGGTGCTGCGGGCATCTGGGGAGTGAACCAGTGGATGGGAGATCTCTCTCTCTCTCTGTCTCTCCCTCTCTCTGTAACTCTGCCTTTCAAATAAATGAACAAGTCTTTAAAAAAAAATCTTGGAGGCTGTATCACAAAGTTAAAAGTGAGATATCATTTTATGGAAATGACGTACAGCAAAAGAATCCAAGCACATTTAATATTGAGTCTATTATTTATTAACAAACCCTTTTTAAATGGAGCTGTTGTCTTTTCTAATTATAAAACTGAAGAGCCGGCGCCGCGGCTCACTAGGCTAATCCTCCGCCTTGCGGCGCCGGCACACCGGGTTCTAGTCCTGGTCGGGGTGCCGGATTCTGTCCCGGTTGCCCTCTTCCAGGCCAGCTCTCTGCTATGGCCCGGGAGTGCAGTGGAGGATGGTCCAAGTGCTTGGGCCCTGCACCTGCATGGGAGACCAGGATAAGTACCTGGCTCCTGCCATCAGATCAGCGTGCTGCGCTGGCCGCAGCGTGCAGGCTATGGCAGCCATTGGAGGGTGAACCAACGGCAAAGGAAGACCTTTCTCTCTGTCTCTCTCTCTCTCACTGTCCACTCTGCCTGTCAAAAAAAAAAAAAAAAAAAAAGTGAAAGCACATTTGCTTGCAAATGTTCATTCTTTTAGACATTTAAACACACATATCGATTACTTTATTATTAAACTATTTTTTTACTTTATTTTTAAAGTTTTATTTATTTATTTGAAGTTTTACTCCCAAATTGGCTGCAATGGCCGGAGCTGCCCCGAACTGAAGCCAGGAGCCAGGAGCTTCCTCCAGGTCTCCACGAGGATGTAGGAGCCCAAGCACGTGGGCCATCTTCCACTTTCCCAGGCCACAGCAGAGAGCTGGATCAGAAGTGGAGCAGCCAGGACTCGAATGGTGTCCATATGGGATGCCGGCACTGCAGGCATCGGCGTTACCCACTATGGCACAGCGCTGGCCCCTTATTTATTTATTTGAAAGTCAGAGTTATACGGAGAGAGAAAGAGATGGCAGAGGAAGAGAGAGAGGTCTTCCACCTGCTGCTCGTCCACACCCCAAATGTCCACAACAGCCAGAGCTGTGAAGATCTGAAGCCAGGAGCCAGGAGCTTCCTCCGGGTCTCCCACGTGGGTGCAGGGGCCCAAGGACTTGGGCCATCTTCTATTGCTATCCCAGGCCATAGCAGAGAGCTAGATGGGAAGTGGAACAGCCCAGACTCGAATCAGCGCCCTTATGGGATACCAGCACTGCAGGCAGCAGCTTTACCTGCCAGCCCAGTTAATGTATTTTTAAAAAACAAGGTTGGAGCTGGCATTGTAGTGGAGTGGGATAAGCCGCTGTCAGAAATGCCCGCATCCCAAATGGACACCAATTCAAATCCCAGCTGCTCTAATTCTGATCCAGCTCCTGCTAATGCACTTGAAAAAGTGGCAGAAGGGGCCAACGCTGTGGCATGGCGGGTAAAGCCACTGCCTGAAGTGCCAGCATCCCATACAGGTGCCGGTTCAAGTCTGGGCTGTTCTACTTCTAATACAGCTCTCTGCTATGGCCTGGGAGAGCAGTAGAAGATGGCCCAAGTCCTTGGGCCCCTGCACCCATGTGGGAGACCCAGAATAAGCTCCTGGCTCCTGGATCAGGATCAGCCCAGCTCCAGCCATGGTGGCCATTTGAAGAGTGAACCAGCAGATGGAAGATTTCTTTCTCTCTCTCTCTCTCTCTCTCTCTGCCTCTCTGTAACTCTGCCTTTCAAATAAATAAATAAAAAGAAAAGGAAGGAGGGAGGGTGGGGGAGGGGGGAGAGAGAGAAAGAAAGAGAGGGAGGGAGGGAGAGAAAGAGAAAGAGAAAGAAAAAGAAAAAGTGGCAGAAGATGGCTGGCTCAAATATTCCCTTGTGGGAGACCCAGATAAGCAAGACTTTTCATTTGGTTTGGGTTAAAGTGATCTCCAGATTTTGTTTTTAAGCTTTTTATCATAGAGAACTTCAAACATATAAAAGCAAACATAAGGGTATAATGAACCCCTCTGTGTCATTTATCAGCTTCAGAATTCATCAACCTGTGGCCAATCATATTTCATCTATACCTCCACCTGCTTCCCCCATCACTAACTCCCATACTATTCTGAAGGAAATATAAGACACCATATGGATTTATCTGTAATTACTTCAGTATGTAGCTAAAAAAGATAATGGTTTCCTTCTTCCCTCCCTCCCTTCCCTCCCTTCCTTCCTTCCTAGATAGACAGAGACAGAGGACTCCCATCCATAAGTTCATTCCACAGATACCCATGATAGCTTGGGCTAGGCCGAGGCTAAAGCTGGAAGCAAGT
Organism: Oryctolagus cuniculus; assembly: GCF_051225735.1. Taxonomy (NCBI): domain Eukaryota; kingdom Metazoa; phylum Chordata; class Mammalia; order Lagomorpha; family Leporidae; genus Oryctolagus; species Oryctolagus cuniculus. The sequence continues at coordinate 34,737,284 of NC_142883.1, read as the reverse complement.
AACTCAGTCCAGGTCCTATGTGGGTGGCAAGAACACAACCTCCTGAGTCATCACTCCTGTGTCCCAGGGTATATTGGCAGGAAGCTACTGTTAAGTGCTAGAGGGAGACCAAACCCAGATTTTCTGATAAAGGAGGCAGATGTCTTATTTGCTAGACCAAATGCCTACCCCAAAATGGTGAGATTTTAATTCAAACATTCTTTTTTCACTTGTTAGCTGAAAAAGTTTCACAAGAAAAATTTCAGAGCTTATGTTGTGGTGCAGTAGATTAAGCTGCTTGGGATTTTTTTTTTTTTTTTTTTTTTTTTTTGACAGGCAGAGTAGACAGTGAGAGAGACAGACAGAGAGAAAGGTCTTCCATTGCCGTTGGTTCACCCTCCAATGGCTGCTGCGGCCGGCGCACCGCGCTGATCCGGTGGCAGGAGCCAGGTACTTCTCCTGGTCTCCCATGGGGTGCAGGGCCCAAGTACTTGGGCCATCCTCCACTGCACTCCCGGGCCACAGCAGAGAGCTGGCCTGGAAGAGGGGCAACCGGGACAGAATCGGCGCCCTGACCGGGACTAGAACCCGGTGTGGCGGTGCCGCAAGGCGGAGGATTAGCCTAGTGAGCCGCGGCGCCAGCCAATTGCTTGGGATTCTAACATCCCATATCAGAGAGCCAGTTTGATCACTTGCCACTCTGCTTCAGATTCAGTTTCCTGCTAATGTGCCTGGGATAACAACAGAAAATGGCCCAAGTACCTAACCCTTGCTACTCATGTGGGAGACCTGGATGGATTTCCTGGCTTCTGGCTTCAGCCTGTTCCAGCCCTAGCAGTTGCAGCCATTTGGGGAGTGAACCATCACATGGAAAATTTCAATCTCTCTTTAAAAAAAAAAAAAAAAAAAAAAAAAAAAAGGAAGAGAGAGAGAGAATGTAGGGGCCGGCGCTGTAACACAGTGAATTAACACCTTGGCCTGAAGCACTGGCATCCCATATGGGCGCCAGTTCGAGACCTGGCTGCTCCTCTTCCCATCCAGCTCTCTGCTATGGCCTGGGAAAGCAGTAGAAGGTGGCCCAAGTCCTTGGGACCCTGCCCCCACGTGGGAGACCCAGAAGAAGCTCCTGGTTCCTGGCTTCGGATTGGCACAGCTCCAGACGTTGCGGCCAATTGGGGAATAAACCATAAGATGGAAGACCTCTCTCTGCCTCTCCTCTCTCTGTAACTCTGGCTTTCAAGTATATAAATAAATCTTTAAAAAAAATAAATAAAAAAGAGAACATTCTCCTAATCTACCATTTCATTACCCAAGGATACAATTGGAATTTGAAAAGCAGAATGGAAGAATAAATGTTTGCTTTGTCCCCTTTATTTTCCAGTTTTCAAAATAGTGAGTTAGGGCAGGTGCTGTGGCTCAATAGGCTAATCCTCCGCCTGTGGCGCTGGCACCCCAGGTTCTAGTCCCAGTCGGGGTGCCAGATTCTGTCCCGATCGCTCCTCTTCCAGTCCAGCTCTCTGCTGTGGCCCGGGAGTGCAGTGGAGGATGGCCCAAGTGCTTGGGCCCTGCACCCCATGGGAGACCAGGAGAAGCACCTGGCTCCTGGCTTCAGATTGGTGCAGCTCTGACTGTTGTGGCCATCTGGAGAGTGAACCAGAGGATGGAAGACCTTTCTCTCTCTCTGCCTCTCCTTATGCCTCTGTGTAACTCTGAGTTTCAAAATAAATAAATCTTTAAAAATAAATAAATATTTAATAAAATAAAAAAATAAAAGAAAGGTGATAAATGTTAGAAGGAACAGCTAAGAGTTGAGGTAACTGCCTCCCTGTATACAGGGATCAAGCAAGACACTGCCTTTTTGATTTTATGTGAAAGAACAATAGAGAGATACAGAGACAGATCTTCCATCTGCTAGTTTACTCCTCCCAAAACCCACAACAACTGGGGCTGGGCCAGGTTGAAGGCAGGAGCCAGGACCTCCCACATGGGTGGCAGGGACTCAAGTATGTGAGCCATCATCTGCTGCCTCCCAGGATCACATCAGTAGGAAGCTGGCTTGGAAGCAGACTAGCTGGGACTCGAACCAAGCACTCCAATAGGGGAGGCAAGCATTCCAAGCAGGACCTTAACCCACTGCACAACACCCACCTCTGACTTGGTTTGTTAGAAATCTTCAGGCAATGCTCCCTTTTAATACAACTATATGCATTTATTACAGGTATAAAAATAGAAATTAGGCAATAGCAAAGGTGAGGCCAGCAGCAAGATGTCCCGCTGGAGGTATCAGGATGTGTGGCAAAGGGGTTTCCCCAGTTGGCTTCAGGAAAAAGAACGTGAAACATAGCATGTGGTGGCCTATCCATACGCAAGCCTTCCTGAGGAGCATTTGCCAGGGACAAGGGTTTGCATTTTGAAGAAAACTGCAGATTCAGCACAATTACAAGAATTTGCAATGGAAGAAAAAGAAGGCTCAAACATCACAGGAATCCCAGTTCATGGATCAATACCCAGGTCATTTGAAACATCTCTATTTAGCCGAAGAGGAAAGGCTCAGGAAGCAGTTAAGGAAAGTTTGCCCGCCTTTGCCTGAAGATTAGTGCAGCAATGACCAGATTTCGTCTGAAAATCAGTGTCCTGTTCACCAGCCTAAGCCCAAAGAACAGTGTAGCAAAACAGCAGACACCATTATCACTCCAAAGCAAACATCAAATCAATGCACAAGAAGAATATGAACAGGCAGAAACTAAGTATGCTATTAAGAGACAAAAATCTGAGAGGAGAAGCAGCTCAAAAACTCTACAAAAAGAAGAAAGTAGAAGTCTTCAAAATATCGAACAAAAAGTCTAAAAGGGGGCTGGCGCTGTGGCTCACTTGGTTAATCCTCCGCCTGCGGCACCGGTATCCCATATGGGTGCTGGGTTCTAGTCTGGGTTGCTCCTCTTCCAGTCCAGCTCTCTGCTGTGGCCCCCCAGAAGGCAGTGGAGGATGGCCCAAGTGCTTGGCTGCCTGCACCCGCGTCGGAGACCAGGAGAAAGCACCTGGCTCCTGGCTTCAGATTGGCATAGTTCCAGCCGTGGTGGCCACTTGGAGGGGTAAACCAATGGAAGGAAGACCTTTCTGTCTCTCTCTCTCTCACTGTCTATCTGTCAAGTAAATTTTAAAAAAAAAGTCTAAAAAGGGTCAAACTTGATTTTACAAATGGAGTATCACCTTCAAAAATACAAGAAAAATTAAATCAGATATTTTGTCCTTATGGGTTAAAGTATTTGCTGTCTATCGAATTTTTTGTATAACAAGTGCCTCTTGACAATAAACTAAATTTTCAACATAAACTATATACAAAACTATACTATGTATGACATATATGCTGTATGTGTTCTATTTATGCTCAAAAACAGAAATGCAGGGATTATTGTCTGTGAAATGTGAAAATTACAGAAAAAAAAACTGCAAAGGAAAGATTATGGCAAGGCCAGTATAAAAATAACACAGAATAGGCTGGTGCCGCAGCTCACTAGGCTAATCCTCCGCCTTGCGGCACCGGCACACCGGGTTCTAGTCCTGGTCGGGGCACCGGATTCTGTCCCAGTTGCCCCTCTTCCAGGCCAGCTCTCTGCTGTGGCCAGGAAGTGCAGTGGAGGATGGCCCAAGTGCTTGGGCCCTGCACCCCATGGGAGACCAGGATAAGTACCTGGCTCCTGCCATCGGATCAGCGTGGTGCGCCAGCCGCAGCGCACCAGCCGCGGCGGCCATTGGAGGGTGAACCAACGGCAAAGGAAGACCTTTCTCTCTGTCTCTCTCTCTCTCTCTCACTGTCCACTCTGCCTGTCAAAAAATAAAAAATAAAATAAAAAATAAAAAACAGAATATTTCAGCTTCTCCTTTCCCTGTAGATCTACTGACGATCTCTTCTACCCTATGGAATTACAATGGATTTCTCCTGCCTTAAAAAAGGCAGAATCAATACACATTTTCTTCTACTAGTGCATTCTCATCACAAGCACCAGCTTCCACTTCAATCCTTCCCAGAACATTCAAAGTCAGTTGGTTTTATAATCTTATTCTCAACTCTAAGAGCGGTTTCAGGTCAAATCGCCTTCTAGAAATGGCCTGTTGATTGCACTGAGCTCTCTGGACTTTCCCCAATCCACTATGGAATGGGGTAGTTAAGGACCCAGAGCCCTGGAATCCAACAGACCCAGTTCCATCCCAGCTGGGACACCTGGGGGTCGGATGACCTTGGGCAAGTTGCTCTCTCAGCCTCAATTTCTTCATCTACATGTGGACAGCAAGAGTACCTATCTCACGGGTGCAAGGATTAAAAGAGATAATATTTATAAATAAGCAAGTCTTCCAAACCAAGAAATGTCATTATTAGAGAGCAGGCAGGCTTGCTGTCAGAGGCATCTCTGCTGATTCTTATCTAAAGAAATTAAATGCAGCTGTGCCTGAGCAAGTGAACTGCAGAAGTGCATTTACAGAACACCTGTGAGGGACGAGCTCAAGGTGGGCATTGGAGGTATAAGATGAAAACCACACATCCCCACCTTCAGGGACCTAAGACTGGAGCAGGAAGCAGCCATGCACGGTGGAGGTGAAAACACAAGAGTAGCGTAGGGACACAGCAGCAGGACTGAGTGCGTGAAGGTGCCACAATTCCTCAGTGGTGACAGTTATTCAGCGCAGGTCATGTAGGAGGTTGTAGACTCTTCCCCAATGCCATGGAGGGAAACTTCTTTGTAAAGGAGATGCCAACAATGGGATAAAGACATGAAATTTATCACAGCAGTGGCCAGAATGGTAAGCACAGTGATGAACTGTGCAGTAAGATCTGCTAAGCTCAGCATAGATTGCATCAGGTATCTCCTGGGCCCTGTTCCAAACTTCAGTGGTCACACGGATGATGACAGCATGGGGCTGACCCCTTGGGACACAAGCACCAGGAATGCAACCAAGCACGAGGGTCTGATAGATTCCAAAGGAGCAAAGTTGTTGTGTAATGAAGAATCAGCTCTACTCAAAGAAAGGTCTGGCCTTTGCCCTTGGCTACTGAGAGATATCTCTAGCCCTTGGAATATCCTGCCTGAAGTGAGTGCTTGTGTTTGTCCAGGGGCTAGCATGTGACTTATGATGAGGGCCTTGGGTCACACTGTATCAGTTCTGACCTTTGGAAGGGGCTAGAGACACGTAGACAGTATGTGCTCAAACCCTGTAAAAATTCCGGGCACCATAGGCTTAGGTAAGCATTCCTTATTGGGAATACTGTGTGTATTTTACCACACATTGTGGTCAGGACCCCATGATTCTGCAGAGAGAGGATGACCATGAGATCCACATTTGGACACCTCTGGAATTCTGCCCTCACATCTCTTTCCTTGACTGGTTTTTAATTTGTATTCTTTGCTATAAAACTATAACCAGGGGCTGGCACTGTGGCATAGCAGGTAAATCCACTGCCTGTGATGCTGGCATCCCATTTGGGCACTGGCTTGAGTTCCAGCTGTCCCATTTCCAATCCAGCTCCCTGCTAATATGCCTGGGAAAGCAGCAAAAGATAGCTCAAATCCTAGGGGTCCTGCCACCCATGTGGTAGATCCAGATGAAGCTCCTGGCCCCTGGCTTTGGACTGGCCCAGTTCTGACCATTGCAGCCCTATGGGGAGTGAACCAGCAGATGGAAGATTCTCACTCTCTCTCTCTCTCTTTCTGTGTGTGTGTGTGTGTCTCACTCTCTCTTTCTGTAAACACTGCCTTTCAAATAAATAAATAAATCTTTTTTAAGAAATGGAACTATAGCCATAAGAATGGAGCTTTCCTGAGTTCTTTGAGTTGTCTTAAGTTTTCCACAACCAGGTGGCTGTGGGTACCTCTGAATCTGTAGCCAGTCTGTCTGGGTGAGGGTGGGTCTGGGAACTCACGAACTTGCAACTGGTGCCTGAAGTCCATGGGAACTGTCCACTCCACCCGAACCCTGAGCCAAACTCAGTGCAGTGGCCGAGCACTGCATGCTGCCAGGGCAGAAAGGACCAAGTGGGGGCTGCAAGTCCTCACCAGTGAGGTTCAGACCCTGCCTCGCCCTCCAGGCTCTGCCATGGCCCTCTGCCTGCACCCGTAACCCCGGAGGCCCTCCCCAGCTCCAGCACCCCGTTCCACCAGTCCCAAGCCTCAGAAGCTAGTGCTGACTGCAGGGTCTTAAAGATCACTGACCCCATGCTCTGGGGCTCATAGTCATCACACCAACCCGGGGCAGGGAGAAGTTGAGCACAATCAGGGCAACACCCTCTGCAAGAGAGAGCTGGAGTCATGGTGAGGATCTTACTAGAAAGAAGACAATTCTAGCCGGTGCCGCGGCTCACTAGGCTAATCCTCCGCCTTGCGGCGCCGGCGCACCAGGTTCTAGTCTCGGTTGGGGCGCTGGATTCTGTCCCGGTTGCCCCTCTTCCAGGCCAGCTCTCTGCTGTGGCCAGGGAGTGCAGTGGAGGATGGCCCAAGTGCTTGGGCCCTGCACCCCATGGGAGACCAGGAGACCAGGAGAAGCACCTGGCTCCTGCCATCGGATCAGCGCGGTGTGCCGGCCGCAGCGCGCCAGCCGTGGCGGCCATTGGAGGGTGAACCAACGGCAAAGGAAGACCTTTCTGTCTGTCTCTCTCTCTCACTGTCCACTCTGCCTGTCCAAAAAAAAAAAAAAAAAAAAGACAATTCAAAACAGAGATTGCAAAGGGGTTTCTACTGAGGTGGGCGCTTGGCACAGTTGTTAAGATGCCATTTGGGACACCCACATCCCATACCACAGGGCCCAAGTTCAAATCCAGACCCTGCTTCCAATTCTAGTTTCCTGCTAATGTGCTCCCTGGAAGACAGCAGGTGATGGCTCAAATGGTTGGGTTCCTGTCACCCACATGGGAGACTCAGATTGAGTTCTAAGTTCCTGCCTTCCACCTGATCCAGCCCTGGCTATTGCAGTTATTTGAGGAGTGAACCAAAAGACGGAAGATCAATCAACCAATATCTGTCTCTCTTTCTCCCCTCAAATAAAATGAAAATTAAATAAAAAATATAAAGAGGAGTTTCTACAAAAGTGTGAGTACTAGAGATAGACCAGTCACAGCCCTAAGCTCAAAGACATAAGGAAAGGAAATGGAAGGAAAGGGCTCTGTATAGGCAGCCACTTTGTGGCATAGGCAGCCCAAAGCAACCTCTTTCCTTCCCTCTTTCCTGTGGGGATCTCCACTAACAGACCCCGCAAGTGGTCCTAGGGAGGCTGTAGATGCAGCCATGCGGGTCAGCCTGTGGGGTGGAGAAGAGCAAAAAGCTGTCCTGGAAGGAGAAGTGGAAGGTACTGAGCGCCTGGGTTCAGATCCTTGCTCTGTGGCCATGAGCTGTGTCATCTTCAAAATGTTGCTTAAACTCATTTCCTTCATCTGCAAAACAGAGTGCTTTGGTAAACAAGGACCACTTGGAGATAAGGCCGGGGAAGAGCTTGGGGTGGCCCTATGTCCCGGGAAGGGCTCGGTATCCAGCAGACAATAGTACTGAGCCGCATTGCTGCTCAGCTGCCGGCTCAAAGCCCACTCTCCTAACTGGGCACCTGCCTTGCTTCTCAGACCCAGCTGCCCCAGTATTCCATTCTGATAATTGGATGCAGGTGATTTTCACTGTGCCAGAGGCCCTGCCTTGTTGTTTGCTTAATCTTGGGGCCTCCTAGGAATGGTACCTTGCTGCATGCTTGCAGGTAACCATGGAAACTGGCTGCCTATATCAGATAACTAATGGCAAGTTGGCAACAGCCTGAATGATCTCGAAGAGAGAGGCTGAGAACAAAGATTTCCATGAGCCATGTTAAGCAAAAAACCATGCTCCAGATATAGGATTGACCATTCTGATCCCTCAAGAGGGTTGCTACCCAGCTACACATGCAGAATGCTCTCGCCTATGCCACACTGCACACAGGACACAGTGCAAGGTGAAGCTGAAGGTCCCCAAGGCACTCTGCCTACTGACTTCCGCTGAGCTCCGCACTCCTGTGAGCTCGGCAGTAGTCACTGTCCCTGAAAAGCTCTCCACAGCTACACGTCCCTGGAGGCCTTGGTTTGAGGAAGCAGGACTCGGCTGGCCAGAAGCAGAAAAGAACAGTTGTGCAATTTTAGAGAAAAAGGGTACATCTGTTGGCGAAGTCAACTATAACAACAATGCCACCACCAACAGAAATGGATTATCCTACAGCTCTGGAGGACAGAAGCCAAGACGGAGGTGTCACCATGGCTGCCTCCTTCCTAGGGCTGTGAGGAAGAACCCTGGCTGCCAGTAGCCTGCTGATCTTCTTTGGTGGTGTAGAGTTCAGTTATGAGTAATTAATTCAAACTGTTAAATTAAATACATTTGAAATTAAGACTTAATAATATGTAGTATGTTAAGATTAAATGATATAAAATATGGGGCAGCATATTAAAATCTGGGTCTAAAGAGCTTTATTTTAAGCCAGAAAAGACAGGCCTAAGGGTACAGGAGTGAAACTATTCCTGGAATTTAGATTCTTCCACCTTTCTGTATGACACCTATCCCCTAAGTTGCTCAAATGCACCAATAAAATGCATACATTTAGGTAATTGCTATATAAGGAATAAGGAACTCGCCTACGTGTGTAGTGACGTATGTACTTGTTTACTCGAGTGCATAAACATGCTGGGAGGGGGAGGGCCGGGGCTTCTCGCCTCAGCACTGCGCTGTGTTGTAGGTGCCAGTAAGAACCCCAGCTAGCTGGTAATAAACCCTCTTGCTGTTGCATCCAGCCTGCCTTTTGTGAGTTGTTTTGGGGAGGGTCTCAAACCGGACACAACAGTGGTCCTCGGCATCATGGTGAACTCTGCCTGCATCTTCACACAACATTCCCCCTGTGAGAGCATCTTTGCGTCTGAATTTCCCTTCCCATACGCACACCAGTCACACACGATTCGGGCCCACCTGAATGACATCAGCTAAACTAATCACATCTACAACAAACCTATATCCAAAGATCACATTCAGAGGTACTCAGGCTGAAGACTTCAACACAGGGGGCCAGCACTGTGGTGCTGCAGGTAAAGATGCCGCCTACAGTGCTGGCATCTCGTGTGGGTGCCGGTTTGAGACTCAGCTGCTCCACTTTTGATCCAGCTCTCTGTTATGGCCTGGGAGAGCAGTGGAGGATGGCCCAAATGCTTGGACCCCTGCACCCACATGGGAGACCACAAAGAAACTCCTGGCTACTGGCTTTGGACCGGCCCAGCTCCAGCCACTGCAGCCACCTGGGGAGTGAACCAGTGGATGGAAGACCTCTCTTTCTCTCTACCTCTGCCTCTCTATAACTCTGCCTTTCAAATAAATAAATAAATAAATATTTGAAAAAAAGACTTCAACATGGGAATTTTTGGAGGGCGCAATTCAATCCATAGCAGGCGGTATTTGTGGGGAGAGGCCACCCTTGACACCTGTCCTGCTTCTTAAATATGGGTTCTTCTTGAATTTCTCACCACAGGGCCTCCTGCCCCCTAGGCAGCCCCTAATGTTCTGGGTGGTGCCTTTTGTCCCACAACATCTAATTTTGCTCCTCAATCTGCACCCCTTCAGCAATCTGGTCCCAGCTGTAGTCCCCTCCCCAGGTGGACATCTCTACATCTCTGTTGTGCCAGTACTTGCTGTCTCAGTGGTCTTCCGCTAACTTCTGTGTTTCTCTTGAAGCTGACCTCATCTCCCAGGGTGCGGCTAATCTAGGTCCTAGTTTGTTTAGCTGTGCCCCAGTTGCTGCAGGTAATGGAGCCAAACCCAGCTGCATTCCAAGAGAAGGCAGAGCAGACAGATTAAATGTGTTCAGAGATCAAGCCATGACCTTCTGTTCTGCTTTCCTTGACACTGTCGTTCAGACTTCAGTTTGTGATGGGAGACCCCTTCCCTTTCCTGTGGCTGTGGGCTCTCCCTGTCTCTGAGGGGCTGGATTCTAAGTCTGCACGGCCCATTGGACAGCCTTGTGAACACTGTTTCTATCAGTGTATCTCAGAGAATTGGTTGATTTTACTCTCTTCCAGCCAATCCCACCTCCATGGAAGCGGGGACAATAAGAAGGCATTTAGATACAGACAGGTGAGGTTCAAAACCAGGTAGAGGGGCCAGCGCTGTGGCATAGCAGATGAGCCCGCCGCCTGCAATGCCAGCATCCCATTTGTGTGCCGGTTTGAGACCTGGCTGTACCACTTCTGATCCATCTCTCTGCTATGGCCTGGGAAAGCAGTAGAAGATGGCCGAAGTCCTTGGTCCCCCGCCCGTACGTGGGAGACCCAGAAGAAGCTCCTGGCTCCTGGCTTCGGATCGGTGCAGCTCCGGCCGCTGCGGTCAATTGAGGAGTGAACCAGAGGGTGGAAGACTTCTCTGTCTCTATGTCTCTCTCTGTATAACTCTGACTTTCAAATAAATAAATAAATCTTTTAAAAAAAAGGTAGAAGAAAGCTGCAACATGGCTCAGGTGTGTAGACCCACAGTGCAACCTGGGGATCCTAGGATGTTTCCCTCTGGCTCTGTCTCTTGCTGCCCATACAGATGGCCCAGGCCCACAAGGCTGCCGATGGCCCTAGGAGGCTCTGCAGGTGAGTCCTGCCCCAGAATCAAGCAGAAACAGGCTGGTGCTGGTTAGCAGCGTGACCTTTGCTCACTAAGCTTTAATTTCTTTATCCTTAAAAGAAGACCTTTAACAAATCTTATCTATGTACTCTATGAGGAGATTATGTTAGTAATGAATATATGACCTTAATCTAGTGCCTAGAACAAAGTCTTTGACACACATTAGCTGTGGTGGCCCTGATGACCGCCTAGCCATACTTTACTGCTTCCACAAAGCTCCATAAAATGAGCTTCCAGCTAGTTGCTGGGTGTGACGGACTAACGTTGCTGCTTTCTTCTTGAAACGAAGCACTCACACAAAATGCGACAGACTCAGGAGAATGACCGCTCCTCCTGGACATCCGTCTCCCCATTAGCATGCCTGGGTTGTGACCACTGATCCAGGACAGAAGCTATCAATCTGTGACCCACCCTAATGCTTTAAGCAGCTTTCCTGGCCTGAGCAGGTATTGTTCTTCCCTCCCTGGAGAGAGGAGGGACTCTGTGGGTCCCTGAGGTTTCAACACTGGGCTAGAACGAGCACCAACAATTATCCTACACACACCCACACTTACCAATGGGGTCAGGAGCATCTGATCATTTTGAAGAGATAATTTCCTCAGACGAGACAGGAATCACAGAAATCATCATTATGTACATCCTCTCCTGCCCCTTGGAAGCCCAAGTGTGATTTAATGTATTTTAGGAACTAAAGTTCAAGATGTGAATTTCCTGTGCAGAGAAAAGCAATCTGTCAGAAAGCACTTAGGCAAAGGCAGAGCAGACAGATTAAGTGTGTTCAGAGATCAAGCCATGGCCTTCTGTTCTGCTTTCCTTGACACTGTCATTCAGACTTCAGTTTGTGATGGGGGACCCCTCCCCTTCCTGTGGCTGTGGCCTTTCCCCATCTCTGAGGGGCTGGATTCTAAGTCTGCAAGGCCCATTGGAGAGGTTTATCAGTATATTTCAAAGGGAATTGGTCAATTCTACCCTCTTTCAGCCAATCCCACCTTATGTCTTGCCCCGGGAACCCCTGCTGTTTTCATTGCAAATCCCACCATCCTGGGTGGAACTGCAAAGCCAGTGATCCTGAGCCTTTCTTGAAGTCTCAGACACCTTTGATGTTGGATGGACGTCACAGGCTCCCTCCCCAGAAAAGACAGCACATGGATAGCCACCCAAATATTTGTTCATAATTTTAGGAGGTCTCCCGGTTTCCCTAGCTAAGCAATCTCGATTCTCCACTTTTATTCCATATTAATACCTGCCCCCAAACCTTCAGTGGCTCCCCATTATCAATCAAATATGACCATGTTCCTTAGCCTGGCACACAGAGCTCACCATAATCAGACTCTTTCCAAGATAATGGTTAGCAGGTCCAAAGCCCAGTCCTTGGCACCTGGTGAACACTATGGAAGTGTTGACTGTTATTATTACCTTCCTTCCTTTCAATCCAACTCATTTCTCACTTTTCCCTTGACCTTTGCATGCCTGTGTTCTGCTCCCTTGGTGACTTCTTATTCATCCTTGCCAATCACGCACTGTCAGTGTCCCTAAATCCCCTGGCCTCCTCGGATCTCAGTTTCCAGAAGTCGAGCCCTACTAGGGTTTGTTTGGGTGTGGATTGAGTGTGTCTCCCAAGAGTTCGTGTGTTGAAATGTAATACTCGGGGCCAGAGCTATGGCGCAGTGGGTTAACACCCTGGCCTGAAGCGCTGGCATCCCATATGGGCGCCAGTTTGAGTCCCGGCTGCTCCACTTCCAATCCAGCTCTCTGCTATGGCCTGAGAAAGCAATAGAAGATGGCCCAAGTCCTTGGGCCCCTGCACCCATATGGGAGACCCAGAAGAAGCTCCTGGCTTCGGATCAGTGCAGCTCCGGCCATTGCAGCCAATTGGGGAGTGAACCAGCGAATGGAAGACCTCTCTTTCTTTCTCTCTCTCTCTCTCTCTGCCTCTCCTTCTCTTTAAGTGTAACTGTGACTCTCAAATAAACAAACAAATCTTTAAAGAAATGTAATCCTCACTGTGAGATGTTAAGAGGAAGGAAACTTCATCTGACTACATGTTCAAAGGCGGAACTTCAGTGGGGGCGGTGTGAGTAGGATCAGGTCAGGGTGCTGTCCTTGTGATTGAATGCTGTTTTGTAAGAAGGTAGATGAAAGACTGAAGGAGACACAAGCCTGTCACCTCTGACACCCTACTCCACCTCTGAATTCTGCCATCAAGGTCATTACCAAGGGCCAGTGCTGTGGCATGTGATTTAAACCACCATCTGTGACACCGGCATCCCATATGGGTGTCAGTTCAAGTCCCAGCTACCCTACTTCCAACCCAGCTCCCTGTTAATGCTCCTGGGAAAGCAGCAGAAAATAACCCCAGTCTTTGTGTCCCTGGACCCATGCAGGAGACCCGGAAGAAGATCTTGGCTCCTGGCTTCAGACCAACTCAGCTCCAGCCAGTATAGCCATTTGGGAAGTGAACCAGTGGATGGAAGATCTCTCCTACTCTCTCTGTCTTTCTATAACTCTGCCTTTCAAATAAATAAATATCTTTATAAAGGCCATTACCATATGCAGTCCCTTAACCTCAGACTCTGGAACCCTGCATCAAAACAAACCTCTTTTCATTAAAAGTGACAAGAGAATAGGCTATGGGGCTGGCGCTGTGGTGTAGTGGGTAAAGCCGCCACCTGCAGTGCTGGCATCCCATATGGGTGCCGGTTTGAGTCCCGGCTGCTCCTCTTCCAATCCAGCTCTCTGGTATGGCCTGGGAAAGCAGTAGAAGATGACCCAAGTCCTTGGGCCCCTGCACCTGTGTAGGAGACCCAGAAGAAGCTCCTGGCTTCTGGCTTCGAATCAGCACAGCTCCAGCCGTTGCAGCCAACTAGGGAATGATGGGAGACCTCTCCCTCCCTCTCTCTCTCTCTCTGACTTTCAAGTAAATAAATAAATCTTTAAAGACACACACAGAGAGAGAATGAGCTAAAATAGCCCACCTCCTATAGGCTACTTAATCTCTTCTTCAATATTTCTGAACTCACCTAGGGCTATTTTACTTTCTCTCCATTGTGGTTTGTCACCTACTGTGCCCTGAACTCCTGTCCTGGCTTTTTCTCCAAAGGCTCTGGGTGTAGCTATAGCCACTCCCCACACCTGTCACCCCAAGCCCTGTACGGCCCCTCCTTTCTGTCTCCCTACCACACAAACTTGGCAGTTCATATCACCTGTCTAATCAAACCCCTGTAGTCGCTTTCCATCATACCTAGCAAAAATCCCAGTTCCTCCTAAGGCATACCTCCTCATGTACCCTGGAGGCAAATTCAGGTTTTGTGGGGCCTGATACTTCTACAACTACAGTGGTGGAGGCTGAGGGGAGGTTCCTTTTAAAAATATATAAAATCATAAATTGAAAATGAATAGTTATGGCTGGCGCCACGGCTCAACAGGCTAATCCTCCGCTTAGCGGCTCAGGCACACCGGGTTCTAGTCCCGGTCGGGGTGCCGGATTCTTTCCCGGTTGCCCCTCTTCCAGGCCAGCTCTCTGCTATGGCCAGGGAGTGCAGTGGAGGATGGCCCAAGTGCTTGGGCCCTGCACCCCATGGGAGACCAGGATAAGTACCTGGCTCCTGCCTCCGGATCAGCACAGTGCGCCGGCCGCAGTGCACCGGCTGTGGCGGCCATTGGAGGGTGAACCAACAGCAAAGGAAGACCTTTCTCTCTGTCTCTCTCTCTGTCCACTCTGCCTGTAAAAAAAATAAAAAAAAGAAAAAAAAGAAAACAATTGTTTAAAAAAAAAAGAAAATGAATAGTTATTTAGAATCCAAAAAGAATTCACAGTAAATTTCAAATTTACAGAAGCCTATAAGAAATATCAAGTTAAAAAATACCACTTTTATGAAAAAAATACCATTTTTTGACTGCTTTGCACAATAAACTACAAGGGATTTTGCTATATATTCTTGTCTGTTCAAATGAGAATCGTTTTTTAAAATTTTTTTTAGAGTGAGACGGACAGCTCCTATCTGCTGGTTTACTACTCAAATGACTGCAATGGCTGAAACCAAGAGCCAGCAACTTATTCCAGGTCTCTCACATTAAGTGGTTGGAACCCAATTACCTGAGCTAGCACTGCTGCCTCCCAAAGTCTGCATTAGCAGGAAGCTAGAGCCAGGAGCTGGAGCTGGGTATCAGACCTAGACACTCCAGTGTGGGGTATGTGCATCTTAACTGCTAGGCTAAAAGCCTGCCCCAATATCATTTTCAATTTCATTTTTTTTAAAGATTTATTTATTTACTTGAAAGTCAGAGTTACACACAGGAGAGGCAGAGAGAGAGAGAGGCATCTTCCATCTACTAGTTCAGTCCCCAGATGGCCACAATGGCCAAGCTGCACCAATCTGAAGTCAGGAGCCAGGACATTCTTCCAGGCCTCCCATGAGGACGCAGGGGCCCAAGGACTTGGGCCATCTTCTACTGCTTTCCCAGGGCACAACAGAGAGCTGGATCAGAAATGGAACAGCCGGGACTCAAACTGGAGCCCATATGGGATGCCGGCACTGCAGGCAGTGGCTTTACCGGCTATGTCACAGTGCCAGCCCCTTAATTCATTTTCTAAGAAGATGACAGATGGGGTAATTCATCTGTCCTCAAGCATAGTTGCTCAAAATGTGTTTTTTTTATTATAATTTAATATTTCACAAGTAATTATTATGTAAAATTTTAGGACCATTGTTAGTTACATCAAATCTCCATTAGATTTATGTCTGATGGTCTATAAAATTTGTGTTTGTTTTCTTCTTTTTTTTTTTAAAAAAAAGATTTATTTATTTATTTGAAAGTCAGAGTTACACAGAGAGAGGAGAGGCAGAGAGAGAGAGAGAGAGAGAGGTCTTCCATCCGATGGTTTATTCCCCAATTGGCTGCAACAGCCAGAGCTGTGCAGATCCGAAGCCAGGAGCCAGAAGCTTCTTCCAGGTCTCCCACCTGGGTGCGGGGGCCCAAGCATTTGGGCCATCTTTTGCTTCCCCAGGCCATAGCAGAGAGCTGGATCAGAAGCGGAACAGTCAGGTCTTGAACTGGCACCCATAGGGGATGCTGGTGCTTCAGGCCAGGGCATTAACCCACTGTGCCACAGCACTGGCCCTTCATGTTTTCTTAAGATTAATCGTAAGTATTTCTTTATTTGACAACTTTTTGTTCTTGAAGTCTTTCAATGGTGAATTCTCAATGTTATTTTATTTCCATTGTTGTCAATATTTTGTCAAATCAGCAAGAACTCAAAATCTTTTTCTGATGGGTTCCTAAAATTTTCTCATTTTCACTAACTAGATTATCAGACTAGGAACTCACTCTTAACACTTTAACAAAATATTCAGATCCTACAGAAAGTATTATTGTTGTTTCACTAACTTCCCAATGCCAGAGTACTTACTACTGATTTAATCACTCATTTTTGTCACTTTGTTTCATATTATTCTGATTTTTAATCAAAAAAATGTAAGTTTTTTTTAACGTATTTATTTGAAAGGCAGAGCAACAGAGAAACAGAGTGAGAGAGAGAGAAAGAGCTCTTCCTCTGCTTGCTGGTTCATTCCCCAAATGACCGCCACAGCAAGGTCTGGGCCTGGTTGAAGCCAAGAGCCTGGAACTCCATCCTGGTCTCTCAGGTAGGCGGCAGAGGCCCAAGCACTTGGACCATCATCCACTGCTCTCCCAGGCACATTAGCTGGAAGCTGAATGGAAACCCGACCAGCTGGGACTCAAACCAGTATGCTGACGTGGGATGCCAGTGTTACAAGCAATGGTCTAACCAGCTGCACCACGGTGCCAGGCACCTAATATGTATTTTTAAACAACATTAAAATTTGCTTTAATAAAGGACTCACTTCATCATCTAATTAATACTTGAGGTAGGAATATTCTGAAATCAAGGGGCCGGCGTTGTGACATAGTGGGTTGGGCTGCTGCTTGCAGTGCCGGTTCAGGACCTGGCTGCTCCTCTTCTGATCCTGCTCTCTGCTATGGCCTGGGAAAGCAGTAGAAGGTGGCCCAGGTCCTTGGGCCCCTGTACCCACATAGGAGACCTGGAAGACGCTCCTGGTTCCTGACTTCGGATCGGCACAGCTCCAGCGGTTGCGTTCAGTTAGGGAATAAACCAGCAGATATAGGATCGCGCTCTCTCGCTCTCTCTCACTCTCTCTGCCTCTCCTCTCTCTGTGTAGTTCTGACTTTCAAATAAATCTTTAAAAAAAAAAAAGAAAAGAAAAGAAAATCGAGTGGCTGGTGGTGCTGTTGTGTAGTAGGTTAGGCCTCCATCTGTGGTGCTAGCTTTCTATATGGGTGCCAGTTTGTGTCCCAAATGCTCCTCTTTCCATCCAGCTCTTTGCTATGGCCTGGAAAAGCAGTGGAAGAAGGCCCAAGTGTTTGGGCTCCTGTACCCATGTGGAGACCCAGAAGAAGCTCCTGGCTTCTTTGGATCAGCTCAGCTCCAGCAGTTGTGGCTATTTGGGGAGTGAACCAGCAGATGAAAGACCTCTTCTCCCTCTGTAATTCTGCCTCCCAAATAAATAAATCTTTATTAAGAAGAATAAGAAAATCGATGGGGGAGGAGGGTGTTTAATGCAACAGTTGGGGCCGGCGCCATGGCTCACTAGGTTAATCCTCTGTCTGTGGCACCAGCATCCCATATGGGCGCCGGATTCCAGTCCCAGTTGCTCCTCTTCCAGTCCAGCTCTCTGCTCTGGCCCGGGAGGGCAGTGGAGGATGGCCCAGGTGCCTGGGCCACTACACCTGCATGGGAGACAAGGAGGAAGCGCCTGGCTCCTGGCTTCAGTTCAGTGCAGCACCGGCCGTGGCAGCCATTTGGGAAGTGAACCAACAGAACAAAGACCTTTCTCTCTGTCTCTCCCTCTCACTGTCTATAACTCTACCTGTCAAATAAAAATTAAAAAAAAAAGAAAATGGATATAGAAGATATTATTAGATACTAAATATTATTAAATGTTAAGTGCTGGAAAATGGAAGGTCATCAGCCTGTAGCCTGGAAAAGGGCCCTCACCGGAAGCTCACCTTGTGACACCCTGACCTCAGACCCCTGGGCTCGGAACTGTGGAAAACAAAGGTCTGGTGTTTATATGCTGCTTTGTATTGAAGCCCGAGCTGACCAACATGGGTCTGTAACATTGGCTTCAATACTCAGGCCACTTGATAGAGGGCACTCGGTACAAGTCATGGAGCTGGTATGCATATCCAGTCCTATTTCCAGGGTGCCACTCTAGTAGCTTCGTGGACAGACTATGCCAGTGAGGAGCAGGCTCAAAGTGTTTCTAAAGGAGCTAAGATGCCAGGACACATCCAACCCCCACCCCTGGGCCCTCAACAACAGTTTTAGGCACCCCAGCCCCTTTACTCAGCCTCCCTTCAAGAGCAGAGCACCCTGCAGGCTCAAGGCTGGGGGCAGGGACAGTGGTGGCCATCAAGGCTGAGTTCTCAGTGTTCGGTAGTGCTTGCCTTCGCCTCTGGCTGGAAAAATCGAAGCTGCAGGCAGAGTAGATTACGACAGGAGGCTGTGCGCCAGAAGGACTCCTATTGAGCCCTGATGGTGCAAAGCAACCCAGTGTCACAGGACGTTCTAGGTTCTGTTTCTACTGTGATCTTTTCACTGAGCACCAGCCACTGTGCTAAAAGTGATAAACATGTGACTTCATTTCATCTTTAAAACTGTCCTGTGATACCAGCATTGGATTAGCCAATAAAAACCTGAAGTTTAGAGAGATTAAGGAATTGCTGTCCTATCAGGACTCACCACTAATAAAACAGATAAATCTAGTAAGTAGAAACCAGGCCTATCAGGAATTTTGGAGTTTTGGTTACTGCTTTACACCACTCCCCATGAACTTGTAACCTACCATGTGATCCACTTTGAAAAGATTCAGCTACCATCTGCTATCACGCCATGGGGAAGGACTAAAGGCCTATCCTCATTCACCCAGAGCCTTCTATTGCCTGTAACAAGGCAGGACTGGCAAAATCAGGATCCCCCAGGAATGTGTTTGTCTCTGACTCAAAGTACAAATGAGTCAGATGCTGTCACTACTGCTGGAGACAGGTAGGGAGTGAGGCACACCTGTCTGCCCAAGGAGCTGCCTTCCCGAAAGGCCCCCTGCAGGAAATGGGGAAGCTTTGGCTCCCCTCTGTACCCCCAGCTCCTAACACAGCACCTGGCACCTACTGGGGAAACAGGTGTTGAAGTCACTGCACTAATCTCGGAGTAGTAGGGCTGAGGAAGGGAACTGATCATGGTTAAGCACCTGCTGGGCCTCAGGACTATGCTAAGCACTGGCAACACAAAGGCGGGACCCACTGGCTATGTGAAATGCAGGGCCAGGTGCAAAGTGACATGAAGGGCAATGGTCATTCGTTCCATTTTAAGAATTCCAAAATGAGAACAAGACAGGCATTTGGCCTAGCAGTCAAGCACTTGTTAGGATACCTACATCCCATATTGGAGTTCAAGACTAGGTACCAGCTTCCAATTCCAGCTTTCTTCTAGTGAAGACTAAGGGAGAAAGCAGGTGGTAGCTCAAGTAGTTGGTTTCCTGCCACTCAGGTGGGAGACCTTAACCGAGGTCCTGTCTCTTGGCTTAGGCGTGGCCCAGTCATGGCTGTTGCAAGAATGAACCAACAGTTGGGAGCTCCTTTCTCTTTCCTCTCCTCTCCTCTCCTCTCCTCTCCTCTCCTCTCCTCTCCCTTCTATCCCTCCCTGTCCCTCTCCTCTCCTCTTCTCTTCATTCTCTCTCTCTGCTCCTCAAATGAACAAATAAAGATCATGAAAATGAAATTTAAAACAAGAACAGCAGAACATTAAGCCAAGCACAGGCACATTCTGAGCCCGGGTCCTGGGTGACTGTGTGGGTTACATAATCAGGAAGTTGACCTTGAATGAATTGGAAGTTTCTACCATCAAAACACGCTCGTTGCAGTGGGCAAGCAGACAAGACATGCGCCATCGTGATCAGCGGACAATGACACATGAAGGGAGGGAGGACTGCAGTCTCAGTTGGCCCTCACTCAGGTATTAAAATCTTTATTAAAACTCTAAGATATTTTTATTGCATTACTTGTTTAAAAGCTTTAGTGAACATTCCACGTCACTCAATTCCTGCTTTTAAAGTGTACAATGCAGTTTTTAGCAGACTCACAGAGTTGTGTAACCATAACCATCATAAATTTTAGAACATTTTTGTCACTCCAGAACAAAACCTCACACTTATAAGGAGCCACCCTCATCTCCCTGCATCCCTCCCAGTATCAGGCAACCACTTGTTGCCATTCTGTCCCCATGGATTTGCCTACTCTGGACATTTCACATAAATGGCATCATGAGGTAACCTTTTATGTCTGGCTTCTTTCCCTTAGTATGATGTTTTTAAGGTTCATCCATGTGGGAACATGTATATACATGTTCAGGGTATAAGTTTCAAAACTCCCAGTGATACCGGAGGCCCACACTCTAGACTATGTGTACAGTGGGCCCTCTGCACTGGTAAGCTACACATCCATGGATTCAACTGACCATGGGTAGAAAATGTTTGGGAAAAAATTACATCTACAGTGAACATGTTCAGATCTATTTACTTAGCATTTACATTGTATTAGGAGTTGTAAGTAATCTGGTATACAGGAGGATGAGCATAGGTTATAAAGAAGTACTATGCCATCTTTAATTTTTTTTTTTCATTTTATTTGAATTGGAGAGAGAGAGAGAATGTTCAATCTGCTGGTTCACTCCCCAAATGCCTACAGCCCAGACTGCTGTGTCAAGCTAAGCCAGGAACCTAGAGCTTTATCTGAGTCTCCTACATGGTTACTTGAGTCATCACCTGCTGCCTCCCAGGGTGCACATTAGCAAGAAGCTGGAATCAGAAGTGGAGGCAGGACTCAAACCAGACACTATGATATGGTGTCTTAACCACTTCATCCAATGCCCATTCCCAAATTCTATTTCATGTAAGAGACTTAAGCATCTGCAGATTTTGGTATTTGAGAGGGTTCTGGAACCAATGCTGGGGGACCACTGCCCTTTGTGTTCTACCAGATTCACAAACATGCATATATGTAGTATGTTTCCCATCTTAACTAAGCATTTATCATGCACACCCCACAGCTGTAACTTTGCAGTTTGAAGGGTAGCAACAATCCTCAATTTCACAGATGGAGATTGGTTTTTCCTGTAGATCTCAGAGCCCTCAGCATATGCTTCTTTTTCTTTCCTTATGGAGAACTTTCACTTTTCACTTAGAGCAAGCACTTCATGGCTTTTCTCCAGCATGCCTGAATTGCTGGTCTCACTGATCTTGTGCTTTAGCGCCATTGTTAAGCAATATAAGTCACTTGAACACCAACAGTGGGATACCTTGACAGTCAATCTGATAACCAAGACAGCTGCAGTGTGACGGACAGGTGGTAGTGTGTGCAGTGTGGATGCACTGGGCAAAGGGACAGTGTGAGATTTCATCACACTACTCAGAATGGTACACAATTTAAAACCTATGAATTGGTTATTTCTGAAAATTTCCATTTAAAATTTTTGGACCAGAGTTGACTACAGGTAACTGAAATTGAGGAAAGCAAAACCATGTAAGGTGGGGACAGGTATTGTATATCATCAAACCAAGATTCTGAAGGCTACACAGTTTGCTCACAGTCACCCAGGTGGTAAGTAGCAGTATTTTTTTCTAAGATTTATTTTATTTATTTGAAAGGCACAGTTACAGAGAGACAGACAGACTCAATCTCTCAATCTACTGGTTCATTCCCCCAGTAGGTGGGGCTGGGCCAGGTCAAAGCCAAGAGCCAGGAACTTACGGTCTCCCACATGGGTATAGGGGCCCAGGCACTTGGACCATCTTCTACTGCTTTCCTAGACCATAGCAGTAGAAGATGGCCCAAGTATGTGGGAGACCCAGAATAAGTGTCTGGCTCCTGGTTTCCCAAGTGATAGCAGAGAGTTGGATTGGAAGAGGAGCAGGCAGGACTAGAACTGGCACCCACAGAGGATGCCAACACTGCAGGCAGGGGCTTAGCCTACTATACCACAGCACTGGCCCCAGGCTGTTCCACTTCTGATCCAGCTCCCTGCTAATGTGCCTGGGAGGGCAGCAAAGGATGGTTCAAGTCCTTGGGCCCCTGAACCCTTGAGGAGACCTGGATGAAGCTCTAGACTCATGGCATTGGCCTGGCCCAGCCCTGGCTGTTGTGGTTATTTGGAGAGTGAATAGTAACTCTGCCTTTTGAATAGATGAAATAAATCTTTTAAAAGAAAAAAGTTTTAAACCTCCAAACAAGTTGAAAGTATAATCCATTAAACACTGTAACTACTTTCTATAGATTTAGCAATTATTAAGATTTTGTCACATTTCCCTCTACATACCTACACATAGCATACTTTAGAAAAAAAAAGCAGGACATAATCATCATAACACCTCACGCATAAATATTTCAATATGAATCTGCTAGCAAAAGACATTTTACTGGGGCCAGCATTGTGGGGCAGCAAGTTAAGCTGCCATCTGCGATGCTGGCATCCCTCCTCCCATCCCAGCCTCTGCCATTGCAGCCATCTGAGGAGTAAACCAGTGGATGGAAGATCTCTCTCTCTCTCTCTCTCTCTCTCTCTGTTTCTACCTCTCTGATTTTACCTTCCAAATAAATAAATACATCTTTTTAACAAAAGATGTATTATTATTTTTAAAAGACATTTTACTAAATAGCTATAATGCCCTTCTAAGGAGACTAACATTAATTCAATAATATAATGTAGTATATTATCTATATTCAAATTTTTTGCAGTGGTCTTAAGATGTCTTTTATAAAAGGCAAATCCAGGATCTAACCAAGTTATACATGACATTGGCTATTATCCCCCTAGTCTCTCTTAGTCTATAAAATACTCCACCTTTCGGTACTTTCCATGACAACATTTTTTTAGGAATCCAGGTTTTTTTCAAATTCTAATTTTATTTTCTTGTATTTATATACACATATACATACAAGTATATTTATATACATATATTTACATATATAAATTCATATATATTCATATACATATATAAAGTTAGGCACTTTAACCAAGAATTCTGTATAGGGGTATTATGTACCTTTTTGTGCATAGTACCAGGAAGCCACCAATTTCTTACTGTTGGTGATACAAAATTTGATTGATTGGTTAGGATTATGTCTACCAGGACGGATATTTGGCCTAGCAGTTAAGATGCCACTTGGGATACCATGTCTCAAGTCAGAGTGTCTGAGTTAGGGGCCCAGTTCCACTTCCAATTCCAGCTTCCTACTAATGCCTACCCTGAAGGGCACCAGGTGATGGTTTGAGTGGTTATGTTCCTGCTAGCCAAGTGGGAGACCTGGATTGGATTCCAAGCTCCTAGATTTGGCCTAACCAGTGCTGACTATTTCAGGCATTTGAGTAAGGAATCAGCAAACATCAGTTCTGTCGGTAGCTCTGTCTCTAAAACAAACCAAAAGCAAGGGTGATATCTCCATGGTAAAGACATATTTTTCCTTTGGATCCTACTTTGAAATTATGTGAATATCTTGTTCCCCAACATCAATAATTCAAATAACTTTTTCACCCATTGGTGATCCTAGCCCGAATGGCTTCTTACACTGATAGTTGCAAGTTCAAATTCTATCATTTCTCTGTATTTATTAGCTGGTATGCTTCTGAATCACTGTGAACTCACAGAGTTTTTATATTTCATTTAATGTATTATAATCCATTACCATCATCATTTTTTGATGTTCGAATTGTCCTAAATTTGTCAAGTGGGAGCTCTAAGATTCAAAAGTCTTTATAATAATTTAATGTGTATGTCATAAAACATGATGGTTTGGAAACACATGAAACTCTAAAATGTAGATTATATTTACATATTTTTGTACAGTTTTTAGATAGTTTGTTAGTATAAAATATTTGCTACTTAAAACAAGTTCAGAAAAAGTCTGTTGGCAACCCCTTTGATTTTCTTAGAGCTGTATTGTAAAACATTCTTTGATCTTGATGTTGATGTATTATAATAGGACTTCTTCCTAAGAAACTCAATGGATTTTGATCTTTATATGTTATTTGAGATTGTAACAAGATTTTAAAGAACCTCAACTTTTAAAAAAGATTTATTTATTTATTTACTTATTTGAAAGGCAGAGTTACAAAGAAAGGGAAAGAGACACCTACACACACATACAACATACATACACACAGAGATCAATCTCCCATTCCCCAGATTCACTCCCCAAATGCTGGGGTCAAAACCAGCAGCCTAGAACTCAATCCAGGTCTCCGTGTGGGAAGCAGGAATCCAGTTACTTCCACTTCCATCATTCCTCCCTATGGTCTGTATTAGCAGGAATCTGGAGTCAGAAGCAGAGCCAGGATACCAGTGTGCATATGGGATGCACCACAGCGCTGGCCCTGCCTCAGGCATCTTTTTTTATTTTTTATTTTTTTATTTATTTGACAAGTAGAGTTATAGACAGTGAGACAGACAGAGAGAGAGAGACAGAGACAGAGACAGAGAGAGACAGAGAGACAGGTCTTCCTTCCGTTGGTTCAGCCCCCGAATGACCGCTACGGCTAGAACTGCGCCGATCCGAAGCCAGGAGCCAGGTGCTTCTCCTGGTCTCCCATGCGGGTGCAGGGCCCAAGCACTTGGGCCATCCTCCACTGCACTCCTGGGCCAGAGCAGAGAGCTAGACTGGAAGAGGAGCAGCCGGGACTAGAACTGGCGCCCATATGGGATGCCGGCGCCACAGGAGTGAGCCACAGCGCCGGTCCCTTCCACCTCAGGCATCTTAACCAGCCTCTCAACCTCTTAACTGCTAGGCCAAATGCCTGCCTCCGTTGAACTGCTAAGGTACTGCATCCATGTTCTAGATCAGGAAGAAAAGGGAAGGATCAAGAAGCCAAACTGAATCATCCCTGAAATAAAACTTTCTAAGAAGCCCAAGCAGATACTTCCGTCTATATCTTTTGGCCAGAATTGGAACACATAATCTCCTACCTGCAAGGAAATCTGTAGAAGAGGGGTGGCCATCGTGGCGTAGCCAGTTCAAGTCCCAGCTACTCCACTTCTGATCCAGCTCCCTGCTATTGCTTGTAGGAAAACAGCAGCAGATGATCCATGATCACTGGGCCTCTGCACCTACGTGGGAGACCTGGATAAATTCCTGGCTCCTGGCTTTGGCCTGACCCAGTTCCAGCTTTTGTGGCCATCTAGGGAGAGAACCAGCAGATGGAAAATCTGCTGGAAGTCTCTCTATACAACTGTGCCTCTCGAATAAATGAAATAAATCTTTGAAAAACAACAACATAGGGCCGGCGCTGTTGCGCAGCAGGTTAATGCCCTGGCCTGAGGTGCCGGCATCCCATATGGGCGCCAGTTTGAGACCTGGCTGCTCCACTTCCAACCCAGCTCTCTGCTGTGGCCTGGGAGGCAGTGCAGTGGAAGATGGCCCGGGTCCTTGGGCCCCTGTACCCGCGTGGTACAGAGGAAGCTCCTGGCTTCGGGTCAGTGCAGCTCCGGCCACTGCGGCCAGTTGGGGAGTGAACCATTGGATGGAGGACCTCTCTCTCTCTCTCTGTGTAACTCTGACTTTCAAATAAATAAATAAATCTTTAAAACAACAACAACAAAAAAGAATTCTATAAAAGAAGACAGACACAGGCTCGGGATGGGAGGAGGGTCGCAGTCCTCACTAGGTAGTATCTTCTGCAGCCACATAAATAGCTGGGAAGCTTTAGTGGACATTTCATAAAAGTGGTATCTAAAGAAGTTAACATGGCCATAGTCTTTACACCTGCCATTCATAAAACAGTTTGGGGGACCAGCTTCCCTATACTTTCACTTCCCTATACTCTCACTTCACTAAAGAGGAAAATGATATACTGCTTGCTCTTTAGAATATATTTTTGAAAGTTCCAAGTAGTAAGTCCTAGGATACGGGAAACAAACAGCTGTGCTCAGCTTTATGTCGCCTTTGCACAACAGTTTCAAATCCAAGCAAAACAGCAAGGAATTGAACACCTCCATTCAGATGACTATCTCAGTCAAAACCCTGTGGGGCCCTGTGTAAACGGTGCCCCTTTATCAAAAAGTCCTCCTAAATTAAATTCCTATTCCAACAACCTTGGCAAACTCACTTCAGTAGTTAGGATCAGCATGACAGCCAACGCTTATAGAAACTTCAGCAGGGTATTTATAATAGCTTGTATTATACCATTACAAAAATATGATTTAAAAATCATAGGGCTATCCCCCTAATTCCTTAACAGGAAAAACAAATATGTAAGTTTCCTTAAAGAAAACTGTTACATTATGCTATCTGCTCTTTTAAATCTTCTAGATCAAGGATTGGCCCATGGACCAAATTTGGACTGCTTCCTGTTATAAAGTTGGAACAGAGCTATAGCCTTTGGTTTATGCATTGTGGAAGGCTGTTTTGCAATTACAAAGGCTGATCTGAGTAGTTGTGATGGAGACTCTATCTGGCCCTTTACAAAAAAAAAATGTTTTATTTATCTTAGCACATATTAGGTGCTCAATAAATACTTCTTGATTTATTGAATAAATACATTCAAGCTTTCCTGTTGGATATGAAAAATTTATAAATAGTTCTTTCTCTAGATTCCTAGGTATGGTAGTTCTAACCTATCTAAAGCACGTTTTGCACTCCTCTAATTTATCTGCTATTTGCCTGTTTGTAGCTTGTTATTGTTGATAGACGTCCATGTGTCACGAAAAGGTCACGTCTGCGTGTCCAGATCCCAGAACGCAAATTGCTTCAGGTCCAAGTTTTCAAAGAGCTGGCCTTGAGGCTAAATGTCTCACCAGCATGTTTTATTTGGCTCACCTAGTACTGTTGTTGTTTGTTTTTCAGCAACATTCATTAGCTGCCAACATTTAAAAATAAGGAGACTTCATATGATAATCCAGATTTCCAGCTTCTCTTGAGAATTTGAAAAATCTGGCAATGTAGGGACATAGTTTGATGGAGCCACCTGGGGCTGAATAGCTATTGCCTCCTTACATGGAATGAGTGGCTATCCAACTTACCACAGTCTCCACCACTCCCTACAGCCTGGCTCCTGGCGACCCCCATCCAGGTCCCTTATCCTCTTGCTCCTGCTGTTGACATCTGTATTCAGGATCCTTACTCTGTAGGGCACTGTTTGCCACAAAGGCCCTAGTGCTACAAGCCTGGCTGGGAACTATACATTTGCCTCATGTTCCTGGCTTACAGACAGACATAGAACATCTGCAGACAAAACAGGAAAGAATGACAATGCCTGAAGATGGCCGCCTCCATTCCCAGCAGAAGGTAAACTCCATTCCCCACCCCCTCCTTCCTTCTGCAAACAGGCCCAGGACTCAGCCCTCCTCCTTCCAGCCACTCAGCTCCTTCCACCTGCTCCAACTCCTGCAGTTTCCCTCAGTTCTCTGCTTCCTTGCTGCCCTTAAAAACAAACACCATGGTCCTCTCTGCTTTTGGGGTTTTACTGCTAATCGCTACAGGGAAACGAACAGGAAATAACAACCAGGAGGAAATTACCAAGTTTAAAAAGACCTTAGGGTTCTTAGTCATAGTCCCTGATTCCCTTAATGAGGTGGCACCTGGTGCCACTGTTTTCATTCCCTCTCGTAGCTGGTGGTTTATGTTCAAACGGACCCAGTGCGGGGAGCATGGCCTCCAGGTTGAATAGGAGCCAGTAGGTGGCAGCACAGGGCAGGCAGCTGTGGGGCTCTACAGCTTCTAGGAAGGATGACTTCTACCATCAGGGCAAGCATCTGAGCTGGGACCCGTGAGACCGGCCAAGAGCCTCCCTGTCACCTTGGTCTGCCAAGGAGCCGGCTGTGGCATCCTTGTCTGTGTGCCTTTCCCCTGACACATCGCTTAGAATCACAGACCTTCAGACTGATAGGAATCTTTCAGCCCAGCACCTTGATTTCACAGACAAGTAAATCAAGGCCTTGAGACCTGTGTTGGTGCCTCACTGGGAGTCTCAGTGGGTGTCTTTGTGGTCTCACTAGTGCCAGCCTGCCCCTCCCAGCTCAAAGCATTTATAAAAGTCTGTTTAATGTGGTTAAAGACTAATTTTTCTGTGTCAAAGGTGAAACTAAGAAGGAGTCCTTTGCCTCTGAGACAGGACTTTATCCAGGAAACAGAGACTTACCAGCTACACGTAAATAAAAGTAAGCTTTATTTCTGCTTCCAGCTACCTAAACCCCTGGGAGAAAAGTGAGGTGAACCTGGAGCCCAGAGCGGGGAGTTCCAACTCAGTGCTCTTGTGCAGGTTACAGTGGGCTCCTTCTATGGGCTGGCAGGCAGAACTTGTTGTCCTTATCAAGAAGGGCCTAGTATTACAGGGGTGGGCCACACACACCCAAAATAACTCACCAAGCCTTTCAAATCACATGAGTAAAACCAACTGTAGTCCTAGAATTTAAACCCAGATTCAAACTGTACTCTTGCAAAATCATCTCCTCAGGCCTCAACTAATTTAGGGGGACAATCCAGGGATCAAAGGGGGACAGACTTACCACAAGGTGGCATTTGCTTGGCGGGCTCAGGCCACAGAAGGGGAACAGTTTTGGAAGCTAGCACTCAGAGTCGTAACTTGTTTATGCTGAAGCACCATACTGGGGGGCAGCAGGGTGATGCCACTCAAAGCAAAGCTGTTCAACCAGCAGCAACACCTAGGAGGGAGCTGAAGAGAAATGCAGCGTCTCAGGCCCAACCCACTCCTACCGAATACGCATCTGCATTTTAGGAAGAGCCCCACATTGATGTTCAAGTTCAAGAACCACTGCTTTAGGAGACCCAAGAGGAAAGGCCAGCAACAAGCAAACACCACCCTTCATTCTCCAAAATACTTCCCACTTCAGGGAGCTTATAAACTGGTTTCAGGGCACAAAACAAACATGTAGAAAATGGCAGGAAAATGATCATTAAAAAAATGTCACGAGTGGGCATTTGGCCTAGGAGTTAAGATGCTTGTATCTCCTGTCAGAGTACCTGGTTTGACGCCTGACTCTGGCTCCTGACTCCAGCCTTCTGCTAATGCAAATCCTGAGAAGTAGTAGTGATGACTTAAGTGATTAGGTTATTGCCACCCAACATGGGACACCTGGATTGAGTTCCTGGCTCCTAGCTTTTTCCCAGCCTGGTCCTGACTACTTTAGACATCTGGGGAGTGAACTAGTGGGTGAAAGTGTATTCTGTCTCCACTCACTCCCTTCTCTGTGTGTGTGTACGCGCGCACCTCTGAAATAAATAGAAAAATAAAATGCCATTTACACCATACAGGCTGCCCTAGGACATACACGACACACACGTTTGGAGAAGGTGTAAAGAATAATCACAGTTAAGGGGCCGGCGTTGAGGCGTAGCAGATAAACCTACCACCTGCAGTGCCAGCATCCCGTATGGGCTCTCATTCGAGTCCCAGCTGCTCCACTTCCCATCCAGCTCTCTGCTATGGCCTGGGAAAGCAGTGAAAGATGGCCGAAGTGCTTGGGCCCCTGCACCTGTGTGGGAGATCTGGAAGAAGCTCCAGCCTCCTGGCTTCAGATCGGCCCATCCAGCTGTTGCAACCATTTGGGGAGTGAACCAACAGATGGAAGATCTCTTTCTCTCTCTGCCTCTGTCACTCTGCCCTTCAACTAAATAAATCTTTTATAATAAATAAATAAAGCTTCTACTAAAAAAGGATAATTACAGTTAAGAGGAAGTCCATGGTTGTGGTCGGTCTTCCTGCAGGTGCTGAGATTTGACTTGGCTCTTGAATAAGGTGATAAGCATGTGCTAATGACCAAGGGCAGGGCAGGACAGGGCAGGGCAGGGCATCTCCAGCAGCTGGAGCAGGACACTGGGAGGAGGCAGATTGTAAACTCCAGGCTGTGGCCTACAAAACTTGATTATTTTATGCCCGTCCCAGGCTTTCATTAGATCCTCCTAGCAGCACAGGACATCGCCTCACGTGGTGCACACCCTCACAGCCTCATCCCAGCCCGTGGCTGTCAGGGGAATTCTTCAAACGTGCTCACCAGCACGCCAGGTTTTTTTTCTTGGGATTCCCACAGGAAAGGACTGTTTCTTCCTTTCTGCTGCATCCGACTGTGTTTTTAGGCTCTTCTGTATCCAGGAAAAGGGAAATACCCTACATGCTATTCTCCCAAACTGCTGGAGCCTTCCTTGAGGTCGGCACAAGTCTTTTCGGGAAAGCTCTTAATCAGATTTCCTCAGCGGGGGCTCGGAGTGACAAGCAAATGGGGCGCCGTCCTTGTGGCGGGCGTCACGTCTAGACGCGGGCTGCAAAACAACAGCGACTCCACAGCAGACACGACCCGCTGCCGTGTTGTTTCCCAGCGAGCTGGCGCGATGGAACCCTCTCCTCTTCCGGCAGGTCTGGAGGGCACGTGAGGGGCCCGCTGGCGGCCTGAGGGGACGCGCGTGAGGCGAGCCCGCCAGATCCCAGGAGAGAGGGGCGACCGTCTGGGGGAAACTCCGCCCCTCAGGGGATTATTTACAGTAGTTCGCCCATAAGCTCAGGCTGTCCTCCCCCTGCCTGAGCCCTGCTGGGGGTCGCCGACTCCGGCCAGGTGGTCATCTGCCCTTTCCCTTGAGCAACACTGGCTGGGAAGGCGCGCGGCGACCCAGAGCGGGCAGCCGTTGGCTTCTGTCAGAGCCCCTCAGCAGGCAGCCGGTTGCCAGCTGCCTGCTACACCTGGAATCAGGTGGCTCCCAGAGGGACACAGATAATCTGGGTTGAGAGCAATGGCATCAGGGGAAAAGACTGGTGTCACCAGATCAATACATGGGCCTCGCAAATTAATGTCTTGGCTCTGAGTTTATATTCAGGACATTGCTGCTCCATGACAGAGACACTAAAAGGAACAGACATTTTGCTCCCAACAGGAGCCAGTTCCCTTTTCTTACCGAGCAGACCACTAGAGATGGGACCGAAGAAGGAAAAGCCATCGCACACACTCACGTGCTATGAATTTTGTGTTTGCTGCAGCTCGCCTCTTGCAGATGATGTGGACGCTGGGAGGGGGGCCCTGCCTGTGTGGCACCCACGTGGCTTGTAAGGACGATTCTCCCTACAGTCAGGTTCTTGGTAGCATTACTCACAATGGCCGGAAGGTGGAAGCAACCCAAGCATGGTTGAAGTGGGGGTGTGCACATAAGCACCGTGGAGTATTATTCAGCCTTGAAAAGGAAGGGAATTCTGACACACAGCACGACATGGATGAAACTTGATGACATAATGTGCAGTGAAATGATTCACAAAGAGACAAATGTTGTCTGATTTTACTGGTATGAAGTACCTAGCATAGTCACGTTCAAAGAGGCTGTCAGGGGCTAGGGAAAGTAGGCACTGGGAATTTATTATTTAATGCATCCAGAATTGCAGTGTGGAAAAATGAAAATGTTCCCGAGATGGGAGGTGGTGATGGCAGCACAATGTCACTAGACACCTAAAAATGCTTAAATGGTCAAGTTATGTATAATTCTCCCACAATAGGGGGGAGAAAAGAAGGAATTTTTCAACCATCAGCCACTGTGGGCTCTGAGAAGATTTCTTAGGAATTCTCGGTTGAGTAGAAATGGTTTAAACCCTGACTGAGTTTACTTTTGTACATAAATTCGTAATCGGAGAGGCTGACAAACTCATTATGCATCCATCAGTCATACAAAACAAACACAGTTTGCATCATAGCCACAGAAGGTTTACCAGCGAGGCAGTTTTCTTATCCTGTAGATCATGGCTTTTCAAACGCCAGTCTGCTTGGAAATCACCAGGGCGCAGCTTTGGTGAAAATGCGGTTCTGACTCAGTGGGTTTGGGGTGGGGCTCAGAGATCACGGTCTGACTGGTTCCCAGCTGGTGCTCATTCTGCTGGTTCTGGGACCCCAGTTGAAGCAGCACAGATGTCGACCTCTCTACAGTTAAGATCCCTGCCCACACCCCACAGGTGAGAGCACCACTATTAACACCAAGTCATCCCCAGATTCAGCTAGGAAGGAGAGTTTCTAGGTGCTAAGAATTATTTCTAGGATCCTCTTCTTTTCTTCTCATTGTCATCAAAAGTCAGGTTTCAGGGACCTATAATTTCTGCCTTTTCTCTACGCCAAGCAGGAGGAAACCCTGAACAAACCCCTTGTCCTTATCCTCTTTACGTATAGGCCAGAACAGCTGCAATTTTCAAAGGCAACAAGCAAGGCAGGAAGGAAAGAAAGAGTGAGAAATATAAATGCCCAAAGCAAATGCTTTCCTCCCAAGTCCTCTACAAGAACCTTTCAGGGGCTCCCATTGCTTTCAAGCTACAGTTCAAACTCCTTAGAGGGCTGACAGGAGCCTGACCGGGTCTCTTGCCCTTCCCTGCCCTGACTCTATGCTCAGCCATAACGAGTTCTGTTTTTCTTGCATCATATGCATGGATTTCAAAATAAACTTATCTTTTTCACTCCATTTTCCATGACCTTTTTGCAATGCCTTTGTGCAGTTGATCTCCCCTTGATGTAGCACCGATGGCCGCCTTCTGTCACATGGCAGGCATTGTCTCCTCTGGGAGCCACTCTGCTCATGTACCACCTCACTGCCCGCCCTCCGTGTTGAGCCGACCTTCTGTGCTGGACTGCATGCTGAAGTGCTTGCCCCAGTCATGGCATCTTTTCATGGCATGTCCTTGTCTATATCCTCCCTGGATGATGGACTCCTTGAGGGATGGGACGGTATCCCTAGCACGATATCTAGAACACAGGAGGTGCTCAAACAGTGCTGAAAGAATGAGTAAATGCAAACGAACTGTAGCTTTGTGTGACATTTGGAGGAGACATTGCTTAGGTCCTGAAACACTGTGCAGTTGCCCTCGGAACCACTTTTCTAAATGTCAGACACATTGACACCAATTTCTGCATTCTAGCAACTGCAGCTGAACTCCTTCTTCCTCATTCTGATGAACTGTATTCCTACAGCTTCCTCATCTTATAGCATTAACCGTGTATCTTCTCCTGCTGAAGACTAAATACAAAGAAACACACGACAGGGTAACAGTGGTTTCATAATAAAATTTGGGAAAGTCTGGGACCTCTTTGCATATTACTGTGCTAATTGTACCTTTCGTCCAGCTGATTTGACCCTAAAATAATGCTTTAAAATAGCAGTGAATCTGATTTTGAGGTCTCTGGGCATCTAGGAATTACTAGAAGTCTTTGAATTGCTACACCTTTATGTGTATGTATAGACTATGATATATACACTGCCTGCCTTATGCAAAGTACTGTGCCAGGGGCTCATGCTGCCAAAGGCTTTAGTCTTTTTTTTTTAAGATTTATTTTTATGGGGCCGGCACTGTGGTGTAGTGGGTAAAGCTGCCACCTGCAGTGCCAGCATCCCATATGGGTGCTGGTTCGAGTCCCGGCTGCTCCACTTACCATCCAGCTCTCTGCTATGGCCTGGGAAAGCAGTAGAGGATGGCCCAAGACCTTGGGCCCCTGCACCCATGTGGGAGACCTGGCTTCAGATCAACACAGCTCTGGCCATTGCAGCCAATTGGGGAGTGGACCAGCGGGTGACAGAAGACCTCTCTCTCTGCCTCTCCTTCTCTCTGTGTGTAATTCTGACTTGCAAATAAATAATTTTTTAAAAAAGATTTATTTTTATTTATTTGAAAGAGTGTTATAGAGAGAAGTAGAGACTCACAGAGAGAGATCTTCCATCCACTGGTTCACTCCCCAAATAGCCGCAATGGCTGGAGCTGAGCCTATCCAAAGCCAGGAGCCAGGAGCTTCCTCGGGGTCTCCCACGTGCATGCAGGGGCCCAAGGACTTGGGCTATCCTCTGCTGCTTTCCCAGGCACATTAGCAGGGAGCTGGATTAGAAGTAGAGCAGCCGGGACTTGAACTGGCACCCATATGGGATGCCAGCTGTCGCTCCCCCTCTTCGCGGAGGAACGACACTAAACCCTGCCTAGGCTTCCTATCCGAGTCACGGCACCATTATGTCGCTCCCCCTCTTCGTGGAGGAACGACACAGGACCCTGCGCTGTTCTTTTGTCTGCTCGGCCCTCCCCAGGTTTGCTGCTGGTTCTTCCCGGGTTGGCTACCGACCCTTCCACCTCCGTGGAAGGGCGGTTCCCCCTGCCACTTTCCCCACTTCCGCGGGGGAGCGGCACACCGTCGGCCGGCTCTCTCGGAGGCTGCTCAGATGTTCCTCAGGTGTTCCCCTTAGATGTTCCTGGTGCATGTTGTCTCTCTCCTCCTTTATAGTCCTCTGCTACGCACACGCCGAGTACGCTGCTCTCCTCCAATCAGGAGCAGGTCCTGCTGTTTATTGGTTGAACTGGAGGCAGCTGTGTAGAAGCTGTTTCCTCCTCTCCCAGCGTCATATTGTGGGAGAGCAGATGCATAGAATAAGTCTTAATTCCAGTAACAGTCTAGTCCCAGTTGCTCCCCACACCAGCACTGCAGGCTGGGGCTTTAACCCGTTGTGCCACAGCACTGACCCCAAGGCTTTAGTCTTTAACATGGAACTGTCACAAATGCTATACCAGACTTCTCAGCAGCTCCAACCCGCTTCATTGCTGCTCTCTCCTCTTCCTTCCTGGTTTACCTGGCCCTTCTCTGGAGACTCTCTTTACTTTCCTTGGCTGGCTCCTCTTGCCTGGCCAGTCTGCCTATGTTAATGCTCCCCAAGGCCTGTCCTGGTGCCCCTGCACTTCTCACCGTTCAGCTGGATGAGGTCTGGGTCATTTAGGTCCACATCCTTGGCACCAATCCCATACCTGATGTCTACCTCCATCTCTCTCATCAATTCTAAAGTAAGGTCTCTTTAAAAAAATGTTTTTAATGTTTTTTTTATTTATCTGTAAGGCAGAAGGAGAGAGACAGACAGCTCCTATCTGCTAGTTCACTCCCTAAATGCCCATAACAACTAGGGCTGGGTCAGGCCAAAGCTCAAAGCTTGGAACTCAACCTGAGTCTCCCATGTGAGTGGTGGGGACCTAATTCCTTGGGCCACTATCTGCTACCTCCCAGGGTGTACATTAGCAGGAAGCTGGAATCAGAAATGGAGCCAGGTCTGCAACCCAGGCACTCTGATATGGGATGAGTGTGTTCCAAGCAGCTGGGCCAAACGCCTGGCCTAGACTGGTGCTTCTAACTGCCAGTGGGGCTCGCCCACTTGAATGTCATGTGGGCATCCTCAGTGTGTCATTAACTTTTCTCCTGTTCTTCTATTAGCTGCTGTGGCTAACCGATGCCTCATTTCCTCAGCTGTGCAGCCGAATGACATCTAAATCACTCTTAACTCCTTCCTTTCCCATATCATCTCCCCTCCAATCAAGTCTCGTTGATCCACTTTCTCGACTCTTCCCTGAACCCATCCGTCCCCTTTTTTCAACAACGGAGACTCATTACTTCTCACCTAGATTCCTGGAGCAGGCTTCCTGTTGACTCCTTTGCCTCTAATCCCACCCCACTTCACTCCCCTTCACACTGCTGCCAGAATGTCTCTCGAAAGCCCAAACCTAATATTGTCACTCCTGCACTTCAAATCCTTCAACAAATCCCTCTTATCTGTAAAGTCCAAAGCCACAGCAAGACCTGTGAAGCACCACCTTTTACTGCGCTTACCTTTTCCACCTCCTCTTGTTTTTAAAATTTTTGATAAGGCCAGCATTGTGGTGCAACAGATTAAGCTGCCTCTTGCTACACCAGCCTCCCATATCAGAGTGCTGGTTTCAAGTCCTGGCTATTCAGCTTCTAACACAGCTCCCTGCTAATGCACCTGCAAAAGCAATGAGGGTCCAGCCATTAGGGCCATCTGCAGGCTCACTCCCAAAAATGGCTGCAATAAGCAGGGCTGGGCCAGGCTGAAGCCAAGAGCTTCTTCCAGGTCTCCAGCATGGGTTCAGGTGCTCCAAGTACCCTGGCCATCCTCTGCTGCTTTCCCAGGCACATTAGCAGGGAGCTAGATCAGAAGTGGAGCAGCCAATACTTGAACCGGTGCCCATACAGGATGCCAGCACTGAAGGTGGAGGTTTAACCTTCTATGCCACAGCACCAGCCCTAAGATTTCACTTCTGAGCATTCAGAGCAGGCTGCTAGTATAGTTGCTCTCATGTTTTATTATAATGATTTTTTTATACACCTCCTTCCACCTTGGGCTGTGCTCCTAGAATATAAGAACTGTGTCTCACTCCGTTTTGTACCCTGGCCTTTGGCACATACCAAGTCTTTCATCAGTGTTCAATGAGTAAATTAATCAATAAGGGAATGAATAAATAATTGACTGATTCAAGTCAGAACAAGAGCAATAGGAAAAGTCCAACTAAACTGCTGCTGTGGGATGTTCAGGGGACTGAGTCATATCTATTTGGAGACCTCAAAAAAAGACTGCATAACTTGACTGCAGTCTCTCAACTTAGCCCATAAGGGCACTTCCAAAAGTTCGTGGAAAATGAAATTAAAAGATAAGTTTTGATGCAAAGATTTTTGAAGTCCATGCATAGTTTTTTTTTTCCGTAATATGCACTTACTATGAATTTTTTTGAAGATCTGTTTCATTTGTTTGTCTTGGGGAAGGTCAGTTCACTCAGTCCAAGGCATGACCCATTTCTTCTCCAACTTCCTCCCCCAAAATGAAACTGACTCTGTCTTTTCTGTCCCTGACATAACAGTGGATCTTTAATTTATTTTAGTTTTGGATATGGTTTCTTAGAATTTAGTTATTTAGAAAGGGAGATCCCTTCCTTATTCTAAAAAGGATTTAAGGGCCTCCCTCTGTATTCCTGCTGTAACCTCTTGTATGGAAAGTGCCAAAAAACATGTGTTGAGTGAAGAAACAAAGGACTGCTCTGGCACCAGCAGTGCTCGGCCAGTGCCGGGAACACCTTGTGGGCTGGCTGTGGTGTTTGGCCAGAGCACCCTCCCTGACTGCATTTTGACTACATTTCTGTCTCCTTGCAGTTCGTTTGGGTTGTATCTTGTTCTGCAGATCTTTTAAATTTAGAACGCTGAAGGTCTGGAGTCTCCTGGGCTAAAAGCTCGCGTCAGCTGATCATCTGCCCAGCATGGTTAACGTTTAGTCCCTAAGCCAGCAGCTGAAGGTCCTTAAATCTGAAAGAATAACACACACACCAGTAGATAGTTTTGGTTTATTTAGTGACTCGTGGCTGTCACTCAGTCATCCTTTTGGTGTCCCTCTCAGGACATTATTATCCTCCTTTTCAAGGAGAGTAAAGGGGGTGGGCATTTGCTGGGTAAGACCATATCATGGTGCCTGATTCAAGTCCTGGCTCCAATTCCAATCCTGCTTCCTGCTAATGTGCACCCT
This sequence comes from Oryctolagus cuniculus, assembly GCF_051225735.1. Taxonomy (NCBI): domain Eukaryota; kingdom Metazoa; phylum Chordata; class Mammalia; order Lagomorpha; family Leporidae; genus Oryctolagus; species Oryctolagus cuniculus. The sequence continues at coordinate 34,700,265 of NC_142883.1, read as the reverse complement.
GGGAGGCAGCATGTGATGGCCCAAGTACCTCAGTCCCTGCCCCCAGGATGGGAAACTCAGACTGAGTTCCCAACTCCTCTGGTTTCCACCTGGCCCAGCCCTGGCTGTCGTGGGCATTGGGGCAGTGAACCAGCAGATGGAAGATCTCTAGTTTTCTTTCTCCACCTTTCAAATAAATAAGTCAAACTTTTTTCAAAAGAGACAAAGGATCACGGAACAGGAGAATCCAGCCCGAGGGCAATTACTGAGGGGCTGGAACAGAACAGTCTGTTAACCTCTGCAGCATCCCTGGGGTCTGCTATGTATAAGGACCCACACAGAATTTAGAATCCACATTTCTGAGTTCTTAGAGCTATGCTTGGCTCACCAGACCATAACAGAATATCTCCCTTTTCTGCAGATGAGTGCTCTCAGGGCAGAATTGTAACGGTATTCATTGTCTTTTCCATCTATGGTGGGCAGGTATGATTGTGGCCCCTTCTCCCTTCCTATCAGGTGCCCAAGTTTTGGGCCCAAATTTCCCACATTCAGGGGTCATCCCCACTGGATGTAAGCCAGCCAGCATATTCTCCACACTGATCTCATGACCCAAGATGGGCTAATCAGAGGGGATCTCAGAAGTCTGCCAAGATTGCTGGGACCTGGACTCCTCTCATCCTGGGAAATGGGATGCCTTAACTCTGCTGCAGCCATCCTGGGATGCTAGAAACTTCCAGGAGAGAGACATTGTGTCATGTGTCGGCTGAAGGATGAATCCAGCCCAGAAAAGGCAGTCAAGAAATGGATCTGTGCTATTTGAATCCTGGATCAAATTGTGCAAATGGGCCAATAAATTCCCTTTAGTACTTAAGCCTATATGAAGTTGTTTTATTTTGCTTGAAACATTAAGCATTATAACCAATAGATCATAGTTAGGTTACCAAGTGTATGACAACAAAGTCCCTGACTCTTGATTGCCATCGTGACTCTGGACACACAGCAGGCATTCAATAACTAACCTGAATGGCTCCATTTCAGCTAGAAAGAACACCTTCCATGAACTCCTTTGTGTTCACTGCACAGCAAAGAAATCTGTTACTCAGGAAAGTGGTGATATGGATCTGGAAGCCAGATCTTAACCTCACACAACTGTTTTACTGCAAAGTCTCCCAGTGAATACGTTGGGGTCTTTAAGAGGCCCCAGAATAGCAGTCCCCCTCCCTCATCTGTAAGTTTTGAATGGAACCAGCAAATAGCAATAAGCTAAATAAGGACCCAAACTTTATTGCAAATGAAGCTGATAGTAGAGAATGAGGCTTATATTACCAGACACGTGAACGCCCCAGTGCTCAACCTCAGGCTTAGACACACGTAGCCACTTATTGGCATACAACTGGCCAGGAATGGGCCTCCCTGTGGGAACCTCCCCGCAGGAACAAAACTTGCTCCCAAGAAGAAAGGCGAAGAGGATGATATGAGACATGGTTTCTCCTTCCAAACTCACCAGTCTCATTAAACCACTCCTCTGTCTCTGGGAAGAGTGTGGGAGTGGAGGGAAGCCAAGAATGTGAGTGTGAGGCGAATGGGGCTCCTTTCAGAAGAACAAAAGCACCAGGAATGGGAAGGCACAGTCTCCCTAACACACGTCACCTGCATCTTGCTCAGGTCAGCTGCTTCTGCTTTGTTTTCAATCAAAATGGGTGGGAATGTGGTGGAATTTGTCCTCATCTAAAATATCACTCTCCCTGGAAACACTCAGACAGCCTGGCAATCCCAAGCTCCCAAATGAGTTAGGGAGCTTCATGTAAAATCACACAGAATTCAAAGGAAGAAACAAGAATTCACGACAAGATTATACAATCAGGGGCACGGGGTGGGGTGGGGGTGGGGAGGAATGATCCTGTGCTCCCTCACCATGCTCATCAAAGGCATTTCAAGAGCACTGAAATCTCACACACTTCCCACGCCGACTGTCAGTTTCTTTCTCGATGATCTCAGAGCCACACAGTGCATATTAGTCACTGGCAGAAGGGAACCAAAGTTTAACTCTTGATGGCACAAGGGAAAATGGCACTCCAAGTTGGATTCCAGGAAATACTAGACATAGGAAGTATGTCCCACATTCCCAGTTTCCCTAATGTCAAGGCTGGGGCTGCGAGCATTGTTCCAAACAAATGCCCATCCAGCCATGTGTTTGTCCGCCACATGCTTTTGGTTTTACTCACCAGGGTCCTTTTTCCTGCTTCTGTTTTCTTGGGGATTTTTGTTTGGTTTGGTTTGGTTTTTTTAAACGTAAACATTTATCATCCAGGCTTCAAGAGGCTTCCTCAAAAAACATGGTTTGTAGCTTTGAAGTTTTTGTGGACTAGCTAATTACTAGCTCAGCCGGACAATCATAACCTCCTAAATTATCCAAAAGCACATTTAAAACTCAAAGAGTTTTACTGAAAACTGTAGTGTTGGCTGTGAACGTCACTGGGCCCGGCGAGGATGTCCTCTGAGCTTGTTGCTGAGACAAAGCTTTGCTCTGGTGCTGCACAGCTCCTTGGTGAACTTTGGGCTGGAGGTCACTACACAGACTCTGCTGGCCGGTCCTGAGAAGGAACCCGAGCTAACAGTGGGAAATCTAGGACACAGCAGATTGAGACAATAGGTTGTCATCTTTTTCTCAAAGCTATTCTGTCATCCATCATCTGCCCCTCCTTTTACCATCAGCAGCTCTCCAAAGCCACTTTCGTACCTATCGATCATTGGCAGTGAGTTTTGCAATTAACAGCTGCTCAGAATCAATTATGAGCATGCTACATAGAAACAGCTTCTACACAGGCAGATCTGAGGCTTACTGGGCTGTCCACCTGCCCTCCAGTCCTTCTTCTTACCCCACATCAAACCATCTGCTGGAAGAACCTGCAACTTGAGCCACGTGTGTAACTGCCTATCTCAGAGAATGCAGTAAGATATTTGAGAGACACTTTACTTTCCTGATTGATTGATGTGTACCTGGAGGAAGGGTACGGGCAGTTCCATGAGAAGTTGCTGTACAATCCTTAATGGAGAGCATCTTTCTCGCTGACTCATAATTCCTCTCTTATTTCAGGCCAAAGGCCCTAGGGACAGACTGGGGTAAGAGACCTGGCCTCAGAGAACAGCTGTTGGAGCCAGTTGAGTCCCCGGGAGAGAAGTCATAGGGAATGGCCAATGGTGACGCACATATCTGAGTCGTGGCTGGTTAATCTCAGCATGTACCACACTAGTAAGATGCCCTCTGAGAGTCTGGACTTCCCACTCACCCAGTCCAATCACCAAGGCTTCGGTGAGTTTCCCACGGCTTCTGCTGACAGGGAGCCTGGGGGAAGCCATTCTTCTCATCGTGACCTCTAGGCGACTCCAGTACCGAAGGCCCTGGGGCCTCCGTGCCCTGGAGAGTTAGGAGGCAAACATTTATGGAGACATCTGGCATTTTGAGCACACGTTTGCTCAGCCTTTCCTCAGCTCCTGATCTGCTGGGTTTGGGGCAAGAGACCCTCCCTGGGTGGCAGCAACCTTGCGGGGGAAGGGCTTGCCAATGGCAGAGGGAGGTAAGGGACAGCCAGCCGGAGCCACAGCTGCTGGTTCTCCTGGAGCTCCCGGAGCCCTCGGGGTGCAGAGGCCTGGATTTATGGCCCTGCCTTTCCCCCATGATTCCACACTGTGCTTCTTTAAATCAGCATCAGCCACGCAGCTGTCTCGGGGTCTGGTGTTCACAGCAGAGACGGAGACGACAGAACCCTGGAGGGGCTCCCCCGGTTTGTCTACCTGCCCAGTGGTCGAGGAGTCATCCCCTGGGCCCGAGAGTCCTGTTTCCTCTGTGCAAAATGCCAGAATGCCTCTGCCTCCAAGAGGTTGCCTCTGTTGTCAGCTATGGGAAGAAACAGCCAGAGTTGCTATTTACACCCTGAACTGCAAGCTGGGTAAAAATAGCACTGGCTGCTTGGTCCAGCTTCAAACCCCACTGCAGAAAGAGATTATTTTTGGAAGAGAAGATCTTCCTCCCTCCCCACCCACAGATCTGAAAATGGTCACCTCTCCGGAAGAGCAGAGGAGAGACAATCCCACACAGAGGTGAAGCAGCTCCAGTTCCTGCCCCTGCCCAGGACAGCACCAAGCGCCAGCCTAGAAACGCCCTCCTCTAGCAGCCAGCTGCCCTAGTTCAAGGTACAGTGCAAGTTAATTAACTTTGACTCCAGCGAGAGGAGGCCGCTGTCTGTCACCATCCTGTCAGCTGTTATTGCTGGTAACCTGTTTGTCTCTCAAAAGGGAGAGAAAAAAACTGACCCAAAGGGGCCATAAGTCCACCCCTCCCCTCCAAACAACAGCTTCGAGCCTGAGGGCCTGGGAGTTCCTCTGCAGCTTCTCAGGATGGGCCATGGTATGGCTGTAAAATGATGAGCAAATTCCCAGAAGCCTGGTCTGGCCCCACCTCTGCATATGAGAACCTCTGTCTGTTGAGGGCTGGAAACCCCTCTCCCATGCGCTTGCTAGAGCTTGGGACCCAGTGTCTCGGGCACAGGGTCTCTTTCAGGTTCAGTAAGTGACCCATACAACAATCAGTAGCAGGAGAGCCCCTCTTTTTATAAAATCTTGTTATTTACTTATTTTCTTTGAGAGAAAGGGACCAAGGCAGAGACCTTCCACCTGCTGGTTCACTCCCCAAATGCCTGCAACAAGCTGGAGCTTGGCCATGCTGAAGCCAGGAGCTGGGAACTCAATCCAGGTCTCCCACATGAGGGTCCGGGACCCAATTTCTTGAGCCAACACTGGCCACCTTCAGCATGTGCATCAGCGGGAAGCCTGAATCGGGAGCACAGCTGGGGCTTGACCCCAGGCTTCCAGATATGGGATGCAGGTGTCCCACACAGTCTTAACTGCTGTGCCAAACACTAACCCCCACTCCTTAATATTTATACAATAAAAAGATATAGGTACATCTAGGTGTGTAGATTATGACACCCGGGGAACTTTAAGGAAATACTATACCCACAGTGGGTACTTCTTATCACATGGAAGTATCTTGAGGATGTGTGGGAAACAGCAGAGGAAAAGATCAGATCAACGGAGTCATTAAATTGTTCTATAATCTGAAAGTGTCCAGGTCACCCGGAGCTCGTGTTCTGGAGATATCTGTAGGGAGGGAGGGAAACACCTCCTATGTCCTACCTCTAGCGGAACTCCATCTTCAAAATGAAACTTCCAGTTGGAGGAAACACAGCTAGTCTACCTAAACAACTAGAAGAAAGGAGAGCTGATTATGCATATCACTCCCCCAGCTTCTCTACCCCTCCCACCCAGTGCACGCAGAACTTCATCTCTTTGGCTGCAGTGACGGTCCTGGAGTGGGGACAAATCGGGGGACAACCAGATCTAGAAGAAACAGAGAAGAGGAGGATGAGCCTGGATGCAAAGGCAGCTCATTGCAACCTGGCTTTTCTTCTGGCATCAGACAGATGCAGATGTCCTCCCCTCATCACCTGCTGGCTTTGTGTGACCAAGTCACTTACGCCACAGAGAGGGGTGGGGCAGTGAGGATGAGGAGCAGCCGGTGGGGAGCACTTGCTTGGTGGCCAGCCTAGGGCCCAGAGCAGTTCCCGGGCCTGACTTTGGGCCCTGCCCTGCTTCCAACTGCCACAGGACAGCGAGTCCCCCAACTTGCTACCGTCTTAACTTCCTGAGAAGTGCACCGCATTTATAGAACGCACTCAAAACATCCTCTGCCCAGAGCTGGGGGCCCTTCCACACCACATCCTTCATGCCTGTCTTGGCTTCCCCCTTCCTGTGACACCTGCATCCCCGAGCCTTAGCAAGAAGTCAGAAACAGAACACCCTCCTTGGACACGTCTGCCTACAGTGAGCTCTGGCCAGCTAAGGGCTGGGTCAGCCCGACTTCTCAGCTGAAGGAGGCTACAGAAATGTAGCCAGTCACATCGGCCGATGACACGGGCAGGGGAGCACTGTGGCTCTGCTGAGTTACAGTTATTTAAGCTTTTTGTCCTCAGGCTTGAGACTCCCCAAGGACCTGGGAGAGACAGTTCCACAGCCCTCTCTCTGGTCGGTGCTGCTTCGTATTTCTTGCTCCAAAGTTGAGAAGTCCAGATAATGCTGACTCCTTCCAGGGACTAAATGAGCTCAGGTCTCTGTCTCTGCCCTCTCGCCAGGGATTGTAGGCCAAGGTGGCTGGGCTCTCCCCTGCAGCCTAAGTCAGCTTCCTTCTGAGTCAGCTTGCTGCACCTCCCTATTAATAGCCCCTGCTTTGGCTGACTCCACGCGCAGTGTGATTACAGTTTCATAATGCGCCTCCAACAAGGAAGCAGCCACCTGCCTGGAGCAGGCCGGCAGCGGCTGAGAGCTCCGTCTCCATCCAGAGAGCAGAGGGTGGGGAGGCTAAACAGCCAGCCTCCACGACAAGCCGCGGCCTTGTCCAGAAGCCTTGCCGGACTGCCCCTGGTTAGGGAAGGGACAGCAGGCAGGCTAGCCTGCATTTCACCACAGCCTTTAGTCTCACCATCTTCCCTGTTAAGGACTAAAAAGGTGGAGGTTCTCTTGTCCAATAAGCAGGCCCCTCGGCAACCAGGTTGGCGCATTCTGGGCCCACCAAGGTCACCTCTTCTCAGCCACAGCAGTGACAGGGTGCCTGGATGGGGTGGGTACTGAGAGCAGATTGGATCCCAGCAAAAAAGAAAAACATGTTCTGTGCGTTTTCCTCCTCTTCCTGTTTCTCCCTGGTAAAAATTAAATACTCCTTTGCAGTAGGTTCATCCTGACAAGCAATGCAATCGCAGCTCGTGGTAATTTGCCCTGGACTTCCCATCCCTGCTGGGCCCTGAATGGGAAGCACATATAGGATTAGAAACCGAAGGCCCAAGTTCAAATCCCAACTCGCCCTCTCAGCTGAGACGCCTTTGTCAATTTATTCCACTTTTCCGAATCTCTATCTTCTCCTGTTTACAAAAGGGATGCTATGTCCTAACTGGACAACTTTGGGAAGTATGCTGAGTGCATGCCATGTGTGGAATGTAGTAAGTGATCCATATACCAGCTTCACTTCCTTTGCAGAAAATAAAAGATGGGGAAACTAAGGCCACCCAAACCCCTCACAGCACAGCAGGGAAATGGCCTGCATCTCTCCATATGTAGGCCCATGACGTAAATGTCTCTGATGTGCAGGCTCATGGGAACAGGCAGGACTCCGTTTCCCCTCCCTAGACTCATGCCGTTTAGAAATCCCAAATTAGAGACTCAGTCTGGACTGAGATGTGGTCCAGCCGTAGCCAAAGGCAGGCGTCTCCTGGCTCCAGGCGTCTTCCCCAGGGACAGGTTATCAGAAGACTCAAGGCTCATAAACAGAGGACACGGCGAGAAGACTGGGCAAGCAAAGGGTAAGGAAGGGCTTCCACGGGGCTCCCCTGGTGCGCTTGCCCACATTTCAAGGTTATCAGTCAACCAGGCCTCAGGGTGAACGAACCCTGCTATCAGGAAAGAAAACAAAATACCAACCATGTCCTGTTTTCAACCTGCTGAGAAATAACCTGCCCCCAGAAGACACCTGACGACTGGACCACAAGTACTGGTGTCTGTTACTCAGTACCAGCTGGCTTCCCTCTGCAGACTACTTTATGTCGGAGAGGAGAGGGAGGCAGGGGATGGACTTTGCTCTTGCTACAGCTCACTTCCTTCTTGCTTTCCCAAAGCTCACACGAATCTGATGGGAGCCAGCCAGAGCTGGCTGCGCAAAGTGGGGCAAGCCCCAGCATGCCCTGCCTGCCACGTTCTACCCCCAGCTGGGAACTGACCAGGGGCCGGGGCAGAAGGGGAGGGAGCCCAGAATTCCCCTCCCCCTCAGGGGGCAGCAGAGCAGGATCTTCCCCTGGACTTGGTCCTTACTTCCCGTCTAGAGCCATCCTCTGGTTCATTCTGCTGAGATGCTGATGTGGGAGGGGATGAGCACACCGGCATTTCTCTCCGTGCCACACAGGCTGTCCACTTCAAGGATCAGCCACCCGGAGACCACTCGCCCCTTCGTCGATCGACAAGCAGTTGTTGAACATTGACCTTGCACCAGCACAGCTGCAGGTTCTGAATGCACACTGGTGAATAAAATGAAGATGGCCTCTGCCCTAGGAGGAGAGCCAGATGACGAATATGAAAACCAATAAATATGTTAACTGTCCAGTTGTGAGAAATGCTGTCGGGAGAAGCGCCACGGTTCAGAAGTAGAGGACAACGGTGGTGGTGGTGGGAGTGTCTGCTTTAGATGAGAAGTCAGGGAGGGCCTCCCTGAGGAGGTGACACTGGCAGTTGTGCAGGAGGGGCTCCTCTGACTGCTCAGCTCAAAGTTGTCTCCCTTCACTGAAGGTCTCGTTCACCTGAGCCAGGGGCACAGGGCAAAGCCTTTCTTGCGTCTCCTGCTGTGATGCGTGCACTTTTCCTCCCTTTCTGCCCACTTGCAGCCCCTCTGTCCTCTGTCCTCTGTCCTCTGTCCCAGCGCCCTGCTCGCACACTCGCTTCCTGGTCCCTGCCCCCCTCTGCAGTTGTCTTCACTGTGAGGACACTGCCCACCCTGGCATGGCTCGGGGAATCTCTAATCTTCTTCAGGAACCCCTCAGTCCTGCCCTTGAAGCTTCGGAGGCTGCTGGACGTGAAACCAGCCGTTCCTGCTGGGCCAGCAGGCTAATCACAGAGTCTGCTTTCTGTGCCTCTTCATCTCAGGCTCTGGTCCTCAGCAGCATTAGCTCGGCGCATATCAGGCCATCTACCTCCTGGGTTTAGGAGTCAGCCCTCTGCACTATTGTGAAAGCAGTGCAGACCTGGAGCCAAACAGACCTGGGTCTGAATCCTTCCCCCTCCCTGTATCAGCTTCGTGAGCTTGGGCAAGTCATGGGCCTCGGAGACAAGGAGGAGAAAACCTACCCCACAGAGTTGGCCTAACAACCAGTCAGGAGGGATGCGAGATGGGAGGAATGCAGTACCAAGGGGAGTCTTTGTTTTTATACCAACTAGAAAGTAATCCAAGTAGAATTTTGGCAGCACCTGTGAAAAAGGTGATGGATGGCTCAGTTAAGAATGGTAGGCATTGGAGTTGGTCTTGTGGTGTAGTGGGTTAAGTCACCCCTTGGGTCACCTGCATCCCACATCGGAGTGTGTTAGCTTGAGTCCTGGGTACTCTGCTTCTGATCCAGCTTCCTGCTAATGCACCTGGGAAGGCAGTGGATGATGGCCTGAGTACTTAGGTCCTGCCACCCCTGTGGGAGACCCAGATGGAGTTCCAGGCTCCTGGCTTCTGTGTGACCCTCCCTTGGCTGTTACAGGCATTTGCACAGTGAACCAGTGGATGGAAGACCTCTCTCTCCCCCTTTCTTTGCTTTTCAAATTAATTAATCAGGGGCCAGCACTGTGGCATAGCAGGTAAAGCTGCTTCCTACAGTGTCAGCATCCCATATGGGCGCTGGTTCAAGTCCTGGCTGCTCTATTTCTGATCCAGCTCTCTGCTATGGCCTGGGAAAGCAGTAGAAGATGGCCCAAGTCCTTGGGCCCCTGCAGCCACGTGGGAGACCTGGAGGAAGCTCCTGGCTCCTGGCTTCAGATCTGCGCAGCTCTGGCTGTTGCGGCCATCTGAGGAGTGAACCAGCGGATAGAAGACCTCTCTCTGCCTCTCCTCTCTCTGTGTAACTGTGACTTTCAAGTAAAATAAATATTTAAAAAATAATTAATCAAGTAATTTTAAAAAGAATAGTCAGGTCCTTATCTCACCAACCATTTGCTCATAAGTAGCTCTTTAATCTGTGTATTGCTAGGAGGACATTTCAGGACAGAAACGCCATGAATTCTAGAATCCTGAGAAATGTATATTCTAAGTTCTTGTTCTCAGGTAGGACTGAATTAAAAAAAGAACAGATTTATTTATTTGAAAGGCAGTGTTGGCCGGCGCCACGGCTCAATAGGCTAATCTTCCACCTGCGGTGCCAGCACACCGGGTTCTAGTCCCAGTCGGGGCGCCGGATTCTGTCCCGGTTGCCCCTCTTCCAGGCCAGCTCTCTGCTGTGGCCTGGGAGTGCAGTGGAGGATGGCCCAGGTCCTTGGGCCCTGCACCCCATGGGAGACCAGGAGAGTCACCTGGATCCTGGCTTTGGATCAGCACGGTGCACTGGTTGCAGCGCGCCGGCCACGGCGGCCATTGGAGGGTGAACCAGCAGTAAAAGGAAGACCTTTCTCTCTGTCTCTCTCTCTCTCACTGTCCACTCTGCCTGTCAAAAAAAAAAGGGGGGGGGGAGAGTTGACAGAGAAAAGGAGGGAGGGACATGGGGGGCAGAAGAAGACAGAGAGCAGAGAGAGAGAGAGAGAGAGAGAGGTCTTCCATCTTCTGGTTCACTCCCCAAATGGCCCCAACAGCCAGGTCTTGGCCAGGCCAAAGCCAGGAGCCAGGAACTCCATCTGGCTCTCCCAAATGGAAGTCAAAGACCCAAGTACTTGGGCCATCATCTGACGTTTCCCAGGCACATTAGCAGGAAGTTGGATTGGAAACAGAACAGTCAGTACTCCACCCAGTGCTCTGGTATTGGATGTCAGCACCCCAGCACTGCAAATGGCAGCTTAACTTGCTACGCCACAATTCTGGCCCCACAGCGGGACTGGATCAAAGTCTCACACAGATGGAAACCTTTCTCAGTGCACAGCTGAGCAGTCTCCACCACACTGCCCTGGTGGTGCTGCCCTGTGATAACACACACTTTACTCATTCAATCCTGAATTCCAAAAAATGCTTGGAACACCTACTATGTGCCATGAGTACGTCAAGGCAGGTGTGATATAGAGTCCATAGACAAAGTCCTGTCCCTTGTGGAAACCCCCTATATACAGAGGAGAGAGAGAGAGAGAGAGAAGCAGCAGGAGGCGGGGAGGAGGAGGGAGGGAGCAAGCGACCAAGGATGGATGCGCGCTATGAAGAAGATGAAACAGGGCAATCGGATGAAGAGCGGTCACAGGAGGGAGGGTGAGACCAGGTGGCCAGAGGAGGCTTCTGGGAGGAGACGGCCTCTGAGCAGAGACGGAGCCGAGCCTCGGAGGGTCCAGGGAAAGAGCATCCTAGGCAGAGGAGACCTCCACACACAGACCCTGAGCAGAGACAAGCTTGTCGGATAGCGCATTTGAATGTTATTGGAATCACAGAAGAGGAGCAGCACGGTCTGACTTAGGCTTTGAAAAGATCACTGCGCTGTTCTTGGAGATGTCCTGAAAGGGGCATGCGGGAAAGTGAGAGGACCGGCTAAGGGGGTGACGGCTGTGGCGCAGGCAAAGCAGACGGTGGCCTGAAGCAGGTGTGGCGCTGGAGACGGTGGAAACCAGTCAGACTGGGGATACAGTTCGGGGAGCTGGGCTAAGAGGATTTGCATAGGAGTTAGATATGATGGGAAGGATAGGGAAAGAGCGACCAGAGATGTCGCTTAGATTTTGAGCCAAACTAACTGGGAGGATAGTGGTGCTGTTCATAATGGGATGAGGCTGGTGGGGCAAATTACTGACCCCTGTCTGCCTCCAGCTCTAGAGCGCCTGGGCTGCTCGGGAGCCTCACTTATTACGTCCACGGCTAAACAAGGACATCAGCTTCTAGGTGTGAGCCATCAGGATCAGCTCACAGCGCTCTGTGTGGGTGCTCCAGAGATGGCAGCCCTTCTGCCCCAGGTGCCTGCATCCAGTGCACAGTCCACCAGATGACCCAGGTCAGGAACCTGGGACCCAGCCAGGGGCCCTCTCCCTCTAAAACAAGGAACTCGGAAAATCTGTTGCGCACTGACTGTGCCAGATGTTGCTCTAAACATGTGGATCTCGCCTGACCGTCCACAGCCCCATGCTGGAAGCACTGTTATCCCCATTTTACTGGTGAAGAGACTGAAGCACACAGGTTACGTAACTTGGTCAACTCACACTGCTCCTATACAAAGGGAACCAATGCCATTCGGAGCCATAGCCTGTGAGTTAACCGCTGTGTTAGTCCATTCCGGCTGGCATAAGCAACAGAAATTTGCTTCCTACAGTTCTGAAGGCTGGAAAGGTCAGTGCACCACCAGCATCTGTGTCTGGTTAGGCCTCAGGATGGTGCCTTGCAGCTCTGTGCCCCTTGGCAGAAGGGCAAAGAAAGGGCCAGGGGTGGGGTTCCCTTCCCATTCTTTTATAAGGTCACTAATGTCATTCATGAGGGCTCTGCCTCATGCCCTCATCCCATCCTAAAACCCCCATCTGGCATCATCATACTGGCAATTACCTTTCAACATGGGAATTTGGGGGAACACATTCAGAGCATGGCAACCACTATGGCATCTTACAGAGAAACACTGCTCACATCCCGTGGGCTCTGCCTCCTTAGTCATACTCACATCGTCTCTTCCTCTCTATGCACATGGCCACTGCCCTAGGGTAGGCCTTCCTCCCATGACTGAGTAAGTCAGGATGCAAGGCCTGTCTGACTTGGCCAAGCTTCTGCTCAAAATCCTTTAATGTCTTCGTGTTGCCTGCAACTTGAAGCCCAAACTCCTACAGGACCTTGAAGACCTGGCCCCAGCCTCCTGGTGCAGCCTCACCTCCTCTCCTGTGGTTTGCCTCCAACCTGTGCTCCAAGCGTACCAAACACAGCTTGCTCTCCCAGGCCTGCATGCTGGGGCTGGGCCATTCCCTCTGTGCATACGACAGTGCGCCTGTGCACACACACTACTCACAACATGCACAAGCACACTTGTCCTTTTAGAGATTCCTTTTTATTCACTGAGACTTAGCTCACCTCCTCTGAGAAGCCCTGCCTCACTCTTATTTTTTTTTTTTTACAGGCAGAGTGGACAGTGAGAGAGAGAGAGACAGAGAGAAAGGTCTTCCTTTGCCGTTGGTTCACCCTCCAATGGCCACTGCGGCCAGCACGCTGCGGCCGGTGCACCGCGCTGATCTGAAGGCAGGAGCCAGGTACTTCTCCTGGTCTCCCATGAGGGTGCAGGGCCCAAGCACTTGGGCCATCCTCCACTGCACTCCCGGGCCACAGCAGAGAGCTGGCCTGGAAGAGGGGCAACCGGGACAGAATCCGGCGTCCCGGCCGGGACTAGAACCCGGTGTGCCAGCGCCGCTAGGCGGAGGATTAGCCTACGGCGCCAGCCTCCTGCCTCACTCTTGACTTCAGCTTTCAGCCCCTCTCCTTGTTCTCTGTCCTTGATCCTCCAATGATACCTGTCACTTTTTATTGGATTTTTCTTTTTTACAGATGTCTCTCTTTAAGATGTGAAGGTCCATGAGGGCAGGAACCATGGTGGTCTAGTCTCCATCGTAGCCCCAGCACTGGACATATTGATAGGCATTTGTTAATGGTGGTTTGCTGAAATGGGTTGAGTTTTGGAATGGATCTGAAATACAGGAAAGATGTTGTCTTCATGTTTGTTGGATTTATTTACCTGGGTTTTAATTTTAGTTATACATTTATTTATTTTGCTGCTTTGGGTAGAATATTTGCTGGCTGCAAGTAGAATATTTAGTGATTAAGAATGAAGAACCGTATTACCTGAGTTTATAACTCGGTTCTGCTAGCTGTGAGCCCTTGGTGAGTCACCATCTCACTAAGCCTCCGTTTCCTCTATTGTAAAACTGAGTTCACAGTAGAATCTACCTTACAGGGTCACTGTGAAGACTGATGAAAAAGCTCACGAGGCACATTTGGCGTCTGGTGCTGGGCTAGTGCTCAATACAGACGAGCTATTTTCAGTAGCTGTTTTCCTGACAGCTTCATTTGACCCCATTGTGTCACCATCGCTTTCTGAACCACATGTCTGCAGTCTGCTTCTCAAACACGGTGGTCAACTGCAGCAGGCTGTGCATCTGCCATCTCACTGGGTCACCCTGGCTACAGGGCCTTGGGGGAAATGGACTCACGTGGCATCCAAAGCCTTTCGCTTCTAAGTCTTGATTTATTGCCTAGAACCCCAGGGGGAACATTGCCACTGAGTCAGCAGAGTACCTGAGTCCTTCAGAATCCCCACCTTTCTGGTCTCCGCTGCCCCTTACATTCGGCAAACAATGGTGATGGCGTAGCCAGTTCAGGATGCCAGCACCATCTGCTCGTTGGAGGGAAGGAAATGGGACACATGGACTCTCAGGTAGGCTGTGGGCATTTTCTTCCTCTGTTGGTTGCACAGAGGTGCACAGGAAGCAGCCCTGGGTGGACAGAGTGCCCAGCCTGAGTGCTCCACACACAAATGGAAGAAATGCCTACAATTCTCATGCAGAAGGAGGGGGTTTTGACCTCATTTCAGATGTGAGTTTCCTGGATGCTGAGTTAAGCAGCCTGTGTTAGAGATCCTAGTGGTCTCACCAGAGCCACAGGCCAAATGGCCCAGCTTATAAGTTCCAAGATTTCCTGCCAATGTGCATGCCAATCAAGTGAATGAGGAATGACAAGAAAGAACAAGATTACTCCTCAGAAGGATTCGAAGATTCTTCACGTCAAATGACTTCCTAGAGCAAGTAAGAAATAACAAAATTTTGGGTCAAGGGCAAGGTCTTTTGTCTTTCTTGAATGTCGAAGCAAAGTTTAATGAAGAGAGTACGCTGACCGACTGGGCAGGCAGCTCAGTAAGGAACTGAGAGCCCAGTCTGCATGCATTCAGACTGGAGTTTCCACGGATTTGCGTAAGGGCCTCCTTTTTTTTTTTTTTTTTTTTTTTTCTCTTTCCCTCTCCTCCTAGCTGGGCAGTGGGCAAGGTCTTTCTTTCAAAAGGCAATTCTCTGGGAATCTTTTTCTTACACGTGGCTATCTCAGTAACATCTGTTTAAAGGAGACCAGGTTGGACAACAGGGCTGAACAAAAAGAGGTTGATTTTATAATCACTGAAAGCAGAAGCAGATTTTTTCCAACCAATTAACCAGAAAAACTTGGTCAATGGATGTGTCTCCGATCCAGACAACTGAAAAAAGGAACCATGTTAAAAAAAGTTATGAGTTTCCATGCCTGGGTCCTTCTTCCCAATACCTTCTATCTCACTTCTTTGTCTACTCTCATCTTTGTGTTTTCTTGTGAAGCAAAAAATATGCTTGAACTACTATGGAAAATCATCCTTAAATTTCCTCTTGGCATTTGTCTCACTTGGTCAGAGATTATTTTCTGTACATTATTCCAAGGGAGGGATGTGGCATAAATCAGAAGAAATAAAGCAGATAGACAGATATCTGTGGGAGTCATTAAACTGAAAAATAAATACATAAATGGGCAATCCCAAGTGCTGACAAAGACATAGAGCAAGTGGAACTCTTGTCTACTGTTGGTGGGAGAGTAAAATGGCACCACCTTTTGCAAAAATAGCTTGTTGTTCTTCCTTGTAACTTACACTTCTACTTACTATATGACCCAGCAATACCACTCCTGGAAATTTATATGATAAAACTGAAAAAATAAATACCATACAAATACACAAAAATCTGTTCATAGAATAATCAGAAACTGGAAACAACACAAATGTCTATCAGCTGGTGAACACACGTGGTCTATCCATTCAATGGAATACAATCAGCAACAAAACTGAACAGTCTATTGATCCATGCAACAACATGGGTGAATCTCTACAGCATTATGCAAAGTAAAAGAAACGAGATTCAAAAGGCTACAGAGTGTACAGCACTCTGGGAAAATTTGTAGGAACAGAAAATAGGGTTGTCAGGGACTAGGGATGACAGAAGACTGATTACAACAGGGACATAGGGTAACTTTAGAGGTGATGGAGATAGCTTACGTTTTTGTTTGTTTGTTTGTTTGTTTGTTTTTTGACAGGCAGAGTGGACAGTGAGAGAGACAGAGAGAAAGGTCTTCCTTCCATTGTTTCACCCTCCAATGGCCGCCATGGCCGGCGCACCGCGCTGATCTGATGACAGGAGCCAGGTGCTTATCCTGGTCTCCCATGGGGTGCAGGGGCCAAGTACTTGGGCCATCCTCCACTGCACTCCCGGGCCACACCAGAGAGCTGGACTGGAAGAGGAGCAGCCGGGACAGAATCCGGTGCCCCGACCGGGACTAGAACCCGGTGTGCCGGCGCCGCAAGGCGGAGGATTAGCCTAGTGAGCTGCGGCGCCGGCCCAGCTTATGTCTTGATTGTAGTGATGGTCACAGAACTGCCTACATTTGTCAAAACTCGCAGAACTGTACACCTCTTAATAATGGGTAAATTTTGCAATTTGTAAATTATATCTGGCTTGAAAAAACATCCGTATCCCTTTGGATTTCAGTTTCAAAATTCTAGGCCATGGAGACTAAGATTTTAGGACTATAGGTGAGACAAAGTATTTAGGAGAAAATGCCATAAATCAAATCAGTATTTCCCCCACCTCCAACCCTCACTTGACAGGGATTCACTAGACCAAAAAGTTTAGGGGAGATCAAGGGAGAGGAAATGATGAGTCTATGGGGCCTGGAGATGAAGAGGTTGAACATGGACGGACCCCATCAGAGAACATGACTACCGACTGCTCAGGTGACCGACACTGCCTGCACCCAAGCCATTCTGCTGAAGACCTTCCTTGGGCAACAGACAGCACATCACCCTCTGACAGCTGGCTGAAGTAGTCATGTCTGTGCCCTCCACACTTCGCTCTCTGTGCAACATACCTCATGCTGAGAAGTCTGTCTTTGCTGCCTCGTGAGTGACTTCCAGCCACTCATACTCTCCGCCACTTCTACCTCAGTTGGACTGCACGGAACCACTTGAGGTCTTTCACTCCTGCTTGGAGATATAAACCACACAACTGCTTCAGTTGCCTGTCCCACCCTCTGTTTATCCCGTCACTCATTTATCTTATTGTTTCCAGAGGAATGTAGATGAAAGCCAATGTCCTCTTTCTTCTCCCCCGCCCAATTTCAACTATTGGCTTCCTTGTGGTTTGGGGTTAACAGGAATAATTCTTTTAACAGATGACCATTCACTTGGTTATTCACCCATCAAACTCCTTGAACTGTGGTTAGTCTGAACAGCCATAAAGAATCTGGGTCCCTGCCCTTGAGGAAATCCCAGAGTGGGAGACAGGCAACGCAACAGGGTCAGGGCCACCTCAGAGGCCTGGGCCAAGAGCTGCAGGGACCCCACAGAAGAGGAGCCACAACAGCCTTTCCAGAATTACACCTTCTAGTTTGGAGACTAACTGCCGAGGCACTCTGAACTTTTCTTCATGAAGCAATGACCCACTCCCCTTTATTAAACCAGCATTCTCAGGGGGGACTGAGAAAGCCCCCTGGGTAGACACTTTGTCTGTTCATCCCTAGCCTAATGCCTCCCTCATCAACACTTGTTGAAAGAAAGTGAGTGATTGTCTTGGGGGATAGTTAGCATCTGCCAAGTTCCCTGGGAAAAAAAAATAATGAACATGTGTAGAAAGTGCACTGGGGGAAAGAGGGATGGTTATCATCATTACATTAAGAATCCTCCTCACTTGCTTCATTTTTCACATGCATTTTTCCATTTTGAACAATACACACCCTTGCCCTGACCACTGCCAGAGAAACCACAATAAATACTTCTTTAGCTCCACAGTGTCAGGCTCTGTCTGGACACTTCATGTGCATTTTCTCATTTAGTCCTCACAACAACCCATTTTATTTATTTATTTATTTTTATTTATTTGACAGGTAGCGTTATAGACATTGAGAGAGACAGAGACAAAAGTCTTTTTCCCGTTGGTTCACTCCCCAAATGGCCGCCATGGCCAGCGCTGCACGGATCTGAAGCCAGGAGCCAGGTGCTTCCTTCTGGTCTCCCATGCAGGTGCAGGGGCCCAAGCACTTGGGCCATCCTCCACTGCCCTGCTGGGCCACAGCAGAAAGCTGGACTGGAAGAGAAGCAATCAGGACTAGAACCCAGTGCCCATATGGGATGCTGGTGCCACAAGCAGAGGATTAACCAAGTGAGCCATGGCGCTGGCCCCCTCAACAACCCATTTTAAACATTTTTTAAATTTATTTGAGGCTGGCACCACAGCTCACTAGGCTAATCCTCTGCCTGTGGTGCCAGCACCCCGGGTTCTAGTCCTGGTTAGGGTGCCGGATTCTGTCCCGGTTGCTCCTCTTGCAGTCCAGCTCTCTGCTGTGGCCCGGGAGTGCAGTGGAGGATGGCCCAAGTGCTTGGGCCCTGCACCTGCATGGGAGACCAGGAGAAGCACCTGGCTCCTGGCTTCGGATTGGCGCAGTGCGCTGGCCGCAGTGCGCCAGCTGTAGCGGCCGTTTGGGGGGTGAACCAAGGGAAGGAAGACCTGTCTCTCTCTCTCTCTCACTGTCTAACTCTGCCTGTCAAAAAAAAATTTTTTTATTTGAAAGCCAGAGAGGATTACAAAGACAGAGATCTTCCAAAATGGCCACAATAACGAGGCTGAGCCAGGCCAAAACCAGGACCAGGAACTCAATCTGGGTCTCCCTTGTGGTGGCAGGGACCCAACTACTTGAGCCATCACTGTTGCTTCCCAGGGCAATGTAAAGCTTGGATCAGGAGTTGAGCCGGACTGGAACCCAGGGGCTTGAACCCAGTCACTAAGACATGGGATCCCAAAGGGCAACCTAACCACTGCACCAAACGCCCACCCCACCAACCCGTTCTTCAGAGGAGACAAACTGAGCCTCAGGAGATGACTGACCTATCCAAGGTCACACGCTCACAAGTGACAGAACATGGCGGTCTGACCCCAGCACCCATGCACCTACACCACCCCTGAGGGTCTCCCACCCTCAGCGGCATGAAAGCTCCTCTCAGGCATTCTCAGGCTGGGTTCAGATTGCCCCAGGCAAGCTCCCCGGGGCCACAGCCCTGTCTCCCCAAGGCAAGAGGAAGTATCTGATGCCCTGGACCCAACAACAGGTCCACCCCAGCTACTTAAATGGAAACTCCTGGGGGGAGGGGGTTCCTATAGCAGGGACCCTGGAAGATCAGTGGCTCTGTCTTCCCTACATCCTCCTCTGTCAGATGACTGTATTCTTGCCGATAAACCAATTCTTTTATGATATCATTGAGATCTAAAATGAAATGAAATCTTGAGCCTTGGCAGGTGGGGGGTGGTAGTGGTGATGGCTGTCTCATCACCATGGAAACGACTTCAAGCCTGAGTGCCTCCAGGAGGTATGGGTGCTGTCGTGCACCATGGTGATAAGGGAGCGGGGACTGGACAAGGCAAAACCTAGCTTCTGCTGGGCTAGCAGCAGTTCAGGTCCACGTCCCCACAGACATCATCAACCCCCATTCTCAATTCTTGCAGAGCACGCTGGCCAAATGAATGATAGCTTATTCTATTTTGGTAAAGGGACCTTTTACATTTGATGAAGGTGGCTCAAAGAATGTGGTCAGAAAGAAGTATAAACGGTAATAAATTCAAAGAACATTCTGTGGAAGCACTTTTGCTTCTGGGAATGGGAAACCAAAATTTTCCCAAGAGGTTCCATTATTAAAGCCATAAATTAAGCATCCCCGATTCGACGGCTTGGTTGCTTGGTTTGCCTGGACTTGCTCTGAAGAAAGGGACCAGCATTTGCAACAGGCAGTCCAGGGGAGGCTGGGAGGCGAGCGTTTCCACGGCATTCTGCCTCCTCCTCACCAGCACGCTGCCCGCCCCAGCCCAGAGTGCAGGGATAATGAGCAGATCTTGCTGTACTGAAGGCTACCTAAGGCAGTCACCACTGAATTCAAGGGTGGTTTCTGGAGGGGCTGGCGCTGCGGTGTAGCAGGTAAAGCCGCTGCCTGCAGTGCCGGCATCCCATACGGGCACCAGATCTAGTCCCGGCTGTTCCACTTCTGATCTAGCTCTCTGCTATGGCCTGGGAAAACAGTAGAAGATGGCCCGAGTCCTTGGGCTCCTGCACCCACGTGGGAGACCCAGAGGAAACTCCAGGCTTCTGGCTTTCGATCCGCACAGCTCTGGCCATCTGGGGAGTGAATCAACAGATGGAGGACCTCTCTCTCTGCCTCTGCCTTCCAGATAGATAGATAGATAGATAGATAGATAGATAGATAGATAGATAGATATAGATAGATAGATAGAATAGATAGATCTTTAAAAAAAATAGTTTCTGTAGCTGAGGCCTTCCCTGTCTTCTTTCCCTAAACCACACACTGTCCTCCAGAAGTAACAGCCAGGAGCATGGCGCAGGGACCACCACGCTGATTGCCTAGGTGCTCTCGGTCCAAGTCCTAGTGATGCTACTCACACTGCCATAACCTCTCTGCTGTCAGCTGCTTTTGTAGAATGGTTAGAGGGATAAATACCCTGTGCCAGCAATGCGCATCACAGTGGATTCCAATCACTCAGCAAAAAGATGAGTGACTCTTGCAAGGCTTATTTGTGCTGGGCACTTGATGGCTATTAATTTATTTGACCTCATGATAGCTTATGCCGAGGCTGGTTATTCTCGACTTTCACACAATAAAAACTAGCCTTAATCATTGCGGCGACTTTCTCAAAGTAACGATCATATCAGCGTGCAGTCAGGCTTCAAGTCTCCATCTGTCAGACTCCAAAGCCAGCGTTCTTTCCACTTTCCTCTGCTAAATTCTGAGTTCATAAGCTTGGGATAGATCATTAACATTATTTTAAATACTTACTTTTATTGGAAAAGTAGAGCAGGACAGAGAAAGGGGGGGAAGGGAGGGGGGAGGGGAAGAGGGAGAGGGAGAGGATCTTTCATACACTGGCTCACTCTCCAAATGTCTGCAGCAGTCATGGCTGGCCCGGGGCCAAAGCCAGGAGCCTGGAACTCAATCTGGATTTCCCTCATGGGTGGCAGGGACCCAAGTAGTTGAGCTATCATCTGTTGCCTCCCAAGATGATTAGCAGGAAACTGGATAAGAAGCTGAGCAGACAGAACTGAAATCAGCACTCCAATATGGGATGATGCAGGTGTCCCAAGCAGTGGCTTAACCCACTGTACCACGATGCACACTCCAATATTACTTGAATTCAAAGTAGATATCACTAATTGTGTCATAGTGTTCGAAGAATTTGCTGATGCCTTGGACACTTCTACTTCTCTGGCTACTCTCACTAAAATGATCCACATCCCTTGGGAACGAGGCCTTTACGCACTATCAGCTTGTAACCCTGTAACCCTGGCCCTGTTCCAAGCTGATCTGCAGGATTAGCCCTCGAGGGCCCCAGGGAGGTGTCGGCAGGCATCAGGTCACCTTAGTCACTCCTACGTGGGAGAATTTTGGATATGTATCTTTTTAAATCATTCTGAACTGAAAGCAATACTTTTTGTCCCCCTCAAAAGAAATGTAAGATCTGGGGCTGGTGTTGAGGTGGGGCAGCTTAAGCTGTCTCTTGGGATGTCTGCACCATGTCAGAACACCTGTTCAGTCCCAGCTCCCTGCTAATGTACCTAGGAAGTAGCACATGACAACCAAGAACTTGGGTTCCTTGCTACATACTTGGGGGACCCAGATGGAGTTTCTTGCTCCCTGGTTTTTGCCTAGACCAGCCTGACTATTGTGGGCATTTGTGGAGCCAATCAGTGGATAGAAGTGCACTCTTGCTGGTGCTGTGGTGCAGCAGGTTAAAGCCCCGGACTACAGCCCTGGCATCCAATATGGGCACAGGTTTGGGTCCCTGCTGCTCCACTTCCAATCCAGCTCTCTGCTATGGCCTGGGAAAGCAGTAGAAGATGGCCCAAGTCCTTGGGCCCCTGCACCCATGTGGGAGATCCAGAAGAAGCTCCTGGCTCCTAGCTTTGCATCAGCTCAGGTCTGGCTGTTGTAGTCATTTGGGGAGTGAACCAGTGGATGAAAGACCTCTCTCTCTCTCTGGCTCTACCTCTCTTTGTAAATCTGTCTTTCAAATAAATAAGTCTTTTTAAAAAAAGTGCACTGTTACTCTTTCAAATAAATAAATCTTAATATATAGGGGCCAGTGCTGTAGCACAGCTGTGGTGGAATGAGAAGGCCATGCCAAGATGGCCACTGGCAACAGGCTGTGACTGGTTAGGGCATAGACTGCCCCTTGATTGGATTGGCCCTCTTGGCTATATAAGCTGCTGCAACAACTGAAATAAATGAGTCTGCAGGCTGCTCGCCTCAGGCCTGCTTTGACCAGACTCCCGGGGTCTGTGTGGTGACTCCGCGCCTCTTGCCCCCACCTCGCTCCTCCTCTCAGAAACGAATCCACAGTAACACACAGCAGGTTGGGCTGCCGCCTGCAGCACCACATCCCATGTGGGCACAGGTTTGCTCTGGCTGCTCCACTTCCTATCCAGCTCCCTGTTTACGTGCCTGGGAAAGCAGCAGAGGATGGCTCTAGTGCTTGGGCCTGACCTCCTGCACCTACATGGGAGACCCGGAAGAAGCTCCTGGCTTACACCTGGCCCAGTCCTAGCCATTGTGGCTATTTAGGGAGTGAACCAGCGGATGGAAGACCTCTCTTTCCACCCCCCCAACTCTGCCTTTCAAATAAATAAATCTTAAAAATACATAAAATCATAGTTCTACAATCAATGGACTTGAAATTCTGTAAAATAAAGACACAATACAATTAAACCCTTCCTTGGTCCTAAGCTCTTTGCCTCCAGATCCTTAAAAGCTAGGATTTCTTTTTTGTTGGGGAAAAAAAAGTAAAATATGAGAAAATAAAGTAGCCATGACACTGTGGGTGTTTTCACATTTGTCAAAAAGGTTTCCATTCTGTAGATGTTCATGGCAGACTGAGGGCCCCCAATCTGGGGAGTGGGGTTCAGAGTCAGAACAAGAGTTAAAACCCCAGCTCTTCCATAGGCTTGTTATTTATATCTCTAAGCCTCAGTGTTCTCCTCTGTAAAATGAGGGATTATTGTGACAATGAAGTAATGTTCAAGAAGAGCAAACACAACACTTCTTCACCCCACTTCCCAGTTCAAGCTGGCTTGGGTGGTCTGCAATGGGGAGTCATTTTACTGACTCCTCACCATGTACACTGGGCTTTCTCGCAGACCATCTTTTAAAAAAATAATAAAAGATTTATTTATTTGAAAGAGTTAGAGATAGGCAAAGACAGAGGCAGAGAGAGGTCTTCCATCCGCTGGTTCACTCCCAGATGGCTGCAATGGCTGGAGCTGCGCCAATCCAAAGCCAGGAGCCAGGACTTTCTTTGGGGTCTCCCACGTGGATGCAGGGGCTCAAGCACTTGGGCCATCCTCCACTGCTTTCCCAGGCCACAGCAGAGAGCTGGATGGGAAGCGGAGCAGCCAGGTCTTGAACCAGTGCTCATATGGGATGCCGGCGCTTCAGGCAGTGGCTTTACCCACTACCCCCCAGCACTGGCGCCTGCCACAGACCAACTTTCTGGGAAGGGAAATCAGTACTTGAACCCACAGGCTCTACCTCCAGACCTTTCCCTGTGCCCGGCTCTAGCGCACAAGCAGCACAGGGCTTGGATGAGAGGAATTCTGAGCACTGATTCTGTGACAACAGCTGACTGTAAGAGTCCAGGGTGAGGGTCTTGGCCGGTGTGGCTGGAGACCCTGCCAGCAGAGGGGAAGCCATGGATAACTCATTAGGCACAATCAGGATTCCTGATTCTCTGCTCTCTGCAGGCAGTTTCCATATCAGATTAGCCACATCATACCATGTCCCCCAAAATGCTGTTGAATAAAGAAATGCAGATAACAAACTGATCTCTACCTGATGTGGGCAACATTTATGTTAAATTCTCCATTCTCTTAGTCATATTAACATTTCAGAGATTTTTTAAAGCTGTTAATTCTCCACCATCCCCATTAATTCAATGTCCATCAAGCATTCAGTCATCATCCACTATTAATGGGAGGTGCCAAGGATTACACACATAATCCATCAGAGCATTAAACAAAATCCCAGCTTATGCCCCGCTGTGGAGCACACAACACTTCTCAGGTAGCATTACTAGCTGTGTTCTTTATACCGATTTTCTAATTTGCATTCTCAGAGCACAAACTTATTTAGCCATCAATGTGGGCAGACTGGGCCAGTGGCATAGGAAGCCACACTGGAATTAACAATGGAGCAAAGAGATGAAAACTGGGAACACAGTATCACGGAGGCAGCCGGGGTTGGACAGGTCGCTGTAATGAAATCTCACAACTCCTCCATTTCATCCTCAAGGAAGATGCAGATTTGTCCCGTTTTCCCAGAGAGGGCTCCTAGAACGATGTGAGGAAGTAGCTCCTTGTAAGGACCCTGGACCAGGTCACACAGACAAAATACCAGCCAGGCAGGGTCAGGCACAAGCCAGGCACCCAGCAACCACCAGCGTGCTCACCCTGTTTCTGATCTGGGCCGACCTCCTGGGCAGCCATGGCAGGGGAGGAAGGGTTTGGAGGAGTGAGGGCCCAGGGCCTGCTAGCTGGAGACTCGGTGTCTCCTGCACATGGTTCTCCTGACCCTGTCCACGAAAGGCAAACAAGAATGAAGTGACGGCGGGCACCTCCACTGAAGCAAAACAGGTTACAGGAAGAGAGTACGCTCAGAAACAAATCCAACAGGGAGGCCAAAGTTCACCAGAAAGGCAAGACCAGTCCAAGAGAGTGGAGCTTAGCCCACAGGACTGGATAAAGGTCACTCGTGCATTTCTGATCTCTAAGCCAGGAGAAGCATTTGCAGGTAGGCAGGAGACCCGCTTTTTATTCATTAATTTCCTTGGGAAAAATAACTCCTCTGGGTCATGGCCGACAGGTCAGGGACTGGGGTTTGACAGGTGACCTCCTGAAACACTTCAGTACTTTTTTTTTTTAAAGAAAAATAAGGTTAACACACTCGGGGTCAATGAAGACTGAACAACTCTCCAGAGAGTTAATATTTGAAAACTTTATTTTCTCAAATGAGCACCAACACAGATTGGAAGTAGGACAGGAACGATGCACTTTAATACTGGATCTCTATGTACAAATACAGGCAAAGGTGAGGACGGGCTATTTGGAAACAATCACCTTTGTTACTGAAGCAAAGTGACCAGGAAAATGCCACCAAAAAAGACATAAACAAAGAGAACCCACGGCCAACACACAGAGTTTGTAAACACAGGCGTCCACAGGCGAAGTCTGCGCCAAAGGCCGGCCTCTGCGGGCGCTGCGCAGACGTGCGGGCAGAGGACATGGCGGTGCCGAGGGAGTCGCTGGTCTCTTCGTGGCTCTAGCTTTGACTGCCGCCGTTTCCTGGCTGTGTTTTCATTTGAAAAAACCAAACATCTCTTTCCTCTACCTGGCAGATGATGTGCGTGCTTTCTCTTTGGAAGCAGATTCCTTAAAAGCATGTACGTTGATTGTGTTCCAGATTTGACTTCCCAGACTCTCTGCCTGAACCTGAGGCAATCTGACCTGAAGAAAACGAACCAACTGCCCAACCCCACCAAAAAAAAGAAAAAAATAAACACTGTTTACCTACAAGGTATGGATATGGTTTTATTGATGTTCTTTTAGACATGATGTGGCTCCTACAACAACCGCAGTCCTGGGACAGTGATTGACACACGCCCATCACAGGAAGAAGCGTGCATTTGACAGATCTGACTCTGCTTCACCTTCACAACCAGATTTCCTTTCCTGTCTGAAAGTTGAGTGCACACATTAAAAAGGAGCAAACCGGCGGGAGCTCCACGCTCAGGAGAACAGATCCCCCAGGTCCGTGCCGTTGGTCCGCTCAGAAACAAGAACAACGGAGAGAAAGCGAGGAGAAGCCTTCTGCGCCCGAGGTGTAAACTGTATAGTGTCCCCAATAAAAATGAAACAGGAGGCACAATCCAAAGTGCTTTTGCGCACGTACACACACACACACACACACACACATTAAAAAACAAGATTCCAATTTATTGGAAATTCTTCCAAGAAGAGGAATCACTCTACGTTATTACTACTAAATTTAATTGATTTTACTTGTTTTCTTTTCTAGCCAATATTGGAGCAAGAAAACATTTCGATTCCCAGTCTGGTTGCATACTGCAGAGTCTGTTCTATGGCGAAAACATGCAGAGTGCACTTCCGTAAAGCCTCGGTCCAGATTAAAGTGATGAGCGTTGTTGCAAGTTGTTTTAAAGTATATTGGTGATCACTGCTTCCCTTAAAATATACTTCAAGAAATGCAGAGGAAATCATAGAATTTAAAAATGAAAATAAAAAGTGCTCTCAGGGGATCTGAGAAAACAGCACCAAATATATTATTTAAAAAATTAAATATTATTTACAAAAGTATATTTCACAAGCAACTTTTATATATATATATATATGTATGTATATATCTCCACTTGAAGATCTTTTTCTAAAGGGGACACCTCTTTCACACACACTGATCCAACAGGAAAGAGTTAGGCGATTTACACGGCCTTCCTGTCGCTGGAGCTGGGGCAGCGCTCACTCAGGGCCAGCTGGTGACCATGGGCTTCAGGTCTGGCTGTGTTTGATCCAGAACAAATCAAACCCATCAGCGGCCTGAGACTGCTCTGCCGGGGAGGTCTGGGTGTACTCCAGGGTGGCCAAGGCCCTACGACCTAGGGTGGCACGGGGGAGACGGAGCCACAGGGTCTGCTGGCTGCACTGCAGTTTGCAATGAAGGCAGCTGCTGGCTGAGGTTTAGAACTTCAAGCCTTTCCCTCTCTCGCTTCTCCCTTTCCCCTTCCCTACTCCCCACACCCCGAGCTCTGTCAGCCAACTCCAATTCCCTGGACCTACCTGGGGTGAACGGATGAGGTCTTTGGTTATGCTCTGAGTTGATAATTTGGTGAGGAAATTAAAGAAGAACTGACTGAGGCCATACATGGATGGCTCTCCACAGCTCAGCTGTGGCCTCTCCAATACCAACAGTGTTAGATAGACAAGCCATAAACGCAGTTAAAGTTATAAGAAGCACTTTTGGTTTCACTGACACGAAGGGAAGCCTCATGAGCTCCTCCTACCCTCCCTCCCCCCAGTTCTGGAAAAACCAACACTCAAACCTCTCACAACAGTGTGTGGCACCCACTGGGTGCCTAATGGATAGTAATTGGAAAAAAACTAGAACCCAGGTCTGGACTGGAGCCTGCTCTGATCCATGTAACAGTCAAAGGCCCCATCTCTAAGGAATACCAGTAGCACGGTGGCCTCCTTCTCTGCCCCCTGGAAATCCTGGGGCAGCCCACATCCAGATTCTCCGTATCCGCACATCTCATTTTTAGCAAGGGCATTCCCTGAGGAAGGCTTTATTCAAAATGCATAAACGATGGCCACTTCCGCCAGGAGGGACAGAGAGGGGATATCCATGGTTTCCGGCTGGCAAGCCTACTTAGGAATGTGAAAGTTGAAAATGTTTTTTCATTGGGAACTTGGGCCTAAGTTCCTAAAGGATATGTTCCTAAAGGAAGTGTTTTGCTGGGAACAGAAATAAAATAACACTTCCGAAACTCAGTCTGCCGTGCAGTAAAGTGGGGGGAACAATTTCATCACCCAGGGCTACTGAAAGCACTGGAAAATTCTGGAAAAGAAGGTTTGGAGAACAAAATTCAATCCCTAAGAACCCTTTGCCGTACAGAAGGGGTGCACTGCTAACCATGGTGCTGCCCTGCTCCCTGTCCGTGCCTAGCTCAGCTTTCCTATTCTGCAGTCAGCATGTGGAGACACAGAAACGCATCTCCACCACAGACTCCCTCCCTCCCTCTGGAAATCGGGCTCTGTTGCAGATGCAATACTGAAAATGTACTGGGTTCGCTGTTTTGATTTTGGTTAACCAATTTCAGAGATTCTTCCTTCCATTCATTCTTTTATCAGACTTACAAGGGGCCCTTTCCTACAGGATCAGCCTACGTGGAGACGGAGATGCTGAGAATTACCTAACACAAGTGTGTCCTGACAATAAGATTTTCAGTCTACAGAAGGGAACTCGCTCAGTTAGCTGTGTTTCGGCCATGTGCCCTGCACTGGCTGAACTGCTGTCCAACAGACTTCACAGTGTTAGTTACGCGTAACAGCAGTCTTTCCGGGATGTCTTCTCCACTTCCCTAATATAATAAAGACTGGGTGGGAAGTAGGGGAGGCAGGGAGGCGGACACTGGCATCTATACCCCTCCCCCAAGGCTGGACCACACCAACAGGCAACATTCAGGTCCAAGAACAAGGGGCAAGTGAGGAATCTACCAGCCAGGTCACCACTAAACCAAGGCCTTGAGGCTTTGCCCTTCACAGTCCACAGTGACGGAACTGGGGAAAATACCAGAAACTTTATGACCAAAGAATTGCTGATTCCACTGACATCACTGCGTATGCAAAGAGGAAAGGGGCACCACCTAACCTGCACTGGCTCGGATCTCAACCACTCCTCCTTTCTGTCCCTGCCCAACCCCCTTGCTTGCCATATTACACTTATTAAGGGTCAGCAACAAGGTCAGACTGATAGAATTGCTAACAACTGCTTCTATTTTTATTTTTCTGGCTCAATATCTGAGCTATTTCTCCAGGAGCTCCCAACTGCAGATTCTCTTTGTTCCCTGCTCTCCCCGATTACTCATTTTACCTGGCTCCTGGCCAGAGTCTTCGGGATAGCTGGATCTCGTGCCCACTGCAAATGGCCTTCCCCTCTTCTCTCACTTACAGTGGCCAAGGCTGCGAGGAGAGTGACTCGGGGCTGAGACAGACTTCGGCGTGTCACCACCACCCACACGAGCTTCACCCAGGTCACTCACTGCTTTCAGGGCATCCCGAATTCAGCGCTTGCCCTGGCAGCCAGAATTATCAGGGCCACTGCTTGTGCTCTTTTGCTAACCTGGCACATTTGGGGTCAGGAACAGAAACCTCTGATCAGAGAGAACGCAGTCATGAGGTATGTTTTTTTCTCTTTGTCCTTTTAGACAAATCGATCATTTCAAGCCCATTACCAGGTCTCTGGGAGCAGTGTAATTGTAGTCCTAACTCCACCCTCCACCCACCACCCCCAGGACCCTCAGGGTTCCCCCTTGTCCCTCTCCCTCACTCCCCGAGCCTCTGCACTCCAGACAACAGGCCCTTAGGCAGCTCGTGTATGGGCCCCCGCGCCCTTGTCAGGGTGGGCTGCTGCCCCACGGTCAGGGATCTGTTCCTTTCGTTGTCTTGTTTTCAGCCAACACTAGAACAGAGAGAAGCCAGGATCAACTCACAAACAGATACGAAGCAAAGAGACAGAGACAGCGATTTAGAGGCCAGTCACCGGAAAGATGGTGTCAGGGTGGGAGGATGCCCCAGGTGGCAAGGCCCCTAAATGGATGGAACCAAGTGTTCAGTCACTCTCTCACGCTTGGGTAGAATGTTCGGTTGGATGGCGTTCACGTGGACACTGGGCTGGGTGGATGCGGTCTGATCAGTCCCAGCCATTGTCCTTGATCATGTGCGCTAGTTCAATGATGTATTTGCCTTCTTTATATTTCTGGCTGCTTTCAAAAGCATGTTCCTAGGAAACACAGAGGAGAGGACACAAAGTGAGTGAAGACAACAGGGCGACTTGTTCCGCACGGAAGCAGAAGCACTGCAGGTGACAGGCGTCGGGCCCACTGAGCTCGGGTCCCAGTTTCACTCGGCTTCAGCGAGAATTCCCACCACCTAAGCAATCTACGTCCCCTTTGCTTAACTGTGGGTATCTGAGGCAGCTCGGACCTCCTCAGTATCACAGCAGAACTGCTTCAGGACCTCTGTTTCTTTAAGTCTGCTTCCACCGCACCATCTCAGAAGGTTCTTTCCCACCTGCCTTGCGTGCCAGCAGTCCGATTCCCCACTCCACCCCCTGCTGCTGTATTTTTCTCCCGCAGTACTTATCACTTTCCAACATACACGGTAATTCGCATTTTTATTTTGTTTATTGTCTGTCTCCCAGGACTACAATATAAACTTTAAGGAAGTTGGAGATTTTTGTGTTTTGTTCACCGGTGTGTTCCTGGAAGCTGGCCAGGCACATAATACACCTTCAAGAAATACTTGCTGGGCCGGCGCCGTGGCTCAATAGGCTAATCCTCCACCTTGCGGCGCCGGCACACCGGGTTCTAGTCCCGGTCGGGGCGCCGGATTCTGTCCCGGTTGCCCCTCTTCCAGGCCAGCTCTCTGCTATGGCCAGGGAGTGCAGTGGAGGATGGCCCAGGTGCTTGGGCCCTGCACCCCATGGGAGACCAGGATAAGCACCTGGCTCCTGGCTCCTGCCATCGGATCAGCGCGGTGCGCCGGCTGCAGCGGCGGCCATTGGAGGGTGAACCAACGGCAAAGGAAGACCTTTCTCTCTCTGTCTCTCTCTCTCACTGTCCACTCTGCCTGTCAAAAATAAAAAAAAAAAAAAAAAGAAAAAGAAATACTTGCTGAATGAACCAGCACACACACACATAAATATTCTTAGGGGACCTTCCCTTCAGAGGCGACTGGTAGTCTGCCCAGTGGACGTATTCACAAAGTCTAGGTGTCATTCCTGCTGTGTTCTAGAAACACAGGGAAGTCTGGATATAATTTTGAACTGCTCTTGTTAGGCTTAGAGAAAAGACATCTAGTGGGAGAAACAAAGTACTGTGAGGCCAAAGAGGTCATTTTATTTTCAATTTCCTTGCCTTTTCTCTGGCCAATGGGTCAAGCCTGTTTTTCTTCCCCTCTCTCCAGGGAGACATAAGCCGTAAAAATTCCAGGCTAGAGAACATGGCAGCCCTGAAGCCCCACCCGCTTCCCAGCCTCCAGAGGCAAGAGTCCACACAAAGCACCTGGCAGGTTACCTGGCTACTCTTACACAGCACCGCGAACGCTCCCAGCTAATATGCCCCACATGAAGAAGTCCTGCAGAGGTTCGGGGTGGAGGGCTACTTATTGCAGAGACAGGGACTTCGGAAATGCTTGGGGCCGCTGTAAAAATGGAGTCCCTGCGTGACTAAGCTCAATGTGTGGGGGAACCTACAGCTGGTAGGTTCTGGGCAGTATTTGTATGAACTGTGTTTTCTAGGACTTGGGGGCTTTGGGTTTCAGAACAAAAGTACAAACTTGGGTCTCTTGTCAAAAGAGCAATCATTTCCCAGCATGGAAAGGGGCGAGGAGGGAGGAGGGGAATTGGGAGAAATCAGGCAAATATGCCCCATACCCGAGAGCTGTGGGCTCAGAAGTGATCTCCCTGACACTGTATTATTCATTTCCATGCTCAGTGTGCATTTGCAAGTGTGTAGAGTATAAGTGTAGAGTGTAAGAACAAACAAAAAAAAAGAAGAAGGAGAAGGAGAAAAAAAGGAAGGCGGCTGGTTCACCAGCTCCTGAGCCCCATAGGCACTCCCATTATGTCAGAGCTGGAAGGGTCCAAGGACGAGCACTGGGTCTGGAGCGTATAGAAACCTCTTACTGAACCCACATCTCCTGCTACCCAGCACGGGGATTTTTCTGCTCACTTATAAAACTGGAAGACTTGATCGTACTTTGCAGCATTATTGTGAGTCAGAAGAAAGATTGGAATGAACCAATGAAGTACTGAGCATAGCACAGAAGAAGTGACCAAGAAATATTAGTGTGGGGGATAGAGTTCGGAGGCACGTGGTGCAGTGGGTTAAGCCACCACTTGTGACACTGGCATCTCGTAACAGAGAGCCAGCTCTGTCCCAGCTGCTTGGCTTCAGATCCAGCTTTCCGCTAATGTGCTTGCACAGGTACAAGAAGATGGCCCAAGTATTTGGGCCCCTGCTATCCATATGGGAGACCAGGATAGAGTTCCTGGCTCCTGGCTTCCGCCTGGCCCAGCTCTGGCTGTTGCAGACATTCAGAGAGTGAACCAGTGGATAGAAGTGTTCTCATACTCTCTCTCTCTCTCTCTTGCTCTACCATTCAAATAAAGATAAGTCAACTTTTTGAGGCCATAATCATCTAGCATAAGGCTCATGGCTTTTCCCTCCATAGCCCTCTACCAACCAGACTTCTTCATACTTACGTATTTCCAGCCCAGAGTGGTTTTGCAGTTTTCACAGTAAATGTCTGCGACCGCATGCAGTCCCGTTAGCAGCACGCGCTCTTCTGCAGGCCCGCAGCCCACATTGACTCTGTGCCAAGGGACAGAGAGGGAGCTTTAGCTGCGAGTACATGCATCACCAGTCATTCAAGTTGAGCTTCCAATAAGAATTAACAGGGCAAGGCTGCCCCAAGGGAAGCCAACACTGAGAAGAATGTGGTTTAAAACTGAAATCAGCAACAGTCCCCAACAGCCAGCCACACGGAAGCAGCTCAATCGGAATAAATTTCAGATCTGCAAGTTCTGATTCTGTGGGACTACTACAATAGTCATGGTAGAGACAATCCTTAAGATTTTTCTAACAAATGATTTCAATCTTGTGACTTATGGGGACCAACTGGCAACTGCACTGTGAAGTCCACAGCAGGGCGCAGAGGTCCTCGAAGCTCGCTGAGGCCAGAAGCGTGGAGTCAAATGCGACAGCACAGTGTCACCCTATCACCAGCGTGATGGTACCCAGGAGCTGAATGTGCTGTTCTGTATCAGAGAGCTGCTCGTGTCAAGCAGAACGGGCTGGGTTTCCAGGTCTACAGCTCATCAGGCTGCATACCCTCCTCTCCCAGGGAAGGGGCTGTAACCCTGTGCCCAGGGAGAGAGGACAGGGTAGCCCGCGCATCCGCAGCAGGGGAAAGACTCGAGTTGGGCCTCCCCGCCACCTTTTAGTCGACCTTGGTGTCCTGTGTTCAGCCTCGTTCCCCTCCCAAGGGCTCATCTCAGCCCTGGCTGTCAGGTCTTCACACCCATGCCTTCTCAGGAGCTCTTGGCTTCCTCCCAGCGAGGCTGCGCCTCTCTGATGTGCCCACTGAGAACAGTCAGAGACGCTGCCAGAAACAATTCCTCCAAGATAAGCGTCCACCAACTGTGCAGCGTAACGCTCCACAGGGTCTCAACCGGGGCAGGGCAAGCGGGTGCCTTCCCTTATTTAATTATCATTACGGGTTGCTTCTCCCCATCCCTCCAAATTTGCACCAAGCAATGCAGGTACCGCTTAGAGACACTCACACTGAATTAAAAAGGTATGCTCGTCCTTGACTTCCCTGGAACGACTGAAATGCAAGAAAACAAATCAATCGTTAGATATCCACAGCCACTGCACCCACCATTTGGGAAACCAACCCCATAATCCCCGCAAGTGTGACCTTCCAGCACTGACAAGGCAAAAGGAAGCACGCAGCCAGCTCGCCGTCTAGCTGCCAGATGGCATGGGGGGAGGAGGAGAGGGTGGGGCAAACAGAGCTGTAGAGCTCAAGCCAGCCCACACCGGGGCTGTTTTCATCAGCCCAGGTAAGATCGAGGGAGGGAAAAAAAATTTTAAAATACACCCAAGCCCCACTGGGTCACTGAAAACTCTGTCCCTCCTCCTGACATTGCCTGACACAATTAATCCACCTGAGATAATTAATTGGCAATGGCTTCTCCCGGTCCCACTTGATTTCAGCCATCTGTGCTGGCCTCAGCTCTCCCAGCTGGCCTGGGCATGCACACAGGGCACGGTCTGTCCAGCTCTACTGAAGGCTGCAAAGAATCCCCAACCCAAGAACTAATTACCAAGCCCACACGCATCCCCACCCTGCTTTCTCGTAGAGTCTCACGGCCACCATGATGGTTACAACCCCCACCGCCCGCAGTGGGAATCCAATGGCTCTCCTTTGGAGGTGTAAGGAACTTGATCTCTATGTTACAGGAATGCTCATTAAGCAGCAAATCCATTTTAACTCTCAGCTTCAATCTGAGCTGCTCTTCTAGCCTCATAGTGGCAGGGAACAGGACAGACAGGGGCGTGAGCTGGTCAGGCAATTTGGCGTTCACTTCCATGGACACGGGCCCCATCCATGTTTTCCTCCTCTGGTCACACCATCACGTCTGGCTGACATGAGCCAGCCATGTTCTGCATTACTGCCTGCATCTTTGCAGTGTGGTCTGACAATCAATCATATTCTGGATTGAAACATCCCATCCTGTCCTGAAAACCATTCTAAAAATAAACAAGGGACTCTCCCATGACTTCCGTTATTCAGTGGCTGAAGAATCTGGGGGTGACCAGTTAGCAGATGACCAGAGGGAGGAAGGGTGAGTGCCAGATCTTGGTGCAGGAGACGGCCACTGTGTCCAATGTGCAGGACTTCAGGGATCAGCGCCACCAGCCAGGAAGAGCAAAATTCCTCACTTGTGGAAAAACAGCCTCTGGAGCAGCTATGTTGCTGGTTGTCTCCTACATCCTGGTGCACCAGGTCCCTTCACTCCCAAGTACAGCTGCAAGGACCAAGTAGACGCTCCCCTGCTGCTGCCCACACTAAACCCAACTCTGCATTTTTGCGTCCTGAAACATTCCTGGGGAGCACAGGAGCGCCCAGGCCACAACTAAGCAGCTCTGAGCACCACAGCTCCAAAACCTGGAATCTGGTACCCCGGAAACAGGCATAACTATTACATGTCAATCAAAGAAATGTTTAAGCAAATGGAAAAAAATGAAACCCCAAAGCCCAGAACCTGGAAGTCTGTGCCAAGCATTTGGATGAAACAAGGACCCAGGCCTAGGTGTGACAGGACTGTTGGTTCAACCTTTATAATACTGCATGAGTCCTGACAGCTGAATATACATGTGAAATCGTCACCACCATCAAGCTGTCCCAGCTGCCACATGCAATGCTGCCTCACGCCCCTCTGAATCCAGCCTTCCCTCCTCTCTTCTTCTTCCCCATCACGGGTCCACAGGCAACCACTGCTCTATCACTGGTATTTTCTAGAATTTTTTTTTGTAAAGGAAACCATGCAGTATATAGTGCTTTTGCCCAGCGTCTTTCATTCATGTTTTCACATGTCAATAGTGCATTCCTTCTTTACTGCTGAGTAGTATTCCATTCTGTGGATATACCACAGCTCATTTCCTTTTGGTTTAACAAGGAATTTGGACTTATTGACCTCCAAGTCCCCCACTAGCTTCAAAATTATATTCTCTCATGATTCCATGATTTTAAATTTTGAGTAATCTAGAGAGTCATCCTCTAAAGAAACATTTGCCAAGATGTTAAAGTTCAGAGCTTGGAAGAAGGTGGCTATGGAAAAACAAGCCCTAGAAGAAAGCAGACAAGAAAGGAACACGGACCCACAGAGCTTCCCCATTGGTGGCAGGGAGAGACCTTAAGGATGTGCCCGGGGCCGACGCTGTGGCTCAGCGGGTTAATGCCCTGGCCTGAAGCTCCAGCATCCCATATGGGTGCCGGTTCGAGTCCTGGCTGCTGCTCTTCTGATCCAGGTCTCTGCTATGGCCTGGGAAAGCAGAAGATGGCCCAAGTGCTTAGGCCCCTGCACCCGCGTGGGAGACCCAGAAGAGGCTCCTGGCTTCGGATAGGCGCAGCTCCGGCTGTTGCGGCCATCTGGAGAGTGAACCAGTGGATGGAAGACCTCTCTTCTCTCTCTGCCTATCCTCTCTCCATGTAACTCTCTTTCAAATAAATAAATAAATCTTTAAAAACAATAACAAAAAATGCTTTTAAAAAAAATAAGGATGTGCCCACTTCTTTCTCATAGATCATCCACCCAGACACAACTGGAAATGGAAGGAGAAAGGCAGCTCTTTAAGACGTCCAGGGCAGGATCCCCAGAAGGTGTGCAGGACAATCCCCCAAAGGTGGGGAGAATACTAGAAATTTCATTTATTTTTATCTTTAGGGGAAAAAAAGTTCCACTAGACACTGCAGTTTGTGGACTGTCACGGAGCCCCTTCCTGACCTGGTAATGGGACATGTGTGTACAGGTATCTAGAAGGAAGGGTAGGACTCCCACTGGGTGGGAGGCAGGCTGGGGTGATAGTGGTACTCCTCTGCCTTTGCTTTCAGCATGCTGTGAATCCTGTGCTTTCTGTGCTACTGGGTGTTAATAATGGGGCTGATTCTTAGAAACCAAGATTTCTAAACAGCAGGTTCTTGCAATGCTTTGTGATAGGATATAGCACCATGAAGAGGTTTGCTGATAGCAAAGTGTCTGAGGCTCCCACTACAGAGAGCAAGTGACACTGGCAATGTTTTCATTTTGTTTTTTGCTTAAAAATGATATGCTTGGAGCCAGCATTGTGATGCAGTGGGTTAAGCCGCTGCTTGTGATGCCAGCACCCCATATCAGAGTCCCTGATGCTCTGTTTCCTATCCAGTTTCCTGCTAATGTGCCTGGAAAGACAGTGAATGGGAGCCCAAGTACTTGGGTCCCTGCCACTCATGTGGAGACCAGGATAGAGTTCTGGGCTTCTGGCTTCAGCCTGGTCCAGCTCTGGCTGTTGCACCCATTTGGGGACTGAACCAGTGGATAAAAGTTTTTCTTTCAAAAAAAGGATATGCTTGTACAAAAATTGATTCAAAGTACATGATATTTAGAAGAAGATTTAGGGGGGCTGGCATTGTGGCACACTGTGCTAAGCTGCCATCTGCAACACCAGCATCCCATATGAGCCCTGGTTCAAGTCCCAGTTGTTCTGCTTCTAATCCAGCTCTCCACTAATGTGCAGAAGATGGCCCAAATGCTTGGGCCCCTGCCACTCACATGGGAGATCTAGATGGAGTTCCAGGCTCCTGGCTTGGGCCTGGCCCAGCTCCAGCCATTACAGCCACTTTGGAGAGTGAGCCAGCAGATGGAAGATGGTTCTATCTGTTTCTTCCTCTCTGTATAACTCTGCCTTTCA
This sequence comes from Oryctolagus cuniculus, assembly GCF_051225735.1. Classification (NCBI taxonomy): domain Eukaryota; kingdom Metazoa; phylum Chordata; class Mammalia; order Lagomorpha; family Leporidae; genus Oryctolagus; species Oryctolagus cuniculus. Next base: position 34,663,641 of record NC_142883.1, on the reverse strand, counting down.
AATAAATACATAAACCTTAAAAAAAAAAAAAGCAGCAAATTTTGGAGAAAATCTTTGTGACCTATGTTAGAGAAATAATCTATAAAAGAACAAACTGATAAACTGAGCTTTATCAACCTACTATACTTTAAGAAAAAAATTTTTTTCAACTAAAAACCCAACAGCTGACAAGAATGCTTAACAACCAGAGCTCTCTCACATTGCAAAATGGGACAGCTACCTTGGAAAGGAGGTTGGAGATCCATTTACCCAAGTAAAATCAAACACCTATGTTCACACAAAAACCTATGAGAATATTTTTAGCAGCTTTATTCATAATCGCTCAACCTAAATGTCTCTCAGTTGGTGACTGGATAAACAGACTGGTCCCTCCACACAGTGCTCCTCTGTAATAAAAAGGACCACAGTACTGATACACAGGGCAACGTGGATGAATGGCTAAGAAGACCAGTGGCTGCCAGAGGTCATGGGCAAGACCTCCTGTGACTCTAAGAGGCAGCAAGGGAGATGGAACTGTTACAGTGGTGGCTCTATCTGTCAAAACTCATGGGACTGTATACCAAACAAGTGACTTTCACTGTACGTAAATTTTAAAATATATCTTTAAAAATTTAATAGATGAAAAACCATCTCTAAAACTTCCTATATCTGTTGTATACCCCTCTGCCTGTATAATTAGGAATTATAAGCAATTCCCTCATCTATTTAAAAACATTCCAAAAGCAATTTCTGAGGGGCCTGAACCACTGTTAAAAAACACTTTTCTTAAAAGTTTGCAAGAACAACTAATTGATTACATTTGCCTAAGGACACACTTTTTACATATTACTATATCTGAAATGATAAGCCTAGATTTTAAAAAAAAAGAACATATTTAACCACATAAAATTATACAAATGATCATTTTTTCATCATTTTATCTTTCATCCTATATATGCTTATAATGTACACATTACATATCAGTCAGTACAAACACATTCTGTAAGTACATACTATATATACATACACACACACACACACACACATATATTTGTGTATATGGTCAAGTATTTTACTCATGGAGGCATGTGCCTTTAAAAGCTTGCAGGCCTTGGGTCCACTGTCAGAGTACAGTGGGTTAAGGCACTGCTTGCCATGCCCACATCCCCTATTCAGGGACAGGCTCACGTCCTGGCTCCTCCACTTCCAATCCAGCTTCCTGCTAAAACCCATGCTGAAAGGCAGCAAATGAAGGCTCAAGTGCTTGGGCCCCTGCTACCCACGTGGGAGACCCATACGGAGTTCCTGGCTCCCGGCTTCAACCTGGCCCAGCCTTGGCTACGATGGGCATTTGGGGAGTGAGCCAGGGGATGGAAGATCTCCATCTTTGTCTCTGTCACTCCGCCTTTGAAGTAGATGAAAGTAAATTAAAAACAAAGAAAACAAAAACAAAAACGCTGGAGGACTGTGCTCTGGGGTCTCCAGGCTTCTTCAGGGCAGGGCCTCAGAGGAACTTCTCTCCCTGACACATCTGAGTTCCTCGAGAGAGTGGGGTGGGGGAGGGTGCATGCGTGCAGGAGAAAGGCCAGCCAGGCCCAGAGGCACCTCCCTGGCTGGGGCCCACATGGCTCCCCCAGGCCTGTCCTGAGAATAACTGGAAGAGGCCCACGCTCCGCAAAGGACGCCGGGCCTGGTCAGGGCTGTTCCGGCGGCAAGTCCTCTGTGAGCACCTTTGAGAGGCAGTGGCTACAAAGGGTTTCCTCAGCCTTGCAGGCAGGAGCCTGGAAGCTCTTTCACCATGGCTTCCACCCTGTGGCCCCTGCCAAGTCGACATTTATGACGAGAAAAACAGCCACTGGGCACAGCAGGCGGCTTGCAAACAGACAGACAAGAACAGCCCCGGCTGGGCCTTGCATCCTGTGGGGCCCGGCCCAGCCTGGTACAGCCTGGCACGGCTTGGTACTCCCCTGGGTGAGGGTGGTACCGGAGGTGGGGCCACTGGAAGGAAGTTAAGGAAGCAATTAGAACCAAGCAAACAGAGTGTCAGACCTGGGGATGCCAAGCCGACTGTCAGACACATTTGTTTGCTGTCATTACTGCCAGGCAACGAGGCAGCTCTCTCCCATGCTGTGTCTCAACCAAGGCTGGTGTGCAGGCCTCCAGGAAAGGTTTTCGTCTTGTTTTTGTGAACCACACAAAACTTCTCTTCTGTCCCTTAAAGTAGAGTAATGGTTCCAGGCCCAGCCCTTCCAATCAGCTCAAAGGAACGGAAAGGGCTCCGAGTTTCCTGTTTAGTAGCCAAAACCACTGAATCCTGGCCCCTTTGAAAGGCTGGAAGGCAGAAACTCCTTTGAAAAATAGGCAAACCACTGGAAAAAAAAATGAATACTTTCCATGGGAGGTGGCAACATGGGGAATGTGGGTGCCTCCCCCGTGGCAGTAAGTGTGGGGCCGCACCTCCGAGTGCCACTCACCGGAGCAGACTCCACCCAGCAGGAAGGGCCGGGGACCAGCACAGCCGTTCTCCACTGAGCCCACGCTCAGGATGCATGCAGCTGTCCACCTGCCTAACCAGCTATACCAGCTGGGAGCCCGATGACCTCACACAGATCTGGGCAAAGCAAGATGACCTCATCTCAGCTTCACAAGATGCAGGTTCAGATCCTGCCACACAGCTTCAACTTACTGGCTTTTCAACCTCGGTCCGGTCCGTAGCCCCTCTTAGCTTCCACAGATTTATCATCTGAAAAGGGAAACCAAGCCTATTTCCTAGGGCTGTTGGGGCACTAAGTGAAACAAGGCCAGTCAAGTGGAAGGGGACTTTCCTCCCGGCCTTTCAGAGTCTGGAAGAAAGAGTTGAAAAGAGCTGACTCTAACGTACCTGGATCTTCAAACTCCTTTTCTCTGGTGACCTTGGCCTCCCTCTTTCTCCTACTGTGTCAAAAGGCCAGGCTCCCCCTCTATGTAACTTAGCGTCTCCATAAGCACAAAAGGACAGGCCCAAAGCTGCGCATGCTGCTTCCCAGCTGTAATATTCTGGGAATCCACCATTTAAAAAAAAAAAAAGCCTTATTTATTTGAAAGGCAGAGTTACAGAGAGAGAGAGAGAGTTCTATTCACTGTTTCACTCCCCCAAATGGCTACAACAGCCAGGACTGGGCCTGGCTGAAGCCAGGAGCTTCATCCAGATTTCCCATGTGAGTGACAGGGGTCATTTTCCATTGCTTTCCCAGGCACATTAGCAAGGAGCTGGAATGGAAATGCAGCATCCAGGACTTTAAACAGTGCTCATATATGATATTGGCAATGCAGATGGCGGCTTCAGCTGCTATGCCACAACACTAGCCCTCCACCCCACTTTTGTAAAGCACCTGGTATGTCCTGCTCCAATCCATCATTCATACACCCAGTGTTATATGCCAGAGCTTCAAAGACAGACTGCCAGGGTAGGAGTCCTGGCTTTGCCATTTACTAGCAAGAATGTCACTAAATCATGCAAGCCAATCAGCTTCTCTGAGCTTCAATGTCTTTATTTGTAAAATAACACCAGATATGTACAAGAAATTAGACTCTGTGCATGAAAGTGCCTCATAAACTTTAAGACTCTGTATTTTTGTTGTTAGAAGCTGCTTCTGCTTTATAGCTATAAAAGTACTTATTCGTACAAAGGTGGAGCTTTTAAAAACTGAGATATAATTCACATTACCATCATCCTTTTAAAAGCATGCAATTCAGTGGTTCTTAGTATAGTCACAAGAGGGTGTAACTGTCACCACTATCTAATACTAGGACATTTCCACATTCCAAAAAGAAGACTAACACCTTTGGTCGTCACCCTGTTTCCCTTACCCCCAGCCTCTGGCAAGCACACATCTACTTTCTGCCTCTATGATTTGCTCAGGGCACTACAGTTATCAAGGAATGGTTGAAGGGGGCTGGAGTTGTTAATGGGTTGAGCTACCACCTGCAACATCTGACTCCCACCTGGGCACCAGCTAGAGTCTTGGCTGCTCTCGGCTCCCATCTGGCTCCCATCCAGCTCCCTGCCAAATGCGCCTGGGAAAGCAGTGGAGGATGGCCTGAGACCGTGGCCCCTGCACTCACATGGGAAACTCAGATGGTTCATCCTGGTCTAGTCCCAAGCTAGTGAAGTCAGCTGGGAAGTGAACTAGCAGATAGAAGATCTTTCTCTCTCCCTCTCATAAATAAACAACCAACCAACCAACCAATAAACAAGCAGTTGCAATGATGTATTTTTTTTTTATTTTATTTTATTTTTGACAGGCAGAGTGGACAGTGAGAGAGAGAGACAGAGAGAAAGGTCTTCCTTTGCCGTTGGTTCACCCTCCAATGGCTGCCGCGGCCGGCGCACTGCGGCCGGCGCACCGCGCTGATCCGATGGCAGGAGCCAGGAGCCAGGTGCTTTTCCTGGTCTCCCATGGGGTGCAGGGCCCAAGCACTGGGCCATCCTCCACTGCACTCCCTGGCCACAGCAGAGGGCTGGCCTGGAAGAGGGGCAACCGGGACAGAATCCGGCGCCCCGACCGGGACTAGAACCCGGTGTGCCGGCGCCGCAAGGTGGAGGATTAGCCTAGTGAGCCGCGGCGCCAGCCCGCAATGATGTATTTTTAAAATAATGATCTACTTCTAGGCATCTCAGAGAAAAGTAGCAGAAGCAGTTAGTGGAAACACAAAAGAAGATTAGTAAAACCTTTGCCACTGGGGTGTTGGCTAAAGGCCCCCAACTCCACAGACCTGGGATCAGATCTTTTCCATTCTCATTTTCCCCCTCTCCAAGATTAGGCCTGGTGAGGTTTCCTACTTAGGATCAAAGTAAGCCATAAGGCTCCATTCCAAAGGGTTGAAACCCAAGCAAAATAGCACTGGATCCTGCTTGGATTTTGCCCTTGAGGAAGCATATGGAGAAGTGAGAAGGGTGATAATAAAGAATGACGGAAACTTCCAGAATTAGAACCTGAGTGTGGCTTAAAGAAACTGTGAACATTTGTTTAGCTAAAGAAGAAAGAAGACCAAAGGGAATTTCTTCCACCTTCTTTGCAGTAAGAACAAGAGGAAATGGACTGGGTTGGAAATGAGAGAAACCTGTTAACTACAAAGGAAGAATTAACTCCCAGCCTGTGTGTGACCACACTGGGACACAGGTCACCAGGAAAGACGAGGCTAGAACAAAGTCATTTGCATCAGTTTATTATTTACAGAAAGCTTCTCATCATCTGTCTGGAAGCCTTGGAGGTGGGAATGAAAAGCCATGTGGGCCTCCTCAGGGCCCCTCCTACCCTGGCTTTGAGTTCTGGGAGGTCTCAATCCACCCTCACATTCCCTAAACAGATGGAGGGAGGGGCAGGGAAGGGACTGGCTCTCAAGGAGGAAATATCTGCTGTGTGCAGTCATAAAATTCCAAGGGCATGGGAGCATTCATGAAGTCTGGAACTGCAAGAAACAAAAGGTGGTGAGGGGGCCTGGGTGCCACATTTTATTGCTGAAAGGGGAGACTCCTGGATCTGAGTCACTATCTGATCAGCATATTCTAACCACCTTTCTGCTGGCAGACGTAAACCAGGCTGCTGGCAGGGATGAGCCCTGGGAACGGGACACGGGAATGGGACACAGAAAGATCCTGCGAAGCCTGCTCCTTCTGTGTCCTGTCTGCCACAGATGCCTGGGAGGTCCTGCACCCAGCCCTCACTCGCTGCTGCCTTCATTGTTCTGAGCCGCAAGGTCTCATCCACAAGGGAGAGAAATGCTCAATGCCCTCCAGAGGCACGCAGATGAATGTGTGTCTATCAAGCACAGGGCACTGAATAAAGGTCTGTCTCCTTTCACACTCCAGAGGCTTTTAGGATTTAAAATGGGAGCTACGAGACTAGTCTGGTGCATCGGGAACTATGGGGGACGCTGTCCTGCCAGAGCTCCTCTGCCATGGTTCTCCCCACAGTCCCCAGGGCCTCAGACAGAGCTTGGGCAGGGTGGCTATTCTATGCTCAACCAAAAGCAGGAGACGCCTCTTTTGTCTGCAGCAAAGGGTTAGGGCGGCAGACGCTGATGTAAACACACAGTCAGCGAGAAAGCAGCCGCTGTCGGCTCTCAGCATCCTGTATCCCTCTCTTCCCTTCGTGATAGAGAGGGTACGGAGCATGGCAAACAAGAATTCTCCAAAAGCAACAAGAAAGGAGGATGCCCGTAGTCAGATGTCTGCACCCTCTAGAACAAAGGTGACATGTCACCTGGCTGGTCTGACTTACAGATTGGGGTGGGGTGCAGTCAGGGTGTCATGGCAGCCAGCCATTAATAGCTGGACTCTTTGCAGTTCAAATATAAAACTAAGATTTTTAAGAGGGCTTAAATTTCCCTCAAAGCCAAAGGCCTTTGAGAACAATTCAGAGTTGCTAGAATGAAGACTATGCAAATTAACATGCTCAAAAAGAGCAAATATCATTTTCTTGACGTGTATTTCAGTCTGCATTCCTATTCCCAAAGCCAACTGAGCACTGGCTAATGAAAACATACTTACACTCCAAAGCTTGTCCGTGAAGCCCGTGGGCAAGACCCAGAGATCCACAAGGAAGTCCTCTGCTGCACAAGGCCGCAGAGAGCTCCCTCCAGGAGCAGGTGTTTAGGTTAGCAACTGAGACGCCTAGGTCCCACACTGAGTACCTGGGTTTGATTCCCACCCATAGCACCTGATGCCAGCTTCGTGTTTTTGCAGAGCCTGGTCTGCAAAAACTGCAGGAGTGAGGACTCCAGTTATTTGGTTCTGCCAGCCACTTGGGAGACCTGGATTCCGTCACCAGCTTCCAGCTTTAGCCCCAGGCCAGTCCCACAGCTGTGGGCATTTGAGGAGTCAATCAGTGGGTGGCAGTGTTCTTCTGTGTCTCTCAAATTAACAAAAAAGAAAAAAAAAAAAAACTTTTAATGAAGCTAAGTCACTCGCTAAGGCTGAAGCCACGTACCACAGACCAGATTGCTTTCTGAATGTCCTCTGACAGGCAATCACTATACTGAAACTGAAGAAAGTTTATAGATGAGATCGAGGGCACTCGTTAGATCATCAGAAATTGTGAAACAACAGAGGTACTGGTGCTTACCATATGCCAGGTGGGATTCAAACCATAATTCAAAGCAAAATAATTCAGCCATCAACAACCTGATGGGTGCAAACATCATCCCCATTTTTCAGATGAAGAAAAAGGACAAAGGGTGGTTAAGAAATACGCCTCGGGTCAACCAAGCAATAAATGACAGAGATCCAGACAGTTTGGCTCTGAAGTACAGGATAGAACGAAGATGGGGTGAAAGAGTGTTGCCACAGAGATTTCCGAAATGGAAGTGAGCCTAAACAGAATTAAGACTCAAACTGAGGCCAGCACTGTGGTGTAGCAGGTTAAGTCACCACCTGCAGTGCTGGCATCCCATATAAGTGCCGCTTCGAGTCCCGGCTGATCCACTTCTGATCCAGCTCTCTGCTATGGCCTGGGAAGACAGTGGAAGGTGGCCCAAGTGGTTGGGCCCCTGCACCCATGTGGGAGACCTGGAAGAAGCTCCTGGCTTTGGATCAGCACAGCTCTGGCCATTGCAGCCATATGGGGAATGAACCAGTGGATGGAAATTCTCTCTCTCTCTGCCTCTCTAACTCTGCCTTTCAAATAAAAAAAAATCGGGACCGGCGCTGTGGCACAGTGGGTTAATACCCGGGCCTGAAGCGCTGGCATCCCATATGGGTGCTGGTTCAAGACCCAGCTGCTTGGCTGGCGCCGTGGCTCACTAGGCTAAACCTACGCCTGCAGCGCTGGCACCCAGGTTCTAGTCCTGGTTGGGGCACCGGATTCTGTCCCGGTTGCTCCTCTTCCAGTCCAGCTCTCTGCTGTGGCCCGGGAAGGCAGTAGAGGATGGCCCAAGTGCTTGGGCCCTGCACCCGCATGGGAGACCAGGAGAAGCACCTGGCTCCTGGCTTCAGATCGGCGTGGCACGCTGGCCGTAGCAGCCATTTGGGGGGTGAACCAACAGAAGAAAGACCTTTCTCTCTGTCTCTCTCTCTCACTGTCCACTCTGCCTGTCAAAAAAAAAAAAAAGACCCTGCTGCTCCACTTTCAACCCAGCTCTCTGCTATGGCCTGGGAAAGCAGAAGATGGCTCAAGTACTTGGGCCCCTGCATCCACATGGGAGACCCAGAAGAAGCTCCTGGCTCCTGGCTTCGGATTGGCGCGGCTCCGGCTGTTGCCGCCAATTGGAGAATGAACCATAGGATGGAAGACCTCTCTCTCTCTCTCTCTGCCTCTCTTCTCTCTGTGTAACTCTTTCAAAAAATAAATCTTAAAAAAAAATCTTTGAAAAAAAATTCAAACTGACAGGTATATAGGAAATCAGAATGTGCAAAGCACTTGCACACACATTAATTGACTCAACCTCTAAAACAACAGGAGGAAACAGTTCCAGAGATGTTAAAACAGCTTCCCGAGTTTTAAGTTCAAGGTCAGAACTTAAACTTAAGCCTTTTGACTTCAAGTCCCAAGGTTTTTCTAGAGTATTCACTAGAAAAACCTGTCTCTTTGATGAAGAAAGATGGATCAATCTGTCAGAACTGCTTTAAATCCCACAGGCTATTCAAATTCCTCTGCTCTGATTCCATATTTATTCAGCACCTGCTTAAATTTAATTCTCTTGCTCAAGTGGTTTACCTTCAAGGAAGATAACACACAGTCCAGACTTTGAGAATTACCTGCTCCACTATAAATTGGTGAATTAGAATTCCGGCTTCCCAATTAATTTCCAATTGAGTTGCATTACGCTGAATCACTTCACCAGAGCGTGGTCACTCTTGAGTGAATGGATAAAATTAAATATGTAGACCTACAGTGCTTATGGCTGACTGAGGACCACTGAGGGAACATTCTTTGAGTCCCAGACTAAAATCAGCTCTCCAGCTCACCAGTGAATGAAAGAATCTTATTTCACAACCCTTGAAGAAAAACAACTAAAATGCTAAGAAAAATCCTTGCAAAACTCCTTTCTTTGGCACCTGGCCTTCATAGAGTATAAAACAATCAGAGAACCTAGAAGAGGAATGCTCAAGTAGTTGTGCAGCTAGAACTGCTGAAGTACCCGTAGTCCACTAGAACAGCACGCTGCGGGCTGCAGTTTCAACACAGGGGGGATCTCAAAACAAAGCACACAATAACTTTATCCAGTTTCAATTTCATAGATCCAAAGGCCATTGGGATTTGGAGGACCCCCCCACCCCGAGGTCAACCAGTGACCTGAAGCATGGCTCTCACCCACATTCCTACCATACCTTTTTTGTTTTGTTTTGTTTTGTTTTGTTTTTTTCATTTTTTTGTTTTACCATACCTCTCCTTAATACTTTCAGGGATGGAGAACTGCCTGCCTCCGAAAGAAGCCCATTCTACTGCCAATCACTCTACCAGTGCCGAAATTCCTTTCATGAGCTGAGGTCTGTCTCCTTAGAGCTCCCTCAGTTTTCCATCATCAGGTCCTTTGGCACTTTGACACTTCAGTTCTTATATCCAAAGCTCTTGTAACTTACCCTATCAGGGTTTCCTTCCAGGGGCTAAATCTCTTCCAGCTCAAATCTTAGTACAACCCAAGAATTAGGTTCAGTTCTGAGCCACAGAGCAGCATGTCAGCCAATGACAGACCACACAGCCTACAATGGTGTCATAAGACAGTAGCTATCTTAAATTGTCTACTCTGTGAGGTTCACAAAATGACCACATCACCTAAAGATGCATTTCTCAGAAGGTATCCCCCATTGGTATTCAATACATGACTGCAGTTGGTTAAACTACATTCAATTCCTGGTTCTGGTACTTTCTCTGACATATGCCCTTGGTTTTATGTTTACCTTTATGGTCCCCAGTTCCTTATCTGAAGAATGGGATAACAAAACACACCTTCCAGGGGCTGGCGCTGTGGTATAGTGGTTTAAGCTACCACCTGAGGCACTGGAATCCCATAAGGGTGCCGGTTTGATTCCCAGCTGCTCCACTTTCGATTCAGCTCCCTGCTAATGCACCTGGGAAAGCAGCAGAGGATTGCCCAAGTGCTTGGACTCCTGTACCCATGTGGGTACAGCCTGGCCTAGTCCTGGATATTGCAGCCAATTTGGGAGTGAACTAGTGGGTGGAAGATCTCTTTCTGTTTCTCTCTGTAACTGCCTTTCAACTAAAAATAAATATTAAAGAAAAAAAAAGAAACACATCTTTCTCCTACCAGTCCCTTCTAATTTTCTCCGTGTGGCTTGGTTCTATATCTTCCTGATCACATTCACCAGCACCCTCTATGCTTCATTTTTTTCATTTACTCCTAGAAGGTATTCCCTAAGCAGTTTCAACACTCTTTTCTCTGGAAATGACCATCAAAGTATTGCTTAAGCAATGAACTGGGTTTCAGGCTGCATGCACAAACTAAGGAGGCTGATGATTGTGCTCTTCCCTGCCGTGGCACTTGGCTGGTTTTAAGGCTCCCCTCCAGTGAGCATGTTAGCACACATCCACCTTTAACCTCTGTATTCATACACCTTCGGGGACCGAGTTCAGGAGAAGGGTTAGATGAAAGAGTTGTGAAGGAAGAGGGATTGTCACTTTAAAGGGTTGTGGTAGTTAGGAGTCATAGTGGAAACAGAATAAAATCTCAAAGAGCCCCTATGAAACAGACAAGAGAATACAAATGTCAAAAGATTTGAATATAGGGTGCTCGTCAAACTGCAAAGACCGTACTGATGTGTCTTAGCATTCTTTCTACATATGGAACTTAAGTGGGTCAGAATGACCAACCTACCCAGTCCCAACCCAGCTGGGCAAGGCCAGACGATCTGCCTCTGACTAGGATGATGTCCTTGGGCAGATCCCTGGTGCTCTGAACTGAGATTGCGTCATTTATGAAATGAGGGGGCCGAGTAAGGTCTCTTGCCAGGGTGAACATTCTGTAACTCCACGTTCTCAAGAGAATAGATGCCTTGCGCATTAAATGAACATTTCTGACTCAGAATTAGACCTCTCATCTTTTTAAACTTCCTGTTTATCTGCATAAAAAGCAGGTTTTTTCTGCTCATCCGCTGACCTCCCTTATCTGGTAATTCTTTAAGACTCCCATCCTTGAGACACACAAACTTAAATCCTTTCTACATATTCCAGTGCTCAGTCTTCTTCCTCGGCCTCCATGAGTATCAGGCTTGCTATGAAGTATCAGGCATTGGAAAACCAACTCCTTGGCAAAAAGAAGTTTCGCATCACACTAAAGTAGACTGTGATAGTAAAAAACAAACAAAAACACACACACAGGGTGAGGGGGAATCTAAATGTCCAATAGTAGCAGAATGGCTCAGAAGCTTGTGGTCACGTGAGGAAAACTGTGCTTCTGCAATTATAACCCCACAAATACTTAATCAAGCCTTAAAGGTGCTTCCAATCTAGGCAACTACAAGACCAGACTCAAATTCTTCAAGTAAGCATATAATGAAATAATACATTGTAGTAAATTACAGATGTTAAAGGAGTCTAGCGAAGATGGATGGGATGAGGCATTGTAGGTGGGCTGACCACAGCAGAGGGCTCTCTTTGGAAAGGCAGTAACACTGGAGAAGTTGCCAGGCCATGAAACCCAGCAGAAGCCCAGGCAACCCCACCCAACAACAGTGGGACAAGCAGCTACCAGTGCGCGTGTCTTACTGTTGAAATCTCCTCAGCACAGTCTATCGCTGTCCCATCTTTTCCCTAGAGGAGAACAGTCACTCAAGGATTAGTCAGCAGTGGTCCAAACAGATGTATGCAATACATAATGAGAAAAATAAAGATCCTGTATTTTCCATAGCTTGATATGGCCTTAGGGTATTGTCTCAAACACTATTTTCTTTGACTTCTCATAACAAACCCAGGGGGATACGCAAGTAGTATTATCTACATTTTGTAAGTGAGGAAAGACAACAGAGGATGTGGATAAAGCCACTCCCAGAACCCAAATCCCAGAGAGCCCCTGCCTCTCTTTCAGGCTCTGTCTATTGTGCACAAGGGGTCCCCTCTCTTCTCTACCAATCTTTCCTTGTGATGGGGGAGGAGAGGGTGTGGGTCCAGTACAGCACAGGGCAGTACATTTGAAAGCTGGACTTGTTAGTTTTTAAACAAGAACCAGCCAGTTGGAGCACAAAGTGGGTGTTCCCATGCAATTTCCAACACTTTCAAATCCCAACACTTTCATGTTGTTCCGTGAATTGAACCCCAGCCCAGCCCAAACAAGCGGGTTTTTTTTTTTTTTTTTCAGCCAGCTAAAGAGTCTTTGATTAGGTCTAGAGAGGCACTCAATTAGCATCATGGAAACACAGAACAGATTTCAGAAAGGAAAGGTCAGCCGCAAGCCCTAGCATTTGCTATCAGCCATCTGCCAAGCAGGAAGTGCTACTCAGATCTATTTTTAATCATCTTCCCTAAGCTGGGGCTCCTGGGAGAATGCAGAGGCCAGGGTTATTCCAAGCCAAACATTTAATTGCTACCTCTCTGTACACATTTTAAAATAGTCTCTGGATACTCAAGATCAACTTCTACACAGAGGCTGGGCTCTTGGGGTCTGTCACTCTGACAACTACCTCCAGAGTTATCTTTGGAAGCCATGGCTGGTGACCACTGGCTGGGATATGAACTCACGTCACACGACATAAAAAGAATCACTAAAGCCAGGTTCCCAATGCTTGCTTTGGTAGCCAGAGTCAGAGTAGAGGGGAGAGGGCAGGTCCTGGGGTCCAGAAGTACACGTTCCCTCACCAAAGTGAAACTCAGGAGGCGAAGTGTGCAAACTTCCTTGTCACTCCCATTTTTATTTTAAGCACATTTATCACTTCAGAAAAGTACATTAAAACCAGTTCATCCAAGCAGTAACTGCATCTCTGACTCAAGATATGGACTGGCTAAAGAAAGGGGAGAGGTTTCATCCCCACTCCTAAGGTCCCAGCCTGTGGCCGGTCCCTCCAGGCGCAGGAACATTTTGTCCACTGGCTTCTACTCCTCCTGCCCCACGGCAGCACTCATGTTCTCAGTCCAATCCAGCTCAAGCAAAGAAACATGTCCGAGAGGCCTGGACGGAGTCTGGCGCGGCCAGGGCAGATGAGCAGAAGCAGGGGTTGGCTCGGGCAGCCGCTGCGCTGTCCCTGCTCACACGCCCAACAGAGTGTCCTTGTCTCCTGACACTAACCTTCAGCCTCCGACTTCACCCTAAGGTAGGAGCTCAGCATACAGAGAGTCGTGCCTCAGCAAGCCGAGCACCCTGTGCCAGAAAAGGCTTGGGCCAGGCAGCTGGCCACCACCCACGGCCTGCTCCAGCCAGCACAACAGGCGGGCAGCTGCAGGGCCCACTGTGGCTGCTGACAGAGGAGTCTACTCGGGGTCCTGCCCATCTCTCCAAACTGCCCTGCCCTCCTCCTGAGGGCTTATCCATCACTGAGCAGCCAGCAGGAAAGCTAACCCGAAAGGGGACCTTGACCGTGGGATCTCTGCCTGAGGATGTGAAACAGGAGACTGGGTATTTGGAGCAACTTAACACCAGCCATAGTCCAGCCAGAGGGCTGGGGAGGAAGGGCCTGAATAGGCAGGCATGTGCTCCGTGGGAGCCCAGACTCCCTGGGCTGGGGACTGAAATACCTCCCCACCACCACCACCACAAGGGAACTCTGCTCTAGTGAGCTGAGGCACACTTGTCCCTAAGGAAAAAAAAAAAAAAAAGAAAGAAAGTAAAAGGCCACAGCACAGGGTCACTCCCCCTTGACCCAGTTGGACCACAAGTTAATTAGGGCTCCTGAGCCATAGCTGGCTTCCCAGTTCCTCTTTTTGTCTGGTTTCAACCGAGAATGGGAATTCATCAGCAAACAATAAACAAAGGCTAACTCTCTGCCCTAGCTGAGGCTTGCTCACCTGCGCTCTTCCTCCACCCCTTCCTCTGTCAGGGCTCCAAGGCCCAGAAAACCCCATTCAAAGAAAACAGAAGAGATGGGGTGTGATGTCTCATCCCAGCAAAGATTCCTGGAACAAGGGGCCACAGGGGATTTCAGAGCCCAGCAGACGTCTGGGATGGCCTGGGGCAGGGTTCTTCTGCTTATTCTGAGTAAGAAACAGGCTGTGTGATAGTACACTGGAGGGCACACACAATAGGGTCAGGCCTGAATTCAAATTCTAGTTCCAGCCAGTTATTGGCTGGATCCCCTTGGTCAGGGCAACCAAAGCCGCCTCCCTCATCTGCAACTGGGGGCAATGGTAGCACTCTTTTCTTTGGGTTGGTATGAGACAGAAGATGTGACACATACCAGAAGAGTCCAGCACAGGGCCTGCATTCAGCAGACACTCATTGAACTGACTGTTGCCACTTTTTTTTCTCAAATAACGGGACGTTGGGTGTTCAGGGAATTACTAGGGATGGAAAGGGCTGGACGGTAGAGTGGACAGCAGGGACAGCGTGTGCAGTATCTTCCAAGTACTGAGAACGCTTGTCCTGGAACTGTGGTTCCCAAATACTAGTACTGGTTGCCTCAGAAGTGGGGTGGAGGAGTTGTTTATTAAAACTACAGATCCCTAGCAGGGCTGGGACTAGGATGAGGCAAGCTAGAAACCCAGAACATGAAATTTAAGGAAGTACATGCTTTGAGGCACTGATCCTGTGCTTGTACAACCCAGAAAAGTGAGCACCTCCTTAAATCTAGTGTCCTGGTTCACAGGTGGGGCCTTTTAGTCACAGGCAATTCTCACCTGCTGTCTAATTTGGGAAGCCCCATCTTCTGATCCAGTTCCAACTACTCTCAGGCAGGCCCTAGAGCGCATGAAGACTCCAGAAACCATTTCTTTTCCCGTGTCCCACACTTCATGGCTACATCCAAACCACCTCAATTCCACAATTCTGTTCTCCCCTTTAAAGTAATAGAATAAGACATGTATGTGGGGCTGCAACTGCCAGCTTGGATGATTCTGTGAGCCTCACTCAAGAAGCCAGTAGGGTTAGGTGGGAGCACACACCCAGGCCCCAAAGAACTGATAAAGGCTTCTTCTCAGAGTTATGGCTGCCTGCTGTGCATCTGTAGGCATCGCCAGGGAGGAACTTGGCCTAGTTACTAATCACAAACAGCCGCAGCACCTTACTGATGTGATGTGTGCTAATGTCCATGCAGTGTCAACAGATCTCATCACACAGTGCCCCAGGACGTACGGTTTATAGAAGCTGATTTCCCCAAACAGGCCATGTTGTACTCTCATTCAATCTCGATCAAATCCCATCACTGCCTTAAAGGAAATCCTTTGGTGGCCCCGTGGAGTTGATTCTCCAGGCCCTGGGCCATCCGCCCTGCTGGCGGTCTGCCAGTGGATGAAGACCTCTCCTTCTGTGTAACTCTTTTAAATAAATGGGGGGCGGGGTGAAAGGAAGGAAGGAAGGAATTGTGCCACTGACTCTCCATCAACAGGCCCTGTATCGTATTCCCATCAGAGAGATGAGATTGTAGGAAACTGTGCACTGACGTGGTCACCTCGTATACGGTGGTGGGAACCCATGGGTGCGAGACGGCAGAGATTGAAGTCTGACCTATGGAGCAGCCTCCTTGTTCAC
Source organism: Oryctolagus cuniculus (assembly GCF_051225735.1). Taxonomy (NCBI): domain Eukaryota; kingdom Metazoa; phylum Chordata; class Mammalia; order Lagomorpha; family Leporidae; genus Oryctolagus; species Oryctolagus cuniculus. The sequence goes on along the minus strand of NC_142883.1, from coordinate 34,648,050 downwards.
TCGGGATTCCTCCTGAAATCACAGGAACCCATTGCACAGGTCGTTCCAATCATCTGGCCCAGGGGAGGGGAGGTACCTGGACCACCCTTTGTTTTGTAGACAAAGTTTTACTGGACAGATCCATGCACGTTTTTATGTATTTTCTCCATTGCTGACCACATACCTGCCAAAGCCTAAAAACCTTTGCTGACCCTTGCATCTAGCCCAGAGAACAAGAGATCTGGACTCTGAACAGCCCTTCCCTTCTACCAAGGGACAGCTGGCCCAGTTTGGGAAGTCAGTGGACCAACGGGCTTTGGAATGAAGTCATTTCTTTTTTTAAGCGCTGGTTACTGGCCTGGGATTTTGCCTGTCAGAGACAGGCAGGGGCCTGAAACACCCTGCACATGGCCTGGCATAATGGCCCTCAATAAATGTTTGCTGAATAAACAAACAAAGGCCCTGGGAAGTCAGCCAGTCTGGGCTCTCCACAAAAGTCCATCCTCCCTCCCGTCAGTTTCAAGGTGACCAGTCACACAGGTGCCTGGCAGCAGCCTGGTGACCTAGATTTGTCAGACCTTATCTTATCTGCTTTCCTCCTTCCTGCAGCACCCACCCCCGCCATGCCCTGGGCAGCCGGGCCTGCTGTTTTCATAGAGGAGGAGACAGACGGGGAGGAGCTCGCCTCCCCCACGGATATATTCAGTTGTTTTTCTTTTTTTCATTCTCCTGCGGACGGAGGATTAAGAAACAGAACCTCTGAGCTCTAAGGAGCTCCGTGTCAGCTCCCTCGCTTCTCAGGTTTCCAGGTGAATTCGTCTGGGGCGAACCCCAGGGGCCTCCCCTAAGCCCTATCTTTGGGGCACTGGGCAGCTACTGGGGAGGCCAGCTGTAGAGTTCACAGCACAGCACCTGGGACCCAGTGGTGAGAGGCCCCCACGGGAGGGAGGGGCAGTCGGAGGAAGGTCCGTATATTTGGGTAGCTCAGGAAAACCGGGCACAGTGAAGGGTAGCGGTGTGGAAATGTGGGCTTCTGGCCGCCAAGTTCAGGGTCCGGAGCCTGCTGCCGCCAGCCACTGGGTCTTCCAGCATCCAGAGGGCACACGGGGGCAAGGTGGGGAGAACAGGCTCGAGGCGGGCAAGGCTACCAGCTCCTTCTACCTGCAGCGTCTAACACAGAACACAGAACACAGCAAGTGTGGAGCAACCACGGGGCTTAGGGCAGGAGGTTTCACTCTGGGGCCTTTTGTTTGGGCAAGCAAACGCTCTTCTGGTTCCTCATATATCTCTTGGGAACCTGAGTTACAGTGAATGCTCTTGGTGGGGCCAACTCTCACAGAGGGGAACAGGAGCTCTGGGCCCCTGAAGATAGGTGAATTTCCCCAGGTTACCCCTTCAAAGACTTGGAGGAGGGGTGACGGCAAAGCCAGCGTCACCTGCCCTGTCTCTGGGCATCACTGTGGCCTGCAGGGGAGGGAGTTTGCTGTGGAGATTGTTGTTGTTGTTGTTAGCAGCAGCTGGTGGAGCCATCTCCTCTCTTCCTCATTTCCCTCCTCTCCTCCTCCTCCCAGTCACTGTCCAGCCACCAGCCATAGGCTGGGGAGGGGAAGGAGGCCCAGAACTAAAGCTCTCCTGGGCTTGCCTTCTCCCACCCCAGAGATAACAGTCAGGTCACCAGGTCAGACCCTCCCCTTGGGAGCTCTGCTGCTTGCTCTGGGAACAAAGGTACCAGAGCTTCTTTTTGTTGTTTGTTTTTATGGGGGGGGGGGGGACATGAGGGAGGGAAGGGGAAGCAAAAGGGAGCTTGTTTTTCTAAGATCAGAAAAAAACAGGCTCTTTCCAAAGACGCCTACCCCACCCCCACCCTCAAGCATCACACAAGGACCCAAATTGACAGGCCATTCTCAGCCACTGCTCCAGCCAGGGAATTCTCCTCCAGCTGCCTGGCTGCTGCTGTCACAGTGGACTGAGGTCTTTGTCACGGGCTGACGTGTGGGTCAGAGGCAAAACCACCACCTGGCAGACTAGAAGCCAAAGGGACGGGAGCAGATTTTCCCATTTAAATTCTGCAGAGGCCCGGCTGCCTGCAGGTGAGGCCCCAGCGAGCCGCGGTGGAAGGCGCTGCCACCATCATTTTCTCACCTCCAGCGGCTGACTTGCTGGTCCCCGCGGAATCAGAAGAAATAAGGGACTCGCTGGCAACAGCGGCCTCAGAAGACCACTGAGGGCAAGCGTCTGGCTGACGTGCAACAGTTGAGACTCTCAGAAGGAAAACACAAATGTGCCAGGCCTGCTGTGGGTGCTGGGCCCTGCACTGCCACTTTCCATTTGGTTTTGCTTAATAAATTTTTATAGACTCACCAGAGCTGCCAACGTGAGCATTTACTCCAAGTCAGGCACTGTGCTGCGTGCTTTGCACTGAGCACATCATTTAATCTCCACAAAAACCCTAGCTCGGTATCTAGCACTAACATTATTCCCCTGTCGCCACGAAGAAAACACAGGGCAGTTACTCAACAGTTCCCAAGTGAAGCCAGGGCTCAGAGGTCACGCCGTCACCTGCTAAGTTATGGTGTCTCACGTCATCTTCTGGTATCTATTAGATCCAGAAAATGGGAGAAGTGGAAGGAACTTTAAAGGAGAGCCAGAGGCAGGGGTGCACAGTGCCACCTCCGATCCTACAGCGGAATCCTTTCACTGTCCTTGCTGCCAGCCCTCAGCAGCGCCTGCTCCATGCAAAGCAGGAAGTGCGGGAGTGGAGAGGAGGTTCTGAGACGGGAGAGGATCCTGTTGACCAGGAAGGCTTCCTACAAGGGAAATTACTTGAGCTGGTCTTCAACAATGGGCAGGAATTAGGGAAAATAAGGCTCTTCCAGGCGAAGGAAATGACAGGAGGGAAGCAAGGGTAGGATCTGCCACCAGGATTACTGAAAGAGGCTGCGAAACGGCCAGTGGCCAAGGCAGCCACCCAGGCCACAACATTAAGCTGTGGTAAAACCGGCATAGGCAGATCTGGATCGGAGCCCATCCTGCTTCTTAGTAACCTTTACCTTTAGGCAAGTCACTTAATCTCCACCTCGAGGGAATGTTGTAAAGTAAGTGATGGTGCAAGTAACCTGTGTAAAGGAGTTCTTGGCACACAACAGACGTTCGGTAAACAGGAGCTGGAGTCACCTTCATTTTTTCATCTTGTGCGTTTTTTATGGCACCAAACACAACCTCATTTTCAAGATTCTTCTGCCTTCTGCAGTGAGTGAGCCCTTAAATATCACAGGCCCTTCGACTGCGGGAATCATGTTATCCCTAGCACTCAGTTTAAACAACACGCCATGCCTTAAAGCACAAGAAGTAAAATGGAACCCGACATTCAGTGTATGACACTGGATTCTGGAGAGGTCCCCAAATCCCAACAGCCAAACTAGCAATGGTGCAGTTTTCCCACACCAGAGGCCAGACAGAGTGCCAGTGCTCCAACAAAACAGAGAGAGGGAGCCTGGAGCCACTTTTTACTTTCCAGGGTGAACACTCTATTGAAAAAGAGTTGTTTGCCTCTGATCACCAGAATCTTTGTCGAATGCCTAGACACTAAGGTACAAACCAGTCTGCATTTGCAAACCACAGAGTTAATTTTCAGGGTATGCCTCATTGCTCAAGTCTACATCTCCTTTCGGTATTTAAAGTAACCACGTAGAAAGGATCACATTTGAGCAGATTGGTGCTCCAGCTGTAGTCTACTGCACAAAAACACAAAGATGATTTACCAGACTTGGTCCCCAGCAGCTCTCCTGAAAAGTTGGTGAGACACGCTACGTGTGCCCACATCATGAATTTTCACAGGGAGCAGATATGACCATGGAACACATCTGCCCCATATAAACAGTTGACTTCCTGGAATCAGTTCCCCTTGTTCGTGTCTACAAATGATAGAGACAATTTTTTTTTCATCATAGAATGCTTGTATTTTTTTGCCCAGCAGTAGCCAGCAAATATGAGATGAATGACCACCATGTGCCTGGAACACATTCAGACCACTGCAATGGACACATACAAGTTGCCCTATTTCTAGTTTGTGTCAGCAGTTCAGCTACCTCACTATGGCAACATTCACCATTTGCTGGTCATGTCACTACTTGCCCAGATCTTTAGTGGCAACCAACTGCCAACAGGATAAAGTCCAAACCCTTATTCTTTTAACAATCTGTTTTCAACCTACTCCTTCACACTGTTTTCAAAGTCTGAATATCTAACCCCAGAGAATGGCTGCTCCCTGCACACTTCCTGCCTTTGTCTCTTTGTTCATGCTGCCGTTTTTACCAGCTCCTCCCCATCCACTTCCACATGTCCAAGTACAGTGCTTCCAGGAACAGCTCTAGGTCCTTTCTTCCACATCTGCCTAGAACTTCATTTTCTAGACATATGGACCTTAAGTTTTGTTTTATTGCTGTTGTTTTTAACCAAGTCCTTCAGAACCTGAATAAATCTCTGGAATCTTCCCTAAAAAATATGCATATATGCATGCACATAAGAATTACTCAGTTTCAGAGATCCCTTGAAGACAGTCCATGGACCCCAGAATAAGACTCTAGTGGGGACCAGCACTGTGGTGCAGCAGGCTGGCCTGAAGTGCGGCATCCCATATGGGTGCCGGTTCTGGTCCCGGCTGCTCCTCTTCCGATCCAGCTCTCTGCTATGGCCTGGGAGAGCAGAAGAAGATGGCCCAAGTGCCTGGGCCCTTACACACAACATGGGAGACTTGGAAGAAGCTCCTGGCTCCTGGCTTTGGCCGTTGCAGCTATTTTGGGAGTGAACCAGCACATGGAAGACCTCTCTGTCTCTCCCTCTCTCAGTCTCTGTAACTCTGCCTCTCCAAACTCTGCCTGTCAAGTAAATAAAAACAAATCTTTAAAAAAAGGAGGGGGGAAAAAAAAAACATAGTTTACAAGCTCCAGTTTCTCGTCACCCAGAAACACTGATCTCTAACCACATCCCTTGTTTCAGAGGTTTTTTTGTGCAGCCTTGGTTCACCTGTCACCCTTTCCTGGGTGGTCAACATAGTTCTGGAGGAGTACACAAGAGCTGACACCTCATTAGCAGGAGACAGGGCACTCAAAGGTCAAATAGCTGAGGAAGAAAGACCATTTTAGGTTGGAAAAGTGGTTCTCTTTACAAAAGTCTAATTGGTTGGATGCGTTTCAAAACTGGGTGCTGGCACTCTTTCCTAATTTGTCACTTTTGCCTTTTCTGTTTAAGAACCACTGACATTCAACAGGCAAGAAGCAAAGGCACCTCCATGGTTTGGGCCACACAGAGTACTTGTTCTTGCTTCTTAGAATCCATCAATTACTGTGCACAAAACCTGGGTCTCTTCATTCCAGACACTAAGGTTGCTTTTATGAGATATTTGCAGGTTTTCAGTCCATATATTTTTCCTTCCTGTTAAAATACAAATATCTTTTTCAAATAAAAACCTTACAATATCCACTTTTAAAAAAAAATCAGTATGGCATATATCCATTGGCCACCAAAAATCTCTCCATAAAATCAAGGTTCAGCTTATATATATATATATATATATTTTTTTTTTTTTTTTTTTTTTGACAGGCAGAGTGGATAGTGAGAGAGAGAGAGACAGAGAGAAAGGTCTTCCTTTGCAGTTGGTTCACCAATGGCCGCCGTGGCCGGCGCACTGTGCTGATCCAAAGGCAGGAGCCAGGTGCTTCTCCTGGTCTCCCATGGGGTGCAGGGCCCAAGCACTTGGGCCATCCTCCACTGTACTCCCTGGCCACAGCAGAGAGCTGGCCTGGAAGAGGGGCAACCGGGACAAAATCCGGCACCCCGACCGGGACTAGAACCCGGTGTGCCGGCACCACAAGGCGGAGGATTAGCCTAGTGAGCCGCGGCGCCGGCCGGTTCAGCTTATATTTTGCAAGTTAGATGAGCTCACAGAGTGAATATGTACAAGAGTAAAGTCTTACATTGTATTCTTTATGAATTATGCCATTTGATATGACACTGCAATCGCTAATACTTCTAGTACAACTCAATGCTCACTGCTAACATTTCCCAGGGTTCCTAGAGAAAAAGAAATGAGAGGACTTAAGAAAATCCTGTTCCTGTATTTATTATTTAACATGATGTTTTCAGAATATAATTAATTGCATTAGGGTTTGGCGCTGTGGCATAGAGGGTACAGTCCCCACCCTGCAGTGCCAAAATCCTATTTGGGTGCTGGTTCGAGTCCTGGCTGCTCTACTTCTGATCCAGCTCTCTGCTATGGCCTGGGAAAGCAGTAGATGGACCAAGTTCTTGGGCCCTTATACCCACGTGGGAGATCTGGAGGAAGCTCCTGGTTCCTGGTTTCGGATTGGGGCAGCTCCGGCCATTGCAGCCACCTGGGGAGTGAGCCATCAGATGGAAGACCTCTCTATCTCTACCTCTGCCTCTCTAATTCTGCCTTTCAAATAAATAAATAAATATTTTTAAAAAGTAATAATTGCATTAATGTTTCAGAGAACAGCTTTATTATATATTAAAAACACAAATGGTGGGTGGTGGGAAGCAAGAGAAACAACCCCCTGGCCTGGCAGATCTCTGTACTTCCACATCAGCACCACCCTCACTCCCACCCACTCCCTGTCCACGGCCTGCAAGTCACTGCGCTGCAGCTGCAAGTCTTTCTGAGAATCATACACTAGACCCAAGGAGAGATGGGAAGCTGAGGCAGCAAGGCCTCAGCAGTCACTAGATCAAGGCAGGGCCTCAGAACATCTGACTCCCTGCCTCTCTTCTCAGGGCAGTGCTGCATCTAGTCTACAGGCAGGAAGGGAAAACCAAACTGCTACCACCATAAAGCTAATGGAACCCCACGGGGAACAAAAACAACCTACTTCCTACAAGGTCCCAAGCTCAGAGGATGCCCCCACTCTTGAAAACAAGGCCAGGGTGCTGCTGCCGGGTATGAGGTCGTGTGACCTCTGGCTGGTTCCTGAATCACCCACGGCCTGCTTCCCCACAAACAAGAGCTCGGACCAGATGCTCTGCAGTTCTGAGAATTCTGTGCTTGCCACAAGATCATCTGACCTCAAGATATGACATAACAACTACTTCTAGAGTTCCAGAGGGTGAGCAAAAGCTTTCCTCCTTCCCCTGCTCTGGACACCCACTCTACAGCTTCCCCAGCACCTCTCCTCCAAGGTTCCGGGGCACTGGAGCAGCCCACAAATCCCCAGTATGGGTTTGCAACAAAATCCTACTCACCATTCCTAAATGGCCTAACCCCCAACGCCACTGAGGGGCTGACAGCGGAGAGGCAAAGGGCAGGCTCCACACAGAAAAATTTTCATGCAAAGGTCAATGCAGATTCTGTTTTTCATAACAGAGATGAAAAGTTTAGATTATTCTCAGAGCAACTAACTCTTCCAATTGCAGCTATTATTAATTTATATGCACAGTACATTTTTATACTGGAGCTTTCGCCATTAAGGAAGGAACAACAGAGTGAGCAGTTCCTTGTGCCAACTCAAAATACCTCTGCATGCAAACATGCCAGAAGTTAGACCACAATAGACCCTAAGAAAGAAACTGTAGGATGCCTCAGCACATTCCCTAGATAGCTCTCTCATCAATTCAAGGAGTCCCCCACTTCCCTCCCCACAGCCCCACAGAACAAAGGCTGTGCACCTCTCCCAGACATTCTCTCCTTCCCAACTCTTCCCTCAGATCCAGTTCTGTGCTCCAGTTTCCAAAGCAAAACTACCTTGGCCAAACTAAAGCTGCTTGGTATCAGGCAGGAACATTTCCCTCCAACCTACTCGCCTTTTTTTTTTTCCTGGACAGCAAGGCCAAGAGAAGCAATAAGACTACTTTAAATTTACACAGAGTTTTGTAATCTTCCAACCACCCACGCACGCATCCATGATCTCATCCAAGCCTTATAACAACCCTGTGAGGTCAGCCTGCTTCCTCCCCCCAGTCATGTTCACCTACCCCCCGTGAATTGTTACAGGTGTGGCATGCAGTAAGTGTACCCTGAGTACTATGAATTAACAATCTGAAGGCTTTTGTCTCCCCATAAAAAATGTCATGTTGAGATCCTAAGCCCCAAGATGACAGTATCAGGGTGTGGGACCTCTGGGGAGTGATTAGGTCATAAGGATGGAGCTCTCATGAATGAGTCTAGTGTCTTTACAAAGAGGCCAGGGGGAGGTCCCAGTGAGGAGGAGCCATCTGTGCACATGAAGTGAGCCCTCACCAGACATTCAGCCTGCCAGAGCATCACATGGACTTCCCAGCTTCAAAGACTAAAACAACACAAGTTGTGGTGTTTGTAGGTTGATGGTGTTTGGTCACAGCAGCCCTACCATGGTCTAAGAAACCATCAGACATGCGAAATATGAGTGAGAAAGTGAACTCACAGATCAGACAGTTGGTTGCAGGCAACTAGGCCTCTGGGGAACTTGAGCAAGCTGAGAAGGTAGACACCTACTGCAGGATTCTCTGCAGCACCTGATCAGCACAGACCCCGACTGTGTACAGCCCCACAACTACACACTGCCACATGGGCCACGTCATGAGGCGAGGAGGGGAGCCCAGAGTCCTGGGTCTGCTCACACGCTCAGAGCACTGGTCCTCTGTCCTTGGTGTCCCCTTCTCCATAATGAAGGCAGACTCCTGTTTTGTTGTTGTTGTTAAACAAATGTCAAGCTCTCAGACCCAAAGCCCTGTTACAAGTACAAAGCATCATTTAATTACACTGCTGCACCAGCTCCAGCTATCTGCTTCCCAGCTCCCAACTCCCACTGAGCAGATTCTGAAACCACACAGGAGATTAAGTCAAGAGGGGAGAACAGGAGACACATTCTCTCCTTGAACTTTCTTAAATGGAAGAGAGAAAAAAAATGAAAAGAAAGGCCCATTTTCCAAGGAGGGGGCTGGGGCAATGATCTTTCCATTAAGCAGACCTGCATAAGAATCTATAGATTATTTAATGCTGGGGGTGGCTGTGCAGGGAAATAAAGGACTCTTTGTGCAACGCCAGCCACGGTTCCCTCACTCCTTCCCCACAGTCAGGCATTTCACCCAGCTCTTTCAGTCCTCAAGTTCTGATGCACCCCATCTGCACACCGGCTGTAGCCAATGAAACCATAGCCTGTGCTGACTTTGGCCTGGACTTGTGAATGAGCCTTTCTGCCCCAAAAGCAGGAAGGAGGACTTGAGGCCAACAGAGTCCTTTTTGCTCACTATTTGTGTCTCCTACCCCAGGCTTAAGCTCCATCCACACATTTGATCATTTATTGAGCTCTTACTTTGGGTCAAGTTCGGATCTGGAGACTAAAACTAAAAGGACAAGGCCCAAGGAGGACAGCAAAGGAGGTGAAGAAGGAGGACCCTCTTGATAGAGGCACTGGAGCCTGAAATACTCCTGCATTTTCAGGGGGTGTTGCTTAGTTCTGAGGGATGAAGACAACATGAGAAACTGGCAGAAGACCTGAGGCGAAGCCTGGCCTCCACTAAAGTCCTTGTCCAGCAGGCCCAAGACATAAGAGGTAAGCTTTGAAGGCCAGGGCCATCTCCATGTATTCAACTTTGGCTTCAATCTTACGAGGTTCAGCTCAAATAACCACCTCTTCCAAAACTCTTTCCTCAACACCTGCTCCAAGTAATTACTTGTTCTTCTCCAAACCTCCCATTTGAGCTCTTGGACAACTTTAGGCACCTCAGCTTCTCCTGTCATGTAAAATAAGACTAATCACTTGCCTTAAAAACTTCTTATGGGGGCCAGCACTGTAGTATAGCAGGTAAAGCCGCCACTTACAGTCCTGGCATCCCATAGGGGCGCCGGTTCGAGACCCGGCTGCTCCATTTCCAATCCAGCTCTCTGCTATGGCCTGAAAAAGCAATAAAGGATGGCCCCTGCACCCACGTAGGAGACCCAGAGGAAGCTCCTGGCTCCAGGCTCCTGGCTTCATTGGTGCAGCTCCGGCCTTTGCAGCCAATGCGGGAGTGAACCAGCAGATGAGAGACCTCTCTCTCTCTGCTGCCTCTACTTCTCTCTGTGTAACTCTGACATTCAAATAAATAAACAAATCTTTTAAAAATATCTTTTTACGAGGGATTAATGGGCTAACATTTATAAAGCATCAAGTAGCAGCTTTCAGTGCATGGAGGGTGCCGAGACACACTATCGGCACCCAAGTTTCTGATGTGTGGCACTTCTTCAGTATCATGGTTAAGATCCCGCTTGGGATGCTCACATCCTGTATCAGTGCTTGGATTCAAGTCCTGGCTCTTCTCCCAATTCTACCTTCCTGCTAATGTGTACCCCGGGAGGTAGCAGATGGTGGCTCAAGAAAAGTCCCTGGCCGGCGCCGCGGCTCACTTGGCTAATCCTCCACCTGAGGTGCTAGCACCCTGGGTTCTAGACCCAGTTGGGGCGCCGAATTCTGTCTCGGTTGCTCCTCTTCCAGTCCAGCTCTCTGCTGTGGCCTGGGAAGGCAGTGGAGGATGGCCCAAGTGCTTGCGCCCTGCACCCGCATGGGAGACCAGGAGGAGGCACCTGGCTTCTGGCTTCAGATCTGCGCAGCACGCCGGCTGCAGCAGCCATTTGGGGGGTAAACCAATGGAAAAAGGAAGACCTTTCTCTCTGTCTCTTTCTAACTCTGCCTGTCAAAAAATAAAATAATAAAATAAAAAAAGTCCCTGCCACTCATGTAGGCAACCCAGACTGAGTTCCTAGCTCCTAGATTTGGCCTGTCCCTGTCCCCGCTATTGAAAGCATTTGGAGAGCAAGCAGCAGATAGAAGCTATCTGTGTGTATGTGCACACACACATACACACATATGTACCTGTCTCCCTCTACCTTTCAAATAATTTTTTTTTTTTGACAGGCAGAGTGGACAGTGAGAGAGACAGAGAGAAAGGTCTTCCTTTGCCGTTGGTTCACCCTCCAATGGCCACCGCGGCCGGCATGCTGCGGCCGGCACACCGCGCTGATCCGATGGCAGGAGCCAGGAGCCAGGTGCTTTTCCTGGTCTCCCATGGGGTGCAGGGCCCAAGCACTTGGGCCATCCTCCACTGCACTCCCTGGCCACAGCAGAGAGCTGGCCTGGAAGAGGGCAACCGGGACAGAACCCGGTGCCCCAACCGGGACTAGAACCCGGTGTGCCGGCGCCGCTAGGCGGAGGATTAGCCTAGTGAGCCGTGGCGCCGGCCCCATATAATTTCTTTAAAAAGTCCTGCTTTAAGCGCTGGCACTGTGGCATAGCGGGTAAAGCCACTACCTGCAGTGATGGCATCCAACATAGGTGCTGGTTCAAGTCCCAGCTGTTCCATTCCCATCCAGCTCTCTGCTATGGCCTGGGAAAGCAGTGGAAAATGGCCCAAGTCCTTGGGCCCCTGCACCAACATGGGAGACCTAGAAGAAGTTCCAGGTTCCTGGCTTTGGATCAGCCCAGCTCCAGATGTTGTAGCCATTTGGGGAATAAACTAGCGAATAGAAAATCTGTTTCTGCGCCTCTTCGTCTCTGTAACTCTGCCTTTCAAACAAATAAATCTTTTTTAAAAAAACCCTGTTGAGCCAGCACCGTGGCTCAATAGGCTAATCCTCCACCTGCGGCACCGGTACGCCGGGTTCTAGTCCCGGTTGGAGTGCTGGATTCTGTCCCGGTTGCCCCTCTTCCAGTCCAGCTCTCTGCTGTGGCCAGGGAGTGCAGTGGAGGATGGCCCAAGTGCTTGGGCCCTGCACCCGCAAGGAGACCAGGAGAAACACCTGGCTCCTGGCTTCGGATCAGCGCGGTGCGCCGGCCGCAGCGGACATTGAAGGGTGAACCAACGGAAAAAGGAAGACCTTTCTCTCTGTCTCTCTCTCTCACTGTCCACTCTGCCTGTCAAAAAAAAAAAAAAAGAAAATAAAAGAAAAAAATAAAAAAAATAAAAATCTTGTTTTAACTTCTTGGTATCTATGACAATTTTAACAACGCTGGCTTCCCCAAGCCATTACTTTTCTCTGGAGATTTCCAAATCAACAATAGCTCCCAGCCCCACACATCCACACTTCCAGATCCAAGAGGAGTCTCCAAAATTCAAAGGGAGTCCTAGACCAGATAGAGTAGTGAATAGAGAAGGAAGTTAAAGGCTGGCTGATGTGTCAACAGCGTGAAAGACACCCACGAGCAGAAACGGAGAAGGGAAGTGAGACCCAGCCTGACCTCAGCGGACAGAACCCCAAGGACTACCGGCTGCGAGCTCGGGGGCAACTCCAGACCCCAGGACCAAGGGTTCAGGCCTCAGGCCTGGTCTGAGAACTTCCTCTACCATAACCGCAGCTGTCTGCCCTGCGTCCATTCAGCCGGCCGCATGGGGCTGCCATGACCCTTGACTGGCCCCTTCATCCCTCTCTGGCTGGGGCTGCCAAACCAGGTAAGGATGGCAGCGTCTCTTTTCCTGGCAGTTCTTGTGAAAACATCAGGAATGCTGGTTTTCTCTCTTTTTCTAAACTTGGTTCGGGTCTGCCTAAAGTTTGTTTGATTTTAATGGCACAAAGTTCGGATTCTGGGGCAAGATGCTTTTTAAGGACAGAGTCTCCTGTGATCTCTTTGTCAGGCAGCCTGATAAAACCTGCTTCTCCCCTGGGGATCGTGGGCCCCACAGGGCAGTGGCACCCCTGGGAATGGTGCCTGGAGGACCTGCTTCCTGGGCTGCACAGCAGGGGAGTGGGCTTATTATTAATGACCCCCAGCCCTACTTAACTGCCAAGGCTCCTCAGGGAGAACGGGGCTCTATCCTTTCTTCTAATTGTCGGTCGGTGCCACCCTCCACGTTACCCTAAGCCCCCACCGAAAGGACCGCCTCTGGTTCTCCCCAGAGGCCACCCACATCTCCCAGCTTTCCTGGAGCCCTCTCGTCTCAGCTAATAACCCCTTCCTCCACGACCCCCAGCCCACAGTTTACTGTTCAAGCAGGCAGCACTCTTCACCGCCTCCAGCTCCCAAAGCCTCTGACAGCGATGACATCTCATTTCCAAAATAACAAATTCAACGGCCACCCCGTCCCTCCCAGCGGGGGTTATTCCTTGGTTGAGAGAGACAGGTAATGTGGATCAGCCTTCGGTGTCCAAATGACAGCATCCAGATACCCCCATCTCTCTGGGGGAGCTGGCAAACCTCTAGAGCCTCGGGAGCAGCGAGGACCCTCCCCCAAGGGCAGACAGGGAGGCCTGCAGGGGACGCGTACCTTGGAAATGAGTTCATCGTGATTGGCCAGGTGAGCCCTGCAGTGGATGCAGCTGTAGGTCCGGTGGCAGGAGGGCAGATACGCCTGGAAAGTCTTGGATCTTGTCATCTTCACCATTGGCGCTGCTGAGTGTGGGGTGAACTCTGGGGCAGCCCACGAGGCACTCCCACAGGACGGGTCGCACGGGAAACACCGGAAGACACAGGTAAAGGCCGTGGTTTGGCAGGGGGTGGGTGTGGGGCAGGCTCCACACACTGGCGATGTCTTCAGAGGAAGGACCCTCCAGCAGAGGTCTAGGGCTGGGACTCAGCACCCTGCAGGGCCAAGAGAAGGAGAGTGCCATTAGCACGGGGAGCAGGCACTCCTGCAGAGAGACAGGGTAATGCTTGCAAGATAAAACAACCTCCTCCGCTATTTCTAGTACAGATTAACCAACCCTAAACCAAACACCTAAATCTGAAATCTAAAGTGTTTTGGGTACCAAAATGACACTCGAGAAGTTTCAGATTTTGTAGCATTTCAGGTTTTTGGGTTAGGGATATCCAAACCAATAAAGTCTATGCAAATACTCCAGAATCCAAAAAACTCTGAAATACTTCTGATCTCAAGTACTTGGGATAAGAAATGCTCACCTGTACTGCAGTCCAGATGCCGAACAAATGAGACCCGTGGCTCCAGCCCTGCTGCTTTTGCAGAGCTAGGGGTCAGCATCCACTCAGCACTGTCAGCAGTTAGCCCAGGCCCCCTCTAGACACTCCGCCAGCTGGGGTCCTCCCCGTTCCCAGGCAAGCCTACAGAAGGCAGGCTGGAAGAGGTGCAGCCTACAGCCCAGGGAGTGGACGCCCAAGAGCCTGCCTCTCCCGAGTGCGCCAAGGAGAGAGTGGTTCAAGGAGGAGAAGCCGGCCTCTCAAAGACTCACCGTGCCCACCATCTCCTCCAGACTTCTCATCCGAGCCCTCCCACCCTGGAAGCCACAGCCTGCAGATGCAGCCGGGATTGCACACAGGATACAAAGGATCCATCTCCCAACAGGCAGGATCCCTAGTGGCTGGCCAGCTCCTTAGGGAAAAGGGATTCCCTTTGCAGCATCTTGCCCAGAAATAGATCAGAATTTTTTTATTTTTTTAAAAGCAAGTGAATGAATGATATCAATGTCATAACCAAACTCTTGCATCTCAAATTTGCAGTGCCAGTGAGGTTTATGATTTCCTCCAGACCTCCCACCACTCACCCCACAGGACCAAACACTGTGGCCTCAGTTCGTTTTTGCTTCTGGGAACCAAGGACACCGAGGGACACTGGAGAGCTTCCCACGGTAATCAAGCGAGCAGGAAGTCCGAGTGAGGGTCTGGGGGCACAGCCTGAGAGTTCCCGCGTTCTGTGTCCCCCTCCCCAGGCTTCCTCGGCTCTTCCACCCTCCGCCTCCCTAAGGGGCGATGCTCCCACTTGCCTGCCTCCCAGGACAGCCAGGAGTGTTAATTAACGGCTGTGTCAAGATTTGCGATAAAATGACAGAGATGGGGAGGAAGACAAAGGGCTTCCCTGCTGGACTCTGAGGTCCCTCTGGAGACTCAGAGAGCCTGCAGATCACACTCGGCTTTTTTCTGCGAGCTTCCTTGGAAACAACTCTTCCAAAGGGAAGCTGCCCTCTTCCATGGCACCCCTCCCACCGCAGCAGACTTGGAGGCCACTGTGTTCCTGCGACTATCTTCTGGACTGGCCAACACCACTGCCTGGCACGGGGCTGAAGGCCAACAGAGCTCACTGCCATCCCTCCCGCAGCCCCGAGCCCAGGAGACCCCGCAGGCAAGGGGGCCCATGCTCTGCGACAGATGTGGCTGTGGAAGGCATCCAGGCCCACAGAGGCCAAGGCACAATGTCTTCCCTACTTGGCCTCCCACCACTACTTTTAAAGGTGGGACACTGGGTGCATGGAAAACTAAGGAAACACTTGAAGGACAGGGAGAAGGGAAGTAACTCTCTCAACTTCTCCTTAGACTTGGCTTTGAGGGAGGGAAGAGACAGGAACCCTCGGGTCCAGAGCCCCTGCAGCATATCCTGGGCACACTCTGGGTCGCGAGCAAGGGGCATGGACAACACAGCCCGCGGTAAACCAACACCATCGGGTGCAGAGCATAACCAGTGCCCCACGGTGGGAGGCAGGGGCTTTCCGACACTCCCCTTCCACTCGCAGGATGGCAGCACTTCTGGGAAAGGAAGGGGCAATGAGGGCAGGGAAGAAACGAGGACGGCCAGGCAGAAGCTTCCCTAGGCCCAGGCTTCTGAAGGCCGAGGCCCTCGCTGCCCCACAGGGGAGCCCAAGAAGCATTCAACCCTTAAGTCCTCTACCAGGCCGCTGGCTGCCCGGCCGGGTTTGCAAAGCAGCCAGGAAGTCTGTTTTCTTATACTGCAGACAGCAGCTCATCATGCATCTCCCCAGAGCAAAGATTTCTCCTCTCACTTCTCACCTATAAGAAACTCAAGAAACGTCACAGGCGGAGGCTGCCAGTTCTGCCCGGCTTCCGACCTGCTGCTCAAGACTTACTCAGAGCTACCTTCCTTGGGAAAAGCAGTGGTAGTATGTATTCAGTGTGGGTAGATCACACACAAACACCCAACCACACACATTCGCTTCTTGCCGCAGCTCCAACCTACAGGACACGTGGAAGAATCCACCACAAAAGCAATGGCCTAGGGGGTCTGCCAAAGAACAGCCCTGGAAAGCCAACAGGCGTCAGACTTGGCTGTGACAGTCACGCTGCTCATCTCACTCTGTACCAGGAATTTACAGGCGTCCTAACAGGCGACTCCGAGAAGAAAGGAGAGGAGCAGCAGCTTGGGGCTGGTGTTGAGGTGCAGTAGGTTAAGCTGCCACCTGTGATGCCAGCATCCAATATGAGAGCCAGTTCCAGTCCCAGCTGCTCCACTTCTGATCCAGCTCCCTGCTAACGCTCCTGGGAAAGCAGTGAAGATGGTCCAAGTGCTTGGGCCTCTGCACCACGTGGGAGACCAGGAGGAAGCTCCTGGCTCTTAGCTTTGGCCTGGCCCAGCCCTGATCATTGTGGCCATCTGAGCAGTGAACTAGGAGATGGAAGATCTCTCCCCCTACCCCTTCTGTCACTCTGCCTTTCAAATAAATAAATCTTTAAAAATAAAAAAAGAGAGAAACAGGTTTTATGGCCTAGCAGGTTAAGCCACTGCCTGCAACTCCTGCTGGGATTGAGTCCCAGCCACTTCACTTTCAATCCAGTTCCCTGCTAATGTGCCTGGGAAAACAGTGGAAGATGGCACAAGTGCTTGAGCCCCTGCACCCATGTGGGAGACCCAGATGGAGTTCCAGGCTCCTGGCTTCGCCCTGACCCACCCTGGCCATTGCAGCCAGCTGGGAGTGAACCAGATGGAAGGCCTCTCCCTCTCTCTGCCTTTCAAATAAACAAATCCCCACCACCACCACCACAGGGGAAAAAAAAAACAGAGGAAACATATTCTTAAAAATAAAAATCATATTCACCTGGTACAGGACAAAGCAGAAGGAATGAGGGGGATCAGGGGACAGCCAAGGAAGGTGAAGCTGACCACAAGTCGACCTGTGTGGCTGAGAGAGTAGTGGGCCAGGGCTTCCATCACTCAGTACTGTCATCTTCCTCTTGAAAGGAAAATTTTAAAAACTCCTTCCAACCAATCCTCAGGAAGGAAAATAAAATAAGTAGTTTTTTTTTCTTTTTAAGATTTATTTGAAAGTCAGAGTTACACAGAAAGAGATGGAGAGAGAGCACGAGATCTTCCATCAGCCGGTTCACTCCCTTCATGGCTGCAATGGCCGGAGCTGGGCTGATCCGAAGCCAGGAGCCAGGAACTTCCTCTCTCCCACGTGGGTGGAGGAGTCATCGCAGCTACTTTCCCAGACGCATTAGCAGGGAGCCAGATCAGAAGTGGAGAAGCCGGGACACGAACTGCAGCCCATACAAGATGCCGGCACTGCAGACGGTGGCTTTACTCATTACACCACAGCGCCAGCCCTGGTGGATTTTTTTTTAAAGGAAGAAATGAGGAATATGGGGTTGCAGAACTCACCCCATTTTAATCTCTGGACTTTGATCCCCGTTACTGGGCCACAGGGACCACAGGATTCAAGAGTCCAACTCACTGAGCACATTGAGGAGTTCAAACTGATTTCCAGCAATTATCAAATGAGCTTGATATTTAAAAGCTTCAGGGCACACATACAAATTCAACACCATTGTAAGTGAACTAAAATCCATCCCAGTGGAAATTAAAGGAAGATTTGCTACCACCCCCAGCTGGTTCCTGCTGATCGGCCTGGAAAGAAAAAATGTGAAATATTATGATTAAAAACAAAGATCTCAGACACATCACCTTGAGAGCCAAAAGCACGGGAAGCACCCACTAAGTGCCAGCGGCCCACCTGACAGCCAGCCACTTCCACGGGAGGTGGGACTGCAGCAGCGGGAACTCAACAGAGCCTTCTGGGTGGCAGCAGGATGGAGGTTAGCAGGTATAGATGCTTCAGTTAACCGTGAAAGAACTGGGGATGTGCAGTGGAAGCAAGGCTGGGCTACCACACACAGAGCCCCAGAAATCGCCCCATGAAGTGCAAGTCATGGCAGGAAGTAACTGCCCCAGACACAGCAAAGGGCCATCCTGAAGCTGTGCCTCTATGTTGGGGTATCCATGGCGGGTTTTGATGGAAAGGAAGTGAGGGCTGGGGAAGAAGTGGGCTCTGGAATCACACAAACCAGTTCTACTCCTTGCTAGCTGGACAACTTCTGCAAATTACTCAGCCTCTCAGACCCTGAGCTTGCCTGTCCCTAAGGCCCACCTACATGGGGTTCCAGGTATTGCATGAGATGATCTGAGAGCTTACACAGGGCTGGCGCATAAGACACACTGGAATGGCTGCTACTGTTCACAGTGGTTAATAAAAACAAAACACAACAGATGCTGATGCTTTAAAAAGAGAACGAAAGAAAAGGAAAAGAAGGCATGAGAATTCAGACAGCCACGGAGTTTGGGGCCCTTTGAGAAGATCTTATTCCAGGGCTGGCACTGTGGTATAGCAGGTAAGGCTGCCACCTGCAGTGCTGGCATCCCATTTGGGTGCTGGTTTGAGTCCCAGCTGCTCTACTTCCAATCCAGTTCTCTTCTATGGCCTGGGAGTGCAGTGGAAGATGGCCCAAGTCCTTGGGCCCCTGCACTCACGTGGGAGACCCAGAAGAAGCTCCTGGCTTCAGATGGGCCCAGCTCCAGCTGTTGCAGCCATTTGGGGAGTAACCCAGAGGATGGAAGCCCTCTATCTCTCTGCCTCTGCCTCTCAAATAAATAAATCTAATTTAAAAAAAAAAAAAGAGAGAGAGAGAGAAGATCTCATTTCTTCTCGTTTACTTATTCATGTTGCATCAGGTGCCTCTGTGTAGCCAGGTTTGTGCTAGTGGAATAGATGGCCTGCCCTCTTCAACAGGACCCTTTAATCTGGTTTTCAGTATGATGGGGACACCTCTCCAAGCCTAGAGTTCCCTTTTCAAGGTGAGACAATGTGGTGGTCACATGGCGGTGCGGGGGGAGGGGGGGGGAGGCATGTGCCAATACTGATGTGGCTTCCTTAGTGGCCCCAAGGTAAGCACCTCTGGCTTACCCCACCCTGCTCAGCTCTTCTCCCTCAAATCTACACTCTGCATCCCCATCAGTGCTGCCTATTTGCAAAGCAGGTACAACCACATTGTCACTCTCACAGTCTTCAGAAAGGCAATACAGCACAGTGGCTGAGAAGACCTGGAAGTTGTCTCAAATCCCAGCTCTGACACTTACCTGCTGTTAGGCCTGGTGCAAATTATTTAACCTCTCTGAACTTCACTTTCCTCAAAAAAATAGGGATATCCTATTATCCATCTCCTGGGGCTCTCGTGAGGATTACCTAAGTTAACATACGCTCGGCATATGTGCCTGGCATGCTGTAACTAAGCAATAAACTGCAGGTGTGGTTACTGCTGACACCCCAGCAGCTTCAGATCCATCTTGTCCTCCACCTTAGACTTCATACCCCACTGACTGATCTGATATTGAAGAGTGTACCGGGTGTCAGGAACAATCTGAGGTGCTTAGAATTTGCAAGCGAGACCAGCCTTCGTCGTTCCTAACACACCACATGCGTTTTCAGAGTTTCAGCGACACCACTCTCCCAGTCGGACACAACCTCCCTACCTCTCACCACCATGCTAGCCTACACTCAGCTCAGAGGTAGGCATTTGGCCTAGTGGTCAGGATGCCAACTGGGATGTCCCTGTCCCACACTGGAGTATCTGGGTTCAACACTCACCCCTAGTAGCCAGTGTTGTGGCACAGCAGGTAAAGCTACCACCCGCAATGCTGACATCCCACATGGGCACTGGTTCAAGACCCAGCTGCTCCACTTCTGATCCAGCTTCCTAATGGCCTGGGAAAAGCAGCAGATGGTCCAAGTGCTTGGGCCCCTCCACCATGTGGCAGACCAGAAGGAAGCTCCTGGCTCTTAGCTTTGGCCTGGCCCAGCCCTGGCCACTGTGGCCATATGGGCTGTGAACTAGGAGATGGAAGATCAATCAATCTCTAACTTTGACCTTCAAATAAAAAAAGAATATGCATTTCTAGTCACTGACTCCAACTTCCTGCAAATGCAGATTTGGGAGACAGCAGTGATAGCTCAAGTAATTGGGTCCTCCAAGTGGGTGGCAGGAACCCTGACTGAGCACCTGGCTCCCAGCTTCAGCGTCAGCCATTGTAGACGTTTGGGGAGTGAACCAGTGGATAGTAGCACACACCCACCCTCACCTCATCTCCAACCATCTGTCAGTCTCTCTCTCCTCTCAAATAAATAATTTTTTTTTTTGACAGGCAGAGTTAGACAGTGAGAGAGAGAGAGACAGAGAGAAAGGTCTTCCTTCCGTTGGTTCATCCCCCAAATGGCTGCCAAGGCTGGTGCACTGCGCTGATCCAAAGCCAAAAGCCAGGTGCTTCCTCCTGGTCTCCCATGTGGGTGCAGGCACCCAAGCACTTGGGCCATCCTCCACTGCCTTCCCAGGCCACAGCAGAGAGCTGGACTGGAAGAGGGGCAACCGGGACAGAATCCGGCACCCCGACCGGGACTAGAACCTGGGGTGCCAGCACTGCAGGCGGAGGATTAACCTAGTGAGCCACGGCGCTGGCTCAAATAAGTAATTTTTAAAAGACTCAGCTGAAATGTACCCTCAGCATTAGACTCAGGGGCTCCTTCTCTGAGTTTCTATCTGGCTTAACCCTAGTAAAACTAACATCATCCTGTTTTGCCTCTGGGACCTCTATCAGGGTAAGCTCCAACAGCAGGGACCCCTGAACTCAGCAGCACAAGGCACATGGGAAAGGCTAGACCCCAATATTGAACTGAACCCTCCTTGCTTCTCACTGATCTGCCTACTAGACTTACCCACCTACCAGACGAACAGGTCCACACACAACCAGGACCCTTCCCCCCTCCCTCCAAAGGGAGGAAGAGGCAGAGTTACTCTGGGACCTCATACCCCACCTAACCAAAATTCTCCCTCACAACTTCCACTCAGATCCCACGCTGAGACACCAGGATAACCACAATTCTTCTGGACCACAGCTGATGTTTAAAATCCTGGCTGTGAATCTCAGACCAGCTACTGGCATCCACGCCTACTCTCTACACTTCTGAGTCTAGGTTGGTTTTTTTCTGGGGGGGGAGGGGGGGCACTGCGGGGAGATGGCACTGTGGACCCAGTTGCTCCACATCTGACCCAGCTCTCTGCTTGTGACTTGGGAAAGCAGCAGAAGATGGCCCAAGTCCTTGTGGGAGACCCAGAAGCAGCTCCTAGCTCCAGATCAGTGCAGCTCCGGCTGTTGCGGCCATCTGGGGAGTGAACCAGAGGAAGGAAGATCGTTCTCTCTGTCTCTACCTCCCTGTGTAACTCTGTCCTTCAAATAAATAATTTAAAAAATCCATTTAGACCTTAAATTTCAGAGATGTGAACTATGAGGTGCAAACCGGCAAAAGGACTTAGTTAAAACATTGTAAGCCATACCTTTTGTTTTGCAAGCCAAGGCCCCTTTCTACTCCTGCACATTCTAGAAGTATACAAACTCCTTAGCAGCCCGTACTATCTCAACCCCAGGCAAAGTCTCCCTTCTCTCTGCTGTAGTGGGTGGGAAAGGGAACATGGTGCAGTGAAGTACAACGCCAGAAACTGGCTCCTGGCTTCAGATTGGCTCAACTCCGGCCATTGCAGCCATTTGGGGAAGTGAACTAGCAGATGGAAGCTCTCTCCTTCTCCCTCTAACTCTGCCTTTCAAATAAATAAGTCAATCTCTAGAAATACATAGAAATAAAGGGGGTAGCATTTGGTCTAGAGAGTAAGATGCCACGGAGGGGCAGTATCCTGTTTCAGACTGCCTGGGTTTGAATCCTGGCTCCAGCTCCCGATTCCAGCTTCCTGCCAATGGAGACCAAGGAGATGGGGGGAGCAGACTGGAGAGGCAGTGGTGACGGATCAAGCATTTGGGTCCCTGCCACTCACATGGGAGACCTGGATCTATAGCTCCCAGCTCCCAGCTCCAGGATTCAGCCTGGCCCCGCCCCAGCAATGCAGTGGCTTAGAGTGAACCTTCGGGTGGGGGAGTACACGCTATCTCTAGAAAGACACAGACTAATAAACCAATTAGAAAGCCTGAAAGGGACTTCACACTACCTGTGAGGACAGTAGGGTAGGAGCCACGAGGAGTGAGGGAAGCACTGGCTGGTGGCAATCAGTGGTGTGGCAGAGCAGGGAGCCAGGAAAGACATTTTTTTTTTCTTTTAAAGGTTGATTTATTTATTTTAAAGGCAGTTACAGAGAGGCAGAGTGAGGGAGGGAGGGAGGGAGGGAAGAAAGGAAGGGAAGAGAGAGAGAGAAAGAGAGAGAGATATCTTCCATCCACTGGTTCACTTCCCAAATGGCTTCAACAGCTGGAGCTTCGCCAATCCAAAGCCAGGAGTTTCTTCCAGGTCTCACATGCGGATGCAGGGGCCCAAGCACTGGGACCATCTTCTGCGCTTTCCCAGGCCATAGCAGAGAGCTGGATTGGAAGCGGAACAGCCAGGACTCGAACCCGTGCCCACATGGGATGCCGGTACTGCAGGCTGAAGCTTTACCCACTACGCCACAGTGCTGGGCCCCCAGGAGAGCCATTTCTGAGACTGGGAGCCAGAGAGATGGGATGGCTGTGGAAGGCCTTTATTCCAGAGGAATTGCCGTCCTTCCCCTAGTGGTCACCTCACTAGGATCCTGAACCCAGACCAGGAGGCACCCAGAGCCCCAGGTACAGAAACATGGGCAACAGTGTGGTCCAGAGGCCAAGGGACTGGGATTCCATCTGGGTTCTTCTTCTCATCAGCTGCAGCCCCGCTGGGCAAACTGCCTGAAAGGAGATTACAACCGTGCCTACCTTCCAGAAGGGACACAAGAACCAGATGAGATCACCCAAGATAAGAGCACTGCGCCTGGCACACAGTGAGGGATCAATAACCTTCATTAGTCACAGTCCTTGCCAGGAAGGCAGAGGAAAAGGCAGAAACTGTTCCTATTCACAAGACCAAAAGGAACGGTGCTCCCGTCCCCCAGGTTGACCCACGGCGGTTAGGAGGTTAGGGCCCAAACTAATCCACTTAAAGGCGCACTGTGGCTTAAGCAGGCTTTGGGTTTAGCTGGGGACCTGATATTACCACCGTCATTCCAAAGGACAGGCCACTCCATCACTTGGAGCACCGCGAAAGTGACCTCGGCGGTCTGGGCCAACTCTGCTAATCTCTAGATGGGGTCGCGGTCGCAAACTGCTCTGAAAATCCCGTTAAAACTGCCACAGAGTGAGAGTGCACGACACATAGGGAAACCCAGGTCGTCAGCCTACAGACAGATGCCTCTTTCACCATCGTGGACCCAGGGGTGCTTCAACTCCATCTGATAATAAAATCCAGCCTGCAGATTCAAGAAGTCACTCTGCCCCATAAACAAAACCTTGCATGTTTCTCAACCCAGGGGTTCGGCTGTCAGCTGTTAATCCCCATGCCCTCTAGGATTCCCTTGGCCCTCCAAGTCCTGACTCTGTGTTGCAATGGTGTCTGCTGGCCCAGTCCTGCCCTGGAGCAAAGCACCTGCCTATCAACTTTTATTTCCTTAAGGCCTCAATTTCTGTGAGGTCCCAGCACACCAGCTTACAGAGTCCAGAGTTGGCTGCTGGCCAGCACCTCCACGAAGTCGGTGGCACAGTGTCTGCGCGAGGCCCCTGGTTCAGCACTTTACCTGGGAGGAAGCAGCTCCCCTCCAATACTCTGAAGCTGACATGCTTTTTACTACATGTTAGAAGGATGGGCCGGCGTTGTGGCTCAATAGGCTAATCCTCCGCCTTGTGGCGCCGGCACACCGGGTTCGAGTCCTGGTCGGGGTGCCGGATTCTGTCCCGGTTGCCCCCCTTCCAGGCCAGCTCTCTGCTGTGGCCCGGGAAGGCAGTGGAGGATGGCCCAAGTGCTTGGGCCCTGCACCCCATGGGAGACCAGGATAAGCACCTGGCTCCTGGCTTCTGATCAGTGCAGTGCGCCGGCCGCAGCGCGCCAGCTGCGGCGGCCATTGGAGGGTGAACCAATGGCAAAGGAAGACCTTTCTCTCTGTCTCTCTCTCTCACTGTCCACTCTGCCTGTCAAAAAAAAAAAAAAAAAAAAAAAAAAAAAGAAAAAGAAAGAAAAAAGGATGTCAGTCACTGTTACTAGCTGGCTATGAAGTCAACATTCAGTTCATTTCTTTTAAAAAAGAAATTAAAAATTTCTTTTTACTTGAAAGGCAGTTACAGACAGAAAGTCCTTCCATGCACAAGGTTAACTCCAAATGCCCACAATGGCCAGTACTGGACCAGACTGAAGCCAGCAGCCTAGAACTCTATCCTGGTCTCCCACATGGATGGCAGGGGCCAAAACACTTGGTACATCTTCTAAACTTGATCTCAGCCAAAAGGACAAAAAGAAACTGGGATATCTGCTGCTTTCTCAGGTTCATTGGCAGGGAGCTAGATTAGAAGTGGGGCAGCCAGGACTCGAACTGGTGTTCATATGGGATGCCAGTGCCACAGGTGTAGTAGGTTTAACTTACTGTGCCACAAAAATGCTGGCACCCTAAAATTTCAATCAAAAATAATGTGAAGAACCCAAACTAAAATGAAGGTAAGTTACCAAGGACACTTGGCTATAGCTCATCAAAGGTGCCCTTCTTTCTTTTCTTATAGACTCCCCCTTCAGAGGCTGGCGCTGTGGTACAGTGGGTAAAGCCGCCACCTGCAGTGCCAGCATCCCAGATGGGCACTGGTTCAAATCCCACTGCTCCACTTCTGATCCAGCTCTCTGCTGTGGCCTGGGAAAGCAGTAGAAGATGGCTCAAGTCCTTGGGCCCCTGTACTTGAGTGGGAGACTCGGAGGAAGCTCCTGGCTTCAGATCAGCTCAGCTCCGGCCACTGCAGCCATTTGAAAGTGAACCAGCAGATGAAAGACCTTTCTCTGTCTCTCTAACTCTACCTCTTAAATAAATAAATAAATCTTTAACAACAACAAAATTATGGTTCAACTGCAAGAGTGAGTCCTCTAGTACCCAGGATGAAAATACTCATCTCATAAAACCTATAAGGTTTATGTTTCCTATAAAACAAAAACATCTTGGTTGGTCAACACACAGATTTTTTTTTTTTTTTTTTTTTTTTTTTGGACAGGCAGAGTGGACAGTGAGAGAGAGAGACAGAGAGAAAGGTCTTCCTTTGCCGTTGGTTCACCCCACAGTGGCTGCTGCAGCTGGCACGCTGTTGGCCGGCGCACCGCGCTGATCCGATGGCAAGAGCCAGGTGCTTATCCTGGTCTCCCATGGGGTGCAGGGTCCAAGGACTTGGGCCATCCTCCACTGCACTCCCTGGCCACAGCAGAGAGCTGGCCTGGAAGAGGGGCAACCAGGACAGACTCCGGTGCCCCGACCGGGACTAGAACCTGGTGTGCCGGCACCACAAGGCGGAGGATTAGCCTAGTGAGCCGCGGCGCCGGCCTAACACACAGATTTTCTAACAGAAAAAAGTTTCCCAAGGGTGGCCAGCCACCCAGGGAGCAAGATTCTCAGCACACCCCAGGACTTCCCACCATTGTAACCATCTTGAAGCTTATCTCTTTGTGCTCCATGAAGACAGCCAAAGAAACACCAAAGTGGGCCAGTGCCTCGGCTCACTAGGCTAATCCTCTGCCTGTGGCGCCGGCACACCAGTTTCTGGTCCCGGTTGGGACGCCAGATTCTGTCCCAGTCACTCCTCTTCCTATCCAGCTCTCTGCTGTGGCCCGGGAGAGCAGTGGAGGATGGCCCAAGTCCCTGGGCCTTGCACCCGCATGGGAGACCAGGAGAAGCACCTGGCTCCTGGCTTTGGATTGGCACGTTGCGCCGGCCGCGGCGGCCATTGGAGGCTGAACCAATGGTAAAGGAAGACCTTTCTCTCTGTCTCTCTCTCACTGTCTACTCTGCCTATCAAAAAAAAAAAAAAAAAAAAAAAAGAAAGAAAGAAAGAAAGAAAGAAAGAAAGAAAGAAAAGAAAGAAAAGAAAAAGAAAAGAAACACCAAAGTGCCACCCTACAGGAGATCAAAACCAGGGCAGGTCAAGAACACGGACTTCTGATGGTCTGGTGGGACCCAAGATCCTCTAGAGAGGAATGGACCAGCGACACGGCCTCCTGGCCATGCTTTGTGAATATCATTGGTCACAACCCGGACTCTGAGTAACAAAACGGGCAGCTTCCAACATGCCAAGTCGAAATGCTGTTGAATGCTAGCACTGTTTGACCTGGGTGCTAGTCTTTGGCCATTTTCCCCCTAAGACTCCCCCTGATGGGCCATAGCGTACTTCTGTGGGGTTCCCCCTACCTCTCCAACTCAGCCACAGTGTCCCCGGCTGTGCTCCTCCCGGGAGTGCTCCCACCACACACCTCTGCCTGTTCCCCTGGGCACCCTCATCCACATGCCCTCAAGCCTTCCCAGACCACACCTTCTGCTCCTGAGCCCTCAACCTCCTTCTAAAGGACAGCCCCCGTCCTCCCAGGAAGGCGCTTCAGGCTACACACATCCAAAGTCAACACCCTCTTGTCCCTTGCTCTTGGCTCCCAGCACTTCCACCCCAATTCCATTTCTTCTTGAGTGCCCAGCTGCCCAAACAGGAGATGCCTTCTACTCTCTCCTTCAGCAGCACTGCTTGTCCCCTGGACACCTGGCTCTGCTTCTGCAGTCCACCCTCCTGCCGCCATCCCCGCAGCCACCAGCAGCAGCACAGTGTAAAACCACCCTCTCCTACTAATGGGTCTCGCCAACTCAGCTCTTGCCTCTCCAGCCCATTCTAGAATTCTATTTATACAACACAATCTGATCACAACTCTCATGTTTCAAAACCTCCGGTGGTTTCCTAGCAGCCTATAGGATATCGCCCAACCCCTCAGGTAGCACTGAAAAGCCCAAGCCCGCCTTGCCTTATACTGGCATCACTTCCTCACCCAACTCCAAACCCCTGTTTGCCCATCAGACCAAGCTCAGTCACCAGGTACCTCGTGCCTTTTCTCAAGTTGCTTCAGCTACCTGCAATGCCATAACTGATCTTCTCTGCCCAGTAAGATTCCTGCTCAGCCCTTTAACAGTTCAAGAACTGAAGTGGAGAGCCATTTCTGAGACTGGCAGCCAGAGAGTTGGGTTGGCACACAAAGAACTTCACTTTTCTCTAGAAGGGCATTTTCTCATGCTGCTCCTGAATCTATCTCCCCACCTACCTGGGAACTCTCTGCAGCCAAAGGTCCAGCCTCACCACCACCACCAAGCGCCAGTGGTTTCTCTAGAACTCCCAGTGTGTCTGACACAGCCACGATTCTTGGTGAATGTAAACTGCATAAAACGAGGAGCGACCGTCGGTCAAAGCATGCTGCTGTCGAAGTTGCCTCACTCTGCCACTACCCAGCACATTTAGAATGTCTAATTATGGGCACTGCATGGGACTCACACATCATCAACGCTCCACAAAGTTAAAAAGCCAGCAATCTCCTGTGATGCCAACTTGCCTAGGCTGGCACATGGGATCAGGAACTCAGCCCCGTGGAGCCTCAGCTCACATGAGCCTCACCACACACACAAGTTGGATGGTTTTAAAACTGGCTGCTGTCTGGCAGGAGCAACATCTGCTCCGTGTGCTTCCCAAGCGACCTCCCCAGGCTGGCAGGGACCCCTGAGACCCCACAGAAACCGCCAGCCAACTCCCAAACTAGGAGTCTGCTCCCAGGGTTCTCCCCACCCCACCCCAGGGGCAGTCGGCTGAGCTGCTGCTCCAGGCAACAGGAGGGATAGAGAAACAAAGTGTCAGACTTGGTCCAGGCCAGGAAGCACAAGAACCTTCCCTGCATCTCCAGCACACTCAAGAGGCAGGATCTGCCCTCTCCTCCAGCCCTCCACTCCACTCCTTTCTCTTGTACTTGGTCCTGCTCAGAGAAGACATTTCCCAGGCAGGAATCCGATCCGTTCCCCAGCCCCCAGGCAGGGCTGTACTTGAACCATAAAATAAAAAAATAGCCATTTTGAAGATCAAGGGGGAAAAAAGGTCTTGGAAAGTAGGGTAAGCGACATGGGGTCTCTTCAAAAGTTCCTTCACCAGGGAGCCCTCCAGC
Organism: Oryctolagus cuniculus; assembly: GCF_051225735.1. Taxonomy (NCBI): domain Eukaryota; kingdom Metazoa; phylum Chordata; class Mammalia; order Lagomorpha; family Leporidae; genus Oryctolagus; species Oryctolagus cuniculus. The sequence goes on along the minus strand of NC_142883.1, from coordinate 34,620,104 downwards.
ACCCACCACGACTGGCCCCCGATGTGACACGCATAGCACTCATCACAGCTGGACGATTACTTGATTGTCATCAGCGTTGCCCACACTCAGTATCTGCTGAATGCATATGGACTTCAGGCACCACCGTGTGACCTTGATTTCTCTTTAAGTGCTAGTTCCCCAGGGCACAAAAGGGGCCCCAATTAGCTGCGAATCATCCATTCCGAATCTGCCAATACCACTCTGTTGTTCAGCTGTCAGCATGCCTTTGGCTTTCTCACTTTAATCTCCCAATTCAAATAAATCCAGAACTCTAGACCTTGACATCTGTGGCTGGGCTCCCTGCCTTTCTACAACTGGAATTTGGAAATTCAACTTTTTAAAACTCAAGAGAAGAGGCATTTATCAGCAGCCCTAAGATGGGTGTGTGTTGTTCTGAGAATTATTAAACCATCATCTAGTAGTGCCACTTGCCGAAGGTGATGGGGGAGGGGAGGTCCCTTCTCGGTATGGGAAGGGAAGGCAGGTTTTAGTAAGAACTAAAGCCCCTCTTCCTCTCGGGCCCGGCAGACCAAGGGCAAATGCACACGTTGCCACTGCAGCTTCTCGTATAACCGAAGGAGCCCCACGAAGCCAGTTGTTTATGGGTCAGTCTTCCCACCAGATGGTGAGCTTCCTCGGCCAGAGACCAAATCTGGTTGCTCCTTGCTCATACTTAGCCCACAGCTGGCACCAAGGACACACAGAAAGCTCCGCGAACATTGGCTGAAGGCAGGTAGGAAGTGGGAAAAGGGGAAAAGGCCATAGAGCAACCGCCAGTAAGACTCAGGATTCTACAATTTGCTGACTGCCTGTCATGGGCCCGTGAGGGGCCCAGCTCTTGAGATGCAGTATCTCCATCCTCACAACAACCAGCGCAGCAGGCACGATGATGATGAGTTCAAGAGTGACAATTTTCCCAAGGTCACCCAGTTAGAAAGGACCAGAACCAGGATTCAAGTCCACACCCCCCACCTCCCAAAGGGATCCTTCCTACTCAGACAAGCAAGAAAGGGGTCTGAGGAGGGGCATCCTGGGTCCCAAAGCCCTCCAGGGCTTCAAGCCAAACAGGAGCGTCTAAACCAACTAATTATAACACAGAACAACATCAGATCCTCTTTAAACACTGGTAGACTCTCAGTGTCAGCCCAGGGCTTCCATATGAAACTGCAGAAATGTGAGAAAGCAGATGAGGGAAGGGACTGATCTGACCCAGACGGTGGGACAACAGATGAAGCCCAAGGAAAAGCTGGTTTCCTGCTCTTCTTAATGGGGGGTGATTAGCTGGCCAGCAGCAAAGTGCAGGGATAACTGTTTCCCTCAAATCCTAACAGAAACAAATTAACAGTCTCCTGAGCAACACAAACCAACTGAAAACCCAGGCTCATTTCCGTTTACACAACACACGTGGTAATACCATTAATACCGCAAACATGGAGACAGAACTCCTTCTGCCTTATGGTCCATTTGGCAGTGGGTCAATCTGGGGAGGGACCCCTCCCAGACAAAGACCCAAGAGGTCAGAGAAGAGACAAGGCAGTGCACACAATGGATGACACAGAAGACAACAGGCAAGAAGACAGAGCAGGGGGAAGAGGGCTGAAGAGCAAGGACACCTGGGGCTTCTGCCAGGCGCCCAGCCCACCCCTCGCTGGGTTTCCAGCCCTCCACTCCATGTGACAGCTGCCTAGGTAACACCTGGCAAGTGGCTTGGAGGGGTAGGGATGCAACTGTTTGCTTGTTTTTATTACAGTTCCCCCAACCTGAAAATTCTGATTTGGCAGGCCTGTGGGGTAGCCAAGGACTTCTTCAGGCAGCCAGGTCTGAGAAGCCCTAGGGGCAGTGTTGCTTTCGAGGGTCCCTCTGATCCAGGTCAGTGAGCCACTGCTCGACAGCCTCCAGATGGCTGTGGCTGGGAGGCACAGTCCACACCGGCAGAGCTGCTCTCCCTGGCAGCAATGGCAGCCCAAGCAGCACCCCGGTGTTCTCCCTCCTGCGTTTCAGGTGCCTTCTGAGTAGTCCCCACACAGGCATGCTCACAGCCAAGCCTCTGTGCACACTGCTCCTCCAGAGTGCTTCTGGATGTCTAAATCCTTTCATTCCCCCCAACTTCGTCTCCAGAAAGCCCACCCTTCTTGCCACAGCTCTGTCATGACTCTCAACTCTCTCTCTCCTTTGTTTCTGGCTACTGACACACATGCCTTGAGCACTCTGGTTAAGAGTTTATGCTCTTAGGGGCAGGGTCCACATCTTAACTCATCTTTAACACCCAAAGGCCTTATCATCTGTTCGGCGATTATTGCCCAGGAAAATAAAACAAAGCCAAGGTTAAACCTCAGCTCCTGGCCAGAGGCTCTTCTTCTCTAGCTCAAAATAGGAATGAAAATACCCCTGACTGGCAGCGTATGTCCTAAGCCTGCGCTCCCCTGCTCCAAGTACAGTACCCGCAAACAGAACTCCTTGAGAAAACAAATCACCAGGAAGGTCAAGATTTCCTACAATTGGGCCGGCGCCGCGGCTCACTAGGCTAATCCTCCGCCTTGCGGCCGGCACACCAGGTTCTAGTCCCGGTCGCCCATCTACCAGTCCAGCTCTCTGCTGTGGCCAGGGAGTGCAGTGGAGGATGGCCCAAGTGCTTGGGCCCTGCACCCCATGGGAGACCAGTATAAGTACCTTGCTCCTGGCTTAGGATCAGCGCGGTGCGCCGGCCCCAGCACACTGGCCGCGGCAGCCATTGGAGGGTAAACCAACAGCAAAGGAAGACCTTTCTCTCTCTGTCCACTCTGCCTGTCCAAAAAAAAAAAAAAAAAAAAAAGATTTCCTACAATAACATTTCTTATCAGGTAGAACAAAACCAAGCCACTACAATTACCCAGCCCCCATACACCCCAGAAGACCCTGTCTGAGCTTCAGGGATACCATCTACCACCCACAGGCCAAGCCTTCCTTTCCCAGCAGGAAGCAGGCCAGGGAACTCCAAACACTCAAGACCAACTTCATTCTGAGCTGGCAATTGAGTTTCAGATCTCAACACCACTAAGTTTGGATCTAGCACTTTCTCAAGAACCTGTGGGGAGGAACAGCTGCCCAGGAGATAGGGGAGCAGCCAGGCAACAGGAATGAGGTTCCAGCATTGCACCTCACTGCCATGCTCCTTTTCCCACTGCACAAAGAAGGGAGATTTCTCCTGGGGTTGAGATATTATGGGCTCCTTAGGAGTTTGTATCCTTCCAGAATGTGCAGGAGTAGAAAGAGGCCTTGGCCTGAAAAATAAAAAGGTATGGCTTACAGTGTCTTAACTAAGTCCTTTTTGCCGGTTTGTGCCTCAGAGTTCACATCTCTGCAATTTAAAATCTAAATGGATTTTTTTAAAAATAGATTTGATGGCCGGCGCCGCGGCTCACTAGGCTAATCCTCCGCCTAGCGGCGCCGGCACACCGGGTTCTAGTCCCGGTCGGGGCGCCGGATTCTGTCCCGGTTGCCCCTCTTCCAGGCCAGCCCTCTGCTGTGGCCCGGGAGTGCAGTGGAGGATGGCCCAGGTGCTTGGGCCCTGCACCCCATGGGAGACCAGGAAAAGCACCTGGCTCCTGGCTCCTGCCATCGGATCAGCGCGGTGCGCCGGCCGCATCGCGCCGGCCGCGGCGGCCATTGGAGGGTGAACCAACGGCAAAGGAAGACCTTTCTCTCTGTCTCTCTCACTGTCCACTCTGCCTGTCAAAAAATAAAAAAATAAATAAATAAAAATAAAAATAAAATAAAAATAGATTTGAAAGACAAAGGTAGAGAGAGGTGGAGGGTGAGAGAGAGAGAGAGAGAGAGAGAAAGAGAGGTCTTCCATCTGCTGGGTCACTCCCTAAATGGCTGCAAGAGCCGGAGGTGAGCTGATCTGAAGCCAGGAGCTTCTTCCAGGTCTCCCACATGGATGCAGGGGCCCAAGGATGTGGGCCATCTTCTGCTGCCTTCCCAGGCACATTGGCAGGGAGCTGGACTGGAAGTGGAGCAGCCAGGACTTGAACCAGCACCCAAATGGGATGCCAATGGGGTTTTAACCTGCTGCGCCACAGAGCCAGCCCGAAGATCTAAATAGATTCTAAGAGCCAATTCAGCAACCAGCACCACAGCTCACTAGGCTAATCCTCTGCCTGCGGCACCAGCACACCGGGTTCTAGTCCCAGTTGGGGCGCCGGATTCTGTCCCGGTTGCTCCTCTTCCAGGCCAGCTCTCTGCTGTGGCCCGGGAGTGTAGTGGAGGATGGCCCAAGTGCTTGGCCCTGCACCCGCGTGGGAGACCAGGAGGAAGCAACTGGCTTCGGATCGGCGTGGCACACTGGCCATAGCAGCCATTTGGGGGGTGAACCAACAGAAAAAGGAAGACCTTTCTCTCTGTCTCTCTAACTCTGCCTGTCAAAAAAAAAAAAAAAAAAAAGAGCCAATCCAGCATCTAATTAATACAAATTCAGAAGTCATCTAATTAACAGAAAATTAAAGAGGTCGGCATTCTGGCATAGCAGGTAAAGCCACTGCCTGCAGTGTCAGCATCCCATATGGGCACCAGTTCATATCACAGCTGTTCTACTTCTGATCCTGCTCCCTGCTAATGACCTGGGAAAAGCAGCGGAAGATGGCCCAAAGTGCTTGGGGCCCTACTACCTGTGTGGGAGATGCAGATGAAGCTCCTAGCTCCTGGCTTCAGCCTGACCCAGCTCTGGCCGTTGCAGCCAATTGGGGAGTGAACCATTGAATGGAAGGCCTCCCTCTCTCTCTCTCTCTCTCTCTCTCTCTCTCTCTCTCTCTCTCTCTCTCTCTCTCTTCCAACTCTGCCTTTCAAATAAATAAATAAGCCATTAGAGAAAACAAAGAATTACAAGGTTAATACTGGAAAAATTAGGTTGCAGGGCCCTACACGGTTACTGAAATCAACCCACAGATTTGGCTCTGTACTTCCTGGCAGCCAAAGCAAAAAGAGAAATATGAGCAGTTATAAATTTCCAATTGTCCACAAAGAAAAAGCATACCAATTCCTCGGGAGAGCCAAAGCTTTTCCTGGCACCAGGTTCTGAAAGAATTTCTCCCAGGAGCTTCTTAAAGGGAACACCAAGTGAGGTTGCAGCTGAAGTCTTCTACAATATAAACCCTTAGAAGAATTTTGGTAACAAGTTATATAAAGATATTTCTGACAGCGTCCTGCCATGAAAGCAAAGGGCAGACGCTGACGTTTTCATCTCAGTAAAAACAACTCAGCAGGCACTGAGATATGGCCAGCTGGCCCAGTTTAATCAAGGATAAACCAGGAATGGTCAGAGGACAGGTACCCAACATGTCCCCCCAAAACTGCCTGCAACTATTACTCCTGCGAGTGGGTGTTTAAGAGTTGGGCGGCAATCAGTTTGTGATTAGACAATTTTGATTCCATCCCAGTTCTCCTACATGTACGTAGCATTTTTGGTCTTCAGGGACTTGACATTTGGTAGCCTTTCCCTCCTCTCACTGCCCACTCCCGAATCAATGGCTTGAGAACAGATTCCTGCCAGCCAGAAAGCAGGGAAATCCAACCATGACCGAGAGTGCCCAACCCTGAGTGCTTCCCATGTGCCTGACTGTGTGCCTGCTTTCCCTTGCATTCTCTCATTTAATCCTCCCATAAATCCTGTGTGATAGGAACTATTATTAGGCCCCTTTTACAAATAAGGAGCCAAGATTTAGAGAATTTTCATAGATTGTCCAAGGTCACAGAGCTAATTATCCAGGTCTTTCTTATTCCAAAGCTCAGGCTCTTAGCTCTACTTACAGCCTCCTGCTATTAATGAACCGTGATTACTGATAGAAAGGCCAATGTTTGTCAGGAGGCCTAGAATAAGGTTAGTGGGGGAAGCAAGGGCTGTTTATTAACAGCAGCAGCTTTAGGAGCCTTTGGCAACCAATAAATGAAGGGGGAAAAAACGATGAAAAATATTGCAAAAAGCAGAACTTGCCAAAAGACAGTTAATTCCAGAAGAACAGGAGTACTATCTTATCCCAGGAAGTGGAGGAAATTCTCTCCCTCTTCCTCTCTTAAAAATAACACTATTTCCTACTGAAAGATTCTGAACATTGGTTTTCTTGCTCATTCAGTCAACAGGCATTTACTCAGTGCCTACCAGTGAGCAAGTCAGAAGAGCTCTCAAGCTTCCATTCTACAAAGTAGACAATGTATTTCCACATAGTATTACAGTGCTTAGGACGAGGTTAAGGCGATTAAGAGAGGGTGAGGGGCAGGGAGGAGGAGGACTGTTCTAGATACCTGATGAGGGAAAGACTCCGAGATCCAAGTCAGAGAAGCAGAGCAAGTCATGCAAAAACCTGGAGAAAGGGCATCGTGGAAAAGGAAGTGCCGGGAGAAAAGCCCTGGGACCAAGCAAGCATGGCATGCTTTGGAAACTTCAGGGAAGCCTTTGTGGCTGGATCAGACTGAAGCCGGTGGATCAGGTGGGGACTGGTAGGAGATGAGGTGGGAGCAGCTAGAACCAGGGGGACAGGCCATGCAATACCTACTGGGCTGGATTATATGCAGCAAGGCAATGGGAGGCCACTGGCCAACTGCAAAGGAGGACAAGCTCTTCTGACTTCCTTTCAAAACTCCCAAAGCCATACCCACAGTTCCCAGAGAAATTCAGGCAGGTGCAACCCTTCAGAAACGCACCATGTGTCACCTTTTGCTAAGGATAACATTCACTGAGAACTATCAACTCTAACAAATTACCTTGAGCCTGATTGTAGGCCCAGGTTGGTTTTCCATCATTGTAAGTGAAATTTCAAAATGACACTTCTTCCTTTTCTAGAGCTTCATACATAACCCTAATGCCAAGGTTAACCAAACAGCTGCGGTTTGGTTGACAGAGCCTAAAGAAATGCTGAGATAATTTACGAAAGGAACTGATCCTGACCCTCTAGTTGAGCCTCACCTGAGCATCTCCTCCCTCTGCTTTTCCCATCCCAAGATATCCTATCCCTCGCCATCCTTTGGTTGCCTTCTTTCCACAGCCTCTAAACAAACTGTGCCGAAGGTGAGCTGCTTGGTCAAACTGAACACAATTAAAGTTAATTTAAACAATCTCGTAGTTAGGTTTCCATATAAGGTACACCTTTGGCATGAAGACCTAGAGTTTAATTTGAATTTGGATAATTTAGAGGCCTTCTTGAAGCTAATTGCGGCTTTGATTAATTCAAAGACATTTCTCCTACCAACATGTTTGGACACAGTAATTAAGAGGGGGAACCTAACGTGTGGCTGCATCAGGTGTGTGCTATGTTTGTGCTTGAAGGCAGAGGTAGCAGCATCAGAAACCGGATGACTAATGAGACCCATCTGTACACCGGAGCCGGGACCTCACACGGCAATAGGCAGAGGTGTGGGAACTTGGGTCTCTCATTAACAACTGTTGGTAGAGGAGACCCTGACTCCCCTACCATCCAAATGAAAATACAATCACCAATCTGCCTTTCCCCTGGGCTCTAGTCAGCAACACTACCCAGACATTCAACAAAAACCAACCTTTTTCTTCTATTGGCCAACTGCTAATCCCCCAGGCACAATGACTGTGTCACTGCCTCAAACCCATTAAAATCAAGACAATGAAAAGTCACATAATCTGTGAACAGTGCAACCACTCATCAGCACTACTCACATCCAGCCTGCAGCCCCACCCCCCGCCCTAGCCCTGTACCTAGAAACTTCTAGTGCCACAGAACAGTGAACAGCAGCCCTCCAGCGGGCTGGGGGAGGAGGAGGGGCAGTCTCTTATCACCAATTACTTCACATGGCAGCTGGAAACAAACACCACTGTGCCCAGGGAGTGTGATTAGCTGCTGAGCGATTTAGGGATTGCATACCTGACTCTGCACTTCACAGCCATGCTAATACTTTTCAATGTTCATTGTCCCCAGCTCCCACCAGGGTCTGGGTTTCTTAACAACCACCTGCATAGCAATTTCATGGGCCACTGATTAAAAATGCAGATTCCTGTACTCCACGGAAAACCAGCACCTCCAGAATAGCCAGACAAGCCATATTTTTAAAAGTCTCTGTGCAAAATTTAGCTGGAGGACCTCTGCCCTGAAGCAGTGTTTCTCAAACACATGACCTATTTGGTCAGGAAATCAAATTCATGGGTCATGACCAGTTGATTTTTAATGAAATAGAAAAAGTAACTTTTAATACAGCACACTTCAGGTGGGAAGGGTAATTACCGTCTCCCAGAACGTATCCCAGTTGTAAGCCTTTTTACAGGGCTGTGACGTGCACTCCCAACTGTGGATTCCACTCAAAGTGGGAAAGAAAGAAAATCGTCTTCTTGTGCATGGTGTTTACTTTCCATTTTCCACCCCCAGGTCCAAGCACCAGAGATACCAAAACAAAGATGCAAGAAATCCTGTCATCGAACTGATAAGGCAAAGCCCAGCTGAGGAAAGAGATGGGCCCCAGGCCCACACTCCACTCCTGCCTGACAGACTACCACGGAGCTGGGCCAGGGCTGGGGCTCAGGGGAGGGCCTGAGCCTGCTCCTGGGGCAAGACCTGGTCGGCACTCACACCAGGGCTCAAGAGTAGCATGGCCAGGTAAAGGCTGAATCCACTCTCACTGGGTCACAGGCTCTGTGACCCTGGAGGCCACGTCCCACCGCACAGCAGTGAGGTGGTTCACTTCTCAACTTAACTCCCACGGCTCCCGGCACCTGTGATGTCCAGTGAGGTCCAGAGAAGCCACCGGCTACCTCTCGGGCCCAGTGCTCCGGGGTGCACAGCCCCATCTCGCCTATCGAGCAAGGGAAGAAGGGTCAGGCGACCGAGATGGGTACAGCTGTCCGCTTGGCACTCAACCTCGCCAAAGGTGAAGACACCCTCCTAACAGCTTCCCCAGGTTCCAAGGAGGCCCCAAAGCAAAAACGCCAGCCAAGCTCAGAAGCAGCTCCTGTGCGGTTCACCGTCCGGGACTGAGGGAGAGGCAGCCACACACCCAGCAAAGAAACAGCCAACAGGCACCCTCTCGCTCCGTTTTAAAGTCTTTAAGCCAACAGCGAAATCAGAGGTTGCATCCCTTAAGCAATAAGTCCCAAAGAACAGGTGTTCCCCACCCCCGCCCCCGAGATGGGAGAAAAGTCCACCACCCCAGGTCAGTGGCCAAAGAGGGTGGACTCGAGGCAGCAGAAGGTCAGGGCTGCCCCTCAGCGCCAGCGCCCGGGGCGTCCTCGATAGAGAGGCCCCTGCGTTCGGGCGGGCAGGAGGGACTCGCGCCCACCCCTTTGGCAAGGGCGCTGAGGCGGCGCCGGGAGCGGCCAGACAGGAACTCGGCCGCGGTTACCTCGGCGGGTCTGGCGGGGCGCTCCCAGGAGTTTCGAGCGCGCCCAGTGCCCGTAGGCGGGACCCAGGGGCCCTAGGGTCTCGGGGGGAACGCTGCGAACCCAGGGACAGAAACGGCCGAAGCACCCGCCCTGGCCCTTCGGACCCCGGTCCCACTGGGGTGAGCTGCGGAGAGGCGACTACCCCGGTGCCCACTCCGCTCGCGGACTTCCCGGGGCCCGAGTTAGGGGCCCGCGCCTCCGGGACGTCCTGCGCCGCAGCCGAGGCCCGGCAGTGTTTGTAAACAAACCGGTCACGTGGCCGCCGCTCGCTCCCCGCCCCCACGGGGACCCCACGCGGGCCTCGCCCTCGCCACGCAGGGCGCCGCGCCCCCCGGAGGAGCCGGGCCCGAGGCGGCCCGGGCCGGTGTCCCGAACGCGCGCCCCACGCCCCCGCGCGCCCGCCCCACCGCCCGCGCCGTGAGCCCGGCTGGCTCACCTGGCAGCAGGCGGCCCCGTCCGGCCGGCCCCCGGCTCGGCTTCGCTGGAGTGCGCGGCGGCGGAGCTCGGCCCGGCTAGAGCCCGGGCTGCCGGCGCGCCCTTAAAGCCACAGTCTCCGCCACTGCCGCGGCCGCCACTCCGCATCCCTCCGGGTCCGGGCCGGGGGCTGCCCCGTGACGGACGCGCCCCCGCGCCTATCCCCTCGGCTCAGCACATAGCAACACGCCGCGGGTTGGCCCGGCACGGCCGCAGCCCATTCGCGCGGAGCCAATCAGCGAAGGACGGAACTCCGCCCCTGTCTGCCCGCCTCCCGCCCCCACCCCTCCGCCGTGGCCCGACTCGGGTGCGGGGAGTGGGGTGAGCGCCGGCCGGGTCTCCCCGTAGGGACCACCGGCCTGACGGCCAGTGAGGGAGGGGGACGAGAGTGGGTGGGCCGGGGAGGAGGCTGCTTATGTGGGTCTGGGGTCCGTCCCCAGGTCCAGCCTGGGATTCCCAGAACCTGGGGACGGCGGGGTGGGCGTGTGTGGCGCTTCTATTTGCAGGGGCAAGAGGGTCCTTCCTCCCCCCTGCACCTGAAGCCGTCCCCAGCGCAGTTTCCGTTCAGCAGTGGCCCTCCGGCCCCGGGGCAGTTGAATGTAGCAAGATCACTCCAGCTGCACCGGCCCAGCTCTGCCCTGCGCAGAAGCAAGCCACCCGCTCCCTCCCTCCACCTCCTCTTGGTGATTTCGTTGAACGTGGGAAGGGAGCCTTCGGGAACCCAGAAAGCCCCCCTGTTGCTGCCTGTTTTTCGAGGGAGCTTAGGGCAGGAACTCGCATTCCGGGACGGGTAGGGTGGTGCGCTTCAGGGAAGAGGAGGTTAGAAAATAAGCTCATGGCAGTCAGGAAATCCAGGGAGGCACCAGGTGGGTGGAGTGGGGCAGAGTCTCCCGGCAGGAAAACAGGTCAGTTTGATAAAGCGCGAGGGCCATGGTCAGGGGTAAGGGGGGGAGAGTGGAGCCAGCCTATTCACTCAGCGGCTGGGGCTCTGCCAGCCCTCGAAGCAACCACAGGTTCGGGGGTGAGGCGCTCCAGGAGGTGCAGCTGCCTCCTCCCATGTGATTTGCCAGCCTAAACTCAGAATGGCACCTGGGTATAGATTTGCAGGTGACTCAAGACCTCACCCTCAACTCCACTCAGCCGTCTGGAGTAGATATTTGGCTAGCCAAGTTACAGTCCGTTAGGACACAATGCGTGTCTGCCTGTGAATCCAGTTCCATTGCCACTAAAAACAACAAAACGCCTTCTCTCTATTGGCCTCTGACAGGTAGCATAAACAGGGGCACTGTTTTATGGTTCCCAGTGGACCAGCTGGGAGAGTCCCAAACAGGAGGGGTAGGAAATGCTTTCAGGTAAGAATCACAAGCAAGAAAGTTTTGAAGTTTAATCCTTAATCTAAGAAGATGAGATGGATTCTTTAGATTACCAAGAGTTTACTATCAAGCCCTCTGATCTGCCTCCTGGGCAAGTTTCCTTGTCTCTAGTCCTTGGTCTCTACGGTTGAAAGTCAGGAGGGTTTTCCTTGTCTCTAGTCCTTGGTCTCCACGGTTGAAAGTCAGGAGGGTTGAAATAAGGTGTTCTGTGAAATCCCTTCCAGCTCTGAAATTCCAAGCGGAGCCAGAAAGCCAAGCTTGTTACAACCTTTCTGCAGCATCCTGGGAGGGATGGTCTGTGTTACCAGACCGCCACTCCCTGACAGTAGATGCAGCTCTAAGTTTAACACCCTAGGATACTGGTATGTTATGTAACAACATTGCCGGCTACTGTTTCTGTTTAAATAAAAGATGGTGTCAGCTGAAGAGCACAGGCCGGATGCAGTGGCTCCCAGGGAGCTTGGAGGACCTCTGCAGGCCGGCTGTGCGGGTGCAGGGGACTGGAAGAGGCCACCAGCGTGGAGGGGCCGTAGACCATAGAACCAGCTAGGCAGCCAGTGCAGAATGGGTTCTTAAGCCTGAGTGTGGCCACCTCACAGTCAAAAGGAGCAGGTAGTGTGACTTGGTAAGGAAAAAGGAAGAAGCGAGTTCCTCCCTGAACTCAAGTGCCTTTGGCTGCCCCTCCGTGCTTATGTTCCCTCAGTGCCTGTTGTGTGCAGAATTTCCTGCTCGACTTGGATGACAGTATTCCCAAGAATCTGCCGAGAAGAGGGGAGTCGAGGCCAGTGAAGAGTTTGTGAGAATAGACAGATATTTATCCTGGAATCCAAAAAAGAGATGAAGACATGTGGATAGAGACATCAACAAATCTGTTCAGGGTCAGACAAGGCTCTTAAAAAAACTTGGCAGTAAAAGTTTTGGGAGGTCCCTGGCTTCTGTGAGGAGCCAAGTTCATTCATTCCCAAAGCCTGTCTTCTGTCTCGGATCCTGCATTCCCACTGCTGACGCCCAGGTGCTACCCCTCCTGTGAACAAGGTCACTTTTGTGTGCTCACCTGACTCACCCTCTCATAGCCTTTGAAGTGGTTAACTCGTCTTCCTTTCTCTTACCCCACGCCAAGCCATCAGCAAGTCCCATCAGCTTTACTTTGAAAATACCTATTTGCTCTGAAACAAAAAGTCGGAAAAAAAATTGTGCTGAGAATATATCTTTGTCTGCTGCTACCACCTCACTCTGAGCCAGCGACATCTCTTGCCCACAGGAAGCAGCGCCCCAGCTGATCTCCCTGCTGCCCACCTCCATTCTCTCCACAGCAGCTCCGAGGGCTGGCAGGTTGTGACACAGGTTTCTTGCGGTGGTCCACAGGCCTGACTCACCGAGGCTGACACTCTCCCTCTCTCCTCTTCCTCTCTCCCATCAGGGGGTCTATCTTTCTGTTTCTCAGAAACCAGGCCTAGTCCTGCTGTGGGATGTTTGTACACTCACCCCTTGGTACCCACCAGGAGTTAGTTCCAGGACCTCTCCCAACCACCTTCCCCCTGCATATCAAATGCTGCCGCTATTCAAGTCCCTTATAGGAAATGGCATAGTATTTGCATACAACCTGTGCACACTGTTCCATTTGCTTCATTTTTAACAGTTATTTATTCATTTGAAAGTCAGATTGAGAGAAAAAGATTGTCCATCCACTGGTTCACTCCCCAAATACCTGCAACAGACAGAACTTGACAGAACAGGTATAAGTGGAAAGCTCAGAACTCCACCCGGGGCTACAAGGTGGGTGGCAGGAACCAAGGTACATGAGCCATCATCTGCTGCCTCCCAGGCACATTACCAGGAAGTTGAATCAGAAGCAGAGGCAGAACCTGATCCTAGGCACTCCAGTATGGGATGCAGGCATCCCAAGCAGTCACTTAGCTTGCTGCACCACAGTGGCCCTCTCATATGCTTTCAATCATCTCTAGATTATTTATAATACCTAACATGATTGTAAATGCTATATAAATAGTTGTTATACTATATTGTTTAGGAAATCATGGCAAGGGAGAAGTCTGTGTTGAATACAGATGCAATATTTTTTTCAGATATTTCAGTGCAAGGTTGATTGAATCTGAGGACGCAGAATCCATGGTGACAGAGAACCAAGTGTATTGGCTGATCCCTCCACAGGGAACACCTTGCCCCAGAAGGCAGCTTCCTTGCCATGTGATTCTGAGGTCCAATGCCATTTCTATAGATGGCTCCCTGACCTCTCCTCCAAGGTATTTTTAGAAATTAATTTATTTATTGGAAAGGCAGGGGGAGAGAGAAAGATCCATCTGCCATTCACTGGTTCACTCCCCAAATGGCCAAAATATCCAGGGTTGGGCCATGCTGAAGCCAGGAGCCAGGAGCTTCATCCTGGTCTCCTCCATGGATGGCAGGGGCCTCAGGACTCAAGCCATCTTCTGCTGCTTTTCCAGGGTCATTTGCAGGGAGCTTGATTGGAATTAGAGCAGCCTGGACTCAAACCATATGGGATGACAGGGTACTGTTTATTATACCTTCTTCCAATTTATTTTCTTTATAAGATACATTATTCTTGGGGCCAGCGCTGTGGCACAGCAGGCTGAAGCCCTGGCCTGAAGCGCCAGCATCCCATATGGGCACTGGTTCGAGACCCGGCTGCTACACTTCTGATCAAGCTCTCTGCTATGGCCTGGGAAAGCAGTAGAAGATGGCCCAAGTCCTTGGGCCCCTGCACCCATGTGGGAGATCTGGAGGAACTCCGGGCTCCTAGCTTTGGATCGGCGCAGCTCCGGCCATTGTGGCCAATTGGGGAGTGGACCATCGGATGGAAGACCTCTCTCTCTCTGCCTCTCTTTCTCTCTCTGTGTAGCTCTGACTTTCAAATAAATAAATAAATCTTTAAAGAGAGAGAGAGAGAGATTATTCTTTGGAATTGCCCTTTCTTTATAATTTGATTGTTTTCTGTTCCATCCAGCTCTAAAGTGTAAAATCCTTGAAAGCCCCAGGGATCTGTACTGTCTTGCTTCCTATTATATCCACCACTACCCCACCACACCCGCAGACAAGAATAGTGCCTGGCACTCAAACCAACGCTCCCACTGCCTCACACCTTTGTCCCTGCAGTTCTCCTCTGTGCCCTGACCTCTCCCTGTGTGTTTTCCTTTTCTGGTCCCTTCTCAAAGCCATTTGCTGATGACTCAGCCACAGATAGCTCAGATGTCACTTCTCAGGAGGAGCTGCTCCCAACCTCCCTAGCAAAGCTCTCTCTCTCTGCTCGGACCCTGCCTGGTACTCTATTCATAGCTCCCTTACATCATAGCTCCCTTACATTAGCACATACCACACTCTGTGAGGACCTGTCACTTATCTGTCTTCTCTGCCTGCCCATCACTCTTGGGCAGGAACCTCCTCAGCTGATCCTTGCATTTTCAGCACCTGACATGGGTGGGCTCTCCCCAGAGGTTTGTATCTGATTGGGATCCAGTAGGTAGCCAGGCAGGAGCGGACAGGATCCATTCTCTTGGGTACCCTGATCAGCAGGTAGCACTCTGCCTTTGTAGATGACATGAGACTTGAAACTTCAGGATATTCTATAATAAAGGGGGCAACCTACATTTTAAAAATCACAGTACAAGGGCCGGCGCCGCGGCTCACTAGGCTAATCCTCCACCTTGCGGCGCTGGCACGCCGGGTTCTAGTCCCGGTTGGGGTGCCGGATTCTGTCCCGGTTGCCCCTCTTCCAGGCCAGCTCTCTGCTGTGGCCAGGGAGTGCAGTGGAGGATGGCCCAAGTGCTTGGGCCCTGCACCCCATGGGAGACCAGGAGAAGCACCTGGCTCCTGCCATCGGATCAGCGCGGTGCGCCGGCCGCAGTGCGCTGGCTGCGGAGGCCATTGGAGGGTGAACCAACTGCAAAGGAAGACTTTTCTCTCTGTCTCTCTCTCTCACTGTCCACTCTGCCTGTCCAAAAAAAAAAAAAAATCACAGTACAATGCAAACTTCCTGAAGGCCAAAGGTTACAGGCTGTCACACGGCCCTACCACCTGGAAGAACATGCACTCTGCCTGAGTGGGGAAGGGACATTGTCCCCCCACAGCCTGGAAAGTCCCACGACGTCATCACAGGGGAGGGCCTGGTGCTGTCGCCCCCAGAAGATCACGGTTACCACGCTTTGTCTCTCTATGCAAACGCTTTCTCTGATCCCCATCCAAATCATCAACGTGGCTGATGGTGTGCTTTCCAGACTGTTAATGAGGAAGGATTGTATGCTGGCCTCCCGGAATCCACCTTAACAAAACAGCTGCTGCCATGTATGGAGAACAGACTGTGTCCCAGGCAGCTTCTCTTCTACTTAATCCTCAAAGCAACCTGCATGATAGCTATGTCCCCCTGTTTTTAGAAGGAGTTGAAACTGAGGAATTGGAGCCCTGATCTGTCTGGTTTCAAAGCACGTTCATTCTTTTCCATCAAAGAGGAAAACTGCTTACCTCCTGTTATCCTGAAACATCCCAACCATCTTTGCATAAAAACTCACCCAGACACCAGACTACCCACAAAGCAAAACCCATGCCAAGCTAAAAGGCCCTGCAGCCAGAATGGCGAGGGCTTAGCACCTCCTCTCAACAATAGTAACAATATACATTTGTTTCTTCTTAACTTCTAGGACCTAGTAAGGACAATTTGCATGCATTTTTCAAAATTAATTTAATCTATTCATCTCAGCAACTCTATGAAGAAGACACCACAAGTCTACATCCCTTAACTGCAGTTCCAACCTCCACCCTCGCCACCCCCCCCCCAAAAAAAAAAAAAACTCTCTGAAATCCAAAGTAGGCTTAGTGCAGCTTATTTAATGGCAACTCTTAACTCACATGAAGTAATTCCTAGGCGTTATTAATTTTGCCTGATATATTCATGTGTTTCTTAGAGAAACTTTGAAAGAGCCCAGACTCCCTGGAGTTTACTGTAATATGCAGTGGGTGCACAGAGAGATGCTGGAATCTAACACACATCTGTGTCAGAGTTTCAAGTAAGGGAAAGAGGACTGGATTCTTACACCTATTTTCTGTTTTTATTTGAAAGGTAGAGTGATGGGGAAAAGAGGGAGGGAGGGAGGGAGGGAGAGAGAGAGAGAGAGAGAGAGATCTTCCATCCTTTTCTTCACTCTCCAAATGTACAATAGCCTGTGCTGGGCCAAGCGGAAGCCGAGAGCCAGGAACTCTGCCGGGTATCAAGGGCAGCAAGGATGTGATTACTTGAGCCGTCACTGCTGCCTCCTAGAGTCTGTACTGGCAGAAAGCTGGAGTCAGGAGCCAGAGCAAATTTCCCAGTGTGGGATGCAGAAGTCCCACTGCAGGACAAGGTCTGTGGAGGAAGAATTCATAATCTCTCTTAAAATCAGAAGTAGAAAATCTCAAAATTGTGATGGACTTTATCCTAATGGTTAAAACACCAGTTAAGACGCTTCCTACGTCAGGGTACCAGGGTTTGCTTCTCAGTTCTGACTCCTCGCTCCAGCTTCTTGTCAGTGCAAACCTTGAGAGAGAGCAGTGGTGAGAGACCTCGACTGAGTTCCTGGCTCCCAGCTTTGCCTTGACCCAACCCCAGAAGCTGAGGGCATTTGGGGAGTAAACCAGCAGACAGAACAAATCTCCTCAGGGTTGGTTAAGCCACCACCTGTGACACTGGCATACCGTATGTGTGTGTCCCAGCTGTTTCACTTCTGATCTCGCTCCCTGTTAATGTGCCTGGGAAAGCAGCAGAAGGTGGTCTGACGCCACACACGGGAGACCTACATGACGCTCAGCTTCAGCCTGGCCCAGGCCATTTGGAGTCTGAACCAGCAAAAGAAAGATATCTCTCTCTCTTTCTCTCTGTAATTCTTTCAAATAAATCAATAAATAAAATTTTAATCTTTTTCCTTCTGATTCTCTGCTTTCAAATAAATCTTTTTAAAAAGTTTTTATGGGGTTGTGGCTGTGGCATAATGGGTAAAGCTGCCACCTGCAATGCCGGCATCCTGTATGGGCACCAGTTCGAGTCCCGGCTGCTCCACTTCCGATCCAGCTCTCTCTATGGCCTGGGAAAGCAGAAGATGGCCCAGGTTCTTGGGCCCCTGAACTCATGTGGGAGACCCAGAAAAAGCTCCTGGCTCCTGGCTCCTGGCTTCGGATCGGCACAGCTCTGGCTGTTGTGGCCAACTGGGGAGTGAACCTGCAAATAGAAGACCTCTCTCTCTGCCTCTCCTTCTCTCTCTGTATAACTCTGATTTTCAAATAAATTTTAAAAAGTTTATGTCTTTAATACTATATTTCTCAAATTGCTCGGCAAAAAAAGGAAGCTGTTGCTTAGATTTGACAAGAAGATGATACCAAAAAAATGTCTGAATTATTCACAGGTGACTTGAAAACCGGATTTACAATTTTTACAGTTAGGAAGCCACCACCAGGAAAACACACAGACCTCTGGTCTGAAAAAGTGACCCCTGAGTGCAAGACTCTGCTCCACCATGGTTCAAGCAAAAGTAATCCAGCCAGCGTCTGAGGCTTTTCATTCCACAGAACTGGTCACCGGCACAGGCTGAAGCCTGAGGGCCGTACCGTCTGAGATCCAACTACTGAGTGATCTTTGGTAGCCATTTGGCTCCCCCTGTTGTCTTTCTCATGGGAAGAGAATGCCCCACCCAGTGGCAATGTCTGAGTACTGCTTGATTCAGTGTTGGTGAGCTTGATGAATGTGGGACTGTCCCCAACACTACTCACCTCTCAGTGTGATGACAAAACGAGCTCCTCCGTGTGTGACCAGGTGAATGCAGAACCTGTAGGACAGCAATCCTCCGTCTCCATCCTGACCATTGCATGCAGGAATGCTGTAATCTCAGTTCTTCACTACGGACCCTGAGACGCAGAACGTGCAGGAATGGGCTTGGTTTCCAAAACCCAGCTCCGAACTGTATTGATTCCCAAGCACAGATGATGACGTCACCGTCCAACAGCCTTTTCTTCTGGAGTTTCTTGGTTTCTGAATGGTATTAACTCACCAGCTAATATGCAGATTGTTGTCTTGGTCTGCCTGGCACTGACACCCAGGCTTCCAACCAAGACTCATCAGACGATGTGCAATAACCAAGGCCCACTGCCACATACAACCGAGAGTCCAAGGCTTGGAGCAGCCCCTCTGACTGGCAGCTGGCTCCCCGCACAGTGCTGATGGTGTAGCACTGCCTTTAGTTAAATGACAATGTTACCTGCCGTCCCCGCAGCATGGCTGACCAGACTTTTCCTTTCGCCTCCCTGCCTGCTGGGAATACCTCAGCTGCAGCAATTTCTCCAGGCGAGGTAGCACGTGGACCCCATGGACCTGGCTGAATTGCAGGTGAATCAGCACTGCGGGGCTCAGCCCTGGTTCCTGTTAGAATCACCTGGGTCCGTGCCCAGACCATTCTGGCCCAGTTCATCTGGGGCAGAACCTGGGCACCTGGGCATGGCTGCTTTTAAAAGCTTCCCAGGTGACAAGTGTGCGGTCAGTGACAAGGACCACAGAGAGAATTTTCTATTTAAAGAGAGGGCTTGAAGCTGACAAAATTCTAAGTCTTCTGGTTGGGAGCGGCCTCTATCATCTCCATACATTTCACTTTGCAATGAACTCATGAATATATTTACAAAAAGCTGCTCGAGTAAAAATGTGTTCGTGATACGATATCACACTTCACAGGCTGCAAGACATTTTCTCACAGACGCTTTCGTTTGGCTCTTAAAATAACCCAGTGAGGTGAGCAGTGCAGGTTCTATTATTCACAATTTTCTGGTAAGAAAATTAACATCCTGAGCCAAATATGGATCCAGGAGTCTGGGTTTTGTCCAGTGCCACTTGATGACAATGTACATCCTCTGCGGTGACAGCAAATAAGCCCAACTGCCACATACAGGGAGGAAATACTATGTAAGAGTCAAGAACAAATGCTTTTCATTCTTATTTCTTTATTTTCATCGACTTCAAAGGCAGAACAAGAGAGAGAGAAAACTTCCACTGGCTGGTTCACTCAAATGCTCACAACAGCCAGGCCCTAGAGCTCCATCCGGGTCTCTCACATAGGTGGCAGGAACTCGGGTACTCGAGTCGTTGCCTGCTGCCTTCCAGGATGCATTAGCAGGAAAGTGGATTGGAAGCCCGGGTACCAGGACCGGGAGCAGTGCTCTGGTGTGCACATCCTCCTAAGTGGAGGATGAACCTGCCACACCACAATGCCCACCCCAAGAACATATTTATATATATATATATATATAATATTTTTAAAAGATTTATTTATTTACTTGAAAGGTAGAGTTACAGAAAGAGACAAACAGAGGTCTTCCATCCTCTGGTTCACTCCCCAAATGGCCACAACGGCCAGAGCTGAGCTGATCCAAAGGCAGGAGCCAGGAGCTTCTTCCAGGTCTCCCACATGGGTGCAGGGGCCCAAGGACTTGGGCCATCCTCCACTGCTTTCCCAGGCACATTAGCAAGGAGTTGGATGAGGAGTGGAGCAGCTAGGACTTGAACCACATGCAGTAGCTTTACCCACTACGCAGTCTTGGGTTTACAGAAAAACTGAGCAGTGTATGGAGCCATCACGCGACCCTGGCCTTGCGCACAGCATCCCCTAGGATCAGTGTTTAACATCAGGTGGTACATTTGCTCATTCATTCGTGAACTAACATCAGTGCATGATGACTGGCTGAAGTCCACGGTGATTCAGATCCCCTTAGTTTTTACCCACCGCCCTTGGGCTTGCTCTCCACTGCAACTGTTCCCCAGGCAGCCCTGTCCTTGACAGCCTCGACAGGTTTGAGGAGCCCTGGTCAGTGGTCTTGGAGGCTGCCCCTCTCCTGGAATTTGCCTCGTGTTTTCCTCATGAGCAGACTGACTGAAGTTTTGGGGAGAAGACGGCCTAGGTAAAGTGCCTCTCCCTTCACATCCTCAACCCACCAGTGTTGATGGACCCTGGGTCAGCTGGAGGGGAGCTGTCTGCCAGGTCTCTCCCCTACCCTTTCCCGACTGTAAGGCAGGCAGTGCACAGCCCACACTGAGGGAGTGAGGAGTTGTGCTCCTCACCTATACCATAAAGCTCTCCTTAATTTATTCAGAATTCCACATGGGAGACAGAGTCAGTTTTGTGTGTGTAAATCCTTTGTTGTCACTACCCACCAAGTCACGAAAATTAACCTTGTTTGGCTGTTCCCATGGTCAGGTATTGGCCAGGTTAAAACCATAATGGGGTCTAGGGAGACCTCTAGTGGCCACATTCTGGTATAACCAACCAGCTGAGGGCTCTTGTCTGGTGCCATTCAGACATTTCCTTTAAGTCCAGTAGTTCTTCTCGTCCAGGGGCGATTTTCTCCATGGCTTCCAGGGAATTCTGGGCAGTATCTAGGGACTTTTCTGCTCATCACAACTTTTTTAAGGGGGTCTATGCTACTGAAGTAAGTAGAGGCCAGAGATGCTGCTGAAAACATCACACAGTGCACAGGACTCACACAGAACAAAGACTGATCCAAGCCGACAAGGCAATGGTGTTGAGGTTGAATAATCCTATGGCCAACAGTTTTATAAAATTTATGACTCTTCCCAAGGGAGTACCATTATACTGGGGGGAAGACCTGGTTTGTGAAAAAGGGGGGAGAGTTTTTTTTTTTTTTTTTCAAAAAAAATTCATTTATTTTATTTGAAAGGTAGTGTAACAGAGAGAAGGAGAGAGATAGATGGAAATCTCCCATGCACTGGCTCACTCCCCCAAATGCCCACCAGGTCTGGGCCAGGCTTGAAGCTGGGAGCCTGGATCTCAATCTCAACCCACAACATGACACGCAGGGACCCAAGCACTTGAGTTATCACCGGCTGCCTCCCAGGGTGCACATTAGCAGGAAGCCAAGCAGACACTAGAACCCAGTCACTCCCATATGACATGGGAGTATCTTCATTGCAGAACCAAGGCCTGCCCCCCCGCCCCGCATATTGTTAGATTTTTCAGTTGAAGACAATGGAGAAGAAGCAGATAGAAGATAAGCCTTCTGCCTGTCCCATGTTTGCTTCAAAGCAGGACACAAATTTTAAAGGTACCCTTCCCACTCTGGACCAAGGACGGAAGTCACTCACTACAGCTCTCCCCGCCCAGGGATGGCACTAGAGAAATCCATATGGCGCATCTCCCTGGCCCTCATCTTCCAACAGCTTCCCCTACAATTTCCTCTCAACACACACAGCCCTTTTCCCTTGTCCTGTCGCCTCTCACAGAATGTATTGTGCCTTTGTTAAGATGCTTTGTGAGTCCAAGCTCTAATCAGCCCTTTGAATGACTTATCACTGAGCCTCCTGCGTGTGTGTATGTGCACAAAGTGCAAAAGTGCATGATTTAAAAACTTCCACTTATTTTTCTTTTCTTAATCTGTCTTTTGTTGGTAAAATTTGAAGGGCTGCAGAAAATGAATCTAAGATGAGCTGAGGAAAAATAGTTCTTCCCTCCCATTAACTCGACACTGTTGATCATAGAAGATAAAGAAGCAATGGTGTAGGGGCCCGCGCTGTGGCATAACGGGTAAAGGCACCACCTGCAATGCCAGCATCCCATATGGGCACCAGTTTGAGTCCTGTCTACTCCACTTCCATCCAGCTCCTTGCTAATAATGTGTCTAGGAAAGCAGAAAATGGCCCAAGGCCTTGGGCGCCTGTACCCACATGGGAGACCCCAGGGGAAGCTCCAGGCTCCTGGCTTCAGATCAGCCAAGCTCTGACCATTGTGGCCATTTGGGGAGTGAACCAGTGGATGGAAGACATCTCTCTGCCTCTGCCTCTGTCTCTCTGTAACTCTGCCTTTCAAAATAATAAATAAATTAATTAAAAAAAAAAAGAAGCAATGGTGCAGTGACTTTGGGAAATGTGCATTTGGGCCAACCTTGTACACATGGATATGAGTAGGGAAAGCCCACACTGTGGAGCTGAAGAGAAGCAAGTGGAAAACGGGAAGTTGTTCTGAGCTGCAGAGGTGAAGAAAGAGGGAAACTGGACCACAGCCAGTGTCTTGCCAAAGAAATTATGTGATAAAATTGTTTATTTCAGATCATTTAAAATGAAGAATAATTTTTTGGTAAAAAAAAATCACCTCCATTCTTAGCATAACCACAATCCACAGTTTCTATATATGTATATTTCTATATAATTGAAATCAATGAATAGAATCACTTCAGTCTGCTTTTTTTCACTGAATTGAATACTTATCTGAAATATTTTTCATATTCGTACAATCTCCAGTAACTTATTTTTTATTTGAAAGGCTGGATGACAGAGAGAGGAATGAGAGAGACATTTTCCATCCACTAGTTCAGTCCCCAGATGCCCTCAACAGCTGGGGATGGTTCAGGCTAAAGCCAAGAGCCTGGAACTCCATCCAGGTTTCCCAAGCACTTGAGCCATCATATGCTGCCTCCGCAGGTGCACTTTAGCAGGAACTGGATCGGAAGTGGAGGTGGAACTCGAACCCAGGTACTCCAGTGTGGGATGCAGGTGTCCGAATTGGTGGCCTAATCACTGCCCCCACGATGCCTGCCCCTCCACTGTCATTTTTAATGTTTATGATATTGCTGGTGAACCATATGGCAGTCATACTTCTATTGTTAATCATATTAGTTCCACTTTTTTCTGACTACTAGTATGATACCAGCACACTATCTTTTCTGGTTAAAGTGCTTCCTTAGGATACCTTGTAGGATTTCATTTCTTGGGTCAACAAGTGTGAGCATTTTATCACAACACAGCAGGCTGGTGAGGAGCACAGAATAGAGGAGAATTAGACAACTTGGGAACACGACTTAGTCTGTCCATTACTACCTGTTGTTGATCAATCCAAATTCAGAAGCTGAAAAAGTGGAAAAGGACTTTAGGGGCCAGTGTTCTGGCACAGAGGGTTAAGCTGCTGCTTGCAAAACTGATGTCCTGTATTAAAGTGCCAATTTGAGTTGTGGATGCTCCACTTCTGCAGCTTCCAACTAATGCACCTGGGAAGGCAGCAGAAGACGGCCCAAGTGCTTGGGCCCCTGCCAGCCACATGGGAGACAAAGATGGAATTCCTGGCTCTTAGTTTTAACCTTGCTGTTGTAGCCATTTGGGGAGTGGAACAAATGGAAGATTTCTTTCTCAATCTCTCTCTCTCTCCCCACTTCTCTGTCACTCTACCTCTCAAATAAGTAAGCAATAAAATTTTTAAAAATATTTATTTATTTATTTGAAGGTCATAGTTACACAGAGAGAGAAAGAGAGGCAGAGAGAGACAGAGAGGTCTTCCATCTGATGGTTCACTCCCCAGATGGCCACAATGGCCAGAGCTGTGCCGATCTGAAGCCAGGAGCCGAGAGTTTCTTCCGGGTCTCCCACGTGGGTGCAGGGGCCCAAGGACTTGGGCCATCTTCCCTACTTTCCCAAGCCATAACAGAGAGCTGGATCAGAAGTGGAGCAGCCAGGACTCAAACTGGCACCCATATGGGATGTTGGCACTACATGTGGTGCTACGCCACAGTGCCTGCCTCCAAAAAAATCTTTTTTAAAAAGATTTATTTAGGGGCTGGCACTGTAGTTAGTGGGTAAAGCTGTTGCCTGCAGTGCCAGCATCCCATGTGGGAGCCGGTTAAAGTCCCGGATTTAAAAAAGATTTATTTATTTGAGAGGTAGAGTGATGGAGAGACAAAGGTCTTTTTTTTATTTAAAAGATTTATTTGAAAGGCAGAGTTACAGAGAGTCAGAGATAGAATCCTCCAACCACTGGTTCACTCCCCAGATGGCTATAATGGGTAGAGCTGGGCTGATCCAAAGGCAGGAATTTCTTCCAGGTCTCTCACGTGGGTGCAGGAACCCAAGAACTTGGGCCATCCTTCACTGCTTTCCCAGGCCATAGCAGAGAGCTGGATTAGAAGTGGAGCAGCCAGGTCTGGTGCCCATATGGGATGCCAGCACTGCAGGCCAGGGCTTTAACCCATTGGGCCACAGTGCCAGCCCTACAAATCAGCGTTCTTAAAAGAGGACTTTATTCATGGTCTTAGGAATTACAGCTTGGGAGATACAGATTCAGATAGCTCTGAGTCAGCATTCTGAGGAAAGACAGGGAAAGTGGGAACTTGTATGTTGAGAAGGAATACAGGCTTTGTGACTGATAGAGGACACAGAAGAGGATGTGCCAGCAGAGTGGAAATGTCCATGAAACAAGAATCTGATAGCCTCTTGCTGTTGATCTTGAGCCTTTGGGCAAAATGAAATTGTCCAGTCATTCTGGTTTTTCCAGATACCTGTGGTCAAAGAAAGAGGTGACCAAAGTTAACATTCTAGGCAGCTGGAGTCTTACATAAGTCCTATAGTCTCCTGATTCCATTTTGAAAAGCTCTGTTGGGGCCAGTGCTGTGGCACAGCAGGTTAACGCCCTGGCCCGGAGCACTGGCATCCCATATGTGCACCGGTTCGAGACCTGGCTGCTCTACTTCCGATCCAGCTCTCTGCTAAGCCTGGGAAAGCAGTAGAGGATGGCCCAAATCCTTGGGCCCCTGCATCCACGTGGGAGACCCGTAGGAAGCTCCTGGCTCTTGGCTTCAGATCCAGAGCAGCGCAGCTCCGGCCATTGCGGCCAATTGGGGAGTGAACCATCAGATGGAAGACCTCTCTCTCTCTCTGCCACTCCTCTCTCTGTGTAACTCTGACTTTCAAATAAATAAATAAATCTTAAGAAAAAAAATAAAATAAACAATGCTAGATTCTAAAAAAAAAGAAAAGCTCTGTCAAAGTTTCTTTCATAATTTTGCTTTTATTTCCACATTGTGTGACTTTGGAACAATTTGTGCAAGCTCTGTGAACCTCTGTGGGTTGGGGGTAACGATTAAATGAGATGAAGTGTGCCAAGTACATAGTACAGCTCCTGGCAGGTGGACAAACTGCTATTGTTGTTTTTTCTCTTCTTTTCCTTAAGAGGCCTGATATGTACTGCCACATTGCCTTCCAAAAGATTGTACCAATTTACAATAACACAAGCAGTGTAAACACTGGCCATTTTTACTACAACCCCACAAATCATTCTCTTTTTTTAAAGATTTATTTATTTTTGCTTGAAAGTCATGGTTACACAGAGAGAGGAGAGACGGGGAGGGGGGGAGTCTTCCATTGGATGATTCACTCCCCAATTGGCCGCAATGGCTGGAGCTGCGCCAATCCAAAGCCAGTAGCCAGGAGCTTTTTCTGGGTCTCCCACATGGGTGCAGGGGCCCAAACACTTGGGCCATCTTCTACTGTTTTCCCAGGCCATAGCAGAGAGCCGGATCAGAAGTGGAGCAGCCGGGTCTCAAACCAGCGCCCATATGAGATGCTGGCACCACAGGCGGTGGCTTTACCTGCTGTGCCACAGTACCAGCCCCCACAAATCATTCTTAAAGTTAGTTGAATTATTAGGAATAAGCTATTAAATTATATTGCATTCATGAATAAATTTTCCTCCTAAAAGTGCAAAACTAAAGGCCAGGAATATTTTGAGATCTCTTTAACCAGAGAAAGGGAGGGAAGTAAAGAAGGAAAGGGGAGGAGAGAGAGAGAGAGAAAGAATGAGATGGAAAGAGAGAATAGGGGGGCGTCTTAGATTTTATCACTCCTAGGGAAGAAGAGGCCTGAGTTGAAGTAACATGCATAGCTCTTAGGGAAGGCTTTCAGCTGCACCATGTTGACCTTGAACTAGGCCTTGCTTAGCTGCCAGGGCAACGACACCACATCCCTCCTGTAAACACTTTGAGCTTTTGTTGTTTCACCCTCAGCCAGCTAAGGCTTCACTCCCTGAGGGGCCCTTGTAGTCACACAAGTGTTGTTAAACCGTGAATAACTGAGCATTTCTGTTGTGAGAACATATTCTCTGACGTTCATCAGAATCCTCTCAGTGATTTCTTTCAGGCCTGGCATCTACAATATAAAGAAAGGAGACTACAAGAGTCAAATTGATCACTTCCTGGTTTGGGCCTGTGCTAAAGAGAAGTGAGAGCTTGGGGGACAAAGGCAGTCTTCACCAATTTCTGCTCCAGAAGGAGGCTGAGTTTCAGGGTGAAGCAGCAAGTCCCAGCTGTGAACAGAAATGAGAGGGTATATGTTGGACACAGGTTCTTCCGCTTTGTTTTTTCGTCTTTGCATCTTTCTCCCTGAGACCGTCAAATATATGGGTAGGTAGGTAGGTAGGTAGATAGACAGACAGACAGAAACACATACACATATACCATGCGATATAAGTAGGTATAGGAAAAAGATAGTATGTACAGGAGTCTTGCATAAGGTGGGATCACTGTAACCAAATCACAACTGAGTCCGTGTTTGTAAGGAAGAGAGAGAGTGTTTGATGCAGTTAAGACGCCTCTTGGGACTCCTGCATCCTGCGTTTGAGTGCCTGGATTTGAGCTCAGCTCTGCTTCTGATTTCAGTTCCCTGTAATGTGTCCCTTGCAGGGCAGCAAATGATGCTTCAAGTGCTGAGTGCCTGCCGCTCACTTGGGGCACCTGGATTGAGATCCCAGCTCCTGGCTTTGGCTTGGTCCAATCACGGCTGTGGTGGGCCCTTGGGGAGTGAACCAGTGGATGGAAGATCTCACTGTGTGTCTGTCTCTGTCTCTCTGCTCTTCAAGTAAAAAATGAAAATTAATAAACAAATTGTTAAAGTTTGTAAGGAATCTAAAACAGTGCTCACACAGAGTTTTGTGTAGATGTTTAATAAATATAATTAAAATGTCATGAGGCAGGCATTTAGCCTAGAAGTTAAGACACCTGTATTCCACATCAGAGGACCTGGGTTTGGTTCCTATCTCCGGCTCATGACTACAGCTTTCTGCTAACGCAGACTCTGGGAGGCAGTAATGATGGGTCAGATGATTTGGTTCCTGCTACCCACATGGGAGACCTAGATTGAGTTTCTGGCTTCCAGCTTTGACTCCAGCTGGGAGACATTATGCGTATTTGAAGAGTGAACCAGTGGGTAGAGCACTTCTCTCTCTCTCTGTCAAATAAAATTTTTAAAATATCTTTAATGTCATGGACTTATCTCTCCTAACATCTGTTTCAAGGATAACTGTTGGTGCTCCATTGAGCTGTTTTGGGCTTTCTTCTAGTTCTGATTGTTGAAGTTGCACCTTAGGGGCTGGCGCCATGGCGCGGTAGGTTAATCCTCTGCCTGAGGTGCCGGCATCCCATATGGGTGCTGGTTCTGGTCCCAGCTGCTCCACTTCCAATCCAGCTCTCTGCTGTGGCCTGGGAGGGCAGTAGAAGATGACTCAAGTCCTTGGGCCCCTGCACCCACGTGGGAGACCTGGAGGAAGCACCTGGCTCCTGGCTTCAGATCAGTGCAGCTCCAGCCAAAGCGGCCATTTGGGGAGTGAACCAATGGACGGAAGACCTTTCTCTCTGTCTCTCCCTCTCACTGTCTGTAACTCTAGCTCTCAAATAAATAAATAGAATCTTAAAAAAAAAAAAGAAGAAGAAGAAGAAGAAGTTGCACCTTAAACTTGGGTAGGGCAAGCCCATACCCAAGTCCACTGTTCTTTCATAACACTGTCTTTGTTGCTTTTTTTTTTTTTTTTTTTTTTTTGCCTCTAGATTCTCCCAAATGGACTTTTGAACCCATGGTTAATTATGAAAAATTTCAACTACAGGTATGTTGAAAGAATTATACAGTAAACACCCCAAATAAATGTTAAAATCAATTTTTGTAGGACTTAAAAAGCAAAAATAAACCCCAAAAAACTCCTTTGAGAATTTGATAGATGCTAATCCAAAGTAGGAGTTGACTGGATAATATCTGTATCTGGATACTACTCAGGATTCCCCTTCAGGAGTATGGTTTATTTCCCTACTCATTCCAGTACCTCTTTGTGTGTGATATTTTTCTTTTGGTTGCCTTTGTTGGAAGGATGCAGAACAAAGTTTTTTTCTTTACAAAATCTTGACTGATAATTGTCAGGCATCAGGGATACAAGTTAATGTATGAAGTGGATAGTCTAGCGGGGGGTGAACTTCCTTGGTGACAGAGCTCTTAGTCTGTTCACTCATCACTTATGCATTGTACACCAGGCTCAGATGACAGGTGCATGAATGTATCCATTTCTTTGCCCTTGGGAAGCTAAACAAATGGTCAAAATATTACAAACCCAGGCAATAAAATGCCACAAGAAAGTCAATGAGGCATCAACAGCATTTGGCCCACCACACTAGGTTAAAAAAAAAGTTCACCAGGCAAAGAAGAGGAAAAGTGCATTCCTTGGAGAAGACAGAACTCTGGAAAGGTGTGGGAAGTTGAGCTATTCCTGTGTGAAGGGCTGAGGTAAGGCAAATGGAGATGGCTTGGAAGGTGTTGGATCCCATTATCTGCACAGAGAATGACACATTTTTTCGATGCAGTCAAAGTTAGTGGATTGGGAATGGGAATGGGACTGGGTTCTAGGAAGCTAGGTTGAGATGTATGGTGTTAAGGGATTTAAACCATCTTGCAAAAGTGACAGGTGAGCACAGGTTTTGAAGCAAGGGTTTCCATAAGAAGCTGTTGTTGACAAAGATCACTCCGACAGTGAGGGTGGCTTGGATGGGAGCAGAAGAGACAGGAGTCAGACTGTGAAGGGCATGGCCTGCCGTTAGGGCCTCAGCCTGAAGGCAGTGGGGTCAAATAAGCAATGAAGTGGGGACTAGGAATGGGACAGACATTGACAACCGGGGACTCTTGGGGCCAGGGACTTAGCACTGCACAGGAAGATCGTTTCGCCCTTGAAGTGAGGCCTACGTGGGTAACTAGTTCTCCACTCACCCTCTGTGAACAGACCTCCTGGCCCTCTGAGTCTTACTGTACTGAAATGTAATAAACTAACAAAGCTAACAATCCTTATCAAATACCTGTTATGGGGCTTACACAAAAACAACCTGTTAAATGCCAGATACACAGTAGGTTCTCAGTAAACATCATCTCTGACCGTGCCAGCTCCTGTCTTCGGTTCACAATTAAGAAATCTGAATTTTCACTTATCACAGTGTCATGCTCCTGTACTTCTCACAACTACCTACCTACTTCATTTCTCCTCTTATATCAATTATATTGAGGTCTAATTGACAAATATATAGATATTTAAAGTGTTAGATATTAAAATGTTTTGATGTACATATACACACAATTGCCAACTCATGTATCTATCACCTCTCATAGTTACTATTTTTCTTTTCTGATGGTAACATCTGATTTCTTAGCAACTTTCACATGTATAATGCATTGTTTTTCACCATAGTCATTTGACCACACATTAAACTTCCAAACCTACTCATCTTGCACAACTGAAACTTTGTCTGCACCTCTTGACCAACGTCTCTCCATTTCTCCTCCCCACAGCCCCTGGCAATCTTTCTACTCTCTTCTGTGAGTTTGACTAATTTAGATTCTACATGTCAGTGAGATCATACAGTATTTATCTTCTGTGTCTGGCTCATTTCACTTAGCATAATGTCCTCACATTCATTCATGTTGTTCCAAATGGAAGAATTTCCTTTTAAAATCTTTTTAAATTTGAGAGACTGACAGAGTTCCCATCCACTGGTTCACCTCCACCCCCAAATACCTGCCAACAGCCAGGGTTAGGCCAGGACAAAGTCAGGAGCTGGGAACTCAATCCAGATTGCCCATGTATGTGTGGCAGGAACTTGAGGCATCACTGCTGCCTCCCAGGTCTGCATTAGCCAGGAGCTGGCATCAGCAGCTGGAGCTGGGACTCAAATCCAGGCGCACTGATATGGGGTGTGGGCATCCCAACCAATGTCTTAACCACTTGGTGGAACACCCATACCTCCTTTTTCAAGGCTCAGTAAGGGACTGGTATCGTGCCATAGCAGGTAAAGCCGCTGCCTGCAAAGCCAGTATCCTATATGGGCGCCAGTTGAGTCTCAGCTGCTCCTCTTCTGATCCAGCTAATATACCTGGGAAAGCAGGAAAGTCTTGGGAAATGGCCAAAGTCCCTGGGCCCCTGCATCCATGTGGAAGACCCAGAAGCTCCCGGCTCCTGGCTTTGTCTTTGCCCAGCCCTGGCCATTGCAGCCATTTGGAGAATGAATCAGTGGATGGAAGATCTCTTTCTCTGTCTCTCCCTGTCTGTAACTCTGCCTTTCAAATAAACAAATAAATCATTAAAAACATAAAGGCTCAGTAATATTCCATAGCCATTCATCCACTGAAAGACACTAAGTTTATTTCCATATCACGGCTATTGTGAATACTGCAGTGAACGTGTGAGTGCAGGCAGCCCTTCAATATACTGATTTCATCTCCTTTGGATGTATACCAGAGATGGGATTGCTGAATTACAATAAAATAGTTTTGTTTTTAATCTGGGGAGGAACCACCATACTATTTTCTATACTATTGGCTGTGCCTACCCATTTCATTTTTCACATCTACGTTCTTACATTAAAATTCTACCTGGAAACAAATTTATTCGTGTTGTATTTTCCTGTATTTTAGCTTTCAAATGAACAAGAGCAGTCTAGATGTGGAAGGACCAGTTCCTCCACTCTGTCCATATCATATTTCTTCAGATTTGCTTTGCTAATTCTGTCTTATTCCAAGGTCAAAGTTCTTGACTGTCACATAAGCAATTGAGCTCAGGAAGACAATGGCTTATTCATTTCCCACTTCTGGCTCCTGAAAAGATAAAACTGAAAAACCCAGAAGACTTAGGAGAGTGAGAAACCTGAACCAATATCCCCTGCTCTATTGCTTTCTCAGCTCCGGGCTCAGAAGTCAACCAGCTAGCATCATCTTTGTTGATAAAATCTCAATGCCTGCAACTCAATCCAAAGATTGACATCATTGTCCCCAAATCCATTTTACAATCTATAATCAGCTTTTAAATTAGTTAGGGTGCTCATTATCAGGAAAGAGGAGTATCTCACGTCTGAGACAAAAATGGATTTGTAAGTAGGTCCAGAGCTGAAGCTGCAATATGGTGATTCGTTTATTGAACAAATACATGAATACTTCAGAAGGTCACGCAAAATGGAACTAAAAGATGAGCTTGTGATGCAAAAGCTTTTTGAAACCTATGCATAACTGTTGAAATCTTTACTTAGAATAGAGTTGGTCTTCTGTATATACAGTTAACTAAAAATGAGCCTTAATTAAGAATGGGATGGGAGAAGGAGTAGCAGGTGGGATGGGAGTGGGGGTAGGAGGGTGGATATTGGGGGAAGAACCACTATATTCCTAAAGTTGTACCTATGAAATTTGTATTTATTAAATAAAATAAAATCTTTTTTTAAAAAAAGAAACCCATGCATACAAGGGGTCTATAAAAAGCTCATGAAAATCATAAGTTTGAGAAAAATATTTATGTATTTCCAAAATTTTTGCACAATTAACTTATCTTTCAATTCCATTCCATTTTACATGAACTTTTTAGAAGTATCCTCATGTTTACTGGGAACTTCGATGCATTAAGCTTTGATTTGAGATCTGAGATACAGAAGTAAACAAAACAAAGTCCTCATGAGAGGAGACAGCTGATGAATAAGGAAATATATGATGGGGCCAGTGCTGTGGCACAGGGGGTTAAAGCCTTGGTCTGCAGCTCTGGCTTCCCATTTGGGCACCAATTCGAGATCCGGCTGCTCCACTTCTGAGCCAGCTCTCTGCTCTGGCCTGAGAAAGCAATGAAAGATGGCCCAAGTCCTTGGACCCCTGCACCTTGTGGCAGACCTGGAAGAATCTCCTGACTCCTGACTTCAGATTAGCACAATTCCAGTTGTTGCAACCATTTGGCAAGTGAAACCAGAGGAAAGACGATCTCTCTCTGACTCTGCCTCTCTCTCTGTGACTCCGCCTTTCAAACAAATAAATAAATCTTTTTAAAATAAAATAAAATAAAATATGTCATCTGGTGACTCATGCTATGAATAAAAATCAAGTAGGGTAAGGGGGAAAGATTCTGAGTAAATAAAAAGGGCTTTTTTTTGTTTTCTCTTTTATTTTTCTTAATTACCAAGGCATAATATACCACTGTAAATTGTATAAAGAGAACAGCTACATACAACTTGATGAATTCATACATATACTCATATAATCACTCTGCTGGTCAAGAAATAGAACATTTAGAGTCTTCCAGAAGGTTCCCTTGTGTCCCTTCCCATGAGTGTCTTCCAATCATGAACTGCCATTCTTTTCTTAAAAAACATTTATTTGGGGCTGGCACTGTGGTGTAGTGGGTAAACCCCACTTCAAATAAATGTAATCGGAAAGCATACATGCATTCTTGTCTGACTTCTTTCATTCAACACAATATCTGTGAGATTAATCCATATTGTTGCATATAAAGATTATTGGTCTCACTACTGCTGTATACTGTTGCATGATCATATCACAACTTAGCCATTCTCCTATTGATCTGAATGACTTCTAGTTTAGGGCTACTGTGAATAAAGCTGCCTTGACTGCTCTGTGTAAGTCTTCTGGTGGGCATGTGCACTCCTTTCTTTGGAATATATGCTCTTTCTTTTTTTTTAAAGATTTACTTATTTTTATTTGAAAGTCACAGCTACATAGAGAGAGGAGAGGCAGAGAGAGATTGAGAGAGAGAGAGGTCTTCCATCCGATGGTTCACTCCCCAAATGGCTGCAATGGTCAATGCTGTGCTGATCCGAAGCCAGGAGCCAGGAGCTTCTTCCAGGTCTCCCATGCAGGTGCAGGGGCCCAAGTACTTGGGCCATCTTCTACTGCTTTCCCAGGCCATAGTAGAGAGCTGGATCGGAAGTGGAGCAGAAAAAAAAAAAAAAAAAAAAGCCAGCGCCGTGACTCACTTGGTTAATCCTCCACCTGCAGTGCTGGCATCCCATATGGGCGCCAGGTTCTAGTCCCGGTTGCTCCTCTTCCAGTCCAGTTCTCTGCTGTGGCCCAGGAGAGCAGTGGAGGATGGCCCAAGTACTTGGGCCCCTGCACCTGCATTGGAGACCAGGAGAAGCACCTGGCTCCTGGCTTCGGATCGGCGTAGTTCTGGCCATAGTGGCCATTTCGGGGGGTGAACCAATGGAAGGAAGACTTTTCTGTCTCTCTCCCTCACTGTCGAACTCTATCTGTCAAATAAAAAAAAAAAGGAAGTGGAGCAGCTGAGTCTTGAACCAGTGCCCATATGGGAAGCCGGCACTTCAGGCCAGGGTCTTAACCAGCTACGCCACAGTGCTGGCCCCTGGAATATATACTTGTGAGTAGAATCACTAGGTCATGGAGTAGGTAACTGTTTAGTTCTAGCAACTAAATATGAACAATGATTGAATCAATATACATTCCAACTAACAAAGTTGAGTGTTCAAATTCCTCTGTGTGTTTGTCAACACTTGATTTTGTCAGACTTTCTCATTTTACACATATATGTTTATAAGTTGCCTTCTAAGCAGAGACCCAAAGTAAATGTGCTTTGCTCAGAACACTTTGCCTCTGGAAGAGAAGTACAAAGCCCTCAAGGCAGGAGTGTTTTGTTAAGATGTTGCAAGAAGCCAGTGTGCCTGGAACTGAGAAAACAATGGAAAGAGCAATAGCAGATGACGTCAGAGAAGTGGGCAATGGGCGAAGGACGGAGTAACCCATTGCAAGACCTTTGGCCTTTATCTGGAGAAAGAAATCGCTAGCGGGTTTTGAGTGCAAAAGAAACACGATCTGGCTTATGGGTTTTTTTATATAAGATTTATTTTATTTATTTGAAAGACAGAGTTACAGAGAGAGGTAGAGACAGAGAGAGAGGTCTTCTATCCACTGGTTCACTCCCCAAATGGCTGCAACAGCCGGAGCTGTGCCAATCCAAAGCCAGGAGCCAGGAGCTTCTTCCGGGTCTCCCACGTGGGTACAGGGGCCCAA
This sequence comes from Oryctolagus cuniculus, assembly GCF_051225735.1. Lineage (NCBI taxonomy): Eukaryota > Metazoa > Chordata > Mammalia > Lagomorpha > Leporidae > Oryctolagus > Oryctolagus cuniculus. Next base: position 34,585,951 of record NC_142883.1, on the reverse strand, counting down.
GGACTTGGGCCAACTTCTATTGCTTTCCCAGGCTACAGCAGAGAGCTGGGTCGGAAGAGGAGCAGCTGGAACTAGAACCAGCGCCCATATGGGATGCCGGCGCTTCAGGCCAGGGCTTTAACCCACCGCACCACAGTGCTGGCCCCTGGCCTATGTTTTTAACTGGACCATTTGATGACTATGTTAAAAACAAGCTGAAGGAGGCTTGCGTATTGGTGTAATGGATAAAGCCACCACCTGCAATGCCACCATCCCACATGGGTGCTGGTTCCAGTCCCAGCTACTCCACTTCTGATCCAGCTCCCTATTAATGGCCTGGGGAAAGCAGAAGAAGATGGCCCAAGTCCCTGGGCCCTTGCATGCATGGGGGAGACCTGGGCCCAGCCCTTCCTGGTGCAGTTACCTGGGGAGTGAATAAGCAGATGGAAAATATCTCTCTCTCTCTCTCTCTCCTTCTCTCTCTCCCTCTCTCTCTCCTTCTCTTTCTCTCTGCAACTCTGACTTTCAGAATAAATAATGGAGGAGGAGGAGAAACTGAAGAATGAGGGAGAAGGCTGGAAAAGCCTGTGGAGTAATCCAGGAGAGAGATGGGTTTTGACTTGGCTCAGGGGTCTGATTTTGGATACATTTTTTAAATTTAAGAGGGAGAGAGGGAGAGAGAGATGGAGAGAGAGTTTCCATCCACTGGTTTACTTCCCACATGTCCACCATGGCCAGGGCTGAGCCAGCCCAAAGCCAGGATCTGGGGACACTACTCAGGTTTCCCTCTGCAGTGCAGGAACCCAACTGCTTGGGCCATCACCACAGCCTCCCAGGGTGTACACTGGCAGGAAGCTGGAGTCAGCACTTGGAGCTCGGAATGGAACCCAGGCACTCCAATGTGGGATGCAGGCGTCTTAACCACTAGGCTAAACAGCCATTCCTGCATATGCGTGTGTGTGTGTGGTTTTTTTGTTTTTTTTTTTTTTTTTTTTTGGACAGGCAGAGTGGACAGTGAGAGAGAGAGACAGAAAGGTCTTCCTTTGCCGTTGGTTCACCCTCCAATGGCCACTGCGGCCAGCACACCGCGCTGATCCGATGGCAGGAGCCAGGTACTTATCCTGGTCTCCCATGGGGTGCAGGGCCCAAGTACTTGGGCCATCCTCCTCCACTGCACTCCCTGGCCACAGCAGAGAGCTGGCCTGGAAGAGGGGCAACCGGGACAGAATCCGGTGCCCCAACCGGGACTAGAACCTGGTGTGCCGGCGCCGCAAGGTGGAGGATTAGCCTAGTGAGCCGTGGCGCCGGCCAATTCCTGCATATGTTTTCAAGGAAGAATGGATGGGGTTCTTTGATGTGACTGAAATATAAGAAGAGAAGACCAGAGGTGATTCTAAATTTTCAAACTTGAGCAGGATGGGACTGAATTCAGGACTTCTGTTCGAACACTTTGGTACAATTGATCACACAGAAAACCTGGCAAGAGCCACCCCTTCACACCTCAATTTAGGAACTAGTCCATGTGACAAAGCTTTACTAGAATAACCTTGAGTTTACTTATACTTTTCACTAAGAATCCCTTCTGCTGGAGGGGGCCAGTTTACAATGAGAAGTGACAGAGTGGCTTTGCTTAAAAACTTCCCCAGGGCCAGTTACTTTACTTCCAAAACAAAACCATTTCAAAAGCAAAGAATTAAGAGGTGTGAAAGAGATCTGTGGAAACCAGGTCAGGAAAGCTAACACCTTCTCTTATGAAAAGAGCACAAAGCAATTTGCAAGGCTCAGTTAAGGTATCAGAGGAATGGGTCTTTCAAATGGGTCTCAGAATTGCCCCAAACAGGAAACAAAAGTACTTCTCTTGTTTCCCAGGGCAGGGACAAACCAACCGGCCTTGCTTAGGGCTTGGATGGAATAAAAGGATCCTGGCCAATGCGCATTCAAGATTCATGTAACATCTGCACAACACAGCTGTTGTACTGTCTCAGAGAACTTCCTGAGATGCTTAGGAGTCGATTTTTCATGCATAACACTGAAATCCACAGATTTCTGCCTTTACTGCCTCAGTAGGAGTTGCTATAATTTGTGCCACTCCACTCTGAAAAGGTGCAATTCAAAAACGTCCAAGTGATGGAAACAGTGTAAAGAACCATCAGTAAGCTATGCTAGAAATAAAAGCGTGAGGAAGTAGAACCTTCCCGGCCTTCTCCTGGTGGCCAGTGACCCACATTCTTCAAGTCGACAGCTAGAACCCAGGGTGAAAACTTGAGAAACAGATCCACCAGCGCAAAGCTAATTCAATCATTTATATGAGGATTAAATCTCATCACCAGCTCCTAATTAACTGAACTAACCAATCCTTTACATCCGGCATTATCAAACTATGACTCATGGGCCAGATCCAACCTGTTTTGTAAGAATGGATCTTTTACAGGGCTGACACTGTGGCATAGTGGGCTAAGACTCCGCCTGTGATGCCAGCATCCCATATGGGCGTCAGTTTGAGTCCCAGCTGCTCCACTTCTGATCCAGCTCTCTTCTGATGGTTTGAGAAAGTAGTTGAAGATGGCCCAAGTCTTTGGGCCCCTGCACCTTCGTGGGAGACCAGGAAGAAACTCCTGGCTCCTGGCTTCGGATCGGCACAGCTCCAGCTGTTGTGGCCATCTGGGGAGTGAACCAGCGATGGAACACCTTTCTCTCTCTCTCTGCCTCTGCCTCTCTGTAACTCTGCCTTTCAAATAAATAAATCTTTTTTTAGAAAAAAAAACTATATAAAATGCAACACTCAGGGCTTATAAATTTTTATAGAACATAGCCCTGCTTACCTCTTTCAGTAAGATCTGTGGTTGCTCTTATGCTACAATGTCAGTAGTTGCAACAGAGATCCTGTACCTTACAAAACATAAAAGATTTGCTATCCTGGGGCAGGTACTTGGCACAGTGGTTAAGACACCTTTAGGATGTCTTTGTTCCACAGGAGTGCCTGCGTTCTAATCCTATTCAGCTTCCTGGAACTGCTTGATTCCTGAAGGTCTATAAAATGCATCTGGACAATTCAATGTAAATTTCAACAGACAAGTCTCATCCCTGACCTATAAGCAGAACTAGTATCTTGGGATGAACTAAACACCAGGGTAAGGCACCAGATGTTGTTGTTCATGTGGAATGCAAGTGCCTAGTTGGTCACAGAGTTCACCCAAACACCTGATGCTGTAGCCGGAGATGTTCAAATGACAAACCAGGGTAAGTTGAAAGCTTCAGATGTGGGCAGCCTTACCCAAGACAGACAGAACAAGACTTCCTATCAGAAAGACTCTTAACTCTCATAATAGTTCCTTGCTTATGCTTACCTTTGTCATTTAGCAGGATGATGCTGTAATTAGAATTTCGCTATCAGTAGTTTCTTTGGGTAACTTGACTGTGTGTGGAACCTGTGGTTTCAAATGTAGATCTTCACAGGAACATAGAGAATCTTCAATCAACCCACGGACTAATAACTTTGGTCACATCCTGCATGCAACTATGCAAAATCATACTAATGTCGAATGGTCTCTCTTTGGCTAAAATGACAAATGCTCAGAGAAACGCGTGAGCATGGGGATACCGTAACCTATGAATGACATGTTGAGTCAAGAAACCCAAAATGGTGGTGACTGAGACTAGCACTGATGGCCTGAGCAAAAGGGTAGAATTGTTCGATGCAATTGCAAAAGGCAACAGACCAGGTTAAAAGTCAGAATGGAGTCACATCACCAGGCTGACACTAACATCTGACCATTGGGGAAATCAGAACTAGAGATACCAGCCAGCAATCCCAAACAGGCCAGCTTTGATTGGCATGCCAGTGATGTTCCCTGTGCTTTCCTCCCTACACAAACGAGTTAACCTGAAGTAACCAGATGCTAACAGGTGAGTTACTTTTCTATAATTCTGTCTCCTTGTCCCCAAAGTGACTTGAAAATGACCAATCCTCTTTCTGTTTCTTTTGTTTCTGGTTTCTTTAGCCTTGCTCTAGCTATAAAATCAACCTCTTCTGCTCAGCCTATTTTATGGAATGAAGTATTACCCAATTTCTACAATCAAAAATAAATACAATTAAGATATTTAAAGTTAAAAAAAAGGTTTTTTTGGCATGTCACTGCAACATTCAGAGGAAAGCTGAACTTATGTACCCATTGTGAACACAGCAGACAATGAGAAAAATGTGAGAAATCTATGCTCTATTGGAAAATACTTGCTTTAGTTTTATGACAAAAAAAAAGATCACCACTTTGGAGTTTTTAATACTATCATTTAAGATATTTTAAAGAGGGGCTGATGCTGTGGTATAGAGGGTGAGGCCTCCAGCTGTAGTGCTGGCATCCATGAGCTCCAGTGTGAGTCCCAGCTGCTCGCTTCCAGTCCAGCTCCCTGCTAACGCACCTGGGAAAGCAGTGGAGAATGGCCCAAGTGCTTAGGCCCCTGCACCCACATGGGAGACCAGGACGAAGCTTCCAGTTCCTGGCTTTGTTGTAGGCTGGGTTAGGGCCTAAATTAGTTTTCCAGGCTCTTGTCTTTTACTTAGAGAAGAATTGTAAATACAGGCCCAAACACAGCATGCAGTTTGATAAACTTTATTTACAAAGTGAGAAAAGGACAAAGGCCAATTACCGCTTCATTAAGGAGAATGGGAACAAAGAAAGGGAATTATCACATGGTGCTCTGCTTGTCCTGAGTCCTGGAGGAGATAAAGAGTTTCCATTCTTCCTAGCCTTTTATGCGCTTGGAAAAAACGGAAGTGTTTACCTGATACCACCCCTACATCCCAGGTAAGAGGAGGTACTTCCTGGGGAGGGGTCCCCTGATTGACAGGTAGAAGAAGAGGATAACACAAAGCAAAGAAGGTGTGGCATCCAGTTCATGAACTTAAAATTATCTAATTTTTAAAAAAATACATTTATTTATTTATTTGAAAGTCAGAGTTACACAGAGAGAGAAGGAAAAGGAGAGAGAGAGAGAGAGAGAGAGAGAGGTCTTCCATATGCTGGTTCACTTCCCCAGTTTGCCACAACGGCCAGAGCTGCACTGATTTGAAGCCAGGAGCTTCCTCGGGGTCTCCCACATGAGTGCAGGGGTCGTACTTGGGCCACCTTCTCCTGCTTTCCCAGGCCATAGCAGAGAGCTAGATCGGAAGTGGAGCAGCTGGAACTTGAACTGGTGCCCATATGGGATGCCGGCACTGCAGGCGGTAGCTTTACCCCCTATGCCACAGCGCCGGCCCCTCTATCCGACCTTTACCACATCAGCTTCAGCCTGGCCCAGCCCCAGCTGTTGTGAAGATTTGGGGACTGAACCAATGGATGGAAGATAGATCTCTCTCTCTCCTTCTCTCTCTCTATCTTAGCCTTTCAAATAAATAAATAAATCTTTAAAAAATAAAATCTTCTAATGAAGAGTTAAAATTGTATATGTGCGGGTATAAAAAGTTAAGCTTAAGGTTTAAACCTTCCTGGTGCGGCTGTGAAAATAAGACAGAGGTCACAATAGTTTCGTTTCCCTACTCTTGTGGCTATAATGATGTAAATGGGGCCAAGCTAGATAATTGCTGCCTCCTAGGTGCTATGTTCCCCGAGACCTTATGACCCTTTGTTCCCAGAGGAGCCACAAGACTTTGTGACCTTCCTCTGCTTGCTCAGGCATTACAGCCGCAAGATAAACCCCCCTGTGATAAACTCTCCTAGCAACAGCCAATTAGCAGGTAACAGAGAAATACCTAGAGTTTCTGGTGTCTTCTCAGGGCAGATAAGGTGATTGATAGCTACCTGAGACCCTGCAGTTCCGCATGTACACCCCAGAAGTCTGGACCCTATGCATCGGCCAATTAATTCAAAAGGCATCAACCCCAAAGCCATCCAACCACCTTTAGTAGGTCCATTCCCACCACTGAATGCACTAATCAATTCTAAGAGATGTCCTTTAAATTTCATGCCAAATGAGATGATTTGCTGTGGTGTAAAATGTCTCCAAAAACCCTATAAAAACCCTGACCCTCAACTTCTTGGGGCTGCTCTGTTCTTGTATGATCAGGGAGCCCCAGCACGCTGGAAAAATTAATAAACCCTTTGCAAATTGCATGAGAGAGTGTCTCTTGGAGTTGTTCCTGGGCCGGTGGACGTTTCTCGACTCTAACACTAAATTTCATTACATAATTAGTCTCAAGACTATTAGAATCTGTTAAGACACTAAGGCACTGCAAGCCCAAAAACGATGAGACCAGGCGCAGATAATCTAAAGACAAGTGAAATGTGCATTGCCCAGAAAAGCCCCTCACCTGGGACATTCCAAACTGCTAAGAAAATCACTGTAAAGTTTACCAAGGAGGGCTGACACTGCAGCATACTGGACGTCACTTCAAGTCCCTGCTGCTTCCAGTTCCGGTCCAGTTCTCTGCTAATGCGCCTGGGAAAGCCGCAGCAGATGACCCAAGTGCTTGGGCCCCCGCACCCACGTGAGAGAACTCAGAAGAAGTTCCTTCTCCTGAATTTGCCTCGGCCCAGCTCCAGCTGTTGTAGCCATTTGGCAAGTGAACCAGTGGATAGAAGACTCTCTCTCTCTCTTTCCCCACCTCTGCCTCTCTGTAATTCTGCCTTTCAAATAAATTAATAAATCTTTTTAAAAAGAGAGAGAGAGAAACTCTGCCTCCTGCCTGAGCGAGCAGATTCAAGTCTTACTTCAATCCTTCTGCCCTGTGTCTGGGCAGGCTGACCCCCAGCTCTCTTCACCCCCAGCTCTATCCCTCCTGAAATAAAGTATTTTCTTTTTTTTTTTTTTTTAAGATTTTTTTATTTATGGCCGGCACCACGGCTCAATAGGCCTGCGGCGCAGGCACACCGGGTTCTAGTCCTGGTCGGGGCGCCGGATTCTGTCCTGGTTGCCCCTCTTCCAGGCCAGCTCTCTGCTGTGGCCCGGGAGTGCAGTGGAGGATGGCCCAAGTGCTTGGGCCCTGCACCCTCATGGGAGACCAGGAGAAGCACCTGGCTCCTGCCTTCGGATCAGCGCGGTACGCTGGCTGCAGCGCACCGGCCGTGGCGGCCATTGGAGGGTGAACCAACGGCAAAGGAAGACCTTTCTCTCTGTCTCTCTCTCTCACTGTCCACTCTGCCTGTCAAAAAAAAAAAAAAAAAGACTTATTTATTTATTTATTTGAGAGGTAGAGTTACAGACAGTGAGAGGGAGAGACAGAGAGAAAGGTCCTCTGTCCACTGGTTCATTCTCCAAATGGCCACAACAGCTGGAGCTGCGTTGATTCAAAGCCAGGAGCCAGGAACTTCCTCCAGGTCTCCCATGCAGGTGCAGGGGCCCAAGGACTTGGGCCATCCTCTACTGCTTTCCCAGGCCATAGCAGAGAGCTGGATGGGAAGAGGAGCAGCCAGGATGAGAACCGGCGCCCATATGGGATGCCGGCACTGCAGGCAGAGGGTTAACCTACTGCACCACAGAGCCAGCCCCAGTATTTTCTACTTTATCTGGCTACCCCCTCAGAACCCTAAAAATCCTAACACCTAACAAAGACTTAAATAGCCAGAACACCACTGGCTCTCAAAAACATCCAGCTGAGAACAAAACTTTCTTTTTGCTTAGCACCAAAAACAAAGAGAATACAGAGAATCAGATCTCCAGATTCTCTCCAAGTTGATACTAAATATCAACTTTTATTGTACGTGTGATTAGCTTTGCCTTCAGAAAGCATCCGTTTGCATGCTCACCCTGCAATCCATTTGCTGATCAATCTCAGGACATACTTGGGACTCTCTGAGGCTCTGTCTCTTCATGCCTATCTCATAGGACTTCCTTAAGAATCAAGTAAGGTTATGTACGAGTCTATAAAAAATGCCTTATCTGTTATAATTCCTCTCCAATCCTTTGAGCATAGGGCCTGTGTCTTACTAAATTTCCAGGATAGTGCCTGGTACATACAAGGCACTTAAGGGGATAACTCACTATCTAAGTATCAATTCTAAGGTGGCTGTTTAACCTCCCAGTTAAGGTTTTGATTGGAGCATCCCCATCTCACATCAGAGGACCTGGGTTTGACCCTGAGCTCTGGCCCCTGACTTGAGCTCCCTGGGAGGAAGTGGTGAGGACTCAGCTCCGAGGGTTCCTGCCACCTGTGTGGAGACCTTGATTGACTTCCCAGCTTCGGCCTATCAGGGCCCAGCCAGTGGGCAGTGCAGGGAGTGAGCTGGAGGCCGGGCGCTGTCTGTCTGCTGCTCCCTTCTCTCTTTGCCTCTCAAACTAAAAACTACTGGTATAATTTGTGGATTCCTAAATATAAGACTGTAAGATATGGCTGAATAAAAGATGGCAGTGACTGAATATAACAAGTTAGAAATTGTCCTTAGACCATTTAGCTCTTTTCTGATGGGTTTCCTATAAAAACAATCATATTGATTGTAGGGCCCAACCACAAAGTTTTGTCCACATTAGCCATTCCACATGTGTTTATTAAACTAAGGAAAATTAGATATGCACTTTGAGAAAAAAGTCACAGCAGGCTGACGCTGGCGATGTCGATGATGGTGGTGCTAGCAGTGTCGTCCCATCCTGTGCTTCAGTTTTCTCCACGGTCTGCAGTGAGCCAGGCACACCTCTTCACTCGGTTTCCTGTGAATAAGGGCACACACCTTGCAGGCAGCGCTCTGTGATACGCAGCAACTCTTCTCGGTAAGAAGTGACAGATTCTGGTGGGGATCAAACACACACTGGCATCTCATTAAGTCACAGTTCTGAGCAATTAAACTAACCAGGCTGTCAAATGGCAAAGTTAGCAGGCAATTACAAAGCTAGCAGGCAATCTTCCAAGCAGGGTAGGAGGCCCTGAGAAGAGAAACAGCATATATACATAAATGCTGAAGATTAGAAGTCCTCCAGGAGCTGGTGCTGTGGCACTATGGCATAGCTGGTAAAAGCCGTGGCTTGCAGTGCTGGCATCCCATTTGGGTGCCATTTTGAGTCCCGGCTTCTCCACTTCCGATCCAGCTCTCTGCTATGGCCTGGGAAAGCAGTAGAAGATGGCCCAAGTCCTTGGGCCCCTGCATCCATGTGAAAGACCCAGAAGAAGCCCGTGGTTCCTGGCTTCAGACCAATTCAAATTCAGCTATTGTGGCAATTTGGGGAGAACCAGTAGATGGAAGACCTCTGTCTTTCTCTGCCTCTGCCTCTCTGTAACTCTGCCTTTCAAATAAATAAATAAAAAGTCCTCCAAATTTTTGGTTTAAAACCACAAATTCATTTCCAAAGTCTCACTTCTTTTCTAACTTGCCTATTTATATGATTTTCCATTATTATTTTTGGATTGTTCATCTTTTCTTTATTTGCATGAACTCTGTATACAACAGTCACTTAGCATTTGTGCCACCGTGACCCTAATAAAGTCATCTTCCCCTCCTTTCTCTCCACATTTTTACCTTCATGAAGGTGTCATCCTTTCCCTCTTTTCACATTTTAGATAACAAAAGCCAACTATTGGCCGGCGCGGCTCAATAGGCTAATCCTCTGCCTGCGGCGCCAGCACTCTGGGTTCTAGTCCTGGTCGGGGCACTGGATTCTGTCCCGGTTGCTCCTCTTCCTGTCCAGCTCTCTGCTGTGGCCAGGGAGTGCAGTGGAGGATGGCCCAGGTCCTTGGGCCCTGCACCTGCATGGGAGACCAGGAGAAGCACCTGGCTCCTGGCTTTGGATCAGTGCGGTGTGCCAGCCGCAGCAGCCATTGGAGAGTGAACCAACGGCAAAGGAAGACCTTTCTCTCTGTCTCTTTCTCTCACTGTCCACTCTGCCTGTCAAAAAAAAAAAAAAAAGCCAACTACTGGTGTTGTAAGCTGCCTGTGTCTGCCTGGTGAGCAATGATGTGTGCGTAGCAATCTCAGGAGCCTATGGAAATAAGAAGCCTGAGACAGCAGGCCTTCCGCTCAGCTCAGCACCGCACCCGGAAGCCGCCACCTGCCAGAGGTCCCACAGGCTCATCGGAACAAAGCCTGACTATCGGTTGACTGGACTCTTTTTCTCTATCCTACCCCAGCAGCTACCTCTATCCCTTTAAAACCCTGTTGCTGGCTTGGAAAAGGTGCAGTTTGGATGCAGAGGTCACTCTTTCCCCAAACTGCGTGCTTCAGGAAATAAACCCTTTCCTCTGACATCTCCCGCGAACTGGCTATGCCAGGCGAGCAGCCAGGGCCTGATGGTTTGTCCGGTAACACCACAGATATTTTCCCAAGGGTTCTTGCTTTACTTAGAGTACTTTTGTACATACAGGATCTTTTAATTTTTATGTACCTCACTGAGATATAGTTCATAGACCATGTAATTCTAGCAGATTTCTTTTAAACTTTTTACTATTATTTATTTGAGAGGCAGACACACAGAGAGGCCGACACACAGAGAGACAGAGCTCCCATCCATTGGCTCCTTCCTAGATGCCTCTAATGGCTAGGGCTGGGCCGGAACCGGGCACCAGGAACTCCTGTGCAGCGAACTGTGTGAGTGGTGGGGGTCCGACTCCTGAGCCATCGCTGCTGCCTTACAGGATGCGCATTAACTGGAAGCTGGCATCAAGAGCCAGGGCTAGATCCCAGGCACCTGGTGTGGGTGTGGGCATCCCAACCAGCAGGCTGACCTCCTGGCCAAATGCCTGCCTAGTCTTAAGAATTTTTCAGTGCACAGCTCACTGGCATTAAGTACGTTCACACTGTCGCGCAGCCATCACCACTATCCATCTCCAGAGCTGCAGGAAAAAGAAGAGGAGGCATTTTTTCACTAAACTCCAGGATAAATAGGAAGATACAAGTAAAGCTAAAACACCCAGCTGCTGAGTCAGCTATCGCCACCATCAATCTCCAGGACTCCATTCTTCTTCCCCAGCTGAAACCCTGTACCCAGTAAACCAAAATTTCCCATTCTGCCCCCGCCACCCTCAACTCACTCCACCTTCTACTTCATCTCTTTGACTTTGACTACCCTAGGTATTTCGCAAAAGAATCACGTAGTAGCTGTCCTGTTTTGACTGGCTTAGTTCAGATAACATCCTCAAGATTTTAATTTTAATTTTTTTTAAATTTGACAGGTGGAGTTATAGACAGTGAGAGAGAGAGAGAGAGAGAGAGAGAGAAAGAAAGGTCTTCCTTCCGTTAGTTCATTCCCCAAATGGCCGCTACGGCCGGCGCACTGTGCCAATCCAAAGCCAGGAGCCAGGTGCTTCTTCCTGGTCTCCCATGCAGGTGCAGGGCCCAAGCACTTAGGCCATCCTCCACTGCACTCCCGGGCCACAGCAGAGAGCTGGACTGGAAGATGAGCAACTGGGACTAGAACCCGGGGTGCTGGCACCGCAGGCGGAGGATTAACCAAGTGAGCCCCCATCCCCGAGATTTAAAAAAAATATTTTGTTGGTCTCTCTTTGAATAGTTCTTTTTTTTTTAATATGATTTATTTACTTGAAAGGCAAAGTGACAGGGTGCAGAGGAATAGGGAGGAAGAGATCCTTTCGTTGGTTCACTCCCCAAATGCCCACATATCCAAACATCCAGAACTGGGCCAGGCCAAAGCAAAGAGCCTGGAACCCCATCCAGGTCTCCCACATGGATGGCAGGGGTTCAAGCCTTGAGCCATCATCTCCTGCCTTCTCAGGTGTATTTACAGGAAACTGAATACGGAGCAAAGGAGCCAGGACTCGAATCAGCTCTCGGATAGGGGATGCAGGTGTCCAAAGTGGGGGTTTGACCCACTGAGCCTCAACACCTGCCCATGTCCTCAAGATTTAGCCATAGTGCAGCTTTGTCAGAAGTTAAAGCCCCTTTTTAAGGTTGAGTAATACGCCATTCTACATATATCCCACATTTTGCTTATCCATTCATCTACCAGCAGACATTGAACTACTTGTCTGCCGGGTTTTAGCTGTTGTGAATAATGCTATTAGAAACACGGGTGTGCAAATGACTCTCAAGTCTGCTCTCAGTCTCTAGGCTACATGCCTGGAAGTGGAACTGCTGAATCATGGTGATTCTGGTTTTCAGTTTTTGAGGACTTTGCCCTCCTGTTTTTCACGACAGCTGCACCATTGTTCATTCCCAGCCACAGGGCACAAGGGCTCCATGTTCTCTGTCACCTCTCCGACACTTGTTATTGAGGCCAGTGTTGTGGCACAGTGGGTTAAGCTTGTGCCCATAAGGGCACCAGTTCAAGTCCTGGCCACTCCACTTCCGATCCTGCTTCTGCTGTTGTGTCTGGGAAAGTAGCAGAGGATGATCCAAGTGCTTGGGCCCCTGCTATCCATGTGGGAGACCCGGATGGAGTTCCTGGCTTCTGGATCCTCCTAGGCTTTTGTTTTTTCTTTGCCTTTTTTTTTTTTTTTAAAGATTTATTTATTTACTTGAGAGGCAGAGTTACAGGCAGAGAGAAGAGAGGGAAACACAGCAAGAGAGAGAGACAGAGACAGAGAGAAAGAGAGATCTCTTCCATCCACTGGTTCACTCCCCAAATGGCTGGGCCAGGCCAAAACCACAAGCACAGGCCCCTCCTCCCAGCTGTTGCCTGGCCCAGCCCTGGCCACTGTGGTATTCTGGGGAGTGAACCAGTGGATGGAAGATCTCTCTTTGTCTCTCCCTCTTTCTCTGTAACCACTTTTCAGGTAAATAGATAAATCTTAAAAAAAAAAAAAAAAAAACTTGTTACTTCCTATATTTTAAAATAGTAGTATGAGGTGATTTTAATAATGTTTAAAAATATGTTGTTTAGGGCTGGCGCCATGGCTCACTAGGCTAATCCTCCGCCTTGCGGCGCCGGCACACCGGGTTCTAGTCCCAGTCAGGGCGCCGGATTCTGTCCCAGTTGCCCCTCTTCCAGGCCAGCTTTCTGCTATGGCCCAGGAGTGCAGTGGAGGATGGCCCAAGTGCTTGGGCCCTGCACCCCATGGGAGACCAGGAGAAGCACCTGGCTCCTGGCTTCGGATCAGCGCGGTACACCGGCCGCGGCGGCCATTGGAGAGTGAACCAACGGCAAAGGAATACCTTTCTCTCTGTTTCTCTCACTGTCCACTCTGCCTGTCAAAAAATATATATATATATGTTGTTTAGGAAAATTATTCCAAAAACTAATAAATTTAGAAAAAGAAAATGTGTAGGTTTTCTTCCTGGGAAAAATGTTGTGATAGTTCTCAGCAGTTCCCACCTAGATCAACAGGTTTGTTCCAAGAGCGTCATCACCTTAACTCTTGAGAAGTTAAATTCAGATTGTGTTGAGTGAACCATGGGACCAGGTGTATCCTGTTACATCTTGCAAGATTGCTGAAAAATGTCTTATTTCAGAATCACATGACCTAAAAAATGCTGACTGCAGGCATGTACTCGTCAAAAAGGGAAATGAATCAGCTGCAGAGGAAAAGGGGTTGGGAAGGAACCTGTGCAGAACTATATAGCTTATCTGAGCTTGTTTTTAAGCACTCAGACTAAAGCCTCTTCATAGGTAAACTTTTTTTTTTTTTTTTTAATTTTTTGATAGGCAGAGTGGACAGTGAGAGAGAGAGAGACAGAGAGAAAGGTCTTCCTTTGCCGTTGGTTCACCCTCCAATGGCCGCCGCGGCCGGCGCGCTGCGGCCGGCACACTGCGCTGATCCAATGGCAGGAGCCAGGAGCCAGGTGCTTTTCCTGGTCTCCCATGGGGTGCAGGGCCCAAGCACCTGGGCCATCCTCCACTGCACTCCCTGGCCACAGCAGAGGGCTGGCCTGGAAGAGGGGCAACCGGGACAGAATCTGGCGCCCCGACCGGGACTAGAACCCGGTGTGCCGGCGCCGCTAGGCGGAGGATTAGCCTATTGAGCCGCGGCGCCGGCCTTCATAGGTAAACTTTAACATTGACCTCAAAGATCACAGAAGACAGAAAAAATCAAATGCTTGTAGTTTTTAAAAGTCACAAATCTTTCTTTCTTAAAATGGTGGAAATGGTTAAAATGTGGGAAAAAGAAACAACTTTCTAGACTTGTATTAAATATTACTAAACATTAGGGGCCAGCACTGTGGTGCAGCGGGTTAGAGCCCTGGCCTGAAGTGCCGGCATCCCATATGGGCGAGGGTTCTAGTCATGGCTGCTCCTCTTCTGATCTGGCTCTCTGCTTTGGCCTGGGAAGGCAGGTGAGGATGACCCGGGTCTTTGGACCCCTGCACCCATGTGGGAGACCCGGAAAAAGCTTCTGGCTCCTGGCTGTGGATCAGCGCAGCTCCAGCCATTGCGGCCATCTGGGGAGTGAACCAGAGGATGGAAGACCTCGCTCTCTGTCTCTACCTCACTCTGTAACTCTTCCAAATAAATAAAATAAAAATCTTTAAAAAATTACTAAACATTAAACCTGAATATGTTCAATTCAAAACCTTACTTGGAAGAGGAAATAAAACGACACCCGAGCTGTTGCTGTGCTTAGACACAGTTCAAGTACCGCCCGGGGGTACACGTGGTGTGAACTTGGTCCTCAGTGTCGCAATGGTTAACAGGGTGTGGCACGTTTCAAAGGTTGGGCCTACTGCGAAGCCATTATGTCACTGGGGTGCTGCCCTCAGAGGGAATTGCTATAGTTATTTCTCCAGTGAAGATCATTATAAAATAACACGTGGCCACCTCCTGTCTTCCTCTCTTGCCTCTTCTCACCATGGTGTGATACAGCCAGGGGGGCCTCATGAGAGCTGGCACCGTGTGCTTCAACTGTGAGCTCAGTGAACTTCTTTCCTTTCCAAGTACCCAGCCTCAAGCATTTTGTTACCATGACATAAAAACTCACTAATGCAGCTGTTGAAAAGCTAAACTGAGGCACAAGAAACATTTAGAGTTTATTTGGGGAAACAATGATTCATGACTCAAGCAGCTCCAACTCAGAAATGAGCTGGGAGCTCATAGAAGGCAAGGAAGAGAAGGGTGGCTTTTACAAGAGGGGCACAGAAATAAAGCACAAGAAAGATTTGCTTTGTTGCAATTCTGCAGTTGCCTTACTCCCTCTGTCCCATCGGGAAGTCCCTACTTACATATAAATATAAATATAAATGTGTTGGCTTTTTCTGATTGCTTGAGTTAAAACTGCTTTTCTTTAATGTGGACGTTTACAAGAAATGATTCAAGGCAAATCTCACTATGTCTGTGAACCCAGGTGGCATTCACAGATGAAGCCTAATTGCTGTTGTTTGTTTTTCTTATTTGAGACAGACAGAATCAGAGAGAGAATGAGAGAGGCAGGCAGAGAGCTTCCATCTGCTGGCTCACTCACCAAATACCCACAACAGCTAGGGCTGGGCTGGGTCAAACCCATGAGGCCGAAACTCAACCCTGGTGGCAGGGGCCCAGGTACTTCAGCCTTCACCTCCGCCTCCCAGGGTGCACATTAGCAGGAAGCTGGGATTGCAAGTGGAACTGTGACTAACCCAGGCACTCTACTATGGAATGCCAGTGTCCCAAGAGGTGTCTTAACTGCTGCCCCAAATGCCTATCCCAAGGCCTATTAGCCTACGTTATCAGAATTAATTCTATTCCTTTTACCATACTCTTCCCATGATCACATTTGAGAAACTCAATAGCAAAAGTTATGGAAAGGGGGTCGGCGCCGTGCGCAGTAGGTTAATCTTCCACCTGCGGTGCCAGCATCCCACATGGGCGCTGGTTCTAGTCCCAGCTGCTCCTCTTCCCATTCAGCTCTCTGCTATGGCCTAGGAAAGCAGTAGAAGATGGCCCAAGTCTTTGGGCCCCTGTACCCACGTGGGAGACCTGGAGGAAGTTCCTGGCTCCTGGCTTTGGATGGGCACAGCTCCAGCCATTGCAGCTATTTGGGGAGTGAACCAGCAGACAGAAGACCTTTCTCTCTGTCTCTCCCTCTCACTATCTGTAACTCTACCTCTCAAATAAATAAAATTCTTTAAAAAAAAAAAAAAGTTGTGGAAAAAAGAGGGATGGCATTGTGGCATAGTAAGCTAAGCCTCCACCTGCAATGCCAGCATCCCATATGTGCACCTGTTCGAGTCCTGGCGGCTCCACTTGCGATCCAGCTCCCTGCCAATGGCCTGGGAAAGCAGAGGAGGATGGCCCAAGTTCTTTAGCCCCTTCTACCAACCTGGGTGACCCAGATGAAGCATGAAGCTCCTGGTTCCTGGCTTTAGTCTGGCCCAGCCCTGACTGTGCAGCCATTTGGGGTTTTGTAGCAGATGGAAGACCTCTCTCTCTCTGAAACTCTTTCAAATAAATCTTAAAGAAAAAAAAAAAAAACAGTTATGGAAAAAGAACCAGCCTGTGAACAGCAGTGTTGTATGGTGAAAAAACTTTGAAAATGGTCTCTGAAGACTTAGGTTTGTAAACTAAGTTTGTTGGAGCCAGCACTGTGGCACAGTGGGTTAAGCCAGAATCCCCATATGAATGCTAGTTTGCATCCCAGCTGTTCCACTTCTAATCCAGCTCTCTGCTAATGTCCTTGGGAAGACAGTGGGAGGGGGCACAAGTGCTTGGGCCCTTGCTACCCATGTGGGAGACCCGGAGGAAGTTCCTGGCTTTGGCTTGACCTAGCCCGGGCCATTGCAGCCAATTGGGAAATGAACCAGCAGGTGGAAGATCTCTGTTCTTCTCTCTATATATAACTCTGCCTTTCAAATAAATGTTTTTTTTTTTAAAGAAAAGAAAGAAGGGAAACCAGGTTTTCATTTTATTTGAAAGGCAGAGAAGAAACAGAGATATTTTCCAACTGCTGTTTCACTCCCCAAATGTCCACAACACCAGGTCTGAGCTAGGATCAAGTCAGGACCCAGGAGTTCCAACTGAGTCTCACACAGGAGTGGCAGGAACCCAAGTACTTGGGTGATCATCCACTGCCTACCAGGCACATCAGCAGGAAGCTGGATCTGAAGGGTGAAGAAGCCAGGACTTGAACCAGGCACTCTGATACGCGATGTGGGTGTCCCAAGTGGCAGCTTAGCACCCTGCCTTGAAACACCTCCCTTGAAACTTTTTACACCCCTTTACCCATTCTCAGTCTATCTCCCATCTCCAAAGTTACAACACTCTTTTCTGTTACAATTATGAGCTCTGCTTCCAAAAGCCCATCTCTCCAGTTATATCCTATTCCCCTCCCTATCTTTGTACTCATCAATCTCTTCCTACCTTAGGGCCTTTGCAAAAGCTTTCTCATCTGTAATAAGAAATTCTGCAGGGGCTGGCATTGTTGGCATAGTGGGTTAAGTCACTGCCTGCAATGCTGGCATCCTATATGGGTGCTGGTTCTAGTCCCAACTGTTCCATTTCCCATCCATCATCCTGCTAATGTTCCTGGTAAAGCAGCAGATGGCCCAATTCCTTGGGCCCCTGCACCTATGAGGGAGACTCAGAAAAAGCTCCTAGCACATGGTTTCAGTCTGGCCCAGCCCTGGCCATTTTGGTCATTTGAGAAGTGAACCAGTGGATGGAAGATCTCTGTCTCTCCCCCTCTCTGTGTAACTCTGCCTTTCAAATAAATCTTTAAAAAGAAAAATAAGAGATTCTGCAACATGCCACTACATGGATGAACCCTGAAGACATTACGCTAAGTGAGACAGTCGCATTACAGGGCAAATCCTGTACTTATTGCATTTATTGTCCACTTACATGAATATCTAAAATAGTTAGGGGTGGGCATTTGACATAGTGGTTGGATGCTGCTTGATCTGCCCAAATTCCACATCAGAGAGCCTGAGTTTGAATCCTGGCTCCACTCCCAGTTTCCCATTAATGTGCACCTTGGGAGGCAGCAGAGAATGGCCCAAATAGTTGAGTCCCTGTTACCCACAGGAGATCTGGACTGAATTCTGGGCTCCCAGTTTCAGCCTGACCCAGCCCCTACTGTTGTAGACATTTGGGGGAGAGAACCAGTGGAAGGAAGATCTCATCTTTCTCTGTCTCTCTGCCTTTCTGAATCGCTTACCAGCTTCAGTCCATTGTTACACATGTGGGATGAACTGGTATGCTAGACTAGACCCGTAGCTATGTCTATCAAATATAATGCCAGCATTCGTACCAGCAGAAGGGTCGAATCACTGTAAAACATGGAACACCTGTGAAGGGGAGCTGCTGTTGGAAGGCTGTTCAGCCAAGTCCTCTGGCCTACACAGGAAGCAGGCAGACACAGGCCTGATTAGGCCCCTGGAACCACTGTGGATCACAGCCGGAGGAATGAGTAGTGACCTGGTGGTCTGCATCTTCTCCTTCTCCCAGCTTTAGCCTTTGGTCTCAGCAATCAGCTGACACACCACTTCTTACGGCTGGTAACATCTATGTCACAATGAAAGGATACTAAACCTCTTTTAAAACGTGACACACCAACAGAAAAGCAGTATTCAGATGTTACCTGGTAACTGAGGTCAATTCCCTTATTATAGATGATGTGCTTTTATTAAGAGAATTAAAATCACCTAGAAAATTTAAAACATCATTTTTTTCTTTCCTTTTTTTTTTTTTTTTTTTTTTTTGATAGGCAGAGTTAGACAGTGAGAGAGAGAGACAGAGACAAAGGTCTTCCTTTTTCCGTTGGTTCACCACCCAATGGCCGCTGCAGCCAGTGCGCTGCGCCGATCTGAAGCCAGGAGCCAGGTGCTTCCTCCTGGTCTCCCTTACATGTTCAGGGCCCAAGGACCTGGGCCATCCTCCACTGCACTCCCGGGCCACAGCAGAGAGCTGGACTGGAAGAGGAGCAACCAGGATAGAATCCGGCGCCCCGACCGGGACTAGAACCTGGGATGCCGGCACCACAGGCGGAGGATTAGCCTAGTGAGCAGCAGTGCCAGCCAAAACACCAATTTTCTAAACATCTTTACCGTTTTGGGTACCTTGCCCTCTATTAGTTGACACAAAGTATGTGCTTGTCCTGGGATATGACCTGCTATGAACTGTAACAAAGCAAAAGTTAGAGAAAAAAACAGGATTACATAATAAGACAATTTACGTGATCCCTAGCCACTGTAAGTTATCAGTGAAAGTGCACATGAATAAGAGATTGCCTGCCCAAATTGTTTTTTCAAGTGCCAAGGAGCAACTTCCCTACCATAAAACTATTTCCATATTTTATCTTGAGAGAAATCTCGTGTGCATTTACTCATGCCAACAATGTACCATCTCATTAAATTACATAAAAATCCATAAAAATATATCAGAATAGAGAGACTTATAACTATTAAAAAAAACTTTTGTTCTTTGAAAACTTTATTTTCATTTAAACAACAAAGCAAATAATATTTACATCATCCAGGACAGATGGGAGACTATGGTCGTCTTTTATAACTGTATAGCTGGCAAACTCCAAAAGAGAGCTGTAACCTAGGTACGAGACACTTATTACTCCAGATTACATTTACTTCCCAGTCCGAGATCACAGGAATTAGTCAAAAAGATTAAGACAGATTTACACCAAGTCACATCAGAAAGGCTGGGAAAGTGATGTCTAAACTTTGGGAAATTCTGTTTCTACTTAATACTCTGAGGAATGAATTCTTAAGGATCAGAAACAGGTGGTTCAAACCATAAGGATTAGAAATAATGATATGTATGTTTACATCAATTTAACACAATTACTAGGGTTCAAGATGGTATTTAAAGTCTAGATGTAGGCTCAGGCAGTTAATGCCAAAATTGGAAATCTTACACTTCTTTAGGGGAAACATAAAAATACGATGCTTTGTATCTTAGTTTACAATTGATAAGTACATTTTTACCATTAAAATAAAGACATGGTAGCATTGTTACACACCTGAAAAAGATTCCAAATAGAATGTTCCCATGACAACAGCAACTGAAAAATTTTATTCAGTCTACAGATTTTATTTCTGATCAAATAATGCTTTGTTATTTTGAGCCTGCCTCCTGTTAACAATGTATGACTGATTTCAAGCTTTTCTTCCACTGTATTTTTCCCCTTTAACTAAGATGTACCTAGAAATAATGAGACAATACAGAATCACTATAATGGCCTTCAATAATTTTTTTTTTACTAAAGTAGTTGATCTTATTCCAGTGAAGGCTAATGCCAAATTTATCCAATAGTCTTTGATTTCAGAATTACTTGTAATAGAATATTGCATCATATACAGAAATCTTGATCAATAATCTTTTACTTACATCTCATAACCAGTTATCTTTCTAAACAATTTACAAATGTAAAATATGCAATATTATTTAAAATAAATATACAATATATAGTTTCTACATTCTCATACAGGCTTAAAAATGAGGTAATAAAAACTTAACTGATTAAAACCTTTTACCCATTCTGGAAATGTCTTAGGGAAATGATGGTGAAACATTTTCTCTTAGGTCTTTTCACATTTTCTTTGAATGCTTCTGAGTACCTCTCTCTCTATGTTGAAAAAGTATGTAAAAAATCCTTAAGCTTTGTTGGATAGTCTGTCATCACTCCAGTTGCTCCCAAATCAAAAGCTCTCTTGTACTCATGTTCTTCATTTAACACCCAAACATAAACCTGAAAATTAGAAGCATGAGAAGTATGAGAAGTTAAGAGAAAATTATTTTTATAACATTTATCCACTATAATCCCAGTACACATAGAAATAATCTTTTTAAAGCTGGCATTTTAAGAAATCATTAAATTATTTTTTAAAAATTCTACTTTGCTGACTAAATACACTGTCCCACCTCTGTGACTCAGGGAAACATCAATGCTTTATTGCTAATGCGAGGGCACAACTAAAGGTCCTCATTCGTCAATCAATAAGGCAGCATCATCAGAGTCTGGGGCCAGACTTGGCTAAAAGTGCCTGTCCTCTCACTGTGTTAAACCAGTGAGCGCTGCAATTTCCTAAATGCAGTTCTCCAGAAACTCACTTGAATGCCTCGGGCTGTGAGGTGGTCAAACAAAGCTTTCCTCATTAGTAAGCTGGAAGAGAAAAGCAGGGGAAAAAAAGACTTGAATTAGTCTTTAGTCCTAACTTAGTCAAGTTTGAGTTCAGTAATTCCTAATCTAACCCCAAGGTTTCAATAATACAAACAATAAACTTGGGTAATAGTGGCTGCCACGAATGGATGGATTTTCATGCTCCTTGTACTGCTGGCTGCTGGCTGGGGGCTTCCTAGAACCTCATTTCTACTGCGTGCTGCCACTGGATCCTCGGGAGACCTGTTCTTACTGCAACAGCTTAGTGGAGAAGAGGTGTCCCGGCTCTCACTGCTGGAGCCATAATGAGAGTGAAAAAGCTGGGAAATATGTGCTCCTTACTTTCCAAGTTAAAATAAGGCAACAAATTGGAGCCAAGTCCTACACACATAGTTCAGTTGCAGAATTGACTAGTTTTTTGTAAGCTCTCTTAGAAATTTCATGCACATTAATTATGACATCTTGTGCCTAGGAAGAAAGCATTTTTTAATTCTAAATAACTGACTTCCAGGCCGGTGCCGTGGCTCACTTGGTTAATCCTCCACCTGGAGGATATTAACTCCATATGGCCGCAGGGTTCTAGTCCTGGTTGCTCCTCTTCCAGTCCAGCTCTCTGCTGTGGTCTGGGAGGGCAGTGGAGGATGGCCCGAGCACTTGGACCCCTGCATGGGAGACCAGGAAGAAGCACCTGGCTCCTGGCTTCGGACAGGCACAGTGCCGACTGTAGCGGCCATTTGGGGAGTGAACCACGGAAGGAAGAACTTTTTTTCTGTCTTTCTCTCTCACTGTCTATAACTCTGCCTATCAAACAAACAAACAAACAAACAAAAATAACTGACTTCCAAGAGGATTTTCAGAATGCAAATCACTTGAACAAAATGGGAACAAATGGTATGGGAAAAGTATAAAAGTTTTCTATTCTGTTACATGAATTAGAATGATTAAATAATAGCAAAAAGCCATGTATGTTAAACACCAATTAAAAATGGGTCCTTGGGGCCGGCACTGTGGCGTAGTGGGTAAAGCCTCTGCCTGCAGTGCCGGCATCCCATATAGGCACTGGTTCAAGTCCTGGCTGCTTCTGATCCAGCTCTCTGATGTGGCCTGTGAAAGCAGTAAAAGATGGCCCACGCGCTTGGGCCCCTGCACCCTCATGGGAGACCCAGAAGCAGCTCCTGGCTCCTGGCTTTGGATCAGCTCAGCTCTGGTTGTTGCGGAGTGAACCAGCAGATAGAAGACCTCTCTCTCTGCCTCTCCTTCTCTCTCTGTGTAACTCTGACTTTCAAATAAATAAATAAATCTTAAAAAAAAAAAAAAGCAGAATAAATTCTGTGACATGGAGAAAAGACAAATCTAATTTCCCAACACTCTTTGAAAGAGGAGCTAAATAACAAAAGACTGTGATTTATGACAATTATTCTGTGATTTTTAGCTAAAATCAGGCTCAATGTGTCTTAAAAATTAAGGCACATTTTCTTTAAATAGATAGATCTCCACCCTGTAGGTAAGACTTTCTTTCTGCTGGCAGGTCCTGATGCAGATTTTTCTAAGAAACATACCAGCATGTAATACACACTTTTACATACACTGTATTGCTAAACATACTTCTTTTTACCATGTTTCTGGCTGTGCTAGTGAAAATAGCAAATAAGTAGAAAGGAATTGCTGTCTATCCCAGTTCTGCTATAATGGGATAAGATAACCTCAAGTAAATTATTGAACTCTGTTAAAATTCTTCCTCAAGTTTTACGATTAGTGGTAGAGTCCTAAATGAATCATCATATCTATTTGCATGGTGGGTGCTCAACAAGTCCTTTTCACAAATTGCTCGTGGAGAAGCTTGCACTAAATTTTTGGTGTAGAATTAAGCAATAATGAAAAAAACGAAAATTCTTACACATCAGAAAGCCAGATGAAAAACTTCTGACTTCTGGACATGGTGTGTGGTTCTTTTAGCCTAAGGTAAAATAAAGTTTAGAGTACAAATTAGAAATACATGAATATTTTAGTGTGATAAAATAAAACAAGTCTAAAAATGAAAACTGTAGCTGCATTTAAAGATGTGCTCGATACTATTTGTAAGAAAACAAAAACAAAAAGTCTAGTTAGGTTCTCTGTCTCCACTGGTCTCAAGCTTTTTGCTAGCACTAGTCAAAGATTAAAAAAAGAAGAAGAAGAAAGAAAGAAAAAGAAAGAAGTTCTCATTTCAAAGAACTGGGCTCAGGTTTCCTTCCTTTCTTTCTCTTTCCTTTCTTTTTCCCTGTGAGACCTCTCTCCTGCTTTGTCTGCTATAATCTGGTATGCAGCAGATTTAAACATACACACTCTGTACTATGGATTAAAAGATACTTGGGGATAAGTGAGACTCTTAGGGCATGTTTTGCTTTCCTTTTCAATATTTGAAGACCTGGACGCTATCTGTCCTAATTATCTTTCCTACTAAAAAAGTGGATCTGACTTTTTCAGCCTATGTAGGCTAAGTATTTGAAGAATATAAATAGTTAGGTACCAGTTTAATCTGGTGAATTTAGCTAATGAAAGTAATTTTTTAACAGCCAAGAAGTGTTTTCTCTTGTTCTGTGTGAGAAGCGGCTACAATGACTATTAATGTATATGATTTAGAATAGAAAGGATAAACATTACTCATCAATAAGAAACTGAAATGTAAAACAGACATGAAACAGAAGCTGAGCATAAGAACACTGACCAAGGCTGGCGCCGCGGCTCACTAGGCTAATCCTCCGCCTAGCGGTGCCGGCACACCGGGTTCTAGTCCCGGTCGGGGCGCTGGATTCTGTCCCGGTTGCCCCTCTTCCAGGCCAGCTCTCTGCTGTGGCCCGGGAGTGCAGTGGAGGATGGCCCAGGTGCTTGGGCCCTGCACCCCATGGGAGACCAGGAAAAGCACCTGGCTCCTGGCTCCTGCCATCGGATCAGTGCGGTGCGCCGGCCGCAGCGCACCAGCCATGGCGGCCATTGGAGGGTGAACCAACGGCAAAGGAAGACCTTTCTCTCTGTCTCTCTCTCTCACTGTCCACTCTGCCTGTCAAAAAATAAAAAATAAATAAATAAATAAAAATAAAAAAAAAAAAAACACTGACCAAACTGTTTTCCTTACCAATATTTCTAACGACTGCTACACTGGTGTTCACTTGATTTTCTAAAGTTCTGTTTGGGGATGAAGTATGTTTCATGCAGTTGAAAACACACTGAAAATTCCAGCAGTTCCAAATTACTTTGTCATGACTCAGTTATTATTAGGAATCTTCAGGTAGAAATCACACTCTAAGCTGTAGGATTATTTATCTGAAAGGGTTACTCAGGCAGCGACAGAGAGATCTTCCATTTGCTGGTTCACACCCAGATGGCCGCAACAGCTCCTGCTGGGCCAGGCTGAAGCCAGGAGCCACGGGCTTCATCCAAGTCTCCCAAGTAGCTAACAGAGGCCCAAGCACTTGGGACATCTTCCATTGCTTTTCTCAGGTCATCAGCGGGGAGCTGGATCAGAAACACAGCAGCCAAGGCACAAACTGGAGACAATATGGGATGCCAATTTCACAAGCTTTACTTGCTATATCACAACACTGGCCCCAAAGCTAACTTTCTTTAATAATAATACTAATACAGATAATTTAACAATAAAAGCTATTAGTGAATGTTTACTGTTTGCCAGGCAGAGCTAAATGTTCTATGTATTTTTATTTTTCTAGCAAATTAGTGGGTAAAAAGCAAGGCTCTGCACCTAGTAGAGAAACCACGTAAATAAAGAGGTATCTTATATAAACTTTTTTTGCCTGCTGTTCTCCAGAGATTGTGGTGGTGGTGGCTTTTCTTTCTAAGTGCAAGTAATGCCACTGGTGAATTTGGAGTTTAATGGCATTTCAGCTGGGTATGGTCATCAGTGAAGGAGAATAAAGTGAGGGAAGTTGAAAGCAGTTGCTGTTTGATATCCGGGTTTAGGAATTATTAGGCAATTAGGATGGTGTTGTGGCATAGTGGATGAGGCCAACACCTGTAGTGCCAGTATCCCATATGGACACCAGTTCGGGTCCTGGCTGCTTGGCTTCTGATCCAGCTCTCTGCTGTGGCCTGGAAGGGAAGTGGAAGATGGCCCATGTCCTTGCGGCCCTGTGCCTGTGTCGGGGATCCAGAAGAGGGTCCTGGCTCCTGGCTTCAGATCAGCCCAGCTTTAGTTGTAGCAACCATTTGGAGTGAACCAGCAGATGGAAGTCCTCTTTCTCTGCCTCTGCCTCTCTGAAACTCTGCCTTTCAAATAAATTAATAAATCTTAAAAAAAAAAAATTAGACTTCTGTAGGCTTCTTTTTACCTGACTTCTGAGTCCACAGGCACAGGCACATAGTCACTCTCACTCAAGATGGGTCCAGATTAAGTATTTATAAACCTTTATTATTCATTTTAGAGAATATGTATTAATTATAGCAAAAGGCATTGCTAACATAGGTCAGGTAATGCAACACGGAAATAACTACAGACATCTGTTCTTCACCATTGATACTGTCTTAGTCTATTGTCTGTTACTGAAACAGAACACCTGAGGCCAGGTAATTTATCAAGAAAAGGAGTTCATCTGAGTCACAGTTCTGGAAGTCCAAGACCACAGCACTGGCTGCTTTGCTCAGCTTCTTGTGGGCCCTCATGATGGAAGGCAGAAAAGCAATGGGCCTGTGTAGAAAACAGGCATATATGTGAGAGAGGAAGCAACAAAAAGCCCAGGAAGCCAAGCTTGCTTTATAACAATTCACTCCCACAGTAGCTGATCCAGCCTTGGAAGAGCAAGAACTCACACTCCATGAGAAAGACATTAATCCCTCGTAATGACCTGATCACCTCTTAAAAAGGTCCTACTGGCTCCCAACAATGTTTATGCAGGAGACCAAGCTTCAGCATGAGTTTTTGGCAGGGACAAACCACGGCACCGATGATATGAATGCACCTCTTTCTTTTTCATTTATAACTGATTAATACAGAGTAATCACTTACTTCAGTATGATAGAAGGCATTGGGATTTCAAAAAATTGTTCTCGAATGGGCACAAAAGGCAAGAGGCCAGTGAAAAAAAGGCCAAGAATGAGCAGAACACGCTGTAGACTGAAGAGTATGGGGATATCTGAATTCTAAAAGACACAAACAATATTGTGTTACTTTACAACCTATTCAAATAAATGGAATTATTTTGTAACCCTCAAAATTTCTTGACTATTTTTTGACATCAATTACAAGCATTCTCAGTATTATGAATGTCCATTTACAAAGAGACTGTGCTCAGAAATAGCTAGTGTTCAACAAACAAGTAAACACCTGCCCACAATGTTATTCTTGTGATTCAAATTTCTCTATTCCCTTCTCACTATTTTTACAACACTACTTCTGTCTGTGGGTCATCGTACTCACTGCTAGAGTCTACACGTATCAAGAATCTAATGGAACAATATAAAGAGATGAATGTATGTATGAAATGTTCAGTAGTGTATCTTGTGTTTAAAAAACGTGATTATATAGCTACAGATATGAATATAGATATACTACACGAGTATAGATAGGAAGGGTCTTCAAAAAGTTAATGTAAAATGTGTATCATGAAAAAATTTGGGGAGTGAACCAGCAGATGGAAGACCTCTCTCTCTGTCTCTCCCTCTTTGTAACTCTGCCTTTCAAATAAAATCATTAAATCTTTAAAAAAGAAAAATTATGCAAAGATTTCAAAATTTTTTGAACCAAAATAAATTTATCTTTTGATTCCTTTTTCCACAAACTTTTTGAAGTACTCTTGTAGTAGCTACAGATATAAAAATCTATATCAGTGCTGTTACAATGATCACCTTTCAGCTATGTTATGAATTAGACATAAAATAAAAACAGGATTTTGTAAGCTAGTCTAGAAATCTAACCACCATTTTAAGTTTCTATTGGAAGATGTATTCAAGATTTCAAAACCTTTAAAATGCAACATTATATGCTAATTGTGGTAAAATCTACATAACAAAATTTGTCATCTTACCCATTTTTAAGCCTGCAATTTAGTGGAGTTAAGCATATTTCAAATTGTGCAACCCATCACCAGTATTTCTTTTATCTTGCGAAATTAGAACTCTATACCCATTAAACAACTCTCTATTCCTCTTCCCCCACTCCTCCTATACTTAAAAAAAATTAAAATTATGGTTACATTGAATTGTTCTATAGGAAGTAATATATTTTAAAAACTCAGGGAGGGTGAATAGTATAGTGGTTAAGATGCTGCTTGGGACACCCACATCCTGTGTGGGACTGCCTGGGTTTGAGTCCCCGCTCTATTCCCAACTCCAGCTTCCTGCTAATGCACACCCTAGGAGGTAACAGATGACAGCTCAGGTACTTGGGTCTCTACCACCCAAGTGGGAGATCCAAATAAAGTTCCAGCTCCTGGGTTTGACCTGGCCCAGCCCTGGTTATTGAAGAGATTTGGGGAGTGAACTAGATGGGAGACTTCTCTGTCTCTGCCTTTAAAATAAATTAAAAAATTTAGGGGGCCAGAACTATGGTGTAGTAGGTTAAGTCTCTGCCTTTGGCACTTGTATCCCATATGGGTGCCAGTTTGAGTCCTGGCTGCTCCACTTCTGATCCAGTTCCCTGCTAATAACCTGGGAAAGCAGCAGAAGATGGTCCAAGCCCTTGGGCCCCTGAACCCACGTGGGAGACCTGGAAGAAGCTCCTGACTCCTGGCTCCTGGCTTCAGATAGGCCCAACTCCAGCTGTTGTGGCCATTTGGGGAATAAAGTTTTGCATGGAAGACCTCTCTCTCTGTCTCTCCCTCTCTGTAACTCTGCCTCTCTAATAAATAAATAAATCTCTAAAACAAACCAAAAAAGTAAAAACAATTTAGAAATTATGCAAGATAAAGTTATTTACTAATTTTAGCTATATATTTATTTGAAAGGGAGAACAACAGAGAGAGACAAAGATCAATTTACTGCCAATTCACTTCCCAAATGACCAGGTCTGGGCCAGATGGAAGCCAGGATCCAGGAACTCCATCCTGGTCTCCCACATAGGGAGCAGGGACCCAAGTACTGGGGCCACCTTCCACTGCTTTCTAGCCATATAAGCAGAAACTCCAGCCAGCACTCTGTCATGGGATGCCAGCATTACAAGAAGCAGCTTAACTCACTGTGCCACAACACTGATGCCAGTAATTTATTCTAAATAATTATTTACTTCTTTATTTTAAAAAACAGATTAAATAAATATGAGGATTTATTTTTCACCCTTGTTCATGTAGTGCTTTATAATATTTGACTTATTTACACACAGGTGTTTCAGCTGTAACAATACACAAGTCCCTGAAAAATCCTTTTTACGTTAAGAATTGAGATTATCATTTATTTGAGAGGCAGAGAGAGACAGAAAGACAGAGAGCTCCCATCTGCTGGTTCACTCCTTAAACACCCACAATAGTCAAGACTGGGCCAGGCTGAACAAAGCCAGGAGCTAGGAACTCAATCCACATCCCCCTGGAGGGTGGCAGAAACCTAACCAACCACTTGAGCCATCACTTGCTGCCTCCCAGAGTGTGCATTAGCAGGAAGCTGGAATTGGAGGGGAGCTAGAACTCTAATCCAGACACCCAGAAATGGATGCAGGCATACTAACTGGTGTCTCAATTGTTAGGCCAAATCCTGCCCCCTGCTGAGGAATCCTGAGTTCTGCAAATTCATACACCAAAAGGGTAACAGAGTTTTTGGGGAAAGTAGGTTTAAGGGCTGTCCCTTAAAACATACATTACTTTGGAACCAGAGCTCTAAAAACAAAACATGCCAGGCTGCCAGTGGGGGAGGGGGAGAGGGCCATGCTGGCAAATGCTTAACTGGCTGTACCCCATCTAAATTTTTTAACTTTTTAAAATTATTTATTTATTTATTTATTTGAAAGACAGAGTTACAGAGAGGCAGAGGCAGAGAGAGAGAGAGAGAGAGCAAGAGTGAGTGATATTTTGCAACTGCTGGTTCACTCCTCAAATGGCCACCACAGCCAGAGCTGGGCTGATCCGAAGCCCAGTCGAGTTTCTTCCAGGTCCTCCATGCAGGTGCAGGGGCCACAGGACTTGGGCCATCTTCTACTGCTTTCCCAGGCCACAGCAGCAGCTGGATTGGATGTAGAGCAGCTGGGACTGCTATATGGGATATGTAGGATGCCAGCACCACAGGTGGATTCTTACCTACTACGCCACAGCACTGGTCCCTGCACCTCTAACTTTAAATTAGAATAGTTGGACTGAGACCCAGGCTTTACTGTGTTTTTTAAACTGTTCAGGTAATTCTAATACACTACAAAGAGTGCCAATGAATACAAAGTCACTAAGTGAGAACAAGTACCTCATGTTTTCCCACCACCGCTGTGTGCCCTGCTTCCTTTCATTTTTTATATTTTGAGTTTCTAGCACCTGAGAATTAAAGGACTAATGTAAAATTCCTTTGTATCATTTAGTTATATGGTATGGGGTAATAAGAATGACAAATATGATTGAGACATTTCTTCCTGTGATGTTTGAAAACTGCTGGAGTCAGTGCTGTCGCATAGCAGGTTAAGCTGCTGCCTGCCATGCTGGCATCCCATATGGGCACTGGTTTGAGTCCTGGCTGCTCCACCTCCAATCTAGCTTCCTGCTAATGTACCTGGGAAAGCAGCAGAGGATGCGCCGAGTGCTTGGGCCCCTGAACCCCTGCAGGAGACCTCAAGGAGACTCCAGGCTTCTGGCTTCTGCCTGGCACAGCCCTGGCCGTTGTGGCCAGCTGGAAAGTAAACCAGCAGGTGGAAAATCTCTCTCACTCTCTGTAACTTTGCCTTTCAAATAAATAAAAATAAATTAAAAAAAAAAAAAAACTTGCTGCTGAGGCTGGCGCCACGGCTCAATAGGCTAATCCTCCGCCTGTGGAGCCGGCACTCCGGGTTCTAGTCCCAGTCAGGGTGCCGGATTCTGTCCCGGTTGCTCCTCTTCCAGGCCAACTCTCTGCTGTGGCCCGGGAGTGCAGTGGAGGATGGTCCAAGTCCTTGGGCCCTGCACCTGCATGGGAGACCAGGAGAAGCACCTGGCTCCTGGCTTTGGATCAGCGCAGTGTGCCGGCCACAGCGGCCATTGGGAGGTGAACCAACAGAAAAGGAAGACCTTTCTCTCTCTCTCTCTCTCTCACTGTCCACTCTGCCTGTCAAAAAAAACTTTTAATTAAATAATTTTTAAAAACCTTGCTACTGAATGGTTTTTGGAGTTTTCATATTCTAAAATGAAAATCAGTGGCTTCTGGAAAAATATGTAAATCCAGGTAAGAGTTCTATGCCTATGGACCAAAAGTGAGGTTTTTATTTTGAAACAGTTTGACTAACAGGAAGTTGCAAAAATAACTTGAGTTCTGTCCATCTTGATGTAACAAACTGCAGTTGTGTCAAATCCAGAAACTGAGGCTGGCACACTACTATCAATTAGGCTACAGAGCTTATTCAGTTTTCCCCATTTTTTAAAACCTGCATTCATGTTGCTGTGTGTATATTTATATTTATGGTCACAATTTTATTTATGTATTTACTGTTTATAAATTTAAACTTATACCTTCATTGTATTTATGGTATACAATTTTAACCTATGTAGAGATTTATGTAACCATTGCCACAAGCAAGAAAAAGATCTGTTTCATCACTAATAAAGAACTCTCTAATGCTACTTCTTTGCATCTTCCCTGCCCTCAGTCCTTGTCCCCTGGCAGCCACTAATCCTCTCTCCACATTTAGTTTTAAGAGTGTTTTATAGGAGCTCAGTGCCGTGGCTCACTTGGCTAATCCTCCGCCTGTGGTGCCGGCATCCCATATAGGCACCAGGTTTAGTCCTGGTTGCTCCTCTTCCAGTCCAGCTCTCTGTTGTGGCCCGGGAGGGCAGTGGAGGATGGCCCAAGTGCTTGAGCCCCTGCACCTGCATGGGAGACCAGGAGGAAGCACCTGGCTCCTGGCTACCGGATCGGTGCAGCGCCAGCCATAGCGGCCATTTGGGGAGTGAACCAACAGAAAAAAGACCTGTCTCTCTTTCTCATTGTCTATAACTCTGTCAAATAAAAAAAAGAACGTTTTACATATGCATGTGTAACTTTTTTTTTTTTTAAGATTTATTTATTTATTTGAAAGTCAGAGTTACACAGAGAGGAGAGGCAGAGAGAGAGAGAGAGAGAGAGAGAGGTCTTCCATCCACTGACTCACTCCCCAATAGGCCACAATAGCTGGAGCTGTGCTGTTCCAAAGCCAGGAGCCAGGAGCCAGAAGCCAGGAGCTTCTTCCAGGTCTCCTGTGCGGGTACAGGGGCCCAAGGACTTAGGCCATCTTCTACCACTTTCTCAGGCCATAGTAGAGAGCTGAATTGGGAGTAGAGCAGCTGGGTCTCAAACTGGCCCATATGGGATGCCGGTGCTTCAGGCCAGGGTGCTCACGCGCTGCGCCACAGCGCCATCCCCTGGAGGGTTGATTTTTTTTTTCCCCACAAACATATTGTCCTTGAGAATCATCTAGGTTGCTCCAGATATTGACAGTTCCTCTCTTTTTATTGTTAACTAGTATCCCATTGTATGGATATGTCAGACTTTACTCAGCCACTTTATCCACTGAGGGCATCTGGGAGGTTTCCAGTATTGTGCTCTAAAAAATAAAGTTATAGGGACCAGCGCTGTGGCGCAGTGGGTTAAGCCATGGCCTGCAGTGTCAGCATCCATTTGGATGCCAGTTCGAGTTCCGACTGCTCCACTTCCGATCCAGCTCCCTGCTAATGTGCCTGAGAAAGCAGTGGAAGATGCCCCAAGTCCTTGGACCCTTGTACACATGTGGGAGACTCAGAGGAAGCTCCAGGCTCCTGGCTTTGGCCTGGCTTAGCCCCAGTCGCTGCAGCCATTTGGGGAGTGAACCAGCAGATGGAAGATCTCGCTCTCTATCTCTCCTCCTCTTGCTCTATAACTCTACCTTGAAATAAAGAAATAAATAATAATAATAATAAAAAACAAAGTGAGGCTGGCACTGTGGTGCAGTGGGTTAAAGCCCTGACCTGCAGCGCCAGCATCCTACATGGGAGCTGGTTCGAGTCCCAGTTGCTCCACTTCCAATCATCCCTCTGCTATGGCCTGGGAAAGCAGCACAAGATGGCCCAAGTCCTTGGGCCCCTGCACCCCACATGGGAGACCCGGGTGAGAGATCCGGCTCCTGGCTTTGGATCAGCTCAGCTCTGGCTATTGTGGTCATTTGGGGAGTGAACCAGCAAATAGAAGATTTCTCTCTCTCTCTCTGGTTCTACCTCTCTCTGTAACTCTTACCAATAAATTAAATAAATCTTTTTTTAAAAAGATTTTTTTATTTATTAACTTGAGAGGTAGAGTTACAGACAATGAGAGGGAGAGACATAGAGAAAGGTCTTCCTTCTGTTGGTTCACTCCCCAAATGGCCACAACGGCTGAAGCTACACCAATCCGAAGCCAGGAGCCAAGAGCTTCTTCCTGGTCTCCCATGCGGGTGCAGGGGCCCAAGCACTTGGGCCATTTTCTACTGCTTTCCCAGGCCACGGCAGAGAGCTGGATTGGAAGAGGAACAGCCAGGACTAGAACCAGCGCCCATATGGGATGCCAGTATCGCAGGCAGAGGATTAACCTACTGCGCCATGGCGCTGGACCCATAAATTAAATAAATCTTTAAAAAAAAAAAAGTTATAGTGGCTGGTACTGTGGCATACTGGGTCAAGCTGCTACCTATAGTACTGTCATCCCATATGGGTGCTGGTTCATGTCCTGGCTGCTCCACTTCCAATCCTTGTTAGCTCCCTGCTAGAGGCCTGGGAAAGAAGATGGTCCAAGTCCTTGGGCCCCTGCACCCGTGTGGGACACCTGGAAGAAGCTCCTGGATCAATGGTGAAGATGTCACTTGGATGTTCACATATCACAGTACCTGGGTTCAAGTCCTGGATCCACTACTGACTCTAACCTCCTACTAACGAACACCAGGGCAGGGGTGGGGGATAGCAGCAGGTAGCAGCTCAAGTAGTTGGGTCCCTGCAACCCATGTGGGAGACTCAGATTGAGTTCTAGGCTCCTGTCCAACCTTGGTTGGCTCCTGTCAAGCTGGTCCAACCTTGGCTGTTGTGGACATTAAAAGAATAAATCAGTAGATGACAGATCGCTCTGTGTGTGTGTGTATGTGTCTGTGAGTGTGTGTGTGTGCATGCACGTGGCTTTCAAATAAACAAAAAATTTTAAAAAGAAACTACCCATCTATTTAATGAGAACAGCTGTACTATATTTTATGTTCCAACCAGCAATCATTTCCCTCTGTCTTTTCTAACATTTGATATTATCACTTTTTATTTGAAAAACTTTTTGATCATGTTAAAAAAAGTCAGTGGACCATGAAGCCTCCAGAACATTATTTCTCTTGAAATAACACCTGAAAACACCATCAGACAATGATGAGTTAATGAAAAGCCTTAGTTCTAAGTTCTTAAGGAGCTAAAGCCACTCAGCCAAGAGACTGCTCTGCTTGTTTTTTTTTGTTTGTTTGTTTGTTTTTTGTACACAGGCTACCTTGGGACATCACAGAATCTGCTGCATGTAAATAAAATTTTCTTGTCTTGGTACAGCACATTAAGCAGCTGCCTGTGACACCGGCATCCCATACAGGAATGCCAGTTCAAGTCCCTGCTGCTCCACTCTGATCCAGTTCCCTGCTAATGCAGCAGAAGATGGCCCAAGTACTTGGTCCTCTGCCACCCATGTGGGAGACCCAGATGGAGTTCCTGCATCCTAGCTTTGGTTTGACCCAGCCCTGGCCATTGCAGCCATCTGGGGAGTCAATGAAGGAATGGAAGAGTCTCTCTCTGTCATCCTGCTTTTCAAATAAATCTTAAAACAACAACCACAAAACTTGTTTTTAAGGAAGGCTTCAATTGTACTTTGAATTATAATAGTGCCAATCACTAAAATACACTTAAGTGTTTTTACCTTCTTTGCTAGGAAAGGAAGGCCTTCCCAAAAGAGTACTTCATATTTAAGACTTGCCACTAGCATCATACATCTTCTGCCCTATCACTTGTATTCTAAAAAGACTCTTCAACATTTAAGATTTTCAAACATTTTTAAAAAAGTTTATTTATTTATTTGAAAGGCAGAGTGACAGAGAGAGGGGGAGAGACAGAGACAGAGAAATCTTCCATCAACTGGTTCACTCCCCAAATGCCTACAATAGCCAGGGCTGGGCCAGGCTGAAACCAGGAGCCAGGAACTCCATCCAAGTCTCTCATATGAGGGACAAGAACCTAAGCACTTGGGCCATCATCTTCTGTCTCCTAGGTGCATTAGCAGGAAGCTAGATCTGAAGCTGAGGCAGTAGTGCTAGATCCCAGACACTCTGGTATAGGATATGGGCATCCCAAGCAGTAGCTTAACCTGCTGCACCATCACTCCTGCCCTAAGATATTTTTAACATTTTGACTTTCAAATTCTTGGTTGACTGTATCAAAATTAGCTTACAGAGGTTCAAGATACCATTTCTAAACATTCCAAATTATTTTTATAGACGTATTTCTTTTAATCAGAAAATATTCAGTAGGTGGCTGGCCTTGCTTTTACATATTGCTAATCATGGCTTTGGCTTAATTTAAATTTATTTGTTTTAATGTTAGCTTCTTTTTACCTTTCCCTCAAATAAATTTAACCAAATAAATGGAAAAAAGAAGCTAACATTATAGAGTTAAAAGACTAAACACTGGGGCCAGCGCTGTGGTGCAGCGAGTTAACGCCCTGGCCTGAAGCGCCAGCATCCCATATGGGCACTGGTTCAAGACCCAGCTGCTGTACTTCCAATCCAGCTCTCTGCTATGGCCTGGGAAAGCAGTAGAAGATGGCCAAAGTGCTTGAGCCCCTGCACCCACATGGGAGACCTGGAAGAAGCTCCTGGCTCCTGGCTTCAGATCAGGACAGCTCTGGTCGTTGCAGCCATTTGGGGAGTAAACCAGCAGGTGGAAGATCTCTCTCTCTCTCTGCCTGTACCTCTCTGTAACTCTGCCTTTCAAATAAATAAAATAAATCTTAAAAAAAGAAAGAAAGAAAGAAAGAAAGAAAGAAAGAGCTAGCAAAGAAAATTATCACATGAAAATAATAATCTTGTTGGCCAATCTGATTACATGGAATTTAAATCACAAAGTCCAAATCCACAATCTCTATTAGTAAACTAGTTAGTTACTCCTACTCAGTACCACATACCTTTGCATAAAGTAAGAAATAAGATCATTTTAAAACATTATTACTGGGGCCATGCTGTGGCATAGCAGGTAAAGCTGCCACCTGCAGTACCGGCATCCCATACAGGCACCAGTTCAAGTACCGACTGCTCCACTTCCAATCCAGCTCTCTGCTATGGCCTGGGCAAGCAGTGGAGGATGGCCAAATCCTTGGGCCCCTGCACCCACATGGGAGACCTGGAAGAAGCTCCTGGCAACTGGCTTTGGGTCAGCATAGCTCCAGCCATTGCGGCCATCTGGGGAGTGAACCAGTAGATGGAAGACTTCTCTCTGCCTCTGCTCTCTGTAACTTTCTTTCAGATAAAAAAATAAAATCTTAAAAAAAAAAGTAATTACTGTAACAACTTATTATTTATAAACAACAAAGATAGATCACTATCATTTTTTGAAGCTTACTTACCTCTTTGTAGCACTTCTCTACAATTTCATAACTGGCATTACCCCACACTGTTAGGTGTTCTCGTTTATACTGCTTCACCAACTCTGACACCTACACGTGAAAATTCAAAAGTTTACACATGTGCCCATTTGTAAATCTACTGACATCATTTCACTTAAAAAATGGATCCCGCCTCACTATCTGCCAATAGGCAACACAATATTTTAGAAAAACCAACATATAAGTTATTTTACAAAATCCAAAAATTATTCACAGTTTACCATTATACAAATTATTTATAGGATACACCGATTTTGTAACTTGACATAAACTAGCCACAACAGAAACAAGTTAAACTAGCAGCTAATTGTAAATAGTGGAATGACAAGTTCGCAGGGGCTAACTTTTATCCATGACTAAGTCCTGCCGGCTTACTCTGGAAATAGTGTCTCCTTCAGTAAAGTGATCCCTTCTACCAGCGCATTATTTAAAACAATGCTGATCCCCAGAGTATCGCATTTCCTCTAACACTACTACGCTGACCTTATTTAGTTTGTGAAATTGGATGCAACACACACCCACCAGGGGCAATGCCTCCAGTACCTTCTTAATCAGCATGTTGTTGTTGACTTTGATGTCGATGTTAATGGGAGTGTTAGGAAAGGCTTCAAAGACTTCCTTCAGCAATGGGATTCGGTTATCTTTTCCTTCAGTCTGGCTTGCTGAGAAACCAAGATTTTAACATGCGGTTTTAAAACATAACTTTTACTTTTTAAATGGTTAGAAGTTATAGTATGTATTCAAAACAGGACATTTACAAAATGAGCTAAAGCATACAGAAGAGAAGAAAAATCATGTAAAATCCAACAACGTAGATATACCCATTTTGATCATTTGGTGTACCTTCTCTATTCCTTTTTCCTATGCATAATTTAATACAAAAATAACACAGTTTACCTGATCCTTTTGCATAACTAAGAATAAATATTTTCAGGTTGATATACTTTATAATTGTGACTGAAATTTTTAATTAAACATGAGATACCTATATATTCACAAGCAGTTGTAAGAAATAATACAGTGGTTGGCGCCTGTGGTGTAGTGGGGAAAGCCACTGACGCCTGTGGCACTGGCATCCCATTTAGGCACCGGTTCACGTCCTGGCTGCTCCACTTCTGATTCAGCTCTCTGCTAGTACACCTGGGAAAGCAATCGAAGATGGCTCAACGCCTTGGGCCGCTGTACCCACATGGGAGACCTGGAAAAAGCTCCTGACTCCTGGCTTTGGATCAGCTCAGCTCCGGCCATTTTGGCCATTAGGAGGAAAGAACCAGTGGATGGAAGATCCCCCCCCCCCCAACTCCCTGTCTCCTTCTCTCTCTGTATCTCTTTCAAATAAATAAATAAATAAATCTTTTTTAAAAATAAAAAAATACAGAGAAATCTATGCATTGTTTCCCCAGATTTCCAAATGACAATCTCTTGCAAAACTACAGTTCAATAGGGGTCGGCAGTGTGACATAGCGAGTAAAGCCACCACCTGCAGTGCCGGCATTCCCATATAGGCGCCGGTGTGAGTCCCGGCTGCTCCACTTCTGATCCAGCTCTCTGCTATGGCCTGGGAAAGCAGTAGAAGATGGCCCAAGTCCTTGGGCCCCTGCACCTGTACAGGAGACCAGGAATAACTCCTGGCTTCAGACTGGCCCAGCTCTGGATGGAAGACCTCTCTCTCTCTCTCTCTCTCTCTGCCTCTATGTAACTCTGTCTTTCAAATAAATAAATTAATTTAAAAAAACTATAGTACAGTATTACAACCATGATACTGACATTTATATAATCCACAAATCGTATTTCATAATTATGATTTTTAAAAGGTTTTGTAGCTCAGCAGGTTAAGCCTCTGCCTACATGCCATAAGGATGCCAGTTGAAGTCCTGGCTGCTCCACTTCAGATCCAGATCCCTGCTAATGCTCCTGGGAAAGCAGTAGAAGATGGCCCGAGTCCTTGGGCCTCTGCACCCACATGGGAGACCCAGAAGAAGCTCCTGACTCTTGGCTTCAGACTGGCCCAGCCCCGGCTGTTGCAGCCATTTGGGGAGTGAATCAGTGGATGGAAGACCTCGCTTTGTCCCTCCTCCTAACTCTGCCTTTCAAATAAAGTTAACAAAAAATTTTAAAATACTCCACTGAGTTGCTATACATGATTTTTTTACTCTCCACAATAATACATAGTATGTTATTATGTTATAAAAATACACCATCAAATATTTTAGGAAACTCTGAAGGGGCTTGGTGCTGTGGCGTAGTAGGTTAAGCCTAGCCTGCAGTGCCAGCACCCCAGATGGGCACTGGTTCAAATCCTGGCTGCTCCGTTTCCCCTCCAGCACCCTGCTAAATCACATGGGAAGGCAGTGGAAGATGGCCCAAGTCCTTGGGCCCCTGCCACCCATGTGGGAGACCTAGAAGAAGCTCCTGGCTCCTGGCTTCATCCAGGCACAGCCCTGACTGTGTGGCCATTTGGGGAGTGAAAACAGTGGATGGGCCGGCGCCGCGGCTCACTAGGCTAATCCTCCGCCTTGCGGCGCTGGCACACCGGGTTCTAGTCCCGGTCGGGGCGCCGGATTCTGTCCCGGTTGCCCCTCTTCCAGGCCAGCTCTCTGCTGTGGCCAGGGAGTGCAGTGGAGGATGGCCCAGGTGCTTGGGCCCTGCACCCGCATGGGAGACCAGGATAAGTACCTGGCTCCTGCCATCGGATCAGCGCGGTGCGCCTGCTGCAGCGCACCGGCCGCGCCGGCCATTGGAGGGTGAACCAACGGCAAAGGAAGACCTTTCTCTCTATCTCTCTCTCTCTCACTGTCCACTCTGCCTGTCAAAAAAAAAAAAAAAAAAAAAAAAAAAAAAAAAAAAAAAAAAAACAGTGGATGGAGGACCTCTCTCTCTGTATCTTCTCTCTCTCTCTGTAACTTTACTTTTCAAATAAATAGGGCTGGCACTATGGTACAGTGGGTTAAAACTCTGGCCTGTAGCACTGGCATCCCATATAGGCACTTGTTCCAGTCCTGGCTGCTCCACTTCTGATCCAGCTCCCTGCTAATGAGCCTCAGAAAGCAGCAGAAGATGGCCCAAGTGCTTGGACCCACTGAACCCATGTGGAAGATCCAGAAGTTGTTCCTGGCTCCTGGCCTTGAATTGGTTCAGCTCCAAATTGATGCAACAACCAGAGCTGAGCCAATCCGAAGCCAGGAGCCAGCAGTTCTTTCCGGGATTCCCACATGGATGCAGGAGTCCAAATACTTGGGTAATCTTCCACTGTTTTCCCAGGCACACTAGCAGTAAGTTGAATCAGAAATGGAGCAGCTGAGACTTGAACCAAATGGGATGACAGCACTGCAGGTGGCAGCTTTACCCACTACGCCACAGCATTGGCCCCTACAGGTACTTTTTATAGCAGCCTGTGGCCTATCAAAGAACCCTTTAAAAGAAAACAACTGTTTCTCTAGTCGAGTTGTGATCCACAAAGAGCAACAGGCCTGAACTCTGTACTCCTCTGCTAGACTTTCTCTCCAGTAATCAAAAAAGCAAAAACTGGGGAATGAGACAGAAAAAAAAAAAAAAAAATTGGAACAACCTTCTGACTAACCTGAGTCGAGTTTTTGCAGTACAGTAACATAAAGTTTATCCATCTGTTTCAAATGC
This sequence comes from Oryctolagus cuniculus, assembly GCF_051225735.1. NCBI lineage: Eukaryota > Metazoa > Chordata > Mammalia > Lagomorpha > Leporidae > Oryctolagus > Oryctolagus cuniculus. The sequence goes on along the minus strand of NC_142883.1, from coordinate 34,546,692 downwards.
AGTAAGCTTCATAATTGAGGCAGTCTAAAGTCAACTATGACATCAGTTGAATGCAGTATAAATGAAATTTCATTGTTCTTTATGCTTGTTTGAAACATGGAAATACATGACACTGCAATTAACACAGCACACGAGCAGACTTGCTCAGACGGACAGGCATCCCCATGCAGCTGAACACTGACTGCCCAGGCAAGGAGACACAGAGTCTCGAGTTCTAGCTCTATCAGCTGCTTCTCATATGACTTCTAAAAACATTTACTTATTTATTATTTTTCATCTACTTAAAAGGCAGAGAGAGAGAGATAGCTTCCATCTACGAGTTCACTCCCCAGATGCCTGCAACAGCCAGGGCTGGGTCCTTGACCAGGCCAGAACTGGGAACCAGGAACACCTTCTAGGTCTCCCATCTGAATACATGTATTAAAACGTTACATTGCACCCCATAAATATGTACAATGATTAACAATGAAAAGTAAAAATATACCTTCTTGGTTCGAGATGATGTATTTTCTATTCCACCATATCATAATTACCAAATTAGCTCAAGGAAAATGTTTCTTTGTGAGAAATGTTTCCTCAAAAGAAATAAAACTGCTAAGTGAAAATGGTTAGGAAATGGTTTATTTGAGTAACAGATGTCTCTTTAATCATTTAAAACACTAAGCAGCTAAATGACAAAATCAAATGCTAGCAAACAGAAAGGATCTGAAAGGGGCGCTTCCAACTTTCTTTCATTTATTCTTGTTATATTTACAATGGATGACCACCTTAAGTTACAAGGATATTCTAGAATTTGAAACCTTAGAAGTACAAAGTATCTGGCTGGCGCTGTGGTATAGCAGGATAAGCCTCCACCTGTGGTGCTGGCATCCCACATGATGGATGTCACAGCTGCTCCTCTTCCAATCCAGCTCTCTACTTGTGGCCTGGGAAAAGCAGTAGAAGATGGCCCAAGTGCTTGGGCCCCTGCACCTGCATGGGAGACCCAGAAGAAGCATCTATCTTCTGGCTTTGGATTGGCTTAGTTCCAGCCATTGTGATCATTTGGGGAGTGAACCAATGAATGGAAGACCTTTCTCTGTGTCTCTCCCTCTCTCTGTCTGTAACTCAATCTCTCAAATAAAGAAAGAAATAATCTTGGAAAACGTTTGGAAAAGATAAAAAGAAGTACAAATTATCTATAGTGACACTTTGGTTTCTTACAATTACTAGTATTCAAGTTTACCTAAACTGTGGGTGAATCTAAATGTAAAGTGCCACTTAAATCTCTGGGCCTAATCATCCCAGGGTCAGATGACCATCAAGATTTAATATCTATAGGCCTGCAGGTTAAGCCACCGTCTGCAACGCTGGCATTTATACAGTCACCATGCACCTGGGAAGGCAGTGGAAGATGGCTCAAGTACCTGAACCCCTGCCACCCATGTGGGAGACCTGAATGAAGCAACTGCCTCCTGATTTCAACCCCTGAGGCAATCTGGGGAGTGAAGCAATAGATGGAAAATGTCTCTTTCTCTCTCTCTTTGTAACTCTGCCTTCCAAAAAAAAAAAAAAACCTTAAAAAAGGGGGAGGGCTGGTACCATGGCTCACTTGGTTAATCCTCCACCTGAGGCGCCGGCATCCCATATGGGCGCCGGGTTCTAGTCCCAGTTGCTCCAGTCCAGCTCTCTGCTGTGGCCTGGGAGGGCAGTGGAGGATGGCCCAAGTGCCTGAGCCCCTGCATCCGCATGGGAGAGCAGGAGGAAGCACCTGGCTCCTGGCTTCGGATCGGCGCAGTGCCGACCGTAGCGGCCATTTGGGGAGTGAACCAATGGAAGGAAGACCTTTCTCTCTGTCTGTCTCTCTCACTCTCTGTAACTCTACCTGTCAAATAAATAAAAATTAAAAAAAAAAAATCTGTAGGTCTGCGAGAATAAGCACAGGGTGCAGGGGTGGCAATACTTTCAGCAAGAACCTCCTATGACAGAACACACGTGTTGGTCTCAGCATAAATACATACACGTTCATGGAAGTGTTTTAGCCACAAATGAGAAATATTACCTCTCTGAAACGGGACATCCAATTTGCTGAGGTAAGGTGGGAGCTCCTGGAACAGACATAATTGAAAAAAGTTAGATCTCACAAAATGAAAAGTGTGTGTTAGTGTCTTACATTAAGACAGATTGGCATTTTCCAAAAAAATTTAAAGAACAAAACACTACATGTGTTCACATGAGGGTACCCTTTAGTAGAATATCACCAACAGCAAAGTAACCATATATTACTCCCACCACCTACTACACATCTGTACCATTTACTATTTACTACAGAATTTTATCAATGATAAACAAAGATTTCAGTAAAAAAGTCAAGCACAGATATTTCAAAGGCAAAAATAACTATTAACTATATAGAAAAGTCTTTAAACTCAAAAGGCACAGTTACAGAGAGAGAGAGAGAGAGAGAAAGAGGTCTTCCATCCGCTGGTTTACTCTCCAAATGGCTGCACCAGCCAAGGCTGGACCAGGCCAAAGCCAGGAGCCAGGAGCCTCTTCAGGATCTCCCATGTGGGTGCAGGGGTCCAAGGAATTTGGGCCATCTTCCGCTGTTTTCCCAAGCACATCAGCAGGGAGCTGGATCGGAAGTGAAGTAGCTGGGATGCTGTAGGCCGAGGATTTACGCCACTTAGCCACAGCACCAGCCCCTCTTTTAAACACTTTTAAAAAGCAAGTAAGGGGACAACTATTTGGCAATTAAGATGACCATGTCCCATAATACAGGCTGAGTGCAAGTCCCAGTTTCACTCCCAATTCCAGTTTCTTGGATCAAATGGTTGGGGTCCCTGTCACCCAGGTGGGAATCTGGATTGAGTTCAGCTTCAGTTGGCCAGTCCTCAGCTGTTGTGGACATTTAGGCAGTGAACTAGCAGATGGGATCTTTCTCCCTCCCTCTCTGTTTATTTCTCTCTCTGTGAACCTGTAAATGGGACTCTTTCTCCTTCTCTCTTGCTGTTTTTGTTTCTCTTATTCTTAAATAAATTTTAAAAATGCAAGCAAGCCATAGGAACTTGCAATATATATAAAGATACTATAATATTTCTATTGTTTTACCCAATAATTTCCTTTCTGAGAGTGGATTTATATATTTTCAATACAAAGAAACTTTTTATAAAGAACTCCCACCAGTGTGGGAGACTCAGAAGAAGCTCCTGGCTCCTGGCTTCAGATAGGCCAAGCTTGGGCAGTTGTGGCCACTTGGGGAGTGAACCAATGGATAGAAAAGCTCTCTCTTTTTCTCCCTTTCTCTCCCTGTGACTCTGCCTTTCAAATAAATAAAATCTTTTTAAAAAAATTATTTACTGAGGGGCCGGCACTGTGGCACAGCCTGGCCTGAAATGCCGACATCCCATATGGGCACCTGACCAAGACCTGGCTGCTCCACTTCTGATCCAGCTCTCTGCTATGGCCTGGGAAAGCAGCAGAAGATGGCCTAAGTCCTTGGGCCCCTGCACCTGTGTAGGAGACCAGGAAGAAGCTCCTGCCTCCTGGCTTTGGATTGGCACAGCTCTGGCCATTGCAGCCAACTAGGGAGTGAACCATCGGATGGAAGACCTCTCTCTCACTCTCTCTCTCTCTCTGCCTCTCCTCTCTCTGTAACTCTGACTTTCAAATAAATAAGTCTTTAAAACAGTTATTTACTGAAGCAATATAGAACATTTACTGCTTTTAGATAGCTAATACTTACTATTTTTAGTACCAGTGATGCATTTTTACTTACACAGTACTTGAGTTCAGAGATGTTCACATTGACTCCAGTCGACCTCTTTAGGTTCCCATCGTGTGACACTACAACTTGCTCATCTTTTGTGATGTGGCAGTCCAATTCTAGCATGTCCGTGCCAACTGTGACTGCACTGAAGAAATAAAAAGAATGACATTCTGAAACTTAAGGTAACACTTAGGTTACATGCATCAGATATAAGAATTCAGAGTTATAAATCTGAAAAAAATCCCACAACACCTAACTCTCTCTCTCTCTCTCTTTTTTTTTTTTTTTTTTTTTTTTGACAGGCAGAGTTAGACAGTGAGAGAGACAGAGAGACAAAAGACTTCCTTTTCTGTTGGTTCACCCCCCAAATCCTGCTACGGCCGGTGTGCTGCAGCTGGTGCGCTGTGTCGATCCGAAGCCAGGAGCCAGGTGCTTCTTCCTGGTCTCCCATGCAGGTGCAGGGCCCAAGCACTTGGGCCATCCTCCACTACCTTCCTGGGCCACAGCAGAGAGCTGGCCTGGAAGAGGGGCAACCAGGACAGCAATCCGGTGCTCCCACCGGGACTAGAACCTGGGGTGCTGGCGCCGCAGGTGGAGGATTGGCTTAGTGAGCCGTGGCACCGGCCTAACTCTTCAATATCAACATTTGTCTGTCATCACCTGATGATGTAAAAAATAGTGTAAATGAACTGAGGATAAAGAGAATCATGTTGCCTCTTTTTATTACCAGCTGTCCTAAATCTTGGTAACTGAATATTATGGAAAAGTGATTTAGCCACAAGTTAAGAGATTTATGTTTCTGCTTTGCTAGTAACTAAATTTACACTTCCATGATCATAAAATGAAAGGATTAAGAAATAAGGATGGCTGCTTTTATATGGCAAGATAGCATTAGAATTTCTAGCAATTAGATAAGGAACCAAATTGGAAAGTAAAAAGTAAAATTATCTTGGTTCAAAAATGGCATATTTTAATGTATAGAAAATCCCAATGACTGCACACAAAAAAACTAATAAATAAATTCAGCAAAGTTGATGGATACAAAAGGAATACACAAAATCTGTTGTTTCTATACATTAACAATAAACAATCTGAAAAAGAAATTAAGAAAATAATTCTATTAATACCATCAAAAAGAATAAAATACTTAGGAGTTAAACCAGAGATGAAAGATTTGTACAACGAAAAACTTCAAAACATTCCAGAAGGAAATTAAAGTTCCAATTGTAACTTTTTTGTTTAATTAATGTATTTATTTGAAAGGCAGAGTTACAGAGAAAGAGAAAGACAGAGAGAGAGATCTGCCATCCACTGGTTCACTCCCCAAATGGCTGCAACAGCTAGGGCTGGGCCAGGCTAAAACCAGGAGCCAGGAGCTTCACTTGGGTCTCCCAAGTGGGTGCAGGAACCCAAGCACTTGAACCATCTTCCATTGCTTCCCCAGGCACATTAGCAGAGAGCAGATTCAAAATGGAGCAGCTGAGACTGAAGGGGTGCCAGCGCTGGAGGTGACAGTTTTACCCACTAAGCCTCAGCACCAGGCCCCCAATTGTAACCTGTTATATAAATAAGGCAGTACTGGGACTGGTGCTGCGGCAGAGTAGGTAAAGCTGCTGCCTGCAGTGCCGGCATCCCATATGGGCACCAGTTAAAGTCTCAGCTGCTCCACTTCTGATCCAGCTCTCTGCTAAGGCCTGGGAAAGCAGTAGAAGATGGCCTAAGTCCCTGGGCTCCTGCACCTGCATGGGAGATTGGGAATGGCTCCTGGCTTCAGACCTGCCCAGCTCCGGCCATTGTGGCCATTTGGAGAGTGAACAAGCAGACAGAAGACTTTCTCTCTCTCTCTGCCTCTGCTTCACTGTAACTCTGTCTTTCAAATAAAAATAAATAAATCTTTAAAAATAAATAAATAAATAAAGCAGTACTGGATCCCAGGCACTCCAATATGGGATGTGGGCATACCAAGTGGTGGCTTAATCCACAGCACCACAACACCTGCCCCCAGGAAAGGCACCATCAAAAGACATTATTTGCTTGCCAACTGTATGTTTGCTAGGACTACAAATGTGTGAAATTAAAGACAAAAACCAAACAGGCAAACAAAAACAGTCATTATATTAGAATTATTTTTCTGGATTTTTAAGCTTCCTTAAATACATTTATGTTATTTTTAAAATAGATTAAAAATGTAGAAACATAAAGCAACATATATAAACAGCATATAGCTTCAAAACAAAATTTTAAGATCCTTTATGATGCTCAAAAGAAATTGGTACTACAAATTTTTGGCCATGAGTGTATTTAACTTTGTTTCTTTTCCTTTTGTCTTCGTATGGATGTGTGAACAGATGGTAAATACAGGAATTATCTTCATTTTCCTATACTTAAAAATATTATATATACTAAGTAAGAAATCTACTTGTCACTAGCTGAAATATTATTTTTAGAAACATTTATGATTATATGAAAAATATTTATTTTATGCTTCTCTGTTATAAACTAGCTATATAATAGAAATTTAGAACAGCAAGTATCTAGGATAGCAAAATTATCCCAATTTTGATACATAAAAATCTAGAACATGGTGAGAGAAGAAAAAATGTTTATCATTCAGCCTTCAACATTTTCCATAAATAACAACATGCACCTATTTCAACTGAACACCAGATATTTTATGGCTAAATTTCTGACAAGCTGATGACAAACACAAGAAAAAAGTTAAGGAGCCAAGACTTCAGCATTTCCAGAAAAAGAAAGAAAACTCTAGCTCTAAAAGAAGATGTGAAAGAAACAGCAACAGTGCCTAACAACATACATGTTAAGGAATTTACTTGAAGCTCATTAACGCCTTATATTGAGGTTTTATTATTCGCCCCATTTTACAGATGAGATAATTAGTATTATATTAATTAGATGCCCAAACAAATTTATCATGAAAACCAGGTCACTGATTAATTACTTTGACTAACTGCCAACTTATACTTTCAGCTATTGCTAATACAATTTGCTTCCTGCTTCCACCATTCATATTAACACCATAGGGATCACACTGTCCTACGGGTATTTACAAAAGTGGCCTGGTTTAATAACCCAGTTTTATTAGCCCTTAAGAACCAGATTTTACATACTCAAGGGCTTAGTGACTCCTGTGTTCTTGTGTGTGTGTAGTATGATTCCTTAGTTTTTGGCTCTAAGGTTAGTAGGAAAGGGATTCTATCTCCATTTTCTTTCTTTCTTTTTTTTTTTTTTTTTTTTTGGCTAATATTCTGCTTTGTTCTTTTTATATTATTATTCACTGATTTGAGGAAAACAGAGAGAGACAGAGTTCATTCCATCCATTGTTAACTCCCCAAACTGGTCATGACAGCCAGTGCCGGGCTGAGGCCAAAGCTAGGTGCTGGGAACTTAATCCAGGACTCTGTGTGCATGGCAGGAACCCAGCTCCTCTCCTTAAGCCATCACCTGTGCCTTTCAGCTTCTCCACTGGCAAGAAGCTGGTATAGGATCTCAGCATCAAACCCAGAGATGGGAGGTAGGCACCTTAATCATTAGGCCAAATGCCCAACCTCCTGCTTTGTTCATGAATGCCCCATTCTATGACTCATTCAGTAAGAACCAGGGAGAGCCTGTTAGTGTCAGAGGCTGAGCCAGGTACTAGGGCTTGAGAAACCAAGAAGAGAAGATTCCTGTTCTTCAGGAAATAACAGAAGAGCATATTCATAACCTAATGGACATGGTGTGTGTGAAAGCATTTTATAAACCACATTAAATGACTTTTTATGAAGTATGAAGGGCCAGCATTTGATGTAGTGATTAAGACACCAGTTGTTATGACTGCATCACATATCAGAGTGTCTGGGTTCAAGTCCTGGCTCCATTCCTCATTCCAGCTTTAGCTTACGGGCACCCTAAAAGGCAGCAGGTGATGGTTCCAGTGGTTGGGTCCCGATACCAACGTGGGAGATCTGAATTGAGTTCCTGGCTTCCTTCTGCCTTTGGCCTAGCCTGGCCTTGGCTGTTCTGGGTATCTGGGAAGGGAACCAGCAGATAGGATATCTGTTTCTCTCTCTTATACGTACTGTCTCTGCCTTTCAAGTAAATAAATGAATAAATATAAACTATGAGATGTAATTATTTCTCTTCATCAATCTTAACTACTTCATTAGTCCTCCTGTAACATAAAGAATTAATTTTCCATGCTTTTTTTTTTTTTTTTTTTTTTTGACAGGCAGAGTTAGACAGTGAGAGAGAGACAGAGAAAGGTCTTCCTTTTTCCGTTGGTTCACCACCCAAATGGCTGCTACGGCCGGCGCGCTGTGCCGATCTGAAGCCAGGAGCCAGGTGCTTCCTCTTGCTCTCCCATGCCGGTGCAGGGCCCAGCACTCGGGCCATCCTCCACTGCATTCCGGGGCCACAGCAGAGAGCTGGACTAGAAGAGGAGCAACAGAGACAGAATCCGGCGCCCCAACCGGACTAGAACCCGGGGTGCCGGCGCTGTAGGCAGAGGATTAGCCCTAGTGAGCCGCAGCGCCGGCCTCCATGCATTCTTAAAAGTTTTTCAATTTCCAGTGCCTGCACTGTGGTGTAGCAGACCTCTCTCTACTGCAGAGAGATGGATCAGAAGTGGAGCAGCCAGGACTTGAACCAGAGCCCATATGGGATTCTGGCTTTGCCCACTATACCACAGCGCAGCCCCAGCTGGTCATATTTTTTACAATTTTTCTCTCAACGGCCGGCGCCGTGGCTCAATAGGCTAATCCTCCACCTTGCGGCGCCGGCACACCGGGTTCTAGTCCTGGTCGGGGCGCCGGATTCTGTCCCGGTTGCCCCTCTTCCAGGCCAGCTCTCTGCTATGGCCAGGGAGTGCAGTGGAGGATGGCCCAGGTGCTTGGGCCCTGCACCCCATGGGAGACCAGGAAAAAGCACCTGGATCCTGGCTCCTGCCATCGGATCAGCGCGGTGCGCCGGCTGCAGCGGCGGCCATTGGAGGGTGAACCAACGGCAAAGGAAGACCTTTCTCTCTCTGTCTCTCTCTCTCACTGTCCACTCTGCCTGTCAAAAAAAAAAAAAAAAAAAAAGAAATAACCAAACAATTTTTCTCTCAACAACTCATCCAATCAAGAATATATAATATAAACATAATATCTGTCTTTTGTTGATTATAACTGTTAAGCTTCTTAATAAATTGTACTTTGAAAATAGTATGTTTAAACAATTTTTCTTGTTGTTTGTAAAGCAAATATATAAGGGGAAAAACCATGGAAACATTCTAGCAATTATAAGAAGAATATTTATAAATGAAAACATATAATTTACAAAGTATGTATTGATAGCAAGTACACTGATGCATAAGATTGGGGAAAAAAATCACCACCACCACCAAAAGAAAAAAAAAAACACTCCAAAAAAGAGAGATTAAAGCCATACCAAAAATATTAAATAAGCATTAATAATAACAAGTGGGAAGAGGTAGTTTCTTCCCAAACATACTCCTCCAAAAACTAAGTATTTCTATGGGTGGGCACTTGACATTTAAGTTGCCAGTTGGCATATCTGCATCTCATATTGGAGAACTTGGGTTCCAGCTGTTTCTTTTCTTTTCTTTTTTTTTCTTTTTTTTTTTTTTTTTTTTGACAGGCAGAGTGGACAGTGAGAGAGAGAGACAGAGAGAAAGGTCTTCCTTTGCCATTGGTTCACCCTCCAATGGCCGCCACGGCTGGCGCATTGCACTGATCCAAAGGCAGGAGCCAGGTGCTTCTCCTGGTCTCCCATGTGGGTGCAGGGCCCAAGCACCTGGGCCATCCTCCACTGCACTCCCGGGCCATAGCAGAGAGCTGGCCTGGAAGAGGGGCAACCAAGACAGAATCCGGCGCCCCGACCGGGACTAGAACCCGGTGTGCCAGCGCCGCAAGGCGGAGGATTAGCCTATTGAGCCACGGCACCGGCGCTACTGTTTCCAATCCAGATGTGTCCATCTGGTTCTCTTTCAAATACAATGAAAAAAAAAAATTATAGAAAGTTACCACATGATGGATAAAGCTATGCCATTTTTTCATAGTTATGGTTTGAACAAAAATATAAAAAAGACTGAAGATGAGAAACATAATACTATATTTTAATAAGTAAAAATCATCTAAATGAGATACCCTTTAACTATCAAAAACTAATTTTGTGGGCCAGCGCTGTGACGTAGCGGGTAAAGCCACCGCCTGCGGCGCCTGCATCCCATATGGGCACCAGTTCGAGTGCTGGCTGCTCCACTTCCAATCCAGCTCTCTGCTATGGCCTGGGAAGGCAGTAGAAGATGGCCCAAGTATTTGGGCCCCTGTACCTACGTGGGAGACTCAGAAGAAGCTCCTGGCTCCTGGCTTCAGATTGGCACAGTTTCGGCTGTTGCAGCCATTTTGGCAGCCATTTTGGGAATGAACCAGCGTATGGAAGGCCTTTCTCTCTCTCTCTCTCTCTCTGTACCTCTGCCTTTCAAATAAATAAATCTTAAAAAAAAAAACAAAACTAATTTTGGGGGTGGGTATTTAACATAGTGGTTAACATACCATTTGGGATGCCTGTACCCCATATCAGAGTACTTGCTTGGTTCAAGTCCAAATTCCACTTTCAAGTCCATCTTCTGCAAATGTGCACCCTGGGAGACAGCAGATGATGGCTCATGTACTTGGGTTCTTACAACCCATGTGGGAGACCTGGATTGGCTCTTGGCTTCCAGCTTTGGCCTGGCTTAGTTCTACCTGTTGTGGGCATTTGGGGAATGAATCAATGAATGGGAGATTTCTGTCTCTCTCTCCATCTTCAAAATAAATAAAATTTAAAAAAACAATAATAATTTCAGGATCTAGTATTTGACCCAGTGGTGGAGGCATTAGTGAAGATATCCACATTCCATATCAGAGTACTTGGAGTTGATACCTGGCTCCATTTCTGACTCCCACTATCTGTTCACACAGATCCTGGGAGGCAGCAGTAATAGTTCAAGTGATTGAATTCCTGCTATCCATATCAGGGACCTGGATTGACAGCCTGGTTCCTGGTTCCTTACTTTGGGGCCTTTGTACTCAAGGATTTGGGGAATGAACTAGCAGATGAGAGCTTTCTCTGCCTCTCAAAAAAATTTGTTTTTTTAGATTTTATTTGTTTATTTGAGAGGCAGTTACAGACAGAGAGGGAGACACAGAAAAACAGATGGTACTGGGGTGCAGTAGGCTAAGCCTCCACCTGTGGTGCTAGCAGCTCATATGGGCAACAGTTTGTGTCCCAGCTACCCTTCTTCTGATACAGCTCTCTGCTAATCGCCTGGGAAAGCAGTGGAAGATGGACCAAGTGCTTGGGCCCCTGCACCCATGTGGGAGACCTGCAAGAAGCTCCTGGCTACTGGCTTCGGATCAGCTCAGCTTTGGCCATTGCGGCCATTTGGGGAGTGAACCAGCAGATGGAAAACCCTTCTGTCTTTCCCTCTCTGTCTGTAACTCTACCTCTCAAATAAATAAAATCTTTTTTTTTTCTTTTCTTTTTTTGACAGGCAGAGTGGACAGTGAGATAGAGAAAGGTCCTCCTTTTTCCGTTGGTTCACCCCACAATGGCCGTTGCGGCCGGCACGCTGCGGCAGGCGCACCACACTGATCTGAAGCCAGGAGCCAGGTGCTTCTCCTGGTCTCCATGGGGTGCAGGGCCCCAAGTACTTGGGCCATCCTTCACTGCACTCCCTGGCCACAGCAGAGAGCTGGCCTGGAAGAGGGGCAACCAGGACAGAATCCGGCGCCCCGACCAGGAATAGAACCTGGTGTGCCGGCGCCGCAGACGGAGGATTAGCCTATTGAGCCTATTTGGCGCTGGCCAAAATAAAATCTTTAAAAAATAATAATACTAATTTCAGAGGCAGGAACCTCGGAAAGTGACTGACCTCATGCCTGGGATGCTTGCTTGTATCCCATATCAGAGTGTCTGAGTTGAATCTCAGCTCTACTTTTCATTCCAGCTTCTTGCACACCCTGGGAGACAATAGACAACATGGGTCTCTGCCATGCATGTGGGAGACCTGGAAGAAGCTCCTGCCTCTGGATTGGCCCAGCTCCAGCTATTGCAGCCATTTGGGGAGTGAACCAGTGGATGGAAGACCTCTCTGCCTCTGCCTCTCTTTCTCTGTGTGTAAACTCTGCCTTTCAAATAAATAAATAAATCTTTGAAACAAACAACAAATTTTCTACCAAAAAAATAAATCCACATTTTCATGAACTTTCTGAAGTTCCCCCCAAAGAATAGGAAGAGTAAGAGATGACAAATAAAAGGTAGATAAGCATTGAGATGAAACCAGACTATGGAAAAACAGTGCCTTTGGATCTGGCAACAGAAAAAAATCTCTCTGGTGCCTTTAAAAATTAAAAAAAAAAAAAAGGGGGTCAGCTTTGTGTCATAACAGGTTAGGACTCTAGCCTGCTGTGTTGGCATCCTATATGGGTGCCGGTTTGAGACCCAGCTGCTCCACTTCCAATTCAGCTCCCTGCTAATGCGCATGAGAGAGCAGTGTTAGAGAGCCAACGTACTTGGGCCTCTGCCCTAAAATGGGAGACCCAGAGGAAGCTCCTGACTCATGACTTTGGCCTGTCCCAGCCCTAGCTGTTGTAGCCATTTGGGGAGTGAACCAGAGTACAGAATATCTCTTTCTCTCTGTGTGTCTCTCCTCCTCTCTCTGAACCTATGCCTTTCAAATAAAAAATAAATAAATATTGAAAAATATATATTTATTTGAAATGCAGAAAGAGAGAAACAAATAGACAAATATCTCCCATCTGCCAGTTTATTCCCCAAATGCCTGCAACAGCCAGTGCAGGGTCGGGTTGAAGCTGGGAGCCTGTAACGCAATGCAGGTCTCCCACATGGGTGGCAGGGACTCAGCTACATGAATGTAGTTAGTAGAAAGGTAGAATCAGGAGCAGAGCTGAGATTCAAATTCAGATACTCTCACATGGGAGAAGGGTGTCCCAACTTGCATCTTTTTTTTTTTTTTTTTTTTTTTTTTTTACAGGCAGAGTGGACAGTGAGAGAGAGAGAGAGAGGTCTTCCTTTTCCATTGGTTCACCCCACAGTGGCTGCTGCGGCTGGCTGTGGCTGGCGCACTGCGCTGATCTGAAGCCAGGAGCCAGGTGCTTCTCCTGGTCTCCCATGGGGTGCAGGGCCCAAGCACTTGGGCCATCCTCCACTGCACTCCCTGGCCACAGCAGAGAGCTGGCCTGGAAGAGGGGCAACCAAGACAGAATCCGGCGCCCCGACCAGGACTAGAACCCGGTGTGCTGGCGCCGCAAGGCGGATTAGCCTAGTGAGCCGTGGCGCCGGCCCTCAAGTTGCATCTTAAAAGTTGTTCTGTTAAGATGCCTTTCAGGTGCTTTTAATAGCAAAAAAACAAAAACAAAAACAAAAAACAAACTTAAGTCCAATTCTCCCAGCTTCTTAGACCCCAAAATATAATTTTTTAAAGAATGGCTTGAAATTATCTAAGAAAAGAGTACTATCTTTCATTGGGTTTAATTTTTCACATTCCTCGTTCTAATATTCAGGGAAAGGCAAACAGTGCTCCCACCAACACCAGAGGCCCGACAGCACTGACTCCAGGATAAAGAACAAGAAGACAACAATCAGCTTTCATTCCTGGCTCTCTGCTTCTCTGTGAAGTGCTCTAAAAGACAGCCATATGAAATACAAACCAGTTATAAATAGAACTTTTTAAAATTTACCTTATGTAAAGAAATAAGATTAACAAGAAGAAAATCAGATTGCAGGTTCAGGTCTGTGCAAAAATTACTGGGCATAAGGATACATAATCCTATTCATGTACAACAGAAAATGTAACAGTTGTTTCATTTTCTTTTTCTCTCCAAGACTAATTAGCATTATACACAGTATGTTCTTTGTTACAAATGTCTTTTTTCAGCTTTGGAACTACAGTATCTTTTGACTACCCAAAACTCTGAGCTGGTTTTTCAGTTAAACAGAAGCCAAACACTCTTTGTAACACTTCAGACTAACTGAATTTTAAAGAAGTGAGTTTAATAAAATAGGAACAGTTAGCACAAGGGTTCTACATATACACTATTTTCACTTTGTGACTCATCATCACTTTAAACTGTTTTTAAAAGAGTACCTTTTATATACTTACTGGTGAAAGGCTGCCATTGTGTTTTCCAAATTTTCTCCAGCACCTGTGAAGACATGAAATTTAAATTTCATTTACTTAGCTATTTCGAACAATTTTTTAAAGATTTTAAAGATTTATTCATTTATTTTGAAAGAGTTACAGAGAAAGAGGAAGAGACAGAGAAGTTTTCCATCTGCTGGTTTACTCCCCAGATGGCCACAATGGCCAGGACTGGGCCAGGCCTAAGCCAGGAGCCTGGAACTTCATCATTAGAAGAACCTAAACCTGATTATTAAGCTATGGTATCTGCTTATTTGTCAGAGACAGAAAACTTGGTATACATACATCTCTTCAGACTGAGTAATTCTCTCTTCTGTATTCCCACAGTCTCATGCATAGCTCTACCAAAGTAAAGCATAAGTTATTTTCTTTGTTTCCCATTATTTGCATAAAAGAAGCGACTGTTTTAATAACCTTTTTTGTGGGGAGCAACTCAGACTAGACTAAGTTACTGGAATTAAGACTTATTCTATGCATCTGCTCTCCCACAATATGGCGCTGAAAGGGAGTAAACAACTTCTACGCAGCTGCCTCTCGCCAACTTGACTGATAAGCTGAAGGAGCTGATCCTGCTCCTGATTGGAGGAGAGCAGCGTGCTCGGCGTGTGGGTAGCAGAGTTGGGATTGGTGGAAGAGGACTATAAAGGAGGAGAGAGACAACATGCACCAGGGACATCCGGATAACATCTGAGCAGCCCCCGAGAGAGCCAGCCAGCGGTGTGCCGCTCCCCCGCGGAAGTGGGGAAAGTGGCAGGGGGAGCCGCCCCTCCACGGAGGTGGAGGGGTCGGCAGCCAACCCGGGAAGGACCAGCAGTAAACCCGGGAAGGGCCGAGCAGACAAAAGAACAGCGCAGGGTCCAGTGTCGTTCCTCCGCGAATGGGGGAGCGACACTTTTTTAAAAAAATAAATATTTATTTACTTGAAAGGCAGAGTTACAGAGAAAGGAAAAGACAGAAAAAAAGAAATCTTCTATCCATTGGTTCACTCCCCAAATGTCTGCAACCACTGAGGCTGAGGCAGGCTGCAGCCCAGAGCCCATAACCCCATCCAGGTCTCCCACTTGGATGGCATGGGTACAAGTACTTGGGTCATCATCCTCTGCTTTCCCAAGTACATTAGCAGGGAACTGGATCAGAAGTGGAACAGCCAAGACTTGAACCTGTGCTCATATAGAAATCCCATGCCGTGGCTTAACTCACTGCACCACAATGCCTGTCCCTGTTTAAATCACCTTGACTAAAGGCACTATGATGTAGTTGTTGAGGGTGAAACGGGAATTAAGATGCCTGGTCTACTCAAGTATACTTAATACTTACTTACAGGGCAGGCAATCTGCTTAAGCCACTGGCTAAGACACCCACAATCCATACTGGGAAAACTAGATTCAATACCCAGCTTTTGCTCCTGACAATAGCTTCCTGCTAATGCAGACTCTCAGAGGCAGCAGTGATGGCTCAACTAACTGGTTCCTGCCACCAACACCGAAGACCCAGACTAAGTTCCTGACTCCCACCTTCACTCCTTTCACCATTAAGGACATCTAGGGAGTGAACCATAGGGAGGGAGCTCTCTTTTTATCTCTTTGCGTCTCAAATAAACAAAAATTTAAAAATATACTTGTGTGACCTTGTGAGCTTCTTTATCTGTAACAATGAAGGACTGGCACAATTAAATGAGTTAACATGCAAAGTGCCACAAGCTATAAATTCTAAAAACTGAAAGTTTCTAATATCTCTGAAATTAGTGTACATTTTCCAATGGGTAATGTGTGATAGCTTAATTAGCAGTCATTCCTCTTCACAGTACATAAAAATAGTGCATCTTAACCAAGTTAAGATAACTGTGTGGGGCCAGTGCTGTGGCACAGCAGGTAAAGCCGCCACCTGCAGTGCCGGCATCCCACATGGGCACCGGTTTGAGTCCCGGCCACTACACTTCCGATCCAGCTCTTTGCTATGCCCTGGGAAAGCAGCAGAGGATGGCCCAAGTCCTTGGGCTTCTGAACCCACGTGGGAGACCCAGAACAAGCTCCTGGCTCTTGGCTTCAGATCAGCACAGCTCTGGCCGTTGAAGCCAACTAGGGAGTGAACCATTGAATGGAAGACCTCTCTCTCTCTCTCTCTCCTTGCCTCTCCTTCTCTCTCTGTGTAACTCTTTCAAATAAATAAATAAATCTTTAAAAAAAATAACTATGCATCTTATAATTAAAATAAGGTTCAATGAAATACTATAGTGGAGGCCGGCGCCATGGTGTAGTGGGTTAAGCCCCCGCCTGCAGTGCTGGCATCCATATGGGTGCTGGTTTGAGTCCCGGCTGCTCCACTTACCATCCAGCTCTCTGTTATGGCCTGGGAAAGCAGCAGAGGATGGCTCAGTCCTTGGGCCCCTGCACCCACGTGGGTAGCCCAGAAGAAGATCCTGGCTCCTGGCTTCAGATTGGCCCAGCTCCAACCATTGCAGCTGCTTGGAGAGTGAACCAGTGGATGGAAGACCTCCACCTCTCAAATAAATAAATATGGGGCCGGCGCTGTGGCACAGTGGGTTAATGCCCTGGCCTGAAGCGTCGGCATCCCATATGGGCAACGGTTCTAGTCCCGGTTGCTCCACTTCCGATCCAGCTCTCTGCTGAGGCCTGGGAAATCAGTGGAGGATGGCCCAAGTGCTTGGGCCCCTCATCCGCGAGGGAAGCCCGGAAGAAGCTCCTGGATCCTGGCTTCGGATCGGCACAGTTCTGGCTTTTGCGGTCAACTGGGGAGTGAACCATCAATGGAAGACCTCTCTCTCTCTCTCTGCCTCTCCTTCTCTCTCTGTGTGTAATTCTGACTTTCAAATAAATAAATATATCTTAAAAATAAATAAATAAATATTTTTTTAAAAAGTACTATAGTGAACATTCAGTGAAAGTAAAGGATCCTGCTATTATTATTATTATTATTATTACTGCCATTATTATAGTAACTACTAAAGGCTGGGTAATTAGTAAACATCCAATAACTGGAGTAATTAATATTGCAATGAAAAAATGGCATAGATCTTAATGTGAATATACTGAATGATAAAAAATTAATATTATATGCCTGGTAAAGAGTAAGTTAGTAGGGCCAGTGCTGTGGCACAGTGGGGCTGTGGCACAGTGGGCTAAGCCTCTGTCTGTGGCACCAGAATCTAATATGGGTGCCGGTTCAAGTTCCGGCTGCTCCTCTTCCAATCCAGCTTTTTGCTATGGCCCGGGAAAGCAGTGGAAGATGGCCCAAGTGCTTGAGCTCCTACATCCACATGGGAGACCCCGAAGAAGCTCTTGGATCCTGGTTTTTTTCTTTTCTTTTCTTTTTTTTTTTTTTTTTTTGACAGGCAGAGTTAGAGAGGGAGAGAGACAGAAAGAAAGATCTTCCTTTTTCCGTTGGTTCACCCCCCAAATGGCCGCTACGGCCAGTGCGCTGCAGCCGGCACGTTGTGCTGATCTGAAGCGAGGAGCCTGTCCCCCTGGTCTCCCATGCGGGTGCAGGGCCCAACACTTGGGCCATCCTCCACTGCCCTTCCAGGCCATAGCAGAGAGCTGGACTGTAAGAGGAGCAACCGGGACAGAATCCAGTGCCCTGACCGGGACTAGAATCCGGGGTGCCAGTGCCACAGGCAGAGAATTAGCGAAGTGAGCCACGGCGCCGGCCAGATCCTGGTTTCGAATCAGCATAGTTCCGGCTATCTGGGGAGTGAACCAGCAGATGGAAGACCTTTCTCTGTCTCTCCCTCTCTCTGACTGTAACTTTACCTCTCAAATAGATGAAATAAAAATCTTAAAAAAAAGAGTAAATTAGGGCCGGCGCCGCAGCTCACTAGGCTAATCCTCCGCCTTGCAGCGCCGGCACACCGGGTTCTAGTGCCAGTCGGGGTGCTGGATTCTGTCCCGGTTGCCCCTCTTCCAGGCCAGCTCTCTGCTGTGGCCCGGGAGTGCAGTGGAGGATGGCCCGAGTGCTTGGGCCCTGCACCCCATGGGAGACCAGGAGAAGTACCTGGCTCCTGCCATCGGATCAGCGCGGTGTGCTGGCCGCGGCAGCCATTGGAGGGTGAACCAACGGCAAAAGGAAGACCTTTCTCTCTGTCTCTCTCTCTCACTATCCACTCTGCCTGTCAAAAAAAAAAAAAAAAAAAAAAAAAAAGAGTAAATTAGCATTATACATACTAGCTAAAGGCTTTAAAATTTTTTTAAGATTTATTTTTATGTATTTGAAAGGCAGAGTTAGAGAGATTGAGAGGGAGAGATAGAGATCTTCCATCTTCTGGTACACTCCCCAAATGGCCACAATGGCAGTGGCTGGGACAGGCCAAATCCAGGAATCAGGAACTTCATCTGGATCTCCCACATAGGTGCGGGGGCCTAAGGACTTGGACCATCTCCTGCTGCTTTCCCAGGTGCATTAGCAGGGAGCTGGATCAGCCAGGACTCGAACTGGTGCCCATATCAATTGCCAGCATCACAGGGAGCAGATTTACTTGTTATGCCGCAATGCCAGCACCTAAAATATTTTATTTCATTTATTTATTTTTAAAGATTTTATTTATTTATTTGAGAGGTAGAGTTACAGACAATGAGAGGGTGAAACAGAAAGAAAAGGCTTCCATCTGCTGGTTCACTCCCCAAATGGCTGCAACAGCCGGAGATAGGCTGATCCGAAGCCAGGAGAGCCAGGAACTTCTTCCAGGTCTCCCACGCAGGTGCAGGGGCCTAAGGAGTTGGGTCACTTCTACTGCTTTTCCAGGCCATAGCAGAGAGCTGGGTCGGAAGTGGAGCTGACAGGACTTGAACCGCTACCCAGATAGGATGCCGGCACTGCAGGCGGCAGCTTTACCTGCTACGCCACAGAGCCAGCCCCAAAAGCTGTTTTTTAAAAAAAGATTTTTATTTACTTGTTTGAGAGGCAAAGTTACAGAGAGGGGGAGAGACAGAGAAAAGTCTTCCAACATCTGGTTCACTCCCCAAATGGCTGCAACGGCCAGAGGTGGACCAATCTAAAGCCAGGAGCCTGTAGCTTCTTCTAGTTTCCCAAGCAGGTGCAGGGGCCCAAACACTTGGGTCATCTTCCACTGCTCTTCCAGGCCATAGCAGAGAGCTAAAATGGAGAGAGAAGCTGCAGGACTAGAACCGACACCCATATGGGATGCAAGCACTACAGGCAGAGGCTTAGCCCACTACAGCACAGCACCGGCCCCAAAAGCATTTTTTTTTTTTATTTGAAAGGCTGAGTTACAGAGAGAGAGAGAGAGAGAGAGAGAGAGAGAGACATCTTCCATTCACTGGTTCACTCCCCAAATGGCAAAAATGGTGAGGGCTGAACTAGGCCAAAGCCAGGAGCCTACAACTCCATCTGGGTGGCAGGGACGTTGGGTGGCAGGGACCCAAGGACTTGGGCCATCGTCTGCTGCTTTTCCAGGCACATTAGCAAGGAGCTGGATCAGAAGCGCTGCAGGCATCCTCCCCCTGTGTCACAGCACTGGCCCCAGAAAACTCTTTTAAAGCAAGTATGGGGCAGAAGTTCTACCCACCAGTACCTCTGTTTCCATGTAGTAAAGGAAAACTGTATCCTAGTCCCCAGGAAGGGAAAGAACTGAGGATCACTTGTAATGTTTCCCTACCCCCTTCCATACTACCCTTCTCCATGAGAGTCAAATGACTTAGGACAAAGGGCTGCCTGACCATCTGTGATTCAACCCTTCAGAGTCCTCTCAACTTGTAGTGGCCCAATCTCAAAAGAAAAACATCTCTGTTCATGTATACATAAAGTGTGCCATGGTAGGCCCTGCCAATGCAGGAAAAGGCTTCCATTTTAGTGCTAGATTCAGAGAAGGAATCAGAGCCCAAACAATGAAATTAACTTTTTAGCTTCCATTTACCTGATCCCTGCATTTTATTTTAACTAAACTGATTTCAGACTTGGGAAGGAAATATAAGCAGTGTTAGAATTCTGAAATCCCAGTGGTAAGTACTTTGTCTTATATATCTTTTAGAACATTTTCTCAAAACAGTGTTCAAGAAACAATTATTACATTTGAAATTATACTGTGTTTAAAATTTGTTTCAGGGCCAGCACTATGGTGCAGCAGGTTAACGCCCAGGCCTGAAGCACCGGCATTCCATACGGGCACCAGTTTGAGATCCGGCTGCTCTTCTTCCGATCCAACTCTCTGCTATGGCCTCAGAAAGCAGTAGAAGATGGTCCAAGTCCTGGGGCCCCTGCACCCTCTTGGGAGACCCGGAACAAGCTCCTGGCTCCTGGCTTCTAATCAGCGCAGTTTCGGCGATTGCAGCCAACTGGGGAGTGAACCAGTGGATGGAAGTCCTCTCTCTCTCTGTCTCTACCTCTCCTCTCTCTGTGTAACTCTTTCAAATAAATAAATTTTTAAAAAAATTTGTTTCGGGGCCGACGCTGTGGTGCAGCGGGTTAACACCCTGGCCTGAAGCGCAGGCATCCCATATGGGCGCCAGTTTGAGTCCCGGCTGCTCCACTTCCTATCCATCTCTCTGCTATGGCCTGGGAAAGCAGTGGAAGATGGCCCAAGTCCTTGGGCCCCTGCACCCACATGGAAGACCCGGAGACTCCTGGCTCCTGGCTTTGGATTAGTGCAACTCTGGCTATTGTGGCCAATTGGGGAGGGAACCATCGGATAGAAGACCTCTTTCTCTCTCTCTACCTCTCCTCTCTCTGTGTAACTCTGACTTTCAAATAAATAAATAAATTTAAAAAAATAAATAAAAATAAAAAAATTTGTTTCAAAATAATCTGGGTGTTAGGGATGCAGATGAAACAAGATTGGTGATAAATCACTAATTGTCTGCATCAGGGTGAGAGGTTCACGGTTCACTTTAGATTTCTTGGTTCACTTTCTTGTATCTTCTGCTACTTTAGAATGTGTGGGTCTTTTTTTTTTAGTATTTATTTATTTATTTTAAAGACAGAGTTACAGAGAGGCAGAGGTAGAGAGAGAGACTTCTTCCATCCAATGGCTCATTCCCCAGATGGCTGGAAGGGCCGAAACTACACAGATTTGAAATCAGGAGCCAGGCTTCTTCCGGGTCTCCCACATGGGTGCAGGGGCCCAAAGACTTGAGCCATCCTCTACTGCTTTCCCAGGCCATAGCAGAGAGCTGGATGGTAAGCGGAGCAGCCAGGACTCACAATGGCGCCCACATGGAATGCTGGCACTGCAGGCAGCGGCTTTACTTGCTATGCCACAGTGCAGGCCCCTTTTGTGAGTTTTGAATGTGCCATAACAAAAAAAGTCAAAAGACGTTTACTGTTTGATCTTTTGGTTTTATGGAAAGATGGTAGGAAAAAGATAAGACTGCAATTTACTATTCTGAAATAAATTTCTTCACAGTCAACACGATTTTTACTAATATTTACCTTCCAAGTCTGTCTATTCATGTCTCCTATATCTGCTTTCAATACTAATTTTAATTGTAATTAATTTAAACCTAACAGTTCAAGCATGCACTCTTTTTCTTTTTTAAGATTTATTTATTCATTTATTTGAATGAATACACAAAGGAGAGGCAGAGAGAGAGAGGTCTTCCATCAGCTGGTTCACTCCCAGTGGCCACAATGGCCAGAGCTGAGCCAATCCGAAGTCAGGAGCCAGGAGCTTCTTCCGGGTCTCCCACGTGGGTGCAGGGGCCCAAGGACTTGGGCCATCTTCTACTGCTTTCCCAGGCCATAGCAGAGAGCTGGATCGGAAGTACAGCTTCCAGGACTTGAACCAGCGCCCATATGGGGCGGCAGCTTTACTCGCTATGCCACAGCGCCAGCCCCTAAGCATGCACTCTTAAGATCTTGCATCTATTTTATAAGTTTATTAAACTACCTAGTCATTAGTAAAATATTGAAGAGGTGGTCAAATATTAATCATTAATAGAAACCAGACTTTTATGCTAGTGCTTCATATTTTATCTCATTAAAATACAATCACCCTATGAGTTAATCTTGTCTAAAAAAATACGGCTAAGGCCACAAGGTTGGTAAGGAGAACGAGGATTCAAGCACAAGCAGTATGATTTCAAAGCACAGGCTTTTACCACCAATGCTGAGCTTTGCAGCTTCCACTCAAACAGCACTTTTATTTCAGCTTTACAGGTAAGTTATTCATATTGATCCTAACTCTTATACTCTTTTATTTATAAAGCTTGAAGATAAGCCCCACAATGAGAATACAAATTACCTGTTAGACTCACATGGTAGAAAAGCCTGTAGAGTAACCGAGGGACTAACCAGTAAGTACGACATTCCTCTCCAAGGAGTTACTGATGTGTTCCTATTTAATTATTTTAATGTGTTGTGTCATAATTTCAATCATTTTTATAGAGCAACATTTAATTTTTTCAAATTTAGAGTTAAAATTTAAGATACATGTATTTTATAAAAATGGCCATCAGTGAAAAAAGTACCTTTTAGTTTACTAAAGTTTACATTATTAAACAGGATAGCTCTATTAAATAAATGATAATCCACTGCTAATAAACCATCAGTAGGAGTTTATGAGCCAGTTGGAAAAAAAATAATCTTCGCCGGCGTCGTGGCTCACTAGGCCAATCCTCCGCCTTGCGGCGCTGGCACACCGGGTTCTAGTGCCAGTCGGGGCGCCGGATTCTGTCCCAGTTGCCCCTCTTCCAGTCCAGCTCTCTGCTGTGGCCCGGGAAGGCAGTGGAGGATGGCCCAGGTGCTTGGGCCCTGCACCCCATGGGAGACCAGGATAAGTACCTGGCTCCTGCCATCGGTTCAGCGTGGTGCGCAGGCTGCAGCACACCGGCTGCAGCGGCCATTGGATGGTGAACCAACGGCAAAGGAAGACCTTTCTCTCTGTCTCTCTCTCTCACTGTCCACTCTGCCTGTCAAAAAAAAAAATAATAATAATCTTCATTGATAAATAAGGAAGAGTTCCTCAATAGTAAGAATGAAAGAGGGGCCGGCGCTGTGGCACAGCAGGTTAAAGCCCCAGCCTGCAGCACCGGTATCCCATGTGGGTGCCAGTTCGGCCCTGGGAAAGCAATGGAAGATGGCTCAAGTGCTTGGGCCCCTGTACCCATGTGGGAGACCTGAAGGAGGCTCTTGGCTCCTAGCTTCAGATGAGCTCAGCTCTGGCTGCTGTGGTAATTTGGGGAGTGAACCAGTGGAATGGAAGACCTCGCTCGCTCGCTCTCTGGCTTACCTCTCACTGTGACTCTGTCTTTCTAAATAAAATGACTCTTTAAAACAAACAAACAAACAAAAAGAATGAAAGAACAAGAGCTGATGAGAATCAACATCCCAACATAAAAAAGTCTCAGGTACAATTGCATACTGCTACTTCCAGTGACTCTTGGAGCCTCAATTTTCTCAAAGTTCAAGGCCCAGAAGCACTAAACAGTCCAAGAGCAATCCTTCCCTTCAAACTATCACCTGCCAGATCAGTCAGTGGCAGGAGGCCCAGATTGTGACAGTGCCCTGCCTTGAGACCAAGGATAAAAGATTAGGAGGAAAGGTGGGGATTTGATCAAGTTACGGATACTTTTTTTATTTTTTGGTACTAAGCCCTAATAAAGAAAGCACTTTCTAAAAAGTCTGTTGCTTAATTCAGTTGGCCCATAGAGATAGGTTAGGGAAGATTAAAGCAAATTATTTCCCTGCTATTTTTATTTCTCCAGCTAAGTCAGTGGGCATCTGGAATTTTGATTCCAAATGTAGGAAAATAACTCCTTAACAGATATACTTTATAATTTAATATGTTAATATCTCCAGATGCCAGTCTGAGGAACTATTTTTATTTTTCACCTCAATGTCTTACAAATTTTCTACAATGAACATATCATACAACTGGAAACACATGTTAAAAATATGAATAAAATTTATAATCCCATACAGAAAAAAAAGTCTTTGAGAGTATCACTTGCTCTTCATTTAATCCAAAGGACCTATTTTTGGTCCGAGGGGTGTTTCATCAAAACATTGTAATTATAAAAAGTATTCTTTGGTCAAGTAAATTTGGAAAACAAAGGGAAAGCATTTAGTATGTAGAAGACAATTAGCAAATGACTATTATTTTTTTTTTTATTTGACAGAGAGAGTTAGACAGTGAGAGAGAGAGACAGAGAAAAAGATCTTCCCTCTGTTGGTTCACCCCCAAAATGGCTGCCACAGCCGGAGCTATGCCAATCCGAAGCCAGGAGCCAGTTGCCTCCTCCTGGTCTCCCACGCAGGTGCAGGGACCCAAGCACTTGGGCCATCCTCCACTGCCCTCTCAGGCCACAGCAGAGAGCTGGACTGGAAGAGGAGCAACCGGGACTAGAACCCGGCGCCGGCCCCCCAGCTATTATTTTTTATCATGTGCCAGGAGCTGTATGTAGAGGCTAGACACAATAATAAATAAATCTGATCCTTGCCCTGAGAAACTTATACTCTAGTAAGGGAAGTAGATGTATTAACAGATCCTATTAAAATATAATGCAGGGGCCAGCATTGTGGCATAGCAGGTTAAGCTGTTCCTTTCAATGCCAGCATCCCATATCAGGGCACTGGTTCAAGTCCTGTCCCAGCCGCTATGCTTCCAATCCAGCTCCCTGCTAATGCACCTGAGAAAGCAGGAGAGTATGGTTCAAGTACGTAGGCCCTTGGCACCCATGTGGGAGACCCAGGATAGAGTTTCTGGCTCCTGGATAGAGTTTCCAGCCCCAGCTGTTACAGCCATTTAGGGAGTGAACCAACGAATGGAAGAGCTCCTCTTCCTGTCTCTCCCTCTTTCTCTACCTTTCAAGTAAATAAATAAGTCTTAAAAACACATGTGTAGGGGGCCTGCACATATAGTGGATAAAGCTGCTGCATGCAGCACTGGCAGCCCATATGGGCAATGGTTTGAGTCCACTTCCAATCCAGTTCCTTGCTAATGTGCCTGAGAAAGCATGGGAAGATGGCCCAAGTCCTTAGGCCCCTGAACCCACATTGGAGACCTGGATGAAGCTCGTGGCTTCAGTCTGGCCCAGCCCTGACCATGGGAGCCATTTGGGGAGTGAACCAGCTGATAGAAAAGATGCATCTCTCCCTTTCTCTCTCTTTCTGTGTCTGTCTCTCCCTCTCTGTAACTCTGCCTCTCAAATAAATAAACAAATCTTTAAAAAGAAATATCAGGTAGTATCAGTTAAGGCAATCAAGGAGCCCAAATGTTAGCAAATTCACAGAGACCAGTGATTGCTATTATCAGTGTCCAAGACAAAACCTAAAAACAATCAAGGATTGTGACTCCTTCCCAGGCACCTGTGTCTCTTATTCTCCAGAGATTTAGCATCTTGAGTTACAAAGTGTTTATTGATAAATATCTCCCCCTTTGTTCTGGATTCAACTGTATTACTTGGTGCGTATACTCCAAAATAATGGATTACGCACTAACATATGGGAATTTACTATAGTTCTAGTAGGACCATCAAATAGGTAAAAGAGATTGAGTCTACAGATAATTACCAAGCTTCCCAAAAAGGCTCAGTTACATCTCTGAATATGTAAATACCACATGCCATATTAACAAATAATGAATGGGAGTTTTAATATAAGGAGTGACACTGAAATTACTTAATACTTAGGAAAACATTTTTTAAATATTTCCAGCAATAAATGAGAATTCAAGATCTAGCTTATCCTTTGATTCTAGCTGTGATATTCTAGCACATAATTTTTAACTTCTATGGAGTGCTGATTTTTTTCACCTGTAGAATTTCAGATTAACATGTTTTTTTCTTTTAAAATAAAATGTAGATCATTCATAATGATAGCTTAGATATTTTTTTTTTTAGCTATAGTTTGGTTTTGATTTGTGGTTTTTAGTCAGCACTTTTGATAAATTGTTAAACACAAGTGCAGTGTGTATTGCTTATCCCCAGAATTGAACAGTGCTCCCATGACAACAACTTGGATACTAAAAGTTGGTCCCTAGTTCTAACGGCTGAAGGCACAGTGGTAGCTGTTATGTCATCCTACAGTTAAACCATGTATCTATTAAAATGCAGATTAAACCAAATAAACAATAACACAACATAGTTAGTTAACAACCCTTTAAGACCGATGCTTTTCATGAAGGGGAGACTAGACAACCACAGAAGCCACTTATCAGAACTGTTTATCTGATAAAATGATACAGATTATGTAGAAAAATGATAATGTGCTTCTGTGGCATTTAAAGCTTATTCCTAATACTTACTAGAAAAGGTATAACAGCACAAAATCAAGATTTTTACTGTAAATTCCTAAAATTCGCCATTTCAAGTAGTACACTAAATCCAAACAGTTTTAACCCAGTGAAGAACACTTAAACTTGATGAAATAATCCGATCTCATAAGGTTCTTTACAGTATGCTTGAAATGTAATGAAGTCACATTATTACACAATAATGAAGAGGCAAAGATTTGGACTATTATCTGGGGATTAGAAGAGGAACTACCTAGGCTCCTTTTAGCATGCTACTTTTCCAGAAAACAAATAACACCACCTATCTGCTCTCTTTAAAGGACACTGTCCTGTCATAAACGAAATCCACGTGTCACTGCTAGGATGCAGGGTGGTGCTCAAAAACCAAGTGCAAGGCTTGAAGCCCTGGGAACCACGACCCTCCAGCTCCTGCTCCAGTTTTCAGCCCAAGCTCTAACTGTGACCTTGGGAAACGTCTCGGGCTCCTGTACTGTTTTCGCCCCTTTTCCCAATTCAGAGTGCCGGGGGCGTGGAGGTGGGGCCGGCCCCAGGTACCGTGCGCAGCCGGGCTGCACCCGCTGCAGGTGCACACAGGTCCTCAGCCGGGCCCGTAGCCCCGGCTCTCCCCTCGCTCAGCCGCCGGCTCGCTGCGAGCAGTCCGTGCCCGGTTCCCCGCGTCGGTGCCCTCGGCTCCGCACCGCGTTGCCCCCAGTGCTTTGCGGCGCTGCCAGGGAAGGAGGTAGCTCTCCGGGAAGCGCTCCGTGCACCCTCACTCTCACCCCGCTCGCCCCCCTCAGAAGCCCCCGCCGCGGCGCTATCTCGGGATGCCTTTCTTTCCCTTCCCTTGGGGGACCTCCTCTTCCCACAGCCTTCTCCTCAGAGGGCGCCTTCCATTCCTGCAACCGCACTCTTCCTCAAACCCTCACGTATTTCCATCCGGCTGCCTGCTGGGGGGCTCCCAGGGACCTCAGCTCCCGCTCGGCATAAAGAAGCCTCCCCCACCTCCGCCATGGGCTCCTGGGGACCCTCTCACCTCCGCGGTGAGAGATGTGTTTACTGAGGAATCGCTGCTTCTTTCTCTGGTGCAGCAAGGTCGGGTATTTCAGCAGCAAGAAGGAGGTCACCAAGTACCCTCCGAGGGTAGACAGGAGGTAAAAAGCCGCGGTGGACGACATCTCAGTTACCGAGCGCCAGGTCCCCCACCTCCGGGCCCTCTGAACTCAGCCGCAGCGGTCACAACGGCTGCGGCGGCGGCGGCGGCAGCTGCTCGAGGTCTGCTCGCCCCCCGCCGGTGCGAGCGGCGCAGCGCACTTGTCCGCGCCGGCCCACGGCGCAGGCGCAGCCCGACCCTAGCGCCAAGCAACAAAGGGGCTCCGACACGCAGGCGCAGTGCGGTCCTCGGGGTAAGAGCCTGCGGAAATCCTGTAGTGGGCGCTGGTCACCCAGCGTTGCGGTTGGGTCCTCGGTGCTTTCAAGAAGCGCCGCACTGAGGCGAAAACTTGTAAACCTGGGAGTGTCTTTGTCTTAGAATAATAGGAAAGCCCACATCACGATTCCTCACTTCCCAGTGCCTTCTCCAGGAAATGCATGGAATTCTTACCGTTGGAAGCTTGCTAAAACAAATAATAAATCCTCCACTTGTCTAGTGAGAATTTTCCCTATTGTCACACATACCATAAAAGGTTTAGTTCTGGGGCTGGAGCTTTGGCGTAGTAAGTTAAGCCTCCACCTGCGGCACAGGCAATCCCATCTGGATGCCGGTTTGAGTCCCGGCTGCTCCTCTTCCGATCCAGCTCCCTGCTAATGGCCTGGGAAGGCAGAAGACGGCCCAAGTGCTTGAGCCCCTGCACCCACGTGGGAGACCTGGAAGCAGCTCCTGGCTCCTGGTTTCCCATCGCCCAGCTCTGGCCATTGCAGCCAGAGCTGCAAGTAAGTGAACCCTCGGAAGGAAGATGTCTCTGTCTCACCCTTTCTCTGTAACTCTACTTCTCAAATAAATAAATAAATAAATCTTTTTTTTAAAAAAGGTTTAGTTCTCAGACAAGCAATTTGAGACTGCCTCTGCTCCCTCATTTCACCATGAAGGTGCAGTCCCCATGCCTGGTACACAACAGGCACTCAAATATTTGTTGATTTACAAATCCATTTAAAATAAGGAAGCTTTTTCAAGGCTGTAAGAGAACACTTATAAAGTCCTAGGAAGATTACAAACTAAATTCCAGAAAACCCTACTGTATCCCACACATTCCAAACTACTAAGACACCAAGAGTCCCATTTCGATGCAAAGTAATTAACCCAGAGCCCAGGGAGAAATTTTGGCAAGAAGTGCATGTGTGTGCTCTCCAGATGTACAAAGCGAGTGGCAATTTAAAATTTTATGATTCCCGACTCTGGCCTTGAGTAAATCCCTCCGCTTCATCTGTAAAATGAGGATTTTTAACTAAATGACTTCCAATTTTCACATCCTATTAATCACCTTGGTTCCCCAAAGATTCTAGCATCCTTTAAGATGAGTAAATAAAATTTAGAAGATTCTCAAAAACAGAGGGCCTTCACTAGGCTTTAAAAAGTGGCTGAGGGGGCAGGTGTTTACACCAGCAGTTAAGATTACCCCAGCCGCAAAGATACTTAAGAGGGTCTAGATTCCTTAACAGTCTCTGACTCATGATGAGTTTCCAACTAATGTCAACTTTAGTTCCTGGCACCCACACAGATCTGGATTGAGCTCCCAGTACTCCACTTTCAGCCCACCCCAGTCCTCATGTCCACCAGCAGATGGACGCTTGCTCTCTGTCTCTGTAGATTTATATCCACGCTCTGCCTCTCAAATACATAAAAATAAAAAAGTTCAGGTAGCCAAAGACAGCAGTAGCTGCCTATTTCTTGCTCTTCCACCAAAATAGAGAAATGATACTGACATTGTAGAAGAAAAAGAACTAACTAAAAATATCCCCAAATATAACACAAACTTTATTTTTTAAAATTTTTAAAAAAGATTTATTTATTTGAAAGAGAGAAAGATCTTCCATCAGCTGGTTCACTCCCCAAATGGCCCCAACAGCTGGCCAAAGCCTGGAGCCAGAAGTTTCTTCCAGGTCTCCCATGTGAGTGGCAGTGGCCCAAAGATTTGGGCCATCTTCTGCTGCTTTTCCCAGGCCATTAGCAGAGAGCTAGAAGGGAAGTAGAGCAACTGGGACAGAAACTGGCACCCATATGAGATACCACATTCATACTTTAAAAATTAAAACATTTTGGCCGGCGCCACGGCTCACTAGGCTAATCCTCCGCCTAGCGGCGCCGGCACACCGGGTTCTAGTCCCGGTCGGGGTGCCGTATTCTGTCCTGGTTGCCCCTCTTCCAGGCCAGCTCTCTGCTGTGGCCAGGGAATGCAGTGGAGGATGGCCCAGGTGCTTGGGCCCTGCACCCCATGGGAGACCAGGAAAAGCACCTGGCTCCTGGCTCCTGCCATCGGATCAGCACGGTGCGCCGGCCGCAGCGCGCTGGCCGCGGCGGCCATTGGAGGGTGAACCAACGGCAAAGGAAGACCTTTCTCTCTGTCTCTCTCTCTCACTGTCCACTCTGCCTGTCAAAAAATAATAATAATAATAAATTTAAAAAAAGAAAAAAAATTAAAACATTTTAAGGAAACTCACTGATTGAAAAGTATTGCCTTCTGTTAGGGCTGTCAAACTATATCACGCAGACCAGCTGATGTACATGATCCTTGTTAGGTTTGGAATAGCTCAGGGTTCTGGCCTTTCATAACCCCAGAAGGAGACAAAAACCCACCTCAACAGAGACAGCTTGCTTTACTGAAGCAAAGTTAGGTGGCGACAGTCTCTGAAGAGACTGTGCGCAGCGCACGCTTAGAGCTGTTTTTATCTTGCTATGGAGGAAATCTGCCACTGTGGGGAGGTGGGGGAAGGCAGCTGGAGGAAGAGTAGGGGGCTCTCTGAAGCCTCTGGGAACTTCCCTCTTACCTATTTCACAAACTGCCCTGTGCTGCTTATGTTTTGCCAGTTGGTTTGCAAGGAGTCTGGAAGGATCTGGTTAGGCACCAAGGATCTCAACAAAAGGGAGGAAATGGGAGGGGCAGGAGAAGGAGCAACATGCCCCCTTTAATCCTATTTCCCATGGGGACTGTGCTGTGGCATAGTGGGTAAAGCTGCCACCTACAGTGCCGGCATCCCATATGAGTCCTGGCTGCTTCACTTCCAATCCAGCTCTCTGCTATGGCCTGGAAAAGCAGTAGAAGATGGCCCAAGTCCTTAGGTCCCTGCAACCACATGGGAGACCCAGAAGAAGCTCCTGGCTCCTGGCTTCAGATGGGCGCAGCTCTGGCCATTGCAGCCAATTTGGGAGTGAACCAGCGGATGGAAGACCTCTCTCTCTCTTTGCCTCTCTATAACTCTGCCTTTCATATAAATAAATAAATATTTTTAAAAAGTCCTATTTCCCTTTAATTCTATTTCCATATTCCAAAATATTACATAATAGCAACTGAAAGGGCAAGAATAAGCCACTGTAGCATAAAAATTATTTTGAGGGACCAGTGCTGTGGTGTAGCGGGTAAAGTTGCCACCTGTGGTGCTGTCAGGTCAAATCCCGGCTGCTCTACTTCTGATCCATTTCCCTGTTAATGTGCCTGGGAAAGCAGCAGAAGATGGCACAAGTGCTTGGGCCCCTGCACCCACATGAAAGACCCAGAAGAAGCTCTTGGCTCCTGGCTTCGGTTCAGCCCAGTTCTGACTGTTGTGGCTATTTGGGGAGTGAACCAGCCGATGAAAGCTCACTCTCTGTCTCTCTTTCTTCTCCCCCTCCCCTGCCATTTGTCTGTAGCTCTGCATTTCAAATAATCTTAAAACATTATTTTGAGCTGAAGGCATTTGGGTTCCTGAAATCCTTTATCCAACTAAAATCAGAGGCTCAAAAAGAACTCAAGTGCCATAAATCAGAACAATTCTAATCTCAGAGATGAAAGACATTGTCACAAAACTATCTTTAGGGGCCAGAATTGTGGCACAGTGGGTTAAGCTGCTGCCTGCAAAGTTGGTATCTCAAATGAAAGCCAGTTCCAATTCTGGCTGCTCTACTTCCTATTCAGCTCCATGCTAATGGGTCTGTGAAAGCAGTGGAAGATGCTCCAAGTGTGTGGGCCCCTGCCACTCACTTGGGATACCTGGATGGTGATCCAGGCTCCTGGCATCAGCCTGGCCCAGCCCCAGCCATTATGACTATCTGGGGAGTGAACCAGTATATGGATGCTTTCTCTCTCTCTGCCTTTCATATAAAATAAATCTTTAAATCACCTCTTCGCCCTAAAAAATCATATCTCCAATGTCTTCTCCTAAATTGGACCTATTACATAACTGTAAATTTCCTGGGCTTCTTAAGTGGTAGAGTAAATCTACTATAGAACTATTTTAACTTTTTTTTTTCTTTTTTCTTTTTTTCTTTTGACAGGCAGAGTGGACAGTGAGAGAGAGAGACAGAGAGAAAGGTCTTCCTTTGCCGTTGGTTCACCCTCCAATGGCCACCACGGCTGGCGCACTGCAGCCAGTGCACCGCGCCTATCCGAAGGCAGGAGCCAGGTGTTTCTCCAGGTCTCCCATGCAGGTGCAGGGCCCAAGCACTTGGGCCATCCTCCACTGCACTCCCTGGCCACAGCAGAGAGCTGGCCTGGAAGAGGGGCAACCAGGACAGAATCCGGCGCCCCGACCGGGACTAGAACCCGGTGTGCCAGCGCCGCAAGGCGGAGGATTAGCCTACTGAGCTGCGGCGCCGGCCCTATTTTAACTTATTTTAAATTTTTTATTTATTACATTGTATTTATTTGAAATGAACAGAGAGATCTTGCATCCACAGATTCAATCCCCAAATGCCTGAAACAAGCCAGGAGCCTGGAACCTAATCCAGGTCACCCCTGTGGATGGCAGGACCCAAGTACTTGAGCTATCACCTGCGCCCTCTCAAGGTTCACAGCAGCAGGAAGCTGGAATCAGATTCAAAGTCAGAACTCAAACCCAGGCCCTCTGACACGAGATGTGGGCATCCCAAGTGGTATCTTAATGCGGTGCCGAATGCCCACCCCATAGTACTATTTTTATAGGTAAAAATATAGAACAAAAGAAGGCAGGAGACTATAAAAAGACTGAATAATTATAGTTATATAATCAATATTCATATTCTTAAAGGAAACAAAGTTGTTTTGGGGGTATCACACCTACGTTTTCTGATATTAAAATGAGAGTAAACTCACCAATTCACAGGTCTTAAAATGAGTCAAACTATTCAGTTGGGGGTGGGAATTGTGGTGCAGCAAGTTAAAGTGCAGCTTGGGACACCTGCATTCCACATCAGAGTATCTGGGATTTAGTCCCACCTCTGCTTCAGATCCAGCTTTCTGCGAATCTGCACCCTGGGAAGCAGCAGATCATGGTTCAAGTACTTGAGTCCCTGACACCTGTATGAGAGACCTGGATGGGGTTCCCGGTTCTTGGTTTCAGCTTGGCCTGGCCCTGACAGGTATTTGAGGAATGAGTCAGCAGATGGAAGATCTCTCTCTGTCACTCTGCCTCTCAGAAACAAACGAACAAAATTCAGTGGCAGCAGATTTAGCCTCTGCATGGGATGCCAACATCCATGGGATACCAACATCCTCTACTGCAGTACTGATTTGAGTCTTGGCTACTCTGCTTCCAATTTAGCTCCCTGTGAATGTACCTGGGAAAGTAGCAGATTATGGTCCAAGTACTTGAGTGCCTATCACCCACAGGGGAGAGCTGGATGGAGCTCCTGGCTCCTGGCTTCAGCCCGTCCCAGCATGGGCTTTTGTGGCCAACTGTGGAATGAGTTAGTAGATGGAAGATCTCTCACTCTGTGTTTCTCCCTATTTGTCACTATGCCTTTATTTATTTATTTATTTATTTGACAGATAGAGTTAGACAGTGAGAGAGAGAGAGAGACAGAGAGAAAGGTCTTCCTTCCGTTGGTTCACCCCCAAAATGGCCACCACAGCTGGAGCTACACTGATCTGAAGCCAGGAGCCAGGTGCTTCCTCTTGGTCTCCCATGAGGGTGCAGGGCCCAAGGACCTGGGCCATCCTCCACTGCCTTCCCGGGCCACCGCAGAGAGCTGGACTGGAAGAGGAACAACTAGGACTAGAATCCGGCGCCCATATGGGATGCCAGCGCTGCAGGCGGAGGATTAACCAAGTGAACCACGGCGCCAGCCCCTGTCACTATGCCTTTAGAATAAATAAACAAATCTATTTGGAGCAAATGACAAGCAGTTTTCATTCCTAAAATACAAGCCTATACATTGAGAAGACCACAGCTTCAAAATCAGAGTCCTGAACTTAAATTCTGGTGATACTACTCCTCAGCTATATGACCTGGACAAGTCATTTAACCACTCCAACCATTAATTTCCATATCTGGAAAATAGGGCTAATTTCTATCCTGCAATGTTTTAAGGATTAGAAGTGATGAGTGTGAAATGCTTAGTAAAGTATCTAACAAGTGGATATTCAAGAAACAGTTATTTTTATTATATGTTCTTCAATAAAGAGTAGCTATAATAAAGTGTAGCTATTGTTAATTTTGTCAGGTGTCCCTAGTCCCATTTTTTAAAATTTTGCTTTCTTTTTCTTAGAAGTCTTTTTTCTTTTTTAAAAAACTAAGATACAGTTTAAATAGTAAAAGAAAACCCAACTTTAAGTAAACCAACCATATGAAGCCATTTTTGAAAACAAGACTGTGGGACCAGCACTGTAGTGTAGTAGGCTAAGCCTCTGCCTGTGGTACCAGCATCCCATATGCACACTGGTTCATGTCCTGGCTGCTCCTCTTCCAATCCAGCTCTCTGCCTGTGGCCTGGGAAAGCAGTAGAAGATGACCCAAGTGCTTGGGTCCCTGCACCCGAGTGGGAAACCCAGAAGAAGCTCCTGGTTGCTGGCTTAAGGTGGGTCCAGCTCCAGCAACTGTGGCCATTGAGGTAGTGAACCAGCGGATGGATGACCTTTCTCTCTCTCTCCCTCTGTCTATAACCCTGCCTTTCAAATAAATATTTTTCTTTTTAAAGATTTTATTTATTTATTTATTAGAGACGTAGAGTTACAGAGAAAAGGAGAGGCAGAGAGAAAGGTATCTTCCATCCACTGGTTCACTCCCTCAAGTGGCCACAACAGCCAGAGCTGAGACAAAGCCAGGAGCCAGGAGATCCTTCTGAGTCTCCCAAGCTGGTGCAGGGGCCCAAGGACTCAGGTAATCTTCCACTTTTCTCCCAGGCCATAAGCAGGGAACTGGATCAGAAGAGGAGCAGCCGGAACATGAACCAGTACCCACATAGGATGCCAGCGTCAGAGGAGGAAGCTTAGCCTACTCTGCCACGTTGCCAGTCCCTAAAATAAATAAATCTTTAAAAAAAAAAAAAGGACTGTAACTCACTTCACAAAAAGATTTATTATACTAGTTCTTTATTTTACCTTTTTTTAAGATTTACTTATTTATTTATTTGAAAGGCAGATTTACAGAGAGGCAGAAGCAGAGAGAGAAAGAGAAAGAGGTTCGTGGCCAGCGCCGCGGCTCACTAGGCTAGTCCTATAGTCCTCCGCCTTGCGGCGCCAGCACACCAGGTTCTAGTCCCGGTCGGGGCGCCGGATTCTGTCCTGGTTGCCCCTCTTCCAGGCCAGCTCTCTGCTGTGGCCAGGGAGTGCAGTGGAGGATGGCCCAAGTGCTTGGGCCCTGCACCCCATGGGAGACCTGGAGAAGTACCTGGCTCCTGCCATCGGACCAGCGCAGTGCGCCGGCCACAGCACGCCGGCTGCGGTGGCCATTGGAGGGTGAACCAACGGCAAAGGAAGACCTTTCTCTCTGTCTCTCTCTCTCTCTCACTGTCCACTCTGCCTGTCAAAAAAAAAAAAAAAAAAAAAAGAGAGAGAGAGAGAGAGAGAAAGAGGTTTGGCCAGCGCCACAGCTCACTTGGCTAATCCTCCACCTGTGGCGCTGGCACCCTGGGTTCTTGTCCCAGTTGGGGCACCGGTTCTGTACTGGTTGCTCTCTGCTGTGGCCCGGGAAGGCAGTGGAGGATGGCCCAGGTCCTTGGGCCCTGCACCCGCATGGGAGACCAGGAGGAAGCACCTGGCTCCTGGCTTCGGATCAGCACAGCACACCAGCCGTAGTGGCCATTTTGGGGGGTGAACCAACAGAAAAAGGAAGACCTTTCTCTCTGTCTCTCTCTCTCTCACTAACTCTGCCTGCCAAAAAAAAAAAAAAAAAAAAAGAGAGAGAAAGAGGTCTTCCATCCTCTGGTTTACTCCCCAAACAACCACAATGTCCAGAACTGTGCCAATCAGGAGCCAGGAGCCTCCTCCTGGTCTCCTACATGGGTGCAGGGGCCCAAGGACTTGGGCCATCTTCTATTGCTTTCCCAGACCATAGCAGAGAGCTGAATTGGAAGAGGAGCAGCTGGGACTCGAACCAGCACCCAAATGGATTGCCAGCACTGCAGGCGGCGGCTTTTCAGCTACGCCACAGCACCAGCCCCTATACTAGTACTTTACTCTTTGAGTAAAATACGAATTACTTCCTAAGACTTTAGTTATATGCTGAATTTAATGGACACATCAAAAGACTTACCAATAGGCCTAAGGACATCCTCTGAAGCCCCTTCTGACCCACTGATTCTTCAGAAAGAATCCATCTGAAACGTCTGCTAATCAATGGACAATGCAAGTGCTGCTACAGAAAAAGTACAATTTAATAAAATCATCATTTTTGAAATGTGCTGAAATAAGGTTTATATGACTAAAGAGAAGGTAGTTAAGCAGTACAAACTGTATAGCCCACTTTCCTATTCTGTGAACCTATTTATGGATACAAACCAACATGAATAAGTACTGAAATTATCTTTTAGCATAAAAGTTTGGTCTTTAAAATTCTATAGAAATTCAAATTAGGGTGGCTTCTGTAACAAAATAATCAAGAAAATCATTTACAAATTTTAGCAGGAATGTAAAGTTTCACGTAGGATGACACCAAAAATAAAGAAAGGAAACAAAGAAGAAAAAGAATTTGCTTTTCAGAGCGTGTTTTTTAAAACTATTCTCTTACAGAACTTTAGCCTATAATTTTATACAATCTGTTATTCAAGTCTCTAAGGTTATTGAAATAAAACAAAAACTATTAGAACATGTCCTACAGGGCAATCTAGCTGTACTTTCTAAATGCAGTATGCAATTTAATGAAACCAAGAGCCACGCTTAGCATATAGTAATTGTGATTTTCAAAATTGTTATCAGAGAAAGAGTGAAGAACAAAGATGGGATGTAAGATCAAATGGGCTCTCATTCTCCTTTTCCTAAACAAACTATAATAGACATTAACAAACACCTAATTACATTATAGTTCTAAATCAGCTGCCTGTTATGTTTTTCCCTATATATTTCTAAATCAAAACCCAAATAACAGGACACAGACATTTGATACAGCAGTTGAGACACCTCTTGAGATGCCTGCATCCCATGATATAGAGCCTGGATTCGAGTCCTGGCTTCGCGTCCCATTCCAGCTTCCTGCTCATGTATACCTTGGAAAACAGTAGGTGATAGTTCAAATACTTGGGTCCCTGCCACACACATGGGAGATTCAAATTGTTGGATGCTCCTAGCTTTGGTCTGGCCCCACCCCAGCTATGGCAGGCATTTGGGGAGTGAACCAAATAATGAAGTCTCTGCCTCTGCCTTATAAGTAAATTTTACAAGAACACAAATAATAACTTCAAAAGATGTGTTAAGTTCATATATGCTGGCTGGAGCCGCGGCTCACTAAGCTAATCCTCCGCCTTGTGGCACCGGCACACCGGGTTCTACTCCCGGTCGGGGCACCGGATTCTGTCCCAGTTGCCCCTCTTCCAGGCCAGCTCTCTGCTGTGGCCAGGGAGTGCAGTGGAGGATGGCCCAAGTACTTGGGCCCTGCACCCCATGGGAGACCAGGATAAGTACCTGGCTCCTGCCATCGGATCAGCGTGGTGCGCCGGCCGCAGTGCGCCAGCCGCGGCGGCCATTGGAGGGTGAACCAATGGCAAAGGAAGACCTTTCTCTCTGTCTCTCTCTCTCACTGTCCACTCTGCCTGTCAAAAAAAAAAAATTAATTAATTAAAAAAAAGTTCATATATGCTGAGACTAAAATCTCCAATTTTACTAGTCCAGCATTTCAAATTTCATGCATATAGGAAAACATAACCAATTACACTAGAGTTTTTGATATGTTAACTTATTTTGCACACTTACTTAATTGGTGACATATCACCAATTAGAGGGTGATATCATGGTGTGTACCATGTTGATGCTAGAAAAAGTTACTATAGACTGATTTGTAATACCTAGTAAATTGCTTCACAGTAGAAGAGTTATTCAAGAATAAAGGATTAATATCTTGGATTAAAAAGTTTTAAGTTCAGCTGGCATTCATTTAAGATGTGGTGTCTCAACAGTTCAAGAATGAAATACTAAGAACAAAACAATCTAAAGTACCAGAATTGTGAGCAAAACATCTAGTTTTTTGTTTGTTCATTTCTTTTCTGCAATTAAGTCAAATTAGTCCTTGTTTCATTACCAGATAACCTAATGGACCATTCTGTTTTGAAGATAATTTCAGGGAGCAGCATCTTAAGAAAAAAATCCCAGCTATAACATCATTTTAGTCAAAACAGTTTGGGCCCAACATGGTTATACAACATTAATTTATGATTAAAAAAAAACCACATGTTTTATTACGTACAGTGAAACAAAAACAAGAAAAAAGAGGTATTAACCATATATTCATTTCTCTTTTTCTAGAACAACCAATCTTTATTTTGAAGTTGTAGTCCTATTTACAATAAATATCAATGATACCATCAAATAATAGAACAATTATTGTCCAAATACTGAACTCCTGTAACCAAAACACATTTTTGGGTTTAGGAAAACACAGAATACATATACTAAAAAAATCCCCAACCCACAACAGAAATCAGCTCAACCTTAAGATTAGACTAGCTGGAAAACTCTTACTGTGTTACTGCTTTAAGAACCCCACGGAGCACCTTGTAGCTCATTAACTGTACATTTTCCTTGGGAGGGAAACAAGGTCCTCTCTCAGTCACATATGCATAAGGAAATCTCAAAACCCAAAGGCCATCAGGTGGGAGAGTGATTTCTTGTTTTTCTGGATAGAATACTGGACATGGTGGTGGGCCTGGCTGAACCTGAAAAACACAGGTAATATAATTATTCTTACATTTCTCAGTAAGACAAAAAAAAAAAAAACCTGAAAGATAAATGTTCAAACAAATAAGTTCAAAAAGCATAGAAAACTAAGCAGATATGAGTACACTATTTCTAATCATACCCAGTATTAGATTCTTTAGTCAGGTGTTATCTTGTTTTTTTTTTAGATTTTTAACCTCAAACATCTGAAACAAACTATGCAAACTGATCAAAATACCCACCATTTTAAAAATACTTGTTTATTTAGTTGAAAGGAAGAATGAGAGAGAGAATCTTCCATACACTAGTTCACTCCCCCAAATAACCACAATAGCCAGAGTTGAAGCCAAAGTCAAAATCAGGAACCCAGAACTCCATCCAATTCTCTCACGGGGGTGGCAGGGCCCCAAGTCCTTGGACCATTATCTACTGCCTTCCCAGGCACATTAGAAGGAAGCTGGATCACAAGTAGCTGAAACTCAAACCAGCACCCCAATATGAGATGCAGGAATCCCAAGTGGCAGTTTAACCTGCTGCACCATAACATCAGCCTCCTACAATTCATTTTTTTAAGAAACACAGTATTAGGTTTAAAAAGACATTTAAATTTAAAATTTAATGAAATAAATAGTTCTGATATCATCATGTACTTTTTCAAAACAAGTATCAGTATTTTGTTTGGGAACAAAGTCATGTTCTTACCTGAGGCATTAGTATTATCTGCAAAGGAGCATCAGGAACCACTACAAAAAGCCTCATAAGTTGAGCATAATGTGGTTTGAGCCCTCTACCCTGAGATGATGACAGAATATATAAGGGCATATCACTGTTTAGGGCTTTCAAAGCTGATTCCTTGGGTCCACTTCCCATTACTTTCATTACTTTGTCAGGTCCTGAGCACATGAACCTCCGACCTCGAGAATCTTCATACTCAAAGCCCACAAAAGCTCGAGCTATGTCGTCTCGCCGTCTTCCTCTTCCCATTACAACTGCACTTCTCTTTCCAGGAATAGCTTTATTTGGAGCAGGCCAAGAATTTGTGTCTAAGTCTCCTTCTTCTTCAGCTCTAGTCCTGATGACAATGTCCCAAGGCATAAGATAGTTTGTTCCTGGAATGAAGCCCTGTTGGTCCAAACCTGTATGAAAGTTATACGATTTGGCAGGACCTAGTTTAACCAAAGACCAGCTGGAGAATTTGGGTAGGAGACCTTTAGGGCAATTTGAATGTAGCATGCCTGGAAGATACTCAACTGTGGATGCTTGTCGATCAACCAAGTTTGGCCTCTTCTCAGTTTTCACTTCTCCTTGACCATGAACTTCTGGATTGTCTCCTCCTGCTTGCGGATCAGCTGGATAGGTACCTAAGCTATCTGTGGACTGGCCCAGACTCAAAGCTAGACTTAGGCTTGTGCTCTCTCCTTGGGTTTGAGGTTCTTTTTCCTTAAGTTTATCAGCATCTGAATCTGGAGGGGCAGGAGAGGATTCATTTTTGGCAGGAGCAGGATCTGGAGTACTTGGTTCAAATACTGGGAAATTGATATGATCCAATTTTCCACAACATTTTTCTTCCAGAAGCTACAGAGGGGGGGAAAAAAAGAGCTCTGTAAACTTTTTTTTAATCAAAAGTAACACATTCTTCACCAACAATCATCATGGAAGCAAATAAGTACATAAAAAGAACTCACTCTTCTTTATATATCACACTGTAGCTGCATTTACTCTTCTAGGTATTCTGCTTCTGAAAATTATGTGCTTTTACTCAGATGATATTTAGCAAGAAAAGAAAGAAGTAGAAAAAACTCAGTCTCTACCTGATAAAAGTCATAGTTAGCTGCCTTGATATCAAAGGGATCATCTCGAGGTGCTTGTTTCCTGCCACAGTTACAGGCACCAGTGGATCGAGCCCGACTGTTGTGATACAGCACAGGAGGATTTCTGTCAGCCTCTGGTTTTTCTCCTGGAAAATATAAGTCACTATTAATTTCACAAACACAATGCAGAATCAGATCTACTTTGCAATTCTAACAACACTGAATTCTAAAAATCCTCCAAGTAGTTCTTTGGAAATAATAGGAAACACACACAAAACCTTGACTGAATACAAGTAACAAAAGAAAGGAGTGAAAATAAATAATTTATATTTTAATCTAAAGCTTCAGATTTCTAAGTAAATTTTTCCTCCTGCAACCATCATCACGGTGACCTTACACTTCACTGTGTTCATTTGAGTTTAAAAAAATTCTCCAAAACAATTAATATAAAATTTCTAAAACTTTACCAAATCACTAGTGTTTTTTCTTTAAATATAAGAAAATAAGCAAGTTGTATAGCTGGTATTTTCTTTTAGAGCAGAAAAGAAAACCTACAATTGATGCAGCTATATTTTTGTAGGGCTCTTTTAAAAATACATGATGAACAAATTACCCTAAAATAATAAAAAAACAGTTCAAACTTGTGATTTCAAAATGCTGAAAAAATTTTGGCTACCTGATTTAGGTAATGAGTGAAATTTATGTACACAGTGTTGATCAGTTAAACTCCTCTCCTCACAGAGCTGATGGCCATTGCTCCAAAATTTGTAGCAGTCCTCATGTAACTGCATGGCATACTTGTGAAAGGCTGGACCTCTAGCATGTTGACTGTACACTCGAAGAGCCTGGGCAAGCTGATTCTTATGAACAGTCATTGTGTAATTATGAGGCAAATTTGACTGGTAAGCACTATGGGCCATGGGTAAAGCTTTTTGGCATCGGTTTTCTGAGAATTTTGTGTCAATATCCAAAAACCCTTCCAAGACTTTAATACTGCTTAAAATCTTAGATGTTAGCTCCCCAGTGGGTGAACCCAAGTCCTCCTCTTTCCCATCAATAGCTACTTCATACAGTTTTGAAGCTGCTGAGACCCACTTCTGGTAAGTGGGAAGTTCAAAATGGGAAGGCTGTGGGTTCCTGCCCACGCTGTCATCAAAGCCCTTCTTGCTTAAGACTAGCTCCACATGCTGCCATAGGAATTCCCGGAGAGTGAAATCCACTAGCTGGCCTGAAGAACTCGAACTGCTGCTGTCAATATGGAAGGAAAGTTGCTGTCGGTTGTGCTGTCTCATCACCTGGTATCGCCTGGGCCCAGAAAGGGGTGCAGGCACCAGCAAAGACTCCGCGTCCTTAACAGTACAGTGACTCCTAAGTTGGTCCAGCAACATGCCTACTGGGTCCTCTTCCTGGCTTCCGGGGACAATGTACACAAAAGCTTGGTTGGCAG
The DNA here is from genome assembly GCF_051225735.1 of Oryctolagus cuniculus. Lineage (NCBI taxonomy): Eukaryota > Metazoa > Chordata > Mammalia > Lagomorpha > Leporidae > Oryctolagus > Oryctolagus cuniculus. The sequence continues at coordinate 34,505,029 of NC_142883.1, read as the reverse complement.
GCACAGTAAAGAGACAGTTGATACTCTGATTAGTCAAGACACGACTCTTCCGGAAGATTCTATAGATTTGATCCTCCAGGGCATGCTGCAGTCTCCTTTTGGGAGAATGTTTCTTGGGCTTGTCTGGATGAGCTGGGTCTTGGTTCCGAGGGGGTTCCACCTTGAGGGCGCCATTGAGTTGAAAGAGGAAAAGGAGCCTTGGTGGGCAAGGTCGGCAATTAAGCTTCCAGTCTTTGCCCACCGGACAATCTTTAATGGCTGTTTTGAGGAGAGGCAGTACTTTCTGTCTCAGTCCATCCAGGGCTCTGAACACTCGATCATAAGTGATGTCAAAGGAACAAGTGGGATGGACCAGGAGCAGAATGTGACAGACGGAGAAAAGGTAAAGGAGACTGAGGCACTGCAGCTTCTCCTGATGCTTCCAGAACTCGTGCGTTTCCGCATGAGGTAAAGAGAGGCCACCTCCAGCTTCCCCGCTCTGAAGGGCCCGACAAGCTCGCAGAAGCTGTGAATTGTCACAGATGGAAGTGAGAAGAAGATAGAGAACTTTGCTTTCTTGGTTGTAATAGGCCTGCAGAAGGCTGTAGTCCTGGGAACCTGGATCGGTTCGGCTACCTTCCGCGGCAGAGGCACCGCCCCGAACGGGGTCCCCGGCGGCAGCCCCAGGGTCCCCGGCTCCACCAGCCTCCCCAGCCGTGCCAGTCTCGCTCTTGATTCCGGGCCCTGGATCCCCAGGATCCTGCTGGCGAAAGAGGGGAAAGACCTGCCGGTCGCACACGGTGTTCACAAGAGAGAACTTCTCAGAATTCAGGCGCAGAGCCGTCTTTCCGAAGATTCCCACCACGCAGATCTCATCCTCTCGCCAAGGGGGCTCCGGTCCGCCAGCCGCGCTCGCTCCGCCCTCTGTAGGGGACTCTCCGGGACTTTCTGAGCTCGTCCAAGCTGAAGCTCCCATTAGAAGCTCCCGTAAGCTGACAGGACCCGCCATGGTGTAAGCCTCCTCTCGAGTCCTTCCGGTCCTCCCAGTAAACCCAACCGACTTTTGTGCATTTTTGAAATCCCTCCTCCGCTTCTTCAGCTTTTGCTTTCCTCTCATTTTGGTTCCGCCTCCCGCTCTTCCCGCACTAGGTTTATGACAAGGCTTGCCGTAGTCCTACACCACAGTTGGTTTAAGTTTCCGTATCGAAAAGAAAGTTGGCGGGGGTGCATTTTGCCTAGTGGTGAAAACGCTGCTTGGGACAACCCGCTCCCATTCCAGACTCCGGCTCCAGCGGGGGGCGCCTGGCTCCAACTTTCTGCTTAGGCGCACCCTGGGAGGCTGCGGTGATGGCTCAAGTACCTGGGTCCCTGCCGTTCTCGTGGATTGAGTTTCTGGCTGCCAGCGTTGTGGGCTTTTGAGGAGTGAACCAGAGATGGGAGGTTTCTCCCTTTCTTCCTCTCGTATAAATAAAAGTAAATTAACTTTAAATTTAAAGGCGATCGGAAACACTTCGCGTTTCAAAGAAATATAAAAATTGCAAAAAATAAAATTGTCAACGGATTCTTCTAACTACAGAAGAGGTGCTCAATTTAAGCTGTACATTTTGAGAAACACCTTTCTAGAAACATCCTGCAAAGAAACGTGAACAGATTTCCCTCTCCTGCCCTCTCTGAAGAAATGTAATTCACTTATATCAATGGAAGATACCTATTTTGGAAAAGTATGTGGAGTACAAGCTTAAAAAAATTTTTTTATCAAGCTACAAAAAGTATATACCAGAATATTTAAATGTGGGAGGATTTGTTTATATAGTTTTACTCCTCTTTTTTATAATCTTAATTTTTAATTAACTTTCTTTTTTAGAGCACTTTTAGGTTTACAAAAACAGAGTAGAAAGTACAGAGTTCTGGGGCCAGCGCTGTGGCCCAGAAGGTTAATGCCCTGGCCTGAAGCGCCAGCCCCCTATATGGGTGCCAGTTTGAGACCTGGCTGCTGCACTTCTGATTCAGTTTTCGCGTGGGAGACCCAGACCAAGCTCCTGGTTCCTGGCTTTGGATCGGCGCAGCTCCGGCCAATGCAGCCAGTTGGGGAGTGAACCATCGGAGGGAAGACCTCTCTTTCTCTCTGCCTCTCCTCTCTCTGTGTAACTCTTTCAAATAAAAATAAGTAAATCTTAAAAAAAAAATACAGAGTTCCAGTATACCTCCTGCCCACACACTTGCAGCCTCCCTGCTGAGTAAGAATTTTGTTACAATGGATGAATCTACACTGATACATCACTATCACTATAGTTTGCATTAATATTTGCTTTTATATATATATATATATATATTTTTTTTTTTGACAGGCAGAGTGGACAGTGAGAGAGACAGAGAGAAAGGTCTTCCTTTGCTGTTGGTTCACCCTCCAATGGCCACCGCCGCCAGAGCACCACACTGATCCAAAGCCAGGAGCCAGGTGTTTCTCCTGGTCTCCCATGGGGTGCAGGGCCCAAGCACTTGGGCCATCCTCCACTGCCTTCCCGGACCACAGCAGAGAGCTGGCTGGAAGAAGGGCAACCGGGACAGAATCTGGCGCCCCGACCAGGACTAGAACCCGGTGTGCCGGCGCCGCTAGGTGAAAGATTAGCCTATTGAGCCGTGGCGCTGGCCTGCTTTTATATTTTTTTAATTTTATATATTCTACAAAAAATGTGTAATGACATATCTATCATTACAGTGTCATATAGAAGTTTCACTGTCCTGAAAATCCTCTTTGTTCCACCTACTCATCCCTCCTCTCATTCCCCCAACCTCTGGCAACCACTAAGCTTTTTACTATCTACGGTTTTGTTTTTCCTAGAATGTCCTACAGTTGGAATCATACAGAATGTAGCCTTTTCAAATTGGCCTCTTTCACTTGGTAATATGAGTTTAAGCTTCTTCGTTGTCTATGATTTGATAACTCAATGCTTTTTCATGCTAAAAATGATTCATTGTATGTACACATTATAATTTATTATCTATTCTTGGTTGCTTACAAGCTTGGACAATCATGATTAAAGCTGCTACAAGCATCCACGTGCAGATTTTAGTGTGAACATCCTTTTATTTTGTATCTCCACATTCTAATTTTTCTACAATGAAAACTTTCTTCAATTTGCAATAATTCAAAAACATCCTTCCCTGGGGCAAGTGTTTGACTCAGTGGTTAAACCACTGGTTGTCATGTCAGCAGCAGGTTAACGCCCTGGCCTGAATCACTGGCATTCCATATGGGCGCCGCTGCTCCACTTCCGATCCAGCTCTCTGCTATGGCCTGGGAAGGCAGTAGAAGATGGTCCAAGTCTTTGGGCCCCTGCACCTGCGTGGGAGACCAGGAAGAAGCTCCTGGCTCCTGGTTTCAGATTGCTGCAGCTTCAGCCATTGCGGGCGATTGGGGAGTGAACCAGCAGATGGAAGATCTCTCCCTCTTTGCCTCTCATTCTCTCTCTGTGTAACTCTGACTTTCAAATAAATAAATAAATAAACGTTTAAAAAAAATAAAAAAGAACTGGCTTATTTAGGAGGAGGCATCTGGTACACTGGTTATGATGCTGTTTTGGACACCTGCATCTCATATTGGAGTCCCAGGATTCAAGTCCTGGCTCTGTTTCCAATCCAGCTTTCTGCTAATATACACTCTGGGAGTCAGCAGATGAAGGCTATGTCTCAAGTACTTAAGGCTCTGCCACCTATGTGAGAGACTTGGATTGAGTTCCTGGTTCCTGGCTTCAACCTGGTCCAGCCCCAAATTTTGTGGTCATTTCAAGAGCAAATCAGTGGATGGAAGATATATCTCTCTGTCTAACTCCATTTCAAATAAAAGTAAATAAATGAATAAAAATTTTAAAAGAATTACCTCATTTAATCTTCAAAGGAAGAGTAGGGACCTAAATCATAGTACTGGTATTTTTGCTTTAATTTTATAAAAGAGATTTATTTATTTATTTAAAAGATAGAGTTGAAGATTCTTGGTTTTGTTTTTTCTTTTCTTGAAAAACTTGTATAATGTATGTGCTTAATATATTAACAGATACACAATTTTCCTGGATTTATGAGCTAAAAAATTTTAAAAATAATCTTTCATCAGCCAAGTCACCTACTGAACGTAGCAAATAATCTACAAAGTGAGGAGCACCATGTAATTTATTTGGATTAACACATAGAATTTCCCAAAGCCAAGCTGGATTTGGGTATATAGAAGAAGAGAAGAGACAAACAGAGGAATAGACAAAGTAATACATTTAGGAGCAGGTGTTTGACCTAATGGTTAAGATGCCTGCATCCCTTATTGGAGTGCCTGGGTTCAATGCCAGCCCCTGGCTCTGCCCACAACTTCCTGCTAATACAAGCACCGGAAGACAGTGGTGATGGCTAAAGTGGTTGGGCTCCTGCCACCCATGTGGGAAATCTGGATTGAATTCCTGGCTCCTGGTTGTAGCCCCTTATGCTTATATGAGTGTTTGGGGACTGAATCAGTGGTTGAGAACACTCAGAATCAATCTCTCTCTCTCTCTCTCTCTCTCTCTCTCTCTCTGCTTCTTAAAAACATCAAACAAAAAAAGCACAAGGTTGGTGAAAAGAAATTTTAAAGTCCACACATAGTTTCATAGTTTTTTTCATAATACCAGAAGGTTTCAAAATTACTACAAAAATGAAATTAAAACTGCACATTTTCCATGAACTTTTGAAAATCCCTCATACACACTAGAGTGATTCTTTTTTTCTTTTTAAAGATTTATTTATTTATTTATTTGAAAGGCAGAGGCAGAGAGAGAGAGAGAGAGAGAGAGTGAGAATTTTCCATCTGCTGGTTCACTCCCCAAATGGCTGCAACAGCCGGAGCTGTCCCCATCTGAAGCCAGGAGCCAGGAGCTGCTTCCAGGTCTCCCACATGGACTCAGGGGCCCACTGGGCCATCTTCTGCTCCTTTCCCAGGCCATAGCAGAGACCTAAACCAGCACCCATATGGGATGCTGGCACTGCAGGCAGCGGCTTTACCTGCTCTGCCACAGTGCAAGCCACTAGAGTGATTCTTGTCATGTGTACTTGTTTAAGAAGGTTCATAAAGACGTGTATGGTTCATAACAGCCAAAAACTGAAATCAAGTCTAATATTCGGGCCAGCGCCATGGCTCACTAGGGTTCTAGTTCCGGTTGCTCCTCTTCCAGTCCAGCTTTCTGCTGTGGCCCAGGAAGGAAGTGGAGGATGGACCTGTACCCGCATTGGAGACCAGGAAGAAGTACCTGGCTCCTGGTTTCAGATCGGCGTAGTTCTGGCCATGGCAGCCATTTTGGGGGTGAACCAGCGGAAGGAAGACCTTTCTCTCTGTCTCTCTCTGTCAAATAAATTAAAAAAAAAAAAAAAAAAACTCTAATATTCATTGACAATAGGATGAATTAATTAAATTAACAATAAAAATTCATTAACAATAGGGTGAATCATGCCATTTTCACAGCAAAAATAAATAGTATATAGCACTACAGAGTAACATAGTTGAATTTTTTTATTTTAATTTTTTTAAGATTCATTTTATTTATTTGAAAGTCAGAGTTACACAGAGAGAGAAGGAGAGGCAGAGAGAGAGAGAGGGCCTCAATCCACCGGCTCTTTCCCCAACTGGCTGCAACAGCTGGAACTGCGCTGATCTGAAGCCAGGAGCCAGGAGCCTCTTCCAGGCCTCCCATGTGGGTGCAGGGGCCCAAGGACCCAGGCCATCCTCTACTGCTTACCCGGGACACAGCAGAGAGCTGGATAGGAAGCAGAGCAGCCAGGACCCGAACCAGCGCCCACATGGGATGCCAGCACTGCAGGCGGCGGCTTCACCCACTATGCCACAGCGCTGGCCTCAATGTAGTTGAATCTTACAAAGACATACTGATTGTCAACATCATTTGGACTTGATCTTTTGCCACAAGCAGGCTGGCGTAGCCATTGGAAGACTGTTAGAAATGTGACGCCTGTGTGCATCTGTGCACCCTGGTGCACATCCGTGACAGTGCAACTACGGCTCTCACCAGGGGCGCTGAGTGATCTGTGAGGCCTCGGAGTCTCCAATGCCTACTACTGCAAGGAGGGCACCATCCAGGAGAAGGATAGAGATGGTTGCCCCAAGATTGTCAATTTGGGGAGCTCTAAGACAGATCTCATCTATGAATGCAAAAAATACAGCTTTAAGAAGAGGTGATTGGTGGGTGGCTCCTTCCTCCCCCATCAAGCTGCTGCAGCTGCCAAAAAAGACACCTACAACCCCATCAGAAGGGAGCACAGCTCAGAGCCCCAGCAGAATGCCTGCTAGCATGCCGCCACCTTGCTCAGGTGTGGGGCAGAGACAGACAGGGTTCTTCATGCCTTCTGGCAGACTGTATGAGGGAAAAATTGACTATGAAATCAAGAAAGAAGGATTTGTCCCCACACTGATGTATTCCGTCTGCCCCGAGAGCTTCTACACAGGACTGATACCATTTCAGCCTCCTGTTTGAAGCACTGACCATCAAGCTACCCACAGTGAAAAGCCTGGGCTTGCAGCAGCTCTAAAGGCAAATGTCCATGATGACCCCTGAGCAGGTGGTGGACGCTCTCACAACTGTAACTGTGGACATTTCATCTTGCAGTGCCTGCCAGGTAGTGCTGGTTCCATGTTAGTTTTCTTCTGAGAAACTGAAAAGCCTTTCTATTGCTATTATATCAATAAAGTTGGTGTTTATTTTCTGGTAAAAAAAAATACTGATAGAAAGAAATGAGAAACAAAAGAATCTATACTACAAGGCTCTATTTATATATATAATCGAAAAGCAAGCAAAATAGGGACAGGCTTTTGACTGTGCTCTGGATGCTTGCAACCCATATTGGAATGCCAAGTTCAAGTCTCAGCTCCACTTCCAATTCTACCTTCCTGCCAATGTATACCCTGGAAGGTTAGGATCCCTAACACCACGTGGGAGACACAGATTGATTACCATATCCTGAATTCAGCCTGGCCCAGCCCCAGCCCCTGCAAGGAGATATCTGTCTTTGTCTCTCTAATAAAATGAAAACAAATTTAAATAAATTTTTAAATAAAACATGACATTTAGGGAAGCATACTTAGCAGGTAAAAGCAAGGAAATACTGAAACATGGAGGTCAGTGGTTACTTAGAAAAGGGATTGTAAAAGGGGAGGGAGACAGGCAAAGCTTCTGAAGGTGTTTGATGTCTATTTCTTGGTGGTTACACAAGTGCTTGCTTTATAATTTGTTAATTTTTATGTTTTATGCACTTTATAGGTGTGTTACATTTCTAGTAAAAGTGTTAAAAAAGAAAAATCAAGTTTTCTTAATCTTTATTTAAAAACAGAATCAGATGCACCTTGGCTGCTTACATTCTCTGGTTGTCATTCAGACCCAAAATAAACATTGGGGGGATGAGGCACAAGAGTTTAACGAAGCCACAGCATTTACAGGGCACTCATATGGTTACAAAATAAAATCTCTCATAAAAATTAGAAAAACATACAGAGTAGAACACATTTTAATACTGGCATAAGGGCAGTAGCAGCTGTTTATCGATATGAATTCTATAGCACTTTTCTTACAAATCTCTATCCCACAAGAATGGTCAAAACATTTAGATTAAATTGATAACAGTACATGGTTGTTTATTGAGATTATGAACATTATAAGTATACCATAAAAATTATAAATACTGAGTTGCCTTATTCTCAGTGACCATTCCCTTTAATCCCACAAAATATAAGTGTAGCTAGCAGGTTTCAAAAAGAAACAACTTTACAAGAAACTGATACCTATCAACTTCAGGATTTAATTTTCATCCATGAATGTTGTAAACGTTAACTAAGGGTCTTATAAACTGGCCTGCCTCTTAGGTGCTAGACACTGTCCCTAGGTCTGCGATCTAGCCTGGTGACTTTCTAACAACACTCTATTTGGCATCTCAATGCAATATTTTTCTGTGGAATTATAGGCATTTATTAGAAATGCAGACCTGAGGCTATTTCAAGGACCTCATGTGTGTAGCTGTTTCCTGTTAGATTAGGAAGTTCAGTAAAGATCTGAACCCTTTGAATCCCACCAGTCAGAAGCTGCTGTCCTTTCCTTGACTGCAGAGGATATCACATCCCAGCAAATCCTGTGCCTTCAGTCCCACTCACTACGATGAGTTTTCCCTCCAGATACTTGGTCCATATGTGATGAGGATCCTGGCAGAGGTCACAGTATTATTGTCCACTGCTAGGTAGACACATCTGGCTTTCAGGAAGCTTTGGTAACTTTGTAGGGGACTGACTGATAAGGCTGCTATGTGAAACACAGAATGTCCAGTTAAATGTGAACAATAAATAATTGCTTAAGTATAAATATGTGCCATATAATATGTAGGACATACAGTAATTTTTTTTGTTTAATGGGACACATTTAGACTTAAAAGTTATCTGTGGCTTCTCTGAAGTTCACATTTAATTCTTGTATTCTTATTGGCTAAATCTGGCAACCCTTGACTGGCAGGAAAGAATCCAATGCATTACTGCGATGATGGAACACACAGACTGGTGAGGACAGGGAAGCTGCTACAGACTTCAGACAATCCTTGGCAATGCATTGTGGAAAACAGAAGGCTCATGCTGACGGCTTCTGGACGTTTTCATTTAGCTGAATGTGGACAGCAGGTACAAAAGTGAGGAATATCTTAGACTTCAGTAGCTGGATAAAACTACCTACCTAAGGTGCTAGAAATGATCTTTAATTTTTTTGTCCATAATCAAAATGTTGTTGAAAACTGACACCAAAAATAGGAGATCATTATTGTACACCCTACAAAATCAAACACAATTACTTTATATTGATAGATATGCTAGAATTATTGAACTTAGGCTAAAGTTTTCTAGGAGGAAACACAGATTAGGGAAGTTGTATGGACGATTAATGTTGCTTTCTTCCGGAGCAACACCCTTCTGTGAGTCTGGCCTTTCCTCCTTGTAGGCTGCCACAACACTGTTGCACAACCTACACAAAGAACCTCTGTGTGAGCACGTCTGAAAATCGTAGTAATCTTTTGGCAACCTGAGCACTTTACACCCATAAAATAAGGATTTGGACTTTGAACAAGTCATTTCTTTTATGTTTTTTTCCTTTCCTCCTTCAAGGATGGATGTAGCAAATCTTTAGCCAAAGGCATAAAGCCCAGCTTATCTCGATCACACAGGCTACACCCTTAGCAAGCAGCAGGCAATCAGGCCCTGGCCATCCACTTCCAGTGCATTCTAATTTTGAAGGTGACATTGGGCCTTTTGTGTCAAATTCTTTTGGATTGTATATGGTCTTACCTCTTAATTGTTTACAGAACAACTATATAAATAAAACATAGAGGACCTTTTCAAATGTGTAGAAATGAATGCGTAAGCCTTATAGGCTAAAATACTTATTTTTTCAATTACCCTAGAATATCCAGGATGAATAGGAGACAGGCTATTTTCTTAATGTCGTGACTGCACCTGTACAGTACAAACTAGAGTTATCTAGCTAATTTGAACAACCTCTTTAACTTACATTGGGTAATTCCAAGATGAAAGACTGTGTTTTCTCATCTGGTTCTTTTACTGACAATGCATAACTAGAGAATATCCAACCAAATACACACTTTTACACCAGAGTGTGTGTGTGTGTTCCATACATACTCGAATTCTTCCAATGGAATGATATATTTACATATACCCTCCTACACAGAAAATGGATTCAGGTGATTTTCTCCGTACAGCTTATGGATTATATTACATGGAGTCAGGCAGAGTTGGCCTCAGTTTGTTCATCAAAGCTGCTTGGAGAAAGCTGCAGAGTTTGAGTTGGGCTTCTAGGGTGAGCCAGCTATGAAAAAAAAGAAGTCCCAGTCAGAATGTGAATTATGTTCCTGTGCTCAGCACAATTCTCCTTCTTCCTCATTAACAGACTGTACATTTTTTAGAGAGCAGAATCACATACATTTTTTAAAAATAAACCTTTTTATAATTTAAGGTATACAAATTTCATATATACAGATTTAGGAACATAGTGATACTTCCCAGTCACATACAATTTTTAAAAACTACTTTTCTGGGACTGGTATTGTGGTGTAGCAGTAAAGCCACTACCTGCAGTGCTGGCATCCCATATGGGCATTGGTTCAAGTCCCAGCTGCTCTGTTTCTGACCCAACAATCTGCTAATGGCTTGGGAAAAACAGTGGAGGATGACCCAAGTGCTTGGGCCCCTGCCACCCATGTGGGAGATGCACAGGAAGCTCCTGGCTCCAGACTTCAGCCTGGCCCAGCCCTGGCTGCTGTGGACATTTGGGAGTGAACCACAGGATAGAAGACCAATGTCTCTCTCTCTTTATTTCTCCCCCTGACCCTGCTTTGTAGCTCTGCCTTTCAAATAAATAAATCTTGGCCAGCGCCATGGCTCACTAGGCTAATCCTCCACCTGCAGCACCGGCACCCCGGGTTCTAGTTCCGGTTGGGGCGCCGGATTCTGTCCTGGTTGCTCCTCTTCCAGTCTGGCTCTCTGCTGTGGCCCGGGAGGGCAGTAGAGGATGGCCCAGGTCCTCGGGCTCTGCACCCCCATGGGAGACCAGGAGGAAGCACCTGGCTTCTGGCTTCGGATTGGTGCAACGCACCTGCCATAGCAGCCACCTGGGGGGTGAACCAACGGAAAAAGGAAGACCTTTCTCTCTGTCTCTCTCTCTTACTGTCTAACTCTGCCTATCAAAAAAATAAAATAAAAGTAAATAAATAAATCTTACACACACACACACACACACACTTTTCCCCATCTTCTGTGACATAATTACACATTTTTTGATAGAGCTTCTAACATATTATTTGACTTTTGCTTTTTTCCTCTTGTCTGCAATGTGTACTTGAGTCTTCAGGAAGTAGAGCCATTCTGAAGCATGAAGACAAAACCCACACATTAAGGATGAAAGAGCAGTGATGATGTGGTAAAGCTGTTGTATTCATTGTGGACTTCCTATTTCCCAAAGGAATATTTAGGGAAGAAGAACATGTCTCAATTTGATTAAGCCACTGTAGTCAGATTTCTGTACCTATAGTCAAATACAAAACCCAACTGACACTACTGCTTCAGACTTAAAGGAGACAGGAAGCCTAAGAGCAGGGTGGGAGAAGCCATCCTACATCTAACAACTTTTCCTAGACATGTTCCCTGGATGTGGGTTTCGGGGAACACAGCATCCATAGATTCCACATCACGGTACTAGATATGGAGTAGGGTAGGGACAACAAGCATCCTATAGTTCAACAGGGACCTAAGAAGGACCTAAGCCCTTTAGTGAGGACTGGTCCCCTCTGCCCCGCCCTTCACAACTTTGTGTCACTGAGGAATGTGACTGGGTAGACTTCTACTGAGTGCTCGTAGAGAGGAACTTGGAGATCCCTCCATAGAAAGCCATGCAGGGCACAGGAGAGCCAAGCTGACTGGCAAGAGGGAGACCAAGCTGTCCCCCAAAAGGTACTGATTCTTTTTTTTTTGACAGGCAGAGTGGACAGTGAGAGAGACAGAAAGGTCTTCCTTTGCCGTTGGTTCACTCTCCAATGGCTGCCACGGCTGGCTATGCTGCTGCCGGCGCACTGCGCTGATCCAAAGGCAGGAGCCAGGTGCTTCTCCTGGTCTCCCATGGGGTGCAGGGCCCAAGCACTTGGGCCATCCTCCACTGCACTCCCTGGCCACAGCAGAGAGCTGGCCTGGAAGAGGGGCAACCGGGACAGAATCCGGAGCCCCGACCGGGACTAGAACCCGGTGTGCCGGCGCCGCTAGGCGGAGGATTAGCCTATTGAGCCGCGGCACCGGCCAGGTACTGATTCTTAAGGAGTGAATAAAGAGAAAACAGCACTGGGATGTCAGAATGTCAGTCTGTGGTATGTTTCTGCTGCAGAGGAAGAAGGAAACATGAGGTTCAAGGCCAAAGAGGTCAGCAGCTCTGTGTCCCAGCACTCTGGAAAGGTGGTAGAAGATGGGCTGCTCCTCACAGGTCTGATGATAGAGGTGATCAGGAAGACGACTAAGGCAAATACGTTTGGAAGAAGCACCCCAGGGCCAGCCATCTCCTGAATTTTGGTGTGTGAGTCATATATGCAGGTGGCAAAGAGGAAAGGTGTGTGAAGTCAAGCCTGTGTGGGCTGACTCCTATCTCCATCTCCATCTCCATCCCCATCCCCATCTTTCACTACTCTCGGGCTCTCTATGTTACAGCCACGTGGGTCACTTTTCAGTTCTTTGGATGGGCCACAATCCTCCTTGCCCAGGACTCTGGCATAAGCTATACCTTTGCCTAAAATTCCCTCCTCCCTGACATTTATGGTTGGCTCATAGATAAATCTATTCACCCTTTCATGCTTCACCTCTCACCTTAAGCATCACCACTTCCTAAGGGAATCTTCCTGGGTCAACCAGACCAGATCAAGTTCCTCTTTGAGCTTCTACACAATCTTTTTCCTTCCTTTCACAGCACTTACAGCAGTATAAAATCATATAAATACGGGATTATTTGATTATATGTCTGTTTTATCCACTAGAATGAAAGCTTCAAGACAGTAGGTATGTCTTTTGCTTACCACTATGTACCTCGCACTATAGCACAATGCCTGGCACACAGGAAGAACTTACTAAATACTTATTAAAGGAATTAATAAAATCAGATATTTGTAGATAGGGAGTAGAGATGATAATCCTAGCTACTATCTGATAGGATCCTATGAAACCTAAATATGAAGTTGCTTTGCAAAACATAAGGCACTATTTACACATTATTAAGAAAGCTGGTTTACAGAAAAAAGTTATACAAATTATATATATATATATACATATATATATATACATATATATATATAAATGAAGATACAAAAATTAGAGCTCTAGAAAAGAAGCCCTTTTTTATTTTTATTTTTTTATTTTTTTGACATGCAGAATGGACAGTGAGAGAGAGAGACAGAGAGAAAGGTCTTCCTTTGCCGTTGGTTCACCCTCCAATGGCCGCCGCGGCCAGCGCTCTGGCTGGCGCACCGCGCTGATCTGATGGCAGGAGCCAGGTGCTTTTCCTGGTCTCCCATGGGGTGCAGGGCCCAAGCACTTGGGCCATCCTCCACTGCACTCCCTGGCCACAGCAGAGAGCTGGCCTGGAAGAGGGGCAACCAGGACAGAATCCAGAGCCCCGACCGGGACTAGAACCCGGTGTGCTGGCGCCGCAAGGCGGAGGATTAGCCTAGTGAGCCGTGGCGCTGGCCCATTTTTTTTTCCTAAAAGTTTACCTGAAATTTTCTCCTCAAGGCCCGGGTCATTACTGGAGTCAGTCCAGTTCCTGTGTCCATATTTTCTTTATTGGTAAGAGGAGTTCCACCTGGACTCCTGCAAAGTGATGAAAAGATTAAGGGTTATGTTTTATGCCAGCCTTTCAAATGGACTTAGAAAATAAACCCAGAGAGTGCATGTTACCTCTCTACATTGACTTTTCTAAGCAGTTTCCGTAGATCAAGCTGGCTCTTACCAGGAGTTCTGATAAAAGAAAAATATAAAAACATATTAAAAAAATGAAGATCTAAAAATTAGAATTTACCATTTCTATCAGTTTATTTCTTAAGCAAAGCAGTCATTATTATAGGCAACTTCCTAAAGAGTAGCTCCATTTGTTACATTAAAAAATAGCAGTAGATTCTGATGGGAGCGTAAGATGATATAACCATTCTAATAAGTGAAAGTTCTTGAGCTAGTAATTATATGCATAAGAATCCACCCTATTAAAAAAAAAAACCTCAGCCATAAACACAGATGATAGATAGAGATGTTCATTGAAGAGTAAAAGAAATAACCTAAATCTCTCAGATGAGTCTAATTTATGAAATTTATATATATTGAACTGTATGTATTAAAGAAATAAAAGTGATACTTTAAGTTAATTTTTAATAAGACAGGGAAAGTTTATGACATAGTAAGAGGGAAAAACTATAACTGTTTCTATATCTATAATATACTGTTGCAAGCACATGTACACACACACACACACACCCTTATTTCCTGGATTCCAAGACACACTAATTTTCCTATTTTATTTTTGAAGTCAGGCTATTAAAAAAATTCTTGGACATGTTTCTTTTTCTTCCAGAATCCATTATGAATTCAATAATGTGTCTTACAACAAACAGCTCTTTGAAATGCAGATGAGTGGGTATATGTCAAGGAAAGACTATAATGATAAACAACATGGCTGTCTCCACTGGTAGGATGGTTTAGATGCTTCTGGTTTTCTTCTTTAAGATTTTCTGTAGATTTTGGTTTTTCAACAGGGAGAACATATAATTTTTAAAGTTAGAAATAGGCAAAAAACCATTTAAGTAGCAGGAGAGCATAACACTGTGCAGTTCCTTACATCAGGACATTTGTGACTCGAGATGACAAGACTTTGGAGTTAGGTTTCAGGGTAACACGCTGCAGGTCAGAGACAGTGACTAGTGGGTTCCGTGACTTTGGTGATGGTTCAAGCTTTAATCATAAAATAAGATATTATTAAAAACACATTTTAAAATATAAGCTCAAAATCTAAACATGATGAAACAGTAAACAGTTGAGTGCTAAGTTTGTGTAAGATAGATCCACTACTCTAATCAATTTTTAGTCCACAGTTTCAAAGAATATCTCTACCTCTTAGGAGTAATAGTTGGTAGATAACATTATCTAATTAAATAATTTTGGGGTAGCCCTATTTTGTTGAGGAGATAAAAAAAAACTTTACTAAAATAAAACGTCAATACTTAATTTGGTGACTTCTATTCACAGGCTTAAGCTTATATTTTTTTTAAGATATATGTATAAAAATGTATTTATTTATTTGAAATGGAGAGAGAGAGAGAGAGGATTTTCCATCTGATAGTTCATTCTCCGAATGGCCACAACAGCCAAGTAGAAGCCAGAAGCCAAGAATTCTATCCTGGTCTCCCACATGGGTAGCATGGGTCCAAGTACTCGGGCCATCATGACTGCCTTCCAAGGTGCATTAGCAGGAAGCTGTATCAGAAGCTGAGCAGCCAGGACTCAAACTGGCACTTTGATATGGGATGCTGCCATTGCAAGCAGTGGTAAACCACTGTGCCACAATGCTGACCCCACATTTATTTTCCATAAAGGGGCATCCAAGTTAAAAGCAGAAACACCATGTATATGGTCAATGACAACTTACCTTCCTTCTTTCATCAAAACTTGGTGTCTTCTTTAATTTCACATTCAGTAGATCTTTAACTGTGATCTGCATGGGTCTATCTTTTTTTAATGGTCCTGACTTAAGACACATGGAGAGGTGAGAATTAAAATTGCAACCAAGACATCTAGTAAAATACAAATGTAAATCTAATTTTTAAAAACTCAGGAGTTAAGGTCTAACTGTAATTTACGTTAGGAACCTATCAAATTCCACTAAACCAAGAATGATCCTATTTCAGTACCCATGAATATTAAGCTTATTGAAAAAAATTCATCAAAATGTCATAGTAACTAAGAGATGGGCTAGCTCTCTGCAATAATGCATCTTCTAGTAAGACAGGAATTGGAGGAGTTATTCGGATTGAAACAAAGTGTTGCTTGAATTATGTAGAGAGATGAATGTATAGTCCGAGAGATATGGACTAGGGCAAATAGAATAGTAGCTCTAGATTTAACATATCTATTTTAATGTTTTTGTTTCATTTTTCATTCTTTTATTATTATTAATTTGAAATGTCGACACAAAGAGAGAAACAGAGAGAGAGAGAGAGAGAGAAACACAGAGATCTTCCGTCTGCTGGTTTATTCCCCAATTGCCAACAACAGATAGGGCTAGGTCAGGCCAAAGCCAGGAGCCTGGAACCCCATCTGTGTGTCCCACGTGGGTAGCAGGGACCCAAGTACTTGAGCTATGACCTGCTGCCTAATAAGGTGTGCATTATTTGGAAGGTTGAATCGGGACTTGAACTTAGGCACTCGGATATGGGTGTCTTAACCAGTGTCTTAACCAACAGGCCAAACACCCACTGCCTCCCACCTTTAAAAATTATTTATTTTATTGGTTTGAAAGGCAGAGCGACAGAAAGGGTTAAAAATCACTTTCATTATTCCTAAATCCAACATTTGTAAATTCACAAGTACTGAGTTTTAAAAACAAAACAATTAACACTAGTAAGCCATGGCATCAGAACACAATGTAGTCTTCCTGATCAAGCCCTCAGCCCTAAAAGATCAATGAGCTTTACTCCTGAGTACACACAGACCCGAACACACCCGTACTAGGTAGTGTCCTACCTGAAGTGCTTTAGTGCGATCAGATTTTCTGAACAGCAAAGGTGCCAGGGGGATCGGAGGAGGTGGGAGGGGCGGGGGAGGAGGAGGCGGGGGCGGGGGAGGAGGTGGGGGCGGGGGCAGAGGGTGGCCCGCTGGCTGTGGCAGTGTGGTAGGAAGTATAGCTTGGCATTCTCCAGGCTTGGTTAGCGCAGGGGCAGGCACTTGTATAAGTTTACCACTCCTGAGACACATGTGACCACAGTTTGAACAGGAAGAATTTCTTGAGACAGTCTGGAAGAAAACAATACATTTGGCAAGTGACTAACAGGTGAATTTGGTTCTTCTGGTTGAGAGTTATCAACATTAGAGCTACCATAGATTGAATGCTTCCCCCTTGTACTACGTGCTTTATAATACTTCCTCATTTAATGACCCTGGGTTTCTTCATTTCATTTGTTCATTTATATACAAGGAGACTTCAAGATGTTGGTGGAAACTTCCACCAACACATATTTAAATATTAAATATTAAAATATATTTTAATTTCATTTTCCACTAATTTTTGAAACTGCCTTATGTATATATATTTGTTTTGTATGAGTTTATATGCCAGCCACTGAGGGTATAAAGTGAGCCCTGTCCATTATTACATCATGGAGCTGACACTCCAGTGAGACATTAAACATGCACAACCATAATCAAAAGAGAATAAACAAAACCTCCCTAAGAGCAATGAAGTGTGCCCTGAGCATGAACAGCTGGAGGCTTGGAGATTTTCAGCCATGACCTCCAGGTTGAATTGAGACTTAGCAGGGGAGGGGACTAGCGGAAGAGTTCCCTTCTGGGAAGAATACCCACTGCACTCAAGAACACTGCATGTTTTAGGAACCCATGGAGAGGCCGAGGGGCTGGGACCTGGGCTGGCGAGGGCTGAATTGTGTGCCCCAGCATTCCTCTCCTGAAGTCTTAGTCTTCAGCACCTCAGAATGTGACTGTATGGGAAATACAGGGCCTCTGAAATGAGGCCATTGGGGTGGGTTCCAATCCAATCAACCTGGAGTTCTTATAATAGGAGGACATGTAGGTATGCAGAGAGAACAGACCGGGTGAGGACACAGCAGGAAGGTGGCCATCTGCTAGCCAAAAGGGACAGGCCTGCCTGCCTCTCATACTTCTCACCTCAACTGTGAGACAATAAAACAATAAAACCACCCAGAGTACATGAAATAGGGGGATATGGTGGAGGGCTTGGTCACATTTATAACAGAAGAGCAGAGAAGGGGGAGAGAGGGGTTAAGGCGCTCACCCAGGCGGTGGTGACTACAGCAGCCCCAGGAAAGGAACACCATGACCCCACGGCTGCCCTAACAAAGGTTTTTTTTTTTTTTTTTTTTTTTTTGACAGGCAGAGTGGACAGTGAGAGAGAGAGACAGAGAGAGAAAGGTCTTCCTTTGCCGCTGGTTCACCCTCCAATGGCCGCCGCTGCAGCCGGCGCACCGCGCTGATCCTGGCAGGAGCCAGGAGCCAGGTGCTTTTTCCTGGTCTCCCATGGGGTGCAGGGCCCAAGCACCTGGGCCATCCTCCACTGCACTCCCTGGCCATAGCAGAGAGCTGGCCTGGAAGAGGGGCAACCGGGACAGAATCCGGCGCCCCAACCGGGACTAGAACCCGGTGTGCCGGCGCCGCAAGGTGGAGGATTAGCCTATTGAGCCACGGCGCCGGCCCTCTAACAAAGGTTTTAAATGATCCAAATTTATTTTCTCACAGGGCTGGAGGCTCAGAGTCCCACATCAAGGTGTCTGCCGGGCTGTGCTTCTCCCAAGGCTCTAGGGGAGAAGCCGTTCCTTGCTTTTCCCAGCTTCTGAAACCTGTCAGCTTTCCTTGGTTTCATCTCAAAATCCTTAACTTAACCACACTAGCAGAGACCCTTTTTCCCCAAATAAGGTAATGTATACAGATTCCTAGAATTGGAATTTAAATGTGACTTTTTGGAAGTCACCATTCATCTACTCCCTACAAATGGCATTTTACAGATGCAGAAATTGAGCACCAGAGAAATGAAATGACTTGCCGTTTCCTCCCTTGGCTAGTTCTTCTTCTTCTTCTTCTTCTTTTTTTTTTTTTTTTTTAAGAGTTTTACTTTATTTGAAAATCAGAGTTACAGAGAGAGAGGGATAAACAGAGTGATCTTCCATCCACTACTTCACCACCCCTGATGGCTACAATGGCCAGGGCTGGGCCAGGCAGAAGTCAGGAGCCAGGAGCTTCACCCAGGTCTTCCATATGGGTAGAAGGAGCCCAAATACTTGGTCTATCTTCTGCTGTTTTTCCCCGATCATTAGCAGTGAGCTGGGTTGAAAGTGAAGCAGCCTGGACATGAACTGGCACTCATATCGATGCCGCTGGCATTGCAGGTCGCAGCTTTTCCCGCTAGGCCACAATGCCGGCCCCGGCTAGCTCCTCTTGAGCTACAAATTCCATGAGCAAAGGTAGAATCCCTAAAGCTTCTCTCCAGACCAAGCACACAAGGCTGAGAACAGGGTCTTTAGGGGAGTTTGCTGTAGATATTTAGAGTTTTTTTTTTTTTTTAACTTAATGCGTGAGTCAAAAAAATAGAAATCACTTGAAGTATTTAGAAGAGGGGGAATATGATAAAGGAAACTGATTACTCATGCAATGGAAGGGGACTGTGAGGCAGGCCAGGGATTCACAACAGGAAGCCACTAGCACCCTGAGGCTGGAGAGACAAAGCAGAGGTGGTAAACCCACAGGTCTGGAGCCAGCTGTACCCAGAGACTCAAGAAACCAGAAGAATGTCTGAAGGGACACTACAAAAGATCTTAGCAGATGGAATTAAAGGATAAGCTTACTTTGGTGGAAAAAAATTTGAAATCTGTGTCTATAGGGGTATTCCAAAAGTTCATGGAAAATATATTTTATAAATTTAAGTGTACCCTTGTATTTAGGTAGGAGCAAGGACCAGTGAGGCAACCGTAACCGTTGTTGGAGAAATGATTCAACACAAAGAACACAGGGTCCATCATCAATGTCTTCTGTTGGCCCTGCATAACCAGGAGCCAGGGAGACATCAAACCTAACATGGAGCTGGGGCAATGCAGAGTGCAGGAGTCAGCCCACCTGTGGAGAACAATCTCTGCCCTCCCTCAGCCCACATGAGTGGTGTGGGACAGCCGCTGAAGGGCTGGCTACAGAACCCAGGACAAATTCCCTCTGCTGACGCTCTTCTGAAATGAAAATAACAATCTGAGGCTGCCAGCAACCATGTGCCTACCACTGGGACAGAATCCATGAGAAGAAACTTATACAAAAGAAGGCAGAACCAAAACAAGGGAGCAGAGCCAGGATTCTGACAATATCATTTGAGTCTCTGGATCCAGCTATAACCTAGACTTAATCAGTTAAAAGGGCTTAAACCAATCAGTTGTATTGTGATTCTCTCACTTGTAGATAAAAATAGTTGGTTGACACAGCCTTCTAAAACATTCTTAGGGAATGAAATAACATGGGCTTCATTCTGTAGTTTTATATCAATTAACTTCCTCAATTAATTTGGATGGGTGATTCAGGGTTAAAATATGACAGATAGCCCAAGTACTTGGGCCCCTGCTACTCACGTGGAGGACCTGGTTGGAGTTCAGGCTCCTGGCTTTGGTCCAGCCCAACCCCAGCCACTGTGGTCGTTTGGGGAGTGAACCAGTGGATGAAAGATCTCTCTCTCACACTGTAATTCTGTTTTTCAAATAAATAAATAATATCTTTAAAAAAATAGTTTGAAGGGGTGAGGGAAAAAAGGGAAGGTTTATAGAATCATTATACACACACACACAATGCACATTCTATACTTTTAAATGCTTTCTTTCTAAAGTCTGTTCAAAGCACTGCAGAGTCACCAGCAGCAAAATGCTGACAAGAAAGCTATAAAATTACAGGAATTCAAAATAACAATGAATTTACTTCCAGAACTAAAATCTCAACTGGCTAATTAATTTGTGATACCTTGTATCACACACAACTAATTCCTTTATTGTTTTCTTTTTATTTATTTATTTGACAGGCAGAGTGGACAGTGAGAGAGAGAGACAGAGAGAAAGGTCTTCCTTTTCCATTGGTTCACCCCCTAGTGGCCACTGCAACCGGCGCGCTGCGGCTGGTGCACTGCGCTGATCCGATGGCAGGAGCCAGGTGCTTCTCCTGGTCTCCCATGGGGTGCAGGGCCCAAGCATTTGGGCCATCCTCCACTGCACTCCCGGGCCACAGCATAGAGCTAGACTGGAAGAGGAGCAACCAGGACAGAATCCGGCGCCCCAACCGGGACTAGAACATGGGATGCCAGCGCCACAGGCGGAGGATTAGCCTATTGAGCCACGATGCCGGCCATATTATTTTCTTGTACATTTACTTATTTCTCATCCTCTGGTTCACTCAAATGCCTGCAATAGCCAGATCAGGGCTGGGCCAAAGCTGGGAGCTGGGAACTGAATCCAGGTCTTCTATCTTCCACGCTGGAGGCAGGGACACAACTACAAGTTAACCCATCACTACTGCCTCACAGGGACCACATTAGCAGGAATCTAGAGTCAGGAGCCAGAGCCAGATATTGAACCCAGACATTCTGATGTGGGATGCATGAGTTAATATTGTTAACGCAAGGCACAAAACCCAGAAGATGAAAAAGGCTGTACTGTGAAAAAGCAAGTCTCTTCCCACCCTGACCCCCGCTATACACTGTCCATCACTAAAGGCAAACAATGTTAGCAATTTGTTGTGTTTTGGGGTGAATCATTTTCTCTTTTCTCCTCCACCCACCCTTGTTAGAACCCACACCTTCTTGGGCTTTACTACACAGATCACAACGCAGGACTCCCTGGCCATCTGGTTTGCAGCTGGAGACCAGAGCAGGGGAAGAAGGGTCTTGTCAGGCATGCTGCAGGCCGACTGGCTCAAGGGAGATTTCAGCTCCTGCCAGAGAGCACTCCAGGATCTCCAGGTTCTGATACGCTCCCTAGCCTTTTGCCATGCCAGGCCTGGGGTGGTGAGAGCTGCCTTGCCATGTGGGGTGGTGCTGTATTTCTCTATATCCTGTCCATGCTTTTACAAATAATTCCTCCATCTAATTATCTTCAGATTATCTTGAGTGTGCTATTTGTTTCCCACTGGGTTACTGACTGATAGCCAGTAACATTTCAATAGCATTCTTTGCACTAATGGATACATCAGTACTTACATGTGTATGTTCACTCAACTAAGCATTTTCTGTGTATGATCAAAACACATATTTATATGAAGTCATACATAGGAACATCTTATAAACATGATTCTGCATATATTTCTGTGTTTCATTTATTCTTGTATTCTTAAGATCATACCTTATTAGTACATATGGAACTACTTCATTCTTTTTAAGGGTTATATAGTATTCCATTGCATGAATAGATAATAATTTATTTAATAATATATTATTTGATATTTAGTGGGTTTTTTCATATCTCACAGCAATAAATAACTTTGTATATACGTATAAAATTTTGTTAGATCAATTGAGATATATTTTTCAAATTTTCATAGACATTACCTAATTATAACTCATATATATTTTACTAATTTATGATTTTCTCAACAATGTAAGAGTGTGCCAATTTCTCCAAACTTTTTGTTTTTTTGTTTATTTGTTTTGCTGGTCTGAACTTAAAACGTTACTCACTGAATTTTTTTTTAAATTAACTGATTTGAAAGAGCAACAGAGAGAGAGAGAGATCAGCCATTTACTGGTTCCCTCCTTGAGTGACCACAACAAATAGATCTTGGCCAGGCTGAAGCCAGGAGCCAGAAAGTCCACCCTTGTCTCCCATGTGGGTGGTAAGGCCCCAAGTACTTGGGCAGTCATCTGCTGCCTTCCCACGGGCGTTAGCAGGGAGCTGAATTAGAAGCTGAGCAGCTGGGAATTGCAGGATGCCCATGTTACAAGCAGCGGCTTAACTTGCTGTGTCACAACACTGGCCCCACCTATTGAGGTTTATTTTGAATCTGTTTTGTGTATGTGGCAGGGACTACCAATTGTCTACCCATATACATTTTTGCCTTTTTTGTTAGTAATAGGAGACCTGATTTTTAGCTAGACATCCTGTAATCCAGATAAAGGACTAAGCTCCCCAGGTTTCCTTAGGGCTGCATGCTATTATATAGCTATGTTATAATGAAATGTAAGTTCTCCATGTGACTACAGGGAAATCTCCTTTCTTTCTGATGCCTAAAATGAATCTATGATGCAGGAGCTCACTCAGCTGTCTTGGATCTCAAGGTAGTATGTTACAGATGGTGCAGTAAGACAGAAGGAGCCTGATGTCTGTGAGATCCCTGTGACAGCTCTAGATTGCTTTCTTCCAAGGTCTTCAGGTGGGGAAAAATGAACTTTTATTTTGTTTAATTTGAGGTCTTGTACCTTGTATCACACACAATTCTGATTCACTCTTGAATGAAATGAGCTTTACTCATGTATTTATGACTAGTTTGTACTCTTGTGTGTGTGTTTAAACACTTCCTATTATTTCCCCATTTTACTATTGAGTTGTTGGTCTTTTTAAAAATTATTAATTTGTAGGAGTTTTTATATATTCAAAAAATTAATTAATGATTTTCCTGGCATTTGAGCAAATATTTTCCCCAGCTTTTATTTGATTTGGCTTATCATATCTTTTACCATGCATTAATGTTTGATTTTTATGCCTGACTAGTTATTTAAAATTTCACAAACAGCAGGTAAAAATGTTTTCTGATCCTCTGCCTTGGTCCTGAGCCCTGTGATCCTGAAAAACAAGGATGGCTAAAAAATTCCCCCATCTTTTTAAGTTTTAGGAAACAGATTTCCACAAAGACTGTCCTTCTCTGTATCACTTATAGAAGACATGGATGACTCCCTCATTTATCCATGACAAAGCCAGAAACAGACCCTTAATTTTTATTTTTTGGTCTGATGTATGATTAGCTGAATTGTTTGATGCCACTGACTGATGAATATGGACAAAACTAGCTGACATCAAGGGAAAACTAAGGCCAACTCTCCCATCAGATCATCCCACCTGTTCACCCTACTCCTAACAGCCACTTCTTTGTAGGCTTGTTTACTCCTAACTAAAAAAAGAAAATCTCATTCTGCCTCATGTTTAAGGTGCTTACAGATCTTATGAAAAGAGAATTTTCCCTTCTGTGACCATCTTTTCAAATAAAGTCTCCCCTTTAAAAGTCTGGTTCTGCATTTGTTTTTTATGTGACAATACTGACCTTCAGTGCTTCCTGGAGCTTGCATAATTCACTTTCCAAAACACAAAACTGTTGTTTCAGACTGTAAAGTTCCCGGTGGCAGATACGGGATGGAAAGATGATGTCTTTCAACACTTCTAAACTCTGAAATTCACAAATAAACAAGCCTGAATCCTATGAACAATATGATAAACACAAGGAAAAAAAATGAATCAGAAAAGGGGTTTTATCTGGGTTTTATGGAAGCAAAGGTAGTAATAGCTTGCCCCATAATTTCATCTCATCTGAGCTTAGCCTGAGTGTTGCGCTGACCTGAGCATATGGACATATAGATACAAACATCAAACATTAAGTGCATAGAAAAACCATATTGCTGAGAACAGGCATGTCAAACCCATACCGGGACTACACAGTTGTGGCACCAGCTGTATATAGACCATACTCTATTTGTCCAGAGCTTTATTGCATCTTTGGGAAATCTGAAGTTCCAGAATGATCTTAGCAAGTTTCTGCTATGGGAGATTTCTGCTGAAGAAATAACCGTTCTGTAGGAAAAACAAAATCAAACAAAATAAATAAATTAAAAAAAAAAAAAACCCTGTCAGAATAATAGCCTCTCATTAAGTAAGCAAGAGGCTGCTTTCATAGTTAAACTCAGTAGCAGAGACTCCCTAACACCAAAACCTTCATCAGATGTCAAAATTCAGGTTTTTATTTATAGAACAGATATCTTATCAAGTACCTGTGATAACATGGCTGTTGTGATGTTAAGCCACGGCTTGGGGCACCCACTCTCATATCAGAGTTCCAGCTACTCTGTGCTTCCAATCCAGTTTCCTTCTTTTTTTTTTTTTTTTTTGACAGGCAGAGTGGACAGTGAGAGAGAGAGACAGAGAGAAAGGTCTTCCTTTTGCCATTGGTTCACCCTCCAATGGCTGCTGCGGCGCGCTGCAGCCGGCGCACCGCGCTGATCCGATGGCAGGAGCCAGGAGCCAGGTGCTTTTCCTGGTCTCCCATGGGGTGCAGGGCCCAAGCACTTGGGCCATCCTCCACTGCACTCCCTGGCCACAGCAGAGGGCTGGCCTGGAAGAGGGGCAACCGGGACAGAATCCGGCGCCCCGACCGGGACTAGAACCCGGTGTGCCGGCGCCGCTAGGCGGAGGATTAGCCTAGTGAGCCGCGGCGCCGGCCTCCAGTTTCCTTCTAATGCACACGAGAGGCAGCAGATGATGGCCCACATGCTTGGGTTCCTGCCACTCATGCGAGGGACCAGATGGAGTCCCTAGCTTCTGGCTTCTGCCTGAGCCAGTCGTGGCTGTTGTAGGCATTTTGGGAGTGAATCAGTGGATAGAAGACTGTTCTCTCTCATTCTACTTTTCAAATACATGAATACATAACCTTAAAAAAAAAAAAAAAAAAAGGTACCAGGGCTGGAACTGTGGTATAGCAGGTAAAGCCTCCTGCAGTGCTGGCATCCCATATGGGCGCCAGTTCAAGTCCCGGCTGCTCCACTTCTGATCCAGCTCTCTGCTATAGCTTGGGAAAGCAATGGAAAATGGCCCAAGTCCTTGGGCCCCTGCATCTATGTGGGAGACCCGGAAGAAGCTCCTGGCTCCTGGCTTCGGGTCCGCATAGCTATACAGCCTTTGTGGCCATCTGAGAGTGAACCAGTGGACGGAAATCCCCCCTCTTCTCTCTCCCTCTGCCACTCTGCAATTCTGCCTTTCAAATAAACAAATAAATAAATCTCTAAAAAAGAGGGAAAATAAAAGAATAAAAAAGTACCTACTATATTCCAGGTACAAGGGATTCAGAAATGAAAAACATAGTTAAAAATACTGTATGGAGCCGGCACTGTAGCACAGCATGTTAACCTGCTGTCTGTGGTGCTGGCATCCCATTTGGGCACTGGTTTGAGTACTGGTTGCTCCACTTATGACCCAGCTCCCTGCTAATGTGCCTGGGAAAGCAGCAGAGGATAGCTCAAGTGCTTGGGCTCCTGCATGCACAATCTGACAAAACTCTTGGTTCCTTGTGGCCATTTAGGGAGTAAACTAGCAGACAGAAGATCTCTCTCTCTCTCTCTCTGTCTCTGTCTCTGCCTCTCTGTAACTCTGCCTTTCAAATAAATAAATCTGTCCTGTGGGCTCATTAAGGAAGAAAGACCCATTACATAAAATATATGGATTCTATCTATCAAAAGAGAAAATCACAACAACTGTGTTTAATACTCTTAATTGGCTTTATTTTCCATTCTGGAATTGGGCAACACTTCATTCCATAAAATATGGTCCAAACCAAAAAGATTAGTTAGCAGGTTTTTTTTTTTTTTTTTTTTTTTTTAAGTTTATATACTTGAAAGGAAGAGTGATATGGGGTGCGGTGGATGGGGGGGGGAGTGAGAGATCTTCAATTTTCTAGTTTATTCCCCAAATGCCTGCAATATCCAGGGTTGGGCCGATACAAAACCAGAAACAAGAAGCGAAGAACTACATCCAGAGCTCCCATGTGGCCCATTGTATGTGCCATTCTATGCTGCTTCCTGGGTACATTATCAGGGAGCTGGACTGGAAGCAGAGTAGTCAGGGCTTGAACCAGCACTCCGATATGGGATGCAGGCATCCTAAGTGGCATTATAAGCTACTGCACCTCAATGTCTACCCAGAAAGTGTTTTGTGAAAGCAGCTATAACAACAAAGAAGCACATAAAGTATAAGTTATTATGAAAACCAGCACCCTACCATTTCTAGAACTGAGTCTCTTTCAATAGTACATTTAAGTTGTGAGTCAGAGAGTAAATGGCCAAATTTTATGAAAACTAAGATTTAAATTTCAGTCTTAGGTCTCTTTTTAATGTAGTTGCCAGATTTATGAAATTAAATTCACTGGGAAAGTAGAAAATAGGTGTTGTGCATTTGAACACAATTCCTTGGGATTTTTATTTAATTTGATCTCTCTAAATTGTTAAAATTGAATTTCAGATAAAGAAAAAATAAATTTTTTTTATTTGACAGGCAGAGTTAGACAGTGAGAGAGAGAGAGAGAGAGAGAGAGAGATCTTCCTTCCGTTGGTTCACCCCCCCAAATGGCCGCTATGGCCGGGATCCAAAGCCAGGAGCCAGGTGCCTCCTCCTGGTCTCCCAGGCGGGTGCAGGCGCCCAAATACTTGGGCCATCCTCCACTGCCTTCCAGGGCCACAGCAGAGAGCTGGACTGGAAGAAGAGCAACCGGGACTAGAACCCGGTGCCCATATGGGATCTAGAGCTGCTGGTGGAGGATTAACCAAGTGAGCCATGGCGCCAGCCCCAGAAAAAAAATAATATATTCCAAATGTTGCACAGGACACATAATACAAGAAAGGTATTCATTCTTCATCTGAAATTCAACTTTCGTTGGGCTTGGGACTAGTGCTGTGGCGCAGTGGGTTAGGCTAATGTCTGCAGTGCTGGCATCCCAAATGGTTGCTGGTTCAAGTCTCAGCTACTCTACTTCTGATGCAGCTCCCTGCTAATGCGCCTGGGAAAGCGGCAGAGGATGGCCCAAGTTCTTGGGTCCCTGCACCCAACTGAAGCTTCTAGCTCAGCCCTGGCCATTGTGGTCATTTGGGGAATGAACCAGAAGTTGGAATATTTTTCTCTCTCTCTCTACTTTCTCCCTCTCTATAATTCTGGCATTCAAATAAGTAAATAAATCTTTAAAAAAAAAATTTTGGGCCTTCTTTATTTTTATTTGCTAAATCTGGTATCTATCCTGAACTGATAAGATCCAGTGTTTTCTCTGTGCCATATGACACCTTACCTTTCTGGTGAGGGTAGTGGAGAAGGAGGTAGTTTGGACTGGAAGAGAGAGTCTTCTTTTTTTTTGAGTGATCTCTTATCTTTAGTTTTAAGCTTTCTTCGTTGTTTGACCCTGGGCATGATTTCTGCAGAGAAAAATTTTTAGTTTTTTACTTAAGAATAATACAAACAAATAGAAAGTACACAAACCTGACATGCATAGTTCAATGAATTATCCTAGAGTGAACATACCCTTGTAACCACCACCTTGGTTAAGGAATAGGTCACTAACTTACATGCCAGAAGTCTCTTGATACAGTGGAAAACGTAAACCTTGATTTAAGCTATCTCTGGAGAGATTTTGGTTTTGACATTATATTTCTATTCTCTAAGTTTGTTTTGCTTGTGATGCTTTTTTTTCATTAGGTCAAATTTCCTTTTCTTTATAACAGAGAAAATGGCTATTACACATGTGTACATGTATTGAAATGCCATGGCCGGTGCCGCAGCTCAATAGGCTAATCCTCCACCTAGCGGCACCCCGCACACCGGGTTCTAGTCCCAGTTGGGGCGCCGGATTCTTTCCCGGTTGCCCCTCTTCCAGGCCAGCTCTCTGCTATGGCCCGGGAAGGCAGTGGAGGATGGCCCAAGTGCTTGGGCCCTGCACCCCATGGGAGACCAGGAGAAGCACCTGGCTCCTGGCTTCGGATCGGTGTGGTGTGCCGGCCGCAGCGCGCCGGCCGCAGCGGCTATTGGAGGGTGAACCAATGGAAAAGGAAGACCTTTCTCTCTGTCTCTCTCTCTGACTATCCACTCTGCCTGTCAAAAAAAAAAAAAAAAAAAAAAAAAGCCACACTCTATCGTATAAATATACAATTACTTCTTGCCAATTGAAAATTTAAAAAGACAGAAAATGGCTATAGCTAGGTTATGGTCAGTTACTGAAAGAAAGAAAGTTTCTATACCAGACACAGTTACTGAGCACCCTCTACAACAGGTGGATCTGGGAGTGTGAGCAGGAAACATCAGCCGTTTATTGAAAGCCTCTTTACTATTAGGCAGCTTCACCTACATTTTCTAAATAATCCTCACTATCCTGTAAGGTAGTTGCCCTGACAAAGAGGATTTTTATTTCCATTTTTGCACAAGAATAAGCCGGGGGTTAGAGCATTAGATAATCTACCAACATAGTATATAAAGTGTAAAGTCCAGATCTTTATGTCTTCAAGCATGGTGTTCTTTCAACTATTCTGTTGTGCAACAGAATAAATAGGCAATATATAATAAAATAATTATTACCCAAAATCCAAAGCTGTAGGCATTTTAAAATATTGTTTTAAAGCACATAGAGAATGTATTTATTTGAAAGGCAGAGAGAGACAGACAGATCTCCCATTTGTTGGTTTACTCCCCAAATGCTCACAACAACCAGGGCTGGGCCAGGCTGAAGTCAGGAGCCTGGATCTCCATTTGGGTCTCCCACATGTGTGGCAAAGACCCGCGGACTTAAGCCGTGCCTGCTCTCTCCCAGGGTGCATATTAGCAGGGAACTGGAGCAGCAGGGACTCTGGCAATCAAGAGGCTACTTCAGCCGCTGCACCAAATGCCCACCCCATCTCCAGAGCATTTTGAAACATTATCTAGTATATTTATATCTTAATCTAAATCATTTTCTGCAGAGAATTCAGTCAGAGCTAGTTTCCCTTGTTGCTACCTGAGAGACAAAGACTTGTTATTCAGTAGCAGAACTGAAAATGGTCAGAAGACCTGGGCCTCTTTCCCTTCCAACTTACATTTGAATAGGAACAATCAGCCGTTAAAATCCACATTCATTCCACTTCTGTTCACTCAGAAACCTTCCAGCACTTGGTATGCCGCTCTATGCTTGCTCAGCTCTCAGATTGCACTGGCTGGGGAACTGCCCCACACCCTGCTGTGGGCTGTAAAGATCAAGTGGTTGGGTTCCAAGAGTGTGCATTGGACATGCAGAGGGCACTCCTGATGGCAATGGGTGACAGTGCCTGGAGCAATAGCTCTTCTAGAAGTGAGGATTCTCCAGGGCATCTTACTGCAGTTAATTGTCAGGTCCTAAATTAACAGCATGCTTTTCTGAATTGTACTTAGAGGTCTGAGAGACACACCAACAAATAGCTGGCTTTACTTCTATTATATAACTTTTTCTTCCTACTGAAATAATGAAGGTAGGCCAAACAGGGATTATTAGGCACAAGAGATGTCTACAGGATTGATTTATTATTTAACTTAAAGTGACACAAAACAAAACATTTGTGGGATACAAATATTTAAGACAGCATCCCAGAAAAGACCAATGACCTCTGTAAGGATCCCTGGAATCTACTGATTTCCATGGCAACTTCTATTTCCTTGTCTTCTCCCTGGCCCTTATCATCTCTTTTCTTTCTATTCCCTTTCCTCCTAACGTCTTTCTGTTAGGGACCCAACTGACCCAGAGAGCCAGCCTTCTGCCTTCCATTTTCCTGTATTTACCAATCCTTAAATTATGCAAATAGTGTTCTGAAAGGAGCTTAAAAGTTCTTGCTTGAGATGCCCATGTCCGAGTGTTTGATTGAGTCCTGATTCCTCTACTTCAGGTTCAGCTTCCTGCTTATGCTTCAGCCTAGCCCAGTCCCGGCTTTGTGGGCATTTGTGGGGTAAACCAGCTCTGCCTCTTTGCCTTTCAAAATAAAAGGAAAAGTTGGACCTTCTGGTTAAACTTGGTGAAATAATTCTAACAAAGATTCTCTGCTTGATAACAATTTAGTCAGGCTCCTGAAGCTTCTCCCATGCCTGTTTATGCACTTTCTAGTAGAATCTAGTTTTAGCCAAGATCTCTGTGAAGTTAGTTTATCCCTAAGCTTGATACCTTGTCAAATTATTCATCCTCCACTATCTCCCAGGGGATATCTGATCATCCTAGCCTGTCTTTGGCAAAAATCCTATAAGGTCTAATTTGCCCGAATTCCCCTTACCTCTGTTTCATCTTGGAAACGATTTTCCATCCACTACTCTGCTCCTTGGCTATAAATTCTCACTTGCCTGCATCATTTTAGTTAGGCCCAATCTCTCTCCCCACCACAAGGACCCATTGCAGTGGTCTCTATTCCTATCCAGATGGTGCTAGGCATTTGGCCTAGAGGTTAGAACACTGATTAAGACTTCCAGATCCCGAATTGGAGTACCTGGGTGTACTACCCAGCTTTGGCTCTTAACTCCAGCTTCCTGGTAATGTGGTCCTTGGGAGGCAGTGGTGATGGCCTCAGTAACTGGGCTCCTGCCATCCACACAAGGAGACTAGGGTTGAGATCCCACCTCCCAGTTTGAGCCTGGTCCAGGCCTAGCAGAGTTCCAGCTCTTGTGGCATTTGGGAAAAGAATTAATGAATGGGAGCTCTTTTTCTATTTAAAAAAATATATATTTATTTATGTGAAAGGCACCATTACAGAGAGAGAGAGAACGAGAGACAGAAAGAGTGGGATCTTCTATCCATTGGTTCACTCCCCAAATGGCCACAATGGCCAAGGCTGGGCCAGGCTAAAGCCAGGAGTGAGGAGCTTCATCTGTACCCACATGGGTACAGGGGCCTGAGGACTTTGTCTATTCTCCACTGCTTTCCCAGGTGCATCAGCAAAGAGCTGGATCAGAAGTGGTACAGCCAGGACTCAAACTGGTGCCCACATGCTGCCACTGCAGGTCATGGCTTAATCTACTATACTACAGCACCCACCCCAAGCTCTCTTTTTCTGTTTGCCTCTCTCTGTCTCTCTGCCTCCCAAATACATAATCTAATTTTTAGAAAGTTTATTTTCAACTGCTTGAAAGGCAGTGGGGGGCGGGGTGTGAGAGAGAGAGAGAGAGAGAGAGAGAGAGAGAATCTTTCATCCTCTGGTTCACTCCCCAAATGCCTACAACAGCCAGGTCTTGGGCCAGTCTGAAGCCAGGAGCCTGGAACTCCATCCAGGTCTCTCATACAGGTGGCAGTGGCCCAACTACTAGGGCCATTATCTGCTGTTCTTGGGATGCATTAGTAGGAAGCTGAAGTAGAGGTACTAGGATCCGAACCAGCACTCAGATGGTGCTGCAGGAATTCCAAGTGGCAGCTTACTGGGTTGCTTCACAACCCCTGCACATAAGTAATTAAATTAAATATAAAAAAAGAAGATACTCTTTAAAAATGTGGAGAACATGGCTATAATTTAAAATTTTGTTTTGTTTATAGTCATATTGTGGCAGCACAAAAAAAATGAGAAAATATTTCTACCTTTGAAAACTATTCTTGGATTCACCAAAGAAGTTGCTCATGTTGCCAAAATAAATTTTTGTGTTTTACTTTGTTTTATTTCAGAAAAACAAAAAAATTGACCAACATTCATATCAGGACTACATGTTCTGGAAATCACAACTATAATCTGTAAACAATAGGGGCCAGCATTGTGGTGTAGTGGGCAAGGCTGCTGCCGGCAGTGCTAGCATCCTCTATGGGCGCTGGGTCAAGTCCTGGCTGCTCCACTTCTGATCCAGCTCTCTGCTAAGGCCTGGGAAAGCAGTGGAGGATGGCCCAAGTCCTTGGGCCTCTGCACCCATGTGGGAGACCTGGAAGAAACTCCTGGCTCCTGGCTTCGGATCAGCACAGCTCCAGCCGGTGCAGCCAATTGGGGAGTGAACCAGTGGACTGAAGATCTCTCTGCATCTGCCTCTCTGTAACTACGCCTTTCAAATAAATAAATAAATAAATCTTAAAAAAAAAAAAAAAAAACCTGAACAATAGCATTCTTTGAGACTCAACTGGGTATGTGGAATTTACAGAGTACTGAATATTTTATTAGCATTTATCATAATTGGTTATTATCACTATGTCAATAAACTTGTAATAAATGTATATATGTGTATTTATTAAACATTTATTAGCACACTTCTGCTCCACTCCCTTTTAAAACATCATAAAAAAGGCAGTTAAGGAATAAAAAAGGCATAAATCTATAGGGCAAAGGATGGGAGTGGAAACTGTAAAAGATGTTAGATGCCAGCCAAATTATGGAAAATGAAAAGCAGTTGGAGGGGCAGTAACTGACTTGGCAGAACATAAGAAAGCTGAGACTTAACTGTCAGGAGCAGGAAAGCCAACAGGAAGGAAGTCAATTCCCAGGACTCTGGTGGAGAAGATTAGGGAATTGAAAGCACCTCATATCTTTGAAGATTGGGTTAGTGTTAAAATGGGATTGATTGAAAGCCATTTAAAGATCGGGTAGGCCTCTGGATTCTCTCCTCCAGCCTTTGTCCTCTCCAGTAGAGACAGATCTGTGCTCTGGAGAAGCTGAACCTTAGAGACACTGAATTCTGGAGCACCAGGCAGTCTGGTCCTATGTGTGTCATCACCCACATAATGGAGAATGACCTTGAAGGGAAGAGTGAGGCTTTCAGTCCCTTTCCTCAGCTCAGCCTGCAGAACACAGGCTACTAGGTTTAGTGCCTTAAGCCACTACCACCTCACCCTGCCTGCCAGACACTAAGAGGGTCCTCTCCAGAGAAATTGGAGGTCCCAAGAAAAAGGACCTAAAGATATTGCCATCCGGGGGGTCTTCCCCTCAAAATGGCCAAGTCCTTGACCAATTTGCTTACTATGGTGCCCCCAAGTCAATAATATCCATCTCCCCACTCAGACCTCCCAATTATTATTTTTTTAAATATTTGTTTATTTGAAAGGCAGAGATGACAGAGAGAGAGAGAGAGATTGTGTGTGTGTGTGTGTGTGTGTGTGTATGTGTGTGAGAGAGAGATAGAGAGAGAAGAGAGAGAGAGAGAATTATCTTCCATCTGCTGGTTCACTCCCCAAATGTCCACAATGGCTGTGACTGAGCCATGCCTAATCCAAGAGCTAGGAACTCTAGCCTGGCCTCCCACATGGGAGGCAGGGGCCCAAGTATTTGGGCTGTCTTCTGCCTTCCTATGCTCATTAGCATGAAGCTAAATCAAAAGCAGAGCAGCCAGGACTCCAACCAGCATCCAAATAGCAGAAATAAAAAAGTGCAGAAGAACAGTTGGAAGATAAAGTTTTAGAAGGACAGAAGAGGGAACATGGAGAATTTATCAAATAAACAATATAATATTATTTATATATAATATTATATATAATACTACTTATTATATTATATATAACATTATATGTTATCTAATATTATATTATATATAATATTATTTATCAAATAAACAATTTCTTAGAACTGTAGGACTTGAATTTCCAACCTTAACAGTCCACACTGAGTATCATCATTAAAAATCATAGTGAGTCATGCTATCATTTAAAAAAATGAAAGAAATTTTAGTAGACTTCAGATCTGTATGCCTGGTTCCTTTCAGCTTCTTCACTGCCAGACTTAAGGATACGGACTGCTTCAGTTTCTCTGGCTGAGATATAAAGATCTGCTGTGTCGCACTTTAAGTGTCGCATTATCCTTATTTTTCCTTGACTTTGACAGATTTGGCATCCTTTCACTTGGCTGTGAGAAGAATGTCCTTGATTTCCTCCACTTTCTAAGGCACAATTATGAGGTATGGAGTGAGGGCACAGACCGGCACAGCAAATGGTGAGAAGCCAGAGGCGTGCTATCTTTTAGAACCCCAAGAATTAAAAACTCCCAGAGAGGGAAAAAATATAGTCTACTACAAGAAGATAGAATGGCATCAGACTGGAATTCTGAAGGACAGTGTTCTCCATTAGAGAAAACTATATGTGTCTAAGCTTTCAATCGGCCGACGTAAGAGAAGACAAATGATAAGACTTCCCAGGATAACAGTGCAGAAATCCCTGGAAGACGGCTTTGTATCAGATATTAAACTGATAAGAACAGAGGCTACATTTGATTTTAGCCAGAAGGCCAAGAAGCAATGGAAGATAGCTTTGTAACAGGCAAGGTAGTAAATATTTAAGCTTTGCAGGTAATATGGTCTCTGTCATAACTGTTCAACTCTACCACTTAGCACCAAAGCAACCATGGCCAATATCCACACAGAGAAGTTTCGCTGTGTCCAATACAATTTTATTTATGGCCACTGAATGTGAAGTTGCTCTAATTGTCATGTGTTGCAAACTATTACACTCCTTTTTTTTTTTTTTTCAATTTTAAAGGTCTTAAACCATCCTTAGTTCCCGAGCCCTACAAAAATTGTAGTTTGAAAACAAACCAACACAACAGTAGCTTGCCATTGAAAACAAACCAACACAACAGTAGCTTGCCTGACCCTTGACCTAGCCCATAGTCAGTGAAGACTGGAGCAGGGGGACACAGGGCTTACCCATTGTGTGTGATGTAATAGCCATCTAATTAAAATAGTAATCACTACATGCAGAGATTTAAGAGAATATGAGATTATTTCAAAAAGTTTGTGGAAAATAGAATTAAGACTTATTTATTGGTACATAATGTTTTTGCAATCCCGCAGGTTTTTTTTGTTTGTTTGTTTTTTGTTTTTTTGTTTTGACAGGCAGAGTGGACAGTGAGAGAGAGACAGAAAGAAAGGTCTTCCTTTTCTGTTGGTTCACCCCCTAATGGTCACTGCGGCCAGCGCACCACGCTGTTCTGAAGCCAGGAGCCAGGTGCTTCTCTTGGTCTCCCAGGTGGGTGCAAGGCCAAGGACTTGGGCCATCCTACACTGCACTCCCAGGCCACAGCAGAGAGCTGGACAGGAAGAGGAGCAACCGGGACAGAATCTGGTGCCCCAACCAGGACTAGAACCTGGGGTGCCGGTGCCGCAGGCAGAGAATTAGCCTATTGAGCCACGGCACCAGCCTGGTCCTGCAGGTTTTTAATAATATGCATTTTCCAAGAACTTTTAGAAGTCCCATCAAGTATCAAGTCTGTCAAGTCTGTCAGGGAAGAAAAGCACAGTCTGAGGATATTCTTAGATTGTTCCATTCAAAAATAATCACACCTCTTCCAAAAATGAAAGATAACAAATTTCTATATCAAACAGATCAGAGGACTCAATAAGCTAAGATTTGTTCCATTGTCATTGTTTTATTAAAAACATTAGGTACTGTGCCCAATTATTGGGATAACTGTTCAATTGAATGAACTTTTCTGTGAATTTTTAAGTTTTTTTATTTGAAACGCAGAATTACAGAGAGAGAGAGGCAGAGACAGAGAGGGAGATCTTCCACCCAGTGATTCACTCTTCAAATGGCCACAAAGCTAGCAACCAGGAGCTGCTTCTGGATTCCCACGTGGGTGGCAGGGGTCCAAACATTGGGCCATATTCTGCTACTTTTCCTAGGTGCATTAGCAGGGAGCTGGATCAGGAGTAGAGCAGCCGGGACAGGAAAAGGTGCCCCATCTGGGATACCTATGTTGCAGGCGGCAGTGGCTTAACCCGCTTCGCCAAAATGCTGGCTTCTCTATGAACTTTTTAAAGTATCCTTGTACTTTTCCTCTTTTCAAAGTGGTAAGGAGACTTCCAAATTCCTTTTGCTGGGTTCTGTGGGATTCCATTTGGTAGCACTGGATTTAGAAGCTCATTCTATCATGATTCCCCAAAGCATTTTTCATATTTATATTGAAAAATACCCTTCCTTCCTTTTTATTGCCTTGCTTTGAAAAGAATTAAAGGATGGTTATAAAAACATATGCCATCACATGGTTTAAAAAAACAAAAGGGGCCTGAATTCTGGCACAGTGTGTTAAGCCACTGTCTGCAATGCCAGCATCCCATATGAGTGCAGGTTTGAATCCTAGCTGCTCCACTTCCCAACCAGTTCCCCGATAATGGCCTGGGAAAAAGCACTGGAGGATGGCTCAAGTATTTGAGATCCTACACCCATGTAGAAGACCCGAATGAAGCTCCTCGCTCCTCGCTCAGCCTGGCTCAGCTCTGGCTGTTGCAGCCATCTGGTTGAGTGAACCAGTGGATGGAAGATTTCTCTCTCTCCCTCTCTAATTCTGCCTTTCAAATGAATAAATAAGTCAATCTTTAAAAGAAATAAATAAAGGCTGGCGCCACGGCTCAATAGGCTAATCCTCCACCTGCGGCGCTGGCACACCGGGTTCTAGTCCTGGTCAGGGCACCGGGTTCTGTCCCAGTTGCCCCTCTTCCAGGCCAGCTCTCTGCTGTGGCCCGGGAGTGCAGTGGAGGATGGCCCGGGTCCTTGGGCCCTGCACCCGCGTGGGAGACCAGGAGAAGCACCTGGCTCCTGCCATCGGATCAGCACCGTGTGCTGGCCGCAGCGTGCCAGCCGTGGCGGCCATTGGAGGGTGAACCAACTGCAAAGGAAGACTTTCTCTCTGTCTCTCTCTCTCACTGTCCACTCTGCCTGTCAAAAATAAAAATAAAAAAAATTAAGAAAAAAGAAAATCATTCTCTAGGAGCTAGCCAGCTAGTGTTTTCTTTTTTTAGTTAAGAGAATATGTGTTAATGCAACTACATTCTGAGAAATCTCTTGGTCAGGAAGGATTTAGTTAATCAATTCACATCTTTATATGGCTAAAGGATGGGTACAAAACACTTTCCAGTAGGAAGATGCAATTAAATAACAGAGTAAGAATTACAGGTTTTTTGTTTTTGTTTTTTTGGTTTTTTTGGTGGGAGTTGGCAGTGCTGCTTCTGTTAAAACTACACCCTGTGATATGAAACGTTCTTTGATCAGGGGAACTTCCAAGGTGTGGCAGTAACGGAAGGA
The DNA here is from genome assembly GCF_051225735.1 of Oryctolagus cuniculus. Taxonomy (NCBI): domain Eukaryota; kingdom Metazoa; phylum Chordata; class Mammalia; order Lagomorpha; family Leporidae; genus Oryctolagus; species Oryctolagus cuniculus. Next base: position 34,467,999 of record NC_142883.1, on the reverse strand, counting down.
AATAACAGTTCATTTCATTACCGTTTTCTAAAGCACATTTTTATGGGGATCTTTTACACTCCCTCACAAATAGGCTTCAGTCAAATAATCGATTTCCATGATCGGTTGAAGTGATTCTTCTCAAACACCTGATATTTGCTTCCATTTAGTTTTACGTCTTCTGCTGGGAACCCTTGCTTTTTCTAGTTCCTGTGTTGTCTGTCAAAAGCGATTACAGTTCCCTAAAGCCTCGTCCAGCACGGTGTGAGACACCTCATCAACTGGGTGCGCTTTTAGAATTGACAGAAAATGAGCGGGTATTCGGACTACGAGAAGTCACCCAGTACTAGTTCCAGTCCAGAACACCAGAATCACAAGGGAGAATCGTGTTAAGATAACAAATTCCGATTTAATCAGTCTGGGTGGGGCCCGGTAATTTGCATTTGTAACAAGAGACCAGGTGAAGCCGATGCCGCTAGTCTGCGGACCCACCTTGGGTAGCAAGGAGGAAAAGGAATGAGCAAAGAGGAAGTCAGATGAGAGTCCCGAGCATATTTTGCGGGATGTTAAATAGACAGAAGTATGGTTGGGATGCAGCCAAATCTAGCACTTCTTCCCCAGCCCCAAACCGCCCATCCACACCTCCGCATCCATCTCTGCCCCGAGTCTAGCCAAAGTCCTCACCTCCTTAAGCCATAAGAACACAAGCAGCAACAGGCCCAGCTAACGGACGGCGCGAGCCCAGGTAGCCGAGAGTCGCCCCTGCACTTACTAGTCTAAGAGCCTGGGGCTGAGATGAAGTCCGGGCACTGGCCTGTCGCACGCCATAGGAAAAATTCAAAATTAAAGCCTTGTCACGGAGGGACCAATCACAGACGCGGTCTTTTCGGGATTCGCCCTCCCGCTAGCGGAGGGTCATAGCCTGGCTTGTGATTGGCTGGGAACGCACCACGCTCCGACCAATCAGAGTTGAGGCGCTTCTGGTATGAATACAAGGAAGGCGGGCGAGAAGGGGCGGGGAAGCCGGAGAGGAAAGAAGGTGTGTCGCGGCCGCTGTGCTGCCGGTGGAAGCTCTTGTGTAATTGGTTGGCTCTTCTTCCGATTGCACCAACCGTAAGCTCTCCTCAGCGGAGCCCCAACTGTAAAATTGAAAGTAGAGGAGAGGGGGCAGCCAATGGCAAAAAAAATGGGTCCGGCAGCCAATCCTCCCGCGGCGTTTTGTGTCTTTGCCCAACAGGAAAATGTGTTTCATGCCGAGGGGCGTTACTCGGTCACCAATGGGCGGGCGCCGGGGAAACGGAGGAGCCAATGAGTGCGAGATGTTGAGTGACAGCTGTCCAATAGAGACCCTCAGTGCTGGTAAAGCTTGCAGCTTAAGCGCCGCCGCGGTCTGAGGAATGTCAACTATTCAACATGGAGGCGGAGGTCGATAAGCTGGAACTGATGGTGAGTGCAAAGTGAAGGAGTTCTACCGGGTAATTCATTTTTCCTCAGTGGCCTCGAAGGTGGGCCGCGATTTGGAGTCGCCGGAAACTCTGGGTGGCGGAGGCTGGGCCAGACTCGAGTTCCCTCCTCCTGCACCAAAGGGAGCCGCCGCCGCCTGGGCTCCTAACCGCCGCGGGGAAGGGGTTACATCCGGGTAACTCGTGAGGGAAATGGCGGGAGATGCTGAGGGTGCGGGCCTTTGGAATTGCTCCCTGCTTTCCCTTGCTTTTCTGTCCTTCGGGGAGCTGCCCCTGGTGCAGGCAGCGTTGTCCGTGTTTCCACTCAGAAGTGGCTGGAATGGTTCCCCAGAGGCCCCAAGAAGGGGAGAGGTCGTTCACACTCCAAGAAAGGGCGATGGAGGGTGGGGTGGGGAATAACCTGAGGGGGGAGGGAGGTGCAGGGCTGAGCCGTTCAGGTCTCGAGGGCGGGCTGAGACTGCCCGAGAAAGGGTGCTGGACTTGAGTGCCCACCTCGCGAGCGGCCAAGGCAGCCCCCTGGACCCGCTTCTTTTTGGCCCGGAGGTGGCAAGCGTTGGGTGAGGGGGAGCCAGCCCATTCCCGGGGCGCTGACGGGACTGGGTCGGTAGAGGCACCCCGCTTTCGAGGTGCGACAGTAGGGAGCCGAGCCATCGTCTGGGAAAGTGGCCCCGCTGTTGCCGGCGTGTGTGGCCTGCGAGAGGCCGCCAAGCTGGGGGACTGTCCTGCTCGTGTTCTTGGCGGAGCTGCCCCTCCGCGCTCCTCTTTATCTCCTCCCTCCGTCCCTGGACCAGCAGCTTGATCGCCCGCGCTTTTTCCTTCGTTCCTCTGTTCGGTCCTTTCCCTCCTGCACTAGCGATTGTTTCAGATCGGGCTGACCTCGAAAAACGTGGGATTTGGGAGAAGCACCCATCCTTGAGCGCCGGTCTTTTTTGTTTGTTAAAGAAAAATAAGATTACGTGTACTAAGGAAACTTCTTTCTTCTCCATCCGAGACCCGTCGGCCAGCCCCTGGCATTACTGCTTAGGTATCACTTACGCCTGTGCTCTGCTGTCTCCAGGCTGAATCTTGAATTTCTAACTTCTGCTATGGAAAGGACATGTGCTGGTGATGGAAGAAACGGACACCATCTTCACCCCCCCTGCTACTGCAGAAAATGTGATGCCTTGATGTATCTCCTTTCTTCCGATGTCTTAGTGGATTGAAGTGCCTCTCATACACAAAGTTGATTTGAATGCTTTCAAATTGCTCTTAACATCTTGTGTGTAAATTTTCTTTGTGGAGGGGTTGTGAGGATGGAGGCAGGTGGGGGGAGAAATGGCAGCGAAGAATTTTCCCTAGCTTTCCAAATGAATGAACATTTAGTTCAAAGTTTGTTATTTTTATTGTTAGTTTTTTTTTTTTTTTTTTTTAACAGCAAGCAAACAAGCTGTGTTAAGTATTGTAGTTTGCTTCTAGCAGCAGACATAAAATGTTGCCCCTCCCATTCTGGTTGCCTCCCTCCAGATGTAGATATGTCTGCTTAAATGTTGGAGGCTTACGGATGCTAATTCTGCTTTTAACAGATATTTTTCCCCCTCAAATTGGTTGCTTAGTTTTTAAACTTTTTCTGGCCAGTACTCTCACAAGACTTCCTTAGAATGAGCAAATTTTATTTTTAGGGAAAGACGATTAAGTAAACATTTTGAAAAAAAAAAGTAGGATTTAGACAATTATGAAGTAGCCAAGCTTTTAAGTTTTCAACTGTTGTTTGAATTACTGGGTCATTTTAAAATTCTTTATGAAGAGAGGAAAAAAGAAAGCAGGTTCTTTCCTTTCTTCTATTACTTGCAAATAAGTTAGTAGTAGCTTTTGTATCTTTCAAGTTATTGGTTTGCTTTCATAATTAAAATGTTTTCAGATCTTTATTTATTGTTTTTAATATAACTACTTTGTGTTGATTAGCTAATAAAACCTTGCACTTTCAGATTTGCCATGTACTTTTAGGAAAAAAAGTTATCTGTGAACCAGTTTAGATTCTAAACATAAATGATATCCTGTGCAATCTTCTAATTTTGGGCTTTACATTACCCAAATAAAGGATTTGCCACAGAACCAGCATTGAATATTTAACAGGTGAAAAGGGCATGCATATTAACTTTGAAAAGAAAGTTTTTATTCTAGTTGTGTAGACAGCCTGATTCTCTTAATTGTTTTTCATGTTTCTTGTTTGTATTAGCTTCCAATTCAGAAAGTTAAACATTTATCTATTAAACATTTATCTTTAAAACCTGATACTTGGCTAGCAGATTTAAAAATTCTAATATTTGAGTTATGTGGCCTAGGAGTTCAGGCCAAAAATCTCATGTTTCAGCTGTTTGGAATTTGAGTCCATTTCTTAGTAGGCTCAGTTCAGCTAAGTAGCTGAACTGAATCATTTAAGGGGAGGTTGGTGGAAATAATGGAAATGTATTTTTGCATCAATCAACATTACTAATGGGGGAATAAGCTCATTGTAGTGTAACCTTTGTTCTCTGACTTTCTTCCCTTCACTTATTGATGGGTATTTGTCTAGTGTCCTTCTTTTGTGGCACCAGTCACTAGTGATTGTACACAAAAGGTAGTGCAATGTGATATGATGTGATAGTATTCTGTTTCTGGGTTTACATCTGACAAAGTTTGAAGGGAATGGATATGTTCTTCTCCTATATTTATTTTAGGAGTTAACAGGGATTTTAAAATTTCCTTCCAAAGTATTCAGTTAAGTTGGGCTAATGTTTTCCTGTTTAGAATACATTGATTCCCTGGCTGGCTCTTCCATCAGTAAAATCTAGAGGTAAAAAGCCATAAGATTTAAAAAAAAAATTTTTTTTTTGGTATTGTGTTTACAATTCCAGAGTGATAGATTGAGTATACAGAGATTGAGAAACTTATGCTTTGCTTTTCTTTGATACTCTTATTCAAAGAACTCATTTTATAGACATTTAACCAATTATCTTGGAGAAGGAGCTAAGAAAATATCACAACAGAAAACAGGAATATTTTTAACAGCTTTGCCTTAGTAATTATAGCTGCTTTTGTTAATACTCATCTTAAGGTATTGCTAATACCCATATTAATTACTAATAAGGCTTAGGACATATTTACAAACTTCCTTTCTATATCTATGTGTGTTTCTGCTTGTATATTGATTATAGACATCAGAAAAATATCTCTTTGAAATTTAAGTCATACCTGCTTTCCCCCTAAACACTGATACAAACATTTTTAGGTTTTGAATGTCTTCTGTCCAAAATAGCATTTTGTTTTCACTGAAGCTTCAACTGATGCAAGATGATTTTTTCCCTTCTTATTACTGCTAACGAATGCTCTGACTTTATTGCACTACTGTACTTTACAGCTAGCAGTGCAATAGTATTGTCAAAGCATCTGAAAGCAGGATGCACACCATAATTTTTGTTCTTGTTTTACTTCTTCCTTCAGTGTTTGTGAATAATTTACCACAAAACTTTGTTGACGAAAATCGCTGTATACTTTTATTACCAACAGTGTTTTTCAAGAAAGTCATAATTTAAAAACTTTTAAACTATCTAAAAGCTAAGTACTGTACTGTGTTATGAAACACTGAAAAAATACTTTTTATATCTCAAGTTGTTATGTCTTGTCTTGTGCTCTGTAATTTCCTTCTTTCTATAACAGATTTGGATGGGTTCTGGCAAATCTTAGGTTTTATCAGGAATTAATAAGTGATGAAAACAATCTCTGTTATTTCCTATGGTAACTTGCTCCAAGTCTTAATTGGTGCTAATTTTGTATAGTGTGTAGAAAATGCTTGAATTTGAAACTTAAAAATAATTGAAAATTCATTTTTGTTATTGTGAGATATAATAAAGTATGAATGCTTCACTTGTTTTTTTTTTTCTTTAAATAATGAGTTTTGTGGAGATATAATTTATATACAATAAAACTCACTAATACCAAGTATATAATTTGATGAGTTTTGTCAAATGCATACAGTCATGTACTGCTACCACAGTCAGGATTTAGAACATTCCACTACCTGAAAATGTTCCTTTGTGCCCCTTTTCAGTCAGCCTTTTCTGAAACTCCTTGGCAACCACTGATCTAGTTTTTCTTCTAGAATTGTCTATAAATTGAACCATACAGTGTATAGCCTTCTGTGATTGCGTTCTTGCACTAAACTCATTTATGTCGTTGTATGAAGTATGAAGGTACTTCAAGAGCTTGGTAAGGAAATGAAATTAAAGATAAGTTTATTTGGCGCAGAAAAATTGAAATTCATGCATATGAGTGATCTTCAAAAAGTTTGTGATAAAGCTGTACTATGAAAAAACAATGCAGTGGGGCTGCTTCTGTGGCATAGCAGGTAAAGCCACCACCTGCAGTGCCAGCATCCCATATGGGTGCTGATTGGAGTCCCAGCTATTCCATTTCCAAACCAGCTCTCTGCTATGGCCTGGAAAAGAAGTAGAAGATGGCCCAAGTGCTTGGGCCCCTCCACCCATGTGGGAGACCTGGAAGAAGCTCCTGGCGTCGGATCTGCCCAGCTCTGGCTGTTGCAGCCATTTGGGGAGTGAACCAGCAGTTGAAAGACCTCTCTGCCTCTATCTCTTTGTAACTCTGCCTTTCAAATAAATAAATCTTTTTTAAAAAGAAAAAACAATGCATGGATTAAAAAAATTTTTTTCATTCCAAAAGAAACATCATTTAATACCATATCCCATGAATTTTTAAAAGGACCCCCCCCTTCCATGTATTAGTGTTTGGAATTTTTTTTAAAGGGTATTTATTTATTTGAAAGGCAGAGCAACAGAGAAAGGGAGGGAGGGACAAAGACTCCATTTGCTAGTTCACGGCACAAATGGCTGCAACAGTAAGATCTGGACCAGGTAAAAGCCAGGAGCCAGGAACTCCATCCTGGTCTCCAAATAGGTATCAGGGACCTAGGTCTTTGGGCCATCTTCCATTGCCTTCCCTGGTGCATTGGTGGGGAGCTGGATCAGAAGCAGAGTGGGGTGGTAGTAGAGGTGGTGGTGTTGTGGCATAGCGGGCTAACCTGCCACCTGCAGCGCTGGCATCCCATATGGGTGCTGGTTTGAGTCCTGGCTCCTTCACTTCTGATCCAGCTCCCTGCTAACGTGCTTGGGAAAGCAGTGGAAGATCTTTCTGTCTCCCCCTCTCTCTTGTAACTCTGCTTCCAGAAACTTAAAAACAGAATTCCATATGTTCTAGCAATTCTACTTCTAGGTATATATGCAAAAGAATTGAAAACAGAGCCTTAAAGAAATATTTGTACACTCGCATTCATAGGAGCATTATTCCAGTAGCAAAAAGTAGAAGTAACCCAAGTGCCCATCAAGGGATAAAACTGTTTATTTATTTATTTTTTTTAAGATTTATTTATTTACTTGAGAGTCAGAGTTACACAGAGAGGAGAGGCAGAGAGAGAGAGAGAGAGAGGTCTTCCATCCGATGGTTCACTCCCCAGATGGCCGCAACGGCCGGAGCTGTGCCGATCCGAAGCCAGGAGCCAGGAGCCAGGAGCCAGGAGCTTCTTCCAGGTCTCCCATGTGGGTGCAGAGGCCCAAGGACTTGAGCCATCCTCCACTGCTTTCCCAGGCCACAGCAGAGAGCTGCATAGGAAGTGGAGCTGCCGGGTCTCGAACTGGCGCCCATATGGGATGCTGGCGCTTCAGGCCAAGGCATTAACCCACTGTGCCACAGCGCCAGCACAATAAAATTGTTTAAAATTGTATTTTTTCTCTGAAACATTTTCTTTTTTTTTTTTTTAAAGCTTTATTTATTTATTTATTTATTTGAGTTACACAGAGAGAGGAGAGGCAGAGTGAGAGAGGTTTTCCCTCCGGTGGTTCACTCCCCAATTGGCCGCAACAGCTGGAGCTGCGCCAATCTGAAGCCAGGAGCCAGGAGCTTCTTCTGGGTCTCCCATGCGGGTGCAGGGGCCCAGGAACTTGGGCTATCCTCTGCTGCTTTCTCAGGCCATAGCAGAGAGCTGGATTCAAGTGGAGCAGCTGGGTCTCGAACCAGCGCTCATATGGAATGCCAGCACTTCAGGCCAGGGAGTTAACCCACTATACCACAGCGCTGGCCCCAAAACATTTTCTTTTTTAAGAAAGATTTATTAATTTTTGTGAAAGAGTTAGATCTTTCATCTGCTGGTTCACTCCCCAAATGGCCGCAACGAATTGGGCTAGGCCAGGTTGAAATGAGGAGCCAGGAGCATCATGCCGGGTCTCCGATGTGGGTAGCAAGGGCCTATTACTTGGGCTGTCTTCTGCTGATCTTCCTAGGTGCATTAGGAGGGAACTGGATTGAAAGCGTAACAGCTGGGACAGGAACCAGGCTAGGAACCGGCACGCCCTTATAAGATGCTGGCATTGCAGGCAGAGGCTTTACACCCTGTGGCACAAGGCTGGCCCCTGAAATATTTTCTAAATAGAAGTGGGTAGATAACTTAAAGGGGTATGGAGATCTGAAATTTTTTAAAATTTTTTGTTTTATTTGACAGGTAGAGTTATAGACAGTGAGAAGAGCGAGACGGAGAGAAAGGTCTTCCTTCCGTTGGTTCACTCCCCAAATGGCCGCTATGGCTGGTGCTGCACCGATCTGAAGCCAGGAGCCAGGTGCTTCTTCCTGGTGTCCCATGTGGGTGCAGGGGCCCAAGCACTTGGACCATCCTCCACTGCCCTCCCAGGCCACAGCAGAGAGCTGGACTGGAAGAGGAACAAGCGGGACTAGAATCCGGTGCCCAAATGGGATGCCGGCGCCGCAGGCGGAGGATTAACCTAGTGAGCCACGGTGCCAGCCCCTGAAATTTTGTTTGAAAGCAGTGGTATGAATATAAAGGTTTAACGGCAAATTCAGAGTGGGGATTGTATTTGTTCATTTCTACCCTGTCAGTTCCACCTACCAGCATGATGGTTATCAGAGTGGAGTTGGGAAGATATGCACAATAGCACATAATATAGTATTCCTACTGTGCAGATACAACAGACCTCAAGAATATGGATAATGCTCCTGGGAAAGCAGTGGAAGATTGCCCCAAATATTTGGGTCCATTCCACCTATGTGGGAGACCTGGATGGAGTTCCTGACTCCTGGCTTCAGCTTGGCCCAGCCCCAGCTGTTATAGCCATTTGGGGAGTGAATCAGCAGATGAAGGGATCTCCCTTTCTCTGTGTCACTCTGGCTGTCAAATAAATAAATCTTAAAAATTTTGGTTTTCTGTTTTAAATTAAAACCACATTTTCCATCAGAGGTAAAAAAACGTTACATAATTGATGACAGTGTTGTGATCCTAGAGAATTCTTGAAGTCAGTATTTGCTTAATGCATTAATCTGTGACAGTCCATACTTACTGTTTCAATTTTGGCTTGAAATCTAAGAGAGATGCAGAGCAATGACTTTTTTTTTTTAAACTTTTATTTAATGAATATAAATTTCCAAAGTACAGCTTATGGATTACAATGGCTTCCCCCCCATAACGTCCCTCCCACCCAATGACTTTTCAAATATTAACTATTTTTCAAGTTTTTAAATAGAGCACAAGTATTATGGCTAATGTATGAATTATATACTTTTTATGTCTAAATTTTCAAAAAGTATGTTATCACATTATTAAAATACTAAATAGTGTTAAGTGAAAAGAAGGAATAAAGTGTCATTTTTACTAGTATGGCTTGGTTTACAAAATGATGACTTGTGCTGATCTTTAGTTCCAGAAAGCTGACTCTGATCTGGATTACATTCAGTACAGGCTGGAATATGAAATCAAGGCTAATCATCCTGAATCAGCAGGCGAGGTAATCTACAAAATTAATAAGCCTCTTTAATTGATATTTTATAAAAATGTTTTCTGGATAGTTTGTCTAATACTAATAAATTATAACAATTATTATATTATTACTAAGTTATATCTCAAAATCTTGTGTTGGAAGCTTAGTCACTGTGTACTGTACAAATTGTGAAATGTGTGGCTACCTTTTTCTAACCTTTTATTTTTTTCAAAAAACATTTTATTTATTTATTTGAGAGGTAGAGTTACAGAGAAAGGGAAAGACAGAAAGGTCGTCCATCTGCTGATTCACTCCCAAATAGTTGCAACGGCCAGAGCTTAGCCAATACGAAGCCAGGAGCCAGGAGTTTCTTCTGGGTCTCCCACATGGGCACAGGGGCCCAAGGACTTCGGCCACCTTTTACTGCTTTCCCAGGCCATCAGCAGGGAGCTGGATCAAAAGTAGAGCAGCCAGAACTAGAACCGGCGCCCATATGGGATACCAGCGTCACAAGTGGAGGATTAACCTACTGCGCCACAGCGCCTGCCCCTCTAACTTTTAAAGAAAGAATCATTGGTGCCGGTGCTATGGCATAGCCAGTAAAGTTGTAGCCTGCAGTGCCGGCATCTGATGTGGGCGCTGGTTCAAGTCCCGACTGCTCCATTTCTGATCCAGCTCTCTGCTATGGCCTGGGAAAGCAGGAGAAGATGGCCCAAGTCCTTGGACCGCTGCACCTGCGTGGGAGACCCAGAAGAAGCTCCTGGCTCCTGTCTTCAGATCGATACAGCCAACTAGGGAGTGAACCATCAGATGTAAGACCTCTTTCTCTGCCTCTCCTTCTCTGTGTAACTCTGACTTTCAGATAAATAAATAAATCTTAAAAGAAACAAAGAATCATTGAGTTCAGAGGTACAAACTTCCATGAAAGCCTCTGAAATTCCAAATATACCTACCTCTAGGTCAGTGGCTCTTTTAGGGGAGAAGTCCTGCAGTCATGATATTGTCTGAGGAAGATGATGCTATACCATTAGTTTTTTAAATTTTGTGATATAAACAAGTGATTCTTGTGTAAAATTATGTAGTTAGAGTCCAAGTTTAGGTTGATTAGAAGTATCAACTGTGTTTATATGCCACAAAATCATAACTGGAAGTATACATACGCATGAAAATAAAAACACACTCTCCAGGCATTGTATTTTTTTTTTTTTTTTTTAAGATTTTATTTATTTATTTGAAAGGTAGAGTTACAGACAGTGAGAGGGAGAGGCAGAGAGAAAGGTCTTTCTTCCATTGGTTCACTCCCCACATGGCTGCAATGGCCAGAGCTGCTCCGATCCGACGCCAGGTGCTTCTTCCTGGTCTCCCATGTGGGTGCAGCGGCCCAAGGACTTGGGCCATCTTTTACTGCTTTCCCAGGCCAATAGAGAGCTGGATTGGAAGAGGAGCAGCCAGGACTAGAACTGGCACCCATATGGGATGCCGGCACTGCAGGCAGAGGGTTAACCTGCGCCATGGTGATTGCCCCCAGGCATTGTATGTTAACATTAATTTACCACTTAAATCATTAATTTTTTTTTTTTTTTTTTGACAGGCAGAGTGGACAGTGAGAGAGAGAGACAGAGAGAAAGGTCTTCCTTTAACGTTGGTTCACCCTCCAATGGCTGCCGCGGCCGGCGCGCTGCAGCTGGCGCACTGTGCCGATCCGAAGCCAGGAGCCAGGTGCTTCTCCTGGTCTCCCATGCGGGTGCAAGGCCCAAGGACCTGGGCCATCCTCCACTGCACTCCCGGGCCACAGCAGAGAGCTGGACTGGAAGAGGGGCAACCGGGACAGAATCCAGCGCCCTGACCGGGACTAGAACCTGGGGTGCCGGCGCTGCAGGCGGAGGATTAGCCTATTGAGCCATGGCGTCGGCCTTAAATCATTAATAATATCTTCTATAGCCCTTGCCAGTAGACTAGAAATTTACAGTGGCAGGCGTTGTGGTTAAGCCACTGCCTACTCTGCCATCATCACGTATGGGCACTAATAAGTATAGAAATGTTCAAAAATGATTGTGGTGATACTTGTACAATTCTATGTATATACTAAAAACTGTTGAATTGCATACTTTAAAAGGGTGAATTTTATGGTCTATCTAGTATAGCCCAATAGCCTTTTTTTTAGATATATTTATTTATTTTTGAAAATCAGGGTTACATTGAAGGAGATAGAGATCTTCCATCCTCTCGTTCACTCCCAAATGACCATAGTGGTTGGAGCTGGGCCAGGCTGAAGCCAGAAGCCAGGAGCTTCTTCTAGGTCTCCCACATGGGTGTGGGGGTCTAAGTACTTGGGCCATCCTCTGCTGCTTTCTCAGGCCATTAGTAGGGAGCTGAACTGGAAGTGGAACTCCCCAGGCCACAAATCATTGCTCATATGGGATGCCTGTACTGCAGGTGGTGGTTTTATCTGTTACACCACCACAGCAGCTGCAGACCACCAGACTTTTCTAAAGCAGTTAAACCATTTTCCATTATTATTGTTTAAAAAAAATTGTGGTAAATATATTATCAGGAATCTAGCATCTGGAGCCGGGGGTGGGTATCCAGCCTAGGCATGTTGATATGGGTGGTAGGGGATGCAGGCATCTTAACTAGCACCAGTATATATATATTTTTAAATGAAAGTTTTGAGGAGAGCCTGGTCTATATTTTTTTATTTATTATTTGAAAGGTAGAGTTAGAGAGAGGCAGAGGCAGAGTTAGAGAGAGGCAGAGGCAGCGAGAGAGAAAAAGAGAGAGGTCTTCCGTCCACTGGTTCACTCCCCAAATTTTTTTTTTTTTTTTTTTGACAGGCAGAGCGGACAGTGAGAGACAGAGAGAAAGGTCTTCCTTTGCCGTTGGTTCACCCTCCAATGGCCGCCGCGGCTGGCGCGCTGCGCACCTTGCTGATCCGATGGCAGGAGCCAGGAGCCAGGTACTTATCCTGGTCTCCCATGGGGTGCAGGGCCCAAGCACCTGGGCCATCCTCCACTGCACTCCCTGGCCACAGCAGAGAGCTGGCCTGGAAGAGGGGCAACCGGGACAGAATCCGGCGCCCTGACTGGGACTAGAACCCTGTGTGTCGGCGCCGCTAGGCGGAGGATTAGCCTAGTGAGCCGCGGCGCCGGCCCACTCCCCAAATTTTTTAAAGATTTATTTATTTATTATTTGAAAGGCAGAGTTAGAGATCTCCCATGTGGATGCAGTGGCCCAAGGACGTTGACTGTCTTCCACTGCTTTCCCAGGCTATCAGCACAGAGCTGGATTAGAAATGGAGCAGCTGGGACTTGAGCGTGCACCCATATGGGATGCCAACACAGCAGGCAGAGATTTAACCTAGTTTGCCATTGCCAGTGCAGCAGGTGGAGTTTTAACCAAGTATGCCACAGCGCCAGCCCTGGTAGTAAATATTAATTGAACATTACTATATGGAAACCACTTTGGAGAGTGTTATATACTCATACCCACATGTTACATACATATAATTTTGTTTAGCTGTATTTCCTCATTCCAGAACCATTTATGATTTGGAGGTGTCAGTCACTTTGCATAAAAATCAATAGTTTTTAAAATATTTATTTATTTATTTGAAAGGCATATTGACAGAAAAAGAGAGAGATCTTCCATTTGCTGCATCTTTCCCCAAGTGGCTACAATAGTCAGATCTGCGTCAGGTGGAAGATGCCAAGTCCTCTCTCTTTCTCTGTAACTTTGGCTTTCAAATAAATAAATAAATATTTTTAAAAGGTTCAGTTTAAGAAGATGGAACAGGAAAGAATTAAAGAAAGGCTGAAGAGTCAAAGATTATAAGCCGTATAGCAAGATTGATCCTTTTTTTCTTTTTAATGATTTATTTTTATTTGAAAGCTAGAGTTGGGGCAGGTGCTGTGGCTCAGCGGGTTAATGCCCTGGCCTGAAGCGCCGGCATCCCATATGGGCATTGGTTCTAATCCCGGCTGCTCCTCTTCTGATCCAGCTCTCTGCTATGGCCTGGGAAAGCAGTAGAAGATGGTCCAAGTCCTTGGGCCCCTGCACCCACATGGGAGACCCGGAAGAAGCTCCTGGGTTCGAATCAGCGCAGTTCAGCCGTTGTGGCCATCTGGGGAGTGAACCAATGGATGGAAGACCTCTCTCTCTGTCTCTACCTTTCTCTGTAACTCAGTCTTTCAAATAAATAAATCTTTAAAAAAAAAAAAAGTTACAGAGAAAGGGAGGGAGGGAGGGGGAGAGAGAGAGAGAGAGAGTCAGTCTTCCATCCGCTGGTTCACTCCCCAAATGCAATGGTTAGACCTGAACCAATTGGAAGTCAGGATTCAGGAGCTTTTTCCAGCGCTCCCATGTGGGTGCAGGGGCCCAAGCTTTTAGGACATCTTCTACTGCTTTCTCAGGCCATAGCAGAGAGCTGGATACAAAGAGGAGCAACCGGGATTAGTACTGGGGCCCATATGGAATGCCAGTGCTTTAGTCTGGGGCTTTCACCCACTGGACCACAGTGCCAGCCCCAAACTTGATCTTTTGATTGTTTCAAATAATTTGGTAAGGGATATGAGTCTATGGGATGTTAAACTGAGGAACAATACTATAGGTTTACAAAGCTTGGTGACAAATTTGAAGTGAGAAAAATGAAATTGTAGTGGGTATTGTGGTGCAATGGGTTAGCCATTGCATGCAAACCCTGCATTACCATATGGAAGTGTCAGTTCATGTCCTTGCTCCTCCGCTTCCAATCCATCTTCCTTGGGAAGGCAGGTGGCCTGGGTGCTTGGGTATCTGCCACCCACATGAGAGACCTAAGGGAAGTTCTGGGCTGCTCGCTTTGGTCTGCTCCAGCCGTGGCTGCTGCAGGATCTTGGGGAGCGGAACAGTAGATGGAGGGTCTCTCTGTTGCTCCTTCTCTCTCTGTCACTCTGGATCTGAAATAAATATTTTTTTAAAAGACTTATTTATTGGGGCTGGTACTGTGGCACAGTAGGTTAATCCTTTGCCTGTGTTGCCAGCATCTGTTATAGGCTCTGGTTCTAGTCCCGGCTGCTTCTCTTCCGATCCTGTTTTCTGCTGTGGCCTGGGAAAGCAGTGGAAGATGGCGCAAGTGGTTGGGCCCCTGCATCCACGCGGGAGACCCGGAAGAAGCTCCTTTGGATCTGCCCAGCTCTGGCCATTGTGGCCATTTGGGGAGTGAACCAGCAGATGGAAGATTTCTGTCTGTCTATCTGTCTCTTTCTCCCTCTGCCTTTCCCTCTCTTTCGCCCTCTCCCTCTCGCTGTCTGTAACTCTACCTCTCAAATAAAGAAATAAATTTTTTTGAAGACATTCATTTATTTGTAAGGCTGAATTAGAGAGAGAGAGAGGGAGAGCCAATGGCTGCAGTGGCCAGAGCTAGGCCGAACCGAAGCCAGGAGCCAGGAGCTTCTTCCAGGTCTCCCATGCAGGTGCAGGGGCCCAAGGACTTGGGCCATCTTCCATTGCTTTCCTAGGCCATCAGCAGGGAGCAGGGTTGGAAGTGGAGCAGCCGAGACTTGAACCAGCACCTATATGGGATGATGGTGCTGCAGGCGGAGGTTAACCTATATGCCACAGGTTAACCTATATGCCATATCCCTGAATAAATACATTTTAAAAAAAGATTTACTTATTTATTTGAAAGGCATAGTTACGAGCTGTAGCCAGGAATTTCTTCTGGGTCTCCCATGTGGTAGCAGGGGCCCAAGTACTCCATACAAATTTTTTAAAAAGATTTTTTATTTATTTGAAAGTCAGAGTTACACAGAGAGAGAAGGAAAGGCAGAGGGAGAGAAGACTTCTATCTGCTGGTTCACTTCCCAGTTGGCTGCAACGGCCGGAGCTGCACCAATCTGAAGCCAGGAGCCAGGAGCTTCTTCCAGGTCTCCTACGTGGGTGCAGGGGCCCAAGGACTTGGGCCTTCTTCTATTGTTTCCCCAGGCCACAGCAGAGAGCTGGATTGGAAGTAGAGCAGCTGTGTCTCGAACCAGCGCCCATATGGAATGACGGCACTGCAGGTGGCGGCTTTAACCTTCTATGCCACAGCACTGGTCCCCTTATAAATAAATTTTTAAAAATGAAACTGGGGGGCTGGCACTGTGACACAGCAGGTTAAGCAGCAGCCTGCAGCACTGTCATTCCATGTGGGCTCTGGTTGGAGTCCTGGCTGATCCAGTTCTGATCCTGCTCCCTGTTAATGCTCCTGGGAAAGCAAGGGAACATGGGCCCTTGCACCCACATGGGAGCCCTGGAAGAAGCCTCGGGCTCCTGGTTTCAGCCTGTCCCCATTTGTTGCAGCCATTTGGGAAGTGATCCAGAAGATAGAGGACCTCTCTCTGTCTCTCCTTCTCTTTATCTCTGCCTTTCAAATAAATAAATTAATATTTTTTAAAAAATGAAATTGGTTTTTCAGTGACAACAGAATCAAGATAAAGAGTTAATTTTACCACCACCATCCCCCTCCCAGTATAGGGACAGGAGGACATGGTCTGAGTATCTGTGTCTGTGTGTATTTAAAATTTTTTTTTTTATTTGAGGCATAGAGGCAAGCAGATAGAACTCACATCAGCTAAAGCTGAGCCAGGCCAAATCCAAGAGTTAGGAGCCGGGAAGTGAGTTCAAATATCCCTCGTGAGTGGCAGGGAACCAACTTCTTGAACTAACTGGCTGTTTCCCAGGGTACACATTTGCAGGAAGCTGTAATAAGGAGTGGATCTAGGACTCTGTCCCAGGGACTTCAATATGGAATGCAGATGTCCCAACTGGTGTTTCAACTTTAAGGCCAAATGCCTGCCTAATGTATGTTTTTCAAGTCTTTATAAAGGAAGATTTAAAAAATGTTGAAATACAGGAAATTTAAAGTTACAGAGAATATGGGGAAGAAACAATAGTGGTATTGTTAGACTTTGCATAAAGATGAGAATGAATGTTCATAGGTGTTTTCATTTGGGGATAAATAGCCAAAAATGGAATCTCTTCTGGATGGTTTCTGTCTTCCTGGCATAGAAGTTGGTGAGGTAGGTAATGTGCCAAGAACAAACAGATGGGTATTGGAGGGAGTGGAAAAAAATTAGAATAGCCAGAAACCATCAGGGAATAAAAAATGACAGTATTAAAAAAAATTCACAGTATTATGTGGCAGAAAGAATACAATTGAAATATCTTTTATGGAATAGTAGCTAGATAGTAGAATGAATATTGATATTAGATATTGATGATTAGAATGAATTTTAGATATTTCATTAGAAAATGAATTTGAAAAATCATTGTAGGTAGAGTTGGTATTTTGCATTTTGTAAGTATATAAATAAATTGGAATTTTTACATGCTTTATCCCTAATATAGTATGTTTTATAAGTGTTTTGAAGTTGTATTATTTTAAAGAACAATACAAATAGTATCTGATATTCTTCTGGATAGTATTTATAAAATTCAATTGAAGAAATAATGTATAATAAATGATTGCGAACTGTGCGTCAAATCTGAGATATCTAATGTGTCTTTATTTGGTGTTTATTATTGTTCATTATTTTTGTGGGTTATTTCTGTTCTGAGGCTAGAAATTCACTGACAATAGAACTTAAGTCTTAAATTTCCTTGTTCTTGCATCTCCCATCCTTTGTTGCACAATTTCTAATTAAGTACTCAGCAGTGTTCAATTAAATGGATGATACAATATGTTGTATATATTTTAATTTTTAAAAAGTTTAAATTTTCCTTCCCATGATTTAATATACATAATTAACTTTTTTTCCTGATATAGAAAAATCCAGTTACACTCTTAAAGGAAATGTCAGCGATAAAGTCTCGATATCAAACTTTGTATGCACGCTTTAAACCAATTGCTGCTGAGCAGAAAGAGACTAAAAACCGCATTTGTGCTACTATGAATAAGACTATGACCATGATACAAGAACTCCAAAAGCAAACAGACCTGGAGGTAATGTTGATAAGTTGGATTTGTTTAGTTTTTGATATGAGTGCTGCTTTGAAAGGTAAACCCCTAGTCATTGGTATTTTGAAACTCAGTACTCAGTTTGGATTATTGATAAGAATGAAATGTCTATGTCTCATATGTGTTGATCCGAAGCCAGGAGCCAGGAGCTTCTTCTTGGACTCCACATGGGTGCAGGGGCCCAAGGACTTGGACCATCTTCTACTGCTTTCCCAGGCTATAGCAGACAGCTGGATAGGAAGTGGAGCAGCCGGGTCTCAAACCGGTGCCCATATGGGATGCCGGTGCTTCAGGCCAGGGCATTAACCCACTGCATCACAGCGCTGGCCCCTGATCCACCTCTCTGTTAAAAGCAGTGGAAGATTGGCCAGCGCTGTGGCTCAATAGGCTAATCCTCTGCCTGCGGCGCTGGCACCCTGGGTTCTAGTCCTGGTCGGGACGCTGGATTCTGTCCTGGTTGCTCCTCTTCCAGTCCAGCTCTCTGCTGTGGCCTGGGAGTTTAAGTGGAGGATGGCCCAAGTCCTTGGCCTTGCACCCACCCGGGAGACCAGGAGAAGCACCTCGCTCCTGGCTTCGGATCAGCGCGGTGCACCTCCTGCAGCAGCCATTGTGGGGTGAACCAACGGAAAAGGAAGACCTTTCTCTCTCTGTCTCTCTCTCTCACTGTCCACTCTGCCTGTCAAAAAAAGAATATTAAAAAAAAAAAAAAAAAAAAAAAGCAGTGGAAGGTGGAAGATGGCCCAAGTGATCAAGTGATGGACCCCTGCACCCGCATGGGAGAATCTGAGGAAGCTCCTGGTTCCTGGCTTCGGATCGGCTCAGCTCTGGCCATTGCAGCCATTTAGTGTATGGAAACCTCTCTCTCTGCCTCTGCCTGTTTGTAACTCTGCCTTTCAAATAAATAAGTAAATCTTAAAAAAATAAAACGGACTTTAACATTATTTTGGGACTATTAACTAACCAAAAAAAAAAAAAAGGGATAAAATAATTATAAAGGTGACCACCAAATGGAGAATAAAAAAGAACTAAAATTACACTGAAAGAAAACAAAACAAATTCCAAAACAATAATATGAGAATAAATAGAAAAAAGAGATTAAAAGAATGTGTAATATCCCAATGTTGGCACCAAAACAAATTCCAAAACAATAATATGAGAATAAATAGAAAAAAGAGATTAAAAGAATGTGTAATATCCCAATGTTGGCACCAAAACATTTATGTTAGAGAAGAAAAACTTCTATAATTTTTCGGCTAATTAATCAGCCTTAATCTGTGGAAAAATTCTTTGAGGATTTATTCAACAAACAGATGATCTAAAAAGTCTTGCACAGTGATCACAAGGAATAATATGGATTCATTGAGAACAAGCAAGTCTTACCAGAATAACATACTTTCGTTTTTTGGAGTAAAAGAGAGAAATTCTGTTTGACTTGTATTAAGTATAGTTGGTTTTCATTTTATCCATATGAACATGTTGGGCAAATGTCCGTTGATAGTGAAACCAGCTGCATATCAAAATCACAGAATCTGGAATTCCTTTTTTTTTTAAAATTTTTTTTGACAGGCAGATTTAGACAGTGAGAGAGAGAGAGAGACAGAATGAAAGGTCTTCCTTCCGTTGGTTCACCCCCCAAATGGCCACTACGGCTGGCGTGCTGCCCCACTTCCATCTGATGGGTTATTCCCTAAATAGCCCCAACAACCAGGGCTGGGCAAGGCTGAAACCAGGAGCCAAGAACTTCATACTTGTCTCCCACACGCGTGGCAGAGGCCCAAACATTTGGACCATCTTCTGCTGCCTTCCCAGGCACATTAGCAGAATTCTGGATTGGAAGTGGAGTAGCTGGGACTTGAACTGGGTCTCCAATATAGGATGCTGGCATCACAAGCTTAACTCACTTCAGCACAATGCCAGCCCCTGCAATTGTTTTAGAACTAGGCTGTCCAAGAGATGTATGTGACTATATAAAATAGATTTAAATAAATTAAATAAAATTGAAAATTCAGTTCTTCATCTACTGATTGCATAGTGCAGATATAGAATATTTCCAGCATGATGGAAAATTTTATTGGACAGCACTGCCCCAGAGATTCTGATTCTGTAGGTCTGGTGTGTTCCAGATTTGGCAGTCTCTCTAGAGATGACCTATATAGTTAGGCAGATTAGTAACTAGAGTGATTTTTGGATTGTACTTCCTGTTTTTTCCCCATATAACCCTTTGTTTCAGCCAGCTTGTTGGTGTTCTGGGAAAGTCCCTTACAAATGTATTTATCTTCCCTTCTTTCTGCTTTTATACTTTCCTGCTTTTGGTTGATACTGTTGGCTGCCTGTTTTATTTATTTATTTATTTTTTAGCATCTGTTATCTTTCCGGCCTACCATAGTGTTTTCTTGAGTTATGTGTCATTCCTCACAATCACATGCTTGAGGTGAAGGTGGGCCTACCCTTAGCTCCAGAGATGTACTCCATTAGCAAGGGGTATGGATTTTCCTTTCGCTAACAGTGGTTAAGGAATGAGTTTGTTACTCAAATGACATGTGAGGAGGGAAGATTTGGAAGTAGGTAATTAGAAAGAGTTTCCTCACTGAAGAGAACCTTAGGCAGAGAAAGCTGCTTTTTTTCTTCTGCATATTTTTTTAAAGATTCATTTTTATTTATTTGAAAGTCAGAGATACTGAGAGAGGTAGAGAGAGAGAGAGAGAGAGAGAGAGGTCTTCCATCCCCTGATCCACTCCCCAGATGGCTGCAACAGCCAGAGCTGTGCTGATCTGAAGCCAGGAGCCAGGAGCTTCCTCCTGGTCTCCCATGCGGGTGCAGGGGCCCAAGGACTTGGGCCATCTTCCATTGCTATCCAGGCCATAGCAGAGAGCTGGATCGAAGAGGAGCAGCCAGGACTAGAACGGGCGCCCATATGGGATGCTGGTGCTTCAGGCCAGGGTGTTAACCTGTTGCACCACAGCACCAGCCCCTGGGTATTTTATGTAGTTGTGTACCTAGCATTTTTAGAGCCATTTTGTTAGTTTGAGAGTCAAGCCATCCTCAAGGACAGTCAGCTGTGAGATGGAAAAACTGATGAGTTCTTTGTGTTGTTAAGCTGCTGAATGGGTCAGCCTTGAAGTCTGTCTTCTGAAATTATTGTGTAATGATCATAAATTTTACTTACCTATTTTGAAATGTTTCTATTTGCAGCTAAAAGCATTTTATTTATTCTTCAAAATTAGTCCAAGTCTCCACTTCTTTGAGCAAATTTCCAGACAGTTTTTGTTCACATCTCTTCCTCAAAAATACTTTTGGAATATGGCATCCAAAGAGGACTTCTTTGATTCTGTACAGTCCTTAAATTGTTTTATTTCTTGGTCTTGTTTAATTTAAGTAGAAGTTCTTTGGAAACTTAGACATTATAGGACCTTACATATGGATACTCAAATGTCTATTCTTTCCCTTTCCCTTCCTAAATTTATGATTACATATATAGAATAAGCTTATGGGGGCTGGTGCTGTGGCGCAACAGGTTAAAGCCCTGGCCTGAAGCGCTGGCATCCTATATGGGCTCCAGTTCTAGTCCCGGCTGTTCCTCTTCCAATCCAGCTCTCTGCTATGGCCTAGGAATAGCAATAGAAGATGGCCCAAGAGCTTGGGCCCCTGCACCTGCGTGGGAGACCTGGAAGAAACTCCTGGCTTCGGATCTGTGCAGCACAGCTCCGGCCCTGGTGGCCACATGGGAAGTGAACCCGTGGATGGAAGATCTCTCTGTCTCTACCTCTCTCTGTAACTGTCTATCAAATAAATAAAATAAATCTTAAAAAAAAAATCAGCTTATGGAACATTTATTGGTATAATGAAGCAGAATTTAACTACTTTAGTACTCTTTAAAGGATCTTGAAATAAAGATTTTCATTTGTTTTTTAGCTGTCACCACTGACTGAAGAAGAGAAAACTGCAGCAGAGCAATTAAAATCTCACATGCCAGACCCATGAAGAAATGGAATTGCAAAAGAGAATTTAAATGGAGAAGCGATCAATTCCAAAGAAATTTAGGAAAATATCTTGTTAACACTTAGCTTCCAGAGTTGGGGGCTGGTGAAGGAGAAAGAGGTTTGGCTTGAGTGTCTGGGTAATGATGGTTTCCAAATGAGAGAAAATAAGAAAGGAAGATATTATATGAATGATGTTCAGTCAGAATGATGGAATGTGAATAGAGGATTTTAGATACACACACACACACACACACACACAATCTTGTAATTTCAGGTAAAGGTGTCACTTAACACTGTTTTGCATCTGTTTGCTTTTTGTATAGTTAATAAAATGTTCTGACCTATCATAAAAAGGAATATTTATATACATTTTGGTTATTCAAAATGTAAAAGAGCATGCTATAGTAATTAAAAGAGAGGCAAAATGTTTGTACTAAACATTATATAAATACTTCAAAATATTAATGGGAAATGAAATTAAAAAGTAAGTTTATTTTGGTGTAAAAATTGATATCTATACACAGTTTTTTATAGTATACATTTTCCACAAATATTTTGAAATTCTCCCTTTGCATATATTGATATATAATTTCATTTTGAAAATGTTGATTGCATATGTGGTCACATTATTGGTGGGACTGCCAGAATGTGACTTGTGGTCTGCCACAAAACCTAGCTGAAGTAATAAACTGGCTTCTCTGTGATGACCTTACATTTTTTCCTCTGAACCTTCTGCCTGCTAATGCTCAGCAGCATGAGCTAGCTTTCAAAAGCTATTTTAGATCGTCCTGTTGTATTTCAGTAATACCTTTGTTCTCTGTTAGCCTATATTATTATAATTGTTCTTTCTCTATGAAAACCTACAAATGGACTGGTGCCACGGCTCACTAGGTTAATCCTCCGCCTGTGGCGCCAGCACCCTGGGTTCTAGTCCCTGTTGGAGCGCTGGATTCTGTCCTGGTTGCCCCTCTTCCAGGCCAGCTCTCTGCTGTGGCCAGGGAGTGCAGTGGAGGATGGCCCAAGTGCTTGGGCCCTGCACCCCATGGGAGACCAGGAGAAGCACCTGGCTCCTGCCGTCGGATCAGCGCGGTGCGCTGGCTGCAGTGCGCCAGCCACGGCGGCCATTGGAGGGTGAACCAACGTCAAAGGAAGACCTTTCTTTTTTTTTTTTTTTTTTTTGACAGGCAGAGTGGACAGTGAGAGAGAGAGACAGAGAGAAAGGTCTTCCTTTTGCCGTTGGTTCACCCTCCAATGGCCGCCGCGGCCGGCGCACCGCGCTGATCCGATGGCAGGAGCCAGGAGCCAGGTGCTTTTCCTGGTCTCCCATGGGGTGCAGGGCCCAAGCACCTGGGCCATCCTCCACTGCACTCCCTGGCCATAGCAGAGAGCTGGCCTGGAAGAGGGGCAACCGGGACAGAATCCGGCGCCCCGACCGGGACTAGAACCCGGTGTGCCGGCGCCGCAAGGTGGAGGATTAGCCTATTGAGCCACGGCGCCGGCAAAGGAAGACCTTTCTCTCTGTCTCTCTCTCTCACTGTCCACTCTGCCTGTCAAAAACAAAACAAAACAAAAAAAACCCCTACAAATGAAATTAGAGGAGCATTTTTCTGTTGTTTGTCAGTTTTTGTGTGTATATATATTTTAGTCTCCCTATTTATTTTTTATTTTTAAAGATTTATTTTATTTATTTGAAAGAGTTACAGAGAGAGGTAGAGATAGAGATAGGTCTTCCATTCGTTGGTTCACTCCCCAACTGGCTGCAATGGCCGGAGCTACAGTGATCTGAAGCCAGAAGCCAGGAGCCTCTTCTGGGTCTCTGACATTGGTGCAGGGACCCAAGGACTTGGGCCATCTTTTGCTGCTTTCCTAGGCCATAACAGAGAGCTGGATCGGAAGAGGAGCAGCCAAGACTAGAACTAGCAGCCATATGGATGCTGGCGCTTCAGGCCAGGGCTTTAACCCACTGCGCCACAGTGCCGACCCCTCCCTATTTATTTTTAAATGATTATTGGCAATAAGGTAATTGCCTAAAATAGAGACAGATCCTGAAAAGTATGAATAGCAATACACACACATATCTGGCTAATAGTAGGTGCAAAGGGAAGTCTTTTTAAAATTTTTTTTTTTATTTGACAGCTAGAGCTAGACAGTGAGAGAGAGAGAGAAAGGTCCTCCCTCCGTTGGTTCACCCCCTAATTGGCCATCACAGCTGGAACTATGCTGATTCAAAGCCAGGAGCCAGACACCTCTTGATTTATCTATCTAATAAAAGATTAAAGTGCCAATGAATTGTTACTGTAGTATTCTGGAAAATGCTGAAGCTATACTAAAGTGTAGAGGGAAAAAGGTATTGCAATTCTGTAGTTAAGATTTGGTTTTGGAATTATACCTAAGATTTAAGTACAGTAGTCTCTTCTTATCTGCAATTTTACTTGCCATTGTTTGTTATCTAGGAAATATTAAATGGAGAATTCTAGAAATAAGTCTGATGTTTTAAATTGTGCACCATTATAAGCAGCGTGATAAGATCTTGTGCTGTTCTGCTCCAATCCTTTATCCAGCATATCCATGCTGTTTCCACTACCTGTCTATTAGTCTCAGTTTCTGTCCTGGTTATCAGGTTAACTGTTACTATTATAATATCTAATTTGCACTAGTAAGTGATCTCCAGAGTGATAGAATAGAACATGTGTAGACAAATAATGGATTTACTAGTGAAATTGGCTCATGAGATTATGGCAGTTGAGGAGTTCCACAACAGGTTGTCTGTATACTGAAGACACTGGGATGTCACAGCACAGCTCAGTCCAAATCTGAAGCCTTCAGGACCAGAGAATCCAATGGTGTAACTCTTTAGTAAAAGGCGAAAGATTTATATGATCTGAAGAGAAACCAGAGTAATGGTGTAACTCTTAGGCCCAGGCCTAAAGCCTGAGAACCTAAGAAGCTGTTGGTATAAATCCTGGATTCCAGAGAATGGAAAGTTTAGAGTCCCGATGTCCAAAGCAGCAGAGCAGTCTATCCCAGCTGTTGGGGAAGAAAGACCAATTCACCTTATGTGTTTGTTCAATGGAGGATCTCAGCTGATTGGATAGTGCCACACTGAGAGAAAATCTTCCCCTCAGTCCACTCATTCACATACTGATCTCTTCTGGAGACACCTTCACTCAAGGTATTCCTTAATCCAGTCAAGTTGACACCTAAAATTAAGCATCACAGCTGGGCTGTAATGCTGTATGGCATATAGAAAAAAAAATCTATATAGTGAGACAGGCATTTATCCTAGTGGTTAAGGTGTCTATTTATCATATTAGAGTGCCTGGATTTGACACTTGGCTCTAGCTACTGACTCTTGTTAATTCAGAGCCTGGGAGGCAGCAGTGATGGCTCAGGTTTTTGGGTTCTTGTCATTAACATGGAAGATTTGGATTGAGTTCCCAGCTCCGGGTTTCTATCTGGCCCAGTCCAAACCATTGTGGGTATTTGAGGACTAAATTAGCAGGTAGGAGCTCTGTCTTTGCTTCTCAAATTAAAGCACAAGGGGCCTGTCTTGCCATGCAGTGGGTTAAGCCACCATTTGTGATGCCAGCATCCTATGCTGGTTTGTCTTGGCTGCTCCACTTCTGATTCAGCTCCTTGCTAGTGTGCCTGGGAAGGCAGAGGAAGATGACTCACGTCTTTGGGCCCCTGCCTCCCATGTGGGAGACTTGGATGGAGTTCCTGGCTCCTAACTTTGGCCTTACTCAGACTCAGCCATTGCAGCTTTTCAGGGAGTGAACCAGTAGTTGAAAGATCTGCCTCTCCCTCTCTGTCTCTATAACTCATTCAAATAAATAAATAAATCCCAACAAAAGACAATAAGTAGAATTTGGTATTTGTGGTTTCACGTCCATTGGGGAGTTTTGTACTTTATCTCCTCTGGATAAGGGGGAACGACTGTAGTAGTTTTTATTATTAGTTTTTGTTTGGAGCCTACCAGCTCTTTTATTCCAGTTCTTTACAGTTTATAATAGCTTTTTGTGAACTATAGTTAGTGCACTGTGCTGTGGAATACTAGAATCTTACCTTGAAGAAATTTTATTTTTGTTTATCTGAAAGGTAGAAAGAGGTAAAGTTTCTATCCACTGGTTCCCTCTCCAAATGCCTACAACAGTTGGGGCCAACAACTCCATCTAGGACTTCCACATAGGTGACAGGGGTCCAAGTATTTAAGCCATTATTTGCTGCCTTCCAGGATGTGCATTAGCAGGAAGCTGGATTGGAAGTAGAGAAGTTGAGACTCAATCTAGGCTTCTAAGTGAATTGTGAACATCAGCAGGGACTTAACCCACTATGCCTCAGTGCCTGACCTTAGGATCTATTACTTGTATCTGTGTGTTGTGCTCCTTATGAAATCTCCTTCTCTTCTAAGCCTCTAATAATCCCTGTTTTGAATTCTGATTGACTTTTTTTAAAAAAACTTCTACATATAACAGAAAACATATTGTATATAGGTTTTAAATTCTAGCTGTGACTGAGCAAATCACAAATATATGCATCAGTATGGCTGGGAGAACAATAAAATATTTAGCACAAGATTTGGTATTATGTTTAATAACACTTCAATAACATATTTACATGTACTCCTATGTAATAAAACTAGGCATTGAAGACATTAGTAAAAATGTATCAAATATTCTTCAGGTTATAGAATTATACTTTTATATAATTTAAAAATTTCTTTTTGAGCATTTGTGTGCTAACATTTCTCTTTTTAAATTTTTTTTTTAGAAAAAGGAGGGGGTATCAGTGGAGAGTAGACAGAAGGGTGCTCTTCCATCCACTGCTTCACTCCCCAGATGGCTGCAACAGCCAGGTCTGGACCACGCCAGAGCCCAGAGCCAGCAACTATCCTGGTCTCCCACATGGGTGGCAAGGGTCCAGTGACTTGGGCCATCCTCCATTGCCTTCCCATGCATGGTGGCAGGAAGCTGCATCAGAAGCATAGCACAGGGCCGGCGCCGCGGCTCACTAGGCTAATCCTCCGCCTAGCGGCGCCGGCACACCGGGTTCTAGTCCCGGTCGGGGCGCCGGATTCTGTCCCGGTTGCCCCTCTTCCAGGCCAGCTCTCTGCTGTGGCCAGGGAGTGCAGCGGAGGATGGCCCAGGTGCTTGGGCCCTGTACCCCATGGGAGACCAGGAAAAGCACCTGGCTCCTGGCTCCTGCCATCGGATCAGCGCGGTGCGCCGGCCGCAGCACGCTGGCCGCGGCGGCCATTGGAGGGTGAACCAACGGCAAAGGAAGACCTTTCTCTCTGTCTCTCTCTCTCTCACTGTCCACTCTGCCTGTCAAAAAATAAAAAAAATAAAAAATAATAAAAAAAAAGAAGCATAGCACAGCGCCAGCCCCCTCAGAAATAATTTTTAAGATTTATTTATTTATTTGAAAGTCAGAATTACAGAGAGAGGGAGAAACACACAGAGAGATTTTTTTTTTTTTTTTCTTTTGACAGGCAGAGTGGATAGTGAGAGAGAGAGACAGAGAGAAAGACAGAGAGATCTTTAATCGACTGGTTCACTCCCCACATGACTGCAACAACCAGGGCAGGGCCAGGCCGAAGTCAGGAGCCAGGAGCCTCATCCTTATCTCCCACTTGGGAGCAGAGGCCCAAGGACTTGGACCATCTTCAGCTGCTTTCCCAGGCGCATTAGAAGGGAGCTGGATGGGAACTGGAACGGCAGGGACTGAACCAGTGCTCATAAGGGATGCCGACACTGCAGACTGAAACTTAACCTGCTGTGTCACAGCACTGACCCCAACCCATAATTTTTTTTAAAGATTCCTTTATTTGAAAGGCAGAGTTACAGAGAGGCAGAAGCAAAGAGAGAGAGGTCTTTTTTCTTTCTTTTTTTTTTTTTTTGAGGGGGGGGAGCATGTACCCAGTGACTCCCGTTGTTGATTTAACAATTGGCACTCTTATGTATGATGTCAGCAATCACCTGAGGCTCTTGCATGAGCCATCTAGGCTATGGAAGCCCCTTGAGTTCACCAACTCTGAACTTGTTTAGTCAAGGCCATATCACAGTGGAGGTTCCTTCCTCCCTTCAGAGAAAGGCGCCTCCCTCCTTGATGGCCTGTTCCTTCTGCTGGGGTCTTGTTCACCAGGATCTTTCATTTAGGTTGTTTTTGCCACCATGTCATGGCTTTCCATGCCTGTGAGACTCTCATGGGCCTTTTAGCCAGATCCGAGTGCCCCAAGGGTTGATTCTGAGGCCAGAGTGCTGTTTGAGGCGTTTGCCATTCTATGAGTCTTGTTTGTCCTGCTTCCCCTGCTGGAGAGAGAGAGGTCTTCTATCCACTGGTCCACTTCCTATATGGCCACAACAGCTGGAGCTGTGCCAATCCAAAGCCGGGAGCCTCCTCTGGGTCTCCCAAGGGGTGGACAGGCCCAAGCACTTGGGCCATCTTCTACTACTTTCCCAGGTCATAGCAGAGAGCTGGATAGGAAATGGAGCAGCCGGGACTTGAACCGGCACCCATATAGGATGCTGGCACTGCAGGCTGTGGCTTTTACCCACTATGGCACAGCCCCGACCCCCATAAATAACTTTGAGATAAAATTCATGTAACATACCAACCATTTTGAAGTGTATAACTGAGGGCATTTTAATACAAAGAGTTGTACAACTGACACCTCCATGTAATTTCAATTCCATAAGTAATCTCCCTCCCCCCAAATTTTGTTTATTTGAAATGCGCTTCCATCTGCTGGTTCACTCCCTGAATGCAACAGTCAAGACTGGGCCGGGCTGAAGTCAGGAGACTGGAACTCCATCCTGCTCTCCTCTCCTACACGTAGGTGGCAGGGACCCCACTATTTTAGCCATTCCAGGGTGCACACCTGCAGGAAGCTGCATCCAAAGACCATGGCACTCCTACATGGGATTTGGGCATTCCAAGCTGAACTTAACCTGCTGTGCCACAATGCCTGCCCTGGATAGTTTTTAAAGAATTTTCAGTCCCAGATTCAGCTTCCAAATTGTATCTTGAATATGGTTCAGTTTAAAAAACTTCCCGTTCCAAATGCCTGGTATTCAACAATTTCCACTTTATTAATTTTCTATATATTCTAGGTTGGGTTAAGTATAATAGTTTGCAACACATTGTAAATATTAAATTATAACCAAGATTTTGATATACACCCTTTGTCTCTCCCATCTTTAATTCTTGCCATCGTTACTCATCTGGCAGGAAATTCTAACAAGCTGGCCCCAATTATAGGGAAGCTGAATACAGCTGATTCCATTTTGATAGTGCCACGGCGACCGCACTGCTCAAGCGGCAAGAAGCAAGAGGCCGAGGGTAAGTCGTGGGGGTCTGATATCTGCTGTGTGGTCCCGACAGCCCACTACGGAACGGAGAAACATTTTCCCTAGGTCCAACAAACGGGCTTCGGTGGGAGGAGCGGAAGTCCGAAAGCCCTCGGAATCTGGGCTTCTCCCAAAGAAAGAACCACAACCACACAGCCTCCGCACAAGACCCCCCGCTGCCAACGACCGCGCACGGCTGTAGAAAACGCGATTTCACGGGCCCCAGCCTAGATCCCTGGAGTCCGAACACCTAGGGGCATGGCTGCTGAGCCTGCGTGTTCCACAAGCGCGCCAGGTGGCTCCAACCTTTGGCGGGCAAAATTTAAGCCCTGTTAGGGCGCCGCCCTCCCGTGGAGCGGGGCGTGGCGTGGCGAGGGGCCACGCTCCGAGTGCCCGCGAGGGACTCAACTGCCGCAGCGGGCCGCCAAGTCTCGTGGGCGCTCCCGCACCGCGGGAACTAAGCGCCCGCCTCGCCTCTCTCCTCCTCTCCCGCAGCGCTCCGTGCGCATGCGCATCGCGCTTTCTCTAGCCGCCGCGCCCCCGGCCGCCCTGGTTACCGTTGGTGTTTGAGAATTCTCTGAAGCGGCTTCTTCGCCTCAGACCTGCGCCGCCGGCCTCCAGCGACTGTTTCACACGCGCACGCTCGCGTCACGTGGACCGAGGCTCCTCGCGATCGCTGGCGGGCAGCTGAGCCGGGAGGAAGGAGCTGCGGCCACAGCTTGCCCTCCCTCTGCGCCCCACGTCGGGCTTGCGGATCAAAATGGCGAAAGGGGGGTAGCCGGCACCGACCCTGAAGCGATGGGGCGCGCAGGTGGGGCAGTTGTCGGAGTACTCTGACGTGGACTCCGGGCTTGTCTCGGCGATTTGACCTGGGGACCTCCGGCCGGCGCCTAGCAGGTCAGACCACGGACTCCGCGGGTCTCCGCGGGCCCGGTCGAGAGCCGGAGGCGATGGATGAACAGAGCGTGGAGGTGAGGAGGTTGAGGAGGGTGGTTGGTAGTTGATCTCTTCTCCCGCCGCCAGATGAGCCCTCCTGCCGCTGTGGAGAAGGCTGCGGCGGCTCGAAGGACGCGGTGCTCAGCCTGCATCCCTCGGGTGCACGGACTCAGCCCGTTCCGCAGTCAGGTGCTGCGTGCCCTTTCATTTTCAAGGATGTCTTGGCACTTTGTGCTCGCGTCCGCTGGGTATTTGCAAAGTACAGCCTGTGCAGAGCTAGACTGCCGTTTCCCCAGCTGGGCGTGCCGCACCTGCCTCTCAGCACCACGCGCGAGTTCCTGAGATCCAAATATCCCTCCTAATGGTCAGCATTCCCTCAGCGGCGTGCTTGGCAGGCTTGCATGAGGGTATAGCTGTTCTCTCTCGTTTGACTAGTTTCCAGAACAGTTATTCTCTTTATAGAGGATTCTTGTAAGTTGTGATTTCACGTGGTTGGGATGTTTATCTAAAGGCTAGGGACGAAAGAAAAGATTTGTTTATTGGGCATAATTTTGTAATCGTCATATGTTGAATCTTCAAATGCTGAAATCCTAAATCCGTCCTTAATAAAGGTTACCTATTTTAATGAGCACTGCACTTGAAATTCGTTCACCTAATGGTCTCAGTGTTCACCCTGCATCTCACAGGTTCCTTCTAGCCTGCAGAGTCATGATGAGACTAGTGAATAGGTTTCTCCTCAATTCCTCAGCTGAAAGTATTGTTAAGGTTTTTGTAAACTTAGCTTTGTTTAAAAAACACAAACAAAAATGGGGGGGGGGGAGAAAGGGAGGTTTTAATTCTCCTGGAATGGAATAAAACTAAATGTTAATGTAAAAATCTATACAGTAGCCATACATTTAATTATATGATTTCTTGTTATAACTTGTCAGTTACTTCTTAAATTGACTCAGTTGAGGCTTGCAAACAATGCTGTTTCTTCTATTTAAGTGATCTTTTTGTTGTTGTTGTGGGGTCATGGAATTGCCACCAAAATTTTCAATAGGGCAGAATCTCAGACTCAAATAAGTAATCTAGTTGGTTGCAGCATCGGGGCAGAAGTTCAGATTTCTGAATTCTGAATTAGTTTCTCTCTGGGTCAGAGTACAGTGCCATTAATTTAAGTATTGGTTTAAAAACCTTTTCCCTCTGAATTGTAAAAGCAGTTTACCCTGTTTGGGGAAAGTTCATAAAAGTAAACATTTCATATTGCATTTTTTTAACTCATATTGCATATTTTTTCTCTTACTGTTATACATCCTATCATTAAATCAAAAAATATTTCTAATGACCGTCATAATTAACTACCATATATTACTTATTTTTTTTAACTTCTTATTTGGGCTCTAAGTGGATTCTTGCCATTATAATTAATGCTTCAGTGAAAATATTTGTGCATTATTCTATGTTTGCATTTCATATCTTTTTCTTAGAGTAAAATCATCATGAAGCTTAGGAAAAAAAAAGTACATTTTCTAGGAGCTGTTCTGAGGTACCCAGGACTTTTACTGTTAGTCATGGTAGAGAATATAGTTAGAAATGAGATCTGATCAGCCCAAAATAAATGTAAATGTCAAGTTAATTATTGTTATTTATTTGGGAGGCAAAGAGAAAGAATTTTGGCTGAAGCCAGGAACCCAGTGAAGGCCTCCCAACACAGGAACCCAACCATGGGAGCCATCTGCACTGTCTCCCAGGGTCCACACCAGCAGGAAGCTAGAATCAGAACTCAGAGTTGGAAATGAACCCAGGTACACTGATATGGGACACACATGTCCTACCTGGTACCCTCACTGTTAGGCCAAATGCCTGCTTCCTGAACAAATTTTTAGCTTGCTTTTTATTCTTGATTTAGTAGCCTAATCTGATAGAATTTATGTCTTTTATTTTCAGAGCATTGCTGAGGTTTTCCGATGTTTCATTTGTATGGAGAAATTGCGGGATGCACGCCTGTGTCCTCATTGCTCTAAGCTTTGTTGCTTCAGCTGCATTAGGGTAAGTTGTATTTTTTTTTTAAGATGTGTTTAATGTATATATGGGATGTATTATAAGGATTAACCATTTGTATTGTCTTTTTTTTTTTTTTTTTAATAAAGATGATTTATTTGAAAGGCCGAGGTACAAAGAGAGAGGGAGAAACAAAGATCTTCCGTCCGCTGGTTCAACTCCCCAGGTGGCCGCAATGACTGGGGCTGGGCCAGGTTGAATCCAGGAGCCAGGAGCTTCATCTGCATCTCCAACATGGGTGCAGGGGCCCAGTTACTTGGGCCGTCTTCCACTGCTTTCGCAGACACATTAGCAGGGAGCTGGGTTGGAAGTGGAGCAACCAAGACTTGATCCCATGCCCGTACAGGATTCTGGCACTGCAGACAGCAGCTATACCCGCTATGCTACAATGCCGGGCCCTCTCTTATTTTATGTTTTTTGCCCTTATTTTAAATATCTATTAAATGAATGTTCCTCAGTAGATTGTCAGTCAGTATTTCTTAGTACTGTGAAGGTAAATAAACATGAAGTGACAACTGCTATGAAGGTTTTGACAATAGCTAGATGCCTCTGGAAACAAAGCTACTGTGATTTAAGTATATTTACATGATCAAATAAACTATACATTTAACAAATAATTATAAAGTGCATGCTTGGGTTGTGCTTGTAGCTGAGGGAGACTTAGGATTGCCTGCCTTGAAGGGGTTGAACCTCATGGAGGAAATGGATTTCAATTTTATATTGAAGAAAGTGCTGAAAGGTTCAGAAGGAGAGTGTGTGTATACATACACACACATATATGTATACACACACATATATGTATACATACACATACATATATATTTACTGGGTAAGATGGAGGAAAAAAAGCAGATAATGGTTTCAAAGGCAAAAGTATGAAATCATATAATTTTTTAAAAGATTTATTTATTTATTTATTTGAAAGAGTTACACAGAGAGAGAAGGAGAGACAGAGAGAGAAGTCTTCCATCTGCTGGTTCACTCCCCAACTGGACACAACAACCAGAGCTGCACCAATCTGAAGCCAGGAGCCTGGAGCTTCCTCTGGGTATCCCATGTGGTTACAGGGGCCCAAGGACTTGGGCCATTCTCCACTGCTTTCCCAGGCCACAGCAGAGAGCTAGATCGGAAGTGGATCAACTGAGACTCGAACCAGCGCCCATATGGGATGCCGGCATTGCAGGCGGCGTCTTCACTCACTACGCCACAGCGCTGGCCCCAAAAATTATATAATTTTTTAAAAAAAGATTTATTTATTTATTTGAACAGCAGAATTGCAGAGAGAGAGAAAGAGCTTCCATCCAATGGTTCACTCCTCAAATGGCTGCAACAGGTGGAGTTTGGCCGATCCAAAGCCAGAAGCTTCTTCCGGGTCTCCCACATGGGTGCAGAGACCTAATGACTTGGGCCATCTTCCAGTGCTTACCCAGGCCATAGCAGAGAGCTGGATCAGAAGTGGAGCAGCCAGGACTAGAACCAGCGCCTTTATGGGATGCCGGTGCTTCAGGCCAGGGTGTTAACTCACTGCACCACAACTCCGCCCCTTATTCATATTATTTTCTTAATCTGACTCTTTTTTTGGGGGGGAAGGGTGAGGTTCTGTTTCTTAATAGTTTAGCAAACTTATTACCAATAATTTGTTTTTTTGAGAGGGAGACAGATACAAACAGAAAGTCCATCTTCAGGTTAATTCCCTTAATATTCACAGTGGCTACAGTTGGACCAAGCCAGAGCTGGAAACTAGGAATCCAGTCCAGGTTTCCCATAGGGGTGGCAGGGCCCCAACTGTTTGAGCTTTGTTTCCTCAGCTACAGAATTCAGATGGCACGATCTGCTTCACTACAGTGAAAGAATATTAACGTGTTGAGAATGTTCAGATTTGTTTCTAACCTTTCTAGACCTGTCTTGGTTTCTGAAGGCATCATTCATTTGCTTTTCATTCAAGAATTATCAGCTGCTTGTCTATTTGGTGTCAAGTATTGACTTCTCAAAGATTTGACTTAACTGTTGAGATGTAGCTAACAACAAATGTTAGACACCAGTAAGTGTAATGAAGAAAAATAAAACTGAATAGGCTATAGAGTAGGGGCTTTGAGGAGGGAATGGGCAGGTTAGTAGCTACTTTGGATAGGGTAGTCTGGAAGATCTCTGAGGAGAAACTCTTGAGCAGAGATATGATTTTTATTTTTTTATTTTTTTATTTTTTTGACAGGCAGAGTGGACAGTGAGAGAGACAGAAAGAAAGGTCTTCCTTTTGCCGTTGGTTTACCCTCCAATGGCCGCCGCGGCTGGCACGCTGCAGCTGGCGCATCGCGCTGATCCGAAGGCAGGAGCCAGGTGCTTCTCCTTGTCTCCCATGGGGTGCAGGGCCCAAGCACTTGGGCCATCCTCCACTGCACTTCTGGGCCACAGCAGAGAGCTAGCCTGGATGAGGGGCAACCGGGACAGAATCTGGTGCCCTGACCGGGACTAGAACCCGGTGTGCTGGCGCCGCAGGCGGAGGATTAGCCTATTGAGCTGCGGCGCCAGCCGAGATCTGAGTTTAATGTGGAAGTAAGGAATATGAATATCTGGGGGAAGAAAATTCTAGGCAAACAGATTAGAAGGGGCAAAGACTCAGAAGTATGCTTGGTATGTTGAGAAATAGCACGAAAATCAGTGTGACTCCAGCAAAGTGAATGGTGGGGGTCGGGAAAAGAGATGAATTGAAGACATAACCAAGGATCTCGATAAAGATCTTCTACTTTTTTTTTTTAAAGATTTTATTTATTTTATTTGAGAGGTAGAGTTACAGATAGTGAGAGGGAGAGACAGAGAGAAAGGTCTTCCTTCCATTGGTTCACTCCCCAAATGGCTGCAACAGCCGGAGCTGCACCAATTTGAAGCCAGGTGCCAGGCGCTTCTTACTGGTCTCCCACGAAAGTGCAGGGACCCAAGGACTTGGGCCATCTTCCACTGCTTTCCCAGGCCATAGCAGAGAGCTGTACTGGAAGTGGCGCAGCCGGTACTAGAACTGGTGCCCACGTGGGATGCTGGCGCCACAGGCAGAGGATTAATGTACTATGCCATGGCACTGGCCCTGATCTTGCACTTTATCTTGAGTGTGATGGTAGTCATTGAAAGCTCTTTAGTGATATGACATAATTCATGTTTTAAAGATTTATCACTGGGGTTGGCGCTGTGGTATAGAAGGTTAAGCTGCCACCTGCAGTGTTGGCATCCTATGTGGGTGCTGGTTTGAGTCCAGGCTCTTCCATTTCTGATCCAGCTGCCTGCTAATACAACGCAGAAAGCAGCAGAAGATGGCTCAAGTCCTTGGGCCCCTGCACCCACGTGGGAGACCTGGAGGAAGCTCCTGGCTCCTGGCTTTGACCGATTGTTGCGGCCATTTAGGGAGTGGATAATGGATAGAAGATCTCTTCTTGCTCTCTTCCTTTCTCTGGATCAGTGACTACTATGTGAAAAGAAAACTTTAGCTTATGAGATGCTGTGCGAGATCAGTTAAGATATGTTTTACAGTGAAAGAAGAATGGTACTTTATACTGGAATGGTAACAGTAGAGCTGGTAAGAAATGGGGGAATTCTGGAAATGGTTTGAAGGTAGAGTCCACAGGATTTGCGTCCATATGGGATGTGAAGAAAGTTTTTTTTGAGCAACATGTATATGAATGAATGATTATCCCTTCTGAAATAGAAAAAACTTGAAGAGCAAGTTTGGGTAGCTAGAGATGTAAATGTTTTGTTTTTAAACATATCAAATTTGACATATTCCACATGTAGCCTGGAGTTTTTGGTAGCTGGGAATATGCATTTGGAGTTGGGGTAGGAGTGCTTAGACAAATGGATGTTACTATATTAGCATATTTATGATATGTAAAACCAAGAGATTAGATAAGACTACCCAGATTACCTCATGGGAAGAATTCTGGTACAATCAACATTTACAAGGTAGGTGGAAGTAGATGATTCAGCAAGGGATACCAAGAAGGGAACCATAGCTGAAGGCAGTAGAAATACAGTAAAATGAGATGTCTCAGAGTGGAAAACATTTCAAAGAGGAGCTGATTGATAATGTGCAAATCTTTGGTGAATAGTTTCAGTGTAAATGTGGGGATAAAAACCTGATGGGAATGCTGTGGCATAGTGGGTAAAGCCGCTGCCTGCAGCGTTGGTATGCCCTGTGGGCACCG
This sequence comes from Oryctolagus cuniculus, assembly GCF_051225735.1. Lineage (NCBI taxonomy): Eukaryota > Metazoa > Chordata > Mammalia > Lagomorpha > Leporidae > Oryctolagus > Oryctolagus cuniculus. The sequence continues at coordinate 34,432,291 of NC_142883.1, read as the reverse complement.
GTTCTAGTCCTGGCTGCTCCACTTCCAATCCAGCTCCCTGCTATTGTGCCTGGGAAAACAGTGAAGAATGGCCCAAGTCCTTGGGCCCCTGTACCCACTTGGGAGACCCAGAAGAAGCTCCTAGCTCCTGGCTTTTGATCTGCTCAGCTCCGGCCATTGTGGCTGTTTGGGGAATGAACCAGTGGATGGAAGATCTCTCTGCCTCCACCTCTCCCTCTCTAACTCTGTTTTCTTTCTTTTTTTAAAGATTATTTATTTGAAAGGCAGAGTTGCAGAGAGAGAGAGAGGTCTTCCATCCTCTGGTTCACTCGCAAGATGGTCGCAGTGGCCAGAGCTGCGCCGATGCAAAGCCAGGAGTTTCTTCTGAGTCTCCCACGTGGGTGCAGGGCCCAAGCACTTGAGCCATCTTCTGCTGATTTCCCAGGCCATACAGAGAGCTGGGTCTGAAGTGGAGCAGCTGAGACTTGAACTGGCGTCCATTTGGGATGCCGTCACTGCAGGTAGCGACTTTACCTGCTGTGCCACAGCACCGGCCCCTCAAATAAGTAAATAAATCTTAAAAAAAAAAAAAAAAAAAAAACAACCTGATGGGAGAGAGTGAGAAGAAATAAGACACAAATGTAAAAAAAAAAAGTCCACTGGATTTTATTGTAAAGAGAGAAGGAAGGCACTATTGAAGGGAAATATTGGATGGCAACTTTTTTTTCTAAGATTTATTTTTGTATTTGAAAAGCAGAGTTACAGAAAGAGAAAGAAATATTCCAGCCATTGGTTCACTCCTCAAATGGCCACAATGGCCAGAGCTGGACTGATTTAAAGCTAGGAGCCAGGAGCTTCTTCCAGGTCTCCCTATGTGAGTATAGGGGCGCAAGTGCTTGGGCCATTTTCTGCTGTTTTCCCAGGCACAGCAGCAGAGAGCTGGATTGGAAGTGGAGTAGCCAGGACTCAAACTGGCACCCATATGGGATGCCAGCACTTCAAGCGGCAGCTTAACCCATTATGCCACAGTGCCGGCTCCTGAGAAGGCAACTTTTTTTTAAGGTTTTTTTAGTCAATCTGAACCAGTAAAGAGGCATTAAGTAATGATGCTGGAGAAATATGGGATAGATCCAGGAGCAAAGTCTTTGAGAAATTGGGTACCCCACCCTCACTAAATTGAAATTTTTTTGTGTGAATGTCTTCCCTTTTCTCACATTCCATTTCTGTTCATTTGACCATGGAGGTTTGTCTGTGATGGTCTGGATGTTTGTATGTTGAATAAAACAAAGTTCTCGTGAAGAGACTTGTCCAAAGTCACCCCGTAGCTGGTGACAGACTACAACTGGACTCGCCCAGGCTTGTGCCCTACCTATGGCTAGCTCGTGCTTCCAAACCACAAGGTGGGCTGTGTTTTCACTAGATCTCCCTCATTTAGTTATACTCAATTGATTCTCCCTCATGACTTGGTAATATTTTAAACATTTTCTCCATTTTTTGGCACTATCTTTCTCATCCAGTTTTCCCCTGTATTCAGTATTGATAGCACTATTTGTGTTTGCCTATGTTTATTGAGTTTATTTATTTTTTTTTTAATATTTATTTATTTGAAAGAGTTACAGGAGAGGTAGAGGCAGAGAGAGAGGTCTTCTATCCGCTGGTTCACTCTCCAGATGGCCGCACGGCTGGAGCTGTGCTGATCCGAAGCCGGGAGCTTCTTTCGGGTCTCCCACGTGGGTGCAGGGGCCCAAGGACTTGGGCCATCTTCTACTGCTTTCCCAGGCCATAGCAGAGAGCTGGATCAGAAGAGCAGCAGCCAGGACTAGAACCGGCACCCATATGGGATGCCGGCGCTTCAGGTCAAGGCTTTAACCCACTTGTGCCACAGTGCTGGCCCCTTGAGTTTATTTATTTATTTATTTTGCCAGCCATTTTAATTAGGTATATTTTTATACAATAAACTACACATTTAAAATATACAGTTTGATAAATTTTGAAATGTGTATGTACTTGTTAAACTACAACTATAGTCAGAATAATGAATATATTTGTTATATCCAAGTTTCCTTATGCCTCTTGGTAGTCCTTCCCTTCACTTGTCTTGTCTTTGGCCAACTGATATGCTTTCTATCACTGTAGATAAGTTTGCATTTTCTGAAATTTTATACAGGTGGCATCATATAGCATGCACTTTTATATGTCTGACTTTTTTTACTTAATAAAAAGCTTTTTCTTTGAAAGGCAGAGAGACAGAGAAATAAGACAGCGAGAGCTTTCATCCTTTGCTTCACTCTCCAAATGCCTGCAGTGGCAGGGCCTATACCAGGGCTGGAGCCAGAAGCTGGGAGTACAGTCTGGATTTCCCACATGGGTGGCAGGAGTCCATTTACTTGAGCCAACACTACTGCTTTTCAGGATCTGTGTAGGTGGAAGCTGCAAATAGGAGCCAGAACTGGGAATCAAACCTAGGCACTGCAATGTGTGACACAGGTGTCTTAAGCACTAGGCTAAATGCTCAATCCTAGCAAAAGTATTTTGACATTTATCCATGTTGTTGTACTCCTTTTTATTTCTGAGAATGCTTATGCCACAATTTGTTTATCCATTCACCTCTTGTTGGACATGAGATGCTTCCAGTTTTTTGTTAATTCTTAAAACACTTGTATGTACATTTGCATACAAGTCTTTGAATGGACTTAAGCTTTCTTTTCTCATGGGGTAATTAGTAATGTTATGGCTAGATTGTATGGTAGACGTATGTTTAACTTTTTAACAAATTGCCAAACTCCTTTTTTTTTTTTTTTAAGATTTATTTACTTATTTGAAAGGCAAAGTCACAGAGAGGCAGAGAGAGAGAGAGAGAGAGAGAGAGAGAGAAATCGATAGATCTGCTGCAATGGCTGGAGCTGGTCTGATCTGAAGCCAGGAGCCAAGAACTATGAGCTTCTTCTAGGTCTCCCATGTGGGTGCAGAGTCCCAAGCACTTGGGTCATCTTCCACTGCTTTCTCAGGTAAATTAGCAGGGAGCTGGATCAGTAGTGGAACAGCCAGGACTCACACCAGCACTGATAGGGGCTGCTGGCACTGAAGGAAGTGGCTTTACCCACTATGCCACAGCCCTGGCCCCTGCTTTTATTTCTTTTGACTGTATAGCTAGGAGTAGAATTGCTTTTTCAAATGGTAATTCTAACTTTCTTTTGTTAAATTATAAGAACTAGATATTGTGAAATTTTCCATTTTAACTGTTTTTAAGTGTATATATAGTTTGGCATTAAGTACATTCATATTGTTGTGCAGGCATCACAACTATCCATTTCCAGTACTAGTTTGTCATCCCTGACTGAAATTCTGCCCTTATTAAACAGTGACATCCTGTAACTCCCCTCCTATCCCCTTTTAACCACTAATCTACTTTCTTTCTGTTTAACTATTTTTCACATAAATGGAATCATAAAATATTTTGTGGGTTCTCTATTCTATTGGTTTCTATTTCTGTCCTGCAAGTATGACACTAGTTACTGTAGTTTTGTAGTATTCTTTAAGTGTGAGTTCTCAAACTTTATTTTTTCATGACAGTTTTGACTATTTGGGGCCTTTTGGGATTCCATATGAATTTTAGAATATTTTCTTTCATATCTTCAAAAAGTTGGGAATTTTATAGGGATTGAATTGATTTTTGTAGAGTGCTTTAGTTAGTATCATTTTAACAATATTACACTTTCCAATCCATGAACATGGTATGTCTTTTTATTTATTTGGGACTTCTTTGATCTCTTTCAGCAATGTTTTGTAGTTTTCCAGTGTGTCTTCCAATTCCTGAACTTTATTTTTTTTTTCTTTTTGATGCTATTGTAAATGTATTTGTAATTTCTTTTCTTGGGTTGTCCGTTGCTAATATATAGAAATAAAACTTTATGTATTTTTGCATATTGCAGCTGCTGAATTTATTAGCTTTAGCAGTATTTTGTGAAATCATGTCATTTGCAAACAGATTTTTTACTTTTCAAGTTGGGGGGGTGCCTTTTATTTCTTTTTCTTTATTGATTACTATGGCTGGAATCTTCAGTCTTATGTTGAGTAAATGTGGTGAAAGTTGACATCCTTGTCTTTTTCTTAATTTTAAGGGAAAAGCTTTTCATCTTTAACTATTGAGTATGATGTTTGTATGTTTGTGAATTTTTTATATGTAGCTTTTTTTTTTTTTTTTTTTTTGATATACAAAGTAGACAGAGAGAGAGAGACAGAGAGAAAGGTCTTCCTTTTTCTGTTGGTTCACCCCTCCAGTGGCTGCTGCGGCCGACGCACTGCACTGTTCCAAAGCCAGGAACCAGGTGGTTCTCCTGGTCTCCCATGCGGGTGCAGGGCCCAAGGACTTGGGCCATCCTCCACTGCCTTCCCGGGTCACAACAGAGAGCTGGCCTGGAACAGGAGCACCGGGACAGATTTTGGCACCCCGACTGGGACTAGAACCCAGGGTGCTGGCGCTGCAGGTGGAGGATTAGCCTATTGAGCCACGGCGCTGTCCTATATGTAGCTTTATCAGGTTTAGGAAATTCTCTTCTAGTTTACTGAGTATTTTTACCATGAAAGGATATTGAATTTTTTATTTTTAATTTATTTGACAGGTAGAGTTATAGACAGAGAGAGAGAGACAGAGAGAAAGGTCTTCCTTCCATTGGTTCACTCCCCAAATGGCTGCTACGGCCGGCGTACTGCGCCGATCTGAACCCAAGAGCCAGGTGCCTCCTCCTGGTCTCCCATACGGGTGCAGGGGCCCAAGCACTCGGGCCGTCCTCTGCTGCCGTCCAGGGCCACAGCAGAGAGCTGGACTGGAAGAGGAGCAACCGGGACTAGAACCTGGTGCCCATATGGGATGCCGGCACCGCAGGCGGAGGATTAACCTAGTGAGCCACGGCGTCCGCCCCCAGGATATTGAATTTGTTAAATGTGTTTTCTGCATAGTGAAGATGATCGTGGTGTTTTTTTCCTTTTCTTTCTTTCTTTCTTTCTTTCTTTTTTTTTTTTAAGATTTATTTATTTGAAAGTAAGAGTTACACAGAAAAAGGAGAGGCAGAGAGAGAGGTCTTCCATCCAATTGTTCACTCCCCAGTTGGCAGCATTGGCCGGAACTGCACCGATCCCAAGCCAGGAGCCAGATGCTTCTTCCGGGTCTCCCACGTGGGTGCAGGGGCCCAAGGATTTGGGCCGTCTTCTGCTTTCCCAGGCTATAGCAGGGAGCTGGATGGGAAGAGGAGCATCTGGGACTAGAACCGGCACCCATATGGGATGCCGGTGCTTCAGGCAGGGTGTTAACCTGCTGAGCCACAGCACTGGACCCTTTTCCTTCTTTTTATTCTGTTAATTTGGTGTGTTAATTTTATTTTTATTTTTTTGACAGGCAGAGTGGACAGTGAGAGAAAAAGACAGAGAGAAAGGTCTTCCTTTGCTGTTGGTTCACCCTCCAATGGCCGCCTCGGCTGGCACACTGCAGCCGGCGCACCGCGCTGATCCGAAGGCAGAAGCCAGGTGCTTCTCCTGGTCTCCCATGGGGTGCAGGGCCCAAGCACTTGGGCCATCCTCCACTGCCTTCCCTGGCCACAGCAGAGAGCTGGCCTGGAAGAGGGGCAACCGGGACAGAATCCGGCGCCCCGACCGGGACTAGAACCCAGTATGCCGGCGCCGCAAGGCGGAGGATTAGCCCATTGAGCCACGGTGCCGGCGTGTGTTACATTTAATTTTGTATGTTGAGTCATCTTTGTATTCCAGGAATAAATCCCATGTGGTCATGGTTTCTAATCATTTTAAAATGCTTCTGAATTATTTTGCTGTTTTTTTTTTATGGTTTCCTTAACATAATTTCTTTAGTAAGTATCTTTTTTTAAACTTTTATTTAATAAATATAAATTTGGAAAGTCCAGCTTATGGATTACAGTGGCTTCCCCCGCCCATAACTTTCCTCCCACCTGCACCCCTCCCATCTCCTGCTCCCTCTCCCATTCCATTCACATCAAGATTCATTTTCAATTATCTTTATATACAGAAGATCAATTTAGTATATATTAAGTAAAGATTTCAACAGTTTGCACCCACACAGAAACGCAAAGTGTAAAGTACTGTTTGAGTACTAGTGATAGCATTAATTTACATGTACAACACATTAAGGACAGAGATCCTACATGAGGATTAAGTGCACAGTGACTCCTGTTGTTGAATTAACAATTTGACACTCTTGTTTATGGCGTCAGTAATCACCCTAGGCTCTTGTCATGAGTTCACCAACTCTGATCTTTTTTAGACAAGGTCATAGTCAAAGTGGAAGTTCTTTCCTCCCTTCAGAGAAAGGTACCTCCTTCTTTGATGTCCTGTTCTTTCCACTGGGATTTCACTCGCAGGGATCTTTTATTTAGGGTTTTGCTGGAGTGTCTTGGCTTTCCATGCCTAAAGTACTCTCAGGGGCTATTCAGCCAGATCTGAATGCCTTAAGGGCTGATTCTGAGGCCAGAGTGCTGTTTAGGACTATTCTAATTTGAGGAATAAACTCACACAGCTCTTTTCTGTGGTTTACTCTTCAAATGTCCACAATAGCCAGAGCATGGAGACAGGCACTCGGTCCATTTCTTCCATGTGGGTGGTAGGAACCTAACAACTTGAGCTATTGCTTGTTGCCTCCTGGAGTGTGCATTAGCAAGAAGCTAAAATTTGTTGTGGATCTGGTCTTGAACCCAGGTACTCTGATATGGTCTGTATGTGTCTCAAGTGGCATCTTAACTGCACCAAATTTTGGTTGCAATAAATCTGTGTCTAATTTTTCATCGGGAGTGGGCATTTACCATAGTGGGTAAGATGCTTACATTCCAAACTGGAATGCCTGAGTTCAAATTCCTGCTTCTAGCTCCTGACTCTAGCTAGCTCCTTGCTAGTGCAAACCCTGGGAGGCAGCAGTTAGGTAGCTCAACTAATTGGGTTCTTGGTACTCACGTGGGAGTTCTCGAAGATGTTCCCAGCTCTTGGCTCCAGTCATGACCTGGCCTCAGTTGGTGCAGGCATTTGAGGAATGAAGTAGCAGATGGGGATTCTCTGTCTCTTTTGTTCAACAATTTTTTTTTTATATTTTTCATATAACCTTGTGAATGAGGTTGCGCAATACCTGTCTTCTAATTGTGATATCTCTTTGACAATCTTCCTGAAGAAATTGAAGGAATTTAATGAATATATATATATATTAAAGATTATTTATTTGAGAGGCAGAGTTACAGAAAGAGAGAGAGACACACAGAAGTTTTCCATCCTCTGGTTCACTCCCCAAATGGCTGCAGTGGCTGGAGCTGTTTTGGTCCAAAGCTAGGAGTTTCTGGGTCTGCTACATGGGTACGGGGGCCCAAGCACTTAGGCCATCTTAGGCTGTTTTTCCCAGGCCATTAGCAGGGAGCTGGATTGGAAGTAGAGCAGCTGGGACTTGAACTGGCACCCATTTGTGAGGCCGGTGTTGCAGGTAGCAGCTTTACCCACTATGCCAAAAAACACTGGTGCCAGTACCCGGATATATAAATTAATGAATTATGAAACTCTTTCAAGACTTTCAAGTTTTGTTGTATTGTTTCTTCATATTTTAGGTTTAACTTATTACATGTGCATAATGCATATGCCTCAGAACTAGTTTGCTTTTTAAATTTTTTTAAAGATTTATTTGTTTATTTGAAATTCAGAGTTACACTGAGAGAGGAGAGGAAGAGAGAGAGAGAGAGAGAGAGAGAGAGAGGTCTTCCATCCACTGGCTCAGTCCCCAGTTGGCCGCAATTACTGAAGCTGTGTTGATCCAAAGCCAGGAACCAGGAGCTTCCTTTGGGTCTTCCCACACAGGTACAGGAGCCCAAGGACCTGGGCCATCTTCTACTGCTTTCCCAGGCCATAGCAGAGAGTTGGATTGGAAATGGAGCAACCAGGACTTGAACCGGCACCCATATGGCATGCCAGCAGTGGCTTTACCCACTGTGCCACAGTGCCGGCCCCTAGTTTGCTTTTTAAAAATGAAATTTATGGGGCTGGCGTTAAGATGCTTTGTGGGATATTGGCATCCCACATTGGAGTACCGTGTTTGAGTCCTAGCTCCACTTCCAATTTCAGCTTACTGCTAATACCCTAGGAGGGAACAGATGATGACTCAAGTAATTGAGTCCCTGCTACACGTTTGGCTTCGGCTGTTGGTGTTGAGGTGAACCAGTGTGTGGGAAATTACTTTTTCTTTGCCGCTCAAAATATATAAGTAAATAAACACATTTAATTGTATCTTATACTTTCTTAGGGATTTTATGGTGAGTTGGTAAAAAGTAAATCATTATGATTCATTTTTGAGGGTAGAGTGACATGTCATTATTGTTTTGTGAAGATTAAATCTTCCTGATGAGAACTAAATAGTCCTAATAGAATCACTTCCTTTCCTATTAGGAACAACTTAACTATTTTTGGGATGAATTCTGTTTTTTTGAAGTTTATTCTCATTATGATTATCATGAGAGAGTTAGTGGCTGGCCTATAATTTCTTTAGGTGCCTCTAAAATTAATTTAGGCACTGGAGGGGCTGGCGCTGTGGTGCAGTAGGTTAAAGCCCTGGCCTGAAGTGCCGGCATCCCATATGTGTGCCAGTTCGAGTCTTGGCTGCTGCTCTTCCGATCCAGCGCTCTGCCTGGGAAAGCAGAAGAAGAAGGCCCAGGTCCTTGGGCCCCTGCACCCATGTGGGATGGCTCCTGGGTTTGGAGTGGCTCAGCTCCGGCCGTTGTGACCATCTGGGGAGTGAACCAGCAGATGGAAGACCTCTCTCTCTGTCTCTACCTCTCTTTGACTCTGTCTTTAAAATAGATAAATCTTTAAAAACAAAAAAACTTAGGCACTAGAGAATTAAACTCATTAAATCTAATTTACAAGTATCCAGTATATATACCGATTCAAGTACTCATGTGTTTACAATTAAAATCTGATTCTTTTGCCTCCTTAGCGCTGGCTGACAGAGCAGAGAGCTCAGTGTCCTCATTGCCGGTAAGTTGTTTTCTACAATTGTTTTTGAATTTAGAAAATAGTAGGGCAGTGGGGTCAGAGTGTGCCCCAGATTCATAAAGACAAGTTGATTCTGCAGTGCCACGTTTCTCTTATTTGTGACTGTAGTTGAATCAAAAATAAAAACATTCTGTTTAGTAACGGAAATGCAGAGAGTGACTTAACTGACTTAGAATATTATAGAATGGATTACATTGATATGGTTATACAGATGCCTGTTTTGGAAAATCATTATATAACTTAACTTTGGTTTTGTAATTAAAAAAAATTGTTTTTAAGTGTTTGTGGTTAAAAAGATCACTTAAGGGCCGGTGCTGCGGCTCAATAGGCTAATCCTCCGCCTTGCGGCGCTGGCACACCGGGTTCTAGTCCCGGTCGGGGCACTGGATTTTGTTCCGGTTGCCCTTCTTCCAGTCCAGCTCTCTGCTGTGGTCCGGGAAGGCAGTGCAGGATTGCCCAGGTCCTTGGGCCCTGCACCTGCATGGAGACCAGGAGAAGCCCTTGGCTGCTGCCATCGGATCAGCGCGGTGCGCTGGCCGCAGCACGCCAGCCACAGTGGCCATTGGAGGGTGAACCAACGGCAAAGGAAGACCTTTCTCTCTGTGTCTCTCTCTCTCTCTCATTGTCCACTCTGCCTGTCCAAAAAAAAAAAAAAAAAAAAAAAGACCAGTTAAGAAGACTAAATAAATAAAAAGTTTTCTGATACTTTTTTCATAAAATAAATTTTTCTGAAAAAATATTTAGGTTTATATCTGTTCACATTTTCCTATGCATTACTGATATCTATGCATGTATTTTTTTTTTAAGTGTTTTTTTTTTTTTTTTTGACAGGCAGAGTGGACAGTGAGAGAGACAGAGAGCAGGTCTCCTCCACTGCACTCCTTGGCCACAGCAGAGAGCTGGCCTGGAAGAGGGGCAACCAGGACAGAATCTAGCGCCCCGACCGGGACTAGAACCCGGTGTGCCAGCACTGCAGGCGGAGGATTACCCTAGTGAGCCGCGGTGCCGGCTGTGCATGTATACTTTTTAAAAAAAAATATTTATTTATTTGAAAGAGTTACACAGAGAAAAAAGGAGAGAGAGAGAGAGGTCTTCCATCCGCTGATTCACTCCCCAGGTGGCCGCAATGGCTGGAGCTGCGCCAATCTGAAGCCAGGAGCCAGGAGCCTCCTCCAGGTCTCCCACGTGGGTGCGGGGACCCAAGGACTTGGGTCATCCTGTACCGCTCTCCTACGCCACAGCAGAGAGCTGGATCGCAAGTGGATCAGCCAGGACTTGAACTGGCACCCGTATGGCATGCCTGCACTGTAGGCGGTGGCTTTTCCCACTGCGCTACAGCGTTGACCCCATGTATGCTTTTTCTTAAAACACACAAATGATATAATACTGTTTTGTAATTTACTTTTTTTTTTTTTTTGACAGGCAGAGTGGATAGTGAGAGAGACAGACAGAGAGAAATATCTTCCTTTTGCCGTTGGTTCACCCTCCAATGGCTGCCACGGCTGGCGCGCTGAGGCTGGCTCACCGCGCTGATCCGAAGGCAGGAGCCAGGTGCTTCTCCTGGTCTCCCATGGGGTGCAGGGCCCAAGCCCTTGGGCCATCCTCCACTGCACTCCCTGGCCACAGCAGAGAGCTGGCCTGGAAGAGGGACAACCGGGACAGAATCCGGCGCCCCAACCGGGACTAGAACCCGGTGTGCCGGTGCCGCTAGGTGGAGGATTAGCCTAGTGAGCCACAGCGCCGGCCTGTAATTTACTTTTAAAATGTAAAGTATGGTAGATATCTTTGCTTGATGTTGTGTATACATGGAGTCGTTTTGAGAATGTTTGAGTGTATGAGTATGCCTTGACTTATTTATGCCCATATTGAGAGATATTTAGATTGCTTCCACTTTGGATTATTTCAAATAATGATGCCAAAGTGCTCCTTTACACCCATTTTTCTTTTTCTTTTTTAATTTTTATTTTATTAAAGATTTACTTATTTATTCAAAATTAAGAGTTGCACAGAGAGAGAGAGAGAGAGAGACAGAGAGAGAGAGAGAGATCTTCCATCCGCTGGTTCATTCCCCAATTGGCTGCAATGGCCGGAGCTGTGCCGATCCGAAGCCAGGAGCCAGGAGCCAGGAGCCAGGAGTTTCTTCCGGGTCTCCCACGCGGGTGCAGAGGCCGAAGGACCTGGGCCATCTTCTACTGCTTTCCCAGGCCACAGCAGAGAGCTGGATTGGAAGTGGAGCAGCCGGGACTCGAACTGGCGCCCATATGGGATGCTGGCACTGCATGGTAGCTTTATCCGCTGCACCACAGCGCCACCCTCTTCTTCTTCTTCTTCTTTTTTTTTTTTTTTAAGATTTATTTATTTATTTGAAAGTCAGAGTTACATAGAGAGAGAAGGAGAGGCAGAGAGAAAGAGAGGTCTTCCATCTGCTGGTTCACTCCCCAACTTGCCGCAATGGCCAGAGCTGTGCTGATCTGGAGACAGGAATCACGAGCTTCTTCCAGGTCTCCCACGTGGGTGCAGGGGCCTAAGGACTTGGGCCATCTTCTACTACTTTCCCAGGCCACAGCAGAGAGCTGGATTGGAAGTGGAGTAGCCGGGACTTGAACCAGTGCCCATATGCTGGCACTGCATATGGTTCTTTATGCGCTATGCCACAGCGCCAGTCCTCACCCGTTTTTCTGGTATTGTTTACTTTGGTCACGTTAGCTTGTATTCTAGCCAGCACTATGAAATGGAACTTGCTGTAATGATTGAAATGTTCTATTCCTGCACTAAAACGGTAGTCACTATTGTGGTTATTGAGCATCTGAAATGTGGTCTGGTATAACTGTGATGAAATTTAATTTTTATTTAATTTTTTGTAAAGATTTTATTTATTTATTTGTGAGGTAGGATTATAGGGAGAGGTGGAGATAGAGAAAAAGGTCTTCCATCTGCTGGTTCACTCTTCAAATGGCCACAATGGCTGGAACTGTGTTGATCTGAAGGAAGCTAGAGCCAGGGTTTCTTACAGATCTCCCAGTGGCTGCAGGTGCCCAAGCACTTGGGCCTTCTTCCACTGTTTTCCTAGTCTTTCAGCAGAGAGCTGGATCAGAACTGTAGCAGTCAGGTCATTAGCTGGAGTCCATATGGGATGCTGGCACTGCAGGTGGAAGCTTAGCCTGCTATGCCACAGCGCCAGCCCGTTTTATTTAATTTTAATTTTTTAAAACATTTTTTAAAAAGATATTTTTATTTATTCAAAATGAGTGACAGAGAGGGAGAGAGACAGAGATAATCCAAATTTTAGTTCACTTCTTAAACGGCCGCAACAGCCCATTCTGGGCCAGCCTGATGCCAGGAACCGAAAGCTTCATTCCGGTCTCCTACGTGGGTGACAGGAGCCATGTTCTTGGGATATCCTTGGCTGCCTTCCCAGGCACATTAGCAGGTGGCTGGATAGGAAGCAGTATAGTCAGGACTCGCATTGGCACTTGGATATGGGATTCTATTGTCATATGGCAGCTTAACCTGCTGTGCCACAACACTGGCCCTTAATTTTCATCTTAATTTGAATAGTCCAGGGCCTGTGCTGTGGCGTAATGGGTAAAGCTGCCGCCTTTGGTGCTGGAATCCCATATGGGTTTTGGTTCGAGTCCTGGCTGCTCCACTTCTGATCCAGCTCTCTGCTATGGCCTGGGAAAGCAGTAGAAGATGGCCCAAGTGCTTGAGCCCCTGTACCCGCATTAGAGACCCGGAAGAAGCTCCTGGCTCTGGATTGGTGCAGCTCTAGCCGTTGCAGCCAAATAGGGATTGAACCAGCGGATGGAAGACCTCTCTCTCTGCCTCTCCTTCTCTCTCTGTGTAACCCTGACTTCTTTCTTTCTTTCTTTTTTTTTTTTTTTTTTTTTTTTTTTTTGACAGGCAGAGTGGATAGTGAGAGAGACAGACAGAGAGAAAGGTCTTCCTTCTGCCGTTGGTTCAGCCTCCAATGGCCGCCACGGCTGGTGCGTTGCGGCCGGCGCGCTGCGCTGATCCAAAGGCAGGAGCCAGGTACTTATCCTGGTCTCCCATGGGGTGCAGGGCCCAAGCACTTGAGCCATCCTCCACTGCCTTCCCGGGCCACAGCAGAGGGCTGGCCTGGAAGAGGGGCAACTGGGAAAGAACCCAGTGTGCCGGCGCCGCTAGGTGGAGAATTAGCCTATTGAGCCGCGGTGCCGGCCAACCCTGACTTTCAAGTAAATAAATACATCTTTAAAAAAAATAAAACTGTACAAAAAATGACAGGACATGACTAATATTTAAAAAAAAAACAACAAAATTTGAATAGTCTGATATAGCTAGTGACTGTCATTTTGAACAGTATAGTTTTAGACCAAAGGAGTTGAGGATTCAATCTGTAATCCACATTGTCAGTAATTATTTTGTTCACTTTTTTTTGTGAGTTAGTAATGTAAAAATAAGTTGTAAATCATTCTTTTCATTATAACTTTGTTATTTTAACAATGTTGTATGAGTCTGATTATGAGCTATATTTTGAGGAGTGTGTTTATTTTAAAGAATAATTTCAAGTTAAAATGTATACATGGATTTTCTCCTCAGTGCTCCACTCCAGCTGCGAGAACTGGTAAACTGTCGTTGGGCTGAAGAAGTCACACAACAGCTTGATACTCTTCAACTCTGCAGTCTCACCAAACATGAAGAAAACGAAAAGGACAAGTATGTCCTCAGTTTTTTTGATCAGTATTTAATGGGTTTTACCATACATTATTTTAATGGCACTATAATGGCATTTTCCTTTTATTTGTAAGTTAGTAATATATTACTAACATAGTTTTTGTTTATTAAAGATTAATTTATTTGGGAGGTAGAGTTATAGATTGAGGGAAACAGAGAGAAAAAGTCTTCCATCTCTGATTCATTCCTCAAATAGCTGCAATGGCCAGAGCTGGGCTGATCCAAAGCCAGGAGCCAGATGCTTTTCCTGGGTCTCACACCTGGTGCAGGGCCCTAAGCACTTAGGCCATTTTTTACTACTTTCCGCAGGCCATAGCAGAGAGTTGGATAGGAAGAGGAGCAGCTGGGATACGAACCATCACCTATATGGGATGCTGGCGCCGCAGGTGGAGGCTTAGCCCACTATGCTGCAGCACCAGTCCCCATAGTTTTTAATTTTTAACAATGTTTATTTTTTGTGTACACACATGGGACACACAAAGTACTGTGGTAATTTATGATGATACCAAGGAAAATGAGATAATGATTTCTGCTTCACTGTTTAATGGTGGACAGACTGATAATACAATGTTCAGTCATTTTGGGGAACATCCAGGGAAGCAAAATCTTTGGGGGACAGTGATTGAAGATTTATCATGTAATAAGGGTGGTTGTGGGGAGCAGATAAAGGAAGACTTAGTGAAGTGGTAGTAATTTTACAGGGAAAGAAGCTACAGTATGATTATTTGCAGGGCTTCACTGTCTGGCAATAATATAACAGTTGAATTAGAGGAGGTTCCAGTACTCTTGAGTGTTTAGAAATAAAGTCATATCTGTTTCTGTCTATTTACAACATGCTAAAACAAGAGGTTAGGACTTTAGGGGTTATTAGAAAACAATCTATATATTCATCATTGTGTTGAAGAAATAGAACTCTAAGAATGCAAGAGACTTAACACACTAATACATAATCAGAAATAAGACTGTTATTTCCACTACTATACTAGTTAAACAGGGCTCTTAAGATTTCCTGTTACTTCTAGGGTCTCAACCAAAATAATGATTAAATCACAATTCAGTCTTTTTTTTTTTTTTTATAGAACTTCTTAAGGATTTATTTTATTTATTTGAAAGGCAGAATTCTGGGGAGAGGGAGACACAGATCTTCCATCCACTGGTTCACTCCCTAAATGGTTGAGCCAGACTGAAGCCAGGAGCTAGGAGTTTTGTACCTCATCTAGGTCTCCCATGTGGGTGTAGGAGCCCAAGCACTTGCGCTGTCTTTCGTGGTGTCCCAGGTGTATTAACTGAGAGCTGGTCTGGAAGAGGAGCAGCCAGGACTTGAACTAGCAGTCTTATGGGATGCCACTGTTACAGGCAGCAGCTTTGCCTACTATGCCACAACCCTGGTCCTTAGAGTAACACGTTTGATAGATGAACACTGAATGATTTCTGCCATGTAGAGAAACATTACCTGTTTGGAAAAGCCCTTTACCTCTTGTTGGGCTTTTATTAGATTCTGTCTTGAAAGGAATGAAACTGCTACAGTTTGCTAATCTGCTGAAAGTACCTAGAGGCCACAGATTTTAAGAATTTTTCTGGTGAATTTCTACATTGTAAAAGCCATATTATAAACTTGGTGGTTTGGAAATCTTGCTAAATGAGCTTTCAGACATCTAATGTCCTGTTATAACTGTTATTAATTTCCTATTTGAAATTAAGATTACATATGAATCAGAAATATACAGTATAGACCTATTTACCTATTTTGTCTGAGCCTAGTGCAAGCCCTTCAAACGTGAAGTGCTTTTTTAAAAATATTTTCTTTTTATTTGAAAGGGAAAGATACAGATAAAGCTTCATTCTGCTAGTTCTCTCTCCAAATGCCTATAACAGCCAGGAGCCTGGACTGCAATCTGAGTCTCCCATATGGGTGCAAGAACTCAAGTACTTGGGGCAAGGTGCACATTAGCAGGAAGCTGGATTGGAAGGGGAAGATCCAGGACTAAAATCAGGCACTCTGATATGGGATTTGGTTGTCCTAAGTGGCAACTTAACCAGTTTTTGAAAGATGCAAGAATGTGTCTGCTTTATAGGCAAGACAAAACTTAATTAAAAAATTTTTTTCAAACCATAATATAAAATTTACCTTAACCATTTTTTAAAAGATTTATTTATTTATCTGAAAGGCGGAGTTACAGAGGAAGAGAGAGAGAGAGGTCTTCCATCTACTGGCCTACTGCCCAGATAGCTGCAATGGCCGGAGCTGGGCTGATCCGGAGCCAGGAGCTTCTTCCAGGTCTCCCATGTGGGAGCAAGGGCCCAAGGACTTGGGCCTTCTTCCACTGTCTTCCCAGGTCATAGCAGAGAGCTGGATCAGAAGTGGAGCAATCAGGACTTGAACTGGCACCCACATGGGATGCTGGCACTGCAGGTGGCAGCTTTTACCTGCTATGCCACAGCACCGCCCCAGCCATTTTTTTTTTTCGGACAGGCAGAGTGGACAGTGAGAGAGACAGAAAGGTCTTCCTTTTCCGTTGGTTCACCCCCTAATGGCCGCCGCGGCTGGTACGCTGCGGCTGGTGCACCATGCTGATCCGAAGCCAGGAGCCAGGTGGTTCTCCTGGTCTCCCATGCAGGTGCAGGGCCCAAGGACTTGGGCCATCCTCCACTGCACTCCCGGGCCATAGCAGAGGGCTGGCCTGGAATAGGAGCAACTGGGACAGAATCCGGCGCCCTGACCCGAACTAGAACCCGGGCTGCCGGCTTAGCCTATTGAGCCACAGCGCTGGCTCCCAGCCATTTTTAAGTACAGTTCTATAGCGTTAAATATGTCCCCAGAACTTTTTCAGTTTGGAGATCTGAAACTATACCCATTAAACAAGTGAATAGTTTCTTGTCCCACCAGCCCTTCACTTCAACCACTGTGATTTCTGTTTCTGTGAGTTTGCACTAGATACTTCATTTAAGTAGAATTATACACTTAGCATAATGCTCTAATGGTGCGTGTCAGAATTTTCTTCCTTTTTCATGCTGAATAATATTTCATTGTATGTGTCCACCACATTTTTTTTTCCATTCATCTGTCAATGAACATTTGAATTCTGTTGTGAATAATGCTGTTATGAACATGAGTATTTACGTCTTTGAGACTATACTTTGAGTTCTTTTAGATGTATATCCAGAAGTGGAATTACAAGATCATGGGATAGGGGCCGGCGCTGTGGTATAGTGGGTAAGGCTGCCACCTTTAGGACCGGCATCCCAAGTGGGTTCCGGTTCTAGACCCGGCTGCTCCGCTTCCTAGCCAGCTCTCTTCTGTGGCCTGGGAAAGCAGTAGAGGATGGCCCAAGTCCTTTGGCCCCTGCACCTGCATGGGGGACCTGGAAGAAGCTTCTGGCTCCTGGCTTTGGATCAGCTCAGCTCCAATTGTTGCGGCTGTCTGGGGAGTGGACCAGCGGTTGGAAGACCTCTCTTTCTCTCCCTCCCCCTCCTTTCATCTCCCTCCCTCCCTCCCTCCCTCCCTCTCTCTCTCTCTCTCTCTCTCTCTTTCTTTCTCTCTCTGTGACTCTCCTCTCTCTGTGTAACTGTGACTTTCAAGTAAAATAAATAAATCTTTAACCAAAAAGATCATAGTATCATATTTTTTGTTTTTTTGAATCTGTATTATTCAGTGTCTATATAATGTTGTCATTCCATCCATAGTTCACAAGGGTTCCACATTCTCATCCTGGCCAGTATTTTTTTGTCTTTTTGTTTGTTTGTTTGTTTTAAGAATTAATCAATTTATTTATTTGAAAGAGTTGCAGAGGCAGAGGCAGAGAGAGAGATATGTCTTCCATCGCTGGTTCACTTTCTAGATGGCCAGAGCTGGGCTGATCCGAAGCCAGGAGTCAGGAACCTCTTCCGGGTCTCCCATGAGGTGGAGCATCTGGGACTCAAACTGGTGCCCATATGGGATACCAGCACTGCAGGCAGCAGCTTTACCCTCTATGCCACAGTGCTGGCCCCATGTTTTTTATCTTTTTGATAACAGCTGTCTTAATGGGTATGAAGTTTTGACTTAGATTTCCCTAATGCTTATTGATGATAAATATCTTTTTTATGTTTGTTTGCTACTTGTATATCTTTTGGAGAAATGTGTATTCAAGTCCTTTGCCCAGTTTTAAATTGGGATTTAAAAAAATTTTTTTAAGGATTTTTTTGTTTGAAAGGCAGAATTATAGAGAGGAGGAAAGTGAGATTTTCCATCTGCTGATTCACTCCCCAATGGCTACATTGGCCAGAGCTAGGCCAACCTGAAGCCAAGAGCTGCTTTCGCATCTACCATGTGGGTGGGAGGGGCCCAAGCACTTGCGTCATCTTCCTCTGCTTTCCCAGGTGCATTCACCAGGAGCTGGATGGGAAGTAGAGCAGCTGTGACCAGCACCCTTGTGGGTTGGTGATTTTACAGGCAGCAGCTTAACCTGTACCACAGCTCTGGCCCCTAAAATGTTTTTTTATTTGAGCTATGGCAATCCTTTATATATTCTGGATGTTAACCCCTTAACAGATGCATGATTTGCAATTTTTTTTCTTCCCATAGGTTACTTTTTTCACCCTATTTATTGTGACTCAATATGTCTAAGTTTTTAATTTTGATGCAGTTCAATTTGTCTATTTTTACTTATTATTGCCAGAGCTTTTGCTACTATATCCAAGAAATCACTGTTAACTTCAGTGTCATGAAGCTTTAACCCAGTGCTTTCCTTTTTTTTTTTTTTTTTTTTTTTTAAAGATTTATTTATTCAGGGGCCAGCACTGTGGCACAGCAGGGTAACGCCCTGGCCTGAAGCGTCGGCATCCCATGTGGGATCTGGTTCTAGTCCCAGCTGCTCCACTTCTGATCCAGCTCTCTGCTGTGGCCTGGGAGGGCAGTGGAGGATGGCCCAAGCCCTTGGCCCCTGTACCTGCGTGGGAGATCTGTAGGAGGCTCCTGGCTCCTGGCTTCGTATTGGCGCAGTTCTGGCCGGTGCGGCCAACTGGGGAGTGAACAGCGATGGAAGACCTCTCTCTCTCTGCCTCTCCTCTCTCTGTGTGACTCTGATTCTCAAGTAAAAAATAAAAATAAATCTAAAAAAAAAAAAGATTTATTTATTCATTTGAAAGTCAGAGCCACACAGAGAGGAGAGGCAGGCAGAGAGAGAGAGAGATCTTTCATCCGATGGTTCACTCCCCAACTGGCCGCAATGGCCAGAGCTGTGCCAATCCGGAGCCAGGAGCCTCCTCCGGGCCTCCCACGCGGGTGCAGGTGCTCAAGGACTTGGGCCATCCTCCACCGCAATCCCAGGCCATAGTGGAGAGCTGGATGAGAAGTGGAGCAGCCATGGCTAGAACCAGCGCCCACATGGGATGCCAGCGCCTCATGCCAAGGCGTTAACCTGCTGCGCCACAGCACCGGCCCCACCCAGTACTTTCTTTTTTTTTTTTTTTCTTTCTTTCTTTCTTTCTTTTTTTTTTTTTTTTTTGACAGGCAGAGTGGACAGTGAGAGAGAGAGAGACAGAGAGAAAGGTCTTCCTTTTTTCCGTTGGTTCACCCCCCAATGGCCGCTATGGCCGGCGCACCGTGCTGATCCGAAGCCAGGAGCCAGGTGCTTTTCCTGGTCTCCCATGCAGGTGCAGCGCCCAAGCTCTTGGGCCATCCCCCACTGCACTCCTGGGCCACAGCAGAGAGCTGGACTGGAAGAGGAGCAACCGGGACAGAATCCGGTGTGCCGGCGCTGCAGGCGGAGGATTAGCCTATTGAGCTATGGCGGCGCCGGCCGCTTTCCTCTTAAGAGTTTTATCGTTCTTGATTTTACATTTATGTCTTTGATATAATTTGAATTCATTTTAAAAAATAAAATATAAAGCAAGGGTCTGTATTAGTCTGCTAGGGATAACAACGTCACTGACAGGTGGTTTAAATAATAGAAAATTTTTTTCTCACAGTTCTAAAGGCTGTGAGTCTAAGGTGCTGACAGGGTTGGTTTCTGGTGAGACCTCTTTCCTTCTTAGATGGCTGCCTTCTTGCCCAGTTTTCCAATGGCCTTTACTGTGGGCACCTGTAGTCTTGATGTCTTTTAAGGACACGTATGTTGGATTTAAGTTCCAACCCTGTGACCTG
This sequence comes from Oryctolagus cuniculus, assembly GCF_051225735.1. Lineage (NCBI taxonomy): Eukaryota > Metazoa > Chordata > Mammalia > Lagomorpha > Leporidae > Oryctolagus > Oryctolagus cuniculus. The sequence goes on along the minus strand of NC_142883.1, from coordinate 34,412,424 downwards.
CTTGATCTTCCTTAAAGGCCTCATTTCCAAATAGTGTCATATTGTTCAGTAAGGCCTCCACATGGGAATATTTTTTAGGTGGGGAAAAGGACCTTGAATTCATGCTGAGTTCAACTTTATTGTTTTGCATATATTACCTAGTTCAAGAGAAAATTTAAGATTGAGTTGTTCACTTCTCATGAGGATTCAGTATTCTGTTGCGCAGTTAATCATGTGTCCTGGTTATTGTTTTCATTGCCTACAGCAGTAAAGGCATTGGTGCATGCACACATGCTTGGTAGGTATCGACATGTAATCAGTCTGATAATTAAGCACTTAATTAATGTTATAGAATTTATCATCTGTAGTGACGCTAGGAAATTCTGCTATATTCGCATTTGTATGTTAGTTACAAATGAATCTGGATTTTGTATGGTTTATAAGGTCTGGATTAATTAAAATTAATACTTCACAAAGTTTTGTCCATGTGTAATTCTTTAGATTAATTCATGGAAGCCATGGAATACCGTTTATGTTTTCTAGACATGTAAACTTAACTGACCGGCTTTAGGAATTTGTTGAGGTAATTGTTTTAATTTTAATTAATTTATAACTACTTTCTTTTCATAATGTATAGGTGTGAAAATCACCATGAGAAACTTAGCGTATTTTGCTGGACTTGTAAGAAGTGTATCTGCCATCAGTGTGCACTTTGGGGAGGAATGGTGAGTGGAACAAATTCAGTATATTCTTTTTTTTTTTTTTTTTTTTTTTTTTTTGACAGGCAGAGTGGACAGTGAGAGAGAGAGAGAGACAGAGAGAAAGGTCTTCCTTTGCCGTTGGTTCACCCTCCAATGGCCGCTGTGGCCGGCGTACCGCGCTGATCCGATGGCAGGAGCCAGGTACTTATCCTGGTCTCCCATGCGGGTGCAGAGCCCAAGCACTTGGGCCATCCTCCACTGCACTCCCTGGCCACAGCAGAGAGCTGGCCTGGAAGAGGGGCAACCGGGACAGAATCTGGCGCCCCGACCGGAACTAGAACCCGTGTGCTGGGCCACAAGGCGGAGGATTAGCCTGTTGAGCCGCGGCGCCAACCCAGTATATTCTTTTTAGTTAGTATATTAGTTAGAAGGATTTAAATCATGTTAGATTTAGGTAGAAAATAGTATCAATGTACTTTTTTTTACAATGATAATAATAATGTGTCTGCTCTAAAGAGACCTTACTCAAGCTGTTATATCTTCTTTTAGTCCAAAAGAACCTCTTTGGTGGAGATGTTTGACATAGGATTTAAACCTTTTATTTAGATATTTTATCCTGTTGTAAGATCAAAGTCTTTTATTTGGTTAAAGGTCATTTGATCTGATAGACTGGCCTTGATTTCTAGTTTTGGGATCTTTTTTGAACTAGAACAAGAACTTAGACACTTTTGAAGCAATGTTAGTGTAATACCTATATTTTTTTAAAAAGACTCTTTTTCACTGTTTTAGTTGATTTTTTCAGTTAAATTCCAAAACAGATTTTTTTTTAAAAGATTTATTTATTTTACTTGAAAGTCACAGTTAGGGGCCGGCACCGTGGCTGACTTGGTTAATCCTCCACCTGCAGCACCGGCATCCCATATGGGTGCTGGGTTCTAGTCCCGGTTGCTCGTCTTCCAGTCCAGCTCTCTGCTGTGGCCCTGGAGGGCAGCGGAGGATGGCCCAACTGTTTGGGCCCCTGTACCCGCTTGGGAGACCAGGAGGAAGCACCTGGCTCCTGGTTTCGGATCGGTACAACGCCAGCTGCGGCGGCCATTTGGGGAATGAATCAACGGAAGGAAGACCTTTCTCTCTGTCTCTCTCTCACTGTCTATAGTTCTACCTGTCAAAAAAAAAAAAGTTACACAGAGAGGAGAGGCAGAGAGTGAGAAAGATAGAGGTCTTCCATCCGCTGGTTGACTCCCCAGATAGCCAGAACAGCCAGAGCTGTGCCGATCCGAAGCCAGCAACTTCTTCCAGGTCTTCCACATGGGTACAGGGGCCCAAGGACTTGGGCCATCTTCCATCGCCTTCCCAGGCCACAACAGAGAGCTGAATCAGAAGTGGAGCAGCTGGGCCTCGAACTGGCACCCACATGGGATGCCGGCGCTGCAGGTGGCAGCTTCACCTGCTATGCTGCAACGCCAGCCCCCCAAAACAGATTTTTAGCAAGCCTGCCTTTATCAAGTCTAAATCATTTAAGTTAGGGTTTCTAGAATCAGCATTTCATTTTATAATTGTGTTCTAGTGTTAATATTTAGCTAAATTATTCATCTATGATGATGACTACAGTTGGTTCACAGTAACCTCAGTAGATTGTTAATGAGAATAATTGATAGAGCAAAAGTGGTTAGGTATCTAGAATTGCTTGTTAGCCATGAGAATTAATCATTGTCTGGGTATCAATCACCTTTTTTTTTTTTTTTTTTTTTTGACAGGCAGAGTGGATAGTGAGAGAGAGAGACAGACAGAAAGGTTCCTTTGCCATTGGTTCACCCTCCAATGGCCGCCGCGACTGGCACACCGTGGCCGGCGCACCACACTGATCCGATGGCAGAAGCCAGGTGCTTCTCCTGGTCTCCCATGCAGGTGTAGGGTCCAAGCAATTGGGCCATCCTCCACTGCACTCCTGGGCCACAGCAGAGAGCTGGCCTGGAAGAGGGGCAACCAGGACAGAATCCGGTGCCCTGACTGGGACTAGAACCCGGTGTGCTGGTGCCGCAAGGCAGAGGATTAGCCTGTTGAGCCGCAGCGCCGGCCAATCACCATGTTTTACAGAGAAAGCTAGCAGGCCAAATTTGTTAGGTAGAGCTAGGTTAAAAGAGCATTTTCTGTTCTAACTTGAATACTTATGTACTGACTAGAAAAAATTAGGTTCCTACAGTTTAATACTTAAATAGATTATGTTTTGTAAGAGACAATGGACACATTCTTTTTTTTTTTTTTTTTAAGATGTATTTATTTGTAAGGTGGAGATAGAGAGAGAGAGAGAGAAAGAGAAAGAGAGAGAGAGAGAAAGAGGTCTTCCATCCAGTGGTTCACTCCCCAGATGGTCGCAATGGCTGGAGTTGGGTGATCTGAAGCCAAGAGCCTGGAGCTTCTTCCAGGTCTCCCATGTGGGTGCAGGAGCCCATGCAGTTGGGCCATCTTCTGCTTTCCCAGGCCATAGCAGAGATCTGGATCGGAAGTGGAGCATCTGGATCTCAAACCAGTGCCCATATGGGATGCCAACACTGTAGGTGGTGACTTTACCCACTATGCCACAGCACAGGCCCCTGGACACATTGTTTAGGAGAACATGGAAAAATCTCTCTCTTTTTTCTTTTGTGAACTACTGTGGGGTGCTTTGGCTAAAAAATACAATTCTAATAAGAACTTACCTGTTATAAGAAGTTTCTTGTAATAAAAGTTTATTAGTTTTATGTATCCTTTCAGAGAGTTTTAAATTACAGTACCAAAATTGGATAGCAAACTGACTTTCGGTTCGTAGATTCAGAAATTGTTCTCTGAGCTGAATGCATCTGGATTTGCAAGGTTTATTTCTCTACAAGTAACTTTTTGTGGATGAGAAGTAGATTTGTTGCTGCTGCTAATTATGTAACTGGAATTTTCCTCAGATATCTTTCTAATTTTTAAATTGTGCCAGCAACTGAAGATTTGGTGATGAGCAAGACAGATAACAGGCAATTATACATTTAAGTGATGTGGTAAATTTTAGGAATAAATAAAGAGACCTGAGAGGCTGACCCTGTAAGACTGAGTTAAGATCCAAAGGATGAGTAGGACTTAAGACCTGCCGAGATGGGTGAAGGAATATGAAGGATAATTATTATTTTATTATTTTTTAAAATATTTATTTATTTATTTGAAAGTCAAGAGTTACACAGAGAAGGAAAGGAAGAGAGAGACAGGTCTTCCTTCCACTGGTTCACTCGGCAGTTGGCTGCAACGGCTGGAGCTGTGCTGATCCGAAGCCAGTAGCCAGTAGGGTCTTCCAGGCCTTCAGCGCAGGTGCAGGGGCCCAAAGAATTGGACCATCTTGTACTGCTTTCCCAGGCCATAGCAGAGGACTGGATCGGAAGTGGAGCAGCCTGGATTTGAACTTTCGCCCATATGGGATGCTGGCACTGCAGGCGGCAACTTAACATGTTACGCCACAGTGCCGGCCCTGGATAATTATTTTTGAATAAAAGTAAATAACTTTTGCAACAGTCTTTTGGAAAGAAGTTTGAGGACATGAAAGAAGGTCAGTGCTGGGGAAGAATGGTTAATAAGATGGCAAATGGTTTGGGCTATGATTTGAGGATTTTGGTTTTTTCCCTAATGAGTGAGATATCTAGGTAAGTTAAAATTTTCCTTTATAAGCTTAAAGGAGTTCCTACATGGGCCAAGAGATTTTAAGCAAACAGTGGCTATTTTTAACAAAACAAAGGTAGCTAACAAGATAAAATTCATTTGAAAGTATTTATCATTCTATTAGTGTTCATAGAGTGTTGAAAAGCAATATAAATGCAAATAAGAAATGACAATGTTCTAAAACTGCTCTTATTAATTTAAATAGCACGGTGGGCATACCTTTAAACCTTTGGCAGAAATTTATGAACAGCACGTCACTAAAGTGAATGAAGAGGTTGCCAAACTTCGTCGACGTCTTATGGAACTGATCAGCTTAGTTCAAGAAGTGGTAAGACTAGTATTACAAGATAATTATCCTTTTTGTACTATATAACATTTTAAAATACAAATTGACTAGATGTTAAAATCAATGTTGTCAAGATTTGAATATTTGATAGGATCCATCCATAGTCAATCTCATCAATTTCAGACTAGCCAAGCTACTGGCATCCAAGGTCTTAGTCTGTAGGGGCACAACTGAAACCAGAGTATCAGTTAATGAAATCCATTTGATACAGATTCAATAATTGACTTCTGAACAGAGTCAGTGTTAACTTTTTTTTTTGAAGATTTATTTTATTTGAAAGGCAGTTACAGGGAGAGGGAGAGACAGATCTTCCACCCGCTGATTCCCTCCCCAAATGGCCACAATGGACAGGGCTGAAGCCAGGAGCCAGGAACTTGTTCTGGGTCTCCCTCATGAGTGCAGAGGCCCGAGGATTTGGGCTATACTCCTCTGCTTTCCTAGGCACATTAGCAGGGAGCTAAGCTGGAAATGGAGCAGCCAGGACTAAAATTGGCACCCATGTGGGATGCCGGTGTTGCTGGCTGAGACTTGTCACAATGCCAGCCCCAGTATTGACTTTTTATAGAGTCATTAAATTATTCATTCTTTGGGTCCCCAGCTTTTGAGAGTGTTTCTGCTACCAAGGAGTGAGTTATTTCTGATTTGCTGATTAGAACTCTACAGAGTTGAAACCATAATAATTATCAGTACTCTTCAGAACTTTTATGACTCAGATAGCTATGGTAAACTGTTCATTGTTTGCAATGTTATATCTATGAAAAAATATGATGTTTCAAATAATTAAGTACTAAAAATACTTGTGGAGTATATTCTGTCTAAAGTTGCCAGAATGGCAGTTATAAACCAGTTTGTAGACCGTTTCTAACTTAGAACAGAAGCCAGGAGCTCCTTCCTTTTCTCCCACAGGGGTGTCAGAGGCCCAGGTACGTGGCCCATTATCTGCTGTTTTCCCAGGTTCCTTTGCTGGGTGCTAAAGCAGAAGCAGAGCAGCTGGGACAGGAACCATTGCTTTCATGTGGTGTTACAGGTGGCAGGTCGACCCACTGTGCCTCAGTGCCAGTCTCAAAAGATTATTTTTTTTGTGTGTGTGTTTTAACAGTGTTTTTATTATGAAATGTAAATTTATAAAATGTTTTATATAAAATGAACAATTTTCATGTATTTCATATATTACAGATTTAGGAGCATAGTGGTGCTTTGCACCCTACCCCTACCTTTCTTCCTGCCCAAGCTCCTACTCTCCCCCCTTGTTCCATTGGTATTTTTTATTTTAATTTTTACAATTACATACTTTATTTTATAATCATAAGCTTAATCTTGTACTAAGTAAATAATTCAACAAATAATAATTAATAAGAAAAAAAAAACACTGTTCCTCAACAGTAGAGACAAGGGCTGTAAACAAAAACCAAACCTCAAAATGTCAATTTTGCTCCCAGTAGATTTTTAAAAATATTTAATTTGTTTTAGGGCTTTGTCAGCATGTGAACTGGCTTTACTTTTATGTTTTGAAATGTATCCTATCAGGAATGTATTTGGGGCTTCGAGTATGTGTAGTCCATGTTACCTAAATCAATTTTTTTTTTTTTTTTTTTGGACAGGCAGAGTGGACAGTGAGAGAGAAAGACAGAGAGAAAGGTCTTCCTTTGCCGTTGGTTCACCCTCCAATAGCCGGCATGGCCGGCGCGCTGCGGTCGGCTCACCACGCTGATCCGATGGCAGGAGCCAGGTGCTTTTCCTGGTCTCCCATGGGGCGCAGGGCCCAAGCACTTGGGCCATCCTCCACTGCACTCCCTGGCCGCAGCAGAGAGCTGGCCTGGAAGAGGGGCAACCGGGACAGAATCCGGGGCCCCGACCGGGACTAGAACCCGGTGTGCCGGCGCCACGAGGTGGAGGATTAGCCTATTGAGCCGCGGCGCCGGCCTTCTAAATAATTTTTTGAAATTATGAATCTTTATTGATTTAAAAAAAAAGTCATATAATTGATTATGCCTTGTTTACTTTTTAGGATCTATTTTTTTTTTTCATTATAATTTATTTATTTGGAAGAGTTAGAGAGAGAGCTAGAGACAGATTTGCTGTCTGCTGGTTCACTCCTCAAATGGCTGCAATAGCTTGTGCTGGGTCAGGCTGAAGCCAGGAGCTGGGAGCTTCATCTGGGTTTCCCACTTGAGTGACCAGGGCTAAAGTACTTGGCCCATTCTCTGCTGTTTTCCCAGGCACATTAGCAGGGACCTGGATCAGAAATGGAGTGGCCAGGGCTCACGTGTAGCTAATGCGATGCTGGCATCAGAGGCTATGGCTTAAACTTCTGTGCCACACAGCTGGCCATATTGGTCTCTCTCTTTTTCTTTTCTTTTTTTTTTTTTTTTCAACTCCATGTCCCCCCATTCACAATACAGACCAGGCACGAGGCCTGAGCTGAGGTGTATGTGGGGAAGCTCTACTCTGCCTCCTCTTTCTATGCAGTCAGTGTAAGAACACAGCCTACATAGGGTCTTTCTTAATTGACTCACTTAAATGCACAACATTTTTAAAGCACCTAATCTATTTCGATAATTTAAAGATATTTTTGACTTTTGATTTCTAAGGAGGGAATTAGTTGATTTTGAGAATAATTGCAGTAGGTTACATTAATGTTTATTTGCTATTGCTTTTTAAAATTCAAAAAATTTTTTTGCCTGTTTTATCTTCTAGGAAAGAAACGTAGAAGCTGTAAGAAATGCAAAAGATGAACGTGTTCGGGAAATTCGGAATTCAGTTGAGATGATGATTGCACGGTTAGATACACAGCTGAAGAATAAGCTTATTACGTTGATGGGTGAGTGTTTATGCTGCTGGGGTACATGGTACTTTTAGCCTCCTTAGGGTTTGATCTTTGAGTAGCAAAGGTTGATGAATTGTTACAGGCTCAAAAGGAACCTTGAGATTTTAGGCAACTATATGTTACAATTTGGACAGATGATTTTTATTTAGAGATGGTTGGATAGAAAAGTTTCATGGCTATTTGGATGGGATCCTAATGACCATTAGGCTTTGTTGTTAGGCAGCAGTGTTTTACCTCCTTCAAATCTAGTCAGAGGGGCCGGCGCTACAGTGTGGAGGGTAAAGCCACCGCCTGCAGTGCCAGCCTTCTATATGAGCACCAGTATGAGTCCTGGCTGCTCCACTTCTGATCCAGCTCTCTGCTATGGCCTGGGAAAGCAGTACAAGATGATCCAATTCTTTGGGCCCCTGTACCTGCTTGGAAGACTGGGAAGAAGCTCCTGGCTCCTGGCTTCAGATCTGGGCAGCTCCAGCTGTTGTGGCCACTTGGGGAGTGAACCAGCAGATGGAAAACCTCTCTCTCTCTCTTGCCTCTCCCCTCTCTCTGTAACTCTGACTTTCAAATAAAATAAATCTTAAAAAAATTAATCAGAATTCCCACTACTAATGTTTCTTTTTTTTTTTTTTTTTTTTTTTTTTTGACAGGCAGAGTGGACAGTGAGAGAGAGAGACAGAGAGAAAAGTCTTCCTTCCAGGAGCCAGGGACTTCTCCTGGTCTCCCATGGGGTGCAGGGCCCAAGCACTTGGGCCATCCTCCACTGCACTCCCTGGCCACAGCAGAGAGCTGGCCTGGAAGAGGGGCGACCGGGACAGAATCCGGCGCCCCAACCGGGACTAGAACCTGGTGTGCCGGCGCTTCAAGGCGGAGGATTAGCCTAGTGAGCCACAGTGCGGGCCCTAATGTTCCATTTCTTTCAGTGCATCTTCATTGAAGATGAAGAACTAACATTTGAAAATTTCAGGGTGATCTACTCAGTTTTTTCTTAGTGATTTAAAGTCTTGATTTGGTTTCTAGGAGGTCCATATTAAATCTAAATTATTTATTTTTTTAAAGATTTATTTACTTATTTGAATGGTAGAGTTAGAGAGAAGGAGATAGATCTCCCATCTGCTGGTTCACTTCCCAGTTGGCTGTAATGGCTGGAACTGCGCTGATCCAAAGCCAGGAGCCAAGAGCTTCTTCCAGGTCTCCCACATGGGTGCAGGGGCCCATACACTTGGGCCATCTTCTACTGCTTTCCCAGGCCTTAGCAGAGAGCTGGATCAGAAGTGGAGCAGCTGGGTCTTGAACTGGTGCTCATATGGGATGCCGTTACTGCAGACAGTGGCTTTATCCGTTGTGCCACAGCGCTGGCCCTTCATGCTCACTCCCTAACTCAGCCTTCTCAGTAAATAAAATCTATTGAGAAAAAGAAAAAAAAAAGAAAGACTTCTGTGCTAAATACCTATTCCACAAAGATAGCTTTTAATTTTTTCTGTTTCATTTATAGTCATAGCATATGTATTTTTTATTTGAAAGGCAGATATATATGTACACACAGATACAAAGATTGAAATATCTTCTATTTTTCCATCTACCTTTTTACTCTCCTAATTTTGGTTTCAAAAATAAAAGTTACACCTATTATATGTCTTTTTTAAATCAAGTATGCCTCCAAATTGATGTAACTTATGCTAACTTCATGTGATATCTGCTTAGACTTTTGTTATTTAGGAGAAAAATAATCAAATTTAGCAAGCACGCCTCATGTTTTTCTTTTAAAAAATATGTGAAGCTTCTTTCTTCCTTTTCTGTGTTATTAATCTCTTTAATGATAGTTCCTTTTTCTCTTTCTTTCTTCAGATTTTTGAGACCGTTTACCTCTCTGGGCATTCTTTTTTATAAGTCTTTGTATGTTTAAAGACATTTTGCTGACATTTAAAATAAACATCTGATCTAGTAACTACATTCCTCTTTTAAACCACAGCCAAATTTGGAGGACAAATTATTTTAGAATAATTGTCTGAATGCAATGCATGTTTCTTCAAAAAGATTGTGAAGATATAGAAAAGTAATTGTTTTACTTACAGTATATGCTATACATTTCTTAGATGAATTTGATGGTTTTATCTGAAACTAATTAGTGTTGATTCTGAAGCTCTCTTTTCAAAGCTGCTGTAATAGTAGATTTCACCTCTTTAATCTCTAGAAAAATTTTAGGGTAGCTTGTAATGAGGAAGTTTTGTTATTGAATATGCTATGCTTCTGCCTTTCCCTCTTTGTAGCTTAGCGTTTCAAATAAATAAATGTTTTTTTAAAAAATAATATGTTCAGTGGAAGTTAATTTCATTCCTAAGCCAGTAATGAAGATGAGTGTTGATTTTCTGTTTTTAAACAGGTCAGAAGACATCTTTAACACAAGAGACAGAACTGTTGGAATCCTTACTTCAAGAAGTAGAACACCAGGTGATGAAATATTAAATGTAATGAAAAAGTCTGTCTTTTTTGGTTCATATGTTTTAAAAGTTATTTGTTTTTTACTTTTTTGACCAGAATATCTGAATGATATCAAAAGATCTGTGATTTCTGCTTGCTATCATGAAGATTTTTATGAAATAAGAATCACCAGTTTCAAGTTTTCTTTTCATATTTGGGAACAAAATAAGATTGATTCTGATTTTGCAAGAATAGAATTATTTTTAGTGGGAATAACCCTATAAAAAGTTAAAATCTCTTCTTGTGGTTTAGGTTGTGGCTTTGAGATAGAATATTACTACCAGTGACTTACACATAGTGATTCTTATGTTAAAATGTAACATATTTATTGAGGATCTGTTAAATATTACATAAATATCAGGCATTGTTTTAGGTGTTTGGAATATAGCAGGCACAAAATGATTAAAATTCTGCCACACTAAGAGTTCATAGAGGTAGGTAAGTATGAGTGATATAGTAAATAAGTAGTATAATATTTAGTAAATATTTGATATATGCCCTTCTCTTGAATTTTAAAAAGAATTTTTTATTTTTAAAATTTTTCTGATTGCTTCACAGCTGTCTCTCAAGATTGTTTGTGATCATCCTGGAAATTCTGTTCACATTTTCTTTGGTTGATTTGCATATTTCTTGATTCCCATGATCTCCACTTTCTGAGTTTATTCATTTTCTTTGCTATTACACTTCCTCCAGTGGTTTTCTAGGATGGATAAACAGAATAAAGTTTACTTTTCTGCATATCTGGAAATACTTTCACTTTTACAATTGATTGATAGGCAAGATTCAGTATATAACTATTTCTTAAACACTCATTTCTCTTTAGTACTTCTATTTTTTTTTTTTAAGATTTATTTATTTGAAAGTTACCCAGAGAAAAAAGGAGAGCAGAGCGTAAGGTCTTCCATCTGCTGATTCACTCCCTAATTGCTGCAATGGCCAGAGCTGTGCCGATCCAAAGCCAGGAGCCAGGAGCTTTTTCTAGGTTTCCCACATGGGTTGCAGGGGCCCAAGGGCTTGGGCTATCTTCTACTACTTTTCCAGGCCATAGCAGAGAGCTAGATCAGAAGTTAGCAGCCAGGACTCAAACTGGCACTCATATGGGATGCCGGCACTGTAGGCGGTGGCTTTGCCTGCTACACCATAGCTCTGGCCCCTAGTACTTGTATTCTTAATTGTACATGGTATTCCTATAATCCAGAGACTTTATTTTATATTTTCTGGAGAATAAACTAGCAGCTTTCTGCTGGAATGATTAGACAATTTTAGACTAGCTGTGTTACAGCACAGATGTGCATTTGAGGGACTTAAGTGTTGGATTTTTTTAAAAATAATTTTATTCTTATTAAACATAAATTACATTTATTTAAAGTGTACAACTTGGGACCAGGATTGTGGTACAGCAGGTAAAACTGTTGCCTGCAATTCCTGTGTTCCATACAGGTGCTGGTTCATGTTCTGGCAGCTTCACTTCACATTTAGCTCTCTGTTAATGGCCTGGGAAAAGCAGCAGAAGATTGCTGAAGTGCTAGAACCCCTGCCACCCATCCGGGAGATCTGGAAGAAGCTCTTGGCCCTTTGCTTTGGCTTGGCCCAGCCCTGGCCATTGTGGCCATTTTGGAAGTTAATCAACAGATGGAAGATCTCTCTGTCTCAGTGTCTCTCTCTCTCAAATGCTGACTTTCAAATAAATATATAAATCTTAAAAAAAGAATGCTCATTAATAAAATGAAGTATACAACTTAAGTTTGATAGTTTTGAGATTTATTTATTTGAAAGGCAGAATGACATAGATCCTCCATCCACTGGTTCCTTCCCCAAAAGAGCTGAATGCAGGAGCCAGGAACTCCTATCTGGTCTTCCATGTGTCAGGTACCCAAGTGCTTGAACCATTATCTGCTGCTTCCTAAACACAGGGAGCTGGATAGGACATGTAGCAACTAGGACTTGAACTGACCCTCTCATATGGGATGCAAGAGTCCTAAGTGTGTCTTAACATACTGTGCCAGAAAGGTGGCCCCAAATATATATACCTTTGAAACTATCAGCACAATCAAGATAGTGACCATAAGTTATCTCCAAAAGTTTCTTTGTACCTCTTTGTACTCTTCTTTCCCACCTTTCCCTCTCCAGGAAATGACCAGTCTACTTTGTCATTATAGATAATTTTATAGAAATTTATAAAATTTTATAGAATTTTATAAAAATGAAATCATATATTAAGTAATTATTTTATGTTTAACTTCTTTCAGCAGTTATTTTGAGGTTCATTCTTGTTGCTGTGTGCATCAGTAACTGTTTTATTGCTGAGTAGTATTCCATTGTGTGTATATGTATATATGTATATATATATATATAAATACCACAACTTATTTTTCCATTCAATATTTATGACCATTTAGGTTGTTTAAGGCAGTTACAGATAAAGCTACCATAAACATACATGTGAAAACATTTAATGGTATATGTTTATTTTTCTCTTGGGTTTACCTAAGACAGAAGGGCTTGCTCAAATGGTACATTAGTGAGTCCTAGCAGTTTACTGATATGTAATGGCAATTTTATCTTTTTATTTATTTATTTTTTTTTTATTTTATCCGATGGCAGGAGCCAGGTACTTCTCCTGGTCTCCCATGGGGTGCAGGGCCCAAGCACTTGGGCCATCCTCCACTGCACTCCCTGGCCACAGCAGAGAGCTGGCCTGGAAGAGGGGCACCGGGACAGAATCCGGCGCCCCAGCCGGGACTAGAACCCGGTGTGCTGGCGCCGCAAGGTGGAGGATTAGCCTAGTGAGCCACGGCGCCAGCCAGTTTATCATTTTATATTCCTACAGGTGGTGTATCACAATAGCAGTTCCTCCATATTCTTTCCAACACACTGTAGTCTTTTTAATTTTAGATATTGTTGTAAGAGTATCTAACTGTAGCTTTAATTTGTATTTCCCTTATGACTAACAGTATTGGGCATCCCTTCTTGAACTTATGTGCCATATAGCCATATATATTTTTTCCTTGTTGATGTGCCTTTTAAAATCTTCTGGCCATCATTGTACTGATTTGTTTGGGTTTTTGTTGAGTTTTTAAGAGTTCTTTATATAAAGTAGAAATCTTTTTTTTTTTTTAGATAAAGGCTTTTTTTTTTTTTTTTAAAGGTTTATTTATTTGGAAGGCAGAGATAGAGAGGAGGAGAAAGAGAGAGAGAGCGCCTGAGTGCACATGCTCTTCCATTCATTGGTTCACTCTTCACATGGCTGCAATGGCTGGGGCTGAGTAAGACAGAAACCAGGAACTCATTTCAGGTCTTCTGCATGGATACAGGGCCCATGTAATTTAGGCCATCTTCCTCTGCTTTCTCAGGCACATTAACAGGGAGCTGGATTGGAAGTAGAGCAGCCAGGGCTTGAACTGTTACCCATATGGGATGCTGACACTGCAGGTAGAAGCTTAATCTTCTGTGCCATAATGCAGACCCTTTTTATCAGATACATGTTTTGCAAAAATTTTGTGAAAAATCTGTGCTTTGCCTTTTCATTTCTTGGTAGATGTCATTTGAAAAGCTGAAATTTTTAATTTTGATGAAACCTTATTTGCCAGTTTTTTTTCTTTTGGTGTTATATTTAAGAAATCTGTAACCCAAGGTGACTCAGATTTTCTGTTTTCTCTCAGAAATGTGGTTGTTTGAACTTTTATATTTAGATCCATTATCTGTTATGAATATTTCTGTTCATGAGGCATAGATCTGAAGTGTTTCTTGTTGTACACTGATTCAGTTGATCAGCACCATTTGTTGAAAAGACGGATTTTTCTATACTTTATAAACAGTTCATATTTTTCAGAAATTAGTTGTCCATGTTTATGTGGACTGTTCTTTTTCATTGATTTGTTTTTTATGCTAGTACTACACTATATTACTGTAGCTTTATAAAAAATAAAGATCCAGTTACTTAGGACATCTAAGTTGGTTCTGAGTGTCTGCCTTAGCAGAGAGTCAGAGGTGGAGCTGGATATTGAGTTTACACACTCCAGTGTGGGCTGTAGGCATCTTACCTGCCAGGCCTAGTGCCCACACCTCAGGTGTTTTTGTATGCCATAGTATGCCCATGGTCATAGAACTGATGTTTATATATGTATCTTTTTTGTTTTTTTCTTTTTTTGAATCTTACATCCTTCAACATTGCTAAATTCATTTGTTATTCTGGTAGCTATTTGTTGATTATTTGAATTGCCGACAATCATGTCCTCTTGAAAAAGTCGTTTTTTTTTTTTTGCAGTTTGGCTGCCTTTTATTTCTTCTGGAAGATTACACTGCATAGAACCTCCAGTACAGTATTGAATTAAGCATAATGTAACCTGTAGTTTTACTGTAGGTGTGGTTTGTCAAGTAGGAATTCCCTTATATTCCTATTTCATTATGAATGAATGTTGCTCTCTGGGCTGCTATAACAGTCTTATATACTAGGTGGCTTATAGAGAAGAAAAGTTTATTGCCGATAATTCTGGGGTCTGGGAAGTACAAGATCAAGGTGCCAACAGAGTTTGTGTCTGGTGAGGGCCCACTTCTGGTTCATAGACAGTGCCTTCTTGTGTTCGACGAATAGAAGGGTAACCCTCTATGATCTCTTTTATAGGGTACTATACTGATCCCACTCCAGATGGTTGTACCTTATCACCTCTTAAAGGCCTTACTCACTAATATCATCACCTTGATGATTAAGATTTCAAGATGCAGATTTTAGAGGGATGTAAGCTCATTGGTTTGTTTAATTTCCTTTTATTTTTTAAAGATTTATTTAAGAGTCAGAGTTACAGAGGGAGAGATAGAGAGGTCTTCCATCTGCTGGTTCACTCCCCAAATGGCTGCAACGGCCAGAGCTGGGTCAATCTGAAGCCAGGAGCTTCTTCTGGGTCTCCAATGTAGGTACAGGAGCCCAGGTATTTGGGCAGTCTTCCACTGCTTTTCCAGGCCATTAGCAGGGAGTTGGATCAGAAGTGGAACAGCCAAGATTCAAACCGATTCTCATATGGATGCCAGCACTTGCAGGCGGAGGCCTAACCTTCTATGCCAAAACACTGGCTCCTATTTGCTTATTCTTAAAGATTTATTTATTTGAAAGTCAAAGTTACGGAGAGAAAGAGAAATTTTCATTTGCTGTTTCACTCCCTAAATGGCTGCAGTGGGAGGGGCTGGGCCTGAAACTCCATCCAGGTATCCCATGTGGGTGCAGGGGCCCAAGGACTTGGACTATCTTCCCCTGTTTCTCAGGTGGATTAGCAAGGAGTTTGTTCGTAAGTGGAGCAGCTGGGGCTAGAAGTGGCACCCACATGGGATTCTTGTGTGGCAGGCAGTGGCTAGCCCCCTATTTTAGTTCTTAATATGGTGAATTATTGAAAAAAAAAAAAAAAACAACTCAGCTTTATACTTCTGAGACTCAAATCCCCAGTTTATGTTTACTTATTTATTACCTTTTCATTATATTGGATTTGATTAGCTTGAATTTTTAGATCTTTGTATATGAGAGTATTAGACTGTAGTTGTGTATTTTTCCCCCCTGGATATATCTTCATCTGGCATTGGTATCAGAGTAATTCTGGCCTCAAAGAGTATATTTTAAAATATGTCTTCTTCAGTTTTGTGGAAGAAATTGAGTAGAATTGGTGATTTTTCTCGATATTTGTTTGATAGAATCTATCAGTGAAGTCATTTGAGCTTTGTGTTCTTTGTGGAGCAGTTTTCATCTACAAATTCAGCTTCTTTAATAGGTACAGGATACTAAGTTCATGTCATTTCTCTTTAATGAGCTTTGGTAGTTTGTATATTTGAAGGAATTATTACATTTCATTTGAATTGCTGAATTTATTGGCATAAACTTTATATAACACACCCTCAATATTCTTGAAACAGTGGAATCTAGTGATGTCATTTCTTTCCTGATAATGCTAATTTAGGTCTTTTTTTTTTTTTTTTTTTTTCCTGATCAGTCTTATTAGAGGTTTGTTATTTTCATTTAGAGATATAGGTTCTGGATTTTGTTTCTCTGTATTCCTCTGTCTGTCTGTCTGTCTGTCTTTCTTTCTTTTTTTTTTTTTTTTTAATTGATTGCTTGTTTTCTTTCTTTTGCTTATTCCAGGAACCCTGTATACTGGTTAAAGTTCCATGTGAAATGTGTGTTCTTTTATTAGGTAGAACATTTTATAAATGTCAGTGAGGTGAAGTTGGTTGATATTTAAGTTTAGCTATCCTTTCAGGTTTTCTGCCTACAGAGTAAGTACACCTAATCCAAAAACTTTGAAATCCAAAATGCTCCAAAATCTGAAACTTTCTGAGTGCTGACATCATTGAAATTTCCACTCCTGACCTCATGTGACAGATTTCAGTCAAAACACAGGCACGTTAAAAATATCATATAAAAATATCTTCAGGCTATGTGTATAAGGTGTGTATGAATGTAAATGAGTTTTGTGTTCATTTCCTAGGATAGTTTATTATGTATATCCAAATATGCTTAAACTTAAAAAACCTTAAGATCTAAGCCAGCGCCGTGGCTCAATAGGCTAATCCTCCGCCTGCAGCGCCGGCGCACCGGGTTCTAGTCCCGGTCGGAGTGCCGGATTCTGTCCCGGTTGCCCCTCTTCCAGGCCAGCTCTCTGCTGTGGCCCAGGAGTGCAGTGGAGGATGGCCCAAGTGCTTGGGCCCTGCACCCCATGGGAGACCAGGATAAGCACCTGGCTCCTGCCTTCGGATCAGCGTGATGCGCCGGCCGCAGCGCGGCAGCCGCAGCGGCCATTGGAGGGTGAACCAACGGCAAAAGGAAGACCTTTCTTTCTGTCTCTCTCTCTCTCTCACTGTCCACTCTGCCTGTCAAAAAACAAAAACAAAAACAAAACCTTATGATCCATGCATTTTGAATGTAGGAAACACAACCTGTACTCGTTTTAAAATTTTTTTAATTTTAAATTTTAAAAAATTTTAAAGATTTATTTATTTATTTGAAAGGCAGAGATACAGAGAGAGTGGGAGGGGAGATGGGGGGAGAATGGGGGCGAGAGAGGGAGAAAGGGGGAGAGGAAGAGAGGGGGAGAGGGAGAAGAGGGAAAGGGGGGAGAAGAGAGAGATGGGGGGAGAGAGAAGAGGGGGGTGGAGAGAGGCAGGGGGAGACAGAGGGAGAGGGAGAGAGAAACATCTTGCATCTGCTGGTACACTCCCTAAATGGCCTCAACAACCAGGGCTGGGCCAGACTGAAGTCAGGAGCGAAGGAGGTTCCTCTTGGTCTCTCACATAGGTGCGGGGGCTCAAGTACTGGGGCCATTCTCTGACACTTTCCCACATGCATTACTGGGGAACAGGGTCAGAAGTGGAGCAGCTAGAACTTGAACCGGCACCCATGTGGGATGCTGGCACTGCATGCAGGGGCTTTTCTGTGCCACAGCACTGATCCCAACCTGTACTTGTTATACCAGAATTCGTAAGGTTTTGAAATTGTTGACTATAATTTTTTTTTTTTTTTTTTTTTTTTTGACAGGCAGAGTGGACAGTGAGAGAGAGAGACAGAGAGAAAGGTCTTCCTTTTGCCGTTGGTTCACCCTCCAATGGCCGCCGCTGCAGCCGGCGCACCGCGCTGATCCTGGCAGGAGCCAGGAGCCAGGTGCTTTTCCTGGTCTCCCATGGGGTGCAGGGCCCAAGCACCTGGGCCATCCTCCACTGCACTCCCTGGCCATAGCAGAGAGCTGGCCTGGAAGAGGGGCGACCGGGACAGAATCCGGCGCCCCAACCGGGACTAGAACCCGGTGTGCCGGCGCCACAAGGTGGAGGATTAGCCTATTGAGCCACGGCGCCGGCTGACTATAATTTTTGATTGGTCTACTTCTTTTGACAACTCTATTAGTTGATTCGTATATTTTGAAGACAGTCTTTTAGTGATATAAACATTAGCATTGTTACATGGCTCTACCCTCTGTACCACAACACTGGCCCCAGGAAATGATCCTTTTTATTCTTGGTAATTGTTTGTCTTGCAATCTACTTTGACATCAAGCCGTTTCAGCTTTTGTTTTTTAAGATTTATTTACTGGGGCTGGTGCTGTAACATAGTGGGTTAGGCTGCGGTCTGCAGTGCCAGCATCCCATATGGGTGTCTACTCAAGTTCCAGCTCCTTGCTAATGGGCCTGGGAAAGCAGTGGAAGATGGCCCAAGTGCTAAACCTACATGAGAGACCCAGAAGAAGTTCCTGGCTCCTGGCTTCAGATCAGCTCAGTTCCGGCCTTTGCGGCCATTTGAGGAGTGAACCAGTAGATGTTCTATCCGTCCTTCTCTCTCTCTCTCACTCTGCCTCTCAAATGAATAAATAAATCTTTAAAAAAAAAAAAGATAATTTATTTGAAAGAGTGACAGAGGGAGAGTCAGAAACAGAAAAAGATTAGGAAATAGAGGTGTATGTTCTGCTTCACTCCTCAAATAACCACAACAGTGAGATCTGGGCCAGACTGAAGCCAGGAGTCAGGTCTTGTCTTGTCTTGGTCTCCTACATAGGTGATGGGGTTCAAGCACCAGGGCTGTCTTTCCCTGCCTTCCCAGGTGCATTAGCAAGAAGCTGGATCAGAAGCAGAACAACCAGGACTCGAACCAGCACTCCTAACTCGGATTCTGGCATTGTGGTCTGCAGCTTAACCCACTATGCCATAACACTGGCCCCTCAACTTTCTTTTAATGTTACAATGCTATATCTCAATTTCTCCTTTAATGTTTATATTAAATTTTTTTTAAAGATTGATTTATTTATTTGAAAGTCAGAGTTACACAGAGAGAGAGAGGTCTTCCCATGGTTCACTCCCCAATTGGCTGCAACGGCTGGAGCTGTGCCGATCTGAAGCCAGGAGCCAGGAGCTTCTTCTAGGTCTCCCACGTGGGTGCAGGGGCCCAAGGACTTGGGCCATCTTCTACTGCTTTCCCAGGCCATAGCAGAGAGCTGGATTGGAAGTGGAGCAGCTGGGACTTGAACTGGTGCTCATATTGGATGTTGTTGCCATAGGTGGTAGCTTTATCTGCTATGCCATAGCACTGGCCCTGATATTGTAAATTTTAAGTATCTCATCTTGCTATTTGTTTTCTCTTTGTGTACAGTCTTTTGTTTTCTTCAGTTTCCTCTTTTTTTGAGTATTGTCATCAGTGTAAAACACTGATAGCAATAATGAACATAAATGTAAATGGATTAGGTTGAACTTAAACAAAAAATCCAATGCTGAATGACTCAATAAAAGGTAGATCTAGAGAGTGATGAAAAAAATTTTTTTAAAGATTTATTTGTTTATTTGAAAGGCTAAGTTGGTGGGAGTTGGGGGTGACAGAGATCTTTCATCCACTGTTCACTCCCCATATGGCCACGATCTCTGGGGCTGGGCTAATCTGAAGCCAGGAGATTCTTCTTGGTCTCCCTTGTGGGTGCAGGAGCCCAAGCACTTGGGCAGTCTTGCACTGTTTTCCCAAGTGCATTAGCAGGAAGCTGGATCGGAAGGGGACCAGCTGGAAATTGAACTGGTGTGTATATGGGATGTTGGCGTTATAGGTGGCAGCTTTACCCACTGTGCCACAGTGCCAGCTCAAGAATGATGAAAAATTTAACATGAAATCTTTACTATGGATCATAAAGAACACTACACGATAAACAAGGAACAACTTACCTCACCAAGAGAAGATAGGAACCAGCATTTAGCCTTACAATGATGACAACTTTCTTTTACATCAAAGTACCTGGGTTTGATACCCTGGCTCTGGCTTCTGACTTCAACTTTCTGCTAGTCAGCAGTGATGACTCAAGTGATTGGATTCCTGCCGCCCACATGGGAGACCTGGATAGAGGTCCTGGTTTGGTTAGGGCTCATCCTAGGCTATTGTGGGCATTTGGTGTATAAACCAATGGATGGGATGTCTCCCTCCTATCATTCCTCCCTCCCTGCTTCTCTCCCTCCCTCTGTCCTTCCCTCCTACTCTTCCTCTTTTTCTTTTTCTCACTCTTTGTAATAAATCAGTGAAAATTTTTAAATATTCATGATTTTTAATTTTTTCCCTAGAAACCTTTTATTTAAGATATACAAACTTCATGCTTTTTATAAATAAAACTATATATATAGTACATATATATGTGTGTGTGTGTATATATATATGTATATATATATAGTGATTCTTCCCGCTGTACCTGCCCTCCCACCCTTCTTCCTCTTCCCGTTCCTATTCTCATTCTTATTTTTCACTAAGATCTATTTTCAGTTAACTTTATACACATAAGATTAACTCAATACTAAGTACAGAGTTCAACAAATAGTATGAAAAAGTGTTACTAAACAGTCAAGACAAGGCTGTTCAGAGTCATTGTATCTCAATGTGTCAATTTTACTTCTATAGATTACCTTTTAGGTGCTCTATTAGTTACCATAGATTAGGGAATACATTTGGTATTTGTCCTTTTAGGACTGGCTTATTGTCGCTCCCCCTCTTCGTGGAGGAACGACACTAAGCCCTGCCTAGGCTTCATATCCAAGTCACGGCACCATTATGTCGCTCCCCCTCTTCGTGGAGGAGCAACACAGGACCCTGCGCTGTTCTTTCAGTCTGCTCGGCCCTCCCCAGGTTTGCTGCTGGTTCTTCCCGGGTTGGCTACTATCCCTTCCACCTCCGTGGAAGGGCAGTTCCCCCTGGCCGCTTTCCCCACTTCCGCAGGGGAGCGGCACACCGCCGGCCGGTTCTCTCGGGGGCTGCACGGGTTCCCTTAGATGTTCCCCATAGATGTTCCTGGTGCATGCCGTCTCTCTCCTCCTTTATAGTCCTCCTCCGCCAATCCTAACTCGGCTGCCCACACGCCGAGTACGCTGCTCTCCAATCAGGAGCAAGTCCTACAGTTAATTGGTTTAACTGGAGGCAGCTGTGCGGAAGCTGTTTACTTCTCTCCCAGCGCCATATTGTGGGAGAGCAGATGCATAGAATAAGTCTTAATTTCAGTAACAGTCTAGTCCGGGCTGCTCCCCACAGCTTATTTTGCTAAGTATGATGTTTTCCCATTTCATCCATTTTGTTGCAAATGACAAGATTTTTTTTAAACCACTGTGCAGTATTCCATGGGGGTACATAATCCATAATTTCGTTTTTAAGATTTATTTGAAAGGCAGAGTTACAGAGAGGCAGAAACAGAAGCAGAGAGAGAGCAAGAGAGAAAGAGAGAGGGGGGTCCTCCATCTGATGGTCCACTCCCCAGATGGCCACAATGGTTGGAGCTGCGCCCCAATCCAAAGCTAGGAGCCAGGAGCTTCTGGGTCTCCCACATGGGTGCAGGGGCCCAGGGACTTGGGCCATATTCTGCTGCTTTCCCAGGCCATAGCAGAGAGCTGGATCAGAAGTGGAGCAGCGTGGCTAGGGAGTGCAGTGGAGGATGGCCCAAGTACTTGGGCCTTGCACCACATGGGAGACCAGGATAAGCACCTGACTCCTGCCATTGGATCAGCACGGTGCGCCGGCTGCAGTGCGCCGGCCACGGCAGCCATTGGAGGGTGAACCAACGGCAAAGGAAGACCTTTCTCTCTGTCTCTCTCTCTCACTGTCCACTTTGCCTGTCAAAAAAAAAAAAAAAAAGGAGCAGCTGAATCCTGAACCAGCACCCATACGGGATGCTGGCACCACAGGTGGTGGCCTTACCTGCTAGGCCACAGTGTCAGCCCCTTCATAATTCTTTTATCTGGTGTTTGGTGACAGACATTTGGGTTGATTCCATATCTTAGCTTTTTTGAATTCAGCTGCATTTTTTTTTTTGTTTTGTTTTGTTTTTTTTTGTTTTTGACTGGCAGCGTGGACAGTGAAAGAGAGAGAGAGAGAGAAAGGTCTTCCTTTTGCCATTGGTTCACCCTCCAATGGCCGCTGCGGCCGACGCATCACGCTGATCAGAAGGCAGGAGCCAGGTGCTTCTCCTGGTCTCCCATGCAGGTGCAGGGCCCAAGCACTTGGGCCATCCTCCACTACACTCCCTGGCCACAGCAGAGAGCTGGCCTGGAAGAGGGGCAACCGGGACAGAATCCGGCACCCTGACCGGGACTACAACCCCGTGTGCCGGCGCTTCAAGGCGGAGGATTAGCCTATTGAGCCACGGCGCTGGCCAGCATGTATTGTTTTTTAAAGATTTATTTGAAAATTGAGTTAGAGAGAGACAAGAGGTCTTTCATATGCTGGTTCACTCCCCAAATGGCCCCAACGGCTGGAGCTAGGCCAATTCGAAGCTAGGAGCCAGGAGGTTCTTGCATGTCTCCCACATGGGTACAGGGGCCCAAGCACTTGGGGTATCCTCTATTGCAGTGGATCTGGATCAGAGTGGAGCAACCTAGGCTGGAACTGGTGCCTATATGGGATGGAAATGGAAGCTTTACCTGCTATGCCACAACACTGGCCTCGTGATTGTTGGATTCTACCAAAAACTTAGATGTTGGTAGAACTATAATATTTTGATAAGATCACAGTCATAGCAAGTGATTTAAAAATAATTTATATACTGATAGTTCCAACTAACAATATTTTTGAAAAAATTAAATTGTATCTGGCCGGTGCCGCGGCTCACTAGGCTAATCCTCCACCTTGCGGCGCCGGCACACCGGGTTCTAGTCCCGGTCGGGGCACCGGATTCTGTCCCGGTTGCCCCTCTTCCAGGCCAGCTCTCTGCTGTGGCCAGGGAGTGCAGTGGAGGATGGCCCAAGTGCTTGGGCCCTGCACCCCATGGGAGACCAGGATAAGCACCTGACTCCTGCCATCAGATCAGCGTGGTGCGCAGGCCGCAGTGCGCCGGCCGCGACGGCCATTGGAGGGTGAACCAACGGCAAAAGGAAGACCTTTATGTCTCTCTCTCTCACTATCCACTCTGCCTGTCAAAAAAAAAAAAAAAAGGTATCTAAAACATCTGTATGGAGATTGGTGCAGCAGTTAATATGCCACTTGGGATGCGTGCATTTTGTGTTGGAGTAGCTGAGTTCACATCCTGTCTGAGTTTCTGAATCCAGCTTCCTGCCAGTGTACATTCTGGAGGACAGCAAGCGATGGTCCAGGTGTCTGAGTTTCTGCCACCCACATGAGATACCTGGATTGAGTTCCTAGCCCCTAATTCAGTTGGACCAGCCTCAGCTGTTGTGGTCCAACTGAGAATTAACCAGTAGATGGAAATGTTTCTCTGCCTTTCAAATATATAAATAAGTAATTTTAAAAACATAAAAGTTATTCATGGAACCCTGAATCCCAAAATGAAAAGTATATATTCTCTTTACGAATACATGGAGGGGCTGGTGCTGGCTCACTTGGTTAATCCTCTCCCTGTGGTGCCGGCATCCCATATGGGCACCGGGTTCTAGTCCTGGTTGCTCCTCTTCCAGTCCAGCTCTCTGCTGTGGCCCAGGAGGGCAGTGGAGGATGGCTCAAGTGCTTGGGCCCCTGCACCGCATGGGAGCTCAGGAAGAAGCTCCTGGCTTCGGGTCAGCGCAGTGCCAGCTGTAGCGGCCATTTTGGGGGTGAACCAATGGAAGGAAGACCTTTCTTTGTCTCTTTCTCTGTCTATAACTCTACCTGTCAAAAAACAAAAAACAGCTACGTGGAACAGTTTTATCGTCTGATCTAATAACTAAAGTATATAGATAACACTTTCGGCCTTTTGGCTAAGATCAAGTGTAAAATATATAGAAATCTGAGATATTTTCTCATAAATGATACTATTACAAAATAGACATTAAAATAGTTTAAAGTTATAATTATTCATGTAAATATACTAGTAAATATCTTAAAATCGTAATTTTATCAGTTAAAGAGAGAATCACAATTGAATAAACTATTAAAATGCAAGGCATATCTAAGGAATAGAAGAGAATTTTCGGTATAAAATACAGTTATTAATAAGAAAAAGAAATGATGGGTAAATGAGTTATCTTCAACCAAGCCAGAAATGGTACAATGATATAAAAGCATAAAATTGAAAAAAAAATGAAGATAGTGGTGAAATTAACAAAATAGAATTTACAGAGTGGTTGAGAGGATCAATATAATCAGTATTTGATCATGGCCCAAGTGCTTGGGCCCTGCACCCACATGGGAGACCAGGAGAAGCACCTGGCTCCTGGCTTCGGATCGGCACAGCACGTCGGCCATAGCGGCCACTTAGGGGGTGAACCAACGGAAAAGGGAAGACCTTTCTCTATCTCTCTCACTGTCTCACTCTGCCTGTCTAAATAAATAAATAAATAAATAAATAAATAAAATATTCAGTATTTGATCTTGGAGAAAGTGAAATAGATGTTACCCTACCAAGGTTGATCAAGAAAAATGAAAGAGTGCTTCGCAATATAGTGCGAAGAAAATGCAGGGTAAAACTACAAATACCGGAGAAATATAAAGAATAAAAATATTTTTAAGGGCCCAGTGTTTTAGTGTAGTGGATTAAAGCACAGCTTGTGATATTGTCATCCCATACCAGAGCACTGGTTTGAGTCCTGGCCGCTCTGCTTCCATTTCAGCTCCCTGCTAATGTGACTGGGATAGCAGGGGAAGATGTCCCAAGTACATGGGCCTCTGCCACCCACCCACATGGGAGATCTGACTGGAGTTCGTGGCTGCTGGCCTAGACTCGGCAGTTGCGGCCATTTGGGGAGTGAACCAGCGGATGGAAGATCTGTCTCTCATATCTTTGTCTCTGTCTCTGTAACTCTGCCTTTAATAAATAAATATTTTTCTAAAAAGTGAAATATTGTGAATCACACTGATTCTTGGATGTACATTTTGTTACATTATGATGGTATGAAATGGGATATTTCTTAATGCTGCCATAATTTGTTAATTTTTTTGTGGCACATAAAATAAAGATATATTTAATAATCAGTGTCTTGTTGCATTTTGTGAACCTAAGGGAAAATTTAGTATTGTCAAGTAGTTCTTGTATTAATCTACGGATTCTATTCAATCGTAATTTCAGTGAGTTTTCTGAAAATTTGATAAACTTTCAATATTTATATGAAAGAGCAAGGGGCCCCAAATACCCAACAAGAAGGTACAAAGCTAGAGCTGTTGTCAGGCTGTATATCAAGACATGATATAAAACCATAGTAATGAACACAATGGTTTTAGTATACAATCCAATGGAGAGGCAGAACAGAGTAAGACATCCATGATTAACCCCAAGGTGTATGTGAATACTTAGTACAAATGCTAAAAATGTAGAAGGATGGACTTTAAGCAAGTTGACAGAAATACATGTGGGAAATAAAATTAGGTCTTCATCCTACTATGTACTGAAGAAGCAGTGCCAGGAGAATTGAAGCCCTATATATGAAGATAAAATTTTTATTTTCATTATTTTTAAAGTTTTATTTCAAATACAGAGTAGCAAAGGGAGAGAGAAAGATCTTCCAACAGCTGGGGCTGGGCCAGTCTGAAGGCAGGAGCCCAGAATTCGGGACCTTCAGAGTACGAGACTGATGCACTGCCTACTACACTAAGGAGGCAGATAAGGGCCCAGAACTTCACCTGAGTCTCCCATGTGATTTGCAAGGCCTAAATATTTGGGCATCTTTCTGTTTTCCCAGGCGCATTAGTAGGTAACGGGATTGGAATGTGGTTTAGCCAGGACTTCAAAAGGTGCTCTGATATGGGATGCCTGCTGCGCCATAGTTAGCCTGCCCCTTAATTATTTTTAAAGGAGAATATCTTTGATACAGGGAAGAGAAGGGCTTTTGTTAAAGCACAGTAGGCATAACATATAAGGAGAAATATTTGGCTGAATTAATTTTTTCATATAAAAAAAGTCCTTGAGATCAATTACTTAGCACGGTGGCTTAAACTGCCTGTGACACGGGCATCCCATATGGGCACTGGTTTGAGTCCCAGCTGCTCTGTTTCTGATCTAGTTCCCTGCTGATGAGTCTGGGCAAGCAGTGGAAGATGGCCCAACTTCTTGGGCCCCTGCCACTCATATTAGAGACCTGGATGGAGTTCCTGGCTTCTGGTATTGGCTGGTACAGCCTGGCTATTGCAGCCTTTTGGGGAGTGAACAGTGGATAGAAGATCTCTGTCTGTAACTCTGTCTTTCAAGTAAATAGATAAATCTTTTTTTTTTCCCCGTATTTATTTGTGTCAGAATTACAGAAAGAGAGGGCGGGAGAGAGAGAATCTTGCATTTACTCCCCAGATGGCTGAAACAGCCAGGATTGGGCTAGGCCAAAGCCAGGAGCCAAGAGCTTCTTACAGGTCTCCCATGTGGGTCCAGGGACCCAAGTGCTTGGGCCATCCTCCATTACTTTTCCAAGCACATTGACAGAGAGGTGGATTGGAAGTAGAGCCACAGACTAGAGTGGTGCCTATATGGGATACCAGCACTGCAGACAGTGTCTGAACCCACTACGTCACAGCACCGGCCCCTAAATAAATCTTTTTAAAAATTAGATTGCCAAGTCATGCACTAGGAGCAGTTTTTTGTCATTCCTGAAATTGAACATAAATTGGTATTTAGAATTTGTACCAAAATAGAGGTACAAATTCAGGAGCTAAAACAATCTCAGAAAAAGTGAGTGAAAGTTTACGCATAGTTAGAGAAGTAGATACCTACGTGTGTGGCCAATGTGGAGTGTCTCTGAGAATAGGAAATGCCATCTGATCTCCTTAGTTTGGCAAGAATAAATAACTGAATGGAGCCAGTGCTGTAGTACAGCGGGTTAACGCCCTGGTCTGAAGTGCCGGCATCCCATATGGGTGCCAGTTCAAGTCCCGGCTGCTCCACTTCCAATCCAGCTCTCTGCTATGGCTTGGGAAAGCAGTAGAAGGTGACCCGAGTCCTTGGGCCCCTGCACCCGCGTGGGAGACCCGGAAGAAGCTCCTGGCTTCGGATTGGTGCAGCTCTGGCCGTTGTGGCCAGTTGGGTAGTGAACCATTGGATAGAATACCACTTTCTCTGTAACTCTGACTTTCAAATAAATAAATAAATCTTTAAAAAAAAAAAAAAGAACAAATAAGTGAAAATATAAATGTTGTCAAGGATATATACCAATGGGAATTACTCCTGATTAATATTTGGAGAGCCATTTGCTAATTACTGCTAAATATGTTAATATGCTTCAATAATTATTCCAGGCGCAGAGAAACTTAAATATACTCATAGGGAGCTGTTCACAGAGTTCTTCACAGCAGTTATATTTAGTACTAAAGACTAGAAAGTTGGGTCTGGCATTGTGCCGAAGCATATAAAGCTGCCACCTTCAGTGCCGGCATCTCATATGTGTGCCGGTTGGAGTCCTGGCTGCTCCATTTCCAATCCAGCTCTCTGCTGTGGTTTGGGAAAGCAGTGGAAGATGGCCTGGGTCCTTGGGCCCCTGCACCCGCGTGGGAAGACTCGGATGAAGCTCCTGGCTCCTGACTATGGATCGGCTCAGCTCTGGCCCTTGCAGTCAACTGGAGGAGTGAACCAGTGGATGGAAGACCTCTCTCTCTCTCTGCCTCTGCTCCTCTCTCTGTGTAACTTTGACTTGCAAATAAAGAAATAAATCTTAAAAACAAAACAAAACAAACAAAAAAACAGAAAGCAACATCAGTGTCCATTCATAAAGAAATTGAGAGGCTCCAGTATAGTGGATAAAGGAGCTGCTTTGAGATGCCAGCATCCCATATGGGCGTCAGTTTAAGTCCTGGCAGCTCCCCTTCTGATCAGTTCCCTGCTAATGGCCTTGGAAACAACCTGCTCCCATGTGGAAAACTCAGAAGAAGCTTTAAGAAGCTTTTGGCTTTAACCTAGCCATTGCGGCCATTTGGGGAATGAACCAGTGGATGGAACACCTTTCTCTGTGTATCTCCCTCTCTGTCTAACTCTGCCTTTCAATACATTGTTCTATATTATTAAAATATATTCTTTAAAACTTTAAAGTAGATCTACATATAAAATAATTAAATCTTAGAATATTGAATGAGAGACTGGGATAGTGGTGAAGTGGTTTAAGCTGTACTTGGGACACTGACATCCCATATCAGAGCACTAGTTTGCTCTGCTTCTGGTCCAGCTTCCTGCTAACATGCCTGGGAGGGTAGCAGAAGATAGCCA
Organism: Oryctolagus cuniculus; assembly: GCF_051225735.1. Classification (NCBI taxonomy): domain Eukaryota; kingdom Metazoa; phylum Chordata; class Mammalia; order Lagomorpha; family Leporidae; genus Oryctolagus; species Oryctolagus cuniculus. The sequence continues at coordinate 34,384,335 of NC_142883.1, read as the reverse complement.
GTTAAGAAATTAAGAAAATATGTTGGGTTAAAAATATAAGTTACATTATAATACAGCCTGATAGTGTTTATGTAAAGTTTGAAAACATTCAGATTATTGTTTATGGATGTACAGACACACATGGTAATTATTGAAAGATGTGGTGATAAGTGAATTGTCTTTGGAAAAAAATGGAAGGAGACATACAGTATGTGATCAAATATTAATGAAATGTATAAATTGGGAAAAATATATATATCATTGATTCAAGAAATATATCAGGGCCAGCGCTGTGTGCCCGCCTGCGGCGCCAGCATCCCATATGAACACCGGTTCTAGTCCCGGTTGCTCCTCTTCCAGGCCAGCTCTCTGCTGTGGCCTGGGAAAGCAGTGAAAGATGGCCCAAGTCCTTGGGCCCCTGCACTCGCATGGGAGATCAGGAAAAAGCACCTGGCTCCTGGTTTCAGATCGGCACAGCTCCAGCCGTTGCAGCCATTTGGAGAGTGAACCAACAGAAGGAAGACCTTTCTCTCTGTCTCTCTCACTGTTTGTAACTCTACCTGTCAAATAAATAAATAAATAAATCTTAAAAAAAAATAACTAATAAAAAAAAATCTTAAAATTAGGAATAGTGCCGTGGCGTAGAAAGGCCTCTGCCTTCGGTGCCGCTATTCCCTTGGGTGCCGGTTCGAGTCCCGGCTGCTCCACCCCTTTTTTTTTTTTTTTTAAAGATTTATGTATTTGAAAGGCATAGTTACAGAGAGGCAGAGAGAGAGAGAGAGGGAGGGAGGGAGGGAGAGAGAGCGCGCGCTTCTATCTGCTGGTTCACTCCCCAAATGGCTGCAAGGCTGGAGCTGGGCTGATCAGGAGCTAGGAGCCTCTTCATTGTCTCCCACACAGGTGCAGAGGCCCAAGGACTTGGGCCATCTTCTACTGCCTTCCCAGGCCATTGCAGAGAGTTGCGTCGGAAGTGGAGCAGCCGGGGCACAAACTGGCGACCATTTGGGATGCTGGCACTGCAGGCGGCTTTACCTGCTACATCGCAGTGCTGGCCCCTATTCCACTTCTGGTCCAGCACCCTGCTGATGTGCCTGAGAAAAGCAGAAGATGGCCCAAGTACAGTGCACCCACGTGGGAGACCTGAAACAAGTTCAGCCTGGCCTACTTAGCCATCTGGGGAGTGAACCAGCAGATGGAAGATCTCTGTCTTCCTTCTTTGGATCTCTGCCTTTCAAATAAATCAATCTTTAAAAAAAAGATGGGGTGGACATTTGCCCAGCAGTTAGGATTCTGCTTTGGAATGTTCACATCCCACATCAGAATGGTTGGAGTCCTGGCTTCTTCACTATCAATCCAGCTTCCTGCTTGTGTGTACTCTTTGAGGCAACAGATAATGGTTCAAGTAGTTGAGTTCTTGCCACCCACATGGGAGACCTAAGTATTGAGTTCTGGTTCCTTACATTGGTCTGGTCCACTCCTGATTATTGCATAACCAGTGAATGGAAGATATTTTTAAAATTTCAAATAAAATATAAATAATTGGAAATATAAATATTATAATACTGTTAAATAATTTTAAATAAAAAACATTACTGTCCCGAGGGATGCTTGCCATATAATAATATAAATGACATGATATACAGCTGCTTGTTTTTGCTAACCTCTTATGTATGTTGTTGGTTTTGATGTCGCTGCTTTTTATAAACTAAAGGCTATGTTTTTGAGCTTTGATACATATCATATTCTGTTTATCGTGGGAGCTACCATAACAAAATATCACTGAGTGGTAGGCTTCAACAACAGACATGTTTTTTCAAATATCTGTTTCCCAAAATCAAGGTATTGGAAGGTTTGGTTTCTTCTGAAGTCTCCTTGCCGTATAGATGGCTGCCTTCTGATTGTGTCTTCATGTGGACGTTCTTGTGTTCATGCACAGTCTTGATGTCTCTTCTTAAAAAGACAGTAGTTTCATTTGATTAATTGCCTCATGTTACCCTAATCACCCCATCTCCAAATATGGTTGTGTTCTGAAGTACTGGGTTGTTGAGCCTGCAACAAGTAAATTTGGAGATGAGGAGAGGCACAATTTAACCTACAACAGATGGATTACAGAGGTGTTTTACATACAGCTTTATGTATGTATGTATGTATGTATGAAACAAGCACTGGTGGATAGGTGTTTTTTTTTTTTTTTCTTTTTAAGATTTATTGATTTATTGGAAAAGCAAAGTTACAGAGAGAGGGAGAGTGAGCGAGCGAGAGAGAGAAGTCTTCCATCTGCTGGTTCACTCAGATGGCTGCAGTGGCCAGAGCTGTGCCTATCAGAAGCCAGGAGCCAGGAGCTTCTTCCAGGTTTCCCACGTGGGTGCTGGAGCCCAAGTACTTGGGCCATTTTCTACTGCTTTCCCAGGCCATAGCAGAGAGCTGGACCAGAAGTGGAGTGGCCAGAACTCAAACTGGCGCCCATATGGGATGCCAGCACTGCAGGCGGCAGCTTTAACCCCTATGCCACAATGGCGGCCCCTAGATACCATTTATTTCAGCTCTACATGTCAGCAGACTCACAACTATGTAATCAGTCAGTGATGGAGCTGGGACTTCAAACCCACTTTTTTCGGAATTTAAAATCAGTAGTCTTTTAAATGTCATGCATGTTTGACCACACTTATCCTATGCTGTTGGCATAACTTAAACATAGTGTTTTCCATGTTGATACAAGATATGTATGTATGTTATGTCTTCACATTTTTGTTTTGTGGAATGCAATCTTAGAAATGCTTTTAAAGGCTTCAGTGTATAGGATTTGTCCATTTATATACATAAAAACTTCACTGTACCAGTGTAAAAGTGTTTGTCATTGCTTAAAACTTGACTTATCCTGAAATATGAGAGAAAAATGGATTAAAATCAAGTGTGTTTATTCAGTGACCTTACTGTTAGATTCTTTGTAGATTAATTCTTAAACCACTTTGAAAGAATCATTTTTATCTCATTTTGTCAGTTTATAAGAATTCTAATTTCCTTTTTTATTAAGAATTTTGAAGTGTCAATGAGTAACAATTTTTATTCAGATGATTCTTTTTCCTCATACAGTTGCGATCTTGTAGTAAGAGTGAGTTAATATCTAAGAGCTCAGAGATTTTAATGATGTTTCAGCAAGTTCATCGAAAACCCATGGCATCATTTGTTACCACTCCTGTACCACCAGATTTTACCAGGTAAGACAGTTTTAAGATTTCATTTTCATTTGAAATTTATATGCAAATACATAGTTGTTTCAAAGGATAAGCTCTATTTTGTAATTCGATCTCTTTTTAAGATGGTGTTTCTGATGTGATCTGGTGAGTTCTATTTTTTTGTAAATGCACAAAAACAGTCTGGTAGACTTAACGCTTTTGACTGTAAAGATAAAATGAAAGTGAATTAGAAATGATTTTTTCCTTGGAACTCTGAGTTCTACAGTGTAGAAAAATAGCTGATCCCATCAGCTTCACCTGTGTTCATTATTTGATTTACCTTTTTTTTTTTTTTAAAGATTTATTTATTTATTCAAAAGGCAGAATTACAGAGATGCAGAGGCAGAGAGAGAGGTCTTCTATCCACTGGTTCACTCCCCAAATGGCACAATGGCCAGACCTAGGCTGATCTGAAGCCAGGAGCCAGGAGCTTCTTCAGAGTCACCCATGAGGGTGCAGGGGCCCAAGCACTTGGGCCATCTTTTATTGCTTTCCTAGGCCACAGCAGACAGCTGGATCGGAAGTGGAGCAGCCAGGCCTTGAACCAGCACCCATATGGGATGTCAGCATTGCAGGCGGCAGCTTTACTCGCTACGCCATAGCACTTGCCCCTTGATTTACCTTTTTTTTTTTTTTTAAAGATTTTATTTATTTATTTGAAAATCAAAGAGTTACACAGAGAAAAGAGGCTGAGAGAGAGAGAGGTCTTCCATCTGATGGTTCACTCCCCAGTTGGCTGCAATGGCCGGAGCTGCGCCGATCCGAAGCCAGGAGTCAGGAGCTTCTTCCAGGTCTACCATGTGGGCGCAGGGGGCCCAAGCACTTGGGCCATCATCTACTGCTTTCCCAGGCCAGAGCAGAGAGTTGGATCGGAAGAGGAGCAGCCTGGACTTGAACCGGTGCCCATATGGGATGCTGGCACTTCAGGCCAGGGTGTTAACCTGCTGCGCCACAGCGCTGCCCTATTTACCTTTTGAATTAATATATATCTTATTACAAAAAAAAATATATATATATATATATATATCTTATTACATAAAACTCTGAAACAGAAAATGTCTACCATGAAAATTTGAAGGTTACACAGTGTTATCTATAAGTGCTGTAATATAGAGGAAATAATTATTGCAAACCCAGGCTATCCAGTATGGGATGTACATATCCCAAGCCCACATTTGCTTGCACTAAAAGCCCACCCTTGTTGAAGTGTTTGGACATTATAAGGGATGTTTGGAACTTGGTGGAAAAACTAACAAATACCTGTATAGTTGGAAGTTGCAGAAAATTACTGCCAAAAACATGTCCCTACTTGACCAAATTTTGAAGATTATACTGAAAAGACTGCTTTAGAGTTCTGATTAGGTATGTAATTCCAAGAAAGCTTTCCAGGTGCTAATTGCTTTGAGCCTGCTAATTGGGATTGTGTGCACTGAATGCTAGGAGAACATATGACAGGGACATCTTAGACCAGATCTCATGTGGTTTATATTATCTGAAGCAAGAGAAGGGATAAAACCAGGCAAAAGGATCTAGGGATAAGCCATGTGAATCTCCTAAGGAAAGGTAACAGCTTAATAAGGAATGGGGTTTGAATTCTTGACATGATCAATTTAGATAATAGCTGTACATTTAACAATTTTAGGACAGAGTACCTCTACTTAGAAAAAAGTCCTTTTTGTACTTACTATAAGGTAAAGAATAATTTCTTTTAAATCAGTTCTGTATTTTTACATAGCAGCTGTTAATTTTTTTCTGGTACTGTAACAATGTGACGGGTCTGGCACCATGGCTCACTTGGCTTATCCTCCACCTGCAGTGCCAGCATCCCATATGGGGACCAGGTTCTAGTCCCAGTTGCTCCTCTTTCAGTCCAGCTCTGCTGTGGCCTGGGAGGGCAGTGGAGGATGGCCCAAGTGCTTGGGCCCCTGTACCCGCATGGGAGACCAGGAGGAAGCACCTGGCTCCTGGCTTTGGATCAGCACAGCACAGGCCGTAGCGGCCATTTGGGGAGTGAACCAACGGAAGGAAGACCTTTCTCTCTGTCTTTCTCTCTCTCTGTAACTACCTGTCAAATAAATAAATAAAAAATCTTAAAACAAAACAAAACAAAACAGTGTGACAGTACTACAGATGTTGCATATCTTATGTTTGCAATAATCAGAATTCTGATGAATTGAACTTTAGAAAATATGTGACTACGTGGTGAAATGACTTGTTAGATTTGTAATTTTTTTGTGTAAAATTTATAACTGTATTATAGTACTTTGTATGGTAAGTTCTTTATTGTAAATGGTGTATAAATGATTTTCATAGTGTTAAAACCATCCCCATGATCTAAGGTTAGTTAGTGCTATGAATTATCCCTTAACCTATCTCCTGTTAGTTCAGTTCTGTTTGGAGAAATTTGGATGGAACTCAAATTGCTTGAGTTTACTTTGCAAGAAAGTGTTAATGTTCTAGTTTATCCCAGTCACCCCTTAAGTGATAATATATTTTAATCTTATAAAATTGTAATAGGTTTTTGCTAATAAATAGTCTCAAAATATTTAAGGTTTATTAGTGAGGGAAGTTTGGGGATTAATTTTGACATAATATACTTTAGTTGCTTCTTTTTAAGCCTATTTATATCTGTTTTGTGATTCAGGTTCCTGACCTAAGCATTAGATTCTTAGGCTTTCTTTTTTTTTTATTTTTATTTTTTTTTTATTTTTTGACAGGCAGAGTGGACAGTGAGAGAGAGAGACAGAGAGAAAGGTCTTCCTTTGCCCCGTTGGTTCACCCTCCAATGGCCGCCGCGGCCGGCACGCCGCGGCCGGCGCACCGCACTGATCCGATGGCAGGAGCCAGGAGCCAGGTGCTTTTCCTAGTCTCCCATGGGGTGCAGGGCCCAAGCACCTGGGCCATCCTCCACTGCACTCCCTGGCCACAGCAGAGAGCTGGCCTGGAAGAGGGGCAACCGGGACAGAATCCAGCGCCCCGACCGGGACTAGAACCTGGTGTGCCGGTGCCGCTAGGTGGAGGATTAGCCTAGTGAGCCGCGGCGCCGGCCTAGGCTTTCTTATTTCCACAGTTTTTATTACATTAGTCTAATGCATTTATTTTAATGCTTATTCATATATTGTCTTTTGGGGCTAGCGCTGTGGCACAGTGGGTTAAAGCCCTGGCCTGAAGTGCCGGCACCCCGTATGGGTGCCGGTTCTAATCCTGGCTGCTTCACTTCCAATCCAACTCTGCCATGGCCTGGGAAAGCAGTAGAAGATGGCCCATGTCCTTGGGCCCCTGCAACCGTGTGGGAGACCTGGAAGAAGCTCCTGACTCCTGGCTTTGGATTGGCGCAGCTCCGGCCGTTGTGGCCATCTGTGGAGTGAGCCAGCGGATAGAAGACTTCTCTCTGTGTCTCTACCTCTCTCTGTAACTGTCTTTCAAATAAATAAAATTAATCTTTTAAAAAAATATTGTCTTTTTTAAAAAAGATTTATCTTATTTATTTGAAAGGCAGAGTTGCAGAGAGACAGAAAGAGAGAAGTCTTCCGTCTGTGGGTTCAGTCCCTAATTGGCCACAATGGCCAAAGCTGTGCCGATCCGAAGCCAGGAGCTTCTTCCAGGTCTCCCACGTGGTGCAGGGGCCCAAGCACTTGGGCCATCTTCTACTGCTTTCCCAGGCCATGGCAGAGAGCTGGATGAGAAGTTGGGGCAGCTGGGACTTGAACCAGCGCACATATGGGATGCCGGCACTGCAGGTGGCCGCTTTACCCACTATGCCACAGTGCTGGCCCCTCTTATGTAGTCTTTAAAAAAGTGTTTTATAAAGTATTTGTTATGTCTTCAACTTAATTACAAACTTTTGATGTATATATGAATTCATTTGACTTCCTGCTATGTTTAGTCAGAAGAATGTATTTCTCAGGTGTGTGTTTAATCATGTTTTCAAGATATTGTTAAGGAACTTTTTTTTAAAACTAACTGTAATTTTAAACTTAAATAAGTTAAATGTATTTTCCCTTTTTGCTTCTTTTTAGTGAATTAGTGCCATCTTATGATTCTGCAACTTTTGTTTTAGAGAATTTCAGGTAAGAGCTTTTGGCAACTTGACTTTGTGTTTGTGTTTACCCATAATGAGGAGTCAGGGAAAGTCTTATTTCTTGGTAGGACAGAGGTCTAGTGCAGTGTGTATCACTTAGTTTAGTACTCTGAGAAGAATGAAGTTTCCTGTTAGGAGCACAGAGGCTATGTTTCTGAATCTTGTAGGTTCAGTATCTCCCCGCCACAGTGCTGGCGCCCTGAATATATTTTTATGTGCAATATTTAGCAAAGGTATGGAATTATCGATTTGTCAAGTCATGTTGGTGTCAGAAAGTTTCTGAGTTGGAGCACTGTGTATTTTATTTCTTTTTTTTTAAGATTTTTTTTAACTTTTATTTAATAAATATAAATTTCCAAAGTACAGCTTTTGGATTACATTGGTTCCCCCCTCCCCCCATAACTTCCCACCCGCACCCCTCCCATCTCCCGCTTCCTCTTGCATCCCATTCACATCAAGATTCATTTTCAATTTTCTTTGTATACAGAAGATCAATTTAATATATACTAAGTAAAGATTTCAACAGTTTGCACCCACACAGAAACACAAAGTGTAAAGTGCTATTTGAGTACTAGTTATACCGTTAATTCACATAGTACAACATATTAAGGACAGAGATCCTACATGGGGAGTAAGTGCACAGTGACTCCTGTTGTTGACTTAACAATCGACACTCTTATTTATGGTGTCAGTAATTACCCTAGGCTCTTGTCATGAGCTGCCAGGGCTATGGAAGCCTTTTGAGTTCGCCAACTTCTGATTTTATTTAGACAAAGTCATAGTCAAAGTGGAAGTTCTCTCCTTCCTTCAGAGAAAGGTACCTCCTTCTTTGATGGCCCGTTCTTTCTGCTGGGATCTCATTCGCAGAGATCTTTCACTTAGGTCATTTTTTTTTGCCAGAGTGTCTTGGCTTTCCATGCCTAAAATACTCTCATGGGCTCTTCAGCCAGATCTGAATGCCTTAAGGGCTGATTCTGAGGCCAAAGTGCTGTTTAGCACATGTGCCATTTTATTTTATTTTTTTAAAGATTTATTACTTGAAAGTCAGAGTTACACAGTGAGAGAAGGAGAGGCAGAGAGAAAGAGAGAGGTCTTACATCCGCTGGTTCACTCACTGATTGGCTGCAATGACTGGAGCTGTGCCAGTCTGAAGCCAGGAGCTTCTTCCTGGTCTCCCATGCAGGGTCAGGGGCCCGAGGACTTGGGCCATCTTCTACTGCTGTCCTAGGCCATAGCAGAGAGCTGGATCAGAAGTGGATCAGCCAGGATTCTAACCGGCGCCCATATGGGATGCTGGCGCGAAGGCGGCGGCTTTACCCGTTACGCCACAGCGCTGGCCCCAGATTTATTATTTATTTTCAGAGAATTTCAGAGAGTGTGTGTGAGAGCTCCCATCTACTAATTTCATTCCCCAGATGACCGTGATGGCTGCAGTGACCAGGATTGGGCTAGGCTAAAGCCTGGAGCCAGGAGATTCATCTGGGTCTCCATATAGGTGGCAAGGGCCCAAATATTTGGGCCATTCTCCACTGCTTTCCCAGGCCATTAGCAGGAAGCTGCATTGGAAGTGGAGCAGCCTGGACCCAAATGGGTGCCCACATGGGATGCCAGCATCAAAGGCTGTGGCTTTACCTTCTTCTCCACAACACTGGCCCCCATTTTGTATTTTCAAATTAGAGATGCTCAGACTGTATTGTATCTTCAGGACTGATTGTTCCTCTAGTCTGGGAAAAGTAACTTTAAAAATTTTTTTTTCAAGATTTATTTATTTATTTGAAAGAGTTGCAGAAAGGAGAGACAGAGTGCAATCTTCTATAGCGCCCAGGGTTGGAGCCAGGAGTCTCCTCTGGGTCTCCCACATCGCATGTGGAGTCCCAAAGACTCGAGCCATCTTCTGCTGCTTTTCCCAGGTCATTAGCCAGGAGCTGGATTGGAAATGGAGGAGCTGGGAATTAGCCGGCACCCTTATGGGATGACGGCACTGCAGGCAGTGGCCTAAACCATTGTGCCATAGTGCTGGCCCTATTTTTTTTTTTTTAAGAGATTCATTCATTCATTCATTCATTTATTTGAAAGGCTAAGCAAGCAAGGAAGCGAGAGATTGTCCATCTGCTAATTCACTTCCCAAATCACAGCAAAAGCCAGGTCTGGGCCAGGCAGATGCCAGAGCCAGGAACTCTATTCAGGTCTCTATGTGAGTGGTGGTGAGGCTCAAATATTTGGATCATCCCAGGCACATTACCAGGAAGCTGGATTTAAAGCTTCTGATGTCAGTATCACAACTGGCAGCTTAACCTGCTAGGCCACAATGCCAGTAACCATTTTAAAGAACAATATCCACTTAATTTTGCTGACATGAGGACTGGGAATATAGGGTCGATAAGCCCCTGTCCACCCTTCCTAGGAAATAAAAGTGGTGAGGAAGAGTCCTTTGGGATCCGTTTTTCTCAGCTCAAAGTGAGGAATTAGAGATAAGATGTCATTACTGTCAAAAATTTGTATACTTTGTAAGATGCATGTCAACCTGTTTAGCTTTTACTGCTATTTCTCTAATTAGAAGCAAACATATTAAAACAAAAGGTCTTAAGGAACTTATCTTCAAGGACAGGATGGAAGTAGGAACTAAGAATAACTAGGTTGGTTCCTGGTTGTCAGTTGTCGCGGTTGGTGGACAGTAGCGGAGCCAAGATGCTGCGAAATCTGCTGGCTCTTCATCAGATTGCCCAGAGAACCATAAGCACTGCTTCATGCAGGCATTTTGAAAATAAAGTTCCAGAGAAACAAAAGCTATTTCAGGAGGATAATGGAATTCCAGTGCATCTAAAAGGTGGGGTAGCTGATGCTCCCCTGTATAGAGCCACCATGATTCTTACAGTTGGTGGAACAGCATATGCCATATATCAGCTGGCCATGGCTTCATTTCCCAAGAAGCAGGATTGACCTGAGTCATCCCAGTAATTACTTGGTTCAGTTCCATTCAGCTCTCTATGAACCAGTAACTTGATAAATAGCTGAGCTCTTCTCTGGGGATCAATATTTATTGACTTGTACTAACTGCCACCAATAAAGCAGTCTTTACCATAAAAAAAAAAAAAATAACAAGGTCTCTAGGAGATAAACTCAAGAAGGTAATAGACAGCCAAATAAGGCCATAATGTGAGAGTTTATACCCCTTTACATTTTTTATTTTAAAAATTGATTGATTGATTTGAAAAGCAAAGTGTCAGAGAGGGACAGACAGAGCAAAGTCTTCATGTCACTGGTTCACTTCCCAAATGCCTGCAACAGCCTGGGCTGTGTTAGACCCAAGCCAGGAGCCAGGAACTCCATTCAGGTTTACTAGGTGGGTGACAGGAACCCAAGTACATAGGCGCATTAGCGAGAACCTGGCTCAAGTACCCAAGACTTGAATCCTTACTGTGATATGGGATAAGGGTGTCCCAAGTGTCCTATTGCACCACAATGACTGACCCTCTTGTGGGATAATTTTGTGGCTAAAACATAGCCTCTGTGAGATTTTCCTCCAATATATTAAGGCTTAGAACATGTTCTCTTTGTCTCTTTGTTGAAAAAGGGATAATTATACTAAAGAGAGTGAGGAAAAAACACATTCTGATTTTTTAAAAATGATTTATTTATTTATTTGAGAGGCAGAGTTACAGAGAAGGAGGTCTTCCATCCACTGGGTTCACTCCCCAAATGGCTGCAATGGGTAGAGCTGGGCCAGTCTGAGGCCAGGAGCTTCTTCCAGGTCTTCTGTGTGGATTCAGGGGCCCAAGCACTTGGGCCATCTTTTGTTGCTTTCCTAGGCCATTAGCAAGCAGCTCTGATCAGAAGTAAAGCAGCTGGGACTTGCACTGGCACCCATGTGGGATGCTGGCACCACAGGTGGAGGCTTAACCTGTTATGACACAATTCCAGCCCCTGTTGTGACACTCCTTGTTGAAGACTCCTTGTTGAAGCAGTCATTAAATTCAGGATACTGAGTAATACTTCTTTTTAAAAAATTGAAATGTATACAAGATATTATTGAATTCAGTATAATTAAATTTTATTTAAGAATACAAGTGTTTCTAAACTTATGCAGTGAAATCTTATTTGGTCATCTTCTGTTACTTTCAAATATATGACAGGATTTTAAATATATATGATAAAGAAGCTGGGTTTTGGTTTTGCCGGTTGCCATTTCTGAACAGTCTTAACCTTGAAATTTGGTTTTATTTCTCTTTAGCACTTTACGCCAGAGAGCAGATCCTGTTTACAGTCCACCTCTTCAAGTTTCAGGACTTTGCTGGAGGTTAAAAGTTTACCCAGTACGTTTTTTGTATTTCTGATAACTTTTGAAACCGAAGTGTTTCTTTTCAGGATTCTATAAAATACTAGCACACTTTTTAGTGGAGTAAGGAAATTAAGGTAATGACAATTTTGTTTCTTCATGGGGTATGTTATAAAATATATGAAAAGTTGGCCGGCGCCAAGGCTCACTAGGCTAATCCTCTGCCTGCGGGTTGTAGTCCCAGTTGGGGTGCTGGATTCTGTCCCGGTTGCTCCTCTTCCAGTCCAACTCTCTGCTGTGGCCCGGGAAGGCAGTGGGGGATGGCCCACGTGCTTGCGCCCTGCACCCACATGGGTGACCAGGAGGAAGCACCTGGCTCTTGGCTCCGGATCGGCACAGCACACCGGCCTTAGCGGCCATTTGGGGGGTGAACCAACGGAAGGAAGACCTTTCTCTTTGTCTCTCTCTCTCACTGTCTAACTCTGCCTGTCAAAAAATAAAATAAAATAAAAGAGATAATTATGAACCTTTACATAGTATTTTTTCTTTTGCTGTATTGTTAAATTTATTTTTGGTTCATAGATTCTTTTAGAAGAAATGTTTAAAATTCTTTTAAAACTCACTTGAAAAATATAGCTACTGTTGCATACTCACATGCATGATAATGTGATCCTTAACCTTTGTATTTTAAATTGGCTGATGGTGAGTCTAAGGCTATTCTTTTGGCTAGAATATGAATTGTAGTGTATGCTTTTATCCCATATTGCCTAGTTGCAGCTCTTTTTCTGATGTTAGCAACTATCAGTGCTCATTCCCTATGTCTGTTGAGTCATCAGAAGTTGCAAAATCCTCCCCAAATATTCTCATTTTACTTTATTTTTTTTCATTTATTGTAATACCATCTCAGGGATGCTTTCCTTCTTATATTTTATTACCCAATATAATAATTCAGAAAAGCAGGATTTTTTCCCCTTCATTTACCAATTTTTCTTCTTGACATACTTTTTTTTTTTTTTAAAGATTTTATTTTACTTTAGAGGTAGAGATACACAGAGAGAGAGAGAGAGAGAGGGAGGGAGAGTGAGAGAGAGAGTTCTTCCATCTTTTGTTTCACTCCCTAAATGGCTACAACTGCCAGAGCTTAGCCTATCTGAAGCCAGGAGCTTTTTCCACGTCTCCCACCTGGGTACAGAGACCCAAGAACTTGGGCCATCATCTGCTGCTTTCCCAGGCCATAGCAGAGAGCTGGGTCAGAAGAGGAGTAGCTGGGACTTAAACCGGCTTATGGGATGCCTGCACTGCAGAGGCTTATCCTACTAACCAGTGCAGCCAGGATTAGAACCATCGCCCATATGGAATGCTGGTGCTTCAGGACAGGGCTTTAACTCGCGCCACAGTGCTGACCGCCACTCCCCCCCCCCCCATGGGGTCTTAACTATTATGACAATTGTTTGTTGTTTTGTTGCATTGTTTTTTACTATAATTATGAACTCATGGATCTGTACACATTTAATCTTTCTGTGTTGGCTCCTGAATCCTTTGTTACCCTAGTAATTAGTGTCTTGTTCTCTTAGATGATAAGCTGTTCTAGGATTTTCTTACACATTTCCTACCCCAGACCCAGAATTGGCCTGGCCTTTTCTCCTTCCCTCCCCTCCCCTGCCCCTCTCCCTTTCCTCTCTCTTTTTGGCATATTGAAGCAAAATTTAATGAAGACAAGTACACCTGATATACCTGGTGGGCATTTGAAGAGAGAGCCCAGTCTGCACTCAGACTGGAGTGTTTATGAATAAGAATATGGGCCATCCATTTCTCCTCCTCCCACATCCTTTCTGGAATATTGCTGAGTAGAAGGCTTCCTGGGTATAGAATTCCTAAAATTTCCTAGAACTAATATGGACCTAATAGTTCCTTTGGTATTGGGCAGATATATTCCTTTGAGCTGTTCCCAACCATATTATTGAACAGTGATAAAACTTTTGATATGGAGATTCTGGTTTTCATCTACATTTCTTCCCTCTTGTAGCCATACAAAAGATCCACCCAACAAGTTGTTGAATAAGAAAAAGACTTTTGATTTGTAAATGCTAGTCTGCTCCCAAAGCTTGCTTCTCTTTTTCTTCCCTCACCCATCCACACAAGAATTCCCATTTCCTTGGCACCTCTTACACACACAGGCTAATATCTACCTACCTACCTTAACATTCCCTCCTCCGGAGAAGTAACCCATCATCTTATGGGGGTGGCATGGATGAAGGCCCATCTTCTGTATTTTCTTCATGGAATATAGGCATAGAGCTAGTTATGGGATTTCTTCTGTGGTGTTTGAGGGTGGCCTTGGAAAGGATTGTCTTGTGAGGTGCAGAGGGCTGATCACATTGTCCAGTAGGATAGAATAGAAGCCCTGCCTCACAGCCTTCTGGAGCCGGATGGCTTTTTTAAAATTTTTATTTATTTATTTATTTAGGATTTATCTATTTACCTGAAAGGCAGAGAGAAGGAGAGAGGTCTTCCATCTGGTGGTTCACTATACAGATGCCCGCAACAGCCAGAGCTGCACGCCTGTGCAGGAGCCCAAGGACTTGGGCCATCTTCTACTGCTTTCCCAGGCCATAGCAGAGAAGTGAATCAGAAGTGGAGCAGCTGGGACTTGAACCACTGCCCATATGGGATGCTGGCACTGCAGGTGGCAGCTTTACCTGCTATGCCAAGTGCCAGCCCCAGTTATTGTTTCTAGGCCCCTTTAGTTTTAACATGACTGTCTGTAGGTGGAGTGGTTTGTAATCATTTTTTCAGTTACTTTTTACGAAAGTTGAGTTTTTATAGATCCTCCTGACTCCAAACATGTCTAGCTTCCCTTACTGTCAACATCCTATCCCAGAGTGGTACATCCTTTATAGTTGATGAACTTGCACTGACATATTATCACCCAAAGACCATAGTGTATTAGGTTTCCCTCTATGTCTTGTACATTTTATGGGTTTTGACAAATACTATTTAGTTTTCAAAGATAAAATAACTTTATGGGCCCAGTGTTGTGGTACAGCAGGTTAAGCCACCACCTGCAACATCCACGTTCCAAATAGGTGCCTGTTGAAGTCCCTGCTGTTCCACTTTCGGTCCAACTCCCTGCTAATGCACCTGGGAAAACAGCAGATGTTTGGGCCCTTTGCCACTCACATGGGAGACCAGGATTGGGTTCCATGCTCCTGGCTTTGCCCAACCCTAGCCATTACTACCATTTGGGGAATGGACCAGAGGATGGAAGATCTGTGTGTGTGTGTGTATGTGTGTGCACACGCATGTCCATCCTTCTCTTTCTATAAGTCTTCCAAACAAGTTAAAATAAAAATGGTAAAATAATTTCAGTTAATGTGTGGCAGAGGCCCAAGTACTTGGGCCATTCTTCCTCTGCCTTCCCAAGCACATTAGTAGGAAGCTATATTGCAAGTGGAATACCTGAGACTCAAACTGTCACTCTGAAATGGGATGCTAGAGTTTTAAGCAATAGCTAAACCCACTGCTCCACTATGCTGGCCCCAAAACTCCTCTAACTCTTTTCATTGTTGTTATTTTCCTTATTTGTATTCCTTAATAAGCAACAGTTTAAAATTATTGTGAACTTAAATCTGTTGGTGTTTTTATTATTTCTTTTCTAGTTTTTAAGTTTAGAATACTGCCCAATGCAAATATAAAATGTTAATCTTTGTTTCATTATGCTTCATTTTTTACATTTAAATAAGTTTTATTTGCATTCTTTTTTTAGGATGGAAATGGAGTTGTACGTGGTTACTATTTATCTGTGTTTCTGGAACTCTCAGCTGGATTGCCTGAAACTTCTAAGTAAGTAATATAATTAAACAAGCTTAAGATGCATTTACATACATTTCACCCAGAAATTTTTATTGACGAATTTGTTAATTATTGTATTTTATGTCTATTAAGATGTATATTGGTATGGAATTCTTGACATAATATATGATGGTGTAGACTGGCAGTTCTTAAAACTGGTCTCAGGGACCATTATGTTCTTAAAATTTATTGGAAACCTGTCCGGCGCCACGGCTCAATAGGCTAATCCTCCACCTAGCGGCGCCGGCACACCGGGTTCTAGTCCCGGTCGAGGTGCCGGATTCTTTCCCAGTTGCCCCTCTTCCAGGCCAGCTCTCTGCTGTGGCCCGGGAAGGCAGTGGAGGATGGCCCAAGTGCTTGGGCCCTGCACCTGCATGGGAGACCAGGAGAAGCACCTGGCTCCTGCCACTGGATCAGCGCGGTGTGCCGGCCACAGCGCGCCAGCCGTGGCGGCCATTGGAGGGTGAACCAATGGCAAAAGGAAGACCTTTCTCTCTGTCTCTGTCTCTCACTATTCACTCTGCCTGTCAAAAAAAAAAAAAAAAAAAATTATTGGAAACCTGAAAGGATTTTTCTTTATATGAGCTAAATCTGTTATTTTCTGAATTAGAAATAAATTAGTTCCCTTCAAAAATAAACCTGTTGCATATTAATATTTTTTTGAAAAGTAACTGCCTTTTTAAAATTAAATATTTGTTGAGAGAACTTGTATTGGTTTCCATTTTTTGAGATCTGTATTGTTTGTCTCAAAAGAAAAACTATTGGAGTCTCATATTTTTTATATTTAATTTCTTTTTTTTAAAGCATTATTTTATTTATTTGAAATAGTTACAGAGAGAGAGAGAGAGCTTCCATTCTGCTTCTTCACTCCCTAAATGACCTCAATGGCCAGAGCTGAGAGAGAGAGAGAGCTTCCATTCTGCTGGTTCACTCCCTAAATGACCGCGATGGCCAGAGCTGAGCTGATCCGAAGCTAGGAGCCAGGAGCTTCTTCCAGGTCTCCCACGCGGGTTCAGGGGCCCAAGGACTTGGGCCATCTTCCACTGCTATCCCAGGCCATAGTAGAGAGCTGGACAGGAAGTGGAGCAGTCAGGTCTAGAACTAGCGCCCATATGGGATGCCAGGGCTTCAGGCCAGGGCGTTAACCCGCTGCGTCACAGCGCCAGCCTGTTGGGAACATTTTAGCCATCAGTTGGAATATCTCTCTTTCCCTGTCATCTCTCCCTGTTGATTTATTTATTTGAAAGGCAGAGTTACAAAGGGAAGGAAAGAGATCTTCCATCTGCTGGTTTACTCCTCAAATGGCTAAAATGGCTGGGTTTGGGTCAGGCTGAAGCCAGGAGCCTGGTACTCCATCCAGGTCTCCCAAGTGGGTGGCGGGGGCCCAGGAATTCAGATCATCTGTTGATGCTTTCTCAGGCATATCTTCAGGGAGCTAGATTGGAAGTGGACAGCCAGGACTGGAACCAGTACTCATATGGGATCCTTATTGCAGGTGGTGACTTAACCCACTATGCCACAATGTTGGCTCAAAGTATCCTCATATTACCAGGGATAAAGTAGCTTATTTCATAGTTATGAAATGATAGGTTAATCAAGAGCATATACTTCTAAACATGTTTATACTCCTAATAAGTGGACTTTAAGATTTATGGAACAAAAACTGATAGAATTACAAGATTTAGACAGACAGCTCTTCTCTAAATCAGTATGCCAACAAGTGGACAGAAAATCCTGAAGAATATGATTTATTGGCCCCGAGCAAGTACCAGGCACTAGGTAATACCATCAGCCAACTTGTTATTTATAGAATATTCCATCCATCAATAGTATAATACAAAGTATTCTTTAATTCACACAGAATATTTACCTGGAATGTATCTTGGGCCATAAAGCATGTCTCAGTATTCAGAAGAATTAAGATCATTTTAAGTATGTTTTCTGACCAAAATGGAATTAGATTTCAATTATAGATGTTTTGAAAATGCCTATATATTTGAAAGCTAAATAACATGCTTTAAAAATTTTATTTATTTGAAATTTGGGGTGAGGGAGGGAGGGAAAGATTGATCTATCTGCTGGTTTACTGCCCAAATGACCACAACAGCTAGGGTTGGACAAGGCCAAAGCCAGGAGCCACTTGGGTGGCAGAAACTTGAGTACTTGAGCCATCATCCTCTCTTTCCCACGTTAGTTCAGAGCTAGATTAGAAGCAGTGCAGCTGGGACTCAAACCTAAGTACTCTGATATGGGATGCAGGCATCCCAAGTGATGGCTTAGCTAAGCCACCACACCACCAGGACCACCCCAGTGTCTTTTGATGCACAACATTTTTATCTTTTTTTTTCCCTCTAAGATACATTTATTTATTTGAAAGGCAGAGTTACAGAGAGAGAGAAAGAAAGAGAGAAAGAGAGAGATCAATCTTCTTCCATTGCTGGTTACTCCCCAGATCCCTGCAAGGGCCGGCTGGGCTGATCTGAAGTGAGGAGCTTCTTCCAGGTCTGCCACTGTGGGTGTGGGGACCCAAGCACTCAGGCCATCCTCTGCCACTTTCCTAGGCAAATCAACAGGTAATTGGATCAGAAGTTTTAACAGCCGGGACTCAAACAGGCACCCATATAGGATGCTGGCACCACAGGCAGTGGCTTTACCTGCTATGCTACCGTGTCGGCCCCAATACACAACACTTTACAGACTTTTTAATCTTTTTTGTGGCATAAGCATTTTGTACAATAGAGAAGGTAGTATTTGGTGCCAGCAGTCAAGCTGTTGCTTGGGATCCCTGCATCTTAATGAGTGTCTGGGTTTAAGTCCTGTCTCTTGCTTCTGATTCTAGCTTCCTGCTAATGTGAATCCTGGGAGTCAGCAGGTGATAGTATGTGGGGCCCTGATACCTATATAGGAGACCTGGATTGAGTTTGCAAATCCAAGCTTCAGACTGGCCCAGCTCTGGCCATTGTGGGCATTTGGGGAATGAAACAGCAGATGGAAAAATCTGTCTTTGTCCTTCCTCATCTCTCTGCATTTCAAATAAAGTGAAAGTAAATGATTTTTTAAAAATATTTTTATTTGAAAGGTAGAGTTACAAACAGAGACACAGAGAAAGGTATTCTTTTTGTTTCACTCCCCAAATGGCTACAGCAGCTGGAACTGGGCCAATCTTAAGCCAGGAGCCAGGAGCTTCCTCCAGGTCTTCCAGGTGGGTGCAGGGGCCCAAGCATTTAGGCTATCCTCTACTGCCTTCCCAGGCTAAAAGCAGAGAGCTGGATCAGAAAAGGAACAGCTAGGACGTGAACTGGTACCAATATGAAATGCCGGCACTGCAGGTGGAGGCTTAGTCTACTACTCCACAGTGCCAGCCCCAGTAAATAATTTTTGAAAATACTTTATACACTAAGATGTAAATTGGAATGTACTGACTTTCCCAAATGTACTTATTTTGTGTTAGAAAATTTATATAGCCTCAAAGTTCTGAAATACGTGGTAAGTTGCTTTATTATAATTTGATTAGAAAAACAGAGTATTTAAAAATGTGTGTTTTAAAATTGTGTGGTAGTTAGCCTCAGAAGGTGTTAGAAATTACAGAATATTCATATGTGAATAAGTGTAAGT
The DNA here is from genome assembly GCF_051225735.1 of Oryctolagus cuniculus. NCBI lineage: Eukaryota > Metazoa > Chordata > Mammalia > Lagomorpha > Leporidae > Oryctolagus > Oryctolagus cuniculus. The sequence continues at coordinate 34,365,296 of NC_142883.1, read as the reverse complement.
AATCAATATATGGAAAAATTTGCAGCATTGGTAGGACAGGAGTAGCTTTGAAGTACTTAAAATGTATTACATTTTTCAAGGTGCTGTTTTATATCTGGCATGTAGGTAAATTTTTTTTTTTTTTGACAGAGTTAGAGAGAGAGAGAGAGAGAGAGAGAAAGGTCTTCCCCTTTCCGTTGGTTCACCCCACAAGTGGCCACTACGGCCAGCGTGCTGCGGCTGGCGCCCTATGTGGATCCGAAGCCAGGAGCCAGGTGCTTCTTCCTGGTCTCTCATGTGGGTGCAGGGCCCAAGCACTTGGGCCATCCTCTACTGCCCTCTCGGGCCACAGCAGAGAGCTGGACTGGAAGAGGAGCAACCAAGACAGAATCTGGCGCCCCGATCGGGACTAGAACCCGGTGTGCAAGGTGCCACAGGTGGAGGATTAGCCTAGTGAGCTGTGGCACCGGCCTAAACATTTTTATGAGGAAAATAAGATCTAATGTCAGTCTTGTTTTGCCAGTATACAAATTACGGCTGGTTTTGTAAATAGTGCAATCTTTTCTGAAAAAAATGTAACTGTTACAGTGACTTAATTCTCAGGTAATTACTCCATGGCTTAATGTTTAGATGAGCCTGTTTTTCATTCTTTCTTTAACTCTATAATCATGTTCTGTTTCTCAATTTAGATATGAATATCGTGTAGAGATGGTTCACCAGTCCTGCAATGATCCCACCAAAAACATCATTCGAGAATTTGCATCTGACTTTGAGGTTGGAGAATGCTGGGGCTATAACAGATTTTTCCGTTTGGACTTACTTGCAAATGAAGGATACTTGAATCGACAGAATGATACAGTGATACTAAGGTAATAGAAAACGTGATATGGTGGCTTTTGTCACTGGGGAATAATACCTCAGAACTTTTATTTCAAAGTATTAATTTAGCAAAGATTAATATTGAAACTCATACTAGCTATAACCCCACCATTTTTAATTGTTATATTTTAGGGGTCTTGTATAGTCAGTGGATAATAAATACCAGAAATTTGTTCCATCTACAGATAGTAATTGCGTTAAAAAGGAAGCCACTAGAAATTGAGCATCCCAAATCATAAAATCGAAATCCCAAATGCTCTGAAATGAAAATTTTTGAGCACTGACCTGATACCACAAGGGGATTATTCCACACCTGATTTAATGTGACTCAGGCACACTAAAAATATTTTAAATTACCTCTTGCCATGTACCTTAAGTGTAAATGAAACATAAGTGAATTTCCTGCTTAGTTCCATTCCCAAGATATCTCTTTATGTATATAAATATAAATATAAATATAAATATAAATATAAATATAAATATATATATATCCAAATGTTCCAAAATCTGATAAAATATGGAATTTGAAACACTTCTGGTCTCAAGCATTTCAGATGAAGGATAACCATCTTATATACTCTATTAAACGTAGTAATGTCCCATTTATCTATTGAACTTTTAGCAACCTTACCATTTGAAAATCTAAGAATAGTAAAAGATTATTTTTTTCACTTTATATATTACATTTAGGTGAAAGGTTTTATAAGCTTAATTTAAAAAAATTTTTTTTAAAGATTTATTTATTTGAAAGGCAGAGTTACAGAGAGAGGTAGAGACAGAGAGGGTCTTCCAACCACTGGTTCACTCCCCAGATGGCCATAATGGCTGGAGCTGTTCCTATCTGAAACCAGGAGCCAGGAGCTTCTTCCGGGTCTCTCACGCGGGTGCAGGGGCCCAAGGACTTGGGCCACCTTCCACTGCCCTCCCAGGCCATAGCAGAGAGCTAGATTGGAAGAGGAACAGCCGGGACTATAACTGGTGCCCATATGGGGCCAGCGCCATGGCTTAATAGGCTAATCCTCCGCCTGCGGCGCTGGCACACCGGGTTCTAGTCCCAGTCGGGGTGCCGGATTCTGTCCCGGTTGCCCCTCTTCCAGGCCAGCTCTCTGCTGTGGCCCGGGAGTGCAATGGAGGATGGCACAGGTCCCTGGGCCCTGCACCAATATGGAAGACCAGGAGGAAGCCCCTGGCTCCTGGCTTTGGATCAGCACGGTGTGCCTGCCGCAATGCGCTGGCCGCAGCGGCCATTGGAGGGTAAACCAACGGTAAAGGAAGACCTTTCTCTCTGTCTCTCTCTCTCACTGTCCACTCTGCTTGTCAAAAAAAAAAAAAAAAAAAAAAAAAAAGAACTGGTGCCATATGGGATGCTGGTGCTTCAGGCCAGGGCTTTAACCTGCTGTGCCACAGCGCTGGCCCCAAAGATTTTTTTTTAAAAAGGTTTATTTATTTATTTGAGAAGTAGAGTTACAGTGAGAGGGAGAGCGAGAAAAAGAGAGAGGTCTTCCATGTGCTGGTTCACTCCCCAAGTGGCTGCAATAGCAGGAGCTGCGCCAATCCAAAGCCAAGAGCCAGGATCTTCTTCTGGGTCTTCATGCAGTTATAGGGGCCCAAGCGCCCGGCCATCTTCTTTTGCTTTCCCAGGCCGTAGCAGAGAGCTGGATTGGAAGAGGAGCAGCTGGGACTAGAACTGGCGCCCATGTGGGATGCCATAGCTGCAGGTGGAGACTTACCCACTGCGCCACAGTGCTGCCCCTTAAAGATTTATTTTTTTGAAAGGTAGAGTTAGAGAGGAGAGACAGAGAGATCTTCCATCTGCTGGTTTATTCCCCTAAGTGGTCGCAAGAGCCAGAACTGGGCGGGTCAGGAGCCAGGAGCTTCTCCTCAGTCTTCCATGTGAGTACAGAGGCCGAAGCACTTGGTCCATACTCCATTGCTTCCCCAGGCTGTAAGTAGAGAGCTGGATTGGAAGAGGAGCAGCTGGAACACGAATCAGCCCCCATATGGGATGCCAGTGCTATAGGCGGAGACTTAGCCCTCTGTGCCACAGCGCTGTCCTCTGTAATAGCTATACAGATAAGTTGCTGTGGGGTTTGTTCAGAGGGGTCTTTTAGTTATCCTGTTATTCATAATACTTATTTAGTGATTGTTCAAAATTTAAACCTCATTGAATTAATAATTCTAGTAAAGTTTTATTTGTACTTATTAAAACATTAAGGTTTTTCTTTTTCCTTCTCTTTTTTGACAGGCAGAGTTAGACAGTGAGAGACAGAGAGAAAGGTCTTCCTTCTGTTGGTTCACCCCCCAAATGGCCAGGAGCCAGGTGCTTCCTCCTGGTCTCCCATGCAGGTGCAGGGCCCAAGTACTTGGGCCATCCTCCACTGCCCTCCCGGGCCACAGCAGAGAGCTGGACTGGAAGAGGAGCAACTGGGATAGAACTGGTGCCCCAACTGGGACTAGAACCCGGAGTGCCAGCGCCGCAGGTTGAGGATTAGCCTAGTGAGCCACGGCACCGGCCAACATTAAGGTTTTTCTATGTATATAAATACCTTTTTCTTTTACTAAAAGAGAAAGTTAAGTTTTACCTTTTTAAAATATTTTTAACTGACATGAAAATTGTGTATTTTTTTTTTTTCAAAAATTTATTTGGAATGCAGAGTTACAGAGAGAAGGAAAGACAGAGAGAGAAACCTTTCATCCACTGATTCACTTCCCAAATGGCTGCAATAGCCCAGACTAGGCCAGGCTGAAGCCAGGAGGCAGGAGCTTCCTCCAGTCTCACAGGGGCCCAAATGCTTGGGTCATCTTACACTACTTTCCTAGGTGTATTAGCGGGGAGCTGGATTGGAAGTGAAGTAGCCAGGACTCAAACCTGTAACCACATGGGAAGCTGGCACTACAGGCTGTGGCTTTAACCCACTGAGCCACAGCAGATTTATATTAGAACATATAAATCTTCAGAGGATAATAAAGCAGTCCTCCGTGGTTGAGGAGCAGGAAATATGAGAACATGAGATAGAATAGAGAAATCCAAAGAACTACACTTAAATTTAACATATTTGGCTAGGAACAGACACAGGCATGAAAAGGAGCAGAAAAGCATTATCTTCTCCTTCCTACATAATGTGGCCTTATCTTCTCTTTATCATCATTGTGTTTGAACTGCATTTTTATTATACATGTGCTTTAGTAGGTTAGGTCAGAGCTTAACCATAAAATGTTACTTCTTTAGAAAAGTACATTGTGAGTTTAGACAAGTGATTTTTGAGAACCTAATGTCATTATAATTTGTGGACTACATGTATAATTCTGAGCAGTGAATTGCAGGAGCTCTGAGCGCATTAGAATATTTGTTGTATAACATAACCAAAAAAGCTAAAATTAGAATCATCTAGCTTAGTAGTATTTTGCTGTTGGAATTATTTTTTATGTTGAGCTGTTTTTTAAGGTTTCAGGTACGTTCACCTACTTTTTTCCAAAAATGCCGGGACCAGCACTGGTATATTACTCAGTTGGAAGGTGCACAAACAAGTTACATACAACAAATAAACAATCTTAAAGAGGTAAGGAAATAACATGTTTTACTATTTTGGGCCTATTGTATTTATAATTATATTTTAGATACTTATTGCTGCGTATAATTTTGTAGGACGAAATCCACTTATCCTTTCCCCATCCTTAACACATTTGAGCCTCTAATTCTGCATCATACAGTTGAATAAATACTGACTACATAGGTCTGTGTAAATTCAACTTAAATTTTAGGATGTAATTCCTTAAGTGCAGTAGCCCCATTTTAAGAGCTTTTATTGCACACTGCAGATATAGAACATTTCCCTTATCACATAGAGTTGTTTTACATAGCCATGCTGTAGTTTGAGGTCAGTTCTTGTTGTGTGTCTCAGTGATTTAGATAATCCTCTTATGTAAGAAAAATATGAATAAAAATGTGCTTTCAGAGATTTTCATGTTAAGTGTTCTATTTCACACTGCCATTTATTCACTATATACTTTGCTCATTGTATATGTTGCTTGGTCTGGATATGAAAGGATAAGGATCAGAATAAATAGGGTAATTTATTTTGTTAGACATTTTTCTCAAAACTTAGGTAGAAGGAGATAAGAGAGATAGTATGTGTTATGCCTAATGTTTGTGCTGTTCTTGTTTTAAAAGAGACTTACCATTGAACTATCTCGAACTCAGAAATCAAGAGATTTATCACCACCAGATAATCATCTTAGCCCCCAAAATGATGACACTCCTGATGTTCGAGCTAAGAAGTCTGGGTCATGCTCTGACATTCTTCTCAAAGGTGGTTCTACTGCAGCTTGTCTAAGAGAGGCCAAAGAGGATGACGAAGATGAGGAGAAGATTCAAAATGAAGATTACCATGTAATAGGCCAGTTTTTGATTAATTTTGTGTTTGATAAGAGGCAAAAATAGGATCATGATTTCTAATATACAATTGTAGGAGGAACAAGATACTGAAAATTCTTATTGATTTTCATGTGTTTTTTTAAAACAATATTTATACGAAAGGCAGAGTGACAAAGAGAGGAGAGGCAGAGAAAGAGAAATCTTTGACCCACTGGTTCACTCCCCAAATGGTCCCAACAGCCAGGTCTAGACCAGGTCAAAGTCAGGAGCCCTAAACTCTACTGTGGCCTCTCACTGGGTAGCAGGGTTATCTTCCTGTCTTCCCAAGCACGTTAGCAGGAAGCTGAATCAGAAGCAGAGTGGCTGAGACCTAATCAGCATTCTAATACGGGGATTCTGGCATCACAAGCAGTAGCTTAACCTACTATACCACAGTGCCCACCCCATTATTATTATTATTATTATTATTATTATTATTAAATATTTATTTATTTATTTGAAAGAGTTACACAGAGAGAAGGAGAAGCAGAGAGAGAGAGAGAGAGAGGTCTTCCATCCGCTGGTTCACTCCCCAGCTGGCCACAATAGCCAGAGCTGTGGCTATCCAAAACCAGGAGCCAGGAGCTTCTTCCCAGTCTTCCATGTGGGGGTGCAGGGGCCCAAGGACTTGGACCATCTTCTACTGCTTTCCCAGGCCATAGCAGAGAGCTGGATCGGAAGTGGAACAGCTGGGTCTCGAACTGGTGCCCATATGAGATGCTGGCACTGCAGGTGGCAGCTTTACCCGCTACACCACAGCGCCGGCCCCCATAATTATTATTTTTAAGTAAGATGGGGTTGCAGAGATAAGTGAAGGTTTTTTGGTAGTTACTTTTAAGATGGGAGGCTTTAGTTTTGTGGTAAAATAAAAATACCTGTGGGGAGAGAGATTGAAGATGAAATTAAGCTCATTGGTAAACTAAGAGGATTATAGGAGTTGCAATGAAGCAGTTCACCTTTGATGGATTGAGTAAAAGGAAAGGTAGTGTTTTGCATGAAGGACAGCTGAAAAGTTGGGGAAGTTATGCTTAATAACCTCAATTTTTTTTCCGTGCAGATAGGTGACATGATTATTTAATGACCTTAAGGATGATAAAAATTAAGTAGGACTTGAATGCTTACTTGAAACATTGGTCTGTGAGAAACCTTTCTGGAAGCTGATGTGGAATATCTGAAGCATTTCCAGTCACAGGTCCTAGCTGAAACTGGTACCCAGAAATTAGTGGTGGGGCCAGTCAGTGTGGTTGTGTAATTTTTCCCCATGGGACTCAGCAGCCTTGCCACAGGAGCAGGGATTAGAATTCTGTTAACTGTGTTGTTCTTTGGTTCTTGGTCATGGCCTGGGCATTCGGAATGGATATCTTGTTTGCTTTGCTTTGATCTAGCATGAGCTTTCAGATGGAGATCTGGATCTTGATCTTGTTGGTGAAGATGAAGTAAATCACCTTGATGGCAGCAGTTCTTCTGCTAGTTCCACAGCAACAAGTAACACAGAAGAAAATGACATTGATGAAGAAACTATGTGAGTGTCCCACAGTAACTGCCAGTACAAAGCAATCAAGTGGTGATTATTAGAAGCATACTCACTAATTTAGACTTGAAAGTGGGAATATTCACTGGTTTTTTTCTAGTAATGGAGTATCATATATAAATAAAGGAATTTGAAGGAAGGACTGAATCAGTAGAGTTTCTTCCCTCTCATCTCTGGATTCTTTTTTTTTTAAAGCTTTATTTATTTCAAAGAGAGAAAGAGAGAGAGAAAGAGAGAGATCTTCCATCTGCTGGTTCATTCCGCAAATGGCCACAAAAAATGGGCTGGGTCAGGCCGAAACCAGGAGCTTCATCTGGGTCTCCTACGTGGGTGCAGGGGCCCAAGGACTTGGTGCATTAGCAGGGAGCTGGATCGGAAGTTGAGCAGCTGGGACTCCAACCAATGCCCATATGGGATGCCAGTTTTGCAGGTGGTAGCTTTACCAAGTACACCACAGCACTGGCCCCTCATCTCTGCAGTCTAAGCAAGAAGTTTTTATTTTAAAATTTTTATTATTACTTTTTAAGGATTTATTTATTTGAAAAGGAGTGTGTGAGAGAGAGATCTTCCATCTGCTGGTTCACTCCCCACATGCCCACTCCAGCGGGAGCTGGGCAAGGTGGAATCCAGGATCCAAGAACTGCATCTGGGTCTCACACATGGGTGACAAGAAGTTAATTATTTTGACCAGTATCTACTGCCTCCCAGGTGCATTAGCAGCAAACTAGTTTGGAGCCAGAGAGTAACTGGGTCTTGAACCAGTACTCTGATATAGGCATAAGAGCAGCCTAAGCAGTGGCTTGACCCACTGTACTATCTCTTTTATTTATTTATTTATTTATTTATTTTATTTTATTTATTTATTTATTTTTTTGACAGGCAGAGTGGACAGTGAGAGAGAGAGAGACAGAGAGAAAGGTCTTCCTTTGTCGTTGGTTCACCTTCCAAAGGCCGTTGTGGCTGGTGCGCTGTGGCCGGTGCACCACGCTGATCCGAAGGCAGGAGCCAGGTGCTTCTCCTGGTCTCCCATAGGGTGCAGGGCCCAAGGACTTGGGCCATCCTCCACTGCACTCCCGGGCCATAGCAGAGAGCTGGCCTGGAAGAGGGGCAACCAGGACAGAATCCGGCGCCCCGATTGGGACTAGAACCTGGTGTGCCGGTGCCGCTAGGCGGAGGATTAGCCTATTGAGCCGTGGCACCGGCTATGTACTATCTCTTTAAAAAAAAAAAAAAAATTAGGGGCTGGGTAAAGCTGCCACCTGCTATGCCAGCATCCCATATGAGCACTGGTTCAGGTCCTGGCTGCTCCACTTCCAATCCAGCTCTCTGCTATGGCCTGGGAAAGCAGTAGAAAATATTGCCCATGTCCTTGGGCCCATGCACCTGCATGGGAGACCCAGAGGAAGCTCCTGGCTCCTGGCTTCAGAACGGCACAGCTCTGACCATTGCAGCCGATTGGGGAGTGAACCAGCAGATGGAAGACCTTTCCCTCTGCCTCTCCTTCTCTCTCTTTGTAACTCTTTCAAATGAATAAATAAGTTTTCTAAAAAATTAAAGATTTATTTGGAAGACGAGTTACAGAAAGAGAGGAGAGACAGACAAATCTTCCATCCACTGGTTCACTCCCCAAATGACTGCAACAGCTGGAGCTGGGCCTTTCCGAAGCTAGGATCCAGGAGCTTCCTCTGGGCCTCCCACATGGGTGCAGCGGCCCAAAGACTTGGGCCATCTTCTCTTGTTTTCCCAGGTACATTAGCAGGGAGCTGGATTGGAAGTGGAACAGCCAGGACTCAAACTGGCCCACATATGGGATGCTGGCACAGCAGGCAGTGGCTTTACCTACTATGCCACAGCGCTGGCCCCCTTGTTTAAAAATTTTAATTTTGCAATTATTTCATACTTAATAAAAGTTGCAAAAATATTACTAAGAATTTCCATGTTCTCCATATAAATTTATTTGCAAATGTTAATATTTTTGCTTTATTACATTTCTCTTTTCTGTACATCACTTTTTTCTGAGACATCCAAAGTTAAATAAATACACTTTTCATTGTCTTCTTAAAAATGTTTCTTACATAAATGCAGTACAGTTATCAAAAATCAGAAAATTAGCATTGATGTAGTACTATAAACTTGTAAATGTTTTTCCAGTAATGTCCTTATTTGGGCCACACATGTTGAATTTATCACATGTTGAATTTGTTAATTCAATTTGATCAGTGTTAATCTGGGTAATTTTTTGTTTTGATGTGTTTTTTGTGACATGCTTTTAAGAAATACGGAGTAGTTATTTGGTAGAAAGTTCCTCAATTTGGATTAGCCTAATGTTTCCTTATGCACTGAGGTTATACACTTTTGTTAGGATTACGACAGAAGTTATGATGTAACTTTTTAGTGAATCATTAGGGTAAGGGAAGCACATAAATTCCATCTGTCCCATTGGTGGTGATTAATTTTAATGACTTGGTTGAGGTATGCCAGTTTTCTCCACTCTAAAATTACTACAGTGTAATTACTACCTTGTAGGAATGTTACAAGAAAAGCAAAGGTTTTGGCCACTTTCTACTTGAAAGCCAATATTTGAGAGACAAGAGTTGATGCAAGGAAATCAGGTTCATTCAAGAGGCTAGCAACTTCAAGGGGAGGTGACTTTTAGTCACAAAGACAATTCTGGTTTTTAGGTTATTAGCAGGACTTTTAAAAAATTTATTTATTTATTTGAAAGGCAGAGTTAACAGAGAGAAAGGGAGAGACAGAGAGATCTTCCATCCACTGGTTCACTTCCTAAATGGCTTCAATGGCAAGGCCAAAACCGGGAGCTGCTTCTGCATCTCCCACGTGGATGCAGGGGCCCAAATGCTTGGACCATCTTCCACTGCTTTCTCAGACACATTAGCAGGGAGCTGTATTAGAAGCGGGTGTTGGGGCCGGTGCTGTGGTACAGCGGGTTAAAGCCCCGGCCTGAAGCACCGGCATCTGATATGGGCGCAGGTTCTAGTCCCAGCTGCTCCTCTTCCGATCCAGCTCTCTGCTATGGCCTGGGAAGGCTGTAGAAGATGGCCCATGTCCTTAGGCCCCTGCACCCACGTGGGAGACCTGGAAGAGGCTCCTGGCTCCTGGCTTCGGTTTGGCACAGCTCCACTCCGGCTGTTGCAGCCATCTGGGGAGTAAACCAGCGGATGGAAGACCTCTCTCTCTGTCTCTACCTCTCTCTGTAACTCTGTCTTTCAAATAAATAAATAAATCTTTTAACAAAAAAAGTGGGTGTTGCTAGGGGGCAGCTATGCCATATTGTGGACCCCAGCAGGAGAACTTTTTAAAGAAAATGGGGACCAAGGAGGATTAGGGAGGATAATGAGCTTTGTTAGCTGTGGGCAGATTTCTTGTGATCACTTTAGGTAATCCTGAAACCTGATAGTCCTGAAATTGGCTAGATAGTGGTCTGCTTGATTGTACTTGAGTATTTATATCTGGTGGGTATAAAGTATTTTTGTTTCTGAAGGAACTGCAGTTTTAGCCCACTTTTTTGAGGTCTCTAGAATTCTGTTTTTTTTTGTTTTGGTTTTTTTTTTTGTTTGTTTTTTTGTTTTGTTTTAAAGTTAGAGTTACACAGAGAGGGAGAGACAGATTGTGATCGAGATCTTCTGTCCACTGTTTGATTCCCCAAATGGCTGCAGTGGCTGAAACTGGGTCAGACCAAAGCCAGGAGTCTGGAACGCCATCCAGGTCTCCCAGATGGATTATATAGAGGCCCAAGGACTTGGGCCATCTTCTGCTGCTTTCCCAGGCACCTTAGCTCCACAGGGAGCTGGATTGGAAACGGTTGAGCCAGGTCTCAAACTAGTCATCAAAGTAGACTATTTCCGTTTAATAGTCTTGTTTAAGCATGTGTAGCCAATCATCTAAAATGGGTTAACTAATTAAAATGTGAAGTCATTATTTGGGGCTGGTGCTGTGGTTAAAGCCCTGGCCTGTAGTGCTAGCATCCCACATGGGTGCCATTTCAAGTCCCAGGTGCTCTACCTCGATCCAGCACCCTGCTAATGTGCTTGGGAAAGCAGCAGAGGATGGCCCAAGTGCTTGGGGCCCCTTTAACCATGTGGAAGACCCAAAAGGAGCCCCTGGCTTTGAATTGGTCTAGCTCTGGCAGTTGTGGCCATTTGCAGAGTGAACCAGCAGATGGAAGACCTCTCTTTGTTTCTACCTCTCTCTGTAACTCTGTCTTTCAAATAAGTAAATCTTAAAAAAAAAAAAAAAGCCATTATTATAGTGAGATTTCGGTGCATAAAATAGAACTGTTTAATTTGAATCAACATGGAAAATTTGCAGTTTATTCTTTAAGATAACTAATCTATTTTTTTAAAAGATTTATTTATTTACCTGAAAGAGTTACACAGAGAGGGAGAGAGAGGCATAGGGAGAGAGAGAGTGGTCCTCCATCCGCCAGTTCACTCCTCAAATGGCCGCAATGGCCAGAGCTGTGCCGATCCAAAGCCAGGAGCCAGGAGCTTCCTCCAGGTCTTCCACATGGGTGCAGGGGCCAAGGACTTGAGCCATCTTCCACTGCTTTCCCAGGCTTTAGCAGAGAGCTGGATTGGAAATGTAACAGTTGGGACTTTAACCGGCGCTCATTTGGGATGCCGGCACTCCAGGCACTGGCTCTACCTGCTATGTCACACAGTGCTGGTTCTCTAGAACTAGTCTATAAAGTAAATCAAACTTGTTGAAGTTTAAATACACAGTTCTATCTGAATTAATTTCTTTCACTGTTATGACTTTATTTCACTGTTCTTTCTGAGAGTAGTTGGGTTTTATGTAAAACTTCCTTCACAACCTTTCATTCAATTGACTTTTTAACACTTTTTCTAATAGAAAGTGTTTGCTTTCTGTCTATAAACATGCATCTGCAATAATATCTGAATTCAAACTATTTTTTATACTTCATAGAAATAGTGACACAGTTAATCTTGATCTATTTTGAGCAGTTAGAGAATCATAAATGTAAGGTCTTGGAAATTAAGGTTAATTACTTTCTTTAGTAGATGAGATTATAGACATATAATTTGTTTGGATAGTAGTTATTATAAAAAGTATAGCACATTTTGTTGAAGAATTTCATATCTTCTCCTTTTCCTCCACTTTTCCCTCTGTGTTCTTCCTGTGAAAGAACTGTATGCATTTATTTTCTTCTTGGTACATTTTATTTTTCTTTTATATAATTGTATAATTATATAATTATATATAATTTTATATAGTTGTGAAGGATGCAGGAATTCCCAATACCCTTTACTCAGTTTTTCCCAATGCTAATATGTTTTTTTTCTTTCATTTTATGTACTTGAAAGTGATTTGTACCTTTTTTCTTTTTTTAAAATTTTTTAGAAGATATTTGAGAGGTAGAGTTAGAGATAGAGGGTTTTAAATTTTTAAAAAAGATGTTTATTTGAGAAGTAGAGTTACAGATAGGTAGACAAAGAGGTCTTCCATCTGCTGGTTCATTCCCCAAATGGCTGCAACAGCTGGAGTTGAGCCCATCCAAAGCCAGGAGTTTCTTCCAGGTCTCCCATGTGGGTGCAGGGGCCCAAGCACTTGGGCCATCTTCTACTGCTTTCCCAGGCCGTAAGCAGCAGCTGGGTCGGGAAAGGAGCAGCTGGACAGGAACCAGCAACCATATAGTATGCTGGTACCACAGGTAGAGGCTTAGCCTGCTACGCCACAGGGCCGGTCCTTTTTTTTTTTCTTAAGATTTATTTATTTATTTGGGGGCTGGTGCTGTGGTGTATTGGGTAAAGCTGCTGCCTGCAGTGCCGGCATCCCATATGGGCACCGGTTCAAGTCCTGGCTGCTCTACTTCCAATCCAGCTGTCTACTATGTCCTGGGAAAGTAATGGCAGATGGCCCAAGTTGTTGGGCCCCTGCACCTGAACGGAAGACCCAGAAAAGCTCCTGGCTCCTGGCTTTGGGTTGGTACAGCTCTGATTGTTGTAGCCATCTAGGGAGTGAAGCAGTGAATGGAAGACCTCTCTCTCTGCCTTTGTCACTCTGTACCTCTGCCTTTCAAATGAGTAAATCTTTTTTTAAAAAAGCTTTCTTCTTAAAAAAAGAAGAAGTATTTATTTGAAAGGCAGAGGGACAGGGAGTGGGGAAGCAGAGAGAAAGATCTTCCATCTGCTGGTTTACTTCCCAAGTGGCTCCAACAGCTAGGACCAATCCAGGCTGAAGCCAGGAGCCTAGAACTCCATCTAGGTTTCCCCTGTGGGTGACAGAATTCCAAGCTCTTGGACCATCATCCTCTGCATACCCAGATGCATTAGCAGGAAGCTGGTTTGGAAGTGGAGCAAACCAGACTTGAAACATCGCTCTAATAGGGGATGCTGACATCACAAGCAGCGGCATATCACTCTGTGCTATAGTGCGAGCCCCTGGGACCTCCATTTTATGGATAAGCTAGGGCAAGGGGTATCTGGACCTTGGTATTTTCAGCATGTTGAACCAAAGCAGAACCTCTCTTCCACATTGAGATCTAGGCTGGCAAAGGAACTCCCACTCCATTTCTTGGCCATTCATACATGGACCTTAGCATCAGCAACAAGTAGCTGTAGGCAGAATGAAAAAGCTCAGTCTCCTTCTTTTTACCAGTCCATATGCTGGTTCACTTTACAAATGCACATAAAAAGCTGGGGCTGGGCCAGGCTGAAGCTGGGAGCTTAGAACTCAGTCTGAATCTCCCATATGAGTATTAGGAACCCAAGTGCTTGAGCACTCTGGTGTTTCCCAGAGTGCCTGTAAGCAAGTACCTAGAATTGGAAGTAAAGCCAGGACACAAATCCAGACATCCAGGATTTTTATGTGTTTTTTTTTTTTTAATTTTAATTTTAATTTTATTTTTATTTTTTGACAGGCAGAGTGGACAGTGAGAGAGAGAGAGAGAGAGAGAGACAGACAGAAAGGTCTTCCTTTGTCATTGGTTCACCCTCCAATGGCCGCCGCGGCTGGCGCGCTGCGGCCTGCGCATCGCGCTGATCCGATGGCAGGAGCCAGGTGCTTCTCCTGGTCTCCTGTGGGGTGCAGGGCCCAAAGACTTGGGTCATCCTCCACTGCACTCCCTGGCCATAACAGAGAGCTGGCCTGGAAGAGGGGCAACTGGGACAGAATCCGGCACCCCGACCAGGACTAGAACCCGGTGTGCCGGCACCGCAAGGCGGAGAATTAGCCTATTGAGCTGCGGCGCCGGCCTATGTGGTTGTTTTAAAAATAATTTTTGAGGCTGGTGCTGTGGTGCAGTAGATTAAGCTGCCTTTTACAGTGTTGGCATCCTATATGGGTAGCAGTTGGAGTCCCAGATGCTCTGCTTCTGATCCAGCTCCCTGTTAATGTGCCTAGGAAAGCCGTAGAAGATGGCCCAAGTGCTTGGGTTCCTGCACCCATGTGGGAGACCCAGATGAAGCTCCTGACTTCCGCTATGGCTAGGCCAGGCCAGGCCATTTGGGAAATGAACCAGTAGATAGACAATTTCTTTGTCTCTCTCCCTCTTTTCCCCTCTCTCCCTCTCTCCACCTCTCTCTCCCTCTCTCCCTCTGACTTTCAAATAGATGAATCTTAAAAAAAAATTTTTTTTTACTGTGTTTACTGAGAGCAGGTCTGCTGAACTCCTAATAGTATCAAAGAGGGAACTGATCTTGAGATTTAATTATGTTTTGTTTTAATTAGTTTTTAACAGATTCAATATGGTTTGTATATACAAGTTTAAGAATATAATGATATTCCCTTTTTCCCTCCTTCTCACCCTACCTGAGATTTAATTTAAAGAGCTTTTAAACACACACACACACACACACACACACACAGAGATGAATAGAGAGAGTGAGCTTTCATCTGCTGGTTCACTCTTTTTTTTTTTTTTTTTTTTTTTTTTGACAGGCAGAGTCAGAGAGAGAGAGACAGAGAGAAAGGTCTTCCTTTTCCCATGGTTCACCCCCCAAGTGGCCACTACGGCCAGCCGGCACGCTGCGCCAATCTGAAGCCAGGAGCCAGGTGCCATCTCCTGGTCTCCCATGTGGTTGCAGGGCCCAAGTACTTGGGCCATCCTCCACTGCACTCCTGGGCCACAGCAGAGAGCTGGACTGGAAAAGTAGCAACTGGGACAGAATCTGGTGCCCCAACCAGGACTAGAACCTGGGGTGCCGGTGCTGCAGGCAGAGAATTAGCCTAGTGAGCCATGGCGCTGGCCCTGCTGGTTCACTCTTAAGATACCCACAGTGGCTGGGACTGGGGCTGGACTCATATGTGTTACAGGAACCCAAATGCTTTGAGCTATCACTGTTGTCTCCTAGCATCTACATTAGTAGGAAACTGGAGTCAGGAGTTGGTGTTGGATATTGAACCTTAGATCTGGATATGAGTGTTTTATTAACTGGCAGCTTTGAGGTCTGTCTTTCTTTCTTTCTTTCTTTCTTTCTTTCTTTCTTTCTTTCTTTCTCTCTTTCTCTCTTTCTCTCTTTCTCTCTTTCTCTCTTTCTCTCTTTCTCTCTTTCTCTCTTTCTCTCTTTCTCTCTTTCTCTCTTTCTCTCTTTCTCTCTTTCTCTCTTTCTCTCTCTTTCTCTCTTTCTCTCTTTCTCTCTTTCTCTCTCTCTTTCTCTCTTTCTTTCTCTCTCTCTCTCTCTTTCTCTCTTTCTCTTTCTCTTTCTCTCTTTCTCTCTTTCTCTCTTTCTCTCTTTCTCTCTTTCTTTCTCTCTTTCTCTCTCTCTTTCTTTCTCTCTCTCTCTTTCTCTCTCTCTCTTTCTCTCCTCCTTCCCCTCCCCTTCCCTTCC
The DNA here is from genome assembly GCF_051225735.1 of Oryctolagus cuniculus. Classification (NCBI taxonomy): domain Eukaryota; kingdom Metazoa; phylum Chordata; class Mammalia; order Lagomorpha; family Leporidae; genus Oryctolagus; species Oryctolagus cuniculus. The sequence goes on along the minus strand of NC_142883.1, from coordinate 34,349,683 downwards.
CTCCCCTCCCCTCCCCTCCCCTCCCCTTCCCTCCCCTTCCCTTCCCTTCCCTCCCCTCCCCTCCCCTCCTCTCCCCTTCCCTCCTTTCCCCTCCCCTCCCCTCCCCTCCCCTTCCCCTCCACTCCCCTTCCTCTTCCCTTCCCTCCTCCCCTTCCCTTCCCTCCCCTCTCTTCTCCCCCCTCCCCCTCTCCCCTCCTCTCCCTTCCTTCCCTCTCCCCTCCTCTCCCCTCCCCTCCTCTCCCCTCCCCTCCCCTCCCCTCCCCTCCTGTCCTGGTCCAGCCCTGGCTATTGCAGGAATTTGAGGGTATGAACCAGTTGGAAGATTTCTGTCTGTGTTCCTTTCACTGTCTCTTTCCCTTTAAAATAAAAATAAATAAATAAAATGAAACTAAAAAAAAAATTAAAAAGAAGAAAGGAAGAGAATGGATCTGTCTTCACAGGAGAAAGCTATTACGTACAATTGTCATAAAATTTGTTGAGGGTGACAATGTTCATCATATTTTACTCTTTGAGAATGATGAATTTTGTATATCCTTAGGTCTGGAGAAAATGATGTTGAATATAACACCATGGAGTTGGAAGAGGGAGAACTCATGGAAGATGCAGCTGCCGCAGGACCTCCAGGTACAGAAGCCAAGCCCCACAAGCCATTCTGTCTTCTCTGACCATATCATATATATATTTTTTGGTTAATAAGATGTTTATTTAGGATGGCAACACAAGATAATTGATGCAAGAGCTCACTTAAAATTATTTTTCCACCCAAAATTGACATGAGAAACTATTTGAATCTGAACATGGACATGGTTGTAGTACTCTTCTGGAACTGTAAATTAAAATGACAGGTAACTACTTGTGTCCCATTCCTCAAATAAGTAGAGTCCAATACCCAAAATAATCCTTCCATCCCACACTCGGACCCCCCTCATATCGTATTTTAGTAGGCACTATCCCTTACACTGCATGGTTCTTGCTATTGGAAGTGCTATATCTTATACTGTAGATTCGAAGTGTGTTACTATTGATATTTAAAATAGTAATAGTAGGGGTCAGGACCATGGCGCAGTAGGTTAATCCTCTGTCTGCGGCGCTAGCATCCCATATGGGTGCCGGTTGTAGTCCCGGCAGCTCTTTTTCCAATCCAGCTCTCTGCTGTGGCCTGGGAAAACAGTAGAAAATGGCCCAAGTGCTTGGGCCCCTGCACCCACATGGGAGACCAGGAAGAAGCACCTGGCTCCTGGCTTCAGATCGGTGCAGCTCTGGCCATTGCAGTCATTTGGGGAGTGAACCAGTGGAAGGAAGACCTTTCTCTCTGCCTCTCCCTCTCACTGTCTGTAACTCTACCTCTCAAATAAATAAAATCTTTAAAAAAAAATAAAAAAAGTAATAAAAGCTGACAGTTGCAGAATGTGCTTATCTACCAGGCACTATTTGAAGTACTTTGTAAAGTTCTGTGAGATTGGATTTTTTTTTTTTTTTTTTTTTTTTTTTGGACAGGCAGAGTGGACAGTGAGAGAGAGAGAGACAGACAGAAAGGTCTTCCTTTCCATTGGTTCACCCTCCAATGGCCGCCGCGGCCGGCGCACCACGCTGATCCAATGGCAGGAGCCAGGTGCTTCTCCTGGTCTCCCATGGGGTGCAGGGCCCAAGCACTTGGGCCATCCTCCACTGCACTCCCAGGCCACAGCAGAGAGCTGGCTTGGAAGAGGGGCAACCGGGACAGAATCTGGTGCCCCGACCGGGACTAGAACCCGGTGTGCCGGTGCCGCAAGGCAGAGGATTAGTCTAGTGAGCCGCGGCGCAGGCTGGATTTTTTTTTTCTTTTTAAGATTGTTTAATTTATTTGAAAGGCAGAGTTAGAGGGATAGGGGAAAGAGAGTGATCTTCCACCTGCTGATTCACTCCCCAGATGGCCTCCATGGCCTGCATGTGTGCTGAAGCCAGGAGGCTGGCATTCCATATGGGGCTCCCTTGTGGGTGCCAGGGATCCAAATTCATGAGCCTCCACTCCTTTCCCAAGTGTGTTAGCAAGGAGCTGGATTGAAACTGGAACATCCAGGACTTGAACTGGTGCTCATATAGGATACCGGTATCACAGGTAGCAGCTTAACTTGCTGAGACACAGTGTCTACCCTGTGAGATAGTTTCTAATACCTACCTATAATTCCTACTTTTTATAGCTATAGAAACTGATGTATAGGGGCTGGTGCTATGGCATAGCGAATAAAGCCGCTGCCTGCAGTGCTGGCATTCCAAATGGGTGCCAGTTCGAGTCCTGGCTGCTCCACTTCCAATCCAGTTCTGTGCTATGGTCTGGGAAAGCAGTAGAAGATGGCCCAAGTCATTGGGCCCCTATACCCCCATGGGAGATATGGAAGAAGCTCCTGGTTTCAGATCAGCCTAGCTCCGGCAGTTGCGGCCATCTCGGGAGTGAACCAGTAGATGGAAGACCTCCCCCACCCCTTTCTTTCTTTTTCTTTCTCTCTAATTGCCTTTCAAATAAATAAATCTTAAAAAAACAACAACAAAACCTGATGCAATTTGCCATGTTTTCACATTCTCAGAGAGTAATTGCATCCCCAGATTTATCTAGATCTATGCAATTCTTTTTTATGTCTTGTTTGTGTATCAGGTTTGACTGTAGAATATCTGCATACAATCACTGAATTTTGTATTTATAAAGGATCTTTGGAGAGCTCATTTTACAGGTGGAAAATTTCAGAAATTTAGTTATCTAGTCATGTAGCTAGTTGTTGGTACAACCAGGCTAGATTCCCAAATCATGTTCTTAGATTTTTTTTTTCAGATTAAGCCACAGTTCTCCTGAGAATTGACTTTTATATATAGTAGGTATTTCTTTTGTGTTATTGGATATGTTTAACTGCATCTGTGAATCTTGGCTTTAGCATTCAAAAGCTACCTTTGTGCTGCTTCAGTAACACCCATTGTTTTAGTCTGTTATCTGTTGCTATAACTGAATACCACGTACTGAATAATTTGTAAGAATAAAGTTGTATTCAGCTCATGATTCTGAAGGCTGGGAATGTGCCTGCATCTGGGAGATCCTTCTTGAAGGTAGGTGGTATAGGGTGTTAAATAGAAGGAAAACATTCCAGCTCTTCTTACAAAGCCACAGTGCCATCGAATTATGGCCCTGACTTTATGGCATCACTTAACCTTAATTATCTCCCAAAAGTCCCACATTCAAATAACATAGATGATTTCTTAGCCTCTTATTACTTACCTTACAATAGGGTTCAATTTCAACATACATTTTTTTTTTAAAGATTTATTTATTTATTTGAAGAGAAGTAGAGGCAGAGAGAGAGGTCTTCCATCTGCTGGTTCACTCCCCAAATGGCTGCAATGGCTGGAGCTGGGCTGATCTGAAGCCAGTAGCAGCCAGTAGAGCTTCTTCTAGGTCTCTCATGTGGGTTCAGGGGCCCAAGAACTTGGACTATCTTCTGTTGCTTTCCCAGGCACATTAGCAGGGAGTTGGATCAGAAGTGGATCAGAAATGGAGTAGACGGGACTCAAACCAGCACCCATATGGGATGCCAGCACTGCAGGCAGTGGCTTTACCCACTGTGCCACAATGCCAACTCCCATAAGTCTTGTTGGTGACATTCAAAACTCATGTCTTTCTTACTTACAGATAGATTTATTCCATCCCCAAAGTCTTAATTCATTCCAACATTAACTAAAAAATGGAAAATCTCAGGGGCTGGTGTTGTGGCATAGTAGATTAAGCCACTACCTGCAATGCTGGCTTTTCCACTTCCAGTCCAGCTCCCTACTAATGAATGGCCTGGGAAAAGCAGCAGAAAATGGCCCAAGTGTTTGGGCTCTTGCCACCCATGCGGGAGACTCAGAAGTTGTTCCTAGTTTTGGTCTGGCCCAGTCATGGCTTTTACAACTATCTGGGGAATGAATCAGTGGATGAAAGATCTTGCTCTGTCCCTGTAACTCTAAGACCTTGTCATCATGGCCTTCATTATTGACATTTCTGTCAGCATTTTGGTTGCAACCTCTTAGCTCAATCTACAAGAAGTTCCAGACTTTCCCTGATCTCCTTGTCTTCTGAGCACTTGCCAGACCTGACCTTCATGCTCTTTTTATAGCATTCAATACTTTGCAGCCTGTTGCTACAAACTCTTTCAGCCTCTGGTCACTGTCCAGTTCCAAAGCCAGTTCTTCATTTTTGGGTATTGTTATAAAAGCAATTTCACATCTCAGTACCAGTTTTCTGTCTTAGTTGATTTGCTGTAATAAAATATTTTTATTATTTGCCATAATAAAATACCTGAGACTAGATGATTCTATTAAAAAAAAAGGTTTGGGGCTGGTGATGTGGCATAGCATGTTAAATTACCACCTGCTACATAACTTTATATTAAAGAAACCTGGCAAATATTACCTAGCCAGGTGATCAAATTTAGCATCTTGAGTGATAAATCATGTTTGTAGCATGTACCCTTGATATGATATATTGGGAATAGCAGTTGGTATCTGTAGTCTCCTCTTTCTTTCTCTCTCTCTCTCTCTCTTTTTTTTTTTTTTTTTTTGACAGGCAGAATGGACAGTGAGAGAGACAGAGAGAAAGGTCTTTTCCGTTGGTTCACCCTCCAATGGCCACTGCGGCCAGGTGCTTCTCCTGGTTTCCCATGCGGGTGCAGGACCCAAGGACTTGGACCATCCTCCACTGCCTTCCTGGGCCACAGCAGAGAGCTGGACTGGAAGAGGAGCAACCGGGACAGAATCTGGTGCCCCGACCGGGACTAGAACCCGGGGTGCCGGTGCCGCAGGCAGAGCATTAGCCTATTGAGCCGCAGCACTGGCCCGCTCTCTCATTTTTTTTTTTTTTTTTTTTTTTTTAAGATTTATTTATTTACTTGAAAGTTAGAATTACACAGAGATGAGAGGCAGAGAGAGAGAGGTCTTCCATCCGCTGGTTCACTCCCAACTGGGCACAGCGACTGGAGTTGCGCTGATTTGAAGCTAGGAGCTTCTTTCAGGTCTCCCACATGGCTGCAGGGGCCCAAGCACTTGGGCCATCTTCCACTGCTTTCCCAGGTCACAGCAGAGAGCCGGATTGGAAGTGGAGCAACCAGGACTCAAACCGGTGCCCACATGGGATGCCAGCACTGCAGGCGGTGGCTTTACCTGCTACACCACAGCGCCAGCGCCATGTATTGTCTTCTTTCCAAAAACCTATTAATACAGCTTAACCATGAAAACAAATCCCATTTCTGGGACTTATATAATGTACAATTTATAAAATATCTGAACCATATTCCTCAAAAACAGGAAAGGTCTGGGAAACTGTTATAGGTCAGAAGAACTAAAAAAAAAAAAAAAATGGGTAACACAAGATTATTTAGAAAACTGGCAGAAAGAGTAGGTGTTGTAGCCCAAGTGGGTTAAGCTGCCGCTTGGGCTGCCCATATTAGACTGCCAGTTTGACTACTGGCTGCCCTGCTTCTGATTCAGCTCCCTGCTTAATGCATCTTGGGAGGCTACAAAGATGTCTCAAGTGCTTGTTCCCCTGCCACCCATGTAGGAGATCTGGATGGAGTTATAGGCTTCTGGCTATGGCCTGACCCAGACCTTGCTAATACAGGCTTTTGGGAAGTGAGCCAGCAAATGGAAGATCTGTTTCTGTCTCTATTTCTCTCTGCCTTTTCAACTAAATGAAAGTAAATAAATTTTAAAAAAGAAAACTTTCAGAATGTTTCAGGAGGTAAATGATGAAGCCTCCTAATAAGGCAAAAGCAGTAGGCTCAGAGAAGAGGAAACCTTTTGAGAAATCTTTAAGAGGTTAGGATCTATAGGACTTGGAGTCTAACTGGATGAGTCTAAGTCAGTGGGAATTTAGAGATGATTCCTTATGGGTTCTAGTTTAGGTCTTGTCATTTCATAAGACAGGAGTCCAGCTGTAGAAGGTAGTATATTCATCTTGTCATGTTAAGTTGGAGGGAACTGTGGGACATCTGCTGTTGATTTCTGAACTATTTATCTAACTGCTTGCAGGATTTCAGGTCTAGAGTCTGGCTTGTAAGTATATATTGATTTTTTTAACAACAAACATTTCTATTAATTTGGATAAGTGGGTTAATTGAAGGTATCTTAAAGACTTGTTCATAAATAAAAAGAACTACAAATCAATAAGAAAAATATAACTTCATTTAAAAAAAGGCAGAAAGTCTCTAGAATAGACCCTTCACAAAGGGGGCTATTTATATGGTCAGTGCACTTTTATTTTTTTTAATTATTTTTATTTTTATTTTTTTGACAGGCAGAGTGGACAGTGAGAGAGAGAGACAGAGAGAAAGGTCTTCCTTTTTTCGTTGGTTCACCCCTCAATGGCCATCTGCTAACTCCCAGGATGCATTAGCTAGAAGTTGGATAGGAAGTGGAGGTGCTGGAATATGGGATGCTGTGTCACAGTGCCTATTTAAATACATGTATTTAAATAGCTTTATTGAAGAAGGCCAATTTTAAGTACTGAGTTTTCTGTATCATATGTGCTAAGCATTGTACTAGGCACTAGAGAAAAATCAGATGCTTTCCTAACTTAAGGAACTTAGTCCAATAGAGATCTGTAATATATATTATTTATTAACAAGTCAATCAGAAACCTACAGATTATACTCCAATAGTTAATCAGGCTAGAAAAACATCTACTAAACTGTCATGACCTATCCATTTTGCTGTCTAAAAAGACCTGGAAGAGATTCCTATGGTTAACTATGGGAGCTTGTCATCTTTCATCTAAGTGAGAATGAGATAGACACTCCTTTTTCTCACCCTCACTTCTCATTCCTCAAATTGTGTACATTGTACACACTGATTATATTTTTATTTCTAGGGCTCAGGATGAGACTGATGGTTATACTTGAATTTTCTGTACTAATGAGACTTCTGCTCACTTCCTGGGCTGCTGTGTGCATATCTGTCAAACTGGTTCTTTGTGCTTCTCATGATCATGAACCTTTTTTTTTTTTTTTTTTTTTTTAAGATTTATTTCATTTGAAAGACTTACAGAGAGAGGTAGAGACAGGAAGAAAGAGAAAGAGAGAGGTCTTCCATCCTCTGGTTCGTTCACCAAATGGCTGCAATGCCTGGAGCTGAGCTGATCTGAAGCCAGGAGTCAGGTGCTTCTTCTGAGAAGCAGCTGAGACTTGAACCATCATCCATATGGGATGCTGACACTCTGCAAGCCAGGGCTTTAACCTGCTGTGCCCCAGTGCCAGACCCCTGAACATGAACTCTTAAGAGATAGGTCCATAGACAAATATTCAAACAATGCTACTCAGTTTTTTTTTTTTTTAAAGTATACTTAAATTTTGTGCAAATGTATACCCTCCTTTTTAACATTTCTATTTCTTTTGCAGGGAGTAGCCATGACTACATGGGTGCCAGCAGCAGAATGTCACGAAGAACACATTTGTGCTCTGCTGCCACCAGTAGTTTATTAGACATTGATCCCCTAATTTTAATTCATTTATTGGACCTTAAGGACCGGAGCAGCATGGAAAATTTATGGGGTTTACAGCCTCGCCCACCTGCCTCACTTTTACAGCCTACAGGTACAGTAATAAAAAATATTCCCTTTTTTCCCTGTGGCTATCTAAAAGAACACTTGAATTTTCATCCAAATATTTCATCTAAGTTTAGTTAGAACATGGTATGTTTCCATAGAAAATTTCTTTAATTTATGCCATAAAGTGACATATCAACCAGAGTACTTTTAAAATTATTTTTCAAAAGTGTTTTGTGCAAAAACGATATAAAAATGCATGTAAGAAGGTTTTTATATGATTTGCCATGTATATTATTTCTAAATGACAGTTTGATCTATAAGAAGTACAGTTGTCCTCTTTGTGAATGGATTTACAGTGCTTTAGGTCTAATTTCCTAGTGGAACTGTGTCTAAATTGAACATAGAAAAAGACAATTTACACATTCTTTGATGTTAAGTAGTTTAAAAATGTATACCAGTTGGCAGCAATGTTTTATATGCAAAGGTTTATGTGAGAAATTACATTTGTGTTACTATACTAAGATGAAGATTTGTGTTGTAAAATCTGGGCTTTTTGAAACTCTCAGAAAGTCATTTTGGGTGGCTAAAATTTTACCTTTTAAAAACCTTTATTTTAAAAGCCATTGTGGAAGGGCAGATGGCCTAGCAGTTAAGTACCTGAGTTTATGTCCTGGTGCTTACTCCTAATTCCAGCTTCCTGCTAATGTGGACCATGGGAGGCAGCAGGTGATAACTCAGGTAACTGGGTTCCTGCCACCTATGTGGGAGACCTGGATTGAGTTCCTAGTTCCCAGCTTTGGCAGGAGCCCTGACTGTTGCAGTTATTTGGAGCATGAACCAGTGCGTGGTAGCTTGCTCAGTCTCCTTTTTAGCTCTCAATGTGTCTCTGCCTCTCAAATAAAATAAATACACCATTTTGTTGGAATGCTTTCTAGATTATATTCAGGATATTCTTAAATTACAATGAACTTTTTCCTGCCTTATTTCTTTCTTTATTTTTATTTGAAAGAGATCTTACATCCATTGTTTCACTCATCAAATGCCTGTCACATCCAGGGCTGGACCGTGCAGAAGCAAGAAGTTGGGAACTCAGTCTGCGTCTCCCACATGGGTGGATGCAGGGACTTAAACACTTGAGCCCAGAGTGTGCATTAGCAGGAAGCTAGCATCGGAAGTAGAGCTGAAACTTGAATCTAGACAGTTCAATACGGGAAGGTGTCCCATATGGCATCTTAACTGCTCCACCAAACATCTGCCCTCCCTACCCCTTTCTTAAACAGTTGTACTATATAAATAAAACCAGTGGTTTAGAAGGTGATTTTGATGCTGCTTTACAGCAACAGAATTGATTTGTCAAAGTCTAAGTGAAACCTCTGTGTAGAAAGTAGAAATAGAATTGCTATAGCAGGGTAGGGACTTAGAGCCCAGACTTTATAGGTCTCTTTTGTAAGGTATACTTCTTTTTTTTTTTTTTTTTTGACAGGCAGAGTGGTCAGTGAGAGAGAGAGACAGAGAGAAGGGTCTTCCTTTGCCGTTGGTTCACCCTCCAATGGCCGCTGCGGCCGGTGCACTGCGCTGATCCGATGGCAGGAGCCAGGAGCCAGGTGCTTTTCCTGGTCTCCCCTGGGGTGCAGGGCCCAAGCACCTGGGCCATCCTCCACTGCACTCCCTGGCCACGGCAGAGAGCTGGCCTGGAAGAGGGGCAACCGGGACAGAATCCGGCGCCCCAACCGGGACTAGAACCCGGTGTGCCGGCACCGCTAGGCGGAGGATTAGCCTAGTGAGCCGCGGCGCCGGCCAAAGGTATACTTCTTGAAAATTTGGGTCCTCAGTTTGCAAGTCTCTTCAGTCAGGTTATCAAACAACTGGCAGTGACCAGAGCTGGGTCAATCAGGAGCTTTTTCCAGGTCTCCTGCACAGGTGCAGGGGCCCAAGGACTTGGGCCATCTTCTACTCTTTTCCCAGGCCACAGCAAAGAGCTGGATCAGAAGTGGAGCTGCCAGGATTTGAACCAGCGCCCATGTGGGATGCCAGCACTGTAGGCTTTTACTCACCTGCCACAACAGTGTCCTAGTTGTAGAATTTAAACACGGAGTTGGACATACCAGTGGGATATGAAAGTAGAAAGGCTTAGAAAACAGCTCAGAATTAAAATATGGAATGCAATTAGAACACTCATGTCTATCTTTATTCTCATTAGTGGACTTGTTTTAGAATTTATTTGAAAGGCAGAGAGAGAGAGACAGACAGACAGATGACAAAAGGCAGACATACAGACATAGACACATCGCCCATCCACTGATTGATTTCCCAAATGCCACAATAGCTAGAGCTGGGGCTGGCCAAAGCTAGGAGCTGGGAAATCAGTCTGAGTCTCACATGTGGATGGCAGGGACCCAACTACCTGAGCCATCTCCTGTTGCCTTTCAGACAGAAAACTGGAATTGGAAGCCAGAACTCAAACCCAAGCACTGTTAAAGGGGATGTATATATCCCTACTGGTATTTTAAGCACTGCACTAAACACCTGCCTCACTAATGGAGTTTAGTGCTTACTTTTATGTTAATACCATCTAAAGCATGTGAGCTTATTTTTCACATCGTATTTTTGTATTTCCGTAGTACAAAATGTTTTCATGAATGTTACAATTTATATTAATATGGTTTATCACTTTTCTTTCTGAAGCATCATATTCTCGAAAAGATAAAGATCAAAGGAAGCAGCAGCAGGCAATGTGGCGAGTGCCATCTGATTTAAAGATGCTAAAAAGACTGAAAACTCAAATGGCTGAAGTTCGATGTATGAAAACTGATGTAAAGAATACTCTTGCAGAAATAAAGAGCAGCAATGTTGCTTCTGGAGATATGCAGACAAGCCTTTTTTCTGCTGATCAGGCAGCTCTGGCTGCATGTGGAAGTGAAAGCTCTAGCAGATTACAGGATTTGGGAATGGAGCTCCTGGCAAAGTCATCAGTTGCCAGTTGTTATGTACGAAACTGTAAGTCAAAAAGTTTCTATTAGTGTCATTTCTCCACATGTAACATGAAGCTAGATGACTGGTTATTTCAGGATGACAGCATTTAAACATCTCTCTTCCAATGAGTTAAGACTACAAATACTCACTGCCTTTTTTTCCCCAAAATTGATTATATTTACTATTATGTGATAGAGATAACATTTTTTGATTGCTTACTTTCTGGCTGACAGTATACAGGACAAAATTCTTAGCTTCATGTAACTTGAATTCCAGTGATGAGATTCAGACATTAAAATGTGTAAACAGATATAGAAAAAAGTGCCATTTAGGAAACAACACAAGAATGGGATGGGGGAGCAGATAAGTGTGCTACCTTAGTTGGAAGTAGTCAGAGAAAGTTTCTCAGGGGAAGAAATATTTGAACTGAGACCTGAAGGTTGATATCTTCTTGACTCTTAAAAGATCTGCAGGAAGCTACATCCTGGGTAAACAGAACAGAAAATGCAAAATCACTGGTACAGGATTTGCCTTGTGTGTTTGAAAGATTAAATGAATATTGGGGCTAGCGCTGTGGTGTCGTCAGTAAAGTCGCCACCTGCAGTGCCAGCATCCTATATGTCGAGTCCCAGCTGCTCCACTTCCAATCCAGCTCTGTGCTATGGCCTGGGAAAGCAGTAAAAGATGGCCCAAGTGCTTGGGCCCTTATACCCACATGGGAGACCCAGAAGAAGCTCCTGGCTTTGGATTGGACCAGTGTGGGGAGCAACTCGCACTAGACTGTTACTGGAATTAAGACTTATTCTATGCATCTGCTCTCCCACAATATGGCGCTGGGAGAGGAGTGAACAGCTTCTACGCAGCTGCCTCCAGTTCGACCAATAACCTGCAGGAGCTGATCCTGCTCCTGATTGGAGGAGAGCAGCGTACTCGGCGTGTGGGTAGCAGAGTTGGGATTGGTGGAAGAGGACTATAAAGGAGGAGAGAGACAACATGCACCAGGAACATCTATCTGAAGGAACACCTGTGCAGCCCCCGAGAGAGCCGGCCGGCGGTGTGCCGCTCCCCCGCGGAAGTGGGGAAAGTGGCAGGGGGAACCGCCCTTCCACGGAGGTGGAAGGGATGGTAGCCAACCCTGGAAGAACCAGCAGCAAACCCGGGGAGGGCCGAGCAGACAAAAGAACAGCGCAGGGTCCTGTGTCGTTCCTCCACGAAGACGGGGAGCGACAGACCAGCTCTGGCTATTGCAGCCATTTGGGGAGTGAACCAGAGGATGGAAAATCTTTCTGTGTTTTGCCTCTGCCTCTGTAACTCTGCCTTTCAAATAAATAAATAAATTAAAAAAAAAAAAAGACTAGTATAGCTGAAGATGGTGAACCAAGGACAGAAAGGAGAATGGTAGATGAAGTCAGAGATCAGCAGGATCTTGTAAGACTTCAATAAGAGGTTTTGAGTTTAATTCTGATTTTAGGAGGAAGTCTTGGAGAATAAACACCAGAAGGTTGTTTATAACCTGATTTGTTCTTTTTGTTTTTTTAGTATTTTGTTTCAGTTTTACCTCAACAGACATATGGGTTTTTTTTTTTTTTTTTTTTTATTTGAAAGGTGGAGATAAAGAGAGAAAAAGGCAGAGGCAGAGAGAGAGAGAGAGAGATCTTCCATCTGTTGGTTCACTCCCCAGATGGCTACAACAGCCAGCACTGGGCCACGCTGAAGCCACGAGCCATGAGCTTTATCAGGGTCTCCCACATAGGTGCAGGGGCCCAGTGACTTGGCCCATTTTCCTCTGCTTTCCCAGACAGACTAGCAGGGAGCTGGGATGGAATGGATAAGCTGGGAGTTGAACCATTGCCCATATGGGATGCTGGCACTGCAAGTGGTAGCTTTACTTGCTACGCCACAGTGCTGACCCCATAAATAAAATCTTAACAACAAAAAAAGAAACCTCAGAAAATAACAAGTGTTTATGAAGATGTAGAGAAATTGGAACCATTGTACAGTATAGGTGGGTATATAAAACAGTACACTGCTGTAGAAAATAGTAAGGTTTGGCGCCAGCGCTGTGATGTAGCGGGTAAGGCTGCTGCCTGCAGTGCCAACATCCCATATGGGTGCCGGTTCAAGTCCTAGCTGCTCCACTTCCAATCCAGCTCTCTGCTATGGCCTGGGCAAACAGTAGAAGACAACCCAAGTCCTTGGGCCCCTGCACCCACGTGGGAGATCCGGAAGAAGCTCCTGGCTTCGGATCGGCACAGTTCCAGGCGTTGTAGCCAATTGGGGAGTGAACCAGCAGATGGAAGACCGACCAACTTCTCTCTCTCTCTCTTTTTCTCTTTCTCTTCTGCCTCTCCTCCTCTCTGTGTGTAATTCTGAATTTCAAATAAATAAATAAATCTTAAAAAAAAAAAAAAACAGGTGAGAGCCTGCATTGTGGCATAGGCATTACGACATTACTTGTGATGGCAGCATCAGGGCATCCCATATCAGCACCAGTTTGAGTTCTAGCTGCTCCATTTCTGATCCAGCTGTCTGATAATGCCCATGGGAACGTAGCAAATAATGGTCCAAGTATTTGGACCCTGACATATGGAAGACCCGGATGGAGCACCTGGCTTCAACCTGACCTATCCCCAGCCATTGGTGGTTCATTTGGGGAATGAAACAGCAGAAGGAAGATCTGTGTTTCTGCAACTCTTTTTTTTTTTTTTTTTAATGCAGATTGAGTTTTTTTTTTCTTTTTTCTTTTTAAGAGCCATTTATTTACTTGAAAATGAAGAGAGAGTGAGAGAGAAGGGTCTTCCTTCTGTTGGTTCATTCCCCAAATGGCCACAACAGCTGGAGCTTGGCTGATCTGAAGCCAGGAGACAGAAGCCTCTTCTGGGTCTTTCCTGTGTGGGTTCAGGGGCCCAAGCACTTGGGCTATCTTCTACTGCTTTTCCAGGCCATAGCAGAGAGCTAGATTGGAAGAGGAGCAGCCAGCACATGAACTGGCACCCATATGGGATGCCGGCGCTGCAGGCAAGGATTAGCCTACTGTGCCACAGTGCTGGCCCCCTCTGTTTTTTTTATTATTATTATTAATTACCTCATTAGGTAATTAATTTTTTTACATTTTTTCTATATTTCCATAATAATAATGTGGATCTTCTTTTCTTGTGTTTATTGATCATATATATGTCTTCTTTGGAGAAATGTCAGTTCAAGTTGTTTGCCCAATTTTAAATTATTTGGAGTGTTTTTTTTTAACTTTTTTTAAAAAAAGTTTATTTATTTATTTGAAAGTCAGACTTACAGAGAAGGAGAGACAAGTCAGAGGGAGAGATAGAGATCTTCCATTTGCTGGTTCATTCCCCAAATGGCCACAACGGCCAGATCTGGTCCAAACTGAAACCAGGAGCTTCTTCTGGGTCTCTCATGTGGGTGCAGATGTCCAAGCACTTAGACCACCTTTCACTGCTTTCCCAGGATCATTGGCAGGGAACTGGATTGAAAGTGGAGCAGCCAGGACTCAAACTGGCTCTCATATGGAATGCTGGTGCTGCAGGTGGTAGCTTTACCCACTATGCCACAGCACTGGCCTAATAGTTTATTTTTTATTGTTGAGTTTTAGGGGTTATTTATTAGAAGTATGATTTGCAAATATTTTCTTCCATTTTATGGATTGCCTTTTCTCTTGATACTGTCATTTAATTTTAAATGTTCTTAGTTTGAAGAAGTCCATTTGTATGCATTTTTTTGGTGTCATCTAAGAAAGCATTGCAAAATCAGTGTCATAAAGTTTCACTCTATTTTTTAAAAAAAGGTTTATTTTATTTATTTGAAAGGCAGAGTGACAGAAACAGAGATTTTTTTTTTTTTTCATCTACTTGTTCACTTTCAAAATGGCCTCAACAGCTGGGCCGGGCCAGGCCAAAGCCAAGGAGCCTGGATCTCCATCTAGGTTTCCCACATGAGTGACGGGAGCCCAAGCATTTGAACCATTGCCTGCTGCTTCCAGGGCTTGCCATAGCAGGAAGCTTGAATTGAAGGCAGAACCATGGCCCGGCACTATAGTGTAGTAGGTTGAGCATCTGCCTACAGTGCTGGAATCCCATGTGGGCACTAGTTTGAGTCCCTGCTGATGGCCTGTGAAAGCAGTAGATGACCCAAGTGCTTAGGCCCCTGCATCCGTGTGGGAGACCGGAAGAAGCTCCTTGCTCCTGGCTCCAGATTGGCTCAGCTCTGGGGGCCATTTAGGAAGTGAACCAGTGGATAGAAGACCTCTCCCTTTGTCTTTCTCTCAAATAAATAAGTAAATCTTAAAAAAAAAAAAAAAAAAAAAAGAAAGAAAGAAAGAAGGAAAGAAGGAAAGAAGGAAAGAAGAGCCAGGACTCAAACCTAAGCAATCTGATATGTGTGAGATGTGGGCATCCCAAGCATTTTATTTTTTTAAGATTTATTTTGTTATTAAAGGCACAGTTAGAGATATTCCATGTGCTGGTTCACCTATCCCCTACCCCCACCCCCACCCACCTGCCAAGTGGCCATAACTGCTAGGGCTAGGCCAGACCAAAGCCACGATCCAGGAATTTCTAGGTCTCCCACGTGGGTGTGGGGGCCCAAGCACTTGGTTCATTTCATGCTGCTTTCCAAGGCATTTTAGCAGAGGGCTGGATCAGAAGTCAAGCAGCCAGAATTCAAACCAGTGCCCACATGGGATGCCAGCATTGCAGGCAGCATCTTAACCTACTTTGCCAGATTGCCAGCCCCCTGCCTCTTTCCTTTTTAAAGATTATTTATTTACTTTTACAAGATTTATTTATTTACTTATTTGAAAGGCAGAGTTACAGAGAGGAAGAGGCACAGATAGAGAGAGATTGATTGATCTTCCATCAGCTGGAGAGAGAGAGAGACATCGATCGATCTTCCATCAGCTGATTCACTCCCCAAATGGCTGCATCTGAAGCCAGGAGTTTCTTCTGGTCTGCCCATGTGAGTGCAGGGGCTCAAGGACTTGAGCCATCCTCTACTGCATTCCCAGGCCATAAGAGAGCTGGATCATAAATGGAGCAGCCGGGACTTGAACCAGCGCCTAAATGGGATGCTGGCACTGCAGGTGGCACCTTTACCCATTACACCACAGCACCGGCACCAAGAGTATTTATTTATTTGAAATGCAGAGTCAATCACACACACATATCTTTCATCCACTGGTTCACTGCTCAAATGGCCACAATATCCATGGCTTGGCCAGACCAAAGCCAGGAGCCTGGAACTCCACCTGGTCTCCCACATGGATGGCAGGGACTCAGGTATTTGAGCCATCATTCACTGCTTCCCAGGTGCATTTTCAAGGAGCTGGGTTGGAAGTGGACTCAAACTGGTACTCAGATATGGGATGTGAACACTCCCAAGTGGTGGTTCAACTTGCTGTGCCACAACACCCATACCAAATTGCCTCTCTTTTTACCATTAAAATATATTTGATAGAAGAAAGAGAAACCGCCATCCACTGCTGCACCCCCTAGAAGCCCACAACAGCTCGGGGGCTGAAACAAGGAGCTGAGAACTCAATCCAGGCCTCCCACAGGGTAGGAGGAAGCCAGTTACTTGAGCCATCACCAGCACCTCCCAGAGTACACGTTATGGGAAGCTCGAATCAGAAAACAGTGCAAGGAATCAAACCAAGTGGGATGCAGGAATCTTAACCACTAAGACAAATGCCTGCTCCAGATGTTTCTTTTTTTACTGAGTCAAAAGCTGCATAGAGGCCTGTGCTGTGGCTCACTAGGCTAATCCTCTGCCTGTGGCGCTGGCACCCTGGGTTCTAGTCCCGGTTGGGGTGCCAGATTCTGTCCCGATTGCTCTTCTTCCAGTCCAGCTCTCTGCTGTGGCCCAGGAAGGCAGTGAAACCTAGCTATTGGCTTCGGATTGGTGCAGTGCACTGGCCGGCTGTAGCGGCCATTTGAGGGGTAAACCAACGGAAGGAAGACCTTTCTCTCTGTCTCTCTCACTGTCTAACTCTGCCTGTCAAAAAAAAAAAAAAAAAAAAAAGCTGCATAGAATTACATAAAATTTTTTTTGATCATATTATTTTGCTGTTACTTTATTAACATAAAGTAGGGTGAATTACATGTTTTTTTTTCTTATGCTGACCTTTTCCTGAACTACTAGAATCAATCCTACTTAGTTTTGATCTATAATTATTTTAAAATATAGTGCTATATTCAGTTTGTTAGTATTTTACTTAGGATCCCTGACATGTAGTCACAAATGAAATCTGACCCTGGAACTCAGTCTATATTTCGACATGGGTAGTAGGAACCTAAGTACAGAGTGTGCATTAGCAGGAAGCAGGATCAGAAGCACAGTAGCTGGGACTTGAACCAGCACTCTGATATGGGATGCAGGCATCCCTAGCATTGACTCAACTGCTACACCAAATGTCTACCCAAGACCTAGTTCTTATATTTGCTGGTTCATTCCTCAAATGTATGTGACAATCAGGGAGGGGTCAAGCTGATGCCATGATCCTGGAACTCAGTCCAGTTCTCCCATGCTGGTGGCAGGGACCCATGTATTTGAACCATTATCTGGCTTCCCAGGGTGTACATTAGCAGGAAGCTGGATTGAAAGTAGAGGAGCTGGCCGGCACCGTGGCTCATTAGGCTAATCCTCCGCCTGCAGCGCCAACCTGGTTGGGGCAGCGGATTCTGTCCCGGTTGCTCCTCTTCCAGTCCAGCTCTCTGCTGTGGCCTGGGAGTGCAGTGGAGGATGGCCCAGGTCCTTGGGCCCTGCCACCCGCATGGGAGACCAGGAGGAAGCACCTGGCTCCTGGCTTTGGATCAGTGCAGCATGCCTGCCGTAGAGGCCACTTTGGGGGTGAAGCAATAGAAAAAGGAAGACCTTTCTCTCTCTCTCTCTCACTGTCTAACTCTGCCTGTCCAAAATGAAAGAAAGAGAGAAAGAGAGAGAGAGAGAGAGAGAGAGAGAGAGAGAAAGAAAGAAAGAAAGAGAGAGCGATAAAGAAAGAAAGAGAGAAAGAGAGAGAGAAAGAGAGAGAAGCTGATACTCACACCAGGTGCTCTGGTAAGGGATGAGGGCATCCCGAGCAAGATCTTAACTTTTGTGCTAAATGCCCACCCCTGAACATACATTTTGTTTATCTTTGGGTATATACTTAGGGTTGGAATTGCTGGGTTACATGGGAACTAACTGTGTTTAACTTTTTTTTTTCTTTTAAGATTTATTTATTTGAAAGAGTTATACAGAGAGAAAAGGAGAGGGAGGGAGAGAGGTCTTCCATCTGCTGGTTTACTCCCCATTTGGCTGCAACGGCCGGAGCTGTGCCGATCCAAAGCCAGGAGTTTCTTCCGGGTTTCCCACATGGGTGCAGGAGCCCAAGGACTAGGGCCATCTTCCACTGCTATCCCAGGCCATAGCAGAGAGCTGGATCAGAAGTGGAGCAGCCGGGACTCGATCCACAACATCCATATGGAATGCTGGCACTGCAGGCACAGGCTTAACCTACCATGTATGGTGTTGACCCTAATTAATTCATTTTAGAAGAAAGATTTATTGAGGCTGGTGCTGTGGCGCATCGGGTTAAGGCCCCAGCCTGCAATAGTGAACTCAATCCTGGTATCCTGTGTGGCTTGTATGAATGGAATTACTTGAGCCATCATCATTACCTCCTGAGTCCAGAAATCAGGAGCCAGAGCTTTGCATGAAATCCAGGCACTCTGATCCAGGATGCACAGATCTTAATCATTAGGTTCAACGCCTGTCCCTGTAGGTTATATTCTTTTTAAAAATATTTATTTATTTATTTATTTATTTGAAAGTCAGAGTTACACAGAGAGAGGCGAGGCAGAGAGAGAGAGAGAGAGAGAGGTCCTCCATCTGCTGGTTTACTCCCCAGCTGGCTGCAACAGCCAGGGCTGCACCAATCCAAGGCCAGGAGGAGCCAGGAGCTTCTTCTGGGTCTCCTACGTGGATGCAGGGGCCTAAGGACTTGGACCATCTTCTGCTGCTTTCCCAGGCCATAGCAGAGAGCTGGATTGGAAGTCAAGCAGCTGGGTCTCTAACTGGCACCCACATGGGATACAGGCACTGCATTCGATGGCTTAACTCGCTATGCCACAGCACCGGCCCACAGTTTATATTCTTGATAGTTTAATTGAATTGAAGTTGGTATAATTTTTCTGATGGTATTCATAAATAATTAAGTTTCTGCTCCACCAGCCACAAAGAAGGGAATACTTTTGTCTTAAAACCTCAAATAAGCCAGTGGGGCCTACAGAGTGTTCTGTTAATTTTTTTTTTTTTAACACAGTAGACAGATCAGTTTCTGAGCATGGTTAAACTTTTTTCTGACTGAATTTTGAGTTTCATGCTATTTGATCATATTCAACAATGTTTTTAAATGTGTTTGCAGCCACAAATAAGAAGAGTAATTCACCTAAGCCAGCTCGGTCCAGTATAGCAGGTAGTCTATCACTTCGAAGAGCAGTGGACTCTGGGGAAACCTGTCGTTCAAAGGGAGACTGTCACACTCTATCTGAAGGTAAATTTTGGGGATGTTCAGAATGTCATTTCAATGGGTAGGTTTCTTTTACTGGAAACTAGTGTTCACAGTGTCAGCTTTAGACCTTAGAAGGCACCAAAAATGCTGAAATTTAGTTTGGAAGTTTTTTGATCTCACAATAGAATAGAACCTTAAGAAAATAAACCCATTAGCTTCTTAATTTTTATACCGGGCATCAAAAAGACAGATATATTTTAAAACTGGTTTTGAAACAATTATTTTGAACCCTAATGTAGTTCTAAAATGTATATAGAATGAAATTTCCTAATCTGAGAGAACTTTAGTGTGTGTTTGCCTTCTTTCTGAATATCCTTGTTCTTTTCCTGAAGGCTCCCCAGGAAGCTCTCAGTCTGGGAGCAGGCACAGTTCTCCCCGAGCCTTGACACATGGTATTATCAGTGATATTGTGCCCAAAACAGAAGAACGGCAGTGTAAAGCTTTGGATTCCCGTGCTGTTGTGGTTGCAGTTTTCAATGGCCTACCTGCTATAGAGAAAAGGAGGAAAATGGTTACTTTGGGGTAAATTAAATTATTTTATTTATGTAATGGGATAATAACTAATAGCTTTGTTTGAAACTTTTTCTCCATCATAATAAACAAAGTCTCTGCTTTATTAGCAGGCAGAAAGTTGATTTTTTTTAAAGCTTTTATTTAATGAATGCAAATTCCATAGGTACAACTTTAGGAATATAGTGGTTCTTCCCCTCATACCCACCCTCCCACCCCCACTCCCATCCCCTCTCCTACTTCCTCTCCCATCCCATTCCTCATTAAGATTCAATTTTAGGCCTGTGCTGCGGCTCAATAGGCTAATCCTCTGCCTGTGGCGCCAGCACCCCAGGTTCTAGTCCCGTTCGGAGTGCCGGATTCTGTCCCGGTTGCTCCTCTTCCAGTCCAGCTCTCTGCTGTGGCCCGGGAAGGCAGTGGAGGATGGCCCAAGTGCTTGGGCCCTGCACCCACATTTAAACCAGGAGGAAGCACCTGGCTCCTGGCTTCGGATCAGCGTGGTGTGCCGGCCGCAGTGTGCTGGCTGCTGCGGCCATTGAAGGGTGAACCAATGGAAAAGGAGACCTTTCTCTCTGTCTCTCTCTTTCACTACTGTCCGCTCTGCCTGTCGAGAAAAAAAAAAAAGATTCAATTTTAATTAACTTTATATACAGAAGACCAACTATTCTAAGTAAAGATTTCAACAGTTTGCACCCACCCACCCACCCACACACACACACAAACGTAAAAAGTACTATTTTAGAACAAGCTTTGCAGTCAATTCTCATAGTACAACTCATTAAGGACAGTGGTTCTACATGAGGAATAAGTGCACAGTGACTTCTGTTGTTAATTTAACAGTTAACACTCTTATTTATTAAGACGTCAGTGGGCCGGCGCCATGGCTCACTTGGCTAATCCTCCGCCTGTGGCGCCGGCACCCTGGGTTCTAGTCCCAGTTGGGGCGCCGGGTACTAGTCTCAGTTGCTCCTCTTCCAGTCCAGCTCTCTGCTGAGGCCCGGGAGGGCAGTGGAGGATGGCTCAAGTGCTTGGGTCCCTGCACCCACATGGGAGACCGGGAGGAAGCACCCAGCTCCTGGCTTCGGATCGGCGCAGCGCCAGCTGTGGCGGCCATTTTGGGGGTTAACCAATGGAAGGAAGACCTTTCTGTCTCTCTCTCACTGTCTAAAACTCTCTCTCTGTCTCTCTCTCTCTCTCACTGTGTAACTCTCTAACTCTGCCTGTCCAAAGGAAAAAAAAAAAAAGATGTCAGTGATCACCTGAGGCTCTTGCTATGAACTGCCAAGGCTATTAAAGCCTTTTGTGACCACAAACTCCATCAGTATTTAGACAAGGCCATAAGCAAAGTGGAAGTCCTCTCCTCCCTTCAGAGAAAAGTACATCCTTCTTTGATGGCCCTTTCTTTCACTTCTTTCACCAACAGAGATCCTTCAGGTAGGATATTTTTTGCCACAGTGACTTGGCTTTCCATGCCTGAAATGCTCTCATGGGCTTTTCGGCCACATCTGAATGCCTTAATGGTTGATTCTGAGGTCAGAGTGTTATTTCAAGTGATTGTCATTCTATGAGTTTGCTATGTGGATTGCTTCCCATGTTGGACATTCCCTCCTTTATAATTCTATTATTATTACCAGGCACTTGAAGCTATTTATATGATCTCTTATAACACTCAATCATATCCTCATATTCACTTCAGCACTTAATATGATCACTTCAACAATTAAGATGGCATTTTTACCATCAATTTTAATGGAATTTGGAGTCTCATGACAAGTAGGAAGTTGATTTATTGCATTAAAGTGTAACTAATACCATAGATCTTACTTTTTTTTTTTTTTAATGGGATGAAATAGTACCAGAAGCTCAGTTTAAATATGTTAGAACAAAGGGGAGGGCAGATAGTTCTGTGGTTAAGATGCCATTTGAGATGCCTGCATCCCATATCAAGAGACCCTAGGTCAAATCCTAGCTCCTCTTTTTTTTTTTTTTTTTGGACAGGCAGAGTGGACAGTGTGAGAGAGAGAAAGAGAAAGGTCTTCCTTTTCCGTTGGTTCACTCCTCAATGGCCACTGCGGCTGGTGCTTTGGCTGGCGCACTGCGCTGATCTGAAGCCAGGAGCCAGGTGCTTCCTCCTGGTATCCCATGCGGGTGCAGGGCCCAGGTACTTGGGCCATCCTCCACTGCCCTCCCGGGCCACAGCAGAGAGCTGGACTGGAAGAGGAGCAACCGGGACAGAATCCACTGCCCCAACCGGGTCAGCGCCGCAGGTGGAGGATTAGCCTATTGAGCCACAGTGCCGGCCCTAGCTCCTCTTTGATTCCAGCTTCCTGCTAATGCTTGCTCTAGAAGGTAGAACGTGATGACTCAAGTACTTTGCTTCTTGCCATCCACATGGGAGACCCATGTAAATTGAGTTCCTTGCTTGTGGCTGTAGCCTCACTCCATACTTTCTGTTGCAAGCATTTGGGGAATGAACCATTGAATGGAAAGTACCTCTCTCTGTTTCTCTTTGCATCTGTCTCTGTGTCTCTGCCTTTGAAATAAATAAAAATTAAGTAATTAAGAATTATGGTAGAGTTCATTTTCAGTGAATGTAAGGTAACAGTGATATATTACCTGTGTTTATTTTTCCTTGTGAGATACCTGTTTATCAACTTTAAAAAAAATTCTCTCACTTTTGTGTGTGTGTGTGTGTGTGTGTGTGTTTTAAAGATTTATTTATTGATTTGAAAGAGTTACAAAGAGGCAGAGGCAGAGAGAGAGAGAGGTCTTCTATCTAATGGTCTTCTATCTCCCCAGATGGCCACATGGCTGGAGTTGAACCTATCCAAAGCCAGGAGCCAGGAGCTTCTTCTCATTCTCCCATGTGGGTACAGGGATTTCAAAAATTGGGCCATCTTCTACTGCTTTCCCAGGCCATAGCAGAGAGCTGAATCAGAAGTTTAGCAGCCAGGTGCTGCGGCTCACTGGGCTAATCCTCCTCCTGCGGCGCCGGCACTCTGTTCTAGTCCTGGTTGGGGCGCCGGTTCTGTCCCGGTTGCTCCTCTTCCAGTCCAGCTCTCTGCTGTGGCCCGGGAAGGCAATGGAAGATGGCCCAACTGCTTGGGCCCTGCACCCGCATGGGAGACCAGGAGGAAGCGCCTGGCTCCTGGCTTCAGATAGCCGTGGTGCGCCGGCTGTGACGGCCATTTTGGGGGGTGAACCAGCGGAGGGAGGACCTTTCACTCTGTCTCTCTCTCTCACTGTCTAGCTCTGCCTGTCAAAAAAAAAAAAAAAAAAAGTTTAGTAGCCAGGGCTTAAACCAGTGCCCATATGGGATGCTGGCACTATGCCACAGCACCAGCCTCGTGTGTGTGTTTTTTTAGAGATTTACTTTATTTATTTGTAAGGTAGAGTTACAGAGAGAGAGATCTTCCATCTGCTGGTTCACTCCCAAATAGCCACAACAACCAGGGCTGGACCAGGCTGGAGCCAGGAGCCGGGAGCTCCATCCAAGTCTCGTGTGGGTGTAGGGACCCAAGTGGTTGGGCCATCCTCTGCTGCTTTCCCAGACTCATTAACAGGGAGCTGGATTGGAAGTGGAGCAACCAGGAATCAACCCAGTGTGCATATGGGATGCCAGTGGTGCAGGTGGCAGCTTAACCAACTACACCACAACACTGGCCCTGTGTTTCCTACTGTTGAAAGACATTAATGTTGGCCGGCGCTGCGGCTCACTAGGCTAATCCTCCGCCTAGCGGCGCCGGCACACCGGGGTCTAGTCCCGGTCGGGGCGCCGGATTCTGTCCCGGTTGCCCCTCTTCCAGGCCAGCCCTCTGCTGTGGCCAGGGGAGTGCAGTGGAGGATGGCCCAGGTGCTTGGGCCCTGCACCCCATGGGAGACCAGGAGAAGCACCTGGCTCCTGCCATCGGATCAGCGCGGTGAGCCGACCGCAGCGCGCTGGCCGTGGCGGCCATTGGAGGGTGAACCAACGGCAAAGAAAGACCTTTCTCTCTGTCTCTCTCTCTCTCACTGTCCACTCTGCCTGTCAAAAAAAATTTAAAAAAAAAATTAAAAAAAAAAAAGAAACATTAATGCTGGCTACATTATGTCACAATTGTGTCACACCTATCTTTTTTGTGGAACAAAACACTTAAAGGAATTTTAACACTACTTGTCTGCTTTTATCTCACCTTTTTTTCTCTCATTGATAGTATCCTCAAAGCTTATTGTGAAATATCCCAGAAACATATACTTGTATGATAGTTGACATGTACATCATAAAAGTTAAACTGAAACTCAAACTGTAGCCATGCTATTGAGAGTTTTATCCATTTTAAATATTGAGTGATTATAGAATGTGATTGAGTGATTATAGAATGTGTTATCTATCTATAGAATAGCTAGAGGAGCCATTAATATCCTTATGCTAATCTGTTTTTTGAGTTTTTTTTTTTTTTTTTTTTTTTTTTTTTTTTTTTTTTTTTGACAGGCAGAGTGGACAATGAGAGAGAGAGACAGAGAGAAAGGTCTTCCTTTGCCGTTGGTTCACCCTCCAATGGCTGCCGCGGCCGGCATGCTGCAGCCGGTGCACCGCGCTGATCCGAAGCCAGGAGCCAGGAGCCAGGTGCTTCTCCTGGTCTCCCATGGGGTGCAGGGCCCAAGCACTTGGCCCATCCTCCACTGCATTCCTGGACCATAGCAGAGAGCTGGCCTGGAAGTGGGGCAACCGGGACAGAATCCGGCGCCCCAACCAGGACTAGAACCCAGTGTGCTGGCGCCGCAGGCGGAGGATTAGCCTAGTGAGCCGCGGCGCCAGCCTTTAAGGTTTTTATTTATTTGAAATGCTGAGAGAGAGAGAGAGAGAGAGAGAGAGTGATCTTGCATCTGCACATTTACTCTCCAAATGCCTACAACACCTGGGGCTGAAGCCCAGAGCCTTGAACTCAGTTTTTCTCCTATACAGGTGGCAGGGACCCAGCTCCTTAAGCCGTCACCTACTGCTTCTCAAGTATGTATTAGCAGGAAGCTGGAATTGGAAGCACAGCCAGGATTTGAACCAAGGCACACTGATATGGGTGTCCCAAGCAGCAGTCTAGACACTGTGACAAATACCTGTCTGTGCTAATCTATTTTATGGGTATTAAACACTTTTCTAAACTTTCAGCAGTGGGATAGTTCTGCCTTGGAGACTTTGAAAAGCATTTTGAATTGAGAAAAAGATGAACATCCCTTAAACTTACTTAATTTTATATAGTTTTCAAGGTCTGGGTCATTACCAAATTTAAAAAGACAGCTACCAGTTTAATTTTGGCTTGACTCAACTTTCAGCTGTAGAAAGCTGTTAAAATCCCTGAAAATTGTTTTACCTTTCCCAATAATTAGCTTGATATTATACACATTTCTTTGAAGTTAAGCTGAAGCCAGCTTTTATATATTATTTGTTATATATACATTTGTATCAGCCTTTAGTCATACAGATTAAATGTATATGGACATAGATATTTAAATTATTTATTTTTTCTAGAATGTAAAGTCCTATACAAATATCTGCAACTCAGCTGTAATCCTCAATTTACAATTAATTTTGTCTACCAGCCTGGTTCATATGGATATAGTATAGCTCATATCTTTTTTCCTCTTCTGGATTTAAAGTATTGTAAATAAAAAAGTTTAAATACTAATGGTAAAGTGGTTCAAAATGAAAGGGGGAGTGGAGTGAAAATTTGACAGTCTTTATCTCCCATCTGGCTGGTTTTCCAAATGCCTGCCCATACACATTCTTGCTGTTCTTAATTTTTTATGTATGCTGTATCTTCTTAGGTTTTCTAGATATTTAAGCAACTATGATTATGCAGCTTTCTCTTTTTTCCCCCCAGAAACCTTTTACTTAAGGAATACAAACTTCATATATTTCATAATTGGAACATGGTGATTCTTCCCACCATGCCCACCCCCCCACACACACTCACACTCCCACCCCTCTTCCTCCTCCCTCTCTTATTCGCACTCCTATTTTTTTACTAAGGTCTATTTTCAATTAACTTAACACACATATGATTAACTCTGTTAAGTAAGGAATTCAACAAATCGTATGAAAAAAAGAAACTGTTCCTCAACAGTCAAGACAAGGGCTGTTCAAAGTCATTGATTCTCAAAGTGTCATTTTCATTTCTATGGATTTCCTTTTAGGTGCTCTGTTAGTTATCACAGGTGAGAGAGAACCTATAGTATTTGTCCCTTTGGGACTGGCTTATTTCACTAAGTATGATGTTTTCCAGTTTCATCCATTTTGTTGCAAATGACTGGATTTTGTTTTTTTTTTTTTTTTTTTTTTAACGACTGTGTAGTATTCCATGGTGTACATATCCCATAATTTCTTTATCCAGTCTTCAGTTAATGGGCATTTGGGTTGATTCCATGACTTAATTATTGCAAATTGAGCTGCAATAAACATGGGGGTACAGATAACTCTTTCATATACTGATTTCATTTCCCTTGGGGAACTTCTCAGGAGTGGGATGGCTGGGTCATATGGTAGGTCTATATTCAGATTTTTGGTCTTTTCTTTGTTGGGAGGGTCTTTATTACTGATTCAATTTCTGTCTTGGTTATGTGTCTGTTTAGGTTTTCTATGTCTCCATGGCTCAATTTAGGTGGGTTGTATGTGTTCAGGAATCTATCCATTTCTTCCAAGTTTCCCAGTTTGTTGGCATACAGCTCTTTGTAGTAATTTCTGATGAATCTTTTTATTTCTGTGATGTTTGTTGTTACATTTACTTTTTCATCTCTAATTTTATTGATTTGGGTCTTCTCCCTCCTTTTTTTTTTTTTTTTTTTTTTTGGTTAGTTGGGTCAGTGGTGGTCAATTTTGTTTATTTTTTCAAAAAACCAGCTCTTGCCGGCGCCGTGGCTCAATAGGCTAATCCTCCACCTTGCGGCGCCGGCACACCAGGTTCTAGTCCCGGTTGGGGCGCCGGATTCTGTCCCGGTTGCCCCTCTTCCAGGCCAGCTCTCTGCTATGGCCAGGGAGTGCAGTGGAGGATGGCCCAGGTGCTTGGGCCCTGCACCCCATGGGAGACCAGGAAAAAGCACCTGGATCCTGGCTCCTGCCATCGGATCAGCGCGGTGCGCCGGCTGCAGCGGCGGCCATTGGAGGGTGAACCAACGGCAAAGGAAGACCTTTCTCTCTCTGTCTCTCTCTCTCACTGTCCACTCTGCCTGTCAAAAAAAAAAAAAAAAAAAAAAAAAAACTCTTCATTTCACTACCTTTTGTATTTTTTTTTAGTTTCAATTTTTTTTTCTCTAATTTTAATGATTTCTTTTCTCCTACTAGTTTTAGGTTTGTTTTGCTGTTGTTTTTCTAGGGCCTTGAGATAAATTGATAGCTCATTTATTTAGTAGTGCTTTTCCAACTTTTTGATGTAGACACCAATTGCTATAAACTTTCCTCTTAACACTGCTTTTGCTGTATCCCATAAGTTTTGATATGTTGTATTGTCATCTTCATTTTTTTCCAGAAATTTTTTCATTTATCTTTTGATTTCTTCAATGACCCACTCTTCATTCATGTTGTTCAGTCTCCAGATGTTTTCATATGTTCTAGAGATTCTTGATTTGTTGATTTCGAGCTTTATTCCATTATGTTACAAGAAGATGCACGGGGCCGGTGCTGCGGCTCAATAGGCTAATCCTCCGCCTAGCGGCACCAGCACACCAGATTCTAGTCCCGGTCGGGGCACTGGATTCTGTTCCGGTTGCCCCTCTTCCAGGCCAGCTCTCTGCTGTGGCCAGAGAGTGCAGTGGAGGATGGGCTAAGTGCTTGGGCCCTGCACCCCATGGGAGACCAGGAGAAGCACCTGGCTCCTGGCTTCGGATCAGCACAGTGCGCCGGCCGCAGCGCGCCAGCCACGGCGGCCATTGGAGGGTGAACCAACGGCAAAAGGAAGACCTTTCTCTTTCTCTCTGTCTCTCTCTCTCTCTCACTTTTCACTCTGCCTGTCAAAAGAAAAAAAAAAAAGAAGAAGAAGAAGATGCACGGTATGATTTCGATTGTTTTGGATTTGCTGAGACTTGCTTTATGGCTTAGCATGTGATCAATCCTAGAGAAAGTTCCATGCATTTCTGAGGAGAATATGTATTCTGTGACTGTAGGATGGAAAATTCTTAGTTATCTGTTAGGTCCATTTGGTCTATAGTGTTGATTAGTGTTGATTAACTGTTTCCTTGCTGATTTCTGACTGGTTGGTCTGTCCATTGCTGAAAGTAGGATATTGAAATCTCCTATTATTATTGTGTTGGAGTCCGTGTCTTCTCCCTTTTAGATCCATTAGCATTTCTTTTAAATAGTCAGGTGCCCTGTAATTAATCATTACATAGTGCCCTTCTTTGTCTCTTTTAACTTTGTCTCTTTAAAGTGTCTCTGTCTCTTTTAGTTTTTGTGTTAAAGTCTATTTTGTCTGATATTAAGGTGGCTACACCAGCTCTTTTTTGGTTTCTGTTAGCATGGAATACCTTTTTTTTCCATGCTTTCACTTTCAGTCTGCATGCATCTTTGTTGGTGAGATGTTTTTCTTGTAGGCAGCAAATAGACCCGTTTTTTAATCCATTCAGCCAGTCTATTTCTGCAGAGCTGAGACCATTTACATTTAAGGTGACTATTGATAAGTAATGACTTTGGCCTGCCATTTTTCCATAAATATTCCTATTTTTTTACTTTGTATTTCCTTTGTATTTTTACTGGACAATTTTCTGCTTGCACTTTCTTTCTTAGTGATGACCAAGTATTTACGTTTCTGTGTGTAACATATCCTTAAGCATCTTTTGTAAGGCTGGACAAGTGGTAACAAATTCTTTCAATTTCTGTTTGATATGGAAGTTCTTTATTTCACCTTCATTCATAAATGAGAGTTTGGCAGGCTATAGTAGTCTGGGTTGACAGTTTTTTTCTCTTAAGATTTGGAATATATCTCGCCATTCTCTCCTAGCCTGTAGAGTTCTTGATGAGAAGTCAGCTGTGAGTCTAATTGGAGATCCTCTGAAAATAATCTGGCATTTCTCTCATGCACATTTTAGAATCTTTTCTTTATGTTCTACTGTGGAGAGTTTGGCTACAATGTGCCGTGATGACGTTCTTTTCTGGTCATGTCTATTAGGAGTTTTGCATTAGGGAAGTTTTCTGTTATTATTTCACTAAAAATGCCTTCTAATCCTTTCTTTCTTTCCATGGCTTCAGTAACTCCTAAGACCCATATGTTGGGTCATTTGATAGTATCCTGTAGATCTCCAACAGTGTTTTTTAGTTTTCTAATTTCTTATTGTTTTTAGTTCGACTGTAAAATTTCCAGTGATTTATCTGCTAAGTCAGATATTCTTTCTTCTGCTTCACCGAGTATACCATATTTTTTATTTGTTCTATTGAATTCTTCATTTCCAATATTTCATATTGGTTTCTCTATTTTTTTTAAGATTTTTATTTATTTATTTGAAAGAGTTACACACACACACACACACACACACACAGAAGTCTTCCATCCAATGGTTCACTCCCCAGTTGGCTGCAATGGCCAGAGCTGCACTGATCCGAAGCCAGGAGCCAGGAGCCAGGAGCCAGGAGCCTCCTCTGGGTCTCCCACATGGGTGCAGGGGCCCAAGGGCTTGGGCCATCTTCCACCACTTTCTCAGGCCATAGCAGAGAGCTGGATTGCAAGTGGAGCAGCCAGGACTCGAACTGGTGCCCATTTGGGATGCCGGCGCTTCAGGCCAGGGCATTAACCTGCTGCGCCACAGCAGGTGGCCCCTTGGTTTCTCTTTAAGTTCTCAATTTCATGGGAGAAATTTTCTTTCATGTCATGTAGAGATTTCATTTAGTTTGTGGGTTTGCTTCTGATTACTTCTAAATAATCTTACAATCAATTTTTTGAATTTCATTTCTGTCATTTCTTCAATCTTCTCATTTTCACATTCTAATATTGAAGTGTTGTGTTTGTTTGGGGGTGTCGTGTTGTGTTCCTTATTCTTGTTTCTTGAATTGCTGCTTATCATTCAGCATTTGTGGGGCTACTTATTGATTTCTTCTCTGTTTCTTCCCTGTGATGGCTTTAATCTTTGGACTATGCCTCTGTGAATTACTGTAGTGTCTGCTTTTTCAGTTAATCCCTAGAGGTGTGTGGTGGCTGTGGCTAGGGAGCTCTGTGCAGTGCTCCAGGGTGAAGGGAGTTCCAGGGTGACACCCCGGTTGGGTATGGTAAATGTCCCTTTTTTTAATCAGAGGGGAGCTTTGTTCTGTTGGTGTAGTCTCATGCTTATCTCTCCTCCTCAAAGGAGACCAGTGCCTGGGTACTAGCCCCAGTGGGTATAATATTTGTCTGCATTGCCACAAGAACCACACAAAGACTCTGTGCAGTCCTTAGTGTAAGCACAGCTTTATTGCCAGTGGCTTGGGCTGCTACAGACTGGTCTCACCTCACTCCAGAACTGGTGCTGAGGTTCTCGGCTGCTGGGGCCCTGAGTTGTGCATGTCCACACCCTCCACGTAGATCCACAGTGTCCCTCTAATTTGTGTGGACTTTCCTCTGCCATTTTCCCCAAACTCTTCCCTGAGATGGCAGTCTCCCTACTTTAAAAACAAACAAACAAACAAACAAAAAAACAAAAAACCCTATTTTCCTGTGTAGCTTTTTAAATTTAAAAGATGTGGTGCTAACATTGTGGTGTGGCAGGTAAAGCTGCTGCCTGTTAACACTGGCATCCCATATGGGTACTGGTTGGCGTCCTGGCTGCTCCACTTCCTATCCAACTCCTTGCTAATGGCCTGGGGAAAGTAGCAGAAGATGGCCCAAGTGTTTGGGCCTCTGCACCCATGTGTGAGACCCAGATGAACCTTCTGGCTCCTGCCTTCGGCCTAGCCCAGCCCTGGTCTTTGCAGCCATCTGGGGAGTGATCTAGTGGATGAAGATCTCTCTTTATCTGTCTCTGCCTCTCTTTCTCTGAAGTTCTGAATTTCAAGTATATTAAAAATACATCTTTAAAAATAAATGAATAAATATAAAAGATGTGCCTTATTTTCTCACTCAGTATATTTGGTAGGCAGCATTTTGGCACAGTGGGTTAAGCCTCTGCTTAATAGCTACAGCCCATATAAGAGTGCTGGTTGAAGTCCTATCTACTCCACTTCCTATCCAGCTTCCTGCTAATGGACTTGAGAAGCAACAGAAGGTGGCCCAAGTATTTGTGCCCCTGCCACCATGTGAGAGAATAGGATGGAGTTTCTGGCTCCTGGCTCAGACCTGGTTGTTGAGGTTGTTTGGCGAGTAAACCAGTAGATAGAAGATACCTCTTTCTGTCCCTCTCTTTGTGACTCTGCCTTTCAAATAAATAGATCAATCAATCAGTCTTTAACTTTTTGAGGGGCAGACATTTGGTGCAGTAGTTAAGTTGCTGCTTGGGATGTGTATGTCCCCTATTGGATTGTGTCATTCAAGTCCTGACTCCTCTGCTTCAGATTAAACTTCCTGCTAATGCACACCCTGGAAAGCAACAAATGGTGCCTCAAGTGCTTGGGTTTCTGCAGTCTACTTGGGAAACCTTGATTGAGTTCCAGGCTCCTGGTCTAGCCCAGCCATAACTATTGCATGCATTTGAGAAGCGAATTAGTGGTTGGAAGATACCTCTCCATCTGTCTCTGCCTTTCAAATGAAATGAAAATAAATACAAATTTCAAAATAATAAACAATAACACAAAATTTGAAATTTGTTACCACCTTTGCATGTACTCTACTTTTTTTTTTTTTTTTTTTTTTTGACAGGCAGAGTGGACAGTGAGAGAGAGAGACAGAGAGAAAGGTCTTCCTTTTGCCGTTGGTTCACCCTCCAATGGCCACCGCGGCTGGCGCGCTGCGGCCGGCGCACCACGCTGATCCAAAGCCAGAAGCCAGGTACTTCTCCTGGTCTCCCATGGGGTGCAGGGCCCAAGCACTTGGGCCATCCTCCACTGCGCTCTCTGACCACAGCAGAGAGCTGGCCTGGAAGAGGGGCAACCAGGACAGAATCTGGCACCCCAACCGGGACTAGAACCTGGTATGCCGGTGCCGCTAGGCAGAGGATTAGCCTAGTGAGCTGCGGCGCTGGCCTCTACTTGGTTTGGTGTTCATTTTCAGAAAAAGGAAATATACCTTATTGTGTCACTTACTGGTTTTATAAAAATACCAAATTATGCTTTCTCTCTTTTAGGGCTAGTGCTAAAGGAGGTCGCCTGGAAGGATTGCAGGTGACTGATTTGGAAAATAATTCTGAAACTGAAGAGTTGCAGCCTGTGCTACCTGAAGGAGCTGCAGCTGCCCCGGAGGAAGGTAAGAAATGATAAAGTCAGAATTAGGTGTGGCAGTGGCAAGGAGTATTAGTTTAGTGAAAGTGTCACTGAGGGACCTGGCACGTGGTGCAGTGGGTTAAGCACCTACCTGTGGCACTGGCATCCCATATAGGTGCCAGTTTGAGTCTGAGCTGCTCCACTTTGGATCCAGCTCCCTGCTGATGGCCTGGGAAAGCAGTTTAGGATGGCCCAAGTCCCTGGGGTGCCCCCTGTTCCTGGCTTCAGGTCAGCCCAACTCCAGCTCTTATGTCTATTTGGGGAGTAAACCAGCAGATGGAGGACCTCTCTCCCTCTCCCTCTCCCTCCTCTACCTTTCTCTCTCTGTGACTTTCAAATAAATAAAATCAATCTTTAAAAAAATTACTGAAATACTAAATATTAAGTCTTTGTCTTTGAAGTCCATTTTGGTTAATATCTGCAGATTGCTTTGCTTTGGATTGGAAGAAGAGCAGCCAGTACTCAATCCAGCACTCCAATATGAAATGTGAATGTCCCAAGCAGCAGCTTAATCCACTGTGGCACAACAGTTGCCCATTGTTATGTGTTGTTTGTTTGTTTGTTTTTAAATTGAGAGGCAGGGAGACAGACAGATAAACAGAGAGTGAGCTCTTATCTGTTGATTCACTGCTCAAATGTCTACAATTGGGTCTGGGCCAGGCCAAAGCTGAGAGCCAAAAACTCATTCTGGGTTTCCTACATCAGTGGCAGGAACAGAGTACTTGAACCATCACCTCTTGCTTCCTTAAGTGCACATTAGCCACAAGCTAGAATCAGGAGCAGAACCAGGGCATGTACCCAGGTGCTCTGACATGAGATGCGTCCTAGGTAGCATCTTAACCAGTAGGCCAAGTGCTCACGTCTAACCATGTTTAAAGTTTATTATGGAGCCCTCAACTCTGCCAACTTATTTCCAGTTTTACTTTCTAGCCTTTTGTCTACATATTGTTTCAAGTTCATTGTTCTTTACCTGAAAGCATAGAAAACATCTTGTATTTTGAGTAACAAAGGTACTTGAAACAAGGCTGTGTGCATCGCCCTTTCTGTGACCTTCATGTGTTAGTAGAAAAGAATATCAACTTTGCCAGTGATGATTAGCATTGGGATTTTTTGTTCAGTTCTTTGTAAAATTCTGTCACCTTCTACCTCTGCACTCATTTGAATTTCAATGATGGATGAATTGTAGCTCAAATCATATTTGTAGATGCAGCCACCTCTGCTATCCTGAGAGACTGTGGGTGTTAGCATTTTTAGGTTTTTCAGTTAAAGTTTGACACTTCCTGTTGGTTGGTGTTCCTAGAGTTGGCTTCATTATTTCAGTAGAAGAGATGAATAACAGTAGATTTTTGATTGTTAAAATATTAAGAAATGAATTTGTTATGATTGATCCTTACAGAAGGGACCTCTGAGGATTAGCAATTTTGTATTTGTTTATACGTACTGGTTATGAGTTGTAATAGCTCAAATTATCCAGGATGTGCTGTAATTATGTGCTCATTTTTTCATGCAGCATTTATAAAAATGCTTGTAATTTCCTGTCATGACATTTGATGTTGTGATACAGTAACTCCTGAAACTATTATCTAGTTCAGAATTTCTGTATATTGGCACCATTGATGTTTGGAACTATGTAAATCTTCATTGTAGGGTAACTATTCTCTGCATTTTATTAGCATCTTCAACTTTTACCTGCTGGATGCCAGTAGTACTGCCACCCACCCCTTGACCCTAAGTTAAAAAAAACAAAAATGTTCACATTTGTTTTCACACCTGTAAGCTTTGGCAAACTGAGTTTCTCTTATATCTGTGTATAGGAAAAACAAGTCTCTTTTTTTTGAAACGAATATAGAGAGAAAATGTTTTATGTCAGATCACTGTGGATTTTTCTCTTTTTAAAGTTTTTATTGTTTACTTTTTTTTTTCTTTTTTTGACAGGCAGAGTGGACAGTGAGAGAGAGAGACAGAGAGAAAGGTCTTCCTTTGCCGTTGGTTCACCCTCCAATGACTGCTGTGGCCGGTGTGCTGCAGCCGGCCCACCGCGCTGGTCCAATGGCAGGAGCCAGGTACTTATCCTGGTCTCCCATCGGGTGCAGGGCCCAAGCACCTGGGCCATCCTCCACTGCACTCCCTGGCCACAGCAGAGAGCTGGCCTGGAAGAGGGGCAACCGGGACAGAATCTGGCGCCCCGACCGGGACTAGAACCTGGTGTGCTGGCGCTGCAAGGCGGAGGATTAGCCTAGTGAGCCGCGGCGCCGGCTACTTTTTAATTTATTTTAAAGGCAGAGACAGACATCTTCCATCCACTGGTTCACTCCCCAAATATCTACAACAGCCAGGGCTGGACTGAGCTGAAGCCAGGAGCCTGGAACTCAGTCTGGGGTTCTGCATGAGTGACAGGGATCCAAGTACTTGCACTGTCACCTGCAGCTTCCCAGGGTGCTCATTAGTAGGAAGCTGGAAGTGGAGCTGTGACTGTAACCTAGACACTGATACTAGATATGGTCATCTCAATAGTGTCTAAACTGCTTTGCCAAAAACCCACCTGCCTGCCTCTCTCTCTCTTAAGAGATGACTGTCTGCAGAAACTTGAGGACATTGTTTTTCAGTGTTGTTCCTGGCTGGGTATTTGGGACTACTGAAATGGTCCCTTAAATTACTCTTAAGCATCAATAAAATGTAACTGTTTTCTTAGACATGATTATCACAGATAATCCTTTTCCTTACGAACTGGACCATATGGGACAGCCTTATACTAGATTTCTCTTTTATTTAATGGTGATGCTGAAAAGCTTGACTTTTTTCCTCCCCAGTTGGTAGCCTATGGGATTCCTGTTGTTTAGGCCAATTTCCTTCTTGTTCTATATAAAAGTTAGTGCCAGCTATGGTAGCATAGATCCTTTTCAGTTAAATCAGGGGTACTCAAAACCCCTGTCCCAGGGAAAAGCCTTTATACACCTGTTAAAACCTTGCTGGTAGCCTATCTAGGAGGAATCCAGGGTCTGATGGACTGTGGTGTTTTGGGGAGAGCTGGTGTTGAGCCTCGCCCTTAAGACTCCTGTGTCCCACATTGGAGTAACTGGTTTGATTCTTTGCTCTGGCTTCTGATTCCGGCTTCTTTACAGTGCCAGCCCTGGGAGGCAGCAATGATGGCTCAAGTGATTGGGTCCCTGCTATGCACATGGGAGACCTGGGATTGCATTTCCAGTTTTGGCCCAGGCCTATCCCTGGCTGCAGTAGGTACATGGGGAATGAACTTAGTGGATAGGAGTGCTCTCTTTTTCTGCCTCTTAAGTAGATTTTTAAAAAATTATTTTTGAAGATGCTTTCAACAAGTTACCAAAAGAATCAAAGGACTTAAACAGTAATGAAATGAACTTTATTGTTTTAGCAAGAATTCTTCCAATAGCAAGAAGTTAGAACTAATGTGATAGCAATTTCAGCATTGTAAAATTTAGCTGCTTAACGCCATCAAGAACTTGGTTGAGTTTTCATCTGTTGCTCTGCTGCTGTAAATGAGTTGACTTACTCCACTCATGGTGGCAAGGTGGTCATTGCAGTTCCAATTTCATAGGGAGCCAACAACTCTCTGAGAATCCAGAGCCTTGTTTCACTGTATACATCTCTGTTTACCAATAAGGAAAACCTTTCTCAGAGCACCTCACTAATTACTGAAAGGGAAAGGTGGCCAAGTCCCGTCATTTGGTGCCCCTCCCTGACTTGTGCCACGTGGCTGTGTGGGAGAAGGAAGATACCTGAACGATTGAGGTTCCTTTTGAAAGAAGAAAGGCAGATGGAATTGTTCATGAGTAGAATAGAGTGTCAGCTGCACCACGTGGTTCAATTTTTTTCTGAGTACCTGAAACTTGAATGCCTGGATTAAAGAAAGGGTGTTTTAACTTTTCAAAAGTTTGCCTTACTGAGCTTATAAGGATGTTCAGAAATTATGGTAAGTGATTCAATAAATACTTGTGGGGAGCAACCGGACTAGACTGAGTTACTGGAATTAAGACTTATTCTATGCATCTGCTCTCCCACAATATGGCGCTGGGAGAGAAGTAAACAGCTTCCGCACAGCTGCCTCCAGTTCAACCAATAAACTGTAGGACTTGCTCCTGATTGGAGGAGAGCAGCG
This sequence comes from Oryctolagus cuniculus, assembly GCF_051225735.1. NCBI lineage: Eukaryota > Metazoa > Chordata > Mammalia > Lagomorpha > Leporidae > Oryctolagus > Oryctolagus cuniculus. The sequence goes on along the minus strand of NC_142883.1, from coordinate 34,313,616 downwards.
TACTCGGCGTGTGGGCAGCCGAGTTGGGATTGGCGGAAGAGGACTATAAAGGAGGAGAGAGACGGCATGCACCAGGAACATCTATGGGGAACATCTAGCTGAAGGAACACCTGTGCAGCCCCCGAGAAGAGCCGGCCGGCGGTGTGCCGCTCCCCTGCGGAAGTGGGGAATGTGGCCAGGGGGAACTGCCCTTCCACGGAGGTGGAAGGGATAGTAGCCAACCCGGGAAGAACCAGCAGCAAACCCGGGGAGGGCCGAGCAGACGAAAGAACAGCGCAGGGTCCTGTGTCGTTCCTCCACGAAGAGGGGGAGCGACAATACTTTATTTAAAATTTCAGATGCAGATTTCTTTTGTATTGACATCTGTGAAACATCTTACAGTTAATGGTGTCTTGTAATTGCTGTCAGTGACAGGCAGTAGTTTGTCTTATTCACAGAGGCGGGAAACTCTTAGGTCCTAGTACTTGATAAACACAAAGTGATGTTTTCATGCAGAAATTCCTTCCTAGCATTTTTATTTTTGGAAATGGATATTTTCTTGAATCTTCAAACAATTAGTCACTTTTAAAATGAGAAAAAGTATTCTATTAGAATTAATTTTAACAGTCTACACAGAAATGTTACTGGTTTGAAGGAATCCATTTCTAGGAAGTAGAAAGTAAAAACTGCATGCTGATACCTGGAATCAAAGGTTCAGGTCAGCAGGAACACTTTGGAGAAAAGTGACCATAAATCTGTCCTGGTGATAGCTGTTGCCATTGTATATTTGTTCATGACACTGTTTGCTTCTAGAAAATACCAGTGAGTTTACAGTTATATACATGATAGAAGTCATCACTTGTGGTCCCAGAAATAAGAAGTCTTCAAAGCAAACTAAGTCCTTAGATTGGAATTTTCAGTTCAGGTACTGCTGAACTATTATACCTGCCAAGAGTTCTACATGTTACATTATACAGTGATACCCACAGTTGTTTTCGAGTGTTCACTGTAGACCATCATTCTTGTAAATACTGGCTGAATGATTTTTTTAAAAAGATTTTTAAAAATTTGAAAGGCAGTTACAGAGAGAGGGGGAGAGACAGATCTTTCACCTGTTGTTTCACTTCCCAGATGGCTGCAATGGCTGGGGTTGGGCTGGGCAGGAGCCAGGAGTTTCTTCCAGGTCTCCCACAAGGGTACAGGGGCCCAAGTACTCTGGCCATCCTCTGCTGCTTTTCTTGGTGCATTTGCAGAGAGCTGGGTTGAAAGTGGCACAGCTAGGACACCAGCCTGTGCCCATATGGAGTGCTGCCGTCGCAGGCAGCAACTTACCTGCTATGCCACAGTGCTGGCCCCTGGTTAAACAATTTTTAAGATCATTATAGAGGCCATTATTGTGGTGCAGTGGGTAAAGCCAATGCCTGTGACGCCAGCATCCCATGTGGGTGCTGGTTCATGTCCCACCTGCTCTACTTCCAATAAAACTTCCTGCTAATCCACTTGGGAAGGCAGTGGAAGATTGCTCAAATTCTTGGGTCCCTGCCACCCACATGGGAGACTGGGTAGAGTTACTGGCTCCAAGTTTCAGCCTGACCATTGAGGCCATCTGGGGAATGAATCAGCTGATGCTCTCTCTTCCTCTCCCTCCCTCTGTCAGCCCTCTTCCTTTCAAATAAATAAATCATAGGGGAAAAAACTGTGCCAGAAGTTCAGCAACAGTTCCATGAATGCCCACAAGGTGGAGGTAGTGCACCTCAGAAGTAGCTGCTTGAGATCTTTAAGCACTGAGAAATGTCACTTTAGCAAAGGAAAGGTTTTTGGTTGTTTTTTTCCTTTGCTGAAGTAGAAAAAGATTTCAGAAATTCCCATGCATCCAGCCTATGTCTTCTAAATACTGAAGGGAGAATCTGTACTACCTAAACCTTTCTTGAAAACAGAAAAGGAAGAATTCACCAGTTGATATTAATTATATTTTAATTATATATAGTTATGATATAATTATTCAAAATATATTAATTATAATTTAATGAAATTATGTTGTATAATTTAATGAAATAATTTGGAGCTATGGTTTTATTTGTTGGGAGTTTTTATTAGATTTATAAGTTTTTTAAGAAGACTATTTGTTAATTAATTGATTAATTTGAAAGAGTGGCAGAAGGAGAAAGATCTTCTATCTTCTGGTTCACTCCCCAAATTCCCATAACAGGCAGGGATGAGCCAGGCCAAAGCCAAGAGCTTGGAACTCCATCCCCGTGGCAGGAATGTGAGTATGTAGACCATCCTCTGTTGCCTGCCAAATGCATCGTCAGGAAGCTAGATTGGGAGCCCAGTAGCCAGAACTTGATTCCAAGCACTCAGAGGTAGAATGCAGGTGTCTCAGGTGGCAGTTTGCCCTGCTGCATCACAACTGCTACCCCAAGTTCTGTTTTTAATAGTTAAAATGTTCGGGTTTTCTATTTTTCTATGATTGAGCTTTGGTAGTTTGTGTCTTTCAAAGAATTTCTTTCTTTCTTTTTTAATTTTTATTTAACAAATATAAATTTCCAGAGTACAGTTTATGGGTTACAGTGGCTTCCCCCCACCCATAACTTCCCTCCCACCCACAACCCTCCCAGCTCCTGCTGCCTCTCCCATTCTATTCACATCAAGATTCATTTTCAATTATCTTTATATACGGAAGATCAATTTAGTATATATTAAGTAAAGATTTCAACAGTTTGTACCCACACAGAAACACAAAGTACTGTTTGAGTACTAGTTATAGTATTAATTCACATAGTACAACACATTAAGGACAGAGATCCTACATGGGGAATAAGTGCACAGTGACTCCTGTTGTTGACTTAACAAATTGACACTCTTGTTTATGGCTTCAGTAATCACCCTAGGCTCTTGTCATGAGTTGCCAAGGCTGTGAAAGTCTTTTGAGTTTGCCAACTCTGATCTTATTTAGACAAGGTCATAGTCAAAGTGGAAGTTCTCTCCTCCCTTCAGAGAAAGGTACCTCCTTCTTTGATGGCCCGTTCTTCAAAGAGTTTATTTCGTCTATGTTCTTGATTTCATGAGTCAAGTTGTTTATATTTTATCTTTATTATCTTTTTAGTGTTTGTAAAATTAGAAACTTTGATGCTGGTAATTTTGTTCCCTTTTTTTAGTGAGTCTGCCTAAAGGCTTTTCAGTTTTGTTGACTCTTTCAAAGAACAATGTTTTGTTTCATTGGAGTTTTTCTGTTTTTTTTTTTTTTTTTTTTTTTTAAAGATCGAGTAACAGAGAGAGGTCTTCCATCTGCTGGTTCACTCCTCAAATGACCACAATGGCCAAAGCGGGGCTGACCAGGAGCTTGGAGCTTCTGGGTCTCCCATATGGGTGCAAGGGCCCAACTACCTGGGCCATCTTCTACTGCTTTCCCAGGCCCTCAACAGGGAGCTAGATTGAAAGTGGAGCAGCCAGGACTTGAACTAGCACCCATATGGGATGCCAGTGCCGCAGGCGGAGGCTTAACCTACTATGCCACAGCGCTGGCCCAGTTCCCTTGCTTCTTAATTTTTTTTAATAACTTCCATCTAATTTTTTTTTGCTTTCTTGTTCAAATCCTTTAGCTCTCCAAGTTTATTAATCCTTCTTTAAAAAAAAAAAAAAAGTTGTCTTAGCCACCTATTAACATTTTCATCTTTGTGAAGTGTTCTTAGCCTGTTGGGACACCTGCCTCACGTATCTGAGTGACTGGGAGTCAGTCCTAGCTCCATGTCAGATTTCAGCTTCCTACTGTGCACACCTTGGAAGGCAGCTTCCTACTGTGCACACCTTGGTGGACCGGGTAACTAGGTATCTGCCACCCATATGAGAGACCTATATTGAAGTCTTGCCCCCCAACTTCAGCCTGGCCCAGTTCTGGCTGTTGTGGGCTTCTGGGGAGTGAGCCACTGGACAGAAGATCTCTTTCTGTGTCTGTCTCTGTCTCTTTACCTTTCAAATAAAAACGCATCTTAAAAAATGTTTAATTTTTTTTGTATACTCTGATTATATAATGCTTTAAAATATAAGGCTTGTCTTTCATTTCTAGAAAATATATTTTTTTTAACAGTTTACCTTTTCCAAGTTAAGTAGAATTGTGTAGTTTCTTACAAGTTGTTTCATTTCTTGAACAATCCATAGTACTTTCCTTCTTTTTGTGTATCTGCTAATTCTTGATTTAGGTGGATTGTTTGCCTTGTTTATTTTGGAACACACCTTTGAGACTTTTTTTTTTACCCTCTGTGAGAATTCCTAGGATATGTCATGGGTGCTTCACTTCACAGAAGTTTATGTGTATTAGGGGTATATTGTCTGTGTTAGCATTTTTTAAGATTAATTAATTGATTGATTGATAAGGCAGACTGGCAGCAAGATCTTCCATCTGCTGGTTAACTCCTCAAATGACTTCAGCAGCTGGGGCTGGGCCAGGCTAATGCCAGGAGACAGAATACCATCTGGATCTGCCACAGGGATGGCAGGTACTCAAGTACTTGGACTAACATTTGCTGCATCTAAGGTGTATTAGCAGGGAGCTGGATTGGAAGCAGAGCAGTGGGGACTCAAACTGGCACTCTGGTATGGGATGCAAGCAGTGGCTTAAGTTACCACCACACTCAACTCCCATGAGCCCTTTTATATCAGCTTAGAAACCGGTATTAGATAAAACCAACATCCCTGTTATCTCAGCTTTGATGTTTGTTGATTCTTCTTGTTCTTTATATGCTGGGTAATTTTGGATCATATGTTATATATTTTTGAGTATAGTTTTATGAGACTCCAGATGTTGTTTTAATCTGCTGATTTGGTGCTACTGAAAATACTGGCTTCAACTACATGTCTGTTCTTACTTTTCAAAATCTCTAAGTAGCTATGCCATACATTCTGTCCAGCTTGTATTGCTGGATTCAGAGGGAAAGACAGGGTAGAATGTACGTGCTTACTGCACCTTACCTAAAACCTTTCCTCCATAGATGATTTTATATTTGCTTTATTCAGATAGCACCAGGTCGTGAACAATTTTTATGTTAATTTATTGATATTTGAACCTCTACTTTAAACCCCACATCCAAATTAGGCATTCAAAAAAATTTTTTTAAAGATTTATTTATTTAGAGCTGGTGCCACAGCTCACTAGGCTAATCCTCCACCTGTGGCACTGGCACCCCGGGTTCTAGTCCTGGTCGGGGCGCCAGATTCTGTCCCGGTTGCTCCTCTTGCAGCCCAGCTCTCTGCTGTGGCCCAGGAGGGCAGTGGAGGATGGCCCAAGTCCTTGGGCCCTGCACCTACATGGGAGACCAGGAGAAGCACCTGGCTCCTGGCTTCGGATGGGTGCAGCGTGCCGGCTGTAGCGGCCATTTTGGGGGTGAACCAACGGAAGGAAGACCTTTCTCTCTGTCTCTCTCTCGCTCACTGTCTAACTCTGCCTGTCCAAAAAAAAAAAAAAAAAAAGATTTATTTATTCATTTGAGAATCAGAGTTACAAAGAGAGAGGAGAGGCAGAGAGAGAGAAAGAGAGTCTTCCAACCACTGGTTCACTCCCCAGATGGCCATAATGGCTGGAGCTGTTCTGATCAGGAGCCAGGAGCTTCTTCCAGGTCTCCCACGCGGGTGCAGGGGCCCAAGGACTTGGGCCATCTTCTACTGCCCTCCAAGGCCATAACAGAGAGCTGGATGGGAAGTGGAGCAGCCAGGACTCGAACCGGCGCCCATATGGGATGCTGGCACTACAGCAGTGGCTTTACCCACTATGCAACAGCGCCGGCCCTGAGGCATTAAAAATTGAGTTTGAATTTTGAAGTGATACTTTTTCCCCCCTCTGTAGAGCTTGGCAGAACCAGACAGAATTCCTTGTCATTTTCCTATGCTTGCGGCCAGACTTTCTCTAAGCTAGTCTTTCAATAAGACTTTATCTTCACACAAAAGATGGAATTTTAGTCTCAGTTTTAACTCTTTCTATGGTGGGTCTAAAGCTTTCTTTCCTTTCCCTGTCCTCAAAGAAGTATTAAAATTCTTCACCTCCAGGACAGCTGTAGCATCTGTCCCATTAGTGTTCCTTGTCCTTTATTTCTGATATCTCTGGATTTCTGTCCTGTTTTGGTTTTTTAATTAAGGAATGTTTTGTTTTGTTTTTTGAGAGATAGAGGTCTTCCATCTGCTGGTTTACTTCTCAAATGCCCGTAACACCTGGAACCTGGAACCCAATCCAGGTCTCTCACATGGATGGCAGGGACCCTAGTATTTGAGCCATCACCTGTTGCCTTTCATTAGTAGGAATCTGGTGGGACAGTATGAGAGACAGGCACCTCAGGCAGTGTCTTCACAGCTGTACAGGTGCCTGCCCCACCATCCTGTATTTTAAATGTTTCATTCATTTATGTTTATCTAGTTATTTATAAGAATTTGTAGCAGAAAGATATTTAGTTGTTGTTGTTTTTAATCACTATGTTACTGAAACAGAAATAGTGTCTCTTGGGTTGAGCATCTGGTTCAGCAGTTTTTAAGATGCTGTTTGGGATTCCTGAATCCCATTGGAGTCCCTAGTTTGAGTACCATTTCTGCATCAAATTCAGCTTCTTGTGAATATTCATCCCAGGAAGCAGCAGGTGATGGCTCAAAATCTTGGATCCCTGCCATCTCTGTGGTAGACGTGAATTGAGATCTGGGCTCCTGGCTGTAGCCTGGACCAACCCTGCCCCAGCTGTTGCTGGTATCTGGGGAGTGAGCAGTAGGTGGAAAGTTTCTCTCTATCTTTTTTCTCCCCATGCCCCCCACCAACCCCCATCTCTCTGCCTTTCAGAGAAAGTAAAAATAAATTTGAAAAAAGTGTTAAATAATATTATCTATAGAATTTAAAAATTTGCTATCTACAAAAACAGAACTGTAGGCCCAAACAGGATATAAATTATTGTTAGATGTGCCTTAATTTTTTTTTTAAAGATTTATTTATTTATTTGAAAGAGTTACACACGGAGAGAAGGAGAGACAGAGAGAGAGAGGTCTTCCATCTGCTGGTTCATTCACCAGATGGCTGCAACAGCTGGAGCTGCGCTGATCTGAAGCCATGAGCCAGGAACCAGGAGCTTCTTCAGGGCCTCCCGCATGGGTGCAGGGGCCCAAGCACTTGGACCATCTTCCACTGCTTTCCCAGGATATAGTGGAGAGCTGGATCAGAAGTGGAGCAACCGGGACTTGAACCGTGCACATATGGGATGTCAGCACTGCAGGCGGTAGCTTTACCCGCTATGCCACAGCGCCAGCCCCAGTGCTTTAATTTTTAAAAAGTTATTTATTTAAAAGGTAGAGTGACAGAGCGGGGGAGACAGAGTAAAGTTTTCTGGAGGCCAGTGTTGGCATAGCTGGTTAAAGACACTGCCTGCAAAAGCTGGCATCCCATATGGGCACCAGTTCCAGTCTTAGCTGCTTGCTCCACTTCTGATCCAGCTCCCTGCTAATGTGCCGGGGAAAACAGTAGAAGATGGCCCAGGTGTTTGGGCCCCTGCCTCCTATGTGGGAGATGTGGATGAAGCTCCTGGCTCCTTGCTTTGGCCTGCTCCACCCCTGGCCATTGTGGCCATCTGAGGAGTGAACTGGCAGGTGGATGAGATATCTCTGTCTCTGCCTCTGACTCTGTAATTCTGACATTCAAATAAATAAATCTTAGAGAGATACTTTCCATTTGCCTGGTTCATTCCACAACTAACCACAACTGCTGGGCTGGGCCAGGACAAAACCAGGAGCCCCAAACTCCACCAGGGTCTCCCATGTGGGTGCAGGGGCCCAAGCGCGTAGGCCATCTTCTTCTGCTTTTCCAGGTACATTAGCAGGGAGCTGGTTTGGAAGCAGAGCAGCTGGGACTTGAACCAGTGCCCATATGGGATAACGGCTTCACAAGTGCTGGCCTAACCCACTGAGCCACAATGCAAGTCCCAGGAGTTCTTTAATTTTTAATGCATTTATATTGTGCATTTTTATATAGTATGTTTATGTTTATTATGTAGCTGATAATTATGTCTACAATGATTTGGGAATCAGGAGTTCCTGTTATGACTGCAGGGAAAAAAAAAATTGATTTGAGGAAAGAAAATCAATGTGGTTTCAACTTAGAGCTTTCAGGTACTGCGGAGAGGGAAAATTTAAACTTTGAGAACAAAAATTAGACCACTGTTTTAAAAAAGTGGTAAGAACTGAGGTTTGCATGATTAGTTGTATCCTTATTTTGTTTGCTTGGTGTTTGATTTGTTAAAATCTTGGTGTTTCATGTCAAATTCAGCAGGATGTTGAGGTTAGTAGATGAGAAGGTTCCCCTTTGCTTTCATTTACACTGGTTTCTTATGAGAAGCATGTTCTTCCCTTCTCTCCTGCTAGGAATGAGTAGCGACAGTGACATTGAATGTGACACTGAGAATGAAGAGCAGGAAGAGCACGCAAGCATGGGTGGATTCAACGACTCTTTCATGGCACAGCCCCCAGATGAAGGTGCAGCACATGGTGTCATTTCACACAGATTAATTAAGGCTGTCGCTGCTGCTTTTTCTTCTTCCTCTGCCACTGCTGCTGTTTCTACTTAGACTCCTTCTGCTCTGCTGCTTTTGCTTCTCCTTGTTCTGCTTCTTTTTAAATTGTTGTCATTTGTGAAACAACATTCTTTGGTTAACCATATGGTGAGTACTAAAAAAACCTGGCGGATAGTGTGTGGCTTCACTAGAACCTCAGGAGTGCTGTGTGCTGGGTGGAGAAGGTGACTACAGCCTGCTTTTCCGTAGCCTTTCACCTGAAACGACGCACAGGAGGATTTTCAGCAGAGGTCATTCGTGGCCTGCAGTGCCTCACTATTTCCTGTCTGGCCCTTTAGAGGAAACATTCACCACGACTGGGGAGGTTTCAGATGTTAGGTGTTCTTACTTTTCAGAGATTTTTCTAGCTTAGTATAAAATAATGTTTTTTTTTTTTAAATAATCTTTTCTGTTTTCTTAGAAATGCATGCAAATTATGGAATCATCAATATTTATTCTCTCCACCCCATCCAAAAAAAGTTGTTAGGAAAGTAACTCCTCAAGAGAAAACCAGTATTGATATTTTATCTTGTTTTCTTCTGGTTTTGTTTGTATTCCTTTTACCCAAATGAAACTGCATTTTGTAGTTTTGTATTGTGCTCTTTTCACTTAAATGCATTTATACTTTATTTAGGATTTCATAAACTTCATTTTTTCATGGAGCTCTGGTATTCTAACATGAATGTGCCATCACCTTTTTAGTGATTTTCTAAAATGCAGATTGAACAATAAAGGGAATACTGTAAGTTAGAGAAATATTCATTGAAAGTTGCCTTAATCATCAAGTTGAGCAGTCCTCTCCAAGATTACTGGAATGACAGATATTGTCAGCTTTCTCATTTGCATACATTCCTGGCATTCTCATTCATTTTTCAGTAAAGAGGCAAGTGTTTGGTGATTTGTTAGTGTTAACACACCTTTTGTAATTGCCTCTGCTTCTGAAGGAAGCATCAAATTTTGGGCTAGTTATTTTGAGTGCTGGTGAGTTTTTATACAGTTTAATTGGCTTTGAGATGCATTTATGCTTACAAAGCCTACCTCTTGCAAGCATACATCATCCTCATCTCTGGTTCCCTTCTTCAGCTGCCCTGCAGGGTTCCCAGGCAGGAGGGTGAGGCAGTCAGTGCCTTTCACCTTGTCCCTGTGGGTGTCTTTTACACATTTTGATTTTTCTTCCTTATGTTCTCTTTGCGTTTGCTTGCATGTGACTCAGATCACAGATTCTCTGAAGGCAGACATTTGTTCCCAGCCCAGCATATCTGTACCACTTAAGAAACACATTGGAGAAGATCATTTAAAGACCAAGAAAGCAAATACTCTTGTTATGTTATCTGCTCTTAAATTTAATAATTTTTGCCGGCGCCGTGGCTCAATAGGCTAATCCTCCACCTTGCGGCGCCGGCACACCGGGTTCTAGTCCCGGTTGGGGCGCCGGATTCTGTCCCGGTTGCCCCTCTTCCAGGCCAGCTCTCTGCTATGGCCAGGGAGTGCAGTGGAGGATGGCCCAGGTGCTTGGGCCCTGCACCCCATGGGAGACCAGGAAAAGCACCTGGCTCCTGGCTCCTGCCAGGATCAGCGCGGTGCGCCGGCTGCAGCGGCGGCCATTGGAGGGTGAACCAACGGCAAAAGGAAGACCTTTCTCTCTGTCTCTCTCTCTCACTGTCCACTCTGCCTGTCAAAAAAAAAAAAAAAAAAAAAAAAAAAAAAAAAAATTTAATAATTTTTTATCTTGTAATTTTTTTGTAGGTACACATTCCAGTTTTCCTGATGGTGAACAAATAGATCCTGAAAATCTCACCTTCAATACTGATGAAAACAATGGAAGGTAATTGCAAAGTCAAGAGAACTGACTTGCAAGCTAGTTTGACCCTGAAATGTGCTGTGGTTGTGCTCAAAACTGTCATCAGTCAGATAATCAGATCTGGTCTTATTTTTTCATCACCCTTACCTGAAAGTAATTCAGAAACTGTTGAAGTAGCTCAATTCTAGTAGAAGATAGTAGTACCCAGGAAGAGATCAACACTGGGGGAGGGGTTCTTTGCAATGTAATAACAGTATAGTCCTCAATTAATTTAGCAAATGAGTGCTTTAACAAAAAGCGGTTGTCTGCTATGACAGAGGCTGATGAACTGCCAGAAGATGTACCCAGAGGCCGGGCACGCACTCAGGGACCCGCTCAGCAGTACTGCTCGTCTGTCTGTGGCTAGATGCTCCATTGTATGTAAATGTATTCCAGTGCGTTTTAGTTACAGTTTATGGTCTCCTTGGGACCTATAGGTTAGTGAATAGAAAAACTACTTATGAATAGATACCTACAGACACTTTACGTGAATAACTGAAGTAACACTAGACTCAATTTACACTTCGGAATGTGTTGACAGAATAACATTTTAATTTATTTTTCTTTTCTTGCTTGCTCAAGTGCAGACACACTTTAATAACATAATATTTCTGTTGTGTGAGTTCTGCAAATATAATTTTAAATGACTTAATATGGATTGGTCATGTCCCTGGTCATGTGGGCACACATAAGATCATTTAAAATGTTTTCATTATTTTCTGCCTCTCAGAATACAAGTGTGGAACAACAAATATTTTAAATCCCTCTTTGTTTTCATTAGTTGACCGTTGACTTCAGTGTCGTTGCATTTAAAGATTCCTGCATATTGCACAGTGGTTTATGTCACAGTGAGATTGTGATAGAAAGTTTCCTGCATACTCAGTTAACTGAAAACAGTTGCCAAACTTCATCATTGTGCTCCTGCATTTGTGTTTAAGCTGCTATATATTTGTGAAAATTATACTGAAAGTTGACTAAGCAACTATTGAAAGAGCATGACTAGCTATATATACCTGTGAGACATCTCTGCTTCTCATATTTTACTTAATGAATAGTGTTCACTTTTCCATGTCTAATGTCATGCTGAATGCTGTGACTCATAGTTTATTTTGTTCAAAATAGTTTGCCTTTTTTGTTAATAAAATGAACCTGAGAAAATATGCCTCTGCAATTTATTAAAAATGGGACCAGAAACCTTTTTGTACTCTTGTATTAGTGGCTGTTTAGCAGTGTGGACAAGATCAAACATTGAGTGTTTTGTTGTGTGGTGAGGGTTCATATCTCATAAGAAGCTTCTATCTCAGTCATTTTAGAATCACAGTCAGCCTCAGAGACCAAAAGATTTCTCCTGTTCCCCAGTGATGCCAAGGATACTGGGGTTTTCTCTCGCCCTTGATGGAACCTGCCAGCCTTGGCTGTGCTAGATTTTTTGAAGCAGTGAGGGAGGGAAGAAGCAAGGGAGCAGAATCAATCGCTCCGCACCGCTTGTCCTACTTTCTTGCACTTCCTGTTCCCTTTTACATTCCCTACTCTTTTTTATTTTTTAGCCTTTCTTCTTTTGCTGAAGGGCACAGTTCTGTCAGCCTTTCTATTGTTATCTTGTTTCAGTATTTAGTGTCTCAAGTTCATTCCTAGAAAATTTTTCTATAGTTTTCCTTAGGCCCGGGGCAGGTGAGGTAGTATAACATTTGGCCACTGCTTGGGTTGCTGGCATCCCATATCAGAGCTGGTTTGAGTCCAGGTCACTCTGTTTCCAATTCAGCTTCTTACTAATGCTCTTGGGAAGGCAGCAGATGGTGGCCCATGTGCTTGGGTCCCTGCCACCCACGTGGGAAATCTGGAGGGAGTTTTGGGCTCCTCCTGGCTTTGTCCTGACCTAGTCTTAGCTGCATGCATTTAAGGAATGAACCAGCACATGGGAGATCTCTGTCTCTTGTCATTCTGCTTTTCAGATAAATAAATCATTTTTAAGATATTTTCTCGAGTCTAAAAATGTCGTTGCAGTGCTTGATTTGTGCATGAGTATGTAGTTTTTGGCCAACTTTGGCCACTGTGTCATTGATTGCTTGAGTAACCTTTGTGATGGATGAGTTGGGCATTGTAGCCATTTAGCAGAGGAACCTGAGCTTCAGGGAAGTAAGTGTGATTCTCTTCAGGCTCAGCATGACTGGCAGGAATGGGCTGAAATTTTGGTCTAATGCTTTTTTCAGTTTATCTCACTTGAACCCAGCACAACATTCTGATCCTTAATAATTAAAACTCTAATGATTGTCCTATTTTTTTAACTTTTGAGATAATTTTAAATGTGCGGAAGAAAGTATGAATCTTTTTTTTTAAAGATTTTATTTATTTACTTGAGAGGTAGAGTTACAGACAGTGAGAGGGAGAGATAGAGAGAAAGGTCTTCTGTGCATTGGTTCACTCCCCAAATGGCCGCAACGGCTGGAGCTGTGCCAATCCAAAGCCAGGAGCCAGGTGCTTCCTCCCGGTCTCCCACGTGGGTGCAGGGGCCCAAGCACTTGGGCCATCTTCTGCTGCCTTCCCAGGCCACAGTGGAGAGCTGGACTGGAAGAGGAGCAACGGGACTAGAACCTGGCGCCCATATGGGATGCCAGCACCGCAGGTGGAGGATTAACCAAGTAAGCCATGGCGCCGGCCCCAGAATGTAAGAATCTTGAGAGTTCTTGTATACCCTTTGTCTAGATTCTAAAAGGGGGCTTAGAAAAATTGACTGAAAAGTGGAATTCAAAGTCAAGTTTATTTTGGTGCAGAACATTTTTGAAAATCCTGAACAATTTTTTATAACATATGTTTTCCAAGAACTAAAATATTTTTTTAAATTGATTTTCATTTTTTTATTTGAAAGACAGATCTCCCATCTTCTAGTTGACTCCCCAAGTGCCTGCAATAGTCAAGGCTGGGACAGGCCAACACTAGGAATCTCCTGAATGGATGACAGAGACTCAGCTACTGGTCCCATCATCTTCTGCCTCTCTTGTTATGCATTAGCAGAAAGCTAGACCAGAAATGTACCTGGAGGCTGGCGCTGTAGCTCACTAGGCTAATCCTCCGCCTTGCGGCGCCGGCACACCGGGTTCTAGTCCCGGTCGGGGCGCCGGATTCTGTCCCGGTTGCCCCTCTTCCAGGCCAGCTCTCTGCTGTGGCCAGGGAGTGCAGTGGAGGATGGCCCAAGTGCTTGGGCCCTGCATCCCATGGGAGACCAGGATAAGTACCTGGCTCCTGCCATCAGATCAGCGCGGTGCGCTGGCATGGCAGCCATTGGAGGGTGAACCAACGGCAAAAGGAAGACCTTTCTCTCTCTCTCTCTCTGTCACTGTCCACTCTGCCTGTTTAAAAAAAAAAAAAAAAAGTGTACCTGGGACTGGAACCAGGTACTCCTATGTGGGATTTGGGTGTCCCAAGCACTATTTTATTTATTTATTTATTTATTTAAGATTATTTATTTGAGAGACAGACTTATAGAGAGAAGAGACAGAGAGAGAGAGGTCTTATATCTGCTGGTTCGCTCCCCAAAAGGCTGCAATGACTGGAGCTGGCCAATCCAAAGCCAGAGGCCTAGAGCTTCTTCTGGGTCTCCCACGTGCGTGCAGAGGCCCAAGAACTTGGACCATATCCCATTGCTTTCCTAGGCCACTAGCAGGTAGCTGGATTGGAAATAGAGCAGCCAGGACTCAAACCAATGCCCAAATGGGATGCTGGTGCCACAGGCGGAGGTTTAACCTACTGTGCCACAGCACTGGCTCCCCAAGAAGCATCTTAACCACTGTGCATGTGTATCCCCCCTCCCCAGGACTTTTTTGAAGGAGCCTTGTATGCGTGTATTTCATCATTTTTTTGCACCAAAATAAACTTACCTTTTAATTCCATTTCCATGAGCTTTTTGAAGTTCTCTTATACTTTTGTTAATTTATATAACCAGACAACCATGATTAAATATTGATTATGGTACTATGAACTGAACTACAGAATTTGTACAGATTTCACCTTTTATTTCACCAGTGTCCTTTTTCTGTGCCAGGATCAAGTCCAGGAGCCTATATTACATTTTGTTTTAATGTTTCTTCCAGTCTATGATAGTTCCTTAGTCTTTCTTGCTTTCGTGACCTTGGTGTTTTTTAAGAAGACTTTATAGAATGTTCCATTTAGGTCCGAAGCTTTTGTACATTAAATTGAGGTTATACTTTATCTGGAAGGCTACCAGAGAGATGGTGTGCTCGTCAGTGCATCACATCAGGGGACGTGATGTTGGTGTTTGTTGCTGGCACTGTCAGCCTTGATTGCAGAGATTGCACAGAACTACCATTTCAGCTAACCTCTTGCCTACTGATTTTAGCACCTACCTTTAGTGATTGCTACTGAAGTGTTCTCTTTTTCTTTTTTTAAAGATTTATGTATTTATTTGAAATTCAGAGTTACACTGAGAGAGGAGAGGCAGAGAGAGAGGTCATCCATCCGATGATTTACTCCCCAATTGGCTGCAACGACTGGAGCTGCACCAATCAGGAGCCAGGAGCTTCTTCCGGGTCTCCCATGTAGGTGCAGGGGCCCAAGGACTTGGGTCATCCTCCACTGCTTTGCCAGGCCATAGCAGAGAGCTGGATCGGAAATGGAGCAGCCGAGACTAGAACTGGCGCCCATATGTGATGCTGGCACTTCAGGCTAGGGCATTAACCTACTGCGCCATAGCGCCGGCCCTCTCTTTTTCATATTTATTTTCATCTACTTGAAAGGCAGAGCAACATAATGAGACAAAGATACCTTCCATCCATTGGTTCATTCCTCAAATGCCCACAATAGCTAGAGCAGGGCTAGGCCAAAGCCAGGAGCTCCAAACTCTAGCTGGATCTCGCATGTGTGTGGCAGAGGCCCAAGTGCTGGAGCCATACTCAGCTGCCTGTCAGGGTGCATCAGCAGGAATGCTGAACCAGACGCTGCTGCTCTGATAGGGAAGTGATTATCTCACTTGGCAAATGAACCCACTGCAATGTTCTAATGATAGTTTCCAGTTCCCTAATTTCTCATATAGTTTTTTTATTGTTATATAAAGAAAAGTTGTTCCATCTTCACATTTATTTCCCAATTTAATTGTGTCAGTATAGGTTAACATTTATTTTACGCTTTGAGTTGTGTTCTAAAGTTGTGATTTGAGGTTGTTGTAATCATTAGAAATTGTAAGTTCATTCCATTGTCCTTTTGATAAATCCCATCCTTAATGGTTGGTTTGTTTACATATTACTTTCTCACAGCAAAACATGCTCCAAGATTACCTTGTATTTTTCCCTACCTAAGCCCTAATAGAATCAACCCCTTCTTGAAGAACCATGGAAACGTATTATTCGTGTTAATACATGCATTTCTGTGTATTTGTTTATGTTTGTAAATCTTTTTTAAGAAAAAATGATGAATCTATATTGTTAGCTGTACCTCCAAACCAGCTAACCCCATAGGCTCATTTTAACCCCCTTTCTTGTCTCTAATGCTTCTTCTAACAGGAGAAACCTGGCTCTAATACATTAGCTGTAATATTTCACTTGTTCAACTTGAATGTAAAAACCAAGTATTTTAGAACTGTTGACCTATGCCCATGAGAAATTTACCACCTAGAATATAGTGCTCTTTGTCTTTTTTGTTCTCATGTCAAAACCCTATCCTGAAGTGATTTAGGTCCTTATATTCAAAATTACATTAGTTCCCTTCTTTCCTATCTTTTTTTTTTTTTTTTTTTTTTTTTTTGACAGGCAGAGTGGACAGTGAGAGAGAGACAGAGAGAAAGGTCTTCCTTTGCCATTGGTTCACCCTCCAATGGCCGCCGCGGCCGGCGCACTGTGGCCGGCGCACCGCGCTGATCCGAAGGCAGGAGCCAGGTGCTTCTCCTGGTCTCCCATGGGATGCAGGGCCCAAGCACTTGGGCCATCCTCCACTGCCTTCCCGGGCCACAGCAGAGAGCTGGCCTGAAAGAGGGGCAACCAGGACAGAATCCGGCGCCCCGACCGGGACTAGAACCTGGTGTGCCAGCGCCGCTAGGCGGAGGATTAGCCTATTGAGCCGCGGCGCCGGCCTCCTATCTTCTTCATTGTGATTACATGATTCATTTATAATACAGCTAGGTTTCATCTGGTTTAGTCTGCGTTCTGTCCTCCCCCACACATCCTGTGTTTTTAATTTACATACATTAAAATGCAATTTTTCTGATACGTAGTTCTGTGGGTTTTGACAGATGTCATGTATCTGCTACCACCACACTACACAGAACATTTCAGTCACCCCCAGTATTCCCTTGTGCTTCCCTCTTCTCCAAGTCCTGGCTGATTTGTTCTTTATTTTTCCCTGTTCCTGAGTCCTTTGTCTAATAAAATTTAGTTAAATTTCATCCATTTTATGTAGATTCATACTTTTTTTTTTCTTTCTGCTGAGTAGTATTCCATTGTATGGATATGTCACAGTTGATTCATTTACCCATTAAAGGCTATTTGGATTGTTTCCTGTTTATGAGCCTTATAAACATCTGTGTTCAGATTTAAGTGTGAGCATAAACTTTGATTCTCTAGGGTCTGTGGGTGGGATGACTGGGTGTGTAACAAAGCAGCCGCTGGCCTCTGTCCCCTGTTGCTAGGAAGCAGACCCCAGAGTCCTTGGAATTTCCCCGGTGACAGGGCTGCTAGTTTATGCTAATAAGCTGGCACTGGCTGGGGGTGCAGAGCTGTCAGTCCAGTTGTGTTCAGCCTCGTTGTGGATGATGCAGTCATGGCCATATGATGCACTCCCAATAAAACTGGTCACTGGCGCTCAGTGCCTGGTCAGCAGAACTCTATATGATTCTAAATCAGTACCAGGAGGTCACTTGTCCTCCTCTCAGACCTCACACCATCTCACTATCTGGCTGGTTTGTATTTCTATCCTTTTATCATAAAAATGTAATCCTAACTAAAGTGCTTTCCTGGGGTCTGTGAGTTGTTTTGGTGAATTTTCAAATCTGAGTGGATGGTGGAAGTCCCACAAATTTGTAGCCAGCTGCTCAAAACTGAGGGTGGTATGGGAACCTGTGAACTTACAGCTGGTGTCTGAGGCGATGGTGTTCTTGTGGAAGACTTTGCCCTAAATCTGACAACTGTCGCCTAACTCCAGAGAGTTGGTGTCAGAACTTATTGCGCTGAATCCTGTGGTAACAATATGCTTAACTTTATAAGGTACGACCAAACTTGACCAAGTGGCGCTGCCATTTTGCATTCCCACCAGCAGCATACCAGAGTTCTAGTTCAGTAGAAGATGGCCCAAGTCCTTGGGCCCCTGCACCCGCATGGGAGATCCGGAAGAAGCTCCTAGTTCCTGCCTTTGGATCGGCCCAGCTTTGGCCATTGCATCCATTTGGGGAGTGAACCAGTAGATGGGAAGACCTCTCTCTCTCTCTGTCTCTCTGTCTCTCTGTCACTCTGCCTTTTAAATAAATAAATCTTAAAAAAAAAAAAACACCACAACTCCCATCTTCTAGTTCACTCTCTAAATACCTTCAACATTTGAAACTTGGCCAGGTCAAAGCTGAGAGCTGGAACTCAGTCTAGGTTTCCCACATGGGTATCAGGAACCCAAGAACTTTAGCCATCACCTGCTGTTTCCATGGCGGTCCACAGTAACAAAGTTGGAGCCAGAAGTGGAGCCAAGACTCAAACCTAGGTGCTCTGAGAGGGGATGCAGCTATCTTTTTATTTTTTTTTAAAGATTTAAAGCCAGGATCTAGGAGCTTCTTCCAGGTCTCCCATGTGGGTAGAGGGGCCCAAGGACTTGGGCCATCTTCCACTGCTTTCCCAGGCCATAGCAGAGAGCTGGATTGGAAGTGGTGCAGCTGGGATTTGAACCAGTGCCCATATGGGATGCTGGCCCTGCAGGTGGCGGCTTTACCTGCTACACCACAGCGCCCACCCTGCAGGTGTCATAGGCCAAATGCTCTGTCAGTGGTTTTTATTATAGCCATCCTAGTAATTGTGTAGTGGTATTTGTTGTGCTAATATTTTGCTGAGAATTTTCACATATTCATGAGGGATATTACTTTGTAATCTTATTACTCTGTCTTCTGTGCCTCTCTTCATTAAAAGTGACCCATCTTAAGAACAATAGATAATCTCTTTGGTAATTTTTATGTCTGAAAGTAGACAGCTCTGCTGCCTAGATCCTATTGTAAAAATTGAATTAATGTAGTTAAGAGTTGTGCTTGGTTTAAGGCTTGCAGTTGTTAGAATTAAACTTAGTAGTTTCAGGTTCCTGTAGTGCCCCATCATGTTTCTGACTGGGAGTACAGTGCCAGAGCAGGTGTCAGCTGACCCTGAGTTTCCGTTGGCTTTGTGTTGTGCATCAGAGAAGGTACCTTCTCTGTGTGTGCTCTTGTTGCTCTCTTGACCTCCTAGAAAGCTTGACTGGAGCTTGCAGTCTTGGGAGTGGATTAAGCTACAGTTTGAGGCACTGTATCCCCACCTGAGGGAGGCAGGAGTGGTCTTCCCAGCTGGTTGTAGGGGCAGTGATACTGCCACCTGGGGTTTGACTTCCCCAGTGCCACAGGGCAGCACTGTGTGTATTTGTGACCCTTGTTCTGTGGCGGGGTTGGAGAGAAAGGGTCTGGCGAGTGTAACCCTCCCACAAGGCTCTGCAGGAGTGGCAACACAGGTGACATGTCTTAGGGTTGTTTCTTCCGAGTCGTGCCTTGTGAGCATCTGTTGTGCAGCAGTAAGAAAAAGACTGCAAAAGTGCAGGCTCTCCCAGGTCGCCTTCTCTACAGGTGCCCAGGGCTTCGCACTGTATTGCTGATCCACACTGCCTTCACCAGTTGTCACTTAGGCTAAACTATGCTTCCACATGTCTGCTTCCAGCTACCTCGGTAAACTGGTGCCGGTGCTCCTCTCTCCTAGGGACCAGACCCCCTCTCAAGTTGGGGCCAGCTGGTTGCTCTGCAACCTCAACTTTCTGTGGTTCAAAAAAAGTCCATTTGTAGTTAATTCAGCTCTTTTTTTTAAAGGAGTGGAAGCAGTGTTTTTCTAGTTCTGTATCTTAGCATGGAAGCTGGAAATAGTGTGTGGTTGTATTTGGTTTTTTAAATATAGTATATATTGTTGAATTAAAAACATGAGTATAATTAATTTTAAAACCACAGTTCAGAAACTGAGCTATTTTCTATATCTAGTTTTTGTTTTTGAAGTTTTAAAGTTGGTAATAGTATAGAAAATTTGAAAAGTGAAAACATCTTCACTTTGGCCTATTCATTTTATTCTTCACATGGTGATATATTTAGATTACCTATTCCCACATCAGCCAATGCATAGTTTCCTAGTCTAGGCTTACAGAAGTCTTAAAATTCTGCCTAAGGGGACTTTACAGCAAATGGTCCCATCAGCCACTCTGTACTTTGATCCATAAATTGAATCGACTGTTCTCTTTTTTAAAGATTTATTTTGTTGAAAGGCATAGGCAGAGAGAGAAAGAGGTCTTCCATTCTCTGGTTCACTCCCTAAATGGCCTCAATGGCCAGAGCTAGGCTGATCTGAAGCCAGGAGCATCTTCTGGGTTTCCCATGTGGGTGCAGGGACCCAAGCACTTGGGCCATCTTCCACTGCTTTCCCAGGCCATAGCAGGGAGCTGAATCAGAAGTGGAGCAGGGGGCCAGTGCTGTGGCATAGTGGGTAAAGCCACTGCCTGCAGTGCCGGCATCCCATATGGGTGCCAGTTCGTGTCCTGGCTGTTCCACTTCTGATCCAGATCTCTGCTGAGGCCTGAGAAAGCTGTGGAAGATCCCACGTGCTTGGGTGCCTGCACCTTGCGTGACAGACTTGGAGAGGCTCCTGACTTCAGGCTTCAGATTGGCCGAGCTCCAGCCATTGCAGCCAGTTGGGGAGTGAACCAACGGATGGAAGACTCTTTTTGCCTCTCCTTCTCTCTCTCTGTAACTCTACCTTTCAAATAAATAAATCTTAAAAAAAAAAAAAGGGGGGGGGGCAGTCGTGACTCGAACCGGTGCCAACACTGGACGCAGCAGCTTCACCCGCTATGCCATAGCACCAGCCCCTGGGCTGCTCTCTTTCTACACTCCTTTCTCGGCTGGCACACTTTCTATTCCTGATCTCCAGAGCTCTGCCCAGAGTCCTGCAGGGCATGTGATCTGTATGTGCTGTGTACATCTGGGGCAAGATGTTCAGTTCGTTTACTTCCCATTCAGCATCATGCAACCTGGTGATCATCTGGTTTAACTGCATGTCCTCATCATCCCCCAACCCCAGCCACCTCACCATTAATGCCGGGCTCAACTGCTTCACTTTGGTTTAACTACAGTTATTCATTTAGAAAATGGTTTCTCCAAATGTGTCACATTCATTCCTGACAGTTTTTTACATGTTTCCCCGGTCCTAAAGCAGCCTCAGCAAAATCAGAACCTGGGGCCGGGTGGGGATGGGGTGGTGGAGATCTCATCTGGAAGAGTCCCTGGCTGGAGAGAAATGCTGCAGTTAGCATCAGAGCCGAGCGAAGCCTGGCTGCTCAAGAGCGAGCGCTTTGTTACTGACCAGTACTGACAGTCTCAGCAAAGAACCTGACCTCCAGGTTATTGATAGGTGGAGCCACGGCCTGTTCCTAAAGCACAGTAGAAGAACATTCTTTGCTGACTGCTGTTAAGGTGACAAATAGCAACTCTGCTATCAAAAAAGGAAATGATTAAACCTTACCTCTCCTGACAGTCTGATAATTTGGTAATTTGGGTAAATATTAAGTTCAAATGATTTTACTGTATATAGAGGTTCACTTCTGTCTTGCTTCAAAATGAGAGGTTTTTCAACTAAGTAAATATTTAAGATTTTTTAAAAGTGTGAATAATACAATAATCAGGATATTCCATTCCTCTCATTTGCTTTAGCAGACCCCTTTAAATATATCATCCCTTTCAAAACTTTTTTTTTCCTTTGCTGTCATGCTAAAGACTGGATGAATTTAGAGAACCAGGAGTTTAAGCTTGTTTTAACTATGTGAAATTATTGTTCAAGGTTTTAATGGTGAGGAAAAGGAGAATAAGAACGCTGTGCATGAGCTTGGTTTACTTGCTTTTCAGGTTCCATTCTGTCCCTGTAGATAACAGCTGTCTTGTTCAACTGGCTTCACTCTGTCCCCTACATTCTCCTGTCTCTGTCTTCTTTTAGTCTCTTTAATAGCAATCCTCCAGACTTTCACCCACAACTTACCTTATTGTTCTTACTGTTCCCTCCTTTCTTCTCATTTGAAATTAAAAGGGCAAAGGCTAAGTGAAAGGGAAAAACTTGAGTGGCTAGAATTGAGGAGTTACCACTTAGTTCTTGGCAGGTCCTTTTTCTCTGGTCTCCGCAATTCCCCCTTTCCCCCAGGTTTGCTAATGGGGAGAAACTTGGGTGAGACTCACTATCTCTTCTGGGTTTCCTGGTGGAAAATAACAATAGGGCAGTACTTAGCAACTTTTCTTTTTAAAATATTCCCACCTATAGCATATCAAGACTACCATCTCGGAACTGTATTGTTTTTTTCAGTTCCTAGAGAATCTGCCCAACTTCTTTCCTTTAAATAAAAAGACGGATGACTAGTAGTTTTAAATTGCTGGGTTTTATTAAGATATTGGCAAAATTTCAATATACTCCTTACCTGAATGAACAATTTTAATAAATAAAATATGAAGGATCACTCATGATTACAGCTGAACTCAAAAGTGAGCTGTAGAGCAGGTCTGTAAATTGATAAATTTACTTGGTAAGAAAGAAATGATTCACTTTATTCGCTTCACTCCAGAGAGAATTCTTTGCAGAGAAATGTCATGAACAAGAGAACACAGCCTGTCTCACCAAAGAGCACCTAGAGTTAGGGTTCACAATGACGTATCTGTGGGTGACCTAACACATCAGTTTATTAGAGGATTTCCTTCTCATATACAACTGCTGTGTCAGTCTGGAGTTTATCTTATTTCATATTTTGTAATTAGCACAATAAATTGTCTTCAAATTAGAAGATAAAAATGCTGGTAGAGGAAGTAGCAGTTATTTTTCAACACAGTCCCATTTATATGGAAAATTAGTCTAATACTGGCAGTATCATATTTTGTTTGAAAAAGAAACTTAAGCTAATCACAGGTCAGAACAAAAAAGCAAATATTTGTCTTTTGTCTCTGAAAACTTCATTTTCAAAGGTGAAAAAAAAAGTTCTTTCTTTCACTAATTTATGATCCAAAGAAAAACTGTCCCAAATTCAGATGTAAACACAACTACAGTATCCCTCTTTATGGCCCTGTATAGTTGAAAATACTCTCTGAGTGAACAAACTCGGCTTAAAAATTAATCGTTTTCTCACAAAGGCTCAGTAAGCTTGTAGTGGGGAAGGAAGTACTTGAACCACAGCATTTTTATCTGTAAACACTGAACTACTTATGCATCGTTTTCAGTCTACTCATTGGATGTCGCACTTCTTACTGGCACATTGTTCCAATCATGGAGTATGGTTGTCATGAAAATGCATGTTGATATGATACCACTATAAATGTGGTCAGAATTAGACTCAGTGTTGACATTGGCATTGTTGATATACTGTCCATGAAAAAGGTGTTACTTTCAAGGAGCCTCCTAGTTAGATACAACAGCAATTTTAATAGTATTAATTCAAGGACAGTGGATGGCACTTCTAGGTAAAGAAAAAGTATATACATACATATGTTTCTACCCATCCTCTTTAGTACAGACCTAAGTAGGAATAATAGCCCCAGTGTCCGGTGCTGTAATGTGGCCTACTGTCAGATATCCCTTAGAAGTACACATCTAGAAAGTGAACAAAGGAAACCTTTAGATTAGGGACTTGCCTCTCTTGAAACTCGCAGTGGATGTACAGGGAGTTTGTAGGAACTTCACTTGGTGACTTGAGAAGCCTGTTTCCCTAACCAGTACTACACTTTCTTGTTGGTGTTTGTTTTTCTATTCCTAATCTAACAAGACTTGTTTAGCAGGCAAACAGATTGATGCAGATCATGTTAAATTGAAAAAGGGGTACTGCCACTCTTTACAGTTTGAGTGTAGAACTTTCACCATCACTAAATTACACAATGAAAAAAGTACAAAACACATTAATTCACAGACTATACCTCAGCATTAACAGTTAATATATACTATATGCTTTATATCTGTCTAATATTTTTTACAATCACCAGATACACCATCGTTAAATACAAGTTACGGAAATGCGTAGATACCATTAGGTAGAGGGTACTTATTGCTTACGTCAGCAAGCAGCAAATAAGGGCACAGGATTTGAATGGAAGGGAACTAAACTACTTTCTATCACCAGTGGCATTAAGATATAACACTGCATTTCACGAAGCACTGCTTTTATATCTAGGTTATAGAACCAGGAGCAGTATATATCAGACCCGTAACCACTACTTTAGTATGTATTGTAGAATTTTAAAGGACTTACCTTACAAACGGTACCTAACTACTCTATAAATATGTGTGTTGTGAACAGATGAATGGTTATTATTTTTACAATATTGGTTTATAACTTGACGACACCAGGACTACTTTGCTTTATTTTCTAGAGAGCTAATGATATGAGAAATGGAGTTAATGCTGCTATGTATGTAGTCAGACCTACAAATCCAGACCCTTAAAGATGGGTCTGTTTGTCTCAGTTTCATCCATCCAGTATTTCCCCAGTGAAAAGCCTATCACCTGCTTTATTCTGATCAAAAACATTGCCAATAGATAACTAGAGAAAATTTTAAAAATATTTTTACTTAGCTAGGCTTTCTAGACTAGAATGTATACCAATATTTCGCTGCCTCTTGTTTTCTTAGATAACTTGATTTGAAACTGGCACTGCACCTGTTGGGTTATTAACACGATCTAGGCTTCAGAAAATGACAGAAGAGTGAGGTCCATGCATGGGGGCAAAGCATCAGAATGGTGAAAAGATCCTAGTATTGCAGTTGGAGCCATGTTTACTCCTTTTCAACCCTGTGTCACAAGACTTGAGAAAAGAAGATATGACTTCAAAATCAAGAATACTGAAAATCTCTACTTTCACCCAAATTTTAAGAAATAAAATCTGTAGAATAATAATCAGATCACTGCTAAAGTGAGGCTATTTTTAAAAATTTATTTTATATAGCTATACTGGCACCTGACATTCTACCATTATCTTTGTCTTTAAAATTTAGGAATTTTAGTCTTCCGTTATGGGTCTAGGGAATGGAGTATAAAGTACTTATGTTGTGCAAAAACATGATTAGGCAGTGGACATTTCTCAGCAAGAACATTTAGTGCATTCTAACAATAAAAACTGATTGCTACAGCAGGGCTCCTCCTGTCTGTTGCCATGGCTGGTCCTTGTGACTAGGAGAGGGTTGCATGGAGAATCAAAGGCTGCTTCACGGAATGAATCTAATAATTAGGGGTTTTTTTGTATTGTTTTGTTTTTGTTGCCTTTACAGTTAAAGGTAAGCGTTTGGACTGAAACTGTAGAAATGGCAAAAAGTGGATGATTAAAGAATATGAAAAGTAACTCAGTGTTGAAATGAGCACACATCCCTGTGCGTCTGAAGCTGCAGTGGCAGGAGACCTGGTGCACGCTGCAGTTACAGCTTCCCAGACCTGGCTCCCTCATCCATGTTCTCCCTTGCACTTGGCCTCTGGGCTCACTGTAGGGCAGGACTTTCAGCCTTCCTCATACTGATTACTTCATTCCCTTAGGGGAAATAACTTTAGAAAAGTTACATATAGAATTTTTCATTGTCCAAAAGCACTTTCTATTCTATCGTAGTGCATCTCTTTGCTGCCTGGGAACTTCTTTTTTTTTCTAAAAGGCAAAAAATTGGGAAATGCTATTTGGGTTTCTTTTTAAATGACAGTTTGATTCTAGTATATTTGTACCTGACATCATCTCCATTAAACCACTCTTATTCCTGAGATGAAGGTACAGTGAAAAATATAATACTATAGATGGAAACCAGCTGATAGCAGTCTCCTAAAATGATAAATAATAAAAATTCCACCAAAAGCACCATAACTCATTATGAAACTCCCACATAACTACAGCCCTAGGAAATATTTTTCAATTCAAAAAATGTTCATAGTTAAATCTTTTTAAGTTACGGGAAAAAATTTTTTTTGACTATATGCGGCCTTGTGAGTCTGAGCATGTGACATGTTTACACCGGTTTTCTACTTCATTACCAGTAAAACTCATATGGCTTTTAGTCTTTCACCTACTTAAAGTGGGCAAATGTTTTCTAGATGGTCCCCAGGATTTTAAGGAACATTTCCCAACTAAATATAATTCTGCATTAAGTTTTCCACAGATAAAATATTAGGCACATCAGATCAGATTCACCTGCATTGAGATTTCAACATTATATATCTTGACTGAAACAACTAACTCCCAAGCTTCCACTAGTGACGTGAAGAGGTGGTGGGAGGGGCTGCATGTAGGTGTGGAGGCACAACACAGAGACCAGTTGTATCATTTTGCTAAGTGAAACTGCCAATACTTTTTGCTAGATTGAAAATACTGTACCTTTTAGTGTCTTAGAGATCTATTTACACTTAAGAATTGAGCCATCCATCAATTCATAATGAAGCATGTATGTTTTAGAAATGCCTATTTTGTTTCTATTCTGATAGTGGTGTTTCTAGTGGTGGGGGAGCACTAGCTAGCCTACTTTAAAGAAAAATTACATTTTATGGCTCCAGGAAAGATCGGGGTATGGAATATCGTTATTCTTTTCAACCTTCCTCATCATGTCTTCACTGTGCCTTTTCCAACTGTTTTGCCTCCATGGCAGAGAACTTCTTAACACTCTATTTTTCTTCCCACTTCGAATGAGTGAGGACAAGCTAGAGCCTATTTTATGGGAAGGCTCTCGAGCAGAGAGAAATGAATAAAACTTTGTGATAAACCTGAATCCATGCTGCCTCTTTGGGTAGTGGTGGTGTGAACGATACAATCTAGAAAATCTTTTTCCTGGGGATTTGAATTGTTCACTTTCAAACCCAGAACAGATAGGAGAAAAGCTCTCCATTCTATTTATCTGCTGCCCTGTTGAGCCCAAATTAAAAGAAGCGGGAAACACTCCAGCACCACTCCATTCAGGCAGTGATGAATGAATTGATTTTTCCTCCATCATTAGCTCACGATTAACATTGGCTTCCTTTGGTACACCAGGACAGAACATCTCAACTGGTGGCAAAAACTGGGCACTGCGAGGTTTGCTTGCTTCTATCTGTGTGAGATCTAGGTAGCCTGGATCTTCCAGCACGTTGATTTGGGACCCTGGGCTCAGGCTGGTTCTATCAGTGAATGAATCCACACGCCCATCATAGCCTAGATCTGCTGGTGCTGAGCACTGGTGCTGAGGCCAAGGGCGTTTGCATTCTCCATGATTCTCCTTATCATCCCCACCATCTTCTTGCCCTCCTTGAAAAGAGTTCTCTGTCCAATCTGATTCCTCACTAACATTTACCGCTTTGTTCATGTCCCTCAGGAATACCACAATAACAGTGATGTTATCACTTGACCCAGCATCACGAGCTGATGCCACTAACTTGTGGGCAACCATGCTGCTGTCTCCGTTATTCTCTTTCAAGTGGTCAGACACAACTTTCACTGCCTCATCGGGATTCACAGTGTCATAGAAGCCATCACAGGCCAGAATGAGGTAGTCTTCGGTCCCATCCAAAACAGTAGAGGCAGAATCAGCATCCCCACATATATATGGCTTATGTTCAGCATCTCCTGTGGGAATTAGAAAGGTGATACATCAGAAGTCAGACTTTGGTTTACCTTGTGTGCTAAGAATGTTTATGTCCAACGCTGTGACTGATAATTACTGGATTGTGAACTAAATTTAATGGGAAGGATTTTAGAGGAACTGGCGTTTTGGTGCAGTAGGTTAAGCCGCTGCTTGCAATGCCAACATCCCATATGAGTATCAGTTCAAGTCCCAGCTGCTCCATTTCCAACCCAGCTTTCTGCTAATGTTTCTGGGAAAGTTCTTGGGCCTCTGTCACTCATGCAGGAGAATGCATGGAGTTCCAGGCTCATGCCTAGCTATTGTGGCCAGCTGGAGAGAGAACCAGCAGATGGAAGATCTCTCTGGCTCGCTTACTCTTGCTCTCTTCTTCCCTGTCACCTGCCTTTCAAATAAGTAAGTAAATAAACCTTTATTTTAAAATCATTCTAGATAAAATAGTAGAGTTCTGTAGAAATCAGGTGCTCTGTATGCTTTTCTCCCACTTAATTGCCAGTTTTTTTTTTTAAGATTTATTTATTTATTTATTTTTATTTTTTGACAGGCAGAGTGGACAGTGAGAGAGAGAGACAGAGAGAAAGGTCTTCCTTTGCCGTTGGTTCACCCTCCAATGGCCGCCACGGCCGGCGCGCTGCGGTCGGCTCACCACGCTGATCCGATGGCAGGAGCCAGGAGCCAGGTGCTTTTCCTGGTCTCCCATGGGGTGCAGGGCCCAAGCACCTGGGCCATCCTCCACTGCCTTCCCTGGCCACAGCAGAGAGCTGGCCTGGAAGAGGGGCAACCGGGACAGAATCCGGCGCCCCGACCGGGACTAGAACCCGGTGTGCCGGCGCAGCAAGGTGGAGGATTAGCCTAGTGAGCCGCGGCGCCAGCCATGATTTATTGATTCACTTGAAAGAATTAGAGGCCAAGCAGAGAGAGAGAAAAAGTCTTCCATCCACTGGTTTACTCCCTAAATGGCTGCAATGGCTGGAGCTGAGCCAATCTGAAACCAGGAGCCAGGAGCTGCTTCCAAGTCTTCCACGCGAGTGCAGAGGCCCAAGGACTTGGGCCATCTTCTACTGCTTTCCAGGCCACAGCAGAGAGCTGGATCAGAAGTATAGCAGCTGGGACTCAAACCAGTGCCCATGTGGGATGCTGGCGCTACAGGTGGTGGCTTTACCCGCTATGCCACTGGCCCCTCCCTGTCACTTTAGAAAATAAAAAGTCAGACTTCCTCAAGCCAGGGAAAGGCCATGTGGCTAATCTAAGGCCTCACACAAGGGAACTCGAATGAAGTCTCTGGGTTTCCTGGTTCACTTGGCTCTGCTTTTTTCATGCTGCTTTACACAGAAAATATATGACCGTTTTTCTTTTGTTTTCAGATACTACCACATTCTTTTTTCTTTTTTCCTATCTCTGATCATCACTCTCCTCTTCTGTCTTTATTGTTACTGCTCATACCTCTGCTATTAATAACTAGAAACCGTAGGGCCCTCCTGGGCCTTTATTTTTCTTTCTTTCTTTCCTTTCTTAGTTCATCAACTCACAGAATATTTGAGCTGTGCCTTGAAGAGTAAGTTGTCACTAAATAGGGAAGGCCCCTGAGTTGAGGAAACAGCATGGAGGCAATATTAGTTGGTAATACATTGTACAGCATAGTGTGCCTGCAGTAGAGAGAGATGGGAGATCTAAGCTAGGTTGTTGTCACCAAACTACTAAGATAGTTGATCATCAATACACATTTGGAACTTGGAGATCCAGAGCACTTCCACATCCACATATTATTTGCATATATTCATAGTTTTCCTTTAGATAGTCACAGGTGGCTTATCACTCTAAGGAATGTTCTGTCACTTCTATACACACACAGAACTGAGCAATAATTTTTAGAGTAGTGTTCTGTAAGTTATCATTGAATAGTAGTTAAACTCCAGATATTTACATATTTACAAGTGCCTTGTCATTTGTAAGGTAGGGGTTAAGGAAGCCAGCACTGGAATCAGACTGCCTGGATCCAAACCCTAGCTTTCTACTTGTTACCTACATAATTTTCATAAATAACTTCTATGCACTGCACTAAAACTGCTGTTTTTGACTAGGGGAAGATAATCTGAAGATAAATCACCTGGCACTGTATTTACTGTTTCTGGTGTCTGTTATAGGTGCTCTTCTACATTTCACATCCCTTTTGAATCTATAAACAGACCCAGAAAGCTTAGTAAGAAGCCTTTGGATAACTCTTAATACAGCCAATGTGGGCAACATAATTACCTGGATTAGTGTATCCATAGGGTTTTTTTTTACAAAAAAAAAAAAAAAAACTAGTTTTTTTCTTTTCTTTTTAATTTTTATTTTTTGACAGGCAGAGTGGACAGTGAGAGAGAGAGACAGAGAGAAAGGTCTTCCTTTGCCGTTGGTTCACCCTCCAATGGCCGCCGCGGCCGGCGCGCTGCGGCCGGCGCACCGCGCTGATCCGATGGCAGGAGCCAGGAGCCAGGTGCTTTTCCTGGTCTCCCATGGGGTGCAGGGCCCAAGCACCTGGGCCATCCTCCACTGCACTCCCTGGCCACAGCAGAGAGCTGGCCTGGAAGAGGGGCAACCGGGACAGAATCCGGTGCCCCGACCGGGACTAGAACCCGGTGTGCTGGCGCCGCTAGGCGGAGGATTAGCCTAGTGAGCCACGGCGCCGGCCAAAAACCTAGTTTTTTGATCCTACCTATATATGTTCAACTATTCTCAAACGTGTAGCCCTCTCATCTTTCTCATATTTAGCCTCTTCAGAGTTGCAGAGAGAAGTAGAGACAGGGAGAGGGTCTTCCATCTGCTGGTTCATTCCCCAAATGGCTGCAATGACCAGGGATGGGCCAGGCCAAAGCCAGGAACCAGGAGCTCCTTCCGGGTCTTCCCTGTGGGTGCTGAGGCCGAAGCACTTGCCATCCTCTGCTGCTTTCCCAGGCCATAGCAGAGAGCTGGATAGGAAGTGGAGCAGCTGGGACTCAAACTGGCGCCCATATGGGATGCTGGCAATGCAGGCTGGGACCTTAACCCACTGCACCACAGTGCCGGCCCCAATTCATATTTCTAATAGTACTCAAAACCCTGCTGGTTTTGATTCCATCAACTTCACTTGTATAGTACAATGCCTCCAATAAGAGCAAATTATAACTCCAAGTCCTGAGATTTGATGACCTCCACCAATCCATTTTGTAAATTTCCCCATTCCATACTCTACCTGACCATATTATCATCATTATTTTCCAAATTCCATCTCTAAAAATAAATGTGATCTGAGTCATGCTGTTCCAACAAATCTTGTCTTAGTGCTTCAATTAAAAGACTACTGCAACTGTTCATTTGGAACAGGACATACAAGGACTTGCACAGAGAAAACACTCCCAGAATTCTGGCTTTTCACCTGCTCTACTTCTGGGGCTCAAATTCATGACATTTCGCCTCTAAATTTGGGAGGAGGGCATGAATACCCATTTCCTGGCAACCTCCTTTAGTTTTTAACCTCCTCTTCCCATATGCTAGAAACACATCATGCCTCTGTCAGCTTTGGATCAAAAATCTGAAGGGCTCATGGAGAGAAGCAGTCGCAAAGCTTCTCATTTTTAAAGCATTATGAGTATTATTTTTTCCTAAGTAGAACTGGATGCTGCTCAGGAATCTCTTTTCTTGCCCCTACTTGAACCACCACAAGGGTCCTTCAGAAAGCTCATGGAGGAGGCCAGCCCTCTGCTGTGGCCAGGGAGTGCAGTGGAGGATGGCCCAGGTGCTTGGGCCCTGCACCCCATGGGGAGACCAGGAAAAGCACCTGGCTCCTGGCTCCTGCCATCGGATCAGCGTGGTGTGCCGGCCGCGGCGGCCATTGGAGAGTGAACCAACGGCAAAAGGAAGACCTTTCTCTCTGTCTCTCTCTCTCACTATCCACTCTGCCTGTCAAAAAAAAAAAAAAAAGAAAGAAAGCTCATGGAGGGAGCTGGTATTGTGGCACAGTGAGCTAACCTACCGTCACCTGCCACAACAGCCTCCGGTATCAGAGCACCAGTTCCAGTCCTTGCTCCCTTCCAGTCTGGCTCCTGCTAATGTGCCTGGGGAGGAAAGCAGCGAAGATGGCCCAAGTGCTTGGCTCCTGCCACCCATGTGGAAGATCTGGGTGGAACTTTTGCCTCCTGGCTTTGGCCTAGACCAGCCCCAAATGTGCAGCCATTTGGAGAGTGAACCTGTCGATGGAGGATATTCTCACTCTCTGTCTTTTGAATACATAAATAAATCTTTAAGTTCATGGAAAATGGAATTAAGAGTATATTTTGACCCCAAATTGAATAATTTGCATAATTTTTTCATGATACAGGTTTTTCATAAACTTTTGGAAAATCCTCATCTGCAGAGATTTCAAAAAGATTTTGCACCAAAACATTTTTTAAAAGAGATTTATTTGAGGTCGGGGCGCTGGATTCTGTCCCGGTTGTCCCTCTTCCAGGCCAGCTCTCTGCTGTGGCCCAGGAGTGCAGTGAGGATGGCCCAAGTCCTTGGGCCCTGCACCCCATGGGAGACCAGGATAAGCACCTGGCTCCTGCCTTCGGATAGGCGTGGTTTGCTGGCCGCAGCACGCTGGCCACGGCGGCCATTGGAGGGTGAACCAACGGCAAAAGGAAGACCTTTCTCTCTCTCTCTCTCACTGTCCACTCTGCCTGTTAAAAAAAAAGAGAGAGATTTATTTGAAAGACAGAGTTACAGAGAGGGAGTGAAATTGGTAGAGAGCGAGAACTTCCATCCACTGGTTTACTCGCCAAATGGCCACAGGGCTGGGCCAGGGTGAAGCCAGCAGCAGGCACTTCATCCAGGTCTCCCACATACGTGCAGGAGCCCAAGCACTTGGGCCATCATATTCAGTTGCTTTCCCAGGCATATTAGCAGTAAGCTGGATCAGAAGTAGAGCAGCCACAGCTTGAACCAGCGCCTAAATGGGATGCTGGCATTGCAGGCAGTGGCACTGTGCCACAGTGCTGGCTCCAAAATTAAAATTTTTTGATTCCATTCTCCATGAACTTTCTGAACTACCCTTATATTTTATCCCATGAGTTTTCCAAATAATTATATTTGTCAGCCCCCTCATTCAATGAGCTATTTGATTTCCCATTCCAAAGAAAATTAAGTTTATCAGGCTTGAGCTTTATCAATTCCTACCGCCCTCCCCCAACCTTTTTTTTTTTTTATTAAGATTTATCTATTTATTTGAAAGGTAGTGTGACAGAGAGGAAGAGACAGAGCTCTTCATCTACAGGTTCACTCCCCAAATACCCTTGACAACTGGGCTGGACCAGGCCAAAGCCAGGAACAAGGTGCTCCATCTGGGTCTCCCATGTGGGTAGCAAGGACTCAAGTATTGGAGCCATCATCTACTGCCTCCCAGGTGCATCAACAGGGAGCTGGCACTGTGGCGTAGCGGGTAAAAGCAGCCACCTGCAGTGCCGGCATCCCATATGGACACTGAAGACCCAGAAGAAGCTCCTAACTCCTCGCTTTGGATTGACCCAGCTCCATCCATTGCAGCCATTTGGGGAGTGAACCAGCAGATAAAGTCCTCTCTCTCCCTCTCCCTCCCTCCCTCTCTAATTCTGCCTTTCAAATAAACAAACAAATCTTAAAGAAAAAAAAAAGAAATGGAGAAGCTGGTATTTCAACTGGAATTCTGATATGGAATGTGGCCTGCTCCATTTGTTTTTCAGTGTGTAGAGATTCACCTATATCACCTACCATCTTCTCATCGTAGGAGATACCCTTCCCCTTCTCCGAGCTAACCTATGCTGTTGATCCTTTCTCCCTAAGTGTCCAGCTTTCCTACTTTCATTTTCAACTTCTCTGTTTTCTGTCTCCTCTTCACTACAAACATACTCCAATCTAAAGTCTTGTCTCCTAAAAATAGAAATAATAAAATCAGCCCTGTCCTAAATCAGCTTTTTCTTCAAGCCACCACACTTTTTCCTTTCTCCCTTCACCATCAAACTGCTCAAGAAACTAAATGTAAATTTGCTCCTTTTTATTATTTCCTATTCTCCCTCACCTGTTTTTTGTAATCTGATCAGCTTTTCTATCTTTCAGTCTAAAACATGTCTCTTAGATGTCACCAATCATCTACTTTTAAAATCCCATAGTTTTTTTTTAAGTCACTTCTCATTTGACCTCTGCAGCATCTGAGCCTGTTGACTACTTTCCTGTCTCAAAGCCCTATCTCCCTCACCATTTCTAACACCTCAGTTTTCTATCTCTCATCACTTATTCGTTTTAAGACTCCTTTACATTTAATAATAGTACAAAACAACCATTGTGTGCCAAGACACTGCCAGGCATAGTTCAAAGTCCAGTGGGTGTGTTACACCATTTAGTACTTAAAAAGTTCCATGAGGCAGGTACTGTTACTCCCATTTACAAAGGAGCAAATATCACAGAGAAGCAAAGTTTCCCAAGACCCACAGTGCCACAGTGGCAGAGCCAAGATGCAAACCCAAAGAGTCTAACTCCACTGTGTTATTCCATCTGCAATAGTAAGTCTCCTCTTGGCCTCCAGACTACATATTTTTCCTGGGCAATGTCATCTATTCTGTAGTTTCAGCTACTACAGAAATACACCACTTCACAATGTGCTGGTAGCATCACTGCACTGCATGAATGTACCCCTCACGTCACAATGTGCTGATGCCACTATGAAAATGGAATGAATCCCCAGATTTTTATCTCCAATCCAGAGTTCTCAACTGAACTGTAGGACTGTACTCCCAACTGTACAGAAATTCTCTTCTGATATCCCACAGGTGCTTAGAATATGAAATATGTCTAACCTGAATTCATTGTTATGTTGTCCTGTCGCCAAAATGTTTATTACAAATGCTTTATCATCTTTGCATTCACAAGTCAGAAACCTGGGGGTTAGCTTTCCTCTTCCCTTTAACCTATCGTGTTTGTCTCATCAGTTTATACCCTCCTTCATGTCCCTTTTCAGCTGTCCTCACATCTGTCACAACCCTACCAACAGCCTTCTGAATGATCTCCCCACCAGGCTCTTTTTCAGTCCATCTTCCATTCCAGCCCTGTATGTGTATCTGAGCTGTGACCCCTCCGCCTCTCACCTGGTACAGTTCAGACCACTCAGCCTCGTATTTAATGCCCTTCACAATCTGACACCAACACTTCAAATCTCTACCACTCCCACCCTTTGCTTCAAGCATCCTAGATTCGTTGCCACTCCTGAAACATGCAGTGCCCTTTCAAACCCCACCTATATGTCCTTTGCTGTGCTGGGATTTCCTTCTCTAAACACTGTCCTCCACGTCCAATTCAACTTCTGTGCAGTATCCCTTAAACTATCACTTATTCAAGGACATTCCTCTCCTGCTTTGATTGCCTCTTGTGTTACATTTTTAGAAAAAATGGAAAGTATTTAATAAATTGGTTCAACGAAACCCCTCCATCCTCTGATAGACAGGTAAGACCAAGAAGGGGAAGTCTTTGGCTAGAGGTGTCAAAATAATTCTATATGGGGTATATTTCAGAAATGATATTTTCTCCTTTTTGGCCCTATTCAAGTTCTAATAACTCCCTCAGTCTTGGGTAAAGCCAGCTCTCAATTTTTCAGAAGGTATCTGAAGAATCTTTTAGCTGTATTTCGCTTTCAGCCTTCTACTGCTCAGATTCGGGCCACTTTACAGTTTGCCAGAACTTTCCCCAGGAGTAAAAGGAACTGAAATCACTGGTGAAACTAAATCAGTCCTACAAGATTTTCTTAATATTCTGGATGTTTTGGCAATAAAAAGTTAAATTTGAGGGTTAGATGTGAACTCTTTCTCTTAAATCTGTGTCTAATACATTTCTTCAGGGATTAAGATTTGTAATTTTGGGGGCCGGTGCTGTGGTGTGGAGGGCTAAGCCTCCGCCTGTGGCACCGGCATCCCATATGAGCACTGGTTCGAGTCCTGGCTGCTTCACTTCTGATCCAGCTCTTTGCTATAGCCTGGGAAGGCAGTGGAAAATGGCTCAAGGGCTTGGGCCCCTGCACCCACGTGGGAGACCTGGAAGAAGCTCCTAGATCCTGAGTTCAGATTGGCTCAGCTCCGGCTGTTGTGGCCATTTGGGGAGTGAACTAGCAGATGGAAGACCTCTCTCTCTGTCTCTCCCTCTCTCTCTCTAACTCCACCTCTCAAAATAAATAAAATCTTTTAAAAAAAAATTTGTAATATTGGGGCTGGCGCCATGGCTCACTTGGTTAATCCTCTGCCTGCGGCGCCGGCATCCCATATGGGCACCAGGTTCTAGTCCCGGTTGCTCCTCTTCCAGTCCAGCTCTCTGCTGTGGCCCGGAAGGGCAGTGGAGGATGGCCTAAGTGCTTGGGCAGGCGCCTGCACCTGCATCGGAGACCAGGAAGAAGTACCTGGCTCCTGGCTTCGGATCAGCATAGCTCCGGCCGTGGTGGCCATTTGGGGGGTGAACCAATGGAAAGAAGACCTTTCTTTCTGTCTTGCTCTCTCACTGTCTAACTCTGTCAAATAAGTAAATAAAAAAAAATTTGTAATATTAATATAAGAATTGAGTTGCACTAATAGATTAAGAATTGCAATATTTACACAAGTCACCCATAAAAACAGAGTTCTTTTTTAAAAAATCAGGAAGTAAAATAAGCCAAGGTGCTTAAAATAATAAACCCAGGGCCTAATGTGAGGCAGAGATAGAAACAGTTCAATTCTTTGAACTTATTCCCTTGCATTTTATCTACTCAGTTTGACTGTTTAAGGAGTTTTGCTGATTTTCCTCTTAAGTCCCAGGGAGTCAGGTTCTTTAAAATCTCAGGGTTATCTGAAAAATTATTTTTCAGAAAATACTTTTTATGTAAAAAACAATGTTTTTCCTAGTAATTCTGTTATTTATGTCATTTCAGAGTTCACTTAAAAGTTAAAGATATGAGCAGAATAAGTGTGTGTTAAATATGGGAAGATCCTTCTAGTTTCTGGAAAATACTGATTTAAATGAGAATCACTATGGTTTTAGGCAGATTAACAGGGTCTGGCACTGTGGCGCATTAGGTTAAGCCATTGCCTGCAGCACTAGGGTGCTGGTTCGAGTCCCAGCTGCTCTACTTCTTATCCAGCTCTCTGCTAACATGCCTGGGAAAGCAGAAGATGGCCCAAGTCCTTGGGTCCTCGCCATCCATGTGGGAGACCTGGAAGCAGCTCCTGACTTCAGCCTGGCCCAGCCCTGACTATTGTCTCTTCAAGGAGTGAACCAGCAGATGGAAGGTATCTCTCTCTCTCGCTCCCTCTGTCCCTTTCTCTTTCTCTCTCTCCCTCTCTCTCTCTGTAACTCTGCCTTTCAAAAAAATTTTTTTAAGTAAAGGTTTACGGCTTCCATTAAAAATAATAAAATAGGTAGAAACTAGTAAATTCTGAATTTATGGCTCCGTTTTAATAGTAGTATTTACACATGAGGCAGGTTTAAATAAATAATTAAAAAGTAGCATTGGTTTTATAAACAACAATAAAAGCATTATGATAATATAAATTACTTCAGATTAACTTGTAGCAATCAGTATAAGACAGTGAGCTAGAAGAGGACAGTTTGGAGAAAGAGAAGTTAGTTTTTCCTACCAATAGCTCTGGATACGGACAGACTTCCATTTACCCTCCAGGCACCAAACCAGACTACACAACCTCCAAGGGCCTCAATTCGCTGCTTTTCATCCTAAACAACAATGCAATTAAAAAAAAGCGATTAAGTGGATTCATGTTTATTATTTTGAGAGTAAACAACAAATATAAAATTCACTAGTTTCCTGAAAAGGTTTCTCTGTTCCTTCTTTGGAAAGTGGGCATGGTTGCTGAGATAATAGTGCTAATTTTAATAATTAAGTGAACCCTAATTAATAAACTAGAAAACTCCCTTTAAGGCATAGAATAGACTATACTTACCTCTCTGTCTGGTTTATGCGGCTTCATTAGTTCAACAGCTTGGCCCTTTCTCACAAGCATAACCTGGGAGTCACCCACCCAGGCCACGTGTAGCATGTTACCTCTGATAAAAGTCACCACTCCTGTGGTCCCACATCTTAAGCTCTGAAAACAGTGTAAAACTAGAGTCAGTGAAAATAAACATATCAAATTCTCATTGAGAAATTGTTTTGAGTAAAAACTTTTCAGATGGTAGCTAACTATAAATAATACAATTTTACAAATACAGAAAACCCAGTGCATTTTTAGATGCATGTAGGTACTTATGTGTGTATATATACATAAATCCATCTGATCTGTGATATGAAAGGCAGGGATTTATTTTTAGTACAGAGAAAACAATGGCAGGTAACTGATTAATACAGAAAACAGAACTACATTTTTTTTCTTCCATTCCAGTGTTCATTCCAGTGTATCAATTCTTAGAGGAAAAATTTCCATATTCTGGTCTCTTTTATTACTGACCTTTATGTACTGTAGGAGAGTCTGTGATATACAAAATAATCTAAAAAGCCTTTGGTTGATATACAACAAATGCTCCCTATCTCTGAATATTAGGATAAGGAGCCTAGAGACAGTATAGACTGCCTGGAGACTAAGATGCCTGCTTTTACCTTTGAATAAATAAATACATAAAGATATATATATGTGTGTGTGTGTGTATGTACATATATATATATATGTCTTTCCTACAGTATTTTCAGGGGCCTTTGCTTTTGGAAAATTACAGGAACTAACAGCCCAGGATTTCACTGTAGTAGCTACCACTGTACTTAAAGCCCTTGATCCTGCTATCCTAAAATGACATCTCCATTTGACATGAGTCACCACCAAATGAGCATGACTTTCTGTTACTAAGGACCTGGCCTAAATTAGAACCAATGCATCAGGGGTGATGAAGAACCCCTTGTATCCAATGAGAAAAACAACTTCTTGTCTTCCCTATGTAGGGAAAGTTTGTTATAAATCCTCACCCACCGATAAAATGTCTTCCTACACAGAATGTTCAAAAACTCAGCCCTCTGGAACACATGATAAAGACACTTCAGTGCATATGCCCTGGAGAGAACAGGAGGCAGGGCTGCTTCACCACAGGAATAGCTACTTTTCCCCAGCATTTAGCAGCACATGGGAGGACAAGAAGTGACTGCTGAGACAAACCGAAACTACTCAAGAGAACTATTGGCAGAACTGAGAGACTCTAGGATCGGTGAAAGAACAAAACAGAGATAAACATGGTCTGGAAAAAAAAAGCTATAATTTTGAGGAGGAGGAGGAATAGGATAGAGGATAAAAGGAGGACAAAGTGATTCTCTTTGTTGTATACTGGTGATTACAGATCCCATCTTGGGACCACATCCTGCCCTCAGAATGATCACAGTCGGCAGGTTCAAGAAAGGCAGAGCCAAGAAGGATGTGCTCTTCAACAGACCAGCAAGGCCTGAAGTCCGGAATCGTAGTTTACCTTCCAGCCTTGTCTCTACATGCGGACCCCGGTGGTTACTGTTGTTGGATTTGCATATTAATCCAGACTTGGGGGAGGAAGGAGAAGATAGAGAATATTTCTCTTGCTTAATACCAAATAATTCTGAATTACTGTTTTATTAATTCTAAGTTCCATTATTGCTGTATAGCATGACTAAGATAAAAGAAATGGATTAAATGATTACCCTATTCTCTCCATTTTAAAAGGAGTTCACATTTAAGTCAAGAACAGGAGCCTTATTTTCTATGTGTATCTGTCTGTAATTACTTTTTTAAATTAAAAATTTTTTTCTATTGGCTCTGTTAAAAATTCAGTAGAGAGTACTGCAGTTAATTATGTACCAATGGCCAGAATGATAATTAAATTTTTTTTACTTTTACATCTTAATATAGTCCCTTATCATTCATTCAGAGTAAAAATCTTAGGTTTGATTAGCCTTAGTAGCACAAGCCATGAACTCAACTTCTTTTTCCTGTTAAAGAGAAAATCAATTCAAGGATCATCTGAGGATTCATCCTCTGCAAGCAAAATTTCCCTCAAGAGATACACAGCAAAACACTGCCTACCCAGTTGGAACCAAATGTATGGAAATAATCCCAGTTTCTGTTTCTTTTTTAGATCATTGTTTAAGCCGGCGCCGTGGCTCAATAGGCTAATCCTCCACCTTGCGGCGCCAGCACACCGGGTTCTAGTCCCGGTCGGGGCGCCGGATTCTGTCCCGGTTGTCCCTCTTCCAGGCCAGCTCTCTGCTGTGGCCCAGGAGTGCAGTGGAGGATGGCCCAAGTCCTTGGGCCCTGCACCCCATGGGAGACCAGGAGAAGTACCTGGCTCCTGCCATCGGATCAGTGTGGTGCGCTGGCCGCAGCGCACCAGCTGCGGCAGCCATTGGAGGGTGAACCAACAGCAAAAGGAAGACCTTTCTCTCTGTCTCTCTCTCTCAGTGTCCACTCTGCCTGTTCCCAAAAAAAAAAAAAAAAAAATCATTTATTCACCATATCCAGATCTTAAACAAGAGTCAGAGAGAGAGTGCTGGTGTGAACCCGACAGGCAATGGTGAATAAAATATTCACCTGCCAAATCCAGCAATGATTATAGACATGAATCCAGAAAATTGCGGTTGGAGTGTTTCTATACAGTCCATCATTGTACCCTTCTGGACTCATTCCTTACATGGGAACATAATCTAATATTACAGGTCAAGAAAATACAGCTTGGATAATGTCTTCTCAGAAAGAGAAAATCCAAACTCATCCTTAAACAACACAGCCTAAGTTGAGCTTGGCCAGCGCCTTCATGGCTAGAATTTATGAGAGAGTGGCATACCTCCCTGGCCGCTTTCTGTACAAACCGCTCATCAGTGACCCGGAAGGCCCGGCACAGGGCCTCAGCAGGATCATGGGGGAACATCTCCTGGCGAACTAAGTTAACGTGTAGGTGAATTGAGGCATAAATGGCAGCATCTACTCCCCCATGGCCATCAAACACTGCAAAGTAAGCTTGTTCTTCCTGGTCCTGTCAACAGAAACACAGAACAGTTAAAGGAGTTGGCTCTAGTATGATTGAAATCAATGTTTCAGTGTTGCCCATCCTTAACCTTCATTGCATTTGTCATTCAGATAAGGAGACTAAATCATGCCTGATCAGCTGCTGAAATATCTGGTAATATTAGGGCATCTGTGTTTACACACTGGAACACATCACGCTCAATTAGATCAGGCTGAAGTACCCTCTTTGGGAAAGTTGTTGTCGTGTACCATGGAAACCACCCACATACATTTGCTTCAAAATTGCTGTTACACATTGAGGGGAGGGAGAGGAATGAGAAGGTATGAGGAAGAATTGAGTAAAAACTGTTCTGAATTGAGAACTTTTTTAAAAATACAGCTATTTTAACAGTAAAATTAGAACCTATGAGAAAAGGAAATAATTGCCCTCCAGCATAAGGCTAACTATGTTCAGAATGTTTAAAATACATAAAGGAAAGAAAGCATACACATATTTCTAAACTATAATACTTAAGTCATTCATGGTCACAATGAATTCTCACCATTTATAGCAGAGTCTCTAGTTAACCAAATTTGAACACATCAGATTCCCAAATGCTCTGTGTGGCCCCACCTCTTGGCTTAACCCTGTGATCCAAGATTTAGCTTCACATTTTCTAGCAAAGACAACTGCATAGGGAGGGTCTTCCAGTCCTGTGCTTTGTCTTGACAAAGGACACTAATCATGTTAATTTCAACCATTTTGGTGGTTTGCTTCTTCATCCGTGTTTCAGTCTCAGATATGTCCCACTTAGATCTTTGACTCAACTCTCACTGAAACCTGAACTCCCTTTAGACAATCAATGGTAGTGATGTATTTCATTTACAAGTATTTTGACTTCTTTTTCCTTAGGTTCTGCAAGCCTTAAAGCAGTCTACCTGTCATTGATTCTGAGCAAATCAGACAGCTTTCTCATCTGTTAAGCAAGAAGCGAGTGCTGTCTCTTGGGAACTAAACAGGTGTATCTGTTCTTTTTGAAGAGTATATTACAAAAGTACCAAATGTAAATGTCCTTAGAGTAATGACACCTAAATGTTATAAAAATCTGTATTTAAGATGGATATTACAACTTGTCATTTTGCAATTTAAGCAATACCATTGGAGACTGATTAAACAGAACTACCTAGAAATAATCCTGACATGCATAATTCCTATCTATATTAGGGCAGTACTCAAATAACTATAGCATCAGAAGAAACAAAAGGGAGTAAAATGAATTTCTTTTTAAAAAAGTACAGCTGCTTTTAAAGGAGACAAAATATATTTACTGATGTTTTACTTATCATACTAATGTGTGATAATTTGGACAAAGAAGGGTAAAGAAGAAATAAATAACACATATAATCCCACCATCTATAGATAACCAGTTTTTCATACATAGATATTTAAAATTAGGGTCACTGTACATAAAAGCTTATAACTTTTTGGTCATTTGTTATATGATTAACATTTTCCCATGAACTTAAGTATTATTTGAAGACATTATAAATGGCTAAAAATATACATCATATGAGCATATCATAGTTATAACTTCCTTAAATTATTTAGATCATTTCCAGTTTTAATTTGAGAGACACGGAAAGAGCAATCTTCTGTCTGCTAGTTCACTCCAATCGTTAAAGCTGGGAGTTGGGAATATGATCCAGGTTTCCTATAAGGGTGGCAGGAACCCAATTACTTGAGCAATCACCACTGCCTACCAGTGTGTGCATTAGCAGGATGCTGGACTCAGGAGCCAGAGCAGGGAAACTGAATCCAAGAAATCTGATGTGGGATGTGAGCATCTTAACTGCCATGCTAAATACCCACTCCTCCAATTTTTTTAATTAGAAACAAGCATTTATGTTAAACAAAAAATAGATTTCTATTCCACATTTGTATTTCCTTGTAACAAATAATCAAAAGTGAAATTACCAAATCAAAGGATGTGTGAAAATTTATAGTTCTAAATATGCATTGCCAAACTGCCCTCAAATCCTATTTCACTATAACAAGAGGTTCTCTTTTATGACTTAGGCTTTTGGGATGATTTTAAAATAAGGAGGCAAAATAAAAACCAATCAAGCCAACAAACAGCAATAATGCTGTTTAGTTTGAGTAGACTCTTTAAACAGGTGTAGTGATACAGGATTGTTTTTCACAAAAGAGCTTGTACATTACGCTTGCAGGAACATGGCACTGAAACCGAAGATACCAGCTAAGCTGTCTTTGTAAGCATTAATTACCTACCCACCCCTCACTGCTGATTAGACCTTGACAGCTAAAATTTAAATTTAGCTGCTAAGTGAAGGAAATATTGTGCTTTGTATAAATTACTGCATTTTAATTTTTTAGTTATGGACTAGAGTGAAGAAAAGAGGCAAATGACAGGAAAAGGAAACCAATCCATCTCTGTTTGTATTAACATAATACATTTAATAGAGAAAGAGAATAAGAAAATGGTTATTAAGCTGACAAAGCTCATATGAATCCAATTTGTCAGTCACAGAGGTTCATGAAATATAATTCTAGCTACTTTCCTGTTTCAGAGACCAAGATTTTGAAAAGAAAATCACATGAAATAAGAAAATGTCTCAGCCTTTAATTCATTCTTTTATGTTTGTGCTTTGTGTTTCTTCAGTAACATTGTAATATGTGAACTTAACAAACACCATTTGATTGTACTATAGAAATAGTTCCCTTTAAAAAGAAAAAGCATTATTGAGACAGACTGGTTTTCTTTTTTGTGTATATGTTTATCAAATAGCTCTGAAAGGTTACACAAGAGACTCGTAACTCCCCTTGCCTTTACGAAGGGGAACTGAGTATCTCTGGGAGAAAAGGATAATAGAGAGATTTCAATTTTCCCAATTTTGAACCATCAGAACCTATTCAAAATAACAGATTGTCCCTTTTCTGTTGTCTACTGTATGCAAATTTAAGCACGAGACATTTAGTCCCACTCTGACCTATCAGAGATACGATATTAGAAGTTCACTTCATTTTCTAGTAGGACCATGAAGGTGTTTTTGAAATCTCTCTCACTCTGCAAAAGTGCCCTTTACCTCTAGGTTGAAGAGCATATTAAAGTCAGGAATGCAGACATGTTTGTCCTCCATTTTCCTGCGCATGTTTTTGATGGCATGGATTGATGTCTCATAATAAAGCTGGGGTCTCCTGCGGAGAGGGAAGTCTTTCACCCAGCTGCAACAAATCTCGTGTAGTTTGCTGAAGACAGAACGGGCCAATTTCACTGTCTCAATCTCTGTGAAGGAAACACAGAAACCCCCAATGAAGAGCCTTGTAAAACTGCTTTTCATTTGCCCGCTTGGTAAAGACAGAAAGTAGGTCACCTTAGTCAAGCTCCTTCTTAACAGAAGAAATTTATCCTTCTATGCTTTTGAAGAAAGAAAATGACAGCCTATCTGGTGAAAATCAGGCCACTAAAGTATCCTCATATTTCTTGAGCAGAAAATTTTTGCCTACAGCTGGACCCATTCCTATGCTTGATTTTTTCCAATCCAGGAAGTGCTCTCTCTCCCTGCTGCTCAGGCTCTTGTGGGTATCACCTAGAGAGCCACTCTCCTGTTGAGCATGGAAGAATGACTGGAATATGAACGACTGTCTGGTTAACTGAACTGTGGATGGCCATAGAAGACACAGCTGGCAAACTACAGGAATAAGAGAAGTTTCTCTTGGTTACCATTTGTCTTCATCCCTCTTTCT
This sequence comes from Oryctolagus cuniculus, assembly GCF_051225735.1. NCBI lineage: Eukaryota > Metazoa > Chordata > Mammalia > Lagomorpha > Leporidae > Oryctolagus > Oryctolagus cuniculus. The sequence continues at coordinate 34,269,704 of NC_142883.1, read as the reverse complement.
CCCTTTTCTTTTCCTTAACCAGTTCCCTAATCTTTCTCCATCTTGCAGATGATCATCTGGAACTGAATTACACATTTTTGCTATTTGATATCTTTATTTGTAAAAGTTTTAGGCAGTAGTTTAGCCAATAGGTTAATAAGTGGGTTAAAAGTTGTATATTTCTCTAAGGAAAAAGGTACTGATGTTCTATCCCTCAGTAGATGGCCATATGTGTAAGCCTTTTAAACAACACTACTACATGGTACTGAAGAGATTGCATCTGATATCATTTAGCCCTCCAGTCAAATTACATCTACTGCAATATTTGTTTTCTCAGGCCAGAATTTTAGTGGTGGTTCTTTTATCTCAGATAAAAATTTTGTTTTTAATTTACTGAATCAGATATAGCTTGATGGTCTCAGAAAATGTGTCAGATGAGCAACAGCTGTATAAACCTCCTCCAATCTAGAAGACATATCTCAAAGAAGAGATGCTGTATTTTCCTGAACGACCTGGGAACTTGGACTCCCATTTTTTAAATCACAGTTCTGCCTTTGCTTTACTTTGTGACTACTGTGTTTACCTGCTTTTAAAATTCAAAATGATTTTAAAAATGACTGTATGCAGAAAACCAGTGTCAAGTTTTTGTTTCCTTTCTTTCCTCATTAGCACAGTACAGGGTGGCAAATCCTGCTTATGACCTAATTCCTTTTAAAATTTTTTGTGTAACTGAAAATCAAGGGACACTGAAAGTGAAAGAAAAAAAGTTCAAGAAGAAATACAGCCTGAGGAGATGTGTACAAGTAAGAAACAGGCTAGCAGACAGCCCAACAGCTTGACTGCTCTGAGGAACCCCAGTCTTCTTTTAAAACACTAGCTGCCTCACGAGATTCAGTCAGCAACTATCTATGTGTATCATTCCAATCCACCTGGTCTCTCCCAGATGCAGATAGTGAGATGGCTGTGCCTTTATTTGACTCAATTTTAAAATAACCAGGTGAATTCAGAAACTCAGAATTCAGAGAGAATGGAGTGGAATGAAACAAATAACTGATATTAATTATCAGGATAGTTTCGAGATTCCCATATAATAATATAAATTACTGTTTTCATTCTTTGGTTGTATAGTACTTGTAGCATATAGACCTGCACTGTCCAATAAGGTAGTTACTGGCCACACATAGCTATTTAAATTAATTAAAATTTATATTTAAAATTCAGTTTTTTGGTCGCATTAGCTATACTCCAAGGGCTTAATAACTTTATTTGGCTAGTGGCTACCAGAGAAAACATTTTCACAAGTGTACTGTCAGTGCACTGAGTCAGTACAGACAGATTAAATTGCTGAGAGCACTATTAGTTTCATCTCAAATTAGTTAACCTCTAGATCTGTCCATACTCCTCAGTTACTTCTTTCCTGTGCTTCCCAATCCATTTTGTTTAACTATTAAAACCCTTAACCACATTTTGTAACAACAGATATCATGTACTGGGTGTTTGCTACAACATTCTGTGTAAAACCATTTCAATCCCAATACATAGAGCTCTAAAATCCATGTTTTTCATCTCTCAGATTAGAGAGAGAAGCTGTGTCTTAATTGTCCTTGATTAGCCATAGTACAATTCCCAGCAGACAGCAGGGGCTTGTTAGATGTTTGTTGAATTAATGAATGCGGAAACTGTTAATATTATATATATAAATAACCACAAAAATATTAAAATATTTATATACTTCTTGGTTATTTAATCTGCTTCATTCATCTCTCTGTCTACAATGGTAAATTATTTTAACTTTAAAATATGTTTTAATATCAGGAGACTAGTTTTCCTAGCTATTCTTAATTTTAAAAAATGTAACTTGGGTAGTTTGACATGTTTCTTTTTCCAGATGAACTTTCTAATTATTTTTCCAAGTTTGTCCAGAAAAAACTTATTGCCATTGTGTTTGAAATCACATTGAGTTCACAAATTAATTCAGAAAAAAATGGATATTTTTTCATAGTTAATCCTATCCAGGAACAAATTATATCGTTTCATTCATTTAAATTCTTTTCTTGTTGATCAATAGAATTTTAACCCAGATCCTTCATGTTTCTTAATCACTTTATTCTTAGTTATTTTCTTTATTTGCTATTTTTAATTGGAACTTTGTTTTAATGTGTTATTTTCCACTTAACAAATATTTCCTTCTTCACTCTCAGTCCATGTTCAACTTGGGTAAAACATGATTAAAATATTACTACAGAATCACATTCCTCTGGCCACAGTGAGTGACTTCATCAGGAATAGCAAACTATACAAGTTGGGTTGATTAGACTGGATCCTCTGACTTATGTAAAAGCAGGTGAGATAAGCTATTCTTGTTTTCCTGCTCAACTAGGGTAAATGAAGACCTGGCATTCCCAGCAGTCACGCTGCCATCCATGGAGTATGAAAATAAAAATCAGAGAGTGTGCAGCTCTGCGACGGAGAAATGGCAGGGTCTGCTGACATCATTTGAAACCTTGAAACTATCTGTGTAGCCTTAACACTGGAGGGCAACCAACAAAATCTGTTTCGCTGAAGCCAATTAGAATTGCATTTATGGTATCTACAACCAAAAAGTTTCTGAATATACATTAAGAATAAAAACTTGATTTTTGTTTGAACCAAATTTTATCCTACCTTGTCCAAGACATATTTATCTAGTCCTACTTTATTAAGAACATTTTTAAAATTTGGGAAGGATATTTTACTGAATGCTTCTTTTGGCATCTTTAGAGATTATCCTGTTTTTTTCTTAACCTATTAATATAAAAATTATGCTAATAGACTTCCCAACATTTTTATTGTGTTCACTGCTATTTACCCATCACAACACTAAACATATGGTAGACTCTCAATATAATATTCATTGAATGATTTAACTGTTGTACTCAATATACAAATATTTTGCTTAAGATTTTTTTATACTGATTACTAAGATGGGTCTCATTTCCTTTTGTTTGGTCTTAGGCTTGGTGTGACTGTTAGGCTATGCAAATATTTCTTCTTTGTGCAATTAAAGAATTTTTTAAAAATAATATTGTAATTATCTGTCTTTGACCATTTGAAAATATTCACCTGTAGAATCATCTATTCTGTTTCCTTTCATCCTTGAAAATTTTCTCAATCTGTCTTTCCTTAGACCATGTTTACTTATTTTTTTGAGAAAAATACCCAGGTCTTCAAATTTATTTACACAAACTTTTCTTAATTCTTTAAATTTCCCTTGTATTAGTAATCATTTTCCCATTTTGTTTTTTATTTTCATGGGGATACTTCAAATTGGGTTTTATATCTGCCCAACTACATTAGTACCACATCAGATATGCAAGGTCACATAGAAAACATTCTATAATGAATGACATAAACATGAAAAGAACATTAAGTTAAGGATTTTTTTTAAGTCTATTTTTTGGAAACAAGAAGAGGGATAAAAGGCACATCAGGAGGGACTTCAGTGCCTTTAAGCCAGTGGCAGCAGGACCTGTTCCTTCTGATGTGGGAATAAACACGACCTGACCCAAAGACGCTGCTCAGCGAGGTTCACACTGAGTGACTGGGGGAACCAGATCAAGGATTTGCAAATGGTTCAGAATTCTAGTTAGATAAGTCTGAATCACAGCAATATCATGGAGACATCACTGACTAATCTCCTGGGAAAATATAAAATCAGAATGACCAATGATACCACCAAACAACAGCCCTTTATTTCATTTCTGTTTTCCTATGGGGCTCAGAAAATTCTTCCAAAGTGGGTGTGTAGGACAGTTCAACTGTACTACACTAGGTATTCCCCTTCTGCAAGGAGTGATGTAGGACTTCAATATATAAATAATTGCTGCTTGAAATGGAAAAATATATTTAAAAAGGGGTACAAAAACGTGAAAATTATACAAAGTAGCAGTCCACCCCCTCACAGCTGTAAATTACTCATCAGTTGTTAATGTCATTGTACTGAGTTGGAGCTGAGTCAGCCATCACCCTGGATGCAGTAAAGCAAAATTTAATCTCATTTTTTCATTATAGAGCATTTACTTTTATGCATCAGTACCAGAGCAAAGACCAACGCTTTGTAGAAGGAATTTTATTCATCTTGACTCTGGAACAATTTGGTTCCAGATGAATCAATCACACTCACTATAAACAGGCATGGTAATTCCTTGCCAGTTTTCTGTTAGAAGCAATCTAGAGAAATAAAGAACAGGAATGTTTACGTTTATATTTGTCTCACATTCTCTGGAATCTCTCTTCTCTGATTTGCTAATATATGCTCTGCTCCCTAGGTACCATGTTGAAAGGCAAATGCTTAAAATAGAGCAAAATTTAATATTCCTTAAAATTCCTAATTATCTAATTTTTATGAAAATATTTTCATTAGACCCTGTCAAATATGTATGCTCCTCATAATTTTCCTGGAAAAAAATATATACAATAATGCATAATAATTACATATTTATCATAAAGAGCTCTATTTAAATCTGGTAGATTTAATTTTAACATAATTGATAAGTTTTGCTAACCTGATTTTGGGCTTTTTAATTTTTACTTGGATTCTTAAAAGTAAGCTAAGTTTTATTTTTTGACAGGCAGTTAGACAGTGAGAGAGAGAGACAGAGAGAAAGGTCTTCCTTCTGTTGGTTCACCCCCAAATGGCCACTATGGCCAGCGCACTGTGCAGATCTGAAGCCAGGAGCCAGGCACTTCCTCCTGGTCTCCTATGTGGGTGCAGGGCCCAAGCACTTGGGCTATCCTCCACTGCCTTCCTGGGCCACAGCAGAGAGCTGGACTGGAAGAGGAGCAACCGGGACAGAATCCGGCACCCCAACCGAGACTAGAACCTGGGGTGCTGGTGCTGCAGGCGAAGGATTAGCCAAGTGAGCTGCGGCGCCGGCCAGCTAAAAATTTTTGAATTGGTTTTGCTCAAATTCTCCCTACTCTCACCCACTCATATTTGTTTACTGACTTCACATGCTTCATTTTACTCTTCCATTACTTATGACAATTTATGACAATTATGATATTTGCTCCAGTTACCTCCCACATACTACCCTACCTTTTGCAAAACATACTTGTATTATTTTCTCTTCACTCTTTTTATTGATTTATTTGAAAAAAAGTATTTGCATGTTTCCCCTACTGCCACTATAAAATGAACTAGTGAGTAAATACAACTGGATCTACTATTTTGTAGATATCTTCTGTGAATCACTATGCATGAGAAAATTTTAGTATTTTTAAACTTAAAAAATACTAGATAATAGTTACCTACCCACAGTCCCTTCTGCACCATCTGTCTCCTTTGGGATATAATGTGCAGAAAGGTCACTCTGAAGAACTTCATCTGACGTGGCTCGGGCTAAAGCAGCGGCCAAAAAGGAAGGGCAGTTACTGAAAGAGAAAAACAAAAGTTATTTTCAATAATAATTAGGAGTACATTAATATTTATGTATTGTAACATCTCAAAGTAAAATTATACCTTTAGACAATGTTCAATAAATATTTGAATGCATACCATGGGGTATGCACTTGGTAGATACAGGTGAGTAACAGACATGGCACCTGATGTATTGGGACTTACAGTCTGGTTAGGGAGCAAGAGGATAAACCAATCAACAAACAAGATATAACTTAAAAGTGGGATAAGTTTTATAAAGGGATCCAGCAGGATACAATGCCAGAGAATATAGAGGGTGATACCTGTTTAGAGGCAATGATCAGAAATGCCATACCTTGAAAAATGGAAGTACTCTGTTAATGTGGGAGGGGGGAAGTCAGGAGAGAATTATTTCAGGCAAAGTGAACAGCATGTGTGCAGACCCCTTTTGAGAGCTTGGTATGTTCAAAGAATTAAAAGAAGCCCAGGGGAGATAAATGAGAAAGGGGCAAAGTGGTAAGATCAGAGGGAGAGACGAAGTCCGGTTACTTATACAGGTAAGGAATTTGGGTTTTATTCCAAATGTAATGAGAACTCAGATTGTGAGCAAGGGAGTACAAAGTCAAACATGAATTAAAATATTACATTGACTGCTGTGTCAAAGTAAATTAGAAGGGAGTAAGACTGAAGGGAGACAACAAAGAAATTGTTATAATCCAGGTAGGAAGAAAAAGGTGAACATTTTGGAGAAAGAAAATACAGAACTCTCTCGTGATTGGGTGTGGAGGGGAGATAGAACAGAATTAAAATTGAGTCCTGGGTTTTGTCTGAGCAACTAGGTGAATGGAAGGATTATCTAGATGAGAAAACCAGGAAAAGGGCAGGTTTGTAGAGGAAGCTGGGTAGACAACAAGACTTCCTTTTAACATGTCAAATTTGAAATATCGGAGATACCTAATTGAGATATAAAATAGTGGAATGCTCATTCTGTTGTGGCATTCGGGAATGTTAGGAAATTTGGATGGTATTTAGAACTATGGGAATAGGATCACATAAAGAGACAAGACAATAAGACAGTTGCTCTGCATCAGTGACCAGTGCCTCCTGGTTTCTCCATTTTGGAATAAGAAGATTACGCCTTATCACTGTTGGGTAATGGCAGGAAGGAGGATGTAGTTAATTTGTCTCAGTTCAGAGGTTTTCAGATCAAGCGTAACTAAAGGTAAGGAGCTATCATCAACAAAACACATCCAAGGAATCTTGGCTTCACCTGGACTGGATCTCAAAGAGATTATTTTTTTAGGATGTATTTATTTGAAAGGCAGAGAGAGAGGGAGAGACAGAGATTTTCTGTCCACTGGTTCACTCCCCAAATGGCCCCAACAGCTGGTATTGGGCCAGGCTGAAGCCAGGAGCCAAGAATTCTATCCTGGTCTCCCATATGGATGCCAGGGACCCAAGTACCTAGCACCAGCTTTCAATGCTTTTCTAGGCACACTAGCAGGGATCTGGACTGGAAGCTGAGCAGCCAGGACTCCAACTGGCATGCTGATAGGAGATGCTGGCATCACAAGCAGTACCCTAACCACTGTGCCACAACACCAGCCCCTCAATGAGATCTTCAACCTCAAGCCTGAGCCTTTATGGAAAGTTGAGAGTTGTTTGGCAAAATAATAATAATAAAGGATTTTTTTAAAGGCCACAGCAGAATTTCTGGTCTCCCATGCTATTTCAAATCTTGCCATTCCCCATGAAGAGGCAAAATATGTTTCCCTCTTGAAGAAAAAAAATATAGCACCAGTGATGCTCTGTGACTTACAAAGTTTGGTCATAAAAGACCAAATGCCTTTTCCCTGGTTTCCTTGTCCCTTCTCCGCCCCTCACCCCATGCCTGTTCTTGAAACACAGCCGCCCTGCTGAGAGGAAGCTCAAACCGGTCCACGTGAAGAAACCACATGAACAGATTCATGTAGGTATGAACTACGGCCACCCAGCCAACAGCTATCATCAACTTTTTGACATGTAAACACACAAGCCTTCAGAAGACACCAATATCCAACTGGAGTCTTCCAGTTAAAAATATAAGCTGACCCTGGTTTGCCTAGTCTGAATTCCTGGCCCAAGGAAACTATGAGAACAATAAATGATTGTTTTATGCACTAAATTTTGTGGTAACTTGTTAACAGCCACAATGAAAACCCAAGATTTAGAAGCTTGGCATAAGATAAGGAACATACAAAAACTGAAAAGAAATAGCAAAATAAGTAACTGGAGAATCAAAACAGTAGAGTAGTTAGAAGAGGGACTGATCAATTCTGTTGAAAGTTCAAATAATGGACACTGAATTTACTAACATGAAGATCATCACAGCTTGGGTGCTGAGACAATTCACTGTGAAGAACAATCTTTTTAACAAATGGTACTAGGACAAGGAGATATCCACATGTAAAAGAATCCAGTAGGTATCACCTCTTTATACCATATACAAAAATTAACCCAAAATACATTATAAGCTTAAATGTAAAGCTTAAATTGTAAAACTCTTAAAACACAGGAGTAAATCCTTGTGATCTTGGATTAGGCAGTGCTTTTCTTAGATATGATACCAAAAGCACATGCAAAAAAAGACAAAGTTAGATTGAGCTACATCAAAATTTTTAAACATATGTGCCACAAATCAAGAAAGTGCAAAGACAATCCAGAAAATGGCAGAAAATATTTGCAGATCTTGTATCCAATGAAGGACTGGTATACATAATACACAAAGAACACTTATACCTCAACAATAAAAAGATAATCCAATTGATCTGAATAGGCTTTTTTTTTTCCAAATAAGACATACAAATGGCCACTAAGCACATGAAAAAGATGCTCAACATCTGTGATATTATATAAAAGTAGATATTTCACTTCTGATTCCTGACACAGAGCTCCTAAAATCCTTGTGATTTCCTAATTGATAGAGGTACTAGAAGTATCTTTTGTACTAATATTTGGCCTTTGAACATGGTTCCTACACAGAACTCCTAAATCCCTTGAGTTTTCTGGGGTGATAAGGAGTGTTTTCTAATGAGAGATTTTGGATAGCTGCAGGGTGATGACTGCCCACCAGAAAGATCAAGCCCCATGATCAAAAGCTTGAGCTCTTCAGCTCCACTCTCCTCCTCCAGGGAAGGGTGGGAGAGTAGAGACTGACTTAATAATCAATTATGCCTACATGATTAAGCCTCTATTGAGATCTCTAAAAGATGGAGTTTGAGGAAGTTCCACATTGGTAAATATATCCACACGCTGGAAGGGTGGTGAACCCATATTTCACGGGGACAAAGTATACTGTGTTTGGGGCCCTTCTTTGGGATTTTAGCTGGTGTATCTCTTCATCTGGCTGAGCATTTGTATCTTTTTTTTTTTTTTTAAGATTTATTTTATTTATTTGAAAGAGTTACAGAGAGAGGTAGAGACAGAGAGAGAGAGAGGTCTTCCATCTGTTGGTTCACTCCCCAGATGGCTGCAACGGCTGGAACTGAGCTGATCCGAAGCCAGGAGCCAGGAGCTTCCTCCAGGTCTCCCACATGGGTGCAGGGGCCCAAGGACTTGGGCCATCTTCTTCTTCTTCTTCTTCTTCTTTTTTTTTTTTTTTTTTTTGACAGGCAGAGTTAGACAGTGAGAGAGAGAGAGGAGAGAGAAAGGTCTTCCTTTTACCGTTGGTTCACCCCACAATGGCCACTGCGGCCAGCGCACTGTGGCCAGCGCACCGCGCTGATCCATAGCCAGGAGCCAGGTGTTTCTCCTGGTCTCCCTTGTGGGTGCAGGGCCCAAGCACTTGGGCCATCCTCCACTGCCCTCCCGGGCCACAGCAGAGAGCTGGACTGCAAGAGGAGTAACTGGGACAGAACCCGGGGTGCCGGAGCCGCAGGCAGAGGATTAGCCTATTGAGCCGCGGTGCTGGCCTTGGGCCATCTTCTACTGCCATCCCAGGCCATAGCAGAGAGCTGAATTGGAAGTGGAGCAGCCAGGACTAGAACTGGCACCGATATGGGATGCTGATGCTTCAGGCCAGGGCTTTATCCTGCTGTGCCACAGCGCCGGCCCCTAAAACTTATAACTTGCTTTAATAAACTATTACATATAACCAGCTTCCCTTTTGTGAATCATTATAACAAATTACTAAGCATAAAAAGGAAGTTTTGGGAGCTCTTGATTTATAAGCAGTTGGTTTGAAACTTGGGAGCGCAGACTTTGACTGCCATCTGAAGCAGAGGCAGTTGTACAGGATTGGGCCTTTAATCTGTGGGATCTGCTTGAATTCTGGATATCAAAACCGAGTCAAATTTTAAGACACCCAATCCCAGTTCAAGTCTGTAGAAAACTGGTTGGTGTGAAAACTCCTTACACATTTGGTGTCAGAAAGTGTAATTGTATAGAAAAACAGGCTTTTTTTTTTTTTTAATATTTCCCTCATTAGGGAAATGCTAATCAAAACCACAATGAGAAAACATTCCACACTTACTAGGTCAGCTAACAAAAAGGACACATAATGGTGCAGACATTTGGCAGAATGGTTAGGATGTGTTGGGTACCGCTTGAGTTAACTACATCCCATATCTGAGTGTTTGAGTTCGGGTCTCATCTCCACTTCCAACTCCAACTCCCTGCTAATGTGCACCCTGGGAAGCAGCAGGTGACAGCTTCAGGGCTTGGGTCCCTGCTACCCACTTGGGAGAGCTAGATTGGGTTCTTGGCTACCCAGCTTCGGGCTGGCCCAACCACAGCTGTTAAAGACATTTGGGGAATAAATACATCTCTATTTCTCTGTCTTTCAAATAAAAGTAAGTAAAGCTTACAACTCAATGTTTAAAAAAATAACAAGGAGTGGCCGGCGCCGCGGCTCACTAGGCTAATCCTCCGCCTTATGGCGCCGGCACACCGGGTTCTAGTCCCAGTCGGGGTGCCGGATTCTGTCCCGGTCGCTCTTCTTCCACAGCTCTCTGCTGTGGCCAGGGGGTGCAGTGGAGGATGGCCCAAGTGCTTGGGCCCTGCACCCCATGGAAGACCAGGAGAAGCACCTGGCTCCTGCCATCGGGTCAGTGCGGTGCGCTGGCCGCAGCACGCCGGCCGCAGCGGCCATTGGAGGGTGAACCAACAGCAAAGGAAGACCTTTTCTCTGTCTGTCTCTCTCACTGTCCACTCTGCCTGGAAAAAAAAAAAAAAAAAAAAAAAACCCAAGGAGTTGGACATTGTGGTACAGCAAACCAAACCACCTCTTGGGATGTCTACATCCCAAACTGAAGTTCCAGTTAAAGTACTGGCCTCTCTGCTTCTAATCCAGCTTCCTGATGGTGTACCTTTAAAGCAGCAGATGATGGCTCAGTTACTTGGGTTCCTGCCACCCATGTGTGAGAAAGAGATGGACTCCCTGGCCCCTGGCTTCAGCCTGGCCCAGCTCTGGATGCTCTGAGTATCTGGGGAGTGAACTAGCGGAGAGAAGAGACCTGCCTCCTCTGTTGCTCTTTCAAAATAAATATATACACATCTTTAAACAAAAAAGACAAGTAATAATAAGTGATGGCACCTAGAGAAATTGGAATTCTCATATTGCTACCGGAAATGTAAAATGTACAGCTGCTTTGGCATTTCCTTATCATTTTAACTTCCAAGTTACCATAAGGCTTAGAAATTCCACTCCTAAATGTGTGTGTGTGTATATATATACATATATATATATACACATGAGAAATAAAAACATATACCCATATAAAAATTTGTATATGAATGCTGTACATGAATGTGAATAGCAGCATTACTCATAATAGCCAGAAAGTAGAACTAACCAAGTATCCATCAGTTTATGAAAGATAAATAAAATATATTATATTCATACAATAGAATATTTAGCCTTAAAAAGGAATGAAGCACTTATATATGCCACACATGGATGAACCTTGAAAACATCATGGTAAGTAACAGAAGCCAATCACAAACACCACATACTGCAGGAATTCATTTACTGTCTAGCAAAAGTCCGCAACAGGCGAATCTGTGTGAACAAAGAATAGTAGCGGTAGCTAAGTGCTGGAGAATACAGGGAAAATAGGGAGTGACTCCTAATGGGGAGGGGTTTTCTTTTTTGAGGTGATAAAAATATTCTAAAGCTTATTTTGTGATAGTTGAGCAACTGTGAATTTACTAAAATCACTGAACTGTATACTTTAAATGGGTAACTTTTTAATTTGAGAGCAATTTTATGTAGAAAGGGGAAAGGAACCATAATGAGAAGAGACGCAGGGCAAAAACCACGCAGCCTCAGCACCCGTTTGATGCAGGCCAGTCATTTCCCTCTGTTCTCAGGCCAGGACCCGAGGTCCCTGACCTAGGTTGTATGCTCAGGGCTGGAAGACAGCTATGAAGGTGAGGAGTCAGGAACTACATTCACCCTTGCTGGGCCATTTCCCCAAATTTAACAGGAATAGATGCAGGGAGGAGGGAAACTTGGGGAGGCCAGTGCTTGGAGAGCCCCAGGGACAGACCAGCTCAGGACCCTGTCTTTCCTAAACACCCGCCTCACCCACTGGCATTTCTTAGTCAACCTGGGAAAGTGCAAAACTTTGCATCTTAACTGCCAAGACTCTAAGATCCAAGGAAGTTAAAAACAGCAGATCTGTCCCTATATCTTCACCAGCCCTTTAACCATCACCATCTAATTTATTTCTTAGGCTGACTAAAGAAGAAGGTGAACTATGAGACGGAAATTTGATCAGGATACAGTGACAGGACCCCTCCCTCTTTCACCTGCCAAGTTTGGGGCCTCCACCTACACAACCGTAAACCTGTGTCCATCAGTTTAGGGGATTTGGCTCTCCAGTATCTAAACGGGTAACATATGGGGCAGGCATTTGGTGCAGTAGTTAAGATGGTTGTTTGGGACACCTGAATCTTACACTGTAGCACCTGGATTGGAGTCCAGCTTTCTCCTGATTCTAACCTTCTGGTAATATGCACCCTGGAAGTCGGAAGATGATGGCTCAAGTAGTTGGGTCCCTACTATCCATATGGAAGACCCAGATTGAGTACCTGGCCCCTGGCTTCTGCCTGACCCAGCCCATTATTGTGGGCATTTGGGGAATGAACAGCATATAGAAACTCTCTTTGTCTCTCTCTCTGCCTTTTAAATTAAAACAGTTTTTAAAAAGTCTGTGGGAGATATAATTAAAACAGAGGTTTATTTTACTCAAAAACATTTTTGAAATCCCTAAGATTCATTTTATTTATTTGAAAGGCTGACATACAGAGAAAGGCACAGAGAGATCTTCCATCCTTTCATTCACTCCCCAAATGGCTGCAATGGACAGAGCTGATTCAAAGCCAAGAACCAGGGAATTCTTCCGGGTCTCCCATGTGGGTGCAGAGGCCCAACCACTTCGGCCACCTTTGCTGCTTTCTCAGGCACATTAGCAGGGAGCTGGCTTGGAAGTTGAACAGCCGGGACTTGAAGCAGCACCCACATGGGATGCTGGTGCAGCAGGCTGGGGTTTTAACCTACTGCGCCACAGCACCAGCCCCTTCTGTGAGCCTTTTTTTTATAGTATTTATTTATTTTATTTGAAAGTCAGAGTTACACAGAGAGAAGAGGCAGAGAGAGATTGAAATTGAGAGGCAGAGAGGCCTTCTATCCATTGGTTCACTCCCAGTTGGCCACAACGGCCAGAGATGCACCAATCTGAAGCCAGGAGCCAGGAGCTTCTTCTAGGTCTCCCACGTGGGTGCGGGGGCCCAAGGCCTTGGGCCATCTTCTACTGCTTTCGAAGGCCATAGCAGAGAGCTGGATCAGAAGCAGAGCAGCTGGGATTTGAACCGGCGCCCATATGGGATGCTGGCACTGTAGGTGGCAGCTTTACCTGCTACACCACAGTGCTGGCCCCTGAACCTTTTTTTTTTTTTAAAGATTTATTTATTTATTATTTTAAGTCAGAGTTACACAGACAGAGGGAAAGACGGAGAATCTTCTACTTGCTCACTCCCCACATGGCCACAACAGCCGTGACTAGGCCAGGCCATAGCAAGGAGCTTCTTTTAGGCCTTCCACGTGGGTGGCAGGGGACCAAGCACTTGGGCCATCTTCTGCTGCTTTTCCCAGGCCATTAGGAGGGAACTGTATCAGAAGCACAGCAGCCAGTGTCACATATGGGATGTTAGCATTACAGGTGGTGGCTTTACCTGCTACACCACAATGCCAGCCCCTTTGGTGAACCTTTTGAAGATTCTTGGTATATATTGAATCTTAATTATAGTGAAAAATAAATTTTTTGAAAGATGTATTCATTTATTTATTTATGAAGCAGTAACATGTTACAAAGAGAGAGACAGAGATCTTCTATCTGCTGGTTCACTCCCCAAATGGCTGCTATGGCCGGGGTCAAGCTCAAGCTAGAAACTAGAATTCCATCTGGGTCTTCCACATGGATGGCAGGGGCCCAAGCACTTGGACCATCTCCTGCCCCCTTCCCAGGCACATTAGCAGGGAGTGAGACTGGAAGCAGAGTAGCCAAGATGTGAACCAGGGCTCTGATATGGGATGACAGTGTCACAGGCGGTAGCTTAACTTGCTGTGCCAAATCACTGGCTCTGAAACAAATTTCTTGAAAGATCTGCCCTTTAAACAACCATGAAATAAGCTGATGAGATCCTTTTAAAATCAAAATGCTTTATAAACAGTGTTAATATTTCTCCTTTCATGCGCTTCAGATTAACTGAATTTTTCTTGGTGCATAAAATTTTTCTTTCACAGACCTAAATTCTTTGTGAGCATTGCTTGTCTTAATCTTTCTGTCCTGCTTTACTCTCATTAACTGGACATTTTCCAAATATTTCACTTAAGCAGACTTTTAGCATAGAGTTAGAACATTTAACTGGTTCTTTGTTTTTAAATTTACATTTAAAATAATCTGAAAACCTTATTGTAATCTTGTTCCCCAGAGTTCCCAAAGCAAAAGGTGTCTTTTGTGTAATTATTAAACTATTTGGATACAGATATATCAAAGGTAAGTGTATGAAACTTAGAGAATGAGGTAATAAGAAACATTAGTCTCATTAAGGTGTCATCTGTGCTACATTTTTACTCACAGTTAATACAATTTTTTACTTTTTGTCAGACAGAATAAAATATTTTCAGTGAAGTAGGGAGGAGGATTAGCTAATAGCTAGATCTAAAACATCAAGCTAGACACTTCACCCACATCAGCTATTCCTGCGTGTCAGAAAGCTATAACATTTGGTATGAATAACTTGTGATTTTTTACTCTGAATTGAAAGAGATTATCTCTGAAAAATCAGAATTGCAAATTTATTTTAAAGCATAGTCACATCAGAGAATATTTGATACCCCTCAAATAAAAGCTTATTATTAGTGCTTGTCATTTTAAGAGAATTACTAGGAGTGACTAACAGGATAATAGCATGGCAAACTGCTTTCTTTCATCATTTCTCTTAAATGCCTGCAAGATCCCAATACAGGAGGTTTTAAAGTTTGGCAAATGTAATAAGCACAGTAAATATGAGAAGAGGGCCAATACTCATGGAAAATGAGGCTTACAAGTGTTACTGTGTTGAAAACACTTGAAATACAGTATGACTAGAAATTTTTTAACCTTTGCAATGTGTGTCATTTGGAGGGACAGGATCTTTTTAAGTAAAATTAATCTTTTTAGTACCCTCAACTGTAGTCCAATATGATGCTTTGTTTATATGTATCTATCTATATCTATATATATAAACAGATACTTTGAAGTGCTTTCCACACTCATCTTTAAGCAATTCACATCCTGAGAAAAGGCAATGTGTTTTCATATTTACCAATTATTCACTTGTTTTAGATATCAAAGTAGAAATTTTAGGTACACATAAATAAAAATCAAATGTTTATCTATGTCTGAGTCATATAAATAAAACATGTATGTCTATATATACATACATACACACCTTTTAAACAATGGTGAAAAGTCATTAATTAGAGGTCTTAGTTTTAATTTTAAAATTTAGTCACATATGTAAAACATCCACTTCATTAGAGTTATTAATATTAATGAACATATGCATGCAATATTTGAATTTCTGTGTTTAATGACTTTCTCACTGTTAAATATTATAAAGCAGAAATCCAGGCTCTATTACAAACTTCATAAACTGAGCTCTATAAACACAGTACTGGGTCTTGATTTAAGCACACAGTAAGTGTTCTTCAGACGCACAAAAATCTCCACAAAACTCAATTTTAGGAATGTTCTGATTGTTCTTTCCTGCTGCTCACATTGGCTAGCATCATCTTTATTCTCCAAATGTTTATCTTGGCAGGTTAATCTTGCTTCCTCAGTCCTACTTCAAATACAGTCTAGCCTAAAACATGATTGGTGGAATATTTTGAGTTACAAAATACAACAGTGAGGCAGGCATTAGGTGCAGGGGTTAAGATTCACTTGGGATGCCTGCATGCCATATTACAGTGCCCGGGTTTGAGTCCTGGCTCTGCTTCCAATTCTAGTTTCTTGCTAATGTATACCCTGGGAGGTAGCAGGTGATGGCCACCTATCTGGGAGACTTAGATTGAGTTCCAGGCTTCTGGAACTCAGAACTTGGTTTTTGTGGGCATTTGAGGAATGAATCTATAGACGGAAGCTCTCTCTCTGCTTGTCTCTGTTTTTCAAATAAATAACATTGTTGCATCAAATGGCCTTCAATAGTCAGTAACTGTCAAAGTTTATACCAATTATTATTGCTTGTCTGAACATCTTGGAGTAGTGTTTAAGAAGGGGACAAATGTTAAATCATTATGAGAACTACCCAAATCAGGGAACAAGATCAGGGAACAAGAGTTCGGGTCACTGGTTATAGGCACTTGTGATGCACGCATCCCCTACTGGAGTGTCTGTAAAGTCCCAACACTGTTCCCCATCCAGCATCCTGCTAATGTGCATCCTGGGAGGCACAGTGCGATAGTTTAAAAACTTGGGTCCCTGCCACCCACCTGGGAGGCCCAGATTGGGTGTGAGGCCTTGGCTTCCACCTGGACCAGCCCTCAATGTTGCAGGCACCTGAGAGGTTAACCAACAGATGGAAGATTTCTCTTTCTCTCTCTTTACTTTTCAAGTAAAGATTTGATTCACTTATTTATTTGGAATATAAGAGAGTTTCTATCTACTGGTTTACTCCCCAAATGCCCACAAAACCAGGACTGGGTCAGGTCAGGGCCAGCAACTCCACTTAGGTCTCCTACATGAGTGGCAGAAACCCAAGCACTTGGGCCATCTGCTGCTGCCTTTCCAGGAGCATTAGCAGGAAGCTGGATTGGAAACAGAGTAGCTGGTACTTGAACTGGCATTAAGATATGAAATACAGGCATCCCAAGTGACAACTTTTTTTTTTTTTTTTTTTTTGACAGGCAGAGTTAGTGAGAGAGAGAGAGAGACAGAGAGAAAGGTCTTCCTTCCGTTGGTTCACCCCTGAAATGGCTGCTACGGCCAGCACACTGTGCCTATCCGAAGCCAGGTGCTTCCTCCTGGTCTCCCATGTGGGTGCAGGGCCCAAGGACTTGGGCCATCCTCCACTGCACTCCTGGGCCACAGCAGAGAGCTGGACTGGAAGAGGGGCAACCGGGACAGAATCCGGCGCCCCAACCAGGACTAGAACCCGGTGTGCCGGTGCCGCAGGCGGAGGATTAGCCTAGTGAGCCGCGGCACCGGCCTAATTCTTTTTGTTTCTTTAAAGATTTACTTATTTATTTGAAAGACAGAAAAGGAGAGCCAGAGACACAGAGGGAGTGCTATCTCCCATTTGGTGGTTCACTCCTCAAATGGCCAGCCGCTAATATCCAGATCTGGGCCATGCTGAAGTTATGAGCCAGGAACTCCATCCTGAACTCCCCACACAGATGACAGTGGCCAAAGTACTTAGGCCATCTGCTGCTGCCTTCCCAGTCACACTGGCAGGAAGCTGGATTGAAAGCTGAGCAAGACTCCAGCTGGCATTCCCATATGGAACTTTTATTCAGTGTTAAAGATGCATAGGAGAGTGAGGGCCCTACGTAAAGGAGAGACATAAATCTGGGTTCATACCGAGTATGAGTACCAGGAACCAGCCACATGGAGGAGCATCTAGGCCAGGAAGCATGGCGTGAAGGACACGCGACCTGAAGGCGCAAGGCTGAAGCCAGCTCTGTACTGGCAAGAGGCCAGGGAAAGGAAAAGGGAAGAGAAAGGCCTGACACACTTCCAAAGGGGAGTAGTTAATTAACCTGATTGGTCAGTGGGTGCACCAGTGTGGCCAGGTAGCGGCATGAGGTCACACAGGGGCATGGTGAAGGCGTGGTCTTCCAGCTCACAAACCTAATCAATTTTAACCTACCTATTTCATTCCCCCCTCAGAGACTCCATGCCCTTAATCCTAAGGGGTGTTGATGGACATAGAATCATCTCTTCTGTAACTGCTTCCTGCTTATGAGGTGCATAGTGCAGGCCCTGCCTATCCTGGGTCTGGAAGTCTCTGCCATGACTGTATCTTAACTTCATCTAAAATACTGTTGCAAACTGGTTATAAAGCTTTATTTTAAATGAGAGGATTTCTTAGCTCTCATAAAATATTTATTTATATGGGGCCAGCGCAGTGGCACGGTAGGTTAATCCTGCCTGTGGCACCAGCATCACATATGGGCATCAGTTCTAGTCCTGGCTGCTTCTCTTCCGGTCCAGCTCTCTGCTGTGGCCTAGGAAAGCAGTAAAAGAATGCCCAAGTCCTTGGGCCCCTGCACCCACACAGGAGACTGGGAAGTGGTACCTGGCTCCTGGCTTCACATCGGCACAGCTCCAGCCGTTGCGGCCACCTGGGGAGTGAACCAACAGATAGAAGACCTCTCTCAGTCTCTCCCTCTCATTATCTGTAACTCACTCTCTCAAATAAATAAATAAAATCTTAAAAAAAGATATTTATTTATAGGTTGTTATTCCATCTCCACTCTATAGGCTGATATCAATCCAATCAATTCATAATTTCCTTAGAGAAAAGGAAAGGAATCACACTGGAAGTGAATATGAAAGCTGGCATTCTTTCAGCACCACATATTGTCATCTTACTATAAAGCAGAAACCACCATTGATAAACAGATAATTATAGCATAGAAACATTTAATTTGCATTAATTTTCAAATTTCATGAGTGGATAAGTTCTGTTGGATGGCCAGGATAATATTTTAGTCAGATCTTTTTGTAACCTGACTTGCTGGTATCTTCCATATGCATATTAAGACAATATATATTTTAAGGCTGAACACTGGATTCTTGTTATGAGCCAAGGCAGGAAGCACTTTCATCACAATGCCAAACCTACACAAATCACTAAATACATTATTAGATAAATTAGAGGTTTAAAAGAACATCCTTCCTGACACTGGCAATGTGGGCGTCTGCAAAGCACCCACAGCTGTGTCTCAGCAGTCTTCCCAGAGCACTGCTAAGGTAATAAAATTTTTGAAGGTGGGAAGTTTCCATCAATTAACTTTGAGAGACTTGTCTGGAACAGCCTCATTTCAGCAGCCCACATATTATGATGATACTGTCTACTCAGTATGCCCTTGTTAGAATGACAGACCTTAAATGCTGAATTTTGATCCCCTCTCCTTAATCATATGTATTCTAAATCTAGAATAATATATTAAACTAAATAAGGAAGGCAAAATCTTCACCTAAATTAATATTCTTTTTCTTAGTGAACTAAATGGAGTTAAAGTCAGGGCTGAATTCTGTTCCTCTTTATTTTTTGACAGGCAGAGTGGACAGTGAGAGAAAGAGAGACAGATCTTCCTTTTTCCGTGGCTGCTGCCAGGAGCCAGGTACTTCTCCTGGTCTCCCATGGGGTGCAGGGCCAAAGAACTTGGGCCATCCTCCACTGCCCTCCCGGGCCACAGCAGAGAGCTGGAATGGAGAGGAGCAACCAGGAAAGAATCCGACGCCCTGACCAGGACTAGAACCCGGTGTGCCAGCGCCGCAGGCAGAGGATTAGCCTATTGAGCCTCGGCGCCAGCCTCTGTTCCTCTTTAGGCAGTTTTCTTTCTATAGCAACCTCTAGGAATTCCACCTGGAGTCAATTGATTATAACGCCCACACATCCCAGATTCTCTTTATTAGCTTTTCTAAATCTAAATAATGCCTCCTCCTAAGTGACTAGTTCCTGCCATCCATGCTTTGAGATTCATATCACTGCTGCTATCAGTATAAAATTAGCACTGAGGATGAATCATTTAAACATTTGACTTTTGAATAATAGTTAAAAAAAAAAAACAAAAACTTTCCCACACTGACCATTAAAGCAAAACCAAACAGTATACTAAGTTTTCTGTAAAGAGCTGTCTAGATGTTAGAAATTTACCAAAGATCAAACTACCACTAGTTCCACAACATTAGAGAAAAAAGAGCTTAGCAGTAACTATTTTCCTTATCATCTTTCCTCCGTAAACAGAAAAAGTAAGTAGCACAACTTTACTGAAACTATTCTTATCAACATCACCAAAGTAACCTTCTTAACTGTCATTGTCTCTCCTCAGGTTCACTTCACTCAGGAGCATCTGACTATGGATCATTCCTTCTACCTTGGTGCACTTTCTTCTGTGAGCCTCGATAATATCACACTGTCCTACATTACTCTAAGGGTTTTGTCTTCTTAAGTCGCTTTTAATATAAAGTTCTTCTACTTTTCTCTGTACTTCTAAACCAAAATACCACGCTGCACTGCTTTCTCCTTTCCTTTTTGCCTAGACTTTGTCAACTTCTAATATTCTATAGACATTTCTTAGTTATTTTATGTCTCCTTTGGTCCTCTACTAGAATGCAGATGTTTTTCTCTGCTTTGATGATTGATGCCTAGTGCCCAGATGAGTGCAGGGCATACAGTGTTCAATAAATATTTGCAGAATGAATAAACTACCATTTTCTATCTCTTTTTTAAAAAATATTTATTTATTTGAAAGGCAGTTAGAGAGAGACAGAGGCAGAGAGAAATCTTCCATTTGCTGGTTCACTCTCCAAATGGCTGCAATGGCTGGAGCTGGTCTGATACAAAGCCACAAGCTTCTTCTGTGTCTTTCACATAGGTGCAGAGGCCCAAGAACCTGGGCCATCTTCTACTGCCTTCCCAGGACACAGCAGAGAGCTGGAGCAGAAGTGGAGCAGCCGGGTCTCGAACCAGCATCTATATGGGATGCCCACACTGTAGGCGGTGGTTTTACCAGCTATGCCACAGTGTCAGCCCTTCTTTCTCTTTTTAGATTTACTTATTTACTTTTAAGGCAGATATACAGAGAGAGAGAGGGAAAGATAAAGAAAGCACAGTAATTTCCATCCACTGGTCCACTTCACAAATGGCTCCACAAATGGTTCACTCTACAACAGCTGGAGCTGGGCCAGGCCAAAACCATGAGCTTGGAACTCCATCCAGGTCTCCCATGTGGTGTCAGAAACCCAGCACATGAGCCATCTTCTGCTGCTTTTCCCAGGTGTTAGCAAGGGGCTGGACTGGAAGTGGAACAGTGGGACTCCAGTGGTTTAACACACTCTGATACAACGCAGGCCCCTAAACTATTGTTTTCTGATTTCTGTACGTTTAAGCTCTTCCCTAAATCCTTACAATGAATGCTCCTTAACAAGGGCTGGTGTTGTGGCATAATGGGTTAAGCTGCTACCTGCAATGCCAGCATCCATTATGAGCACCAATTAAAGTCCTGGCTGCTCCACTTCCAATCCGGCCCCTACTAATGCACCTAGGGAAGCAGTGGAAGATGGCCCAAGTTCTTGGGCCCCTGCACTCACTTGGGAGACCTGGATGAAGTTCCTGGCTCCCGGATTTGGCCTGTCCCAGCCTCAGCTGTTATGGCCTTTTGGGGAGTAAACCAGCAGATGGAAGATCTCTATCTCTCCCTTTCTCTAACTTTGCCTTTGAAATAAATAAATATTTTTAAAAAATGAAAATTAATATAGTTGCAAAAGAGTATCCCATATAACATAATGTTGAATTCTTACATGCAGGCTACAAAATTTGAAGAAATAGGAAGAGAAACCAGGACTCAAATCAGGCAATCCAACATGGATGCAGACATACCAAGCGGTAGTTTAACCTGCTGTGCCACAACACTTGCCCCTGTGTGACTCTTAATAGGAACTCAGCTTCAAACTATACTTTAAAATAATTGACTATTCTTAAGAAAGCTTACCCTGCTGTGCCACAATGCCCTTCCCAAAAGATAAGTTTAAAAAAAATTTTTAAAGAAAGGACCTTACTAAAATGATACATAATTATCCTTTGAAATGCAACTAGAAGTAGAAAAGAACATTAATAATTTTAGTAATACATGTTATTATTTCTGGGTATTAATTTAGTTTATACACTGAGATATATATTCTGAACAATAATACTAATATAACAAAATTATATCTTGCTTTCAGGAAAAGTAGCTACAATTCTTTGAACTTTTACATGCCAACTAATATATTCAATTCTTTTTATCTGTTACCTCTTTAAATTATTTTTAAAAAAGATTTATTTATTTGAAAGGCAGATTTACAGAGAGGCAGAGAGAGAGAGAAGAGAGAGAGAGAGGTCTTCCATCCTCTAGTTCACTCCCCAGTGGCTGCAACGGCTGGAGCTGCACTTATCCAAAGCCAGGAGCCAGAAACTTCTTCCAGGTCTCCCATGCAGGTACAAGGGCCCAAGGACTTGGGCCATCTTCTGCTTTCCCAGGCCACAGCAGAGAGCTGGGTTGGAATGGATCACCCGGGACTCGAACCAGCGCCCATATGGGATGCTGGCACTGCAAGCGGTGGCTTTACCCACTAAGCCACAGTGCTGGCCCCTAAATTCTTATAATAACACCATGAAATAAGGATGCATTTGAAATTCCTAGAAGTGAAATTAATACTAGAGGGGCCGGCACTGTTGCACAGCAAGTGAAGCCCCTGCCTGTAGTGCTGGCATCCCATGTGGGTGCCGGTTGGAGACCTGTGTGCTCCACTTCTGATCCAGCTCTCTGCTACGGCCTGGGAAAGCAGTGGAAGATGGCTCAAGTTCTTGGGTCCTTATACCCGCATGGGAGACCCAGAGGAAGCTCCTGGCTCCTGGCTTCAGATCAGTGCAGCTCTGGCCATTGCAGCCAGTTGGGGAGTGGACCAGTGGATAGAATCTCTCTCTCTCTCTCTCTCTCTCTGCCTATCCTCTCTCTGTGTAACTCTTTCAAATAAATAAATTAATCTTAAAAAAATAAAGAAATTAGTACTAGATATATTAAGAGTGGGGCCACATTTTAAATACACGTGTGTAAGTTTCCAAAGCTATGTTGTAAACCTACAGCAGTGTAACACTTATTCCAAAAACACTTGAGAGAATAATTGCTCAGATTCTAATAGTGAAAACTGAAATATAAGATAATTTGCTAAAACTTGCATAGTTTATCAAAAACATAGTGGCAACAGGAAACACCTTACCTAGATTTTGGGCCCTTGATTTTCCATGACCACAGTGTATGTATTTACTCACTTATTTTAATTACAAAATATTAACATGCCACATTGTTCTTGAAAAAAATAATAAAGGTAAAAGTTAAAGGTAACAATTATCAGTTTTCTATATTCTCCCAGACATTTTTCTATGTATTTATATACAAACAGAATAATACTGCTTTGTTTTCGATTTACTGTAATATAAATGAAATGACATGTATTGTGATAAAATGTAATTTTTACCTAGCAATATTTTTTTTTTGACAGGCAGAGTGGACAGTGAGAGAGAGAGACAGAGAGAAAGGTCTTCCTTTGCCGTTGGTTCATCCTCCAATGGCCGCCATGGCTGGTGCACTATGGCCGGCGCACCGCGCTGATCTGATGGCAGGAGCCAGGTACTTCTCCTGGTCTCCCATGGTGTGCAGGGCCCACTGCACTCCCTGGCCATAGCAGAGAGCTGGCCTGGAAGAGGGGCAACCGGGAAAGAATACGGCGCCCCAACCGGGACTAGAACCCAGTGTGCCAGCGCTGCAAGGAGGAGGATTAGCCTAGTCAACCGCAGCGCCAGCTTACCTAGCAATGTTTTAGAGAACTTTCTATGTCAATGAATAGACACACATAACTTATTTTTTTTAAAGATTTATTTATTTATTTGAAAGTCAGAGTTACACAGAGAGGAGACTCAGAGAGAGAGAGGTCTTCCATCTGCTGGTTCACTTCCCAATTGGCCGCAACGAACGGCGGGAGTTGAGTTCCAATCCGAAGCCAGGAGTCAGGAGCTTCTTCCAGGTCTCCCACGTGGGTGCAGGGGCCCAAGCACTTGGGCCATCTTCTACTGCTTTCTCAGGCCATAGCAGAGAGCTGGATTGGAAGAGAGCAGCCAGGTCTCGAACTGGCACCCATATGGGATGCCAGCGCTTCAGGCCAGGGAAATAACCCGCTTCACCACAGCACCCACCCCTCACACACAACTTACTTTAAGCACCCATAGTTTCTCAACTAATTGACAGATACTTCATAATTTTTTTTTTTGGACAGGCAGAGTGGACAGTGAGAGAGAGAGACAGAGAGAAAGGTCTTCCTTTGCTGTTGGTTCATCCTCCAATGGCCGCCGCGGCCAGCGTGCCGCGGCCAGCGTGCTGCGGCCGGCGTACCGCGCTGATCTGATGGCAGGAGCCAGGTACTTCTCCTGGTCTCCCATGGGGTGCAGGGCCCAAGGACTTGGGCCATCCTCCACTGCACTCCTGGGCCACAGCAGAGAGCTGGCCTGGAAGAGGGGCAACTGGGACAGAATCCGGTGCCCCGACCGGGACTAGAACCTGGTGTGCCGGCGCCGCAGGCGGAGGATTAGCCTAGTGAGCCGCGGCACCGGCCGATACTTCATAATTTTTAATACTGTAAAAAATATTTTAGTTAACATCTTTATGTAATTTTTTATACACACTACACATAGAAACATAATCCATTATTATTTTTACTTCTGTCAAAATATTTTAATTGTCTACTTTAAAGTCCAATTGGGGCTGGTATTGTAATATAACGGGTAAGGCCACTGCGTGCTATGCCATCATTCCATATGGGCGCTGGTTCATGTCCTGGCTGCTCCACTTCCAATCCAGCTCCTTGTTGATGACCTGGGAAAAGCAGTGGAAGATGGCCCAGGTGTTTGGGCCCCTCCCACACATGTGGGAGACCTGGATGAAACTCCTGGCTCCTGGCTTCTGGCTTTGGCCTGACCCAGCCCTGGTCATTTCGGCCATCTGAGGAGCAAATCAGTGGATAGAAGATTGATCGATCAATCAATCTCTGAATTTCAAATAAATAAATAAATCTTAAAAAAAAAAAAAACCTGTGATGAGCCTTTATTCTTTTTTAAACTAGGGATT
Source organism: Oryctolagus cuniculus (assembly GCF_051225735.1). NCBI lineage: Eukaryota > Metazoa > Chordata > Mammalia > Lagomorpha > Leporidae > Oryctolagus > Oryctolagus cuniculus. The sequence continues at coordinate 34,244,913 of NC_142883.1, read as the reverse complement.
GAACTGCTTCTCAGAGACAGTGATAATTACTCTTGTCAAACAGAGACATATATATCAAAACACCTTGATATAGTGTTGTTTCAGTATAGCAAGATAAAACGATATTTTCTTGAAGGGATGAAAATTCAGTGAGGTACCTTTCTCTGAAGGGAGGAGAGAACTTCCACTTTGACTATGACCTTGTCTAAATAAGATCAGAGTTGGCAAACTCTAAACTCAAAAGGCTTCCGTAGCCTTGGCAACTCATGACAAGAGCCTAGGGTGATTACTGAGGCCATAAACAAGAGTGTCAATTGTTAAATCAACAACAGGAGTCACTGTACACTTGCTCCCCATGTAGGATTTCTGTCCTTAATGTGTTGTACTATGTGAATTAACGGTACAACTAGTACTCAAACAGTACTTTACACTTTGTGTTTCTGTGTGGGTGCAGTCAGTTGAAATCTTTACTTAGTATATACCAAGTTGATCTTTATATACAGAAGATAATTGGAAATGAATCTTGATGTGAATGGGATGGGAGAGGGAGCGGGAGATGGGAGAGTTGCGGGTGGGAGGGAGGTTACGGGGGGAGGGGAAGCCACTGTAATCCAAAAGCTGTACTTTGGAAATTTATATTTATTAAATAAAAGTTAAAAAAAAGAAAATTCAGTGAGCTAAAACAAAATACAGTCAACCATGAAGATAATAAATTAGGAAAAGAAGTGATTTCAGAAGGAAAACTCTTACGTGAGGAATCAATAATTCTAAACTTTGATTCCACACTATTTAATTTGTAAAATGACCTTGCAATTGTCATTTTGTCCTCATATTCTCCTCTGTAAATCTTTGTGAAATCTTGTGACTGGTATTGTGACATAGTGGGTTAAGTTGCCATCTGGCACTCTGGCATCTCATATGAGCATTGGTCTGGCCCAGCCCCAAATGTTGTGGCCATTTGGAGAGTGAGTCAGTAGATGGAAGATCTCTTTCTGTCTCTCCTCTCTTTATGTAACTCTGTCTTTCAAATAAATAAATCTAAAAAAAAAAAAAAACAACCTGAAATCTTTAATTAGGATTACATACATTTTGGATGAAAACTATAGATCCTGCTGAAGTACAAATTTATAACAACTTTGTAAAATTGAGAGTTAATGTCAAATCAACCAAAATTTAGAGAGTATCTATAATTCCCTTCCATTTTCCTTTCTGCCCTCCTTTATTTCAATAAGCCTAAGGGATGCTAACACCAGGAAAGACTGCAGATTGCAAATTCCTTCCTTCTAGTCTGTGCAACATATGTACCAAAATTTAAATACATCACTGAGGAGGAAAAGTTGCGATTTATTTTCCTACCTTTTTTTAAAGGTTTTATTTATTTTTTGAAAGGCAGAGTTAGACAGCAAAAAAGAGAGAGAGCGCACGTGAGAGTGAGAGAGAGCGTTTCCATCCATTGATTCACTCCCTAAATGATGGCAACAGCCATGTTCATATGGGATGCTGGCATTGCAAGCAATGGTTTAACCCACTGTGCTTCAATATCTACCTCCTTCCTACTTTATTTTAATCATACATTTTATGTAGAAATCCTAGCAAAGGGACTCTCAAAAATTTGATTCCTAGAATTTGTGATAGAATCTCAAATTCTCAGAACAAAAAATTTCTGATACTGAAAATATTGATAATGCATCCTATTTTTAAGACCTTTCCAAAACTAACAGAATTTTAAATGATGAAATGAAATTAAACAAGTTAACTTCCCAATGATGTATATAAAACAAAAAATCGTGAAAACATTTTAAAAAACCCTGTAAGGCCGGCGCCTCGGCTCACTAGGCTAATCCTCCGCCTTGTGGCGCCGGCACACTGGGTTCTAGTCCCGGTCGGAGCGCCGGATTCTGTCCCGGTTGCCCCTCTTCCAGGCCAGCTCTCTGCTGTGGCCCGGGAGTGCAGTGGAGGATGGCCCAAGACCTGGGCCCTGCACCCACATGGGAGACCAGGAGAAGTACCTGGTTCCTGCCATCAGATCAGTGCGGTACGCCGGCCGCGGCGGCCATTGGAGGGTGAACCAACGGCAAAGGAAGACCTTTCTCTCTGTCTCTTTCTCTCACTGTCCACTCTGCCTGTCAAAAAATAAAATAAAATAAAATAAAATACCCTGTAATGTTTCATATTTTTTCTGTGGAAACTTACATCCAACCAGAAATATAGTAAGCGGCTGACAACTTTTTTTTTTTTTTTTTGACAGGCAGAGTAGATAGTGAGAGAGACAGAGAAAAAGATCTTCCTTTTGCGGTTGGTTCACCCTCCAATGGCCGCCGCGGCTGGCACGCTGATCCGAAGGCAGGAGCCAGGTGCTTCTCCTGGTCTCCCATGGGGTGCAGGGCCCAAGCACTTGGGCCATCCTCCACTGCCTTCCCGGGCCACAGCAGAGAGCTGGCCTGGAAGAGGGGCAACTGGGAAAGAATCTGGCGCCGTGACCGGGACTAGAACCCCGTGTACCGGCGCCGCTAGGTGGAGGATTAGCCTATTGAGCCACGGCGCCGGACAACTTTCATGTTATTGTTTATTTTCCTTTTCTTTACGGAATAAATAAGGAATTGCTTTTGATGGTATCAATGCTTTCCTCCTCCCAAGTATTCTATTATGAAAATTTTAAATGCACAGAAAAATTAAAGAATTTTACATTGAATATTCATATTGTCATCATTTAGATTCTGCCATTAATATTTTACTACCCATTTATCCACTGACCAACCCATAAATACATCTTATTTTTCATACATATTAATGCATCCTACAATTATTAATATGCTTCCTTCCAAATACTTCAATATGCATATTATTAACTAGCATTCACTATTTGTTTACAGGTTTTAGTAAAATTTACATATAATAAGGTGCATAAATCTTATAGGTACACTTACTGAGTTTTGATAAACACAAATACTCAGTGTGTTACTACATATTATGGGTTGGATTATGTTCCCCAAAACTTACATGTTCAAATCCTAAACCCCAGTATCTAGAATGTGGCTTTATTTAGAGATAGGTCTTTAAAGAGGTAATTAAGTTAAAAATAAGTCATTAATATGGTTATCTACTATAACTAATATCCTAATCAGAAGAAAAAATTTGGAAACAGGCCAGTACACAGTGCAGACCACGTGAAGACACAAGGAGATCATGGCCATCTAATAAGACAAGGAGAAAAGCCCCAAAAGAAGCCAACTCTGCCAATATTTTGATTAGCCTCCAGAACTGTAACAAAATTTTTTTTTTTTTTTTGCCACCAAGTCTATAGGACTTTGTTATAGCACTCCTAAGAAACTAATACAGGTCAGTGATGGTATGGGACTGTTTCCTTGTTTATTACTTATTTATTTGAAAGGCAGAAGAACTGAAAAAGAGAGCTTAACTTGCAGCACAACACTGGCTCCTAATTTTAAATGGAAGTTCTAGCAAGGAAGCGATATAAAAGTAGAAAATATCCAGACTAGAAAAAGTACTCACCTGGTATTCAAGAGAATAAAGCTTTTAATCATACTTCACTTCAATTTATCCATTTATGATGTGTGGAATTATACTACCCTCAACACGGATTTATGAATTCTTGTCCAGTATTCATATATTCCCTGTTGCATACTTTTAACCTTAGCTGTTTACCATCAAACCATAAAATGATTCTTCATAGGATAACCCTGATAAATGAGATATGTGAAAGGTTTCTGAAGACAGAAAAGTATCACTCAGTGTTAAACCAAGAATTAATTTATTTGCAATAACACTATTATAGTAAGAAAAGCTCCTGATGTGTCTATTTTTAGAAGCTGAGAACAGTGATGAAACTGCAATCTAAACATTTCATCAAAAGACTCCATTTTATTTTTGTAAATGTAGTTGCAGAAGGCCAAAAGACTGAAAATATTGTACAGCCAGTTTAAAAGTAAGAAATACACCTCTATACTATGAGGGTTCTTTAAGAAGTTCATGAAAATGTATATTATGGAAAATTATGCATGGGTTTCAATTTTTTTGCATCAAAATAATGTTTAAAACTTTTTTGAGAGACAGAGAGAGTATATAAAGACAGACACACACGCACACACACACGAAAAGAGAAAGCTGCCATCCATTGGTTCACTCCCAAATGCATGCAGCGACTGTGCCTGGGCTAGGCTAAAGCTGGGAGCCAGGAACACAATCTGGTTTCCCCACATGGGTAGCAGGAGTCCCGTTACACAAGCTGCTATTACCCCTGCCTGCAGGATCTGCATTATTAAGAAAATGGAGTCAGGAGTCAGAGCCAGAGCCAGAGCCAGAGCCAGAGCCAGAGCCAGGAATCCAACCCAAGGACTTGATGTATACCACGGTCATCTTAATCTCTAGGCCAGACCCCCACTTCATATTTACATGTAGTCAATTCAGTAAGAAAAGTGAGGTTGTTTTATTAACAGAGACATTAAATCTCAAATTGTAGATACTGTTGTTTTGTATCAGACCTGACATCTAATTTTTTATATTTTTTGATTTTGTTATGTTGCACTTAAGACAAGCCAGTTTAAACTAATGACTTTTCCTAAAATCTCAAGTAACTCATCAATTAAATAGAAGTGGCAAAATTTAGTAGCAGATGAACATATATATACAAAATAGTCTCACAGCACAGCACAATTAATTGATTGTGGTCTCGAAGGGTATTATATACTATTTGGCTAGCTTTTTTATAACATACACATATATAGAAGTATGCACATATATAATTATATTTTAATTATCAAAATAATAAGCACTTACTTAAAAAACAAAAATATAAAGGTTAAAAATGAAAAGTAACAGTACCCCTTGCTCTTCTTTTCTATTCACTAAAGACAATCAGTAGGTCAATTAGAAAAACTTTCCTGTAGATGAACCACTTAAATAACATTGTCATATAATTCCCAGGCTTGGGGGGAAGAGGGAAAGATGAGTATATAGAAATTGGTACTCTTATATACTGTCAATGAGAATGTAAATTCATGAAATAAGTTTGAAGAGAAATATGGTATATCTAATGTTTAATGATGTATAATGTTTAATATGTTCAATATACATCTTTCAACCTGACCCTAGAAATCTATCCTGGCCGGCGCCGTGGCTCACTAGGCTAATCCTCCGCCTTGCGCCGCCGGCACACGGGGTTCTAGTCCCGGTCGGGGCGCTGGATTCTGTCCCAGTTGCCCCTCTTCCAGGCCAGCTCTCTGCTGTGGCCCGGGAAGGCAGTGGAGGATGGCCCAAGTGCTTGGGCCCTGCACCCCATGGGAGACCAGGAGAAGTACCTGGCTCCTGCCATCGGATCAGCGCGGTGCACCCGCTGCAGCGCGCCGGCCATTGGAGGGTGAACCAATGGCAAAAGGAAGACTTTCTCTCTGTCTCTCTCTCTCACTGTCCACTCTGCCTGTCAAAATAAAAAAAAAATCTATCCTACATATTTATATATATTTACATATATATGATAAACATGCCTTTCACCTGAATCTCAGGCTCTTATATTCAAATGACTATTCTTGGATATTGAAGGTACATTTTGACTTATTAATATGTCCCAAACTAAACTTCTAATTCCTAACCTCTTTTTGGCCAAACCTATTCCTCCTGTAAGCCTCCTGATTTCAATAAATAGTAACTCAATTTCTCTCTCTCTCTCTCTCTCTCTCTCTCACAGACACATTCTTTAAAATTAAGTCAGGGGCAGTTGTTTAACCCAGTAATTAAGTTAAAGGTTACGATGCCCACATTGCACACTGGAGTGTCTGGGTTCAATGCCTGACTCCAGTTCCAAGTAGTTGGGTTCTTGCGACCCACAGGGAGACCTGTATTAAGTTCCTGGCTCCCAGTTTTGGCCTCTTGGACGTTGTAGGCATTTGGTGAATGAGTCAGTGGGGAATGGAAACTCTTTCTCTCTGTCCCTCAAATAAATAAAAATTAATAATATAGTCAGTACCAAGGTTAATTTCTTAGTTTTGATAAATGTACCACAATCATGTAAAAGATATTAACATCAGGGGAACCTGGGAAAATAACATTTAGGGACTATGTATATTATCTTCATCTCTGCTATAAATCTAAAATTATATCAAAATTAAGTTTAAAATTACTCATGTGTTACTTATCTGCTCAAAACTCCAATGCAGAGTAGGTGGTTTTTTTAAAAAAATCTATTTATTTATTTATTTATTTATTTATTATTCCTTTGAAAGACTGAGTTACAGAGAGAGATAGAGACAAAGAGAGAGGTCTTCCATCCGCTGGTTCACTCCCCAATTGGCCGCAACGGCCGGAGCTGTGTCGGTCCGAAGCCAGGAGCCAGGAGTTTCTTCCAGGTCTCCCACGTGGGTGCAGGGGCCCAAGGATTTGGACCATCTTCTACTGCTTTCCCAGGTCACAGCAGAGAGCTGGTTTGGAAGAGAAACAACCGGGACTAAAACTGGCACCCATATGGGATGACAGCGCTTCAGGCCAGGGCTTTAACCAGAAGCACCACAGCGCCAGCAGAGTAGGTGTTTTGGTACGGCAGGTTAAGCCATTGTGGGAGGCACCCAAATCCCATTATCAGAGAGCTAGTTCAAGTCCCAGCTACTCTGCTTCCAATCTAGCTTCCTGCTAATGTATTCTGGGAGGCAGCAGATGACAGCTAAGGTGCCTGGACTCCTGCCACTTGTAAGGGAGATCTAGATGGAATTCTGTGTTCCTAGCTTTAGCCTGGCCCAGCCCTGGCTGTTTCTGGCGGTTGCATTTTCTTTCTCATTCTCTCTGTTGGAGGCATTTGAGAAGTGAAGCAGTTGATGAAAGACTGATTCATTCTCTCTCTCTCTCTCTCTCTCTCTCACTCCCAGTCTGCCTTTGAAGTAGATGGAAAAAAAAATGTTAAAAAACATATATACTTCAGTGCATAGTGGTTAGGATATTGCTTGGGATGCTCACACCCCATATCAGAGTGCATGAGTTTGAGACCCAGCTCTGCTTCCAATTCTAGCTTTCTGTTAACACAATCCTGCAAGGCAGCAAGTGATGGCTTAAGTGACTGAGTAGACGTCTGCCACCACATGAGAGACTCAGATTGAATTTTTGACTCCCAGATTCAGCCTAGCCCGGCCCTGGCATTGACAGACATTTGGAAGTAAAACAGTGGATGGGAGATTTCTGCTCCTGCCACCTCTTTCCACCTGCCCACTCCCCTCCCTGCCCCCAGCCACTTACGAACACTCTCTATTGTCTCACTAATTTTGAAATAAAAATAAAAAATTTAAAAATCTCAATGTCAAGAAGCACATAAAAGGTATCCAGTAAATATTTACTGAATGAATAGGTAAAAGCTAAATGTTTACTATTCAAGATCTTTTCAAGTTCAATCGTTGTGTATTTTCCTGCATCACTTCTTTTACCAATGTTTCTTCCATTATTTTTTTCTACATGTTCCTTAATTCTATATTCTTCTTATGATTTCGTTTCTTCTCTCTTGCACAGTGACTATCCTACCCATTATATTCTGAAAGTCATAAAACCTCAAGATATTTCTTCCTTTTGAATTTAAACTTAAATTACCTTTTCATAATGCTGTGAATCAAATAACTGAAAATTACAAATCTGAAGGCTATACCTCTGCTCACATTTATGGTACAGAATAATAAGAGGCTTGGAGTTTCAAAGATATCAACATCCCAGTTTATTTGGATAAAATTTTAGATCACATAAATGTGGTTCATGAAAACAACCTCTTCTCATATTTTACCTGGATTTCATTTTGGGTTCAAGAAGCAAAGATCATGACTAAATTTGCATTTAAAAAGTATCTGAATAAATAATTTTCTTATTCAAGTTTTTTAAAAAACCTGCTTTTTAAAGTTATACTGGTTTTTAAAGTTATTTTTGGGAATATTTAGAAAGTAAAATGCCTCCCAAAGATTATAAATTCAATATTATGTACCACAATGAGCATTGTATAGCATTAGATCTAGCCTTATATGAAAAACAAAAAAGGTTCTTCTTCACACACTTCCAGTAATCTATGTAATCTCTTTACCCAATGAAGGAATAAGCCCTTAGGAATTCTACTGGTTAAATAGCTCAATTTGTGATGAACTATTTTAAAATAAGCCTTAAATATACACCAACCCTCCAATACAGTTGGCAGCTTTAGAAAATCTTAATTACCCTCTTATTCTTTTAACCATCCAAAGAAACCAACCCAGTGACTAGCATAGTACTTATTACCCACTGTGAGCACAGGCAAATGGATTCCCCACTGTTAAATTCAGAAAATAAACTACAAGAAGAAAAACAGAAAAGAAATAGGAATGCTGGCCAGGGAATTAACAAAATACAGCAACCAGGGACAAAATGAAGACTCTAAATAAGGCTCTAGCTTTTGACACCAAGTAAGATCTGAGAACTATTTTCAGGAATTCTATGGAAAATATCTAGGAAAAAATTATTTCATTCATAGTGGTAAAGTAAAACTCAAACTGAGGGGGATACCACATTAAGGCACAACTAACCTACCACTTGCAATGCCCGCATCCAATATTGGAACACTGGTTTGAGTCATGGCTGCTTTGCTTCTGATCTACCTTCCTACTAATGTGCCATCATCTGGCAGCAGATGATGACCTAAGTACTTGGGTCCCTGCCACCACGTGGGAAGACCAGGATGGAGTTCCTGTCTCCTAGCTTCGGCCTGACACAGACTTGGCTACTGCCGCTATTTGAAGAATAAACTAGTGGAAAGAAGAGCTCTCTGTCTCTCCCTCTCTCTATTGCACACACACACTAAGGACATAGATCAACTCAACACTTTTCACCAACCAACTGGAAATAACTGACATCTAGCAACAGAATACATATACATGGAACATTCATCATAGATAGACCATATTCTGGGCCATAAAACATGCATTAACAAATTTAAATAAATAGAAATCATAAATATCTGTTGTAGACTTTAACTACAAATCAATAACAGAAAAATAGCTGGATAATCCCAAAATACATGGAGATCAAACAACACATTTAACACACTTTGTTTTTTAACTTTTATCAGTTATTAATTCAAAATATTTTAAGATGCATTTATTTAATTTATTTGAAAAGCAGAGAGAGAGAGAGAGAGAGAGAGAGATCTCATTTGTTGGTTCATTCCCCAAATGCCTGCAATAGCCAGGGCTGAGCCTTGCTGAAGTTAGGAGCCCAGAACTCAACATGGGTCTCCCATGTGGCCAGAAAAGGACCCAGGTACCCAGCCATAATCTGTTGCCTCCTATGGTGTCTATTAGCAGTATGCTGGAATGGAGAATGGAACCAAGACTTGAACCCAACAATATGGATATGGAATATGGGCATCTGAAGCAGCAGCCTATCTGCTGTACTAAATACCCGCCCCAATACTTTCTTTTAAACTTTTATTTAATAAATTTCCAAAGTACAAATTTTGGATTATAGCAGCTTTCCCCCCCATAACCTCCCTCCCCCATCCCATTCTTCATTAAGATTCATTTTCAATTATCTTTATATATAGAAGATCAACTTGGTATATACTAAGAAAATATTTCAACAGTTTGCACCCACACAGATACATGAAGTATAAAGTACTGTTTGAGTAGTAGTTTTACCATTAATTAACATAGTACAACACATTAAGGACAGAGATCCTACATGGGAGCAAGTATACAATGACTCCCGTTGTTGATTTAGCAATTGACACTCTTATTTATGGCGTCAGTAATCACCCTAGGCTCTGCCAAGGCTATGGAAACCTCTTGAGTTCACAAACTCCGACCTTATTTAGACAAGGCCATAGTCAAAGTGGAAGTTCTCTCCTCCCTTCCAAGAAAGGCACCTCCTTCTTTGATGGCCAGTTCTTTCCACTGGGATCTTACTCACAGAGATCTTTCATTTAGGTGTTTTTTTTTTTTTTTTTTTTTTTTTTTTTGCCACAGTGTCTTGGCTTTCCATGCCTGAGAAATGGGCTTTTTAGCTGGATCTGAATGCCTTAAGGGCTGATTCTGAGGCCAGAGTGCTGTTCAGGGCATCTGCCATTCTATGAGTCTGCTGTGTATCCCGCTTTCCATGTTGGATCGTTCTCTTCTTTTTAATTCTATCAGTTATTATTAGCAGACATTAGTCTTGTTTATGTGATCCCTTTGATACTTAATCCTATTATTACAATCAATCATAAACTGAAACTGATCACTTTGACTAGTGAGATGGCATTGGTACATGCCACCTTAATGAGATTGAATTGGAATCCCCTGGCATGTTTCTAGCTCTACCATTAGGGGTAAGTTTGAGTGAGCATGTGTCAAACTGTACATATCCTCCCTCTGTTACTTCCACTCTTATATTTAACAGGGATCACTTTTCAGTTAAATTTAAACACCTAAGAATAATTGTGTATTAATTAAAGAGTTCAACCAATGGTATTAGGTAGAACAAAAAAATACTCAAAGGAATAAAATAGTAAGTTGTTCCTCAACAGTCAGGACAAGGGCTGATCAAGTCATTGTTTCTCATAGTGTCTATTTCACTTCCACCGGTTTCTTTTCAGGTGTTCAGTTAGTTGTCACAGATCAGGGAAAACACATGATATTTGTCCCTATGGGACTGGTTTATTTCACTCAGCATGATGTTTTCCAGATTCCTCCATTTTGTAGCAAATGACCGGATTTCATTTTTTTTTTACTGCTGTATAGTATCCTATAGAGTACATATCCCATAATTTCTTTATCCAGTCTTCTGTTGATGGGCATTTAGGTTGATTTCATGTCTTAGCTATTGTGAACTGATCTACCATAAACATTGAGGTGCAGACAGCTCTTTTATTTGCCAATTTAATTTCCTTTGGGTAAATTCCAAGGAGTGGGATGGTTGGGTCATGTGGTAGGGCTATATTCAGGCTTCTGAAGAATCTCCAAACTGTCTTCTATAGTGGCTTTACCAGTTTGCACTTGGTCTGGGTGGATGATCTTTCTGATGTGTTGTTGCATTCTATTGGCCAGAATTTTATTGAGGATTTTTGCATCTATGTTCATCAGGGAAATTGGTCTGTAGTTCTCTTTCTCTGTTGCATCTTTTTCAGGTTTAGGAATTAAGGTGATGCTGGCTTCATAGAAAGAATTTGGGAGGATTCCCTCTCTTTCAATTGTTCTGAATAGTTTGAGAAGAATTGGAGTTAGTTCTTTAAATGTCTGGTAGAATTCAGCAGTGAATCCATCCGGTGTTGGGCTTTTCTTTGTTGAGAGGGCCTTTATTACTGATTCAATTTCTGACGCGGTTATGGGTCTTGTTTAGGTTTTCTGTGTCTTCATATTTAGGTAGGTTGTATGTGTCCAGGAATCTATTTCTGATAGGTTTCCCAGTTTGCTGGCATACAACTTTTGTAGTAAATCTGATGACTCTTTATTTCTGTGGTGTCTGTTGTTACATTCCTTTTTTCATCTCTGATTTATTGATTTGGGTCTTTTCTTTTTTTTAGTTAGTTGGGCCAATGGTGTGTCAATTTTTTTTTTCAAAAACCAGCTCTTTGTTTTGTTGATCTTTTGTAATTTTTTTTTTTGGGGGGGGATTCAATTCTGTTGATTTCTTCTCTAATTTTAATTACTTCTCTTTTCCTACAAGTTTTGGGTCTGGTTTACTGAAGTTTTTCTAGATCCTTGAGATGCATTAATAGCACATTTGTTTGGTGCCTTTCCAATTTCTTGATGTGTATAGAAAGGTACATGCAGACTGAAAGTTTATATTGCTATAAACTTTCCTCTTAACACTGCTTTTGCTGTATCCCATAAGTTTTGATATGTTGTGTTGTTATCTTCATTTGCTTCCAGAAAGTTTTTGATTTCTCTTTTGATTTCTTCTATGACCCACTATTCATTCAGGAGCATGTTGTTCAGTCTCCATGTGTTTGCATCTACTCTGGGGATTCCTGAGTTGCTAATTTCCAGCTTCATTCCATTGTGATCTGAGAAGATGCATGGTATGATTTCAATTCTTTTGAATTTGCTGAGACTTGCTTTATGGCCTAGTATGTGGTCAATCCTAGAGTTAAATTCCATGCACTACTGAGAAGAATGTGTATTCTTCAAGTATAGGATGAAAAGTTCTGTAGATATCTGTTACATCCATTTGGTCTATAGTGTCAATTAAATCTGCTGTTTCCTTGTTGATCTTCTGTCTGGTTGATCTGTCCATTGCTGAAAGTGGAGTATTGAAGTCCCCCAATACTGCTGTAATGGAGTCTAAGTTTCCCTTTAAGTTCCTTAATATATCTTTTAAATAACCCAGTGCCCTGTAGTTAGGTGCATATACATGTATAATAGTTACATCTTCCTATTGAATTGGTCCCTTAATCATTATATAGTGCCCCTCTTTATCTCTCTCAACAGTTTTTGTGTTAAAGTTTATTTTGTCTGATATTAAGATGGCTACGCCAGCTCTTTTTTGGTTTCTGTTGGCATGGAATATATTTTTCCAACCTTTCACTTTTAGTCTGCATGTACTTTTGTTGGAAAGATGTGTTTCTTGTAAGCAGTAAATAGATGGGTTTTGTTTTTTAATCCATTCAGCCAGTCTGTGTCTTTTTACTGGAGAGTTGAGGCCATTTACATTCAAAGTGACTATTGATATGTAGTGACTTTGCCCTGCTATTTTTCCAAAGATATTTCTAATATATGCTTTGAACTTCTTGTGATCTTTTACTTGGAGATTTTCTTTCTTTACCTTCTTTCATACTGATGACTGTGTTTCTGTGTTTCTATGTGGAACACATCTTTAAGCATCTTTTGTAGGGCTGGACAAGTGGTAACAAATTCTTTCAATTTCTGTTTGCTATGAAAGGTCTTTATTTCACCTTCATTCACAAATGAGAGCTTTTCAGGATATAATATTCTGGGATGGCAGTTTTTTTCTCTTAGTACTTGGGCTATATCTCGCCATTCCCTCCGAGCTTGTAGGGTTTCTGATGAGAAGTCTGCTGTGAGTCTAATTGGAGATCCTCTGAGAGTAATCTGGCATTTCTCTCACACATTTTAGAATCTTTTATGTTTCACTGTGGTGAGTTTGATTACAATGTGTCATAGTGAGGATCTCTTCTGGTCATGTTTGTTGGGAGTTCTGTGTGCTTCCTGTTCTTGGATGTCTCTTTCTCCAAACCCGGGAAGTTTTCTGCTAGTATCTCACTAAAAAGCCCTTCTAATCCTTTCTCTCTCTCCATGCTTTCAGGAACTCCTAGAACCCGAATGTTGGTTTTTTTCAATAGTATCCTGTAGATTCCCAACAATATTTTTTGGATTTCTAATTTTCTCTTCTTGTCTTTGGTTTGTATGCTTTCCTGTGCTTTTTTTTTTTTTTTTTTTTTTGACAGGCAGAGTGGACAGTGAGAGAGAGAGAGACAGAGAGAAAGGTCTTCCTTTTGCCGCTGGTTCACCCTCCAATGGCCGCCACAGCTGGCGCACCGCGCTGATCCGAAGCCAGGAGCCAGGTGCTTCTCCTGGTCTCCCATGGGGTGCAGGGCCCAAGCACTTGGGCCATCCTCCACTGCCTTCCCGGGCCACAGCAGAGAGCTGGCCTGGAAGAGGGGCAACCGGGACAGAATCCGGCGCCCCGACCGGGACTAGAACCGGGTGTGCCGGCGCCGCAAGGCGGAGGATTAGCCTAGTGAGCTGCGGCGCCAGCTGCTCTGTCTTCTAAGTCTGATATTCTCTCTTCTACCTCACTGATTCTGTTTTTAAGGATCTCAGATGTGTTTTTCAATTGTTCTATTGAATTCTTCATTTCATTTTGATTTCTCTTCAATATCTCAATTTCATGTTCTATTAAATTCCTCATTTCATTTTGATTCCTCCTTAAGATTTCATTTTCATGAGAGAGATTTTCTTTCATGTCCTGCATGGATTTCAGTAGTTGAGGCATTTGTTTTTGGTTACTTCTAAATATTCGTATCATAAATTTTTTGAGTTCCATTTCTTGCACTTCTTCTATCTCGTCATCTCCATAATCCTGTATTAATGTGTCATGTTCTTTTGGGAGGTTCATGTTGTCTTCCTTGTTCCTGTTTCCTCGGTTTTGGCCATTTGTTGTTTGGCATTTGTAATTGGACTGCCTGCTTTTAGTGACTCTCTAGAGGCTTGTGGTGGGTGTGGCCAGAGAGCTCTGTTCAGTTCTTCAGGGTTAAGGGTGTGCCTAAGGTGACACATCCAGGTTTGGCGTGGTAAATCTTCTCTATTTTTTTAATCAGAAGAGAGGTAATTCTGCTCAGCTGAGCTCTTCTCCTCGATGGTGATCAGTGCTTGAGTGCTAGCCCCAGTGGGTATAATATTCGTCTGCTCTGTCCCAAGGACCACACAAAGGATCTGTGCAGTCCTCGTGTAAGCTCAGACCTGCAATGTCTCTCACTGGGTAGCCAGGGCCACCTGAGCCAGATTCCCCTGCAGTGTCTCTCACGGGGTAGCCAGGGCCGCCTGTGCTTGTGGCATCTCCCACCAAGACTACTCAAGTCTTAGCCACACCATGAGTTCTCCCACACAGCCTCAGTTTTTTTTTTTTCCACAGTCCCAGTTCATAAGCTCCACACATTCACTAGGTCTTAGTCTCCTGTTATTACCCCCCCCACCTGAGTCAGGTTTTTCTGTTTGGGTGATTGCCAGGTGCAGCCCCAAGCTGGCACAGCTGTTACGTATGTCCGAAATGGCTCCCTCTCTATTGGCTCATAGGCTTTTTGCATGGTGATTGGAGAGAGAGAATCGTGTCCGTACCATCTCCTTTTATTTTTTCTCTCCTCTAGTTAGGCTGGTATACTTTCCCCCATGGGGCTTCAAGCCTCATTCCCTCTAGGCTCTTCCTGCCACTTTTCTGCCAGTGTCTCAGGCTACTGCAGTTTCATCTCACCTCTCTTTCCAGTGCTGGTGCGGAGGCTCTTGGCAGCTAGATTCCCGATCTGCGGGCGCCTGTGCCATCCATGTAGGTCCACCGTGTTCCTCTAATTACGGAAGAGTTTTCTCTGCCGTTTTTCCCCCTGATTCTTCCCTAAGACTACACTATCTTCACTTTTATTAATCTGTCTTCTCCCGGACTATCAATAAGCTACCTCCCTATTCCACCATCTTGGCTCCTCAGGATATAAAATATGAGTACATAAAACAATTAAGTTTTGATAAACTGTAGTAAGAAAACAATGAAAAGTAAGGAAAATCAGCATTTTGTGAATGATGAAAACACCAATGAAGATGTGACATTTACAACAGCAACAGACTGGTCAAGGAGAAGCTAACATGGACCATGTGTTTCCAGAATTAATCGCCCTGCCATTTCCTGTATGCCTCAGCCACTGAGGTTGACTTTAAGCATGCCTGGAAAGAAGGACCCCAAATACTTTTATTTTTTAAAGGTCATGGCAACAGATTTTAGAATTTTATTTCAAAGAACGGGGGGGGGGGTACCCAAATGCTCAGTGACAACAGGGGCTGGGCTGGGGATGCAGCTAAGAGCTGGGAACTCAATCCATGTCTTCCACATGGGCAGAAAGAATTCAATGATTTGAGTCCCACAGCCTCTCAGGGTGTGCACTGGCAGGAAGTTGGAGTGAGTATCTGGAGCTAGGAATCTAAGTCTTAAGCACTGTACTAAATTTCTACTCCCAAATACTTTTTTTAAAAGATTTATTTTATTTATTTGAAAGACAGAGTTACAGAGAGAGGTAGAAACAGAGAGGTCTTCCATCCGCTGGTTCACTCCCCAGATGGCCGCAATGGCTGGAGCTATGCTGATCCAAAGCAAGGAACCAGGAGTTTCTTCCAGGTCTCCCATGCAGGTGCAGGGGCCCAAAGACTCGGGCCATCTTCTACTGCTTTCCCAGGCCATAGCAGAGAGCTGGATCGCAAGTAGAGCAGCCAGGACAAGAACTGGCACCCATATGGGATGCCAGCACTTCAAGCCAGGGTGTTAACACGCTTCACCACAGCGCCGGCCCCATACTTTTTTTTTTTTTTTTTTTTTTAAAGAGAGGTCTTCCATCCATTGGTTCATTCCCCAAATGGCTGCAATGACCAAAGCTGGGCCAATCCGAAGCCAGGAGCCAGGGACTTTTTTTTTTTTTAAATGAAAGAACACAAAAATGGCCTTATAAGGAGGTTTTCTTCTAGAAAGAAGGCATTTAGACTATAGATTCAGAACTGAGCAGAAAGTGACTAATTTTCTAAAGAGTCCCCAGTTCTCAATGCCGGTTTCAAACTAATAATTCTGTAATTCAAATTTCCTATAACATTATTCTTTTATCTCAGTATGTTCTCTAAAGAGGAAAGCATTATTTAAAATAACAGTTCAATGTAAATACATACAGCACTAAAAGAAAGAATCAAGTTTTATTTACCTTGGTATTTTAAAATTATTATTCTGCTGACATTGAACAAGGGAATTTTTTTAAAAGATTCACTTATTTATTTATTGGAAAGGCAGAGTGATAGAAAACAAAAGAGAAACAGAAATCTTCCATGTGCTGGTTCATTCCCAGAATGGTTGCAACAGATACAATCAAAATTTGTCTTATTTACATTTCCTTCACTCTTGATAAGTCAGATAGCACTTCAAAAATTTTATCTACTCTTTGATACACTATCAATTTCCTTCTAAAAGTTTATCTTATCAACATATAAATATTAAAAAAGACTGTCATTTCCCTATTCTCCACAACTAAATACCTACACTTACTATTTATTTTCTTTCAATTTTCTCTCGAACCAATCGTTTGCTTGTTTTTGTCAAGGTCACAAATGGTATACAAATTCAGTAATAGTGGCCAGCACTGTGGCATAGGCGTAAAGCCACCGCCTGCAGTGCCAGCATCCTATGGGTGCCAGTTCGAGCACCCACTGCTTTACTTCTGATCCAGCTCTCTGCTGTGGCCTGTGAAAGCAGTAGAAGATGGCTTAAGTGCTTGGGCTCCTGCACCCACATGGAAGACCTGGAAGAAGTTCATGGCTCCTGGCTTTGGACTGGCCCAGCTCTTGCTGTTGCAGCTATTTGGGGAATGAACCACTGGATGGAAGACCTCTCTCTCTGCCTCTGCCTCTCTATAATTCTGCCTTTCAAATAAATAAATAAATCTTAAAAAAAAAAAAAAAGAACCAGGTGCTAATCACTAAGACAATGAGAAAAGGCCCTCTGATGAGAGGTCCAAATGGGTTTCCTACCTAGGGCTACCTCAGGACCTTGCTCTCAGCACCACAGTCTAGTGATTGGTCACCCCAGTGGTAGGTGAAATGGGCCCAGGTATGGTTCATACCACTACTCTGGAGAGTGAAAGTGGTAAATCTTGGTGCCATCCATACCAATGAGGTATTAATTCTGCAAGTGTGCAGAATGCCAGAGCTATGTAGGTGTGGCAGCAGTTTTCACCTGGGTGTCTAGGAGGCCAGGTGGAAACCAGTTATAGGGGCACAGTCACCACAAAGATTCTCCACTACCATGACCAGTGTATCTTTGTGGGACCATGACTGCTGCTTTGAGATTCTGGACTGGTAAAGCCATCAGCACTATACAACACCAGCCTGGGTACCAGCATGCAAACTGAGAGTGAAGCCACATGGGTGTGGGATGCCTGAGGCCTTGGTTCATCCTTCACCACCGTGTATCAACAAAGAGACACATGAGTTAAGGATGAATTTGGAACTTGAAGACTGCTGGATTTTGGATTAGCACTGCTCATTTTTATTGTTCTTTCAACTTTTTTGAATATTTGGAGAATTTCAAAATAAAAAGTCGGGAAGAAGAATGGGAGTAAATTATGTCCTCCTTTGCTCAAAACCCAATGCTTTCCTATTAATATTCAGGGTAAAAGCAAGGCTCAGACAAAGGTCCTTTGCACTACTTGTGCTCATTGGTATAGAATATGACTACTTCCAGGGCCAGCATTGTGGTATAGCAAGTGAAACCTCTGCCTGTGATGCTGGCATCCCATATGGGTGCTGATTCAAGACCTGGTTGCCCCACTTTGATCCAGTTCCCTGCTAATACACCTGGGAAAGCAGCAGATGGCCCAAGTGCTTGGGCCCCTGTATCTGTGCAGTAGACCCAGAAGTGCCAGGCTTCTAGCTTCAGCCTGGCCCAGTGCCACCATTGTGGCCATTTTGGGAGTGAACCAGAGGATGGAAGATCTCTGTCTCTGTGACTCTGCCTTTCAAATAAATAAAAAATAAATATCTTTTTTTTAAAGAATATAACAACTCCCAGCTCTTTTTTTTTTAACAGGCAGAGTGGACAGTGAGAGAGACAGACAGAAAGGTCTTCCTTTTGCCGTTGGTTCACCCTCCAATGGCCGCCACAGCTGGCGTGCTGCCGGCGCACCGCGCTGATCCGAAGGCAGGAGCCAGGTGCTTCTCCTGGTCTCCCATGGGGTGCAGGGCCCAAGCACTTGGGCCATCCTCCACTGCCTTCCCGGGCCACAGCAGAGAGCTGGCCTGGAAGAGGGGCAACCAGGAAAGAATCCGATGCCCCAAATGGGACTAGAACCCGGTGTGCCGGCGCCGCTAGGTGGAGGATTAGCCTATCGAGCCGCGGCGCCGGCCTCCCAGCTCTTCTTACTAGACAAAAAGAACACAGAAATGAATACACATATGTTTATGTTTATGTATCCACTATGGCTGGATATCCCTTGAATTCATGCAGGAGTTTAAACCACAAAATCTTAATGTTAATGGCACTAACAGAGTAGAAACTAAGAGAGTACAAACAATCCGATTATGGTGTTTACAGATGAGACCTTTAGGAAGAAATTATATTGATTTGGTCATTATGCCAGCACCTTCAAGACTGAATTCTGGTGGCTTTAGAAGAACAGAGGGCCACACAGATATAGACAGACACATGATCTCCATGCGTCTGGCTATGTGATGCTCTGCACCACTTTGGGACTCTGCCAGCAAGGATACTACCATCATAGGCCAAACAATGGAACTGCATGAGTCTGGACTGTAAATTTCCACAAATGTGAACCAAAATAGACTTTTTTTTTGTTTATAAAGTAGCTTGCCTCAGATATTTTGTTATAGCAATAAAAAGTTGACTAATTTACAGTATACATGTATAATATAAACAAAGTTACCTCAGAAAGTTCATGAAAAATGTTATTAAAATTTAGGCTTACTTTGGAACAAAAAAATTGAAATCCAAGGCTGAATAGGGTATAGCCACACTAACTTAAGCTGCTCTGGGATATGAAGAGAACAAAGAAAGGACTACATGGGCACCAGTTCCAGTCCTGGCTGCTCCTCTTCAGATCCAGCTCTCTGCTATGGCCTGGGAAAGCAGAAGATGGCCCAAGCACTTGGAAGAAGCTCCTGGCTCCTGACTTTGGATTGGCCTAGCTACAGCCATTGTGGCCATTTGGGGAGTAAACCACCAGATGAATGATCTTTCTCTGTCTCTCCCTCTCACTGTTTGTAACTCTACCTCTACCTCTCAAATAAATAAATAAAATCTAATAAAAAACAAAAACAATGAAGACTCCATGCAACAAGAGGAGAAAAAAAAAACACAGAGATATGGTGCAGCCAGCTGAGAGCCATAATCTTATGTCAAAGTACGAAGAAATGGCCACATGCCCCACCTCTCGCAGTTTCAGCTGGGATGGAATTCCACAGACACTCAGTGAGTTGTTTTTTTTTTTTTTAAGGTTTATTTATTTACTTATTTATTTGAAAGGGAAAGTTACAGAGAGAGAGAGAGAGAATATCTTCCACCCACTGGTTCATTCCCCAAATGGCCACAATGGCCAGGGCTGGGGCTGGCTGAAGCCAGGAGCAAGGAGCTTCCTCCAGGTCTCTCACATGGGTGCAGCGGCTCTGGGCCATCCTCCACTGCTTTCCCAGGAGCATCAGCAGGGATTGCTGGATCAGAAGTGGGGCAGCCGTGACACAAACCAGCTCCCACATGGGATGCCGATATTGCAGGCCACAGCTTTAACCCACTGAACCTCAGTGTTGGCCCCCACCTACTGACATTTACTTCAGCCTGGAGAGCTGACTGGGGTCTGAGCAACTTGCGGCTTGGAGCATGGGAGCCATGTTGCTCTTCTTTCTCCCCCTCACCCACCTGTACAGAGTACCATACTTGGCAGTGAGAAGTTGCCCAGCATGCCTCTCTTCTGCTTCTACCAGCATCAGAGAGTCAGGGAAACATGTGGGGCAAAGGACAGATTCCCTGCATCCTGCAGCTGGAGGAAGTTTTGGGCATTAGCCCCAGAGTTACGCTCATGCATTCTATAAGAGCAAGGGGGATTCACCTAAATTGCTGGGGGCTAACACCAGAAGTAGCCCATAAAAATATCTGCTCCCTCCCTGGGAAACCTGGATAATGACTCCACTATACTTTGCAACACCAGGACTCTAATAATCTGTTCTAAATTTCTTGGTGCCACTGTCATCTACCTGGTGGACAAAGGGAAGAGCCTACCAACATTTCACCTTCCTCTCTGCACTCACACCCTGCAGACTAAAATCTCCTGTATACCTTATAGTCACCCTGTAGGACTGGAACCTTCAAAAGAACACAATACTCTTCCAGAGTTAGATTCTGAACTGAAGAAAATCTAAGAAATGACACAGAATCCAAAATAATTATTGTAAGGAAACTCAATGAGATTAAAGAGAATACAGATAGATAAAAGAAATTACGAAATCAGTGAGTGACATGAATGAAAATATTACTAAGGAGACAGAACTCATTAAGAAGCACCAAACAGGCCGGTGCAGCGGCTCACTAGGCTAATCCTCCGCCTGTGGCGCCAGCACCCCGGGTTCTAGTCCCGGTTGCTCCTCTTCCAGTCCAGCTCTCTGCTGTGGCCTGGGAGGGCAGTGGAGGATGGCCCAAATGTTTGGGCCCCTGCACCCTCATGGGAGACCAGGAGGAAGCACCTGGCTCCTGGCTTCGGATCGGCGCAGTGCGCTGGCCGTAGCAACCATTTGGGGGGTAAGCCAAAAGAAGGAAGACTTTTCTCTCTGTCTCTCTAACTCTGCCTGTCAAAAAAAAAAAAAATTTTTGGAGATGAAATCTTCAATCAGTGAAATAAAAAATACAATTATACAATTTACAATTTAGAGCTTTAACAGAATAGACCAAATGGAGGAAGAATTTCTGACCCAAGGACCAGAAATATGAAATAACCCAATCAGACAAAAATAAAGAGAAAAGAATTAAAAAGAAAAAAGTCTATGCAAAATATGGGATATACCATTAAACAACCAAATATTTGTATTATAAGTATTCCTGAAGGATAAGCAAGGAAAAAGGCATTGAGAATCTGCTAAATGAAGTAATAGGTGAAAACTTCCCAGGTCTTGAAAGAGACATGCACATCCAGATACAAGAAGCTCAAAGAACCCCAAGCAGACTCAACCAAAAAGGTTTTCTCCAAGGCATACTGTTGTCAAACTGCCAAAAGTTAAGAACAAGGAATGAATCCTAAAGATGAAAGAGAAAAGCATCAAGTTACATGTAAAGGAAAACCAATTAGATTAACATGAGACATCTCAAAGGAAACCCTACAGGCCAGAAGACAGTGGGACAATATATTCAGGGTCTTAAAAGACAACAACTTCCAGGCCGGCGCCGTGGCTCAATAGGCTAATCCTCCACCTAGCGGCGCCGGCACACCAGGTTCTAGTCCCGGTCGGGGCGCCGGATTCTGTCCCGGTTGCCCCTCTTCCAGGCCAGCTCTCTGCTATGGCCAGGGAGTGCAGTGGAGGATGGCCCAGGTGCTTGGGCCCTGCACCCCATGGGAGACCAGGAAAAGCACCTGGCTCCTGGCTCCTGCCATCGGATCAGCGCGGTGCGCCGGCTGCAGCAGCGGCCATTGGAGGGTGAACCAACGGCAAAAGGAAGACCTTTCTCTCTGTCTCTCTCTCTCACTGTCCACTCTGCCTGTCAAAAAAAAAAAAAAAAAAAAAAAAAGACAACAACTTCCAACCAAGAATAATATATCCAGCAAAGCTATCCTTTAAGAGTGAAGGATAAACAAAGTATTTCCAGATTAGCAAAAGCTGAGAGAATTCACGACCACCAGACCAGCCTTATAATAAATTCTGAAGGGTGTCCTGCCTTAGAAATTGGTTTGAGTTCTGGCTGCTACTCTTCTTCTTATTTATTTATTTATTTGAAAGGTAGAGTTAGAGAGAGAGGGAGAGACAGAGAGGTCTTCCATCCACAGGTTCACTTCCCAAATAGCCGCACTTCCCTGCTCGGGGTGCAAGGGCTCAAGCACTTGGGCCATCTTCCACTGCTTTCTGGGGCTATAGCAGAGAGCTGGATCAGAAAAGCAGCAAGGCCGGTGCTGCGACTCACTAGGCTAGTCCTCTGCCTTGCGGCGCCAGCACACTCGGTTCTAGTCCTGGTCAGGGCGCTGGACTCTGTCCCGGTTGCCCCTCTTCCAGGCCAGCTCTCTGCTGTGGCCAGGGAGTGCAGTGGGCCCTGCACACCATGGGAGACCAGGAGAAGTACCTGGCTCCTGCCATCGGATCAGCGTGGTGCGCCGGCCATAGTGCACCAGCCATGGCGGCCATTGGAGGGTGAACCAATGGCAAAGGAAGACCTTTCTCTCTGTCTCTCTCTCTCACTGTCCACTCTGCCTGTCAAAAAAAAAAAAAAAAAAAAAAGGCAGCAGACGGGAAGGAACTGGCACCCCATGGGATGCCAGCGCTGCAGGTAGAGGTCTAGTCTACTACACCACAGAGCCAGCCCCCTCCTCCACTTCTGATCAGACTCCCTGCTTGTGCATCTGGAAAGCAGCGGAGGATGGCCCAAATCCTTGAGTCCCTGCACCCAAGTGGGAGACCCAGAAAAAGCTTCTGGCTCCTGACTTCAGCCCAGCCCACCCCAGTTGTTGTGGCCATTTGGGGAGTGAACCAGCAGATGGAAAATCAATCTTTCTCTCTCCCCACCACCCCCGTTATCTCTCAGTAATCTGCCTTTCAAATCAATAAAATAAAAATCCTAAAAATAGAACTACCAACTATCCTAATGGGTATATATCCAAAGAAAATGAAATCAGTACATTAAAAAGATACCTGCACTCACATATATTTCACAATGGCCAAGATATAGAATCAACCAAGGTGTCTAACAAAGATGAATGGCTAATGTGGCATATATACACAACAGAATATTATTCAGCCATTAGAAAAAAAATTTAAGAAGTAGATGAATGGGTAAATGTTTGGCATAGCACTTAAGTCACCACTTGGGTGCCTGCATCCCATATCAGAATGCCTGGTTCAAGTCTTGGCTCCTCTGCTTCTGACCCAGTTCCTATTAATGCAGAGAGGCAGCAGACGTTGACAAGTAACTTCAGTCCCTGCCACACTCGTGGGAGATCCAGATGGTGTTTCTGGTTC
The DNA here is from genome assembly GCF_051225735.1 of Oryctolagus cuniculus. Taxonomy (NCBI): domain Eukaryota; kingdom Metazoa; phylum Chordata; class Mammalia; order Lagomorpha; family Leporidae; genus Oryctolagus; species Oryctolagus cuniculus. The sequence continues at coordinate 34,221,523 of NC_142883.1, read as the reverse complement.
CTGGCTTCACCATGGCCCAGGCCTGGCTCCTGCAGTCATTTGGGAAGTGAACCAGCATATAGAAGACCTCTCTCTCTCTCTCTCTCTCTCTCTCTCTACTTTTCAAGTAGATGAAAATAAATATTTTTTCAAAAAAATGAGTGTTGGGTTCAGAAAATTATGCTCTATGATGTGGTGCTTTGGCATGCTGAGTTGTCATTTGCAACAACATAGATGGAACTGGAGAACATTATGTTAAGTGAAATAGGCCAGGCACAGAAAGATATGTGACAACCTAATTGACTTCATAGAAGTAGAGAATAGATGTTACCAGAGGCTGGCATAGAGAAGGAATAGTGGGAGGCTGGATAATGGGTAACAAAATACAGTTACATAGGAGGAGTAATTTCTAATGTTCTACAGCCCAGTACTGTGACTATAATTCACAGCAATTTATTAAAACCATTATAAGGAGCTAGAAGACAGAAGTTTGAAGCTTTGCAAAACCAAGTAAATATAAATATTTGATGGAAATTTTAATGACTATGATTTGATATTATATCTTGTATACATGCATCTTATTTTCACAGTGTACCCCCAAAATATGTAGAATTATTATGTGTGAATTTTTAAAAAGATTTATTTTATTTATTTGAAAGAATTACAGAGAGAGGTAGAGACAGAGAGAGAGGTCTTCCATCCACTGGTTCACTCTCCAGATGGCTGCAATGACCGGAGCTGCGCTGATCCAAAGCCAGGAGCCAGGAGCTTCTTCCAGGTCTCCCATGTGGGTGCAGGGGCCCAAGGACTTGGGCCTTCTTCCACTGCTGTCCCAGGCCATAGCAGAGAGCTGGATTGGAAGAGGAGCAGCCAGGACTAGAATTGGTGCTCATATGGGATGCCGGTGCTTCAGGCCAGGGCTTTAACCCACTGCCACAGCACTGGCCCCATGTGTGAAATTTTATAAAGGAAAAAAGAATAAAGTTTCATGTAAATATAAAGTCATCTTTTTCCAATTAAAAAATTTTCATTGTTTTTGGTTATGAAAGTATTAATATAGTCACTATAAAAATCATAGTAGGATATAAGAGTAAAAATTCTAGCAGCTGGGGCAGCAGATTAAGCTGCGACTTGCAATCCTGACATCCCATGTCAGAAAGCCGGTTCCAGTTCCAGTTGTTCTACTTCCAATCCAGGTTCTTCCTAATGTGCCTGGGAAAGCAGCAGATGATGACCCAAGTACTTCAGCCCTTGCCACCCCCATGGGAGATCCAGACAGAGTTCCTGGCTCCTGCCTTCAGCCTGGCCCAGCTGGGCTGTCATGGTCACTTGCAGAATGAAAAAGTAGATAAAAGATCTCGATCTCTTTCTCTCCTTCTCTCTCCTTCTCTCTCTCTCTCTCTCTGTCATCTCTCCCTCTCTCTGCCTTTCAAATAATCTTCTATTTAAAAAAAAAAAGTTCCAGGTAAAGCCACCACCTGCAGTGTTGGCATCCAATATGGGTGCCAGTTCAAGTCTGGCTGCTCCACTTCTCTGGCCTGGGAAAGTAGTGGGAGATGGCCCAAGTCCTTTGGCCCCTGCACCCATGTGGGAGACCCAGAGGAAACTCCTGGCTCCTGGCTTTGGATTGGTGCAGTTGCAGCCAATTAATTGAGGAGTGAACCAGCAGATGGGAGACTTCTTTCTCTCTCTCTCTGCCTCTCTATAACTGCCTTTCAAATAAATAATTTTTTTTTTAAAAAAGCTCCACCTGTTGTACTATATGACATAATGAAATGAATACCAATAAGACATACATAATGTAAAGTGAAGAATATAAACATTAAAAATTTTTAGATTAGCTATTAGCCTGTATCCTGTTCCCTAAGAATTTTAATGGTTTCACAGTATAGCTACAATGTTCTCCACATTATATAGTTTAAGTATTATCCTCTCTATTATCTCTCTTACCTTCTCAAGAGCGGCAATCTGAAAACTAGGTACACCATCTGCAAACATGGATTACATTAACAAAGTCAAAGACATTAACAATGCTTGCCTTGAACAGGGACAGAGGCTAATTACTAGCTTTATCATCAGACAAATGGTTAAAATTAAATTAGGTTTTCCATTTGCTGAACTTTTAAAATACTCCCTAGTTGTAATTGATCTGAAGCATGTAACATAAGCAGATAGAATTAGGTAACAATATATATCATTAAAATAAAACAACACAGGCCGGCGCCGCGGCTCACTAGGCTAATCCTCCGCCTAGCGGCGCCGGCACACCGGGTTCTAGTCCCGGTCGGGGCGCCAGATTCTGTCCCGGTTGCCCCTCTTCCAGGCCAGCCCTCTGCTGTGGCCAGGGAGTGCAGTGGAGGATGGCCCAGGTGCTTGGGCCCTGCACCCCATGGGAGACCAGGAAAAGCACCTGGCTCCTGGCTCCTGCCATCGGATCAGCGCGGTGCGCCGGCCGCAGCGTGCCGGCCGCGGCGGCCATTGGAGGGTGAACCAACGGCAAAAAGGAAGACTTTTCTCTCTGTCTCTCTCTCTCTCACTGTCCACTCTGCCTGTCAAAAAATAAAAAAAAAAAAATAAAATAAAAATAAAAATAAAAATAAAACAACACAGGCCGGCGCCGTGGCTCACTAGGCTAATCCTCTGTCTTGCGGCACTGGCACACTGGGTTCTAGTCCCGGTCGGGGCGCTGGATTCTGTCCTGATTGCCCCTCTTCCAGGCCAGCTCTCTGCTGTGGTCAGGAAGTGCAGTGGAAGATGACCCAAGTGCTTGGGCCCTGCACCCCATGGGAGACCAGGAGAAGTACCTGGCTCCTGCCATCGGATCAACGCGGTGCACCGGCCGCAGCGCGCTGGCTGCGGCGGCCACTGGAGGGTGAACCAACAGCAAAGGAAGACCTTTCTCTCTGTCTCTCTCTCTCACTGTCCACTCTGCCTGTCAAAAAAAAATTTTTTTAAAATAAATAAAACAACACAGAATAGTAGAGTATTGGGGTTAGAAAATGATATCCCAAAGATATGTTATTTTGGTACACTGTCTGCCTTAAACTCAAGGAGGACTAAGGTCCCTCTGACGTTCTCCAACTCCCCTGTCTCTTTTTTCTACAGAAGCACAGGGTAGGAGTTTCTCTGCGGTTTCCTTAATGAAGATCATTACCATGGACTTCCTCCCTGATACTCTCATGAAACAGAGAAGATTGACTCACAGGAGAACACAGATCTGACTCCCTGCCAGAGAGACTTTGCTACAAGCAACCATCTATTCTGAGGGCTATTACCTGAGAGATTTTGTGTAGTAGGACACCGTTGTTCACCAAGGTTTCCTCCTCTCCATCTTCCATAACACATTACTGTGTCCCCCAAGAATCCCAATCCTTATTCTTTCTGTTGCTCAGAATGTGACTTAAACTTCAACCATCTGGTTCTTCTTTGAGTACAACACATTTTATATGGTTCCTGTGCAAATAAATTTGTATGTCTTTTCTCCTGCTAATCTTTTTATGTCAGTTTATTTCAGCAGACTCAATAAACCTTTAAAGGGTAGGGGGGAAGTTCCCATCACCTCAACAAGAATCAAGCAGTGGGGGCTGGTGTTGTGGCACAGTGGGCATAGTCACTGCTTGTGATGCTGGCATCCCATATGGGCTCTGGTTCAAGTCCTGGCTGCTCTATTTCCAATCTAGCACCCTACTAAAGGCCTGGAAAAAGCAGTGGAAGATGTCCTAAGTGCTTGGGCCCCTGTACCCATGTGGAATCTCTTCCTACTAGTTCTCAAAAAAACAGAACAAAGCAGAAGCCAGAAGCTAGAAGGAAAGGAATGGCACATTTATGTCAGTTCGGCAGAGCGATTTAGTAAGAATTTAATTTGTTGGGCCAGTGTTGTGGCATAGTGGGTTAAGCTGCCGTTTGCAACACCAGCATCCCATATGAGTGTCAGTTTGAATTCCAACTGCTCCACTTTCAATACAGCTCCCTGCTAATCCACCTGGGAAAGCAGTGGAAGATGGCCCAACTACTTAGACCCCTGCCACCTTGTGGGAAACCTAGGTGAAACTCTTGGCTTTGGCTTGGCCTAGCCCTGGCCATTGTGGCCATCTGGGGAGTGAACCAGTGGATGGAAGTTCTAACTCTGCCTTTCAAATAAATAAATATTCTTTTAAAAATTTAATTTGCACTTTTTTCTCCATTTATTTTCCCTTTCCTCATTCTAAAGAGGTAACTATGTCTTTGGGCTCTATTATTCAAGGAAACTAAGTTACTTAGTGGAAGGCAGAAGTTTTTTGTGGCCAATCTACCTTCTAACTTATTTTCTGGATGCTCAAGATACAGGCTTTAAGAGCTGTAAAGGATACTAGAAAAGAGCCTCCTAAACCCAACTCTTGCCAGTACTGGAAAGAGTTCAGCAATACCAGGGATATTAGTGACATGAATCCTACTCCTTGGCTGTACTCCAAGGGAATGGTAAGACTTCAGAAAAGAATGACTAAATGAAGTATCTAGACAGGCTAGATTCTAGGTACTCAAAATCAGCAAACTCTGGGACCAGTGTTGTGGCTCAATGGGTTAAAGCCACGGTCTACAGCACAAATATCCCATATGAATGCCAGTTCAAGTCCTGGCAGTTCCTTTTTTTTTTTTTTTTTTTTTTTTGACAGACAGAGTTAGACAGGGAGGGAGGGAGGGAAGGAGGGAGAGAGAGAGAGAGAGAGAGAGAGAGAGAAAGGTCTTCCTTTTGCTGTTGGTTCACCCCCCAATGGCCACCGCGGCCGGTGTGCTGCGGCTGGCGCACCGTGCCAATCTGAAGCCAGGAGCCAGGTGCCTCTCCTGGTCTCCCATGCGGGAGCAGGGCCCAAGCACTTAGGCCATCCTCCACTGCACTCCCGTGCCACAGCTGAGAGCTGGACAGGAAGAGGAGCAACTGGGACAGAATCCGGCACCCTGACTGGGACTAGAACCTGGGGTGCCAGCGCCGCAGGCGGAGGCCTATTGAGCTGTGGTGCCACTGGCTGTTCCATTTCTAATCCAGCTCCCTGCTAATAATCCTGGGAAAGCAGCAGAGGATGGCCCATGTCCTTGGGCCTCTGCACCTACATGGGAGAACCAGATGAACCTGCTGGTTCCTGGTTTTGGCCTGGCCCAGCCTTGGCCATTACAGCCATTTCGGGAGTGAACCAGCGGATGGGGATCTCTGTCTTTCTCTATAACTCTTTAAAATAAATAAATAAATCTTTTTTTAAAAAATCAGCAAACTATCCTGTCCAGACTTGACCAAAAAAGTAATGAAGCCATCTGACTTTAAGGAACCACATGGGGTTATTCAATAAGAATATCAGGCCAGCACTGTGACTCACTTGGCTAATCCTCCGCCTGCGGCGCCAGCACCCCAGGTTCTAGTTCAGGTTGGGGTGCCGGATTCTGTCCTGGTTGCTCCTCTTCTAGTTCAGCTCTCTTCTGTGGCCCGGGAAGGCAATGGAAGATGGCCCAAATGCTTGGGCTCCTGCACCCGCATGGGAGACCAGGAGGAAGCACCTGGCCCCTGGCTTCGGATTGGCGCAGCGCACCGGCTGTAGCAACCATTTGGGGGGTGAACCAATGGAAGGAAGACCTTTCTCCCTCTCTCTCACTGTCTAACTCTGCCTGTAAAATAAATAAATAAATAAATAACAATATCAGCATGAACCTGATAAACTATAGAAAAGTTCATCTATGCCTTTTTTCTTTAAAGATAAACTGGGTTTTTTTTTTCTTTTTAAGATTTATTTATTTATTTGAAAGGCAGAGTTACAGAAAGGCAGAGGCAGAGAGAGAGAGAGATCTTCCAACTGCTGATTCACTCCCCAGATGGCTGCAAAGGTCGGAGCGAGGCTGATTCGAAGCCAGGAGCTTCATCTGGGTCTCCCACTGCTTTTCACAGGCTGTTAGCAGAGCTGCATCAGAAGTCTGAACACCCAGGACATGAACCCAGAGCCCATGTGGGATATCAGCCCACTACACCACAATGCCGGCTCCTGTAACTCTGTTTCAAATAAATAAATAGACCTTAAAAAAAATGAGTTGAGAGAAAAAGCAATCTCTTTAAATGTTGAACTGGCAATTTTACTTTAAAAACAAAGCAAACACTGATGAATCCCTAACATCCTAAATTCACCATAATAATGCTGCATAGTTGGATTGGCTAAAAAGCTTAAGAGAAGGAAAAAAAAAAAACTAAACATTCATCTTCCTTCATTTTTTTTCTTTCCACAAAGATTTATAGTAAACTTAAAATTAATTCTACTGGAACCATGTCTTAGCAGTAAGAAGAGAAAAAGTTCTTATACGGTTACAGCAAAATCTGAAACTTCCATCTAAGATTAAACTATGTATAGAAACAAACAGCTATTTTTATAGGACTATGCATACAGACACATCACTTCCTAATTTTTTCCTCCTTCCTTTCCTCACTTCCTACCATTTTGGACATTCTTTTAATCTTTATAACTATATGCCATGATCAGTTGCCTGGAATGTTAAGCCACATTCCAGAATAGGAATTGTTATCTGTTATTAAAAAATGGAACTTTAGATTAATTTTTAGCAGAAAACTCCTAGTAGTTATATTTGTTTAAAAGGTAAAGAACATTGAGAATTTATTCTCCTAGTGTTGATCAAAGTGGTGGCTAATGTTGATCATATTCATACTTGTAATGATGATGCTGATACTTCTAGTGAATATTTTTCTCCTTGATAAGACTACATCAAACTTTGAGAAGCAATATTTGAAGAGATGAGAATACTGCAGAAAAGTACACATATTTATTCCCAAGATGTAAAGAGATGGCATGATGCAGTGGTTAAATCTTGGGATACAGAATCAGACTGCCTGAATCTACCACTTACAGTCCACAATCGTGGGCAACTCAAACTCTCTGAGATCTTCCATCCACTGGTTCACTCCCCAGACATCTGCAACAGCTGGAGCTGGACCAGGCCAAAGCCAGGAGCTTCATCCAAGTCTCCCATATGGATGGTAGGCACCCAAACACTTGGGCTGTCTTCTGCTGCTTTTCCCAGGTGTATTAGCAGGGAGCTGGATCAGAAGTGAAGCAGCCAGGATGTGAACAAGTACACATAAGGGATACTGGCATTGCAGGGAGCAGCTTAAACCTGCTGCACCACAATGCTGGCCACTAAATTTTCTTTTTAAATTTTTAGTTTTTTTATTTTTATTTGAGAGACATGGAAAGACAGACAGATCTTCCACATGCTAAAAGCCTGCACCCCAAATGCCCACAACAGCCAGAAATAGGCCATGCCAAAGCTACGAGTTTGCATCTCAACCTGGGTCTCCTACTTGGGTGACAGGTTCCCAACTACTTGAGTTGAGCCACCATCTTCTGCCTCACAGGGTGTACAACAGCAGCAAGCTAAATGGGAAATGGAGTAGCAGGACTCGAATCAAGCACTTGATTGTCTCAAGTGGCTATTTAACCTCTGTGTCATATGTTTGCCCTTGTTTTTACTTTCTAGTTAAGATTTAAAGAGTTTAATATACATAGTAGTTACATTTCTATAATTTATAAAGTATTATTTATTCTTGCATTTTTATTTTATATTTTAATAGACTATTTTTAACAGCAGCTTCAGATTCAGAGCAAAACTGAGTAGAAAACACAAAGAGTTGTCATACATCTATTGGCCTCAGTATCCGCCATTCCAGTCCCAAGCAACTACTGTCTCTCCAGAGCTGCCTTTTCTGGACAGTTAATATACAAAGAATCATAAACATGCAACTTTTTCTAACTGGCTTCTTTTATTTAGCATAATATTTTTGAAGTTCATCCAAGTTGAAGCATGTATCAATAGTTCATTCTTTTTAGTGTTTAATATTATTCCATTGTATGGATACATCATATTTTTGTTGAGAGTATGCCAAGGTGGGATCTAATATTTCTTGTGTGTTACAGAAAAATAATACTCAATAAATGCCAGTGATTAGAGTAGCTAAAGAGAAATAGAAGAAAATGGAATAGAATTGTGTGGCTGAGCAAAATTTGCTTCTAACAGAGATGCAAAAAGTCAAGCTCCAGTAAATTAACTGTAAGTTGAGGAAGTTTCCTTGGCTATGGGACCTCTTTTTCTTAAAAAAAAAAAAAAAAAAAAAAAAAAGATTTATTTATTTATTTGAGAGGTAGAATTACAGACAGAGAGGGAGAGACAGAAAGAAAGGTTTTCCATCTGCTGGTTCCCTCCCCAAATGACCACAATGGCTGGATCTGAGCCAATCTGAAACTTCTTCTGGGTCTCACATGGGTGAAGGGGCCCAAGCACTTGGGCCATCTTCCACTGCTTTAGCAGGCCACCAGCAGAGAGCTGGATTGGAAGTGGAGCAGCTGGGATATGAACCAGTGCCCATATGGGATGCTGGTGCTATAGGTGGAGGATTAGTCTACTACACCATAGCACCAGCCCTGAATGTAGGAATTTAAATGCTTTCCATTGGATCCCCTGACCTCAGCTTGTCTACCACTTGCTTGATATAAAGAGGGTGTGGTAATGGCAGTCAGCCTCTACAGTTTTGTGACAAAATTTGACCTGCTTTCTCCAGGTATGTTAAAGGTTGCCAATCCATTAGATGATTAAATAGTACAACTAACAGTAATTACAAAATATTTTAAATGATATTCATCTAGTGATTTCTAGCCAAAAAACATATCAGATTAAGCATATGCATTTATCCCCCCCTTATAAAATTATAATTACAAAATAATTTAAAAGGCTAAAATTCTTAAAGATAAAGCAGAAGAGAATGACTACAATATATTTTACAGGGGATAAAATATTTCAGTATGGATGAGCATTTGGTCTCATGTTGATACTGGCTGAAACACTCAAATCCCATATCAAAGTACCTGATTTCAGATCCTGCTAATATGCACCGTGGGAGGCAGCAGGTAATGACTCAAATAGTTCGGTCTTACCCTGTGGGAAGACCCAGACTGAGTTTGCTGCTCTTGGCTTATGTTTGGCTTATAGCCCCAGCTACTGCAGGCATTCAAAGAGTGAACCAGTGGATGGGTATTTGTTCTTTTCTTCAACTGTCTCTTTCTGTCTCTCAAATAAATCTTTAAAATAATAAATAAAAATCTTTAAAACAGAAAAAAATTTTCAATAAATTTTTGTAATAAGGAGTTGTATGATTATCAAGGTGGGGAAACTATAATCCTGGGGAATTACAAACAGGGATACATACAAATACAAACAAGATAAAAGTCTACATATGTGACGTTTACTTTCCTCCCTACTCACATGCAGACTGACATTAAATACACACACCCCAAGCCCTGGTCATAGAATGGAAGTTCAAACTCTAGGGAAACTGAAAAAGAATATCCTATACTTGAAGACACTAAGCAGAATGAAAAAATCAGAGGTGAGACAGACTGAACACAAAGGGATTCACTGAAGTATCAAAATGGTGAGACATTAATTTCCCTAATCGCTCCTCCTCTCTGCCCCACTGCACCCCAAGAACGCTTGTACGTTATTACAAAAATTTATTGAAAAATTTTGTTTTAAAGATTTTTATTTATTATTTTAAATAGACAAGGAATTGGAAGTCTTTTCTTTTTTTTTTAAGATATGTGTATGTTTGGGGCCGCCACTGTGGCACAGCAGGTAAAGCTGCTGCCTGAAGTGCTGGCATCCCATATGGGTTCGCATCCTGGCTGCTCCACTTCAGATCCAGCTATGGCCTGAGAAAGCAGTGGGAGATGGCACAAATCTTTGGGCCCCTGCACCTGTGTAGGAGACTGGGAGGAAGCTCCTGGCTCCTGGCTTCAGATCGGCACAGCTCCAGCCGTTGCGGCCAACTGGGGAGTGATCCAGCGGATGGAAAACCTCTCTCTCTCTCTGCCTCTACCCCTCTGTGACTGCCTTTCAAATAAACAAATCTTCAAAAAAGAAGATGCATGTATGTATGTATTTGAAAAGCAGAGTGATAAATATAGAGATATCTTCCATCTACTGCTTCATTCCCCAAAATGGTTTCAACATCCAGAGCTAGGCTAGGCTGAAGCAAGGGGCCAGGAACTCCATCTGGGTCTCCTACATGGGTGGTAGAGGTCCACACACTTGGGCCATCTTCTGCTACTTAGAGGTGCATTAGCAGGGAGCTGGATTTGAAGCAGAGCAGCTAGCACCCAAATACAGAATGCTGGTTTCACAAGCAGTGGCTTAACCTGCTGCACCACACCAATCACTGGAAATTTTTTCTGGGTGGTTTGTACAACTTTCCTAGAGAAAAGTTCTGCTCATAGTGACATATGCTACATCTCCATCCTAACAATTGAAAGTGAGGTTTACTCACAGTAAGTCTAAAGATCTCTAAAGATATTTTAATCAGTTTAAAATAAATTCATGCAGGAAAATTTGGCACAGTGGCTGAGATGCTGGTCAGGATGCCTACATTCCACATTGGAGCACCTGGGTTTGAGTCCTGGCTCTGCTCCTAATTCCAGTTTCCTGCTAGTGCACACCCAACAAAGTAGCAGGTGACGGCTCAAGTGGCTGGATCCTTGCCATCCACGTGGGAGATCTGGACTGGCTTCCTGGCTCCTGCTGCAGGCATCTAGGGAGTGAACCAACAGATTTGAGCTGTTCCTCTGTCTCATAATAAATAAAGTATAAAATATATATGGACTATTAAGGGTCAGACATATGAGGAAATTTCTCAACATAAAATACTACAAGTATCAAAACAATCATTTTATATTTAAAATAAGATTACTAAATTAAGACATTCAGCAGAGGTTATATAAATTCTCAAGAAAAGTAGAACTATACATGAAGTGGAGAACATGAAAGAAAAGATATTTCATGGATCAATCTAAAGAGATTAAATTTGACTAACAATAGTTCCAGGAAAAGAGAACAGAGAAAAAAGAATGAAGATGATAATCGTATTAAAGGCGTACTATCTGCAAGGCATTACTCCAAGTGCTTTACATAAATGAATTAACTCTCTGGTCATCCCATGGAGTAGGTATTATTATTACTTCATTTTACAGGAGAAGAAAATTAGGAATACTTAGTAAATGACAGAGCCACAGTTCCAAGCAAGTGGTCCGGTGCCATAACTCACTTTCAACAACTATGTACTGCTGCCTGTCTATCAAAGAGACCAGGATAAGGGAGCAGATTCAATTTAATTTAATGTACAATTTACATTCACCAGAAACACTACAAAAACAATAGATAAGACAAATTTTTTGAAAGATTTATTTATTTCAAAGGGGAGGGGAGAGAGAGAGGGAGAGGGAAAAAGAAAGCTCTTCCATCAGCTAGTTCACTCCCCAAATGCCTATAACAGACTGGGACAGGCCAGGCCAAAGCAAGAAGGTTAGAACTCCATTCAGGTCTTTCAGGTGGGTGGCAGGAACTCAAGTACTGGGGTCATCATATTCTGCCTCTCAGGTGTATTAGCAGGAAGCTGATTACAAGTGTAGTAGTTGCAACTCTAATCACCACTCTGATATGGGATTTGGGCACCATAATGCCCACTACAAGACAAGGTTTAATACACATAGTCTCAAAGATTGAGGAGGAAAAGGGAAGGAAAAGCAACAGATCTCTGTAAATCAGAGTGGATGACAAAATGGTAACTGATTTAGCAAACCAGAGACAGCCAAGTTCTAAACTGCCAGCAAGAAAAGCAATACACAGAATCTTCTAAAGGCACAGAACTGGAAACAATATGTATCTGTAGAACCTGGAGAAAGTGAAAGCTACTTAAGAAGCTAGATCATTTCCTTCTATCCCAAATCCCAGATGACTACCTCTCCCTGACTCTCTAATCTTGGTAGATGTCTGTGATTTATTGTCCAAAGAAGATAAAACAAGGAAGTCTCTTGATAAAGGTAAAACAGGTACAGCTGAAGGCCTAGGTGCCTAGGTACCTAGGTATAGGTACCATACTGAAAAAGTGAGTAACTAAGTGACCATATACTTAGCTAAATGCTGAATTCTAAGAATAGCAGCCCTCTGTCTCCATTCTATTGAGCTAGGCAGATTAGAAACTCTTTGATAAATCTGGGTTACAATCAGAAGTTTCCTAACAAACAGCTCAAACAGGTTAACAATTCAAAATCTCTAAGTCCCACCCAAGCGCTTAGATCTCCCAATCAGTTTTTAGTTACCTGTTCTTAGGTAGGAACAGACTGCTAAAAATTACTATATATCTAAATAAAGCCTGAAAATAGAAACCAAAGTCAACAAAAGAAAAGAAATTAATCTGATAAGGAGAGCACTGTGGTAAAGCAGTTTAAACCCCACATGGGAGACTCACATTCCATTTCAAAGTACTAATTCAATCATCTATTGCTTTGCTTCTGATCCAGCTTCCTGCTAATACATCCTGGGAAGCAGCTGATTATGGCTCAAGTGGTTGGGATCAGCCCCAGCTGTTGTAGGCGGTTGGATAGCAAGCCAGCAAATGGAAAATTCTCATTCTCTCTCTCTCTCTCTCTCTTTCTCTCTCTCTCTCTGACATTTCTCTCCTTCTCTGCCTTTCAAATAAATAAATCTTTAAAAAGAAAGAGAAAAAACAAACTGATCTTTTTAAAAAAAAGTAAGAAAACAGTATTTCCAAGAGACTCTGAAACATACAAAATAAAAAAAAAGAACACAAAAAATAAGTTAAAATAATGAAAATGAATCTCTTAAGGGTACATGTGAAGAAATTTCACAAAGAACAAAATGAAAAGAAAATAGGAGGGGCCGGCGCTATGGCACCACAGGTTAAAGCCCCAGCTTGCCCCAGCCTGCAGTGTCAGCATCCCATATGGGTGCCAGTTTGAGTCCCGGCTGCTCCTCTTCTGATCCAGCTCTCTGCTATGGCCTGGGAAAGCAGAAGATGGCCCAAGATCTTGGGCCCCAGCACCCGCAAGGGAGACCCAGAAGAAGCTCCCGGCTCCTGGCTTCAGATCAGATCAGCTCTAACTGTTGTGGTCAGCTGGGAAGTAAACCACCGGAATGGAAGACCTCTTTCTCTCTCTGGCTCTACCTCTTTCTGTAACTCTGTCTTTCAAATAAATAAAATAATTATTTTAAAAAAAGAAAACAGGAAAGAAAAAATATAAAACTTTTGTTGATAAATAAAAGATCTGAAGGTCCATCTGCAGAGTACAGTTAAATAAACCTCTATGGACACAGGCATTTGGCCCAGTGATTGGGATGCCTATATCCAATAACTGGAGTACCTGAGTTCAAGTTCCAGATCTGTTCCTAATTCCAGCTACTTGCAAAGGTGGTCCTAGGAGGCAGCAGTTGATGGCCTAAGTAACCTGTGTCCTTGCTATCCGTATGGGAGATCTAGATTGAGTTCTGGGCTTCGGGCTTCTGGCTTCCACATGGCTCAGCCCCAGCCATTGTGGGCATTTGAAGAATTGAACCAGCAGATGAGAAATTTCTTTCTCATTCTGCCCTTCAAAGAAATAAAAAATAAAGTTTTTAAAAAACGTTTAAAACCAAGGTGGTAAATGTCTTGTACATTATTTTAAATGGTTTTTTGTTTTAAAGATTTATTTGAAAGTTAGAGTTACACAGAGAGAGGAGAAAAGAGAGAGAGAGAGGTCTTCCATCCGATGGTTCACTCCCTAGATGGCCGCAATGCCCGGAGCTGTGCTGATCTGAAGCCAGGAGCCAGGAGTTTCTTCCAGGTCTCCTACATGGGTGCAGGGGCCCAAGGGCCATCCTCCACTGCTATCCCAGCCCACAGCAGAGAGCTGGATCAGAAGTGGAGCGGCCGGTCTTGAATCAGCGCCCATATCGGTTGCCAGCACTTCAGGCCAGGATGTTAACTTGCTGCGCCACAGCGCTGGCCCCTTTAAATGGTTTAAAATTTGTTACACAAGTGCATTTAAAAGATTTCTTATAAAGAATGCATTTTAATGTTTAGTTAGTTCTTATTCTGCAACATAGTACCACATCTTTTTTATTTATTTTATTAGAAAGGTATAAAAAGAGAGAGATCTTCCATATATTGGTTCAGTCCCCAAATGCCTACAACAGCTGGGCTTGGACCAGGCTGAAACCAGGAGCACAAAACTCCACTGTAGGTAGCAAGGAACCAAGTACTTTATCAAACACCTGTTGCCTCCCAGGGTTCATATTAGCAGGAAGCTGGACAGGAAGCTGATAGGGAACTCAAAGACAGGCACTTATGCAGATGTCCCAAGCAGTGTCTTTTTTTTTTTTTTTAAGATTTATTTATTTGAAAGGCACAGTTAGAGAGAGAGAGAGAAAGAGAGAGAGAGAGAGAGAAACTTCCATGCACTGGTTCACTCCTCAAATGGCCTTAATGGCTAGGACCTAGGCCAGACCAAAGCCAGGAGCCAGGAGCCTCTTCTGGTCTCCCACATGGGTACAGGGGCCCAAAGACGTGGGCCATCTTCCGCTGCTTTCCCAGGCACATTAACTGGGAGCTGGATCAGAAATGGAGCAGCTTGGACTTGAACCGGAGCCCATATGGGATGCCAACATTGCAAGTGGCAGCTTGGCCCACTATGCCACAACACTGGCCCCCCAAACAGTGTCTTTAAAAAAAAATTTTATTTAATCATTTGTTTGAACAGCAAGAGATAGAGAAAGAGAGAAGAAGGGGAGAGAAGTAATAAGGAAGGGAGGGAAGGAGGGAGAGAGAGAGGTAGGAGAAAGGGAGGTAGTAAGGAAAAGAAAGAGGGAGAAGAGAGAGCTTCCATCTGCTGGTTCACTTCCCAAATGCTGCAATAGCCAGAGCTGTGCCAGGCTGAAGCCAGGAGCCACGGACTCTATCTTGGTCTCCCACATAGCAGGCAGAGGCTCAAGCACTTGGGCCATCATCCACTGCCTTCCCAGGAGCTTTAGCAGGAAGGTGGCTAGGAAGCAGAGCAGCCAGGACAAGAACCAGCTCTCTGATATGAGATGTTAGCAATATAAGTGGCAGCTTAACCACTGTGTGCCATAGTGCCTCCCACCCTACTCCTAGCAGTGTTTTCACCACTGTGCCAAATGCCCACCCTAACAACACATCTTTTTTTCTTTTAAAGATTTTATTTATTTGAGAGGTAGAGTTACACAGAGAGGGAGAGACAGAGAAAAAGGTCTTCCATCCACTGGTTCACACCCCAAATGGCTGCAATAGCCGGAGTCAGGCCATTCCTAAGCCAGCAGCCAGGAGCTTCTTCTGGGTCTCCACATGGGTGCAAGGGCCCAAACACTCGGGCTATCTGCTACTGCTTTCCCAGGCCATAGCAGAGACCTGGATTGGAAGTGGAACAGCTGGGACTAGAACCAGCACCCCTATGAAATGCCAGCACCACAAGTGGAGGCTTAGCCTACTATGCCACAGTGCTGACTCCAGCATATCTTAACAGGATGCTGCCCACATAGATGAGCAACCCCTTAAGCATGTGGAAACCAACATATTGCATTCTTAATCTTGTTTATATCTGAGACTTGTCTTATAAGTGAATCATATAATTCTTTTTGGAAGTTGGCTTCCCAACCCTTATTGCAATTGAAAGTGTTTACCCAATATTTATTTATTTATTAGATGTATTTACGGGGCCAGCGCTGTGGTGTAGCAGGTAAAGCTGCCACCTGCACCGCTAGCATCCCATACAGGTGCCGGTTTGAGTCCCGGCTGCTCCACTTCTGATCCAGCTCTCTGCTATGCCCTGGGAAAGCAGTACAAGATGGCCTAAGTCCTTGAGCCCCTGCACCCGCATGGGAGACCTGGAAGAAGCTCCTGGCCCCTAGCTTCAGATTGGGGCAGCTCCGGCCGTTGTGGCCATCTGGGGAATGTGTCAGCAGATGGAAGACTTCTCTTTCTCTCTCTCTGCCTCTGCTTCTCTGTAATTCTGCCTTTCAAATAAATAAATAAATCTTAAAAAGAAAATAATGAAGGTTGTTAAATATGATCCCATTTATATAAAAGGGGAAATATTCAGGCTCAGCAGTTAAGATGCCATTTGGGATGCTTGGTTCAAGTCCCAGTTACTCGGCTTCTGATCCAACTAACTGCTTGTTGTGAGGCAGGAGGTGATGGCTCAAGTACTTGGGTCTCTGCCATCCAAATAAGAGACCTGGATGGAATTCCAGGTTCCTGGTTTTGGCTTGGGCCAGCTCTGGCTGTTGCGGGAATTTGGAGGAGTGAACCAATGGATGGAAGATTTCTCTGTTGGTCTTTTAAGTGAAAATAAATAAACTTTATTTTAAAAAGCAAAAATTCCATAAACCATATGTTTCTTTATATAATAACTATGTAAATACACAAAAAAAAATTTGGAATGAAACATTGCTGTAGGGACTTCTGGAGAGGGTAGTAAGATAGAAAAAGAAAGGGTTGAAAGGGAACATTTTGCTTTTTATTGCATATATTTCTAATTTTTAGAGATCTTTTGAATGAAAATGTTACATATTACATTTGAGGGTAAGCTTTAAAACAAAGGGAAGATGTGAAAAGGAAAATAAAAAGAATTGGTACCATCTCTGGACAAGTAGTTAGTATTACTCTCAGTTAGGATCTCAAAAACAAAGCACAACTGGGAGAAGTGTTGTGGGGCAGCAGGTTAAGCTACAGCTTGAAACACCAGCAATCCATATCAGAGTGGCAGTTCGAGTCATGGTTCTGATCCAGCTTTCTAGTAACACATATGGGAAAGCAGCATATGATGGCCAGCTTGTGTCCTGGTTGCTCCATTTCTGATACAGCTCCCTGCTAATGACCTGGTAAAAGTAGCAGAAGATGGCCCAAGTGTTTGAGCCCCTGCTACCCACATGAAAGACACAGATGAAGTTCCTGGCTTAGGCCTGGCCCAATCCTGGCCCTTGCAACCATCCATGGACAAAACCAACCAGCGGACAGAAGATCTTTGTCTCTAGCTCTGCAACTCTTTCAAAATAAATAAAGTCTAAAAAAAAAAAAAGAAGAAGAAGAAAAAAAGTCAGCAGGGCCAACACTGTGGCTTAGCGGGTAAAACCATCGCCTGCAATACCAGCATCCCATGGGGTACCAGTTTGGCTTGGGAAAGCAGCAAAAGATGGCCAAGTGCTTGGGCCTCTGCACCCACATGGGAGACCCAGAAGAAGCACCTGGCTCTTGGCTCTGGACCAGCCCAGCTGCAGCCATTGCAGCTAATTGGGGAGTAAACCAGTGGATGGATGGAAGACCTCTTTGTAACTGACTCTCAAATAAATAAATTAAAAAAAAAAAAAAAAAAAAGATGGTGCAGATGTACTGACATCCTTGTTTTTTTTCCTCCTCCTAATTCTTACTAGCTTTATCTCATCTCACAGGTCTCCTCTCTGATAAACTCTTCCCTATCCTACCACCACCAAATTCCTGTGAACAAAACCAAAATATTTCTTCCCAAAATAAAAAGAACTGTTGAACTAAAGACAATTAATATGCAGAGGAGCTCTCTGCAGTCTGTTTGCCCAAAAGCAGAACAGTACTTAACAAAGACAATGGTTTTTCTAACCTCCCCCACTTCCTGTCTAAAGACAGGACATCAGTCTCCTTTAGAACTATTATCAGTACAGAGACAGACTCAGAGAATATGGGAGCAGACTTTACTCCATTAGTTCATTTCTAGTAACTTATATTTTTTTTTCCCATAGGAAAATATTCCTTCTTGCCTTATGGAAACTTGGGATTGCTTACCTTTGTCTTGTCAATTCTCTAAAATTTATTGTTTCTTGTCAAGGATGATATATAAGCCAGACTCCAAGGTATTACTTTGATTGTCTTGCAAATTGAGGTTTCTCCAGCATGATGTGCATTGCCCTCATTAATAAACTTATGTTTTCTCTCATTAGTTTGGTTTCTTAGGATATAGGAGGCTGTTTCAACTATGGATTTATAACTCAACTACGGGTTGAGGATATTATTTAAAATTCTCCTTTAACCTGTATTAGCCACAGTGTTAGTAATGACTAAACTAAAACAGACTTAATTACAGTACCTTTCAGATAAGGTACTAAATATAGTTCTTTGTTCTGCCAACTGTGATTGTCCACGAATCACAGGAATATTTAAAAAAAGATGCAAAAGATTCTATTAAGGGCCAGCGCCGTGGCTCACTAGGCTAATCCTCCGCCTTGCGGCGCCGGCACACCAGGTTCTAGTCCCGGTCGGGGTGCCGGATTCTGTCCCGGTCGCTCCTCTTCCAGGCCAGCTCTCTGCTATGGCCCGGGAGTGCAGTGGAGGATGGCCCAAGTGCTTGGGCCCTGCATCCCATGGGAGACCAGGATAAGCACCTGGCTCCTGCCATTGGATCATCGTGGTGCGCCGGCCGCAGTGCGCCAGCGGCAGCCATTGGAGGGTGAACCAATGGCAAAGGAAGACCTTTCTCTCTGTCTCTCTCTCTCACTGTCTACTCTGCCTGTCCAAAACAACAACAACAACAAAAAAGATTCTATTAAAATATGTGCAAGTGAAGTAGCCAGGCATACTGGTTAAAATTGATCAGATTTGTGAACTGGAAGACCACGCCCCTGTGTGACCTCATGCTCCTACCTGATGCCTTTGCCACACTCCTGTGTGGCCTCATTCCCCTACCTGGCCACACGGGGGTGCCCACCAGCCAATCACGTTAATTAACCACTCCCCTTTGGAGTGGGTTAAAAGCCTAGGGCACAGTGTGCCTACCCTGCTCTTCTTCCCTGGCCTCTTGCCAGGACAGGGCTTGCTGTAGCCCCACGCCTCCAGGGTGCATGGCCTTCAGGCCATGTGCTCTAGGCTTCCTGGCCTAGATGCTCATCCATGTGGCTGGTTCCTGGTGCTTGGTATGAACCCCTATTCACCTCTCTCCCCTAAATAAGCTCTCACTCTCTTATGCACCTTACTTACTAAATAAAAGCTTAAAACGTACCATGCTGCCTCGTTTATCTGTGCCAGTATTTAGAATTCTTCTCTAAATATTAGGCAAGAACCCTCTCGGGCTTATTAATATTGGGGATTTAGTAATAAGCCCGTGGTGAAATCGTAAGGCACCCCAAATTCCAGTAACGCATGTGGCACCCCGGATAGCATTTCTAGGGAACTTTAAGGGGCCACATTTCAGGGTAAATATTACGGGGTCTTTTCCGATTTCACAAGGACCTAAGCATTTTTATGTAGGTATTTATAAAACTGAGATAATTTATATTTGGAGAATTGTACTTTTAGCACAGTAGACTCTGTTCTGCCATACAGATCTCAAATTGGCAGTTATCTGAAGCACTGAGTCTTACAAGTATAATATATACTGTACACACTCATTTTGAAACAAAAAAGCAGTACTTCTAACCCCCCCCCCCAAAAAAAAGAGGCCAGAGTTGTGATGCAGTGGGTAATACCTTCACAGAAACCTAGCATCCCATAAGTGCCAATTTGTGTCCCAGGAATGGCCTGGGAAGAGCAGTGGAAAATGGCCCAAGTGTTTGAGGCCCTACAACCCAAGTGAGAAACCCAGAGGGAGACCTGGATAAAGCTCCTGGTTCTTGGCTTTGGCCAGCCTCAGCCACTGTGGCTATTTGGGAAATGAAACTGTGAATGGAACACTTTCACTCTTTCTCTCTCTGTGACTGACTTTCAAAATAAATAAATCTTTTTTAAAAAGTGAAGAAAAGATAAAAATAAATTTGAAATTACCTACACTTTCAGCCAAGATCAACAGTAAACCCTCTGAGACTCACTTTTTCACATATTCCTTAATGTATCGATTCCTGCTTTCTCTAGACTTTTTGCCTAAACCCTTCTTTTTCTTTCCTCAAGAGAACTAGAAGCCTAATGTTAATTAAACTAATTAATACTGACAAAAAGATGTTAGGTTTTTGGATACAGAATATACAGCTAATTGGTTATTGAGTTATTTGATGAGTCATGTTCTACTTCTCAAATTCATCAAAACATGTTCATTTACTAACTGAAAAGAACATAGATTATAGTCTTTCAAATCATCTGTTTTTGTGTTCATTATGAGACAAGCAGAGGGCAATTCCATTGTTTTCAGAAATAACCATTTTGTGAGTTTGATGGACATAAAGCAAGTTCATAAGAGAAGGAAGAAAGGAATGGGGAGGGAAGTGAAGTGGGAGGGAGGAGGATAAATGGTACTTAAGTTTTATCTTCATTACTTTTACATAAAATATTTAAATTTTAAAGTTTCTCAAATGAAACATTTAAAAAGCTGTAGGAATTCAAATATAATCCTCAACACAGATGACCAATTTCCTTTGATAGGCTCTATAGGAAATTACAATGTGGGGAGTTTCCAAAAGTGACCGGTAAAACTTTCTCCCTTAAACTTTTAAAAGTCTTAGTCATCCAGTTAGTCACTGGGAAAATGTACAAAGACTCTCCAAGATATTCCTAACTATGTTCTCACTAATTTCTCAAGAGTCACATAAGAAAACTTTTGAAAAAAGTTTTATTTGAAAGAGTTACAGAGTGAGAGAGAGCGAGCGAGAGAGCTCTTCAATCTGCTGATCCCCAAGTGGCCACCAGTGACGAGGACTAGGCCAGGCCAAAGCCAGAAGCTTCATTCAGGTTTCCCTTGTGTGTGGCAGAGACCCAAACACTTGACCATCTTCTGCTGCTTTTCCCAGGATATTAGCAGGGAGCTGGATTTGAAGTGGAACAGCTGGGACATGAACTGGGACCAACATGGGATGCTGGCACTGCAGGCGGCAGCTTTACTAGTTATGTCACAATGCCAGCCCCAAAAACACACTTTTTTTTTTACTTTTAAATATTTTATTTATTTATTTGAGAGGTAGAGTCAACAGACAGGGAGAGGGCTTCCATCCTCTGGTTCATTCCCCAAATGGCCACAACAGCCAGAGTTGGGCTGATCCGAAACCGGGAGCCAAGAGCTTCCTCTGAGTTTCCCACTCGGGTGCAGGGGTCCAAAAGCTTGGGCCATCTTCCACTGCTTTCCCAGGCCATAGCGGAGAGCTGGATCAGAAGAGGAGCAGCCAGCCGGTGCCGTGGCTCACTTGGTTAATCCTCTGCCTGCGGTGCTGACATCCCATATGGGCGCCGGGTTCTATTCCCGGTTGTTCCTCTTCCAGTCCAACTCTGCTGTGGCCCAGGAAGGCAGTGGAGGATGGCCCAAGTGCTTGGGCTCCTGCACCTGCATGGGAGACCAGGAGGAAACACCTGGCTCCTGGCTTCGGATCGGGGTAGTTTCGGCCGTAGCGGCCATTTTGGGGGTGAACCAACGGAAGGAAGACCTTTATCTCTGTCTCTCCCTCTCTCTCTCTCACTGTCTAACTCTGTCAAATAAATTTAAAAAAAAAGAAGAAGAAGAGGAGCAGCTGGGACTAGAACCAGTGCCCATATGGGATGCTGGCGCTGCAGGCTAAGGATTAACCTGTTGCATCATAGCACCAACCCCCAGAACATACTTTTTAAAATCTTTTATTGGAGCCAGCATTCTGGCAACAATGGGTTAGACTACACTTGCAACACTGGCATCCCATACCAGAGTGTTAGCTATAGTCCCAGCTGCTCTGCTTCTGATCCAGCTTCCTGCTGATGTGCCCGCAAAAGCAGCAAAAGGTGGCGCAATTGGGTCTCTGCCACTTGCGTGGGAGACTGAGCTCCTAACTCCTGGATTCGGTCTAGCCCAGACCCAGCTGTTAGCAGCCATCTGGGGAGTGAACCAGCAGATGAAGATCTCTTTCTCTCTCTGTCCTTCCCATTCAGTCACTCTGTCCTTCAAATAAATCAATATAATAAATAAATAACGCTTAAACAATTAGTTTATTTGAGAGGCAGAGAAAGAAAGACAATTAGAGAGCTCCCATTCACTGTTCTCTCTTCCAAAGCCCACAGTGGCCAAATCTAGGCCAAACTGAAGCTGGAAGCTGAGAACTCAACCCAGGACTCCAATGCAGGTGTCAGAGACCCAACTTCTTGAGCCATCACAGCTGCCTTCTAGGGTGTGCATTAGCAGGAAGTTGATTCAGCAGCAGTTAGGTCTTGAACCAAGCACTCTAATATGGGATACAAGTGTCTTAACTGTTAGGCCAAATACTTCCCCCAGCACACATTTTTATTATAACTGGTATCTCCTGAGATCTAGAATCTACTTCTACCTGAGTAATGGCATCCTGACATAGATGTCCATGAACATTTCTGCATAATTCATCTTACACTCAGACATGAAATATTATTTTCATTTGGGAGAATTTTTGTTTAGAATCTTGACACAAGTCTCAAAGTTATATAATCAACCATAAAATTATGAAATATAAACAATTTTTTTGTTCTCCTATGGTGAGAGTTCGGATATACAAATGGACAATGAATAAACCATACTTGAAGACTGACACATTGGCACATAATCTCTCAATCTATAATCCAAATCATACTCAGTAGCAATTGGCTAAAAACAGTTAGGATCTGATCAGTGACTGTCACCTCCCTGCTACCCCACTTTTTGTTTTTTTGCTCCCAAACCTGCCTCCCATCCCAGAAGCTTTCAACTTCTGGTCAACCACAGAAAGCCAAACATGAATATGTTCCCCAGATTAATTACCTAAAAAGCCCTACTTCAGCTAACAACAGTCAGGATTTTATCAGCATCTGAGCTCTCCACTGTACCACTTTAGCCTCCATCCTGGAAGCTTTCAACTTAGAGTCAATCAGAGAAAACCAAACATTAGCATATTCCCCAAATCAATTACCTAACATGTCCTACTTCCAGTTAGCTGCTCTTTAGTTCAGCACGACAACCTCCAATCAGAGCATACCTAACTTCTCCTCTTTTTTTCAGCATAAAACTTGCCTATACCACTTTAAGTCTACCAAATCCAAGTGATGGTAGCTCACTTCCTTGTTAGAAGCAAGATTTGAATAAGAATCCTTGTTCTCATGTGGGTAGTCTTTCTTTACTTACACGGAAGGGTAAAAATCATGAAAAAGAAAGTTAACACTAGGAGATTTTATTATAATCCAATCAAGATTGCACTTTAGTCTTACCATTTCTACCTAGCCATTGTTCTGTTTTTCAGTCAGCCAATGTGAACCAATTTGCTTCTTTTCCACTGCCTGAAAAAAAAATTTTATATCCTCTTTCAATGTTTGGTATTTCACATTCAAATTGGTATAGTTTGCTTCTTGGGAACTGTAATCATTTGAAAACAATATCTAAAGAAAATACTGTGCTATATTTTAGAAAAAACAATAATGCTTATGGTTTAACATAGAACAAAATACACTTAGTACAATAAAATATCTTCTGTCATTTTGTGAATATATCTGCAGAAAATGATTCTTAGCTTTTACATATACATGCATGTTTTTTCAAGATTTATTTTTTATTTTATTTGAAAGGCAGCATGAGAGAGAGAAGGGGAGACAGAGAGAGAGATAAAATCTTCCACCTGCCTGTTCACTCCCCAAATGTCCATAACAGCCAGGGCTGGGCCACAGTGAAGCCAGGAGCCTAGAACACTATCCGGGTCTCCCACACCGGTGGCAGGAGCCCAAATACTTGGGTGATCCTATGCTGCTTTCCCATATGCATTAGCAAGGAGCCAGTTTGGAAAGCGAACAGCTAGGACTCAGTGCCACAAGTGGAGGCTTAACCCACTGCACTACAATGCTGGCCCTCTTAACTTTTTTTTTTTTTTATTTAAAAAATTACTTATGGTCACAAAACACAGGAAGTCTCAAGGGCAATGTCTGTGGTTGCCCATCCTTCCAGTCTGAGCACACTAAATATTATTTTTTTAAAAGATGTATTTATTATTTATTTGAGAGGCACAGTTACAGAGAGAGGGAGGAAGAGAGAGAGAAGTCTTCCATCCACTGGTTCACTCCCCAAATGGCCACGAGGGCCAGAACTGGGCTGGTCCAAAGCCAGGAGCCAGGAACTTCTTCCAGGTCACCCACATGGGTGCAGGGGCCCAAGCAACTGGGCCATTTTCTGCTGCCTTCCACAGGTCATTAGTACCGAGCTGGATTGAAAGTAGAGCAGCTGGGCGCCCACATGGGATGCCAGTGCTGCAGGCAGAAGCTTAACCTACTATACCACAGTGTCAGGCCCCTATAAATACCCTTTGTACACTAGGCTCATAGTGCCCCAACATTTTCTCCCATTTTAACAGCTGCAAAGTACAGGAGACCAGCTGGAAAGCTGAGCCACAGACCCCGCCACACACACTTAGCAGGTGGGGGCTCCCATCCACTCCCGCAAATCTTTTTAAAATAATCATAAATAGGCCACAGATCAACCATGTCTGCACAGCCCTTAGGAGCTGTGCACTGTAGGGAAGGCCTCCAATAGGAGCAGTGACTAAGGCCCTCTTTTGCCCCCATCTTTCTGGGGCCCAGACTCCAGGGTGGCAATGGATGAATGACAGACCAGGCTAAGCATGAAGAATAAAGTCTTTATTGGGCTCATACCAAGAGTCCATGAGTCTTGGGAACCTCTGTGAATTTGTTAATTTTCTTCTCCATGTTCTTTTCTGCTTGTTCCCGCAGCCTCATGAGCTGCTTTTTCTTCAGGTAATGGATCTTGGCCTTCTCCTTCCTCTTTTCCCCCAGCAGGCTGACACTGCCTGGCAGTTGCAGTCAAGCTCATGAACAAGCTCAAGGCAAGCAAGCTTTCTCATAGGCTTCAGACATACAACCTTGAGGGCTGCAGGACCTACCATCTGCTTTTTCTTTTCATAGGGTAGCAGGATCCCATTGAATATCGTGAGGCAGTTCAGGACAGACTGGCCCCACTGGGTCTTATGGGGAAACATGCCTTGCACAGTTCGCCAATATCTGCAGCTGAGGGCCTGGAAGTGGCAGGGCCCGGGAGGGGTTGGTGTTCATCTGCTTGCAAAGGAAGACCCTGTAATTCCACTTATTTCTGTAGAAACTGCCAGAAATGTTGATGTCCTCGCAGCACAGAACCACTACCATCTGGCATAGCAGTATCTGCTTGGCCATGATGGCTTCCAGGTGGCCCAAGAGACGGCCTCTGCCAGCCAGGACCAGGACCTGCCCCTTTGCCATCCTTGGCAGCCACCTGAGCCCCCTCAAATTTTTTATTTTTTTTTTAAGATTTATTTATTTATTTATTTTGAAAGGCAGAGATAGAGAAAGAGAGACAGATCTTCCACCCACTGGTTCACTTTCCAAATTGGCCACGTAGCTGGGACTTGACTGGCACCCATATGGGATGCCAGCACTGCAGGTGGAGGTTTAACCTCAAATGCCACAGTACTGGAATGCCACCCCCCACCCTCAACCTTTATACTGAAGAAATAAATTAGTGGCTGGTATGTGGCAAGTAGATTATGCTGCTGCTTGGAACACTGGCATTCCAAATCAGAGTACTGGTTCTAGTCTCCTAGCAGCTCTGCTTTCAATCCAGCAGCCTGCTGATACATCTGGGAAGGCAGAAAATGCCAGAAGATGCGGTCCCTGCCACTCATTTGAGAGACCAGGATGGAGTTCCCAGGTTCTGGCTTTGGCCTGGCCCAGATCTGGCTGTGAGGGCCATTTGGGGAATGAATCAACAGATGGAAGATCTCTTTCTGCCTTTAAACAATGTAATTTTAAAAACAAAGAAATCATACCAACTTATAGGTATGAAAATTTACCTGTAGCAAATTATCTATGATTCTATGATGCAATAATTTATGTAAACGTCAGGGTTTTTTTTTTTTTTTTTTTTTTTTTTTTTGGATAGGCAGAGTTAGACAGTGAGAGAGACAAAGAGAAAGGTCTTCCTTCTGTTGGTTCACCCCCCAAATGGCCGCTACGGTTGGTGCACTGCGGCCGGTGTGCTGCACCAATCCAAAGCCAGGAGCCAGGTATTTCCTTCTGGTCTCCCATGCGGGTGCAGGGCCCAAGCACTTGGGCCATCCTCCACTGCCTTCCTGGGCCACAGTGGAGTGCTGGACTGGAAGAGGAGCAACCGGGACAGAATCCGGCGCCCCAACAGAACCCGGGGTGCTCGCAACGCAGGCGGAGGATTAGCCTAGTGAGCCCCAGCACCGGCCTGTAAACATCAGTTTTGACAAGGATGTGGAGAAATTAAAATCCTGTGCACTGTTAGGAATGTAAAATGGTATGGCTGCTGTAGAAAACAGTACAGTGGTCCCTGAAAAAGTTACAAACAGAATTACAAGGGTGAGTATTTAACCAGCACTTAAGATGCTCTCATCCTATACTGGAGTACCTAGATTCTGACTCCAGCTTCCTGCTAATATAGACCCCTGCAGACAAAAGTGATGCCTCAAGTAACTGGGATCCCTATATTCCTGTGAGACACCTGAACTGAATTTGTGGCTTTCGGCTTTGGACCCGCCCCATCCTGGCCATTGTGTGAATTTGCAGAGTGCAACAGTAGAATCCAGATCTCTCTCCACTTCTCAAATCAATCAATCCACTCACTACATTGCTGTCAGTGATGTGATTTTAAAAAGAGAATTATCAAATGATCCA
Organism: Oryctolagus cuniculus; assembly: GCF_051225735.1. Classification (NCBI taxonomy): domain Eukaryota; kingdom Metazoa; phylum Chordata; class Mammalia; order Lagomorpha; family Leporidae; genus Oryctolagus; species Oryctolagus cuniculus. The sequence continues at coordinate 34,195,092 of NC_142883.1, read as the reverse complement.
GCAACTATACTTCTGGATATATAATATCCAGATTGAAGGCAGAACCATGAAGAGCTACACATATACCTACTTTAATATTGGCATTATTTACAACTGCTAAAAAATGGAAACCAAGTGAGCATTGACAAATGAATGGATAGGCAAAATGTGGTACATATATGAGTATATAATAGAATATTACTTAGCCTTCATAATGAAAGAAATTCTCAGGATATTTTGCTAAGTGAAATATTATTCTGAGTTACAAAAAGATACATATTGTATGATTCCACTTACATGAAGCACTTATAGTGAAAATCACAGACACAGAGGGATGTGCATTTGGTCTAGCAGTTAAGATACCACTTAGGGTACTCCAATTCTGTATCAGAGTACCTAGATTTGATTCCCAGCTCTGGTCCCAATTCCAGCTTCTTGCTAATGCAGACTCTTAGAGGCAGCAGGTTAACAAGACCTTGTCCTTGGGCAAATAGCAGTTGTTAGGAGCCATATGATATACCCAGAAGCCAAACATTCTCACTCAGGAAAGAATCAAAGGGGTCACAAGTAACCTAAACAGAAGACAAAGACCAGCCACACTGAAGCAGAAGAAAACATGAACTGGGAATAATCAAGTAAAACCTTTCTTTCGTGTCTACTCCTATACATAAACATTTGTAAATTCCAAGATTAAATAAAAGAGGGAAGTCTTAGAAAATTTTATAGAAATTGATCACTTGGAATAGTGAGATGGCATTGGTACATGCCACCCTGATGGGATTGAATTGGAATCCCCTGTTATGTTTTTAACTCTACCATTTAGGGCAAGTCAGCTTGAGCATGTCCCAAATTATACATCTCTTCCCTCTCTTATTCCCACTCTTATGTTTAACAGGGATCACATTTCAGTTAATTTTCAACACTTAAGAATAACTGTGTATTAATTACAGAATTAAACCAGTCATATTAAGTAGAACAGACAAAAAAACTACTAAGAGGGATAATGTATTAAGTTGTTCATTAACAGTCAGGGCTATGCTGATCAAGTCACCGTTTCCCATAGTGTCCATTTCACTTCAGGGGGTTTCCTTTTTGGTGTTCAGTCAATTGTCACCGATCAGGGAGAACATATGGTATTTGTCCCTTTGGGACTGGCTTATTTCACTCAGCATGATGTGTTCCAGATTCCTCCATTTTGTTGCAAATGACTGGATTTCGTTGTTTCTTACTGCGGTATAGTATTCTAAAGAGTACATATCCCATAATTTCTTTATCCAGTCTACCGTTGATGGGCATTTAGGTTGGTTCCAGGTCTTAGCTATTGTGAATTGAGCTGCAATAAACATTAGGCTGCAGACCGCTTTTTTGTTTGCCAATTTAAATTCCTTTGGGTAAATTCCAAGGGGTGGGATGGCTGGGTCGAACGGTAGGGTTATCTTCAGGTTTCTGAGGGATCTCCAGACTGACTTCCATAGTGGCCTGACCAGTTTGCATTCCCACCAACAGTGGGTTAGTGTCCCTTTTTCCCCAATTCAGTTCACAATTGATCATAATGAAAGGACTAAGAGTCAAAGGGAGCACATAAACAAGTCTAGTACCTGCTAACACTAACCGATGGAATAAATAAAGGGGAGAGTGATCCAACATGGGAAGTGAGATACTCAGCAGACTCATAGGATGGCAGATGTCCTAAATAGCACTCTGGCCTCAGAATCAGCCCTAAAGGCATTCGGATCTGGCTGAAAAGCCCATGAGAGTATTTCAGGCATGGAAAGCCAAGACACTCTGGCAAAAGATCTCTGTGAGTGAGATCCCAGTGGAAAGAACAGGTCTTCAAAGAAGGAGGTACCTTTCTCTGAAGGGAGGAGAGAACCTCCACTTTGACTATGACCTTGTCTAAACAAGATAAGAATCGGAGAACTCAGAGGGCTTCCATAGCCTTGGAAACTCATGACTGGAGCATAGGGAGACTACTGATGCCATAGACAGGAGTGTCAATTGGTAAAGTCAACAACAGGAGTCACTGTGCACTTACTCCTCATGTAGGATCTCTGTCCTTAATGTGCTGTGTATTGAGATTTAATGCTATAACGAGTACTCAAACAATATATTTCACTTTGTGTTTCTATGGGGGTGCAAACTGTTGAAATCTTTACTTAATGTATACTAAACTGATCCTCTGTAAAAAAAAAAAAAAAGAAAGAAAAAAAAATTATCAACTCCCAACTTGACTCTCACTGGGATTAAACATGACAATAGGTCTGATCTGATTTCATCATCATTTAAAAAAATCATCTATTATTTTTCACTTTATGTTTCTGTGTGGGAGCAAACTGTTGAAATCCTTACTTAATGTATACTAAGCTGATCTTCTGTATATTAAGATAATCAAAAATGAATCTTGATGTGAATGGAAGGGGAGAGGGAGTGGGAAAGGGGAGGGTAGTGGGTGGGAGGGACGGTATGTGGGGGAAGCCATTGTAATCCATAAATCGTACTTTGGAAATTTATATTCATTAAATAAAAGTTAAAAAAAAAAGAAAATTTTATAGAAATTAATTCATAATATCAAATCTCCAAAATGAATTCGGATGAAAGAATTCAACGTATTTATAAATACAGACATTGCTTGTTAATTTTTAATCTCTGTAGTAAACAAAATTCTCTTATACTGGGGACAACAGCATTGTGGCATATCAAGTAAAGCTGCCTCCTGCAATACCAGCATCCCATATGGTCACTGGTTCTATTTCTGGCTGCTACCTTCTGATCCAGATCCCTGCTAATGTACCTGGAAAAGCTGTGGAGGATAGCACAAGTGCTTGGGCCCCTGCACCTCCGTGGGAGACCCAGATGAAGCTCCTGGCTCCTGGCTTAGGTCTGGCCCAGCCCTGGCCATTGTGGTCATTTGGGAAGTGACCAGCAGATGAAAGATCTCTCTCTGTGTCTCTTCCTCTCTCTTTCTGTAACTCTGCCTTTCAAATAAATAAAATATATGAATCTTTTAAAAAAATTCTCAGGGCCGACACCGTGATGCAGTAGGTTAATCCTCCGCTTGTAGCACCAGCATCTCATATGGGCACCAGTTCTAGTCCCGGTTGCTCCTCTTCCAATCCAGTTCTCTGCTATGGCCTGGGAAAGCAGCAGAAGATGGCCCAAGTGCTTGGGCCCCTGCACCCACATGAGAGACCAGGAAGAAGCACCTGGCTCCTGGCTTCGGATTAGCGCAGCTCCAGCCATTGTAGTCATTTGGGGAGTGAACCAATGGAAAGAAGACCTTTCTCTCTGTCTTTCCATCTCACTGTCTGTAACTCTAGCTCTCAAATAAATAAATAAAATATTTTTAAAAAATTCTCTTAAACCTCAACTTGGGGCTTACAGAAAGTAAAATAACAGTTGGAACACATTTTTCTAAAAAGTAGTATTATAGTTCTTATAAACTGAATCCATCTCCATTACTTAATTGTATATGACATACAGGAAAATAAAAATGTTATAACAGAAACTTTTAAGAATCTACCTAAAATAAACACTTATAAAGCAAAACCTGCCCCTCCTTTGAAGGTCAGACATGTTTATTCATATTATTTTCTTAAAGCTTTATTTATTTAATTATTAAAGAATTATAGAGGAGGGGGACACAGAGAGAGAGACACAGAGAGATCCCATCAACTGGTTCACTCCCCAAGTCTCTAAAGCCCAGGACTGAGCCGGGCTAAGCTGAACGGAAGCCAAGAACTTCATCCAGGTTTCCCAAGTGGATGGCAGGGGCTCAAGCACTTGGGCCATCTTCCACTGCTTCTCCCAGGCCATGAGCAGGCAGCTGTGTCAGAAGTGGAGCAACCAGGACATGAACTGGCACCCATAGGGGATGCTGGCATTGCAGGCAGCAGCTTAACTTGCCACACCACACTGGTCCCTATTATTTTACAATTTTTATTTATTTAAGAGGCAGAGAGATGGAGACAGTGAATGACAAAGACGAAGTGCCTCTTGAGACTAGTAGTTAAAACACTGAGTAAGACATCTATGTCCCACATAGGAGTACTGGTATTGATACCTAGCTGTAGCTCCTGATGAAGTCCTGGCTCCTGGCTTCGGCCTGGCCCAGCCCTGACCACTGCAGCCACTTGGGGAGTGAACCAGTGGATGGAAGATCTCTCACTCACTCCCTCTAATTCTGACTTTCAAATAAATAAATAAATAAATCTTCTCGTAAAATCTAATGTATAGGGGCCGGCGCTATGGCACAACATGTTAACATCCTGGCCTGAATGCCAGCATCCCATATGGCCACTGGTTCGAGAACTGGCTGCTCCACTTCTGATCCAGCTCTCTGCTATGCCCTGGGAAAGCAGTAGAAGATGACCCAAGTCCTTGGGCCCCTGCACCCACGTGGGAGACCTAGAAGAAGCTCCTGGCTCCAGGCTTCTGATTGGCACAGCTCCGACCGTTGCAGCCAATCGGGGAGTGAAGTAGCGGATAGAAGACCTCTCTTTCTCTCTCTCTCTCTCCCTCCCTCCCTCCCTCCCTACTTGCTCTCCTTTCTATGTATAACTCTGTCTTTCAAATAAATAAATTTTAAAAATATGTAATGTATGTAAGTGAAATGTTTATTTTCCATTCAATTATTGTTTATAGTTGTTGTCTATATTCCCACTAAACCAGGGTCTTTTTGCTTTTTACTTGTTAAACTTCTTATTCAGTAAAGTATTAAGCCTTTTTACTGCAATGTCATTTTTTAAAAGACTTATTTATTTGAAAGTCAGAGTTACAAAGAGAAAGGAGAGGCAAGGAGAGAGCGAGAGATGTCTTCCTTCGATCCGCTGGTTCATTCCCCAATTGGCCGTAATGGCTGGAGCTGTGCTGATCTGAAGCCAGGAGCCTCTTCTGGGTCTCCCACATGGGTACAGGGGCCCAAGGACTTGGGCCATCTTCTACTGCTTTCCCAGGCCATAGCAGAGAGCTGGATTGGAAGTGGGGCAACCGGGACTCGAACTGGAGCCCAACTGGGATGCCGGCACTGCAGGTGGTGGCTTTACCCACTACGCCACAGCGCCGGCGCCTGTAATGTCACTTTAAAATATGTTATCTCAAAGACTAAAAAAAAGGGAGAAGGAAAGAGGGTGGGGAGAAAGGGGGAAAGAAGGAAGAGAATATCATTATGTTCTTAGAATTGTATTTACAAATCACATTCAATCTGTTAAAAACTGAAAATAAATTAACAAAAATGTATAATATAAAAAAATCAAAATAAAGGCAAACAAAAAAGAAAAGTATCAAAGTCATGAAAGGAAAAGAAAGGCTAAGAGGCACTGGAAAAGACTAATAAGAAACAATAACTAAATGACATATGGAATATTTTGGGACAGAAAAGGGTGTAAATACCTGGGTACCTGCCATCCATGTGGGAGACCCAAATGGAGTTCCTGGCACCTGGGTTCAGCCTGGGCCAACCTTAGCCACTAGGGTCTCCCAAGTAGGTGGCACAGACTTCAGTACTTGAGCTATCATATGCTGCTTCCCATGCCCATGAGCAGGATCAGAAGTGGAGAGGCCAGGACTCAAACTGGTATTTTTTTTTTTTTTTTTGACAGGCAGAGTGTCGCTCCCCCTCTTCGTGGAGGAACGACACTAAACCCTGCCTAGGCTTCATATCTGAGTCACGGCACCATTATGTCGCTCCCCCTCTTCGCGGAGGAACGACACAGGACCCTGCGCTGTTCTTTTGTCTGCTCGGCCCTTCCCGGGTTTGCTGCTGGTTCTTCCCGGGTTGGCTACCGTCCCTTCCACCTCCGTGGAAGGGCGGTTCCCCCTGCCACATTCCCCACTTCCGCGGGGGAGCGGCACACCGCCTGCCGGCTCTCTCGGGGGCTGCTCAGATGTTCCTCAGGTGTTCCTGGTGCATGTTGTCTCTCTCCTCCTTTATAGTCCTCTTCCACCAATCCCAACTCTGCTACCCACATGCTGAGTACGCTGCTCTCCTCCAATCAGGAGCAGGTCCTACAGTTTATTGGTTGAACTGGAGGCAGCTGTGTAGAAGCTGTTTCCTCCTCTCCCAGCGCCATATTGTGGGAGAGCAGATGCATAGAATAAGTCTTAATTCCAGTAACTTAGTGTAGTCTGAGTTGCTCCCAGTTGCTCCCCACACAGAGTGGACAGTGAGAGAGAGAGACAGAGAGAAAGGTCTTCCTTCGCCGTTGGTTCACCCTCCAATGGCCGCCGTGCTGCGGCCAGCGCACCGCGCTGATCCGATGGCAGGAGCCAGGTACTTGTCCTGGTCTCCCATGGGGTGCAGGGCCCAAGCACTTGGGCCATCCTCCACTGCACTCCTGGGCCACAGCAGAGAGCTGGCCTGAAAGAGGGGCAACCAGGACGGAATCTGGTGCCCCGACCGGGACTAGAACCCGGTGTGCCGGCACCGCAAGGCAGAGGATTAGCCTAGTGAGCCGCAGCGCCAGCCTCAAACTGGTATTCTGATATGAGATGAAGGTATCCCAAGTGGCAGCTTAACCTGATGTACCATAATGCTGGCCCCAACAAAATATTTTGTGTATATGGAGAAGCTGATTCTAAACTTTAAATGCAAAGGCAAAGGAGCTAGAAAGTATAAAGAAAAATAAAAGGAATTACACTACCCTTTTAAAGATTCACCATGTAGATAATAGTAATTACCTATTGGTACTAGGAACAGATATAAACACAGAAAAAGTCTACTTATACAGGCAACTAATTTTTTAAAGACTTATTTATTATTTTATTTGAAAGTCAGAGTTGCAGAGAGGCAGAGGCAGAGAGAAAGGCCTCCATCTGCTGGTTCACTCCTCAAATGGCCACAATGGCCAGTGCTAGGTCAAGCCAAAGCCAGGAGCTGGAGTTTCATCTGGGTCTTTCACATGGGTACAGGGGGCAAAGGACTTGGGCCATCTTCCACTGCTTTCCCAGGCACATTAGCAGGGAGCTGGATGGGAAGTGAAATATCCTGGACTCGAATCAGCACCCATATAGGATGCTGGCACTTCAGGTTTCGGCTTCACCCAACACACCAGAGCACTGGCCCCACAGACAACTAATGTTTAAAGTAAGTATAAAAGTAATTAAATCTTTTTAACAAATGATATTGGAAAAAAAGATGATGTTGGCAAAAAAAAAAAAAAAAAAGAAAAGAAAAGAAAAAAAAAAGAACTTCAACGTAAATCTCACAACTTACACCAAAATTAACTGGAAATGAATCATAGACTTTTTGAGGAAAAACAAACCATTTCCTCCATTGTTCCCAAATCACAATCAACACAGAAGATTTCTGTGTCCTCACAAAATACAAGGATCCCTGTTCTCCTACCTCAGCAAGTAAGCACTCAATTCTGCAAACACCAGGTGGGTGTCCTCTAATTCAATTCAGTTCTGACACTATCAGATTCTAGGATTGAGGGCTCAAGTCCCCTAGACTACCCCCTCCACTTTAAATGCCAGCTGCAAGTGTCTGGTTGTTTTATTTGAGCTTCTAACCAACTGGCTATTAATCAGGATTTCCATAACTCCCCCCTTGGGTTTAATTAATATTCTAGAACAGCTAACATAACTCAGGGAAACATTTATATGTCTACCAGCTTATTATAAAGTATTTTACAAAGGTTATAAAGAGATGCATAAGGTGAGTTAGGGGAGGAGAAAGAACTTCCAAGCCCTCTCTAGGATTGCCACCATCCAGGAACCTCCCCATGTTCAGCTATCCAAAAGCTCCCTGAACCTTATCCTTTTGAGATTTTATGAATGACTCATTACATATGCATGACTGACTAAATATGGCCACTGGTGATCAACTTAACCTTCGGTCCCTCTCCCCTCCTAGTAAGTTGGGATATAGCAAAAGCAGTAATAAGAGGAAGATTTATAGCCATCAATGCCTATATTAAAAACCCAAAAAGATCTCAAACAACTTATCAATACACCTCAAGAAACTAGGGGAAAAAAATCAAAACCAAAATTGGTAGAATGAAAGTAATAATAAAATTCAGAGCATAAATAAATGACAGATCTAAAAAGACACAAAAATATCAATTAAAAGGGCCGGCGCCGCGGCTCACTAGGCTAATCCTCCGCCTAGCGGCGCCGGCACACCGGGTTCTAGTCCCGGTCGGGGCGCCGGATTCTGTCCCGGTTGCCCCTCTTCCAGGCCAGCCCTCTGCTGTGGCCAGGGAGTGCAGTGGAGGATGGCCCAGGTGCTTGGGCCCTGCACCCCATGGGAGACCAGGAAAAGCACCTGGCTCCTGGCTCCTGCCATCGGATCAGCGCGGTGCGCCGGCCGCAGCGCGCCGGCCGCGGCGGCCATTGGAGGGTGAACCAACGGCAAAGGAAGACCTTTCTCTCTGTCTCTCTCTCTCACTGTCCACTCTGCCTGTCAAAAAAAAAAAAAAAAAAAAATCAATTAAAAGAAGAGCTAGTTCTTTGAAAGGATAAACAAAATTGTTAAACATTTAACTAGACTAACCAGGAAAAAAAAGTGAAGGTCAAATACAAAGAAGAGATGAAAATGGAGACATTAAGACTGACACACAGAAATACAAAAGAATGGAGCTGGTACTGCAGGTTAAACTATCTCCTTCAATGCAAGCATCCCATGTTAAGTGCTGGCTTGAATCCTGACTGCCTTACTACTGTGGCACAACTGATTTAGCTCCCCACTACTGGGCCTGGGAAAGCAGCAGAAGATGGCTCAAATGCTTGGGCACTTGCCACCCATGTGGAGCTCTGGGCTATTGGCTTGGCTTGGCCCAGCCCCAGCCATTGCAGCCATTTGGGGAGTGAACCAGGGGATTGAAAATCTCTGTCTCTCTCTGTCTCTGTCTCTCTGTCTCTCTCCCCCTCCCTCCTTCCTTCCCTCCTTCTTTCTGTTTCTGTAATTCTTCCTTTCAAATCAATCAATCTCTAAAAGAAATAAAATAAGGAAAGAAAGGAGGGAGGGAGGGAGAAAGGGAGAGAGGGAGGGAAACAGACAAAATGCTGTTGGAGATTACTATGAATAATTATATGGCAACAAATTTGAAAACCCAGAGAAATGCACAAATTATTGGACACCTATATCTTACTAAGACTGAATCATGAGGAAAGAGAATTATCTAAACAGACCAATAATACCAAGACTGATTCTGTGATAAAATATCTCCCTGGGGTTGGCACTGTGGTGCAGCGGGTTAAAGCCCCAACCTGCAGTGCTGGCATCCCATATGGGCACTGGTTCGAGTTCTAGCTGCTCTACTTCTGATCCAGCTCCCTGTTAATTCACCTGGGAAAGCAACAGAGGATGGCCCAAGTTCTTGGGCCCTGCATTCATGTGGGAGACCCAGAAGAAGCTCCTGGCTCCTGCTTCAGATTGGCTCAGCCCCGGCAATTGTGGTCATTTGGGGAGTGAATCAGCAGATGGAAGACCTCTTTCTCTCTGTCTCTACCTCTCTGTTACTCTTTCAAATAAAAAAAAAATCTTAAACAAAAAAAATTCCCATTAAAGAAAAGTCCTGGAACAGAGAGCTTCACTGGTAAATTCTACTAAACTTTTAAAGGAGAATTAACATCAATTATTCTTAAATTATTTCAAAAAATATATCAAAAATGAGAGAGAATTCTTCCAAATTTGTTCTAACAGGCCAAACTAAAACCAGACAAGGGAACACACAAAAAAAGAAAAGCCTATAGGTCATAATTTTTGTTGAACACATATATAAAAATCATCAACAAAATACTTGCAAATTGAATCCAACAGCACATTAGAAAGATCATTCATTGTGATCAAGTGGGATTCATAAGGGATGTTAGGATGGTTCAACATATGCAAAAAAATAAATGTAATTCCCTACATCAACAGAATAAAGTGTAAAAATCATATTATCCCAACAAATACAGCAAAGGCATTTGATAAAAGTCAAGGGGATAAAATCTGACTAAATTAGGTATAAAAGAAATAAATATACCTCAACATAATAAAGGCCATGTATAACAAGCCAACAACTAACATCATGAATGGGGAAAAGTTCAAGGCTTTATAAGATATAGAACAAGACAAGAATGCCCACTTTCATCACTTTTATTCAACATAGTACTGGAGATTGTGGCTAGAGCAATTAGGCAAGAGAAAGAAAGAAAGGGAATCTACATTGGAAAGGGGGAAGTCAAACTGTCATTGTCTGCAGATGACATGATCTTATATATAGAAAACTCCAAACATTACACCAAACAGTTGTTAGACCTAATAAACAAATTCAGCAAAGTTGCAAGGTCAATGTAAAAAAATCAAGAGCACTGTTACATACCAACAATGATTCTTATAAAAAAGAAATCAAAAAGCAATCACATTTCCAATAGCTGAAATAGAAATAAAATATCTGCAAGTAAATTTAACCAAGGAAGTGGAAGAGCTGTACAATGAAAACTGTAAATCACTGATGAAAGAAATTGAAGAGAGCACAAAGAAATGGAAAGACATCCCATGTTCATGGATTGCAAGAGTCAATATTGCTAAACTGTGCATATTACCCAAAGCAATGCAATTCCCAGTGAAATCCCAATAACAGGGGCCAGTGCTGTGGCATAGTGGATGAAGCTGTCACCTGCAATGCCAGCATCCCATATGGGCGTCAGTTCACGACCCAGTTGTTCCACTGCCAATCCAGCTCCCTGCTGCAGCCATTTTGGGAGTGAACTAGTGGATGGAAGATCTTTCTCTCTGTCTCTCCCTCTCTTTATAGCTCTGCTTTTTAAGTAAACAAATTTAAAAAGAGAGAGAGAAAAAAAATCTTAAAAAAGAAAGAAATCCCAATTACATTTTTCACAGAAGCAGAAAAAAAAAAAATAAAGCTAGTAAAATTCGTATGGAGGGCTAGCATTGTGATGTAGCAGGTAAAGCTGCCACCTCCAATGGCAGCTGCTCCATTTCCAATCCAGTTTACTACTAGTGGCATGGAAAAACAACAGAAGACGGCCCAGGTGTTTGGGCCTGTCATCCATGTGGGAGACCCAGATGAAGCTCCTGGATCCTGGCTTTGGCATGGTCCAGCCCTGGTTGTTGCAAGCATCTGGAGAATGAAGAAGATGGAAGAGATATCTCTCTTTTTCTGTACCTCTAACTTTCAAATAAGTAAATAAATTTTTTTTAAAAAGTGTATAGAATTGAGGCCAGCACTGTGGTGCAGCGGGTTAAAGCCCCAGCCTACAGTGTCAGCATCCCATATGGGTGCTGGTTTGGAGTCCTGGATGCTCTACCTCTGATCCAGATCCTTGCTAATGTGCCTAGAAAGCAGTTTCATTCCCATGGGACACCCAGAAGAAGCTCCTGGCTCCTGGTTTTGGATCAGCTCAGCTCTAGCCATTGCAGGCATTTGGGGAGTGAACCCGTGGATGGTTCACTCTGTAACTCTTTCAAATAAGTAAATCTTTTTAAAAATTGCATAGAATTATGAAAGACTCCAAATATCCAAAGTAATCTCAAGCAAAAAAGAACAAAACAGGAGCATTATAGTACCTGACTAAAATACATTACAGGGGCCAGCATTGCAGTGTAGCAAGTAAAGCCTCAGCCTACAATGCCAGCATCCCATATATGTCCCAGATGCTCCACTTCTGATCCAGCTGCCTGCTAATGACCTGGGAAAACCAGAAAAGTGGCCCAAGTGTCCAGGCCCTTGCTACACCCATGTGAGAGATCCAGATGAAACTCTTGGCTCCTGGCTTCAGCTTGGCTCAGCTCTGGCCATTGTGACCATCTGGGAAGTGAATCAGTAAATGGAAGATCTCTCTCCATCTCTCTCTCTGTAACTCTTTCAAATAAATAAATAAAATCTTCTACAAATAAATAAATTTTCTACAGTAATCAAAATAGCATGGTGCTGCATAAAACCAGATTCATGGATCAACAGAAGAGAATAAAGAAGACTCTAGAAGTAAACCCACAGATGAACAGCTGATATTTGACAAAGGTGCTAAGAACATTCATTGGAAAAAAGGACAGGCAAATGGTGCTGGAAAAACTGAATAATCACACGAAGAAGAATAAAACTAGATTCCTACCTCACCATGTACAAAATCAACTCTAAATGGATGGAAGACCTAAATGTGAGGCCTGAAATACTGAGATTATTAGAAGAAATCATTGGGAAAACACTTCACAATACTGCCATAGTAAGGATTTTCTATAAAAGCACAGGAAATAGAAGTAAAACAGATAAATGGGATTTCCTCAAAATAAATTACTTTTGTACAGCAAAGGAAATAATCATCAGAATAAAGAAATAACCTATGGAATGGGAGAAAATATTTGCAAGCTATATATCTGACAAGGGTTAATGTCTAGATCATAGAAGGAACCCAAACAACTCATGGTGGGAATGTAAATTAGTACAGCCATTGTGGAGAATAAGATGGAGGAGCCTCAAAACACCAAAAATAGATCTAACATTTGATCCAGCAATTCCATTCCTGTATATACATACATACATATATAAATACATATACATATATATATATATATATATATATCTCCAAGGGAAATGAAATCCATCTATCAAGAAGACATCTGTACTTCCATGTTTATTATAGCATTATTCACAATAGCCAAACAACCTAAGTGCTGGAAACAACCTAAGTGTTCATACACCAATGAATGAATAAAGGAAATGTGATACATATATACAATGGAATATTACTCAGCCATAAAAAGGATGAAATCTTTTCACTTTCAACAACATGAATAAAATTTGAGGTCATTATGTTAAATTAAGTAAGAACAGAAAGACAAATATCACATAATCTCATTCATTTGTGGAATCTAAAAACTAGGTGATCTCATAGAAATTAAAAAAATAATGGTGGTTTAACAGAGGCTGGGGAAGAAAATAGGGAGAATAAGGAAAGGTTGATTGACAGTTATAGCTAGACAGGAATAGGAAAATCTGGGGTTCTAGTGCACAATAGGATGATTATAGATAATATCTATTTCTCTATTTTAAAAACATAGAAAATAGGATTTTAGATGCTTTCATTATAAAGATTTGGTGCTTAAAAGGATAAATACATTTACCCTTATTGGATATTATGCAATGTATATATTTAATGAAACATCACATAGCACCCCATAAATATGCATAATTTTTATATGTCTCTTAAAAATTTTTTAAAAATGAAGGCAGAAACTAAGAAAGAAAAATATATGAAGCCAAGAAACTTAGGTTCTAAAGAGAAAGCAAAAGCAACTCTATGATGATGGCAAAGCTACAGAAAGGCAGCTCTACAGCAGAGTTGGTAAGCACACAGTCCAGATTCCAACAGGTGGCTACAAGGTTCCAGGACAGAAGTTGTTAAAGAGAAAAGAAAAAAAATACCCAAGGATTAATATTATCAACTATATTAATATTATTAGTAGTAATAATATTATATAATATTATTATATATTATATTATAATAATATTATTAACTATATTAATATTATTAACTATACTGAGAATGTGTTTTACAGTTCCATTACAGTTTGGAAAAGATACAAAGAAAGGTACAAAGAAAACTATGCAAATAGGTAATTATTAACTACAAGAAAAACAATCAGTTGTACAAGAAAATTTAACCACAGTATATAATGGCTCAGAGGTAAAAAAGATATTCATGTAATTCAAATAACATAAACATTACTTTGTTCAGCTGTGGTATAATTATATTGGGAATATGTTGGGGAGGCAAATGGTAGCAGAAGTTGACTACAATTGTGAATTCTTTATCATCCAGAGACAGAAACAGTTTATGTCTATAATTGAAAAAGCTAGAGGCCAGCGCTGCAGCTCAATAGGCTAATCCTCCACCTAGCGGCGCCAGCACACCGAGTTCTAGTCCCTATTGGGGTGCCGGATTCTGTCCCGGTTGCCCCTCTTCCAGGCCAGCTCTCTGCTGTGGCCCGGGAAGGCAGTGGAGGATGGCCCAAGTGCTTGGGCCCTGCACCCCATGGGAGACCAGGAGAAGCACCTGGCTCCTGCCTTCAGATCAGCGCGGTGCACCGGCCGCAGCGCGCCAACCACGGCAGCCATTGGAGGGTGAACCAACGGTAAAGGAAGACCTTTCTCTCTGTCTCTCTCTCTCTCACTGTCCACTCTGCCTGTCAAAAAAAAAAAAGAAAAAAAAAAAAAAGAAAAAGCTAGAAACATTCTCTGGAGACAGAGATGTACTAGGAGAAACAATTTAAATAATTAAAAATATTTGCCTCTAAGGAAGACTTTAGGACAGAGAAGAATCAAAAAGAGTAAAAAAATACTTTTATTATAATTAAGATACAGTATATAGTATTACAGTTTACTACTTCACTTTAAAATGTATATGTATTACATTGAATAAAACTTTTTTTAAATTTATAGATTCTAATATCCTACTCCTGGGTCTACTATGTAATAGAATATCTAAAGATATGCATTTATTTTGGTATTAAAAGACTATAACTGGTTAGTTTTAGGTGGATAAAGCAGTAGTATAGGGTTATAGATTTAAAGCCCACTGCAGGATTTGCCATATTTCATAGACTCAAAAATTTGCCCTGAATACTAGTCAGCAGATTTAAACAAGTATGTAACTCATTACAAAGAAGAATTTAAAAGAATATTTATTTATAAAAGTTAATTTTTCTTTATTTGGAAGGAAAAGTGAAAGAGAGAAAGAGAAACACTTTTTCATCTTCACTTCAAGGACTTGGCCAAGCTGACATGACACTCAATCTGGGTATCCCATGTGGGTAGCAGGGACCACTGCCAAGTATTTTAGCCATCATATTAACAGAAAGTTGGATCAGAAGTAGAGGCAGGACTCAAACCCAGGCCCTCCAATGCGGAATGTGGGCATCCCAAGCAGCAGCTTAAACTGCTGTGCCACATTAGCCCCAAGAAATAATATTTAAATGGGTGAGCACAATCCATCACTACTGCCAGGAAACTTCCTTAAAAATATGTAAGAAGAAAACAGATGATAATTTAGTAACAGAATCTTCGTATATTGAGGAAAGTTATACTGATAAGTTAAAGCTAATTTCTTTCTTGCAATCTAAAATGATAGACAGTAAGCAATCATACTGTATAATGCGATTAAATGTACATGTAATATACTCTCTCCCTTCAATATAGCTTATCTTTGAAGTTCCGCTGAATTTTCGTTGCCATAACAACCTCAGTAAACCCTTTATTGCTGTAGATATCTGTAGCTATTTATAAATGTAACAGCTGGATCTGTCCAGTAAATTTCTTTTATAAAATTTCAAAGCAGTTTTCACTTTCTCTGAATAAACCTGATAAAATGTCAGGGACAACTATGCCAAAACTATAATTTCTGTGTAGTATAAACTACATAAAGCAGAGAATGGAAAAAATATTTCATTTTTATTGTGTTGTCCCCTGAAGAAATAGCACTGTTAATACAAAGCTTCCTAAATTACCAATTTTTTCTAAATTGAAATATGTTTAGATATTTTAAATGAACTTCTCTCCATAGTTACACAATGCAATACACAAAGAAACAAACACTGGCATTTATATAAAACATCAGCAGCAGCTAAAGCAACCTACATTCATTAAGAAAAACAGTATATCTTATAATTGGATCTTTCTTTTCAAAATGATTGTTTTGATTCCATTAAAACCAGCAATAATTAGATGGAGAAATGTCTGTCTTAGAAGAGATTATAACAAAAGATTCATTCTGTTGCATGTAGCAACTGACTAGCAGCTTCTCAGACAGCACTGTGATCATGTACAGGATCTCAGAAAGGATTGGCTCAACAGATCATTCAGATTAAGCCTGATACAGTTAAGAGAAAAAATTTTAAATTACCTAAAAATAAATTTGACTGATAATTGCTACACACATTTCCTACCTTTGATTGATATTATCACCTTTGTGTTCATTTTTTTTAAAGATTTATTTTATTTATTTGAAAGAGTTACAGAGAGAGAGAGAGAGAGGGGTCTTCCATCCTCTGGTTCACTCCCTAGATGGCCACAATGGCCGGAGCTGCACCGATCTGAAGCCAGGAGCCAGGAGCTTCTTCTAGGTCTCCCACGTGGATGCAGGGGCCCAAGGACTTGGGCCTTCTTCCACTGCCTTTCCAAGCCACAGCAGAGAGCTGGATTGGAAGAGGAGCAGCCAGAACTAGAACCGGCGCCTATATGGGATGCTGGTGCTTCAGGCCAGGGCTTTAACCCACTGCGCCACAGCGCCAGCCCCTATGTTCATTTTTCAAACCTTTTCCCCAACTATAACCCATAGTTTAACAGCATATATAATATCCTATACATCAATATATTGGAGGAAAATCCACTAATTTGTATGAAAATTAAATCTCAGGGTCAGCTCTGTGGTGTAGCAGATAAAAGCCACCACCTGCAACGCCAGCATCCGATATGGCCACCAGTTAAGAGTCCCAGCTGCTCCATTTCCAATCCAGCTCCCTGCAAAAAAGCAGCGCAAGATGGCTCCAAGGGCTTGGGGTCCGGCACCTGCATGGGAGACCAGAATAAGCTCCTGGCTCCTGGCTTCCAACTGGCCCAGCTGCAGCCATTGTGGCCATTTGGGGAGTGAACCAGCAGATGGAAGACCTCTCTCTAACTCTGCCTTTCAAATAAATAAACAAGTATTTTTAAATTAATAAATACAATTTATACTTAAAATTAAATCTCACATTTTACTTATTTATTTGAAATGTACAGTGATGGGGGAAAGGGATAGGGGAGGGAGGGAGAGAGGAGGGGAGAGAGAGATATCGCCCATCTGCTTACTCTCCACATGGCCACAACAACCAAGGGTGGACCATGCTGAAGAAGCCAGGAGCCAGATCCCATCAGGGTCTCCGATGTGAGTAGCAGAAACTCAAGTACTCGAACTTTTATTTTATTTTATTTTATTTTATATGAGAGAGAGAGAGAAATTGATTGATTTTCTTCCACCTGCTAATTCACTCATCAAATGGCTGCAGGAGCCAAACCAAAACTGGGAACTCCATCTGAGTCTTCCATGTGGAAGGCAGGAGCCAAAGCACTTGGACCATCATGCACTATGTTCCAGGATACATTAGCAGAAAGCTAGCTGGATTGAAAGCAGAGCAGCCAGGACTTCAACTGGCATCTGATATGGGATGAGGAAATCCCAAGTATCAGCTTCACCTGCCAACATCCACTCTGATCTAATCTTAGTGCTTAGTTTTACAAAGGTTTTATAATAATGAAGGAACATATAAAAAAAATCAAATCAATAGCCAAAAAAAACCCCAGTCCTTAACAAGTCATCCCAATAGCATACAGCAATGTTATTTCCAAATTTTAAATAACTATAGATGCCTAACAACCACTTTTCTGTATTTTTTAGTTTTATTTATTTGACAGGTAGAGTTATAGACAGTGAGAGAGAGACAGACAGAGAGAAAGGTCTTCCTTCCGTTGGTTCACTCCCCAAATGGCTGCCACGGCCAGCGCTGCACTGATCTGAAGCCAGGAGCTTCCTCCTGGTCTCCCAAGCAGGTGCAGGGGCCCAAGCACTTGGGCCATCCTCCACTGCCCTCCCGGGCCACAGCAGAGAGCTGGACTGGAAGAGGAGCAACCAGGACTAGAACCCAGTGCCCCTATGGGATGCCGGTGCTGCAGGCAGAGGATTAACCAAGTCAGCCACGGCGCTGGTCCTTGTTAGATTTTGACAGAAAACAAATCCAACCTTAAATGACAGCTTTGCCTTTCACCTAAATCTTTCAGAGAATAGTATAATCCTGTGCCTAGAATTTCAAGTCTCTTTCATGCAAGTACTCATCTAATTATTTTCCCATTACTTCCATAGTTCCTTTCCCTGCCCATTCCATTGCTTTAAAAATTTATCGATGAGCTTACAAGAGGAATATGCCCACATCAGCTTATTTAAAAAAAAAGATTTATTTAGTTGAAAGTCAGAGTTACACAGAGAAGGAGAGGCAGAGAAAGAGAGAAAGAGAGAAAGAGAGAAAGAGAGAAAAAGAGAGAGAGAGAGAGAGAGAGAGAGAGAAAGAGAAAGAGAAAGAGAAAGAGAGAAAGAGAAAGAGAAAGAGAAAAAGAAAAAGAAAAAGAAAAAGAAAAAGAAAAAGAAAAAGAGAAAGAAAAAGAGAAAGAGAAAGAGAGGTCTTCCATCCACTGATTCACTCCCCAACAGGCCACAAAGGTCAGAGCTGCACCTATCCAAAGCCAGGAGCCAGGAGCTTCCTCTGGGTCTCCCACATGGATGCTGGGCACCAAGGACTTAGACCATCTTCTACTGCTTTCCCAGGACATAGTAGAGAGTTGGATCAGAAATGGACCAGCCAAGACTCAAGCCGGAGTTCATCTGGGATGCCAGCACTGCCCGCGGCGGCTTTACCCACTACATCACGGTGCTGGCCCCATCAGCTTATCTTAAACTAGATATAATTCCTTTTTTTTTTCATTTTAAAGAATAGTACTTTATTTAATAAGTTTTATGCACAGAAAAATAAGCTTTAATCTACAATGAATGCCAAATTATACAGCAGAAAGCAATTTTCTTAGTTTTCTATACTGATGGAAAGATTTCTACTAAATGATAGTCATAACATTATACTCACAAATATAGTACTCTGTCTCAAAATATTTCACAATTATTCACAATACTAGAACAATAACATAAGAATTAATCACTGTGTCAGGTTAAAGTTTAAGAAAAAAATGCAAAATCTAATAGAAATTACATTAAAGCTTTTATTACATCAAATCAAAATGCAAATTTGTTACTAAGTATAGACAAAATTGTAAAATATACTTACATAGTACTTTAAATGTTATATAATGATACATAATGAGAATGTAGTAAATGCCAAAAATCTGTATTCATACCTGCAAGCTTTAGACTTCAAAACAGAATCTTACCACCCAAATACTAGTGTAGTATTGACCAATTTGAAGAAATAGGTATTTAAGATTGTCCTGCTGTATCAATTATAAAGTTAGGGTATAATGGAAAGAATAGTTGGAAAAAAAAAAAAAACATTTGACACCTCCCAGGAGAGGCAGGTTGGTGACATTGTTCATCTTCAAACTATGTCCCAGTCAGGGCTCTGCCACTAAATAGCTACCTATAGCTTTGGACAACCCACCCCACCTTTGAGCCTTAGAAAACTAGATATAACTCTTAAGTAATAGAAATGAGAATTAAGGGTTTATTTTTATAGTTTGCCTTTACAGTTTAAAAAGTATTTAGAAACACTGTATTTTCTGATCTTCACAATGATTCTTTTAATTGGTTTAAATAGATATTTTTAGCCCCATTTGAAAAAAATTAGGATTGGGAGGATTTTCCCCCAGATGAGAAGTGCAGTAACAATCAAATGTCCCCTCTCTTTTTCATGACATTTTACTGCTTCACTACTTTACAAGTGATGAAGAGGAAAGAGTAGGACAAGCAACTTCAACAGTCTTCAGTTATCACAGAACCTGAACAACAAAATCCATTAAAATCCATCATCTCCAACAGCAATTAATGGCAGTGTGGTAGACCTGATATCATAATTTAATTATAAATCACAGCATTAGACTTTTCCTTGTTATAATTAGAATTTTATCACAGAAAAAGCAGCATATTTTATTCCAGAAAAAAAGTTCTTAAATTTTCACATTTTCTCTTCATAGCCACCAGTGTTCAAAACATGGATTATCTTAATCAAAGAACAAGTTTGCAAATGTCAAAGGGCTACACTTTTAGGAATGTGAACATGTTCTATTTTTAGGAAACTCTTAATCCTAGTATAAAGCCAGAACAGAAGGGCAATAGAAACTGGTTCCAACTTTGACATTCTTCCTACCAGCTAACAATACAGCAACAATTCAGAGGTTGTTTTAACCATAATGTAGCTAAGTATAACAAACTAGAAGCAGGTTTAAATTCCCTCTAGCTTTGGAAAGACAAAGAAAGGGGGATATATAGGACTTTCAAAAAAAATACTTAGCAACTATACTTCTAAGTAAACAACCCACATTGCTATTCATTCCTATATATATATATATATATTTATTTATTTATTTTTTTGACAGGCAGAGTGGACAGTGAGAGAGAGAGAGACAGAGAGAAAGGTCTTCCTTTACCATTGGTTCACCCTCCAATGGCTGCAGCAGCCGGCGCACGGCACTGATCTGAAGCCAGGAGCCAGGTGCTTCCTCCTGGTCTCCCATGGGGTGCAGGGCCCAAGGACCTGGGCCATCCTCCACTGCACTCCCGGGCCACAGCAGAGAGCTGGCCTGGAAGAGGGGCAACCGGGACAGAATCCGGCGCCCCAATAGGGACTAGAACCCGGTGTGCTGGTGCTGCAGGCAGAGGATTAGCCTAGTGAGCCACAGTGCCGGCCTGCTATTCATATTTTATAATAACTGCTCCTATTTATATTTTATAATAACTGCTCCTATTCACATATTAATTTCTCTCATTCAATATGAAGCTTCACTGTCCTCTTTTTCTTTGGTCTCTTTTCCACCTTTCTGTGCTGTTGTTATTTGCCCATCTCCTTTATTATAACCTTTTTACTTTCTTTTTGGTAATCCTCATCTCTGAGATGTTTTGTCTTTCTGCCAGATTCCTTCCTGAAGCTGCCACCTCAACTCCCATTTACAGCTTTATCTTCATCAATAACTTACACTTTAAAATGATCTGGCATAAGGGCTGGTATTGTGGCGTGGCAGGTAAAGCCGCAGCCTGAGAAACTTTCCAGCTTCCCATATGGGTGCCAGTTCATGTCCCAGTTGGTCCAGTTGGTCCACTTCTTTTTTTTCTTAAAGATTTATTTATTTATTTGAAAATCAGAGTTATACAGAGAGATGGAGAAGCAGAGAGAGAGAGAGAGAGAGAGAGAGAGAGAGAGAGAAAGAGGGAAGGAGGGAGGTCCTCCATCTGTTGGTCCACACCCCAACTGGCTGCAATGGCCAGAGTTGCACCGATCCAAAGCCAGAAGCTTCCTCTGGGTCTCCCATGTGGGTGCAGGGGCCCAAGGACTTGGGCCATCCTTCACTGCCTTCCCAGGCCACAGCAGAGAGCTGGATCGGAAGTGGAGCAGCCATGTCTTGAACGACACCCATATGGGATACCGGCACTGCAGGCAGTGGCTTAGCCCACTACACCACAGTGCCAGCCCCTGGTTCACTTCTGATCCAGATTCCTGCTAATGGCCCGGGAAAAAGCAGCAGAGGATGACCCAAGTGTTTGGACCCCTGCTACCCATGTGGGAGGCCTAGATGAAGCACCTGGTTCCTGGCATCTGCCTGGCCTCATGCTGGCCATTGTAGCCACCTGGGGCGTGAACCAGAAGATGAAGGTTATATATATAAACTCTTTTTTGTTTTTTAAAGATTTGAAATTCAGAATTACTGAGAGAGATTAGCAGAGAGAGATTTTATATCCACTTGTTCACTCCCCAAATCGTAACAGCCAGGGCTTAGCCAGGAGCCAGGAGCCAGGGGTTTCATCCAGGTCTCCAATGTGGGTGGCAAGGGCCCAGGTACAATACCATGGCTGAGAAAGAACTTCTAAGATCAATCCCATTCACAATAGCTACCAAAAAAATCAAATACCTTGGAATAAATTTAACCAAGGATGTCAAAGATCTCTACAATGAGAGTTACAAAAAACATTAAAGAAACAAACAGAAGATACCAAAAAATGGAAAAAATCTTCCACGTTCATGGATTGGAAAAATCAATATCATCAAAATGTCCATACTATAATAAAGCAATTTACATACTCAGTGTGATAACAATCAAAATACCAAAGGCAGTCTTCTCAGATATAGAAAAAATGATGCTGAAATTCATATGGAAACACAGGAGACTCCAAATAGCTAAAGCAATCATATATAACAAAAACAAAGCTGGAGGCATCACAATACCAGATTTCAAGACATACTACAGGGCAGTTATAATCAAAACAGCCTGGTATGGCTGGCGCCGTGGCTCAATAGGCTAATCCTCCGCCTGCAGCACCGGCACCCCGGATTCTAGTCCCAGTCAGGGCACCAAATTCTGTCCTGGTTGCTCCTCTTCCAGTCTAGCTCTCTGCTGTGGCCCGGGAGTGCAGTGGAGGATGGCCCAGGTCCTTGGGCCCTGCACCTGCATGGGAGACCAGGAGGAAGCACCTAGCTCCTGGCTTCAGATCAGCGTGGTGTGCTGGCCACAGCACGCTGGCTGCAGTGGCCATTGTGGGTGAACCAACAGAAAAGGAAGACCTTTCTGTCTCTCTCTCTCACTGTCCACTCTGCCTGTCAAAAAAACAAAATAAAAAATAAATAAATAAACCAGCCTGGTATAAAAACAGATGGATAGACCAATGGAACAAAAAAGAAATGCCAGAAATCAACCCATGCATCTACAACCAACTTATCTTAGACCAAGGAGCTAAAACCAATCCCTGGAACAAGGACAGTCTCTTAAACAAATGGTGCTAGGAAAGCTAGATTTCCATATGCAGAAGTATGAAGCAAGACTCCTACCACACACCTTACAAAATTCATTCAAGGGGCCAGCACTGTGGCATAGGGTAAAGCCGCCACCTGCAGTGCCAGCATCCCATATGGGCACCACTTCAAGTTCTGGCTGCTATACTTCCAATCCAGCTCTCTGCTATAGCCTGAGAAAGCAGTACAAGATGGCCTAAGTCCTTGAGGCCCTGCACCCACGTGGGAGACCTGGAAGGAGCTCCTGGCTCCTGGCTTCGGATCAGCACAGCTCTGGCTGTTGCGGCCAATTGGGATGGAAGACCTCCTCTCCCTCTGCCTCTCCTTCTCTTTGTGTGTAACTCTTTCAAATAAATAAATAAATCTTTTTTAAAAATCCACTCAAAGTGGATTAAAGACCTAAATCTATGACCCAACACCATCAAATTATTAGAGAACATTGGGGAAACCCTGCAAGACGTTGGCACAGGCAAAGAGTTCTTGGAAAAAAGACCCCAGAGGCACAGGTAATCAAAGCCAAAATTAACAAATGGGATTACATCAAATTGAGAAGCTTCTGTACTGCAAAAGAAACCACTCAGGAAAGTGAAGAGGCAACTGACAGAATGGGAGAAATTATTTGCAAACTATGTAACTAATAAAGGATTAATAACCAGAATATATAAAGAGATCAAGAAACTCAACAACTAAAACAATCCAGTTAAGAAATGGACAAAGGACTTTTTTCAAAAGAGGAAATCCAAATGGCCTACAGATGCATGAAAAAGTTCTCAGGATCACTAATCGTCAGGAAAAGGCAAATCAAAACTACAATGAGGTTTCACCTCACTCCTACCAAAACCCCCCTCCCCCATCAGAATGGCTTTCATACAGAAATCAACAAACAACAAATGCTGTTGAGGATATGGGGAAAAAGGCACCCTAATCCACTGTTGGTGGGAATGTAAACTGGTAAAGCCACTATGGAAGAAGGTATGGAGATACCTCAGAAATCTGAATATAGACCTACCATATGACCCAGCCATATCACTCCTGGGAATTTACCCAAGGGAAATGAAATCAGCATATCGAAGAGTTATCTGTACCCCCATGTTTGCTGTAGCTCAATTCTCAATAGCTAAGACATGGAATCAATCCAAATGGCCATCAACCAAAGACTAGATAAAGAAATTATGGGACATGTACACCGCGGAGTACTACACAGCTGTAAAAAAAAAAAAATACCGGACCGTCGCCATGGCTCTCTTAGCTAATCCTCTGCCTGCGGCGCAGGCACCCCAGGTTCTAGTCCCGGTTGGGGTGCCGGATTCTATCCGAGTTGATCCTCTTCCAGTCCAGCACTCTGCTATGCCCCCGGGAAGGCAGTGGAGGATGGCCCAAGTGCTTGGGCCTTGCACCCACATGGGAGACCAGGAGGAGGCACCTGGCTCCTGGCTTCAGATCGGCGTACCGCACCGGTCACAGCGCGCTGGCCATAGTGGCCATTTGGGGGTTGAACCAAGAGGAAAGGAAGACCATTTTTTCTGTCTCTCTCTGTCTAACTCTGCCTGTCGGGAAAAAAAAAATACCAAACCAAACAAAATATGGTCATTTGCAACAAACTGGATGAAAATGGAAAACATCATACTTAGTGAAATAAGCTAATCCCAAAGGGAAAAATACTATATGTTCTCTCTGACCTGTGATGAATAACAGAGCACCTAAAAGGCATCTGTAGAACTTAAAGTGACACTCTGAGAAGCAGTGACTTTGAACAACCCTTGTCTTGACTGTTGAGGAGCAGATTTTTTTTCATACTATTTGTTGAACTCTTTACTTAACAGAGTTAATCATATGTGTATAAAATTAATTGAAAATAGAACTCAGTAAAAAATTAAAGTAAGAATACAAGAGAGGAGAGAAAGGGGGCAGGAGTATGGGTGGAGGCAGGCATGGTGAGAAGAATCACCATGTTCCTAAAGTTGTAATTATGAGATGTATGATGTTTATAACAGTAAAATAAAATGCTAAAAAAAAAAAAAAGAAAAGAAAAAGACATTACTTGGGGGACCATGCTGTGGTGTAGCAGGTAAGCTGCCACCTGCAGTGCTGGCATCCCACATGGGCGCCAGTTTGAGTCCCAGCTGCTCCACTTCTGATCCAGTTCTTCCTATGGCCTGGGAAAGCAGTATAAAGTGGCCCAAGTCATTGGGCTCCTGCACCCATGTGGGAGACTCAGAAGAAGCTCCTGGCTCCTGGTTTCAGATTGGCGCAGCTCCAGCCATTGCAGCCATCTGGGGAATGAACCAGTGGATGGAAGATCTCTCTCGATCTCTCTCTTTCTCTGTCTCTTTGTAACTCTGCCTTTCAAATAAATAAATATTTTTAAAAATAAAAAGAAATGACTTGGGACAGAAACAAGCAGGGTGAAGGACAGGAAACAGGGATAGGGTTCTGACCAAAGGAATCTATATTCGTGGTATGATTAGTGGCAGCAGTTTCAGTCTAGATAGCTCAGGGGCAAAGTGAGAACTCCAGAGCTGTGGACAGCATAAACAGGACAGCTGGTGCTAGAAGAGACTTCACATATTGCCACTCCTAACTGCACATCTTGTTCCTCTAGGCATATAGTGGTGTACAGAAGATACATGGACTGGCCTCCCAAGAAATGAAACAGGTGGAAATGCTAATGACCATGATTTGATGAGTACCTGCTGAATAAACGTCTCAAAAGATTTAAAAAAAAAGGTGGCATATAATTGGAATTAAGCACATTGCTAACTGTTTCAGATTAAGTTGATTTTAACACAGATTTTGGTATCTGAATAATTTTCATGTTTATTTTTGAAATATGCAGTACATTATTGTTAACTATAGTCACACTACAGTCACAGTACTGTGGGTTTATTTTAGATTTCTAAAAAATTTCTTTGAAAGGCAGAGTGATAGGGAGGCAGAGGCACAGAGAGAGAGAAATATGCCATCAACTGGTTCATTTCCCAAATGCTGGGGTGGGTCTGGGCAAGGCTAAAGCTTGGAGCTAGGAACTCCATCTGGGTCTCCCACATGGGTGGCAGGAATCCAAGCACTTGAGCCATCTTTTCTGCCTCTTAGGATGCATTGGCAGAAACCTGGATCTGAAGCAGTGAAGCTGGGACTTGAACTGGCACTCTGACATGGAATGCAGGAATACCAAACAACAGCTTAACCTGCTGCAGCACACCAGCCCCCACATTTTTCTAAGTTCATTTATTTCAAAGGTAGAATGACAGAGAGGGGGAGCGAGAGAGAGACAGAGACACAGAGATCTTTCGATCTCTGTTTCATTACCCCAAATGTCTTTAACTGCCAAGGCTTCCCCAGGATAAAGACAGGAGCCAGGAACTCCCATCTGGTTTCCCACATGAGTGGCAGGGACCCAACTACTTGGGCCATCATTTGTTGCCTCCAAGGTACACACTAGAAGGAAGCTGGGTCAGAAACAGAGGCGGGATTTGATCCCAGATACTCCAATATGGGATGCACACATCCCAAGCAGTAGCTTAACCCACCATGTCACAATGCCCATGCCTATCTTCATACTTGCTGTTCATAAAGCATGGTATTCTGTGTATCTAAAATTAGCAAGACTTGCTACTAACCCTTAATTATGACTCACTCCCACAAGTAATTTCCTTTATTCATGATATGGTTTGAATACATTTATTTTTAAATATTCGTTTGCATACCTACAAGAGACAACAATAATAGATAATAATTCTGTTGAGCTTCTAGCACAATTTGGACATTACAATGAAGTAACAGTCACTGACATGTCCTCAGTCAGTACTTTCTTTATTTTAACCTATTCATATGGTCTGTCAGTGTTTTGAAGTAATTTATGTTCATATTCTCATAGTTGTTCTCTAATAAGTTTTGTTAACTCATTGGGGACTTTTGTAGTATCCCTTAGTTGAATTTAAAGTAATTTGAAACAGAACAAAAAAGAACATTAATGGGTCCATAAATCAGTTTAGTGTATCCTATTTATTACCTTCTTTAATCCTTCCCCAATCCTGTGAAAGAACACTACAACATTCACTCCTCACCCATGAGGGATACATGACCCCAATGCATCCCTGACTCCTAGTAAATGCCTGAAACCACAGACCATAAATTGAACCTTAAATATACTAGTTTTTTTCCTATTTATATACACTTATGAGAACTTCCACTTTGACCATGGCCTTATCTAAATATGATCAGAGTCAGTGAACTCAGGGGGCTTCCATAGCCTTGGCAGCTCATGACAAGAGCCTAGGGTGATTACTGATGCCATAAACAAGAGTGTCAATTTGTTAAGTCAACAACAGGAGTCACTGTGCACTTACTCCTCATGTGGGATCTTTGTCCTTAGTGTGCTGTACATTGAGATTTAATGCTATAACTAGTACTCAAACAGTATTTTTCACTTTGTGTTTCTGTGTGGGAGCAAACTGTTGAAATCTTTACTTAATGTATGATAAACTGATCTTCTGTATATAAAGAGAATCGAAAATGAATCTTGATGTGAATGGAAGGGGAGAGGGAGTGGATAAGGGGAGGGTTGCGGGCTGGAGGGACGTTATGGGGGGGAAGCCATTGTAATCCGTATTCTGTACTTTGGAAATTTATATTCATTAAATAAAAGTTAAAAAAAATAAATTAGTTGATTGAAAAATATGATTAAAAAAGACATGTCATTACAAGCATGGCTATGGAAAACTAAGGGGCAGAGATCAACAACCATAACAAACAGGTACAGAATTAGATTTCAAGACCTTATTTAATAACGATTTATGGCCAGCGCCGCAGCACAGTAGGCTAATCCTCTGCCTGAGGCGCTGGCACACCGGGTTCTAGTCCCGGTCAGGGCGCCGGATTCTATCCCGGTTGCCCCTCTTCCAGTCCAGCTCTCTGCTGTGGCCCAGGAGTGCAGTGGAGGATGGCCCAGGTCCTTGGGCCCTGCACCCGAATGGGAGACAAGGAAGAAGCACCTGGCTCCTAGCTTTGGATCAGCGCGGTGTGCCAGTCGCAGCGCATTGGCTGCAGTGGCCACTGGAGGGTGATCCAATGGAAAAGGAAGACCTTTCTGTCTCTCTCTCACTGTCCACTCTGCCTGTCAAAAATAAATAAAAAAATAAATAATGATTTATAAAGAAAAAACAAAATATTTACATATTTATTTGCCAAATATTTGTTGAGCACTCATTATGTATCATGCACTGTTCAAAGATTCCTGTCCTCATGGAACTAACATAAAGAGATTTTTCCTGAAAGCAAGTGTTCCATGAGTTTTAAGAAAGTAGAACAGAGGCACTACAAAATGATAAACAACAAAAGGCAAGTGTTAAGTATCACCAGTAAACTTCATCCACATTAGGTGATCTAAGTATCATTGGTTAAATTATGGGTTGCCAGGACCTGAAATGCCAAGAAAATAGTGAACATGGGGAACTGTATTAAAAGCTTATTCTGGCCGGCGCCGCGGCTCAACAGGCTAATCCTCCGCCTTGCGGCGCCGGCACACTGGGTTCTAGTCCCGGTCGGAGCGCCGGATTCTGTCCTGGTTGCCCCTCTTCCAGGCCAGCTCTCTGCTGTGGCCAGGAGTGCAGTGGAGGATGGCCCAAGTGCTTGGGCCCTGCACCTGCATGGGAGACCAGGAGAAGCACCTGGCTCCTGGCTTCAGATCAGCGCGGTGCACCGGCTGCAACACGCCGGCCGCGTCGGCCATTGGAGGGTGAACCAACAGCAAAAGGAAGACCTTTCTCTCTGTCTGTCTCTTTCACTGTCCACTCTGCCTGTCAAAAAAAAAAAAAAAAAGAAAGAAAGAAAAAAAGAAAAAAAAAAAGCTTATTCTGCAGTGGCAGTGGGTATTGTGTCTCAGCAGGTTGGGCTGCCCTTTGGGATGCCTGCATCCCAGTGGGAATGCTGATTAGATCTCTAGCTGATCTGCTTCTGATCCTTGCAGATGTGTCTGCAAAGAAGTGGATGATGGCTAAAGTGCTTGGGTCACAATACCCACGTGGGAGATGGATGGGATTTCTGGCTCCTTCCCAGCCTAGCCATGGCTACTGTGGCCATTTTGGGAATCAATCAATGAATGGAAGATCTCCTCTCTTTCAAATAAATAAATCTTAAAACACACACACACACACACACACACACACATTGCTTACCTAAATAAAGTATAATGAGATACTATTATTGGGGGGGGGGGGCAGAAACTGTGGCATAGCAGGTAAAAGCCAGCACCTGCAGTGCCAGCATCCCATATGAGTGCTGGTTCAAGTACCAGCTCCACTTCTGATCCAGATCTTTGCTATGGCCTGGGAAAGCAGAAGATGGCCCAAGTGCTTGGGCCCCTGCACCCACGTGGGAGATCCAGAAGAAGCTCCTGGCTCCTGGCTTCAGACCAGATTAGCTCTGGCCATTGTGACCAACTGGGGAGTGAATGAGCGGATGGAAGACTTTTTCTCTCTCTGCCTCTCCTTCTCTCTCTGGATAACTCTGTCTTCCAAATAAATAAATAAATCTTAAAAAAAGAAGATGCTATTACAGGGGCTAGCACTGCTACAAAATATTTGGTAAAGCCACCGCCTGTAGTGTGGGCATCCCATATGGATACTAGTTTGAATCCCGGCTGCTACACTTCCAATCCAGGTCTCTGCTATGGCCTGGGAAAGCAGAAGATGGCCCAAGTCCTTAGGCCCTTGCATTCATGTGGGAGACCTGGAAGAAGCTCCTGGCTCCTGGCTTTGGATCAGTGCAGCTCTGGATGTGGCAGCCACCTGAGGAGTGAACCAGTGGATGAAAGACCTCTCGCTCTCTCTCTTTCTGCCTGTCTGTAACTCTCTGCCTTTCAAATAAATAAATCTTTTTAAAAATGCTATTATATAAATTAAAAGTACAAGCAATGGGGCCAACGCTATGGCATAACGGATAAAGCTATGTGCGCCGCTGGGGGAGTAAACCAGAAGATGGAAGACTGACCTCCCCACTCCCCTC
The DNA here is from genome assembly GCF_051225735.1 of Oryctolagus cuniculus. NCBI lineage: Eukaryota > Metazoa > Chordata > Mammalia > Lagomorpha > Leporidae > Oryctolagus > Oryctolagus cuniculus. The sequence continues at coordinate 34,165,631 of NC_142883.1, read as the reverse complement.
TGCCTCTCCTTCTCTCTGTGTAACTCTGACTTTCAAATAAATAAATCCTTTTTAAAAAGTGCAAGAAAAAATTTACAAAAATATTATAGTAATTAAGACTATATATATATGTGGGAATAAATAGTCTTCAGATCTCTAAAATTCAAGGCCAGTTAATTTTTTAAAACAAATATCCATATAATACTAACATTAAGTGTTCTAGGCTCATCTTTATTGTAAACTGTAAAAACTAAGAATAAAGATCTATTTATTATCTTCATCAATGCTAACAAGTAGTCACTAAAATGTTTGTAGATAATGATATTCTCAATTAAATACGAACTTCCTACTTGTTACTTGTATGACCTGTGGTAATTTATTTAACTGGTGTAAATGTCTCAAGTTTTTCATCTGTAAAATAAAGATAAGAGTTTCTACCAGAGGTAACATTACTTGAAGATGAAATGAGATAATGTGAGGCAAGTGGTTAGAATGCTCGTTAGCCTGGGTTTGATCCTCAGTGTAGGTCATGATTCCAGTTTCTTATTAGACCAGACCCTGGAAGCAACAGTGTGGCCCACATCACTGGGTCCCTGCCACTCAAGTGGGAGACCTGGATTTAGTTCCAACCCAAATCTTGACCATAAAAGCCACTGGTGGCATTTAGGAAGTAAACCAGCAGATGAGATCTGTCTCCCTCAAGGTAAAAAAAAAAAAATTATATATATATATATATATATGAGAGAGAGAGAGAGAGAGAGAGATAATATGCTTACTTAGAACTTAGCAAAAGTCTGGCATATGGTATGTACACAAACTGAACTGTTATTAAATATTGTATCATAGTTTTCCTATTTAATACTGTTTACTTTTTAGGTAAGATGCTGATAATATACTACATAGAGTATAAATTTTAAGTTTTAGAAAAACTAGAGGCACATTGTGCATCTGCACTGTGGCACAGCTGGTTAGGTCATCAATTCCAACCCAGCATCCCATATCAGAATTCCAGTTGAAGTCCTGGCTTCTGATCCAGCTTGCTGCTAATGAGCATGGATAAGTTGAAGATGGCCCAAGTGCTTGGGACCCTGGCATCCACATAGGAGACAAGGATGGAGTTCTTGGCTCCTGGCTTTACATAGACTGTTGCAGCCATTTGGGATGTGAACTAGAAGATTGAAGATCTCTCTCTCTCTCTCTCTCTCTCTCTCTCTCTTTTAATTTATTTGACAGGTAGACAGAGAGAGCAGAGAGAGGACAGAGAGAAAGGTCTTCCTTCCGTTGGTTCACTCCCCAAATAACCCAGAGAGCTGGACTGGAAGAGGAGCAACCGGGACTAGGCGCCGGCTGCAAGCGGAGGATTAACCAAGTGAGCCACAGCAACGGCCCGAAAGATCTCTCTTTAGCTCTTCCCACCCCTCTGTGGCTCAGATAGATAGATAGATAGATAAATCTTTAATTTTTAAAAATTTAAAAACTAGTTTATCCTTCTTGAAAAACTCAAGGGTTTTCTGGGAGATAAAATCTATTTCATTATAAGAGTTTTAGAGTGCTTGGAAATCCTGTTAACTAATTTGAGAAGTAGTTTAATTTATTTATAGCATGTTTCACTTCTGGAATGCAAGAATTTTTCTAGATTCTCAGTGAATGTGTGCTGAGGAAATCAGTACTGCATATTTTACTTTTACAGAGATGAAAAACAGAAAAATCAAAAAGTCTACAAATGTTATAGCCCCTCAAAATAATACATTTGTGAAATTCCAAAATATTTTTTTAAAGATTTATTTATTTATTTGAAAGTCAGAGTTACACAGAGAGAGGAGAGGCAGAGAGAGAGGTCTTCCATCCTCTGGTTCACTCCCCAGGCTGGAGCTGCGCCAATCTGAAGCCAGGAGACAGGAGCTTCTTCCCGGTCTCCCACATGTGTGCAGGGTCCCAAGGACTTGGGCCATCTTCCACTGCTTTCCCAGGCCACAGCAGAGAGCTGGATGGGAAGAGGAGCAGCCGGGACTAGAACCAGCACCCATATGGGATGCTGGCACTTCAGGCCAGGGCTTTAACCCACCGCGCCACAGCGCCAGCCCCATTCCAAAATATTTTATCTTAAAATGAAATAGTGAAAATATTTCAATTAAGGTGAGTCTTCAAAAATTATCTGTTAAAACATAATAAATGCCTGTAATGTATATGAGCAAAATTGACATTTTGAGATTTGATTGTTGGTTATAGCCATTGTCTATATTCTTGAAGAACAGTGGTTTTTCTACTTACTACTTGTTGAATTCTTTATTTAGTTGAGGGTTGGACTTGTGATTGTACAGAAAATTCAAAGCACGCTATCTAAAAATTAAGAGAAAAATGAGGGGCCGGTGCCGTGGCTCACTTGGTTAATCCTCTGCCTGCGGCGCCAGCATCCCATATGGGTACCGGGTTCTAGTCCCAGTTGCTCCTCTTCCAGTCCAGCTCTCTGCTGTGGCCCGGAAAGGCAGTGGAGGATGGCCCAAGTGCTCAGGCCTCTGTACCCGCATGGGAGACTGGAAGGAAGCACCTGGCTCCTGCCTTTGGATCGGCGCAGCGCCGGCTGTGGCGGCCATTTGGGGATTGAACCAATGGAAGAAAGACCTTTCTGTCTCTCTTTCTCACTATCTATAACTCTAGCTGTCAAATAAATAAAAAAGAAAAGAAAAGAAAAGAAAAGAAAAGAAAAGAAAAGAAAAGAAAAGAAAAAAATGAGAGGGGAAGGAGGAAAGGAGGTGAGAGTGAGGGAGTACAGTGTGAAGTATCACTGTGCTCTTGGAACTGAATATATGGGATACATGAAATTTATTCCCATTATATAAATAAAAATTTGTTTACAAGTTTAAAAAAAAAACATAATACATGCCACTGTTAAAAAAGTTTGGTGATGGGACTGGCACTGTGGCATAGTGGGTAAAGCCATCGCCTGCAGCATCAGTATCTCATATAGGTGGCAATTTGAGTCCTGGCTGCTCACTTCTGACCCAGCTCCCTGCTAATGTGCCTGGGAAAGCAGCAAAAGATGACCCCAAGTGCTTGGGCCCCTGCATGCACATAGGAGACCGGGAAGAGGTTCCTGGCTCCTGGCTTCGGACTGGCCCAGCTTTGGCCACTGTAGTCATATGGGGAATGAATCAGTAGATGGAAGACCGACCAACCGACCAACTGACCGACCTACCTACCTACCTACCTACCTCTCTTTTTCTCTCTCTCTCCCTATCCCCCCTTTCTGCCTCTCTGTAACTCTGCCTTTCAAATAATAAAATAAATCTTAAAAAAAGAAAAGAAAAGAAAAGAAAAAAAAAAAGTGAGGGTCAGCACTGTGACACAGTAGGTTAAAGCCCTAACCTGCAGCGTCTACATCCTATTTAGGCACCAAATGAGTCCCAGCAGCTCCACTACGGAACCAGCTCTCTGCTATGGCCTGGGAAAGCAGTGGAGGATGTTCCAAGTCCTTGGACCCTTGCACCCACGTGGGAAACCCAGAAGATGCTCCTGGCTCCTGGCTTCGGCCTGGCACAGCCCTGGCCATTGCAGCCATTTTGGGAGAGAAGCAGTGAAAGGAAGACCTCTCTTTCTCTCTCTACCTCTCTCCATAACTCTTTCAAATAAATAAAATAAATCTTAAAAAAAAAAAAAAAGCTTGGTGGTTCCTCAAAAAGTTAGACATAGAATTACCATACATCCAACAAAGTCACACCTAGGTATCTATACCTCAAAATGGAAAGTAGACGGCCGGCGCCGCGGCTCACTAGGCTAATCCTCCGCCTAGCGGCGCCGGCACACCGGGTTCTAGTCCCGGTCGGGGCGCCGGATTCTGTCCCGGTTGCCCCTCTTCCAGGCCAGCCCTCTGCTGTGGCCAGGGAGTGCAGTGGAGGATGGCCCAGGTGCTTGGGCCCTGCACCCCATGGGAGACCAGGAAAAGCACCTGGCTCCTGGCTCCTGCCATCGGATCAGCGCGGTGCGCCGGCCGCAGCGTGCCGGCCGCGGCGGCCATTGGAGGGTGAACCAACGGCAAAAAGGAAGACTTTTCTCTCTGTCTCTCTCTCTCTCACTGTCCACTCTGCCTGTCAAAAAAAAAAAAAAAAAAAAAATGGAAAGTAGGAACTCAAAGTGATACTTTGCATACCAATGTCCATAGCAGTATTATTCGCAGTGGCCAAAAGCTGGAAACCATCCAAGGGTTCAACAACATTAGAATAGCTAAATGAAGTATAGTATATGCATATTCTGAAAATTATGCAGCCGTTTCAAAATGAGACTTTTGATATATTCTGCAACATGGATGAATCTTGAAAACATTATGCTAAGTGAAATAAAAGATATAAATGATCAGATACTGTATGATTTCATTTTTATGTGCGATACCTAGAATAGGAAGATAGAAAGAAATGGAAGGCAGAATAGAAGCTACAGGGGCTGAGGGAAGGGAAGAATGGAGAGTTTATTGCCAATGGGTACAGAGTTTTATTTGGTATGATGAAAAATTTTTGTAGATAGATAGTGGCAATGATTACACAACACTGTGATGTACTTAACATCAGTGAATTGTATACTTAAATAATTAAAATGAACTTTAATATATATTACCACAATAAAAATCTAAAAACATAACACAAGTAGACTTTATATAATGGACCTTTATAAAGAGAAGGAAATATTCTCAAATTTAGAATAGAAAATCCTTAATTGCACAGTTAAATGACAACTATGTCTTTTTTAAAAATACAAATTTGTGGAGCTGGCGCTGTGGCGCAACAGGTCAAAGCCCTGGCCTGAAGCACCGGCATCCAGTATGGGCGGTGGTTCTAGTCCCGGCTGCTCCTCTTCCATTCAGCTCTCTGCTATGGCCTGGGATAGAAGTAGAAGATGGCCCAAGTCCTTGGGCCCTTGCACCCACGTGGAGACCTGGAAGAAGCTCCTGGCTCCTGGCTTCAAATCGGCGCATTTCCAGGCATTGCGGCCAACTGGGGAGTGAATCACGGATGGAAGACCTCTCTCTCTGTCTCTACCTCTCTCTGTAACTCTTTCAAATAAATAAAACAAATCTTAAAAAAAAAAAAAAAAACACTTAAAAAAATACAGATTTGTGGGACCGACGCTGTGGCATAGCAGGTAAAACTGCCACCTGCAATGCCGGCATCCCACATGGCCCCGGTTTGAGTCCCGGCTACTCCGATTCCAATCCAGCTCTCTGCTATGGCCTGAGAAAGCAGAAGAAGATGGCCCAAGTCTTTGGGCCCCTGCACCCATGTGGAAGACCCGGAGGAAGCTCCTGGCTCCTGGCTTCAGATTGGTGCAGCTCAAGCTATTGTAGCCATCTGTGGATTAAACCATTGGATGGAAGACCTCTCTCTCTCTACCTCTTTTCTATAACTCTGCCTTTCAAATAAATAAGTAAATTTTAATATATATATATATAATATAAATAAATTTGTGGGGCTGGCACTGTGGCACAGGTTAAGCCACCACCTGCAGTTTCTGCATCCCATATGGGCACTGGTTGGAGACTCAGCTGCTCCACTTCCAATCGAGCTCCCTGCTAATGCGCCTGAATAAGCAGCAACCTCAAGGACTCAAATCGCCACCCATATGAATACTTGGGACCCTGCACCCACTTAGGAGACTCAGAAGAAGCTCCAGGCTCCTGGTGTTGGCCTGGCCCAGCTCCAGCCATTGGGTCATTTGAGAGTAAATCAGAGGATGGAAGATATCTCTTCCCTACCCCTTCTCCTCCTCCTAACTCTGCCTTTCAAATAAAAAATAATAAAGTAAATCTTTAAGTAAATAAATCTAAAAAAATCAATACATTTAAATATATATAAACTTGTGGTCATTAATTAATTAATTAATTAATTTGGCAGGCAGAGTGACAGAGAGAGAAAAAGAGACACACAGAAAGAGATCTTCCAGGGCCGGCACTGTGTTTCAGTGAGTTAACGCCCAGGCCTGAAGTGCCAGTATCCCATATGGGCGCCGATTCTAGTCCCGGCTGCTCCTCTTCCCATCCAGCTCTCTGCTGTGGCCTGGGAAAGCAGTGGAAGATGGCCCAAGTCCTTGGGCCCCTGCACCCGTGTGGGAGACCCGGCAGAAGCTCCTGGCTCGTGGCTTTGGATCGGTGCAGCTCTGGCAGCTGCAGTCATCTGGGGAGTGAACTATCGGCTGGAAGACCTCTCTCGCTCGCTCTCTCTCTCCCTCTTTCCCCCTTTCCTCTCTCTGTGTAACTCTTTCAAATAAAATAAATCAATCTTGGGGCCGGCGCCTCAGCTCACTAGGCTAATCCTCTGTCTTGCGGCGCCGGCACACCGGGTTCTGGTCCCGGTCTGGGCGCCAGATTCTGTCCCGGTTGCCCCTCTTCCAGGCCAGCTCTCTGCTGTGGCCAGGAAGTGCAGTGGAGGATGGCCCAAGTGCTTGGGCCCTGCACCCTATGGGAGACCAGGAGAAGCACCTGGCTCCTGCATCGGATCAGCGCAGTGCGCCGGCCGCAGCGGGCCGGCCGCGGCAGCCATTGGAGGGTGAACCAATGGCAAAAGGAAGACCTTTCTCTCTCTCTCTCTCTCACTGTCCACTCTGCCTGTCCAAAAACAAACAAACAAACAAAACTTGAAAGAAAGATAGATAGATTGATTTTCCATCTGCTGGTTCATTCCCCAAATGCCTTCAACAGCCAGGGCTGAACCAAGCTTAAGTGAGAAGGCAGGAATTCCATCTAGTTCTCCCACATGGGTGACAAGAACCCAAGTACCTGGGCCATCATCTGTTGCTTCCCAGTTCTATTAGCAGGAAGCCAGATGCAAGCAGAGGTAGGACTCAATCCTAGGTACTCCAATATGGGATACAGCTGTCCCAAGTGGAAGCTTAACCTGCTCCTGCTGAGCCACAATGCTGCCCCTATAGTTGTTTTATCATTTAGACTGGGAGAACAGAATTACATATGGCAGCTCAACATTATAATCTCACAATAATGTGAGATTTTATATACTTTAGCATATAATATCCTAAAAAAGCAATATGTTATTCCTAAACCAATTCAAAAGCAATGTCAAGGGGTTGGTGTTGTGGTGAAGCAGGTTAAGCCACCTGAGATGCCAGCACATATGAGTGCTGGTTTGAATCGTGGCTGCTTCATTTTTGATTCAGCTCCCCACTAAAACACCTAAGAAAGCAGAACAAGCCCAAATATTTTTAAAGAGTTATTTATTTATTTATTTATTTGAAAGGCAGAGTTGAGAGAGAGAGAGAGAGAAATACTAATCTTCCATCCGCTAGTTCACTCCCCAAATGGCTGCATTGGCCAGAACTAGGCCAGTCTGAAGCCAGGAGCCTCTTCCAGGTCTCCCATGTGAGTGCAGGAGGCCAATCACTTGGGCCATCCTCCACTGCTCTCCCAGGCACATTAGCAGGGAGCTGGATTGCAAGTGGAGCAGCCAGGACATGAACTAGCATCCATTTACCTGCTATATCACAACGACAGCCCCTATATGGCCCAAATATTTGGCCTCTCTGCCACCCACATGAGAGACCCAGATGAAGCTCCTGGCTCCTGACTTCAGCTTGGCCCAGCCTCAGCTGTTCAGACCTTTTGGAGAGTCAATCAGTGGATGGAAGAGTTCTCTCTCTCTCTCTCTCTACCTCTGCCTTTCAAAACAATAAATCTTTATTTTTAAAATGTCAGAATTAGACCTAGAACATAACCAACATTTGATTTACGAAATATTATATAAAATTTTTTCAAAGCACTGAAGGGGAAAAAAACCTACAGAAAGGATGGTATTGTGGCATAGCAGGTATCGCATATGAGCATGAGTTTGTGTTCCAGCTGTTCCACTTCAGATCCAGCTCCCTGTTAATGGTCTGGGAAAAGCAGCAGAAGATGGCCCAAGTACCTGGGCCCCTGCCGCCCATGTGGGAGACTCAGAGGAAGCTTCTGGTTCCTGGCTTCAGCCCGGACCAGCCCTAGTCATTGTAACCATCTGGGGAGTGAACCAGAGGATCTCTCTATCTCTTGATTCTCTCTCCCTCTCTTCCTCCCTCCATCCATCTGTGTAATTCTGACTTTCAAATAAATCTTAAAACACACACACAGAGAAAATTCCTTGAAAAGAACAGCATTAACAGAGTTCTAATTAAGTAAAAACAAGAGAAAGCCCACGTCCTCCCCACACTTTCTGTGAATCTCTAGAGGAATACATGTGGTATTTTTTCCCCCCAATTATTAGTTACGTTTCAGGAATGATGCAGTGGCAATATCAATAGAAACTATTGGTAGTGATCAAAACCAGGACAGTGTAATTAACATATGCAAATTCTACAGATATCCAAAGCAACCTATATTCTCCAGGGAAAAATCCTAGTTTATACAAAGTAGCAAATCACATGATGGACTAAATAGTGCTATCAATTTAGAATTCAGGGCCCTCATCATGGTGTATTTAAGATTACTTTTACATTGGCACCAGTTATAACAATGTCTTAGCCATAATTTCTACTTAACACAGACTTTAAGAAATTCAAAACGGCAGTCACTCATTAGCACTTTAACACACCTAGTTACATTTAAATATGATCAAAAATAGTACTTATTTTCCTACTGAGAATTCTAGAAGAAGTCGAGGGCAAAAGTTTAATAAGTTTACCCAGGGCCGGCACAGTAGTGCAGCTAGTAAAGCTGCCACCGGTAGTACCAGCATCCTATATGGCCTGTTCAAGTCCCAGCTGCTCCACCTCTGATTCAGCTCTCTGCTATGGCCTGGGAAAACAGTACAAGATGGCCCAAGCCCTTGGACCCCTGCATGCACATGGGAGACCCGAAGGAAGCTCCTGGCTCTAGGCTTCGAATGGGCGCAGCTCCGGCCATTGCAGCCAATGGGGTAGTGAACCAGTAGATGGAAGACCCCTCTCTCTCTTTCTGTCTCTCCTTCTCTTTCTGTGTAATCTTTCAAATAAATAAATAATTTTTTTAAAAAATATTATATTTATTTATTTAAAAGGCAGACTGACAGAGAGAGGGAGAGACAGAGACAGATAGACATCAATCTTCTATCCACTGGTTAATTCCCCAAATGGTTGCAACAGCCAGGTCTGGGCCAGGCTGAAGCCAGGAGCCAGGAACTCCATATAGGTCTCCAACATGGGTGACGGGAACCCATGCACTTGGGCCATCATCTGCTACCTTCTCACACACATTAGTAGGGGGCTGGATCAGAACCACAGTAGCTGGGAATTGAACATGGTATTCTGATATGGGATTCAATTGTCCCAAGGAGCAGCTTAACCCACTGAGCCACATACCTGCACCTCAAATCCAGCTCTTTGCACTAAACCAAAGGACCATGTACATATTGAGGTGCTATAATAATCACATTGCTGTGATTTATATTATATTTATATTACATTATATATTTATAATTTATAATATTTAGTTATAGATATATATTTATAATATACATTAATATTATAAATATATGTATATTTATATTGTAATATAATTATATTTATATATTTATGGTATTTATATTATATAGTATTATATATTATATATGTAGAATATATATTTATATTGTATACATTTATATATTCAAAAATGCGCGTTAAATTACAGAAGTGTTAGTCATTATTACCGAGCAAGTATTAAGCATCCATATAGTTTAACCTTTTATTTTCCTTTATCTTTCCACAAAACTCGTATGTTAGCCATGTATACTTTCACATTTACCAGTCCCTCAAAATGAGACCTTCAGGAGTGAGCATTTGGCATAGTGATTATCAGAATACCAATGTTCAAGTCCGAGCTACTAATTCTAATTTCCTGTTAATGCAGACACTGGGAGGTATCAGGTAACAACTCAAATAGTTAGGTCTCTGTCACTGGCATGGGAGACCTAAATCGAGTTCAATGTACTTGGCCAGGCCCCGCCCATTGCAGACAACTGGAGAATAAACCAGCTGATTGGAGCTCTCTTATCCGTTGTTGCCTCTGTCTCTCAAATAATACAAAGAAAAATTTTAAAAATGAGATCTTTGCCCTCTTATTCCTATCATCTTCCATCTATTAAAACACTACTCCTTTTCCAGAATCAACATAAAAGCCAAATTCCTGGGGCCACTCTTGTGGCGTAGCAAGTAAAGCTGCCACCTGCAGCACTGACATCCCACATGTGCCTCAGTTTAAGTCCTGCCTGCTCCACTTCTGATCCAGCTCCCTGATAACATGCCTGGGAAAGGCAGAAGATGGCCCAAGTGCTTGGGCCCCCTATACCCATGTGGGAGACCTGGAAAACGCTCCTGGCTCCTGCCTTCAGCCTGGTTCAGCCCTGGCCATTGCGGCCATTTGGAGAGTGAATCAAAGGATGGAGAATCTCTCCCTTTCTGCCTCTGCTTCTCTGTAAAGCTGCCTCTCAAATAAATAAATCTTTTTTGTTGTTGTGTGTTTTTTTTTTTTTTTTTGACAGGCAGAGTGGACAGTGAGAGAGAGAGAGACAGAGAGCAGAGAGAAAGGTCTTCCTTTGCTGTTAGTTCACCCTCCAATGGCCGCCGCGGCTGGCGCACCACGCTGATCCGAAGCCAGGAGCCAGGTGCTTCTCCTGGTCTCCTACGCGGGTGCAGGGCCCAAGCACTTGGGCCAACCTCCACTGCACTCCTGGGCCACAGCAGAGAGCTGGACTGGAAGAGGGTCAACTGGGACAGAATCCGGCACCCCGACTGGGACTAGAACCCGGTGTGCCGGCGCCGCAAGCGGAGGATTAGCCTAGTGAGCCGCAGCGCTGGCCAAATAAATAAATCTTTAATAAAAAAATTTTTAAAAGCCATATTCCTAGTGACACTTCTCCTGGTTCTTTAATCAATATTCATGGCTTTTTCCTATGTTCCCCTAAGCATGCTACTGGAAACTCTGTTTATCATTTGTTTCATTTTATTTTCTATTATTTACTGTTCTATTCCCATTCCCATGACATTATTTTACACTGTACAGAAAACTATTTCTTATTCATCTAAGAATGAATAATTCTTATTCATATTATACCCATACCTCAGCCTTCCTCTCCCACCACAGTGCCTTCCAAAATTCCTTATACATAGTAAAAGCCCACTGATTTGGATTCCATAACATTGTTCACCTAGTCCTGCTCTGTGTTCCAATCTGTTGCTTGATACACTAAGGTAGGTTGCTTCCAGTACATCTGTCCACTTCTCAAAAGGCTAAGATAAAAGCTAGAAACTCTTCTAAATGAAATACAGACATAAAAGTCAATTTCTATAATCTTCAGTATGACAGTCAATATTTTAAGTGTGAATACTTCTATAAATCAGTCATTTTTCTTTAAAGATTGTTTCCTCAGGCTTATCAATATATTCTATTCCTCCATTTAACCTTTAAACCAAATTGTTCATACTCAAATCCTCTAACAAACACAATGTTCCAACTCAGTTCTTGGCAGGAGAATGTGTTCACAATGAACAACCCCCACCATCTTGGCAAGAATTATAGAATTAGCTAATTACAATACAGTCTCCTATATCTGTTTTCATTGGGATAAAGAACAATCTGAATATATCAAAAGGCAAACGATTAGAAGACATCTTAGGACGTTTCTTCAAAGACAGAAGTCTCATTAAGTCAACTTACATTGGGCTTTTCGTCACCATTTGTGTAATTTCTCTGTGCTAGTAAGAAAAACTGCAAGGTGTGAGATTGTCATGACAAAGAAGCTAAAAAGATACCATTGTACAAGTCAGCAAGACAGGCTGTTTTGGACAAACCCGAAATTTAAATGGATCTTAAGTTTGACAAAAAGAGGATAGATGGGGCCGGTGCTGTGGTGCAGTGGGTAAAAGCCCTGGCCTGCAGCGCCAACATCCCATGTGGGCACCGGTTCAAGTCCTGGCTGTTCCTATTCCAATACAGCTCTCAGCTATGGCCTGGGAAAACAGTAGAAGATGGCCCAAATCCTTGGGTCCCTGCACCCGTGTAGGAGACCTGGAAGCTGCTCCTGGCTTCAGATCAGCTCAGCTCCGGCCGTTGTGGTTATCTGGGGAGTGAACCAGCAGAATGGAAGACCTCTCTCTAGCTCTACCTCTCTCTGTACTCTTTCAAATAAATAAAATAATTCTTAAAAAAAAAAAAAAAAGAGGGCCGGCGCCGTGGCTCAATAGGCTAATCCTCCACCTTGCGGTGCCGGCACACCGGGTTCTAGTCCCGGTCGGGGCGCCGGATTCTGTCCCGGTTGCCCCTCTTCCAGGCCAGCTCTCTGCTATGGCCAGGGAGTGCAGTGGAGGATGGCCCAGGTGCTTGGGCCCTGCACCCCATGGGAGACCAGGAAAAGCACCTGGCTCCTGGCTCCTGCCATCGGATCAGCGCGTTGCGCCGGCTGCAGCGGCGGCCATTGGAGGGTGAACCAACGGCAAAGGAAGACCTTTCTCTCTCACTGTCCACTCTGCCTGTCAAAAAAAAAAAAAAAAAAAAAAGAGGATAGAGAAACAGTCTTTGCCATTTAAAAAATAGCAATAAAAAAGCTGAATTTTCTTTGAGGGAGAAAAACCCAAATATATAAAATAACTTCAGAACAGTAATGAACATTACACCTATAGGCAATAATTCAAAATATTTCACCTCTGACTGCTACATTACAAATTATGAATATTGCCATAAAACAAATGCCCCCCCCCCCCACACACTCAGAGTTTGGGCCTTAAGATTGAGTCAGAGGCTAGAGAAGAAATAGAGATTCGTTTTTACTTTTCATGATTTTTATACCAGTTGCTTCTGAAAGGACTAGAAACCTAGAAAGTAAAATAATGTGTGCTATTTGTGGTTACAATAAAAACATATCCCTGAAACACTGTAGGAAAGTAAATCCAGGCACACGAGGTGAGTAGAAGACATTTGAACTAAACCAATGTGAAGGAACTTCTACGGTTTTCTTAGACTAGAATGTAAAACTATCAAATTCCTTTCTCAAGTTCATACATAAATAAAATGGAATTTGGAAATGTCTGGCCTGCCTTTATGTTTAGACCCTTATCTTTTTTTTTTTTTTTTTTTTAACAGGCAGAGTGGACAGTTAGAGAGAGAGACAGAGAGAAAGGTCTTCCTTTACCGTTGGTTCAACCTCCAATGGCCGCTGCGGCCGGCGCACTGTGGCTGGCGCACCGTGCTGATCCAAAGCTCCAAAGCTAGGAGCCAGGTGCTTCTCCTGGTCTCCCATGTGGGTGCAGGGCCCAAGCACTTGGGCCATCCTCCACTGCACTCCCCGGCCACAGCAGACAGCTGGACTGGAAGAGGGGCAACCGGGATAGAATCCGGTGTCCCGATCAGGACTAGAACCCCGTGTGCCGGCGCCTCAGGCGGAGGATTAGCCTATTGAACCGAGGCGCTGGCCTCGTCCCTTATCTTTTAACAAGACCTTATATATTTTTTTCTTCTCGAAATAAGGATGTGAACTACAATACAAAACAGTACTATTAGAGGCACAAATTCATTCAATCTACTTGTTAATAATTATTACCATTTTATAGACAGGTAAAGGATACTTGACAGTCACACAGACATCTAGAGTTTAAGATGACAGGGGCCGGCACGGTGGCACAGTAGGTTAATCCCATATGGGCGCCAGTTCTAGTTCTGGCTGCTCCTCTTCTGATCCAGCTCTCTGCTATGGCCTGGGAAAGCAGTAGAAGATGGCCCAAGTGCTTGGGCCGCTGCACCCACATGGGAGACCCGGAAAAAGCTCCTGGCTCCTGACTTCGGATAGGCGCAACTCCAGGCCATTGAGGCCAATTAGGGGAGTGAATCAGCAGATGGGAGACCTCTCTCTCTGTCTCTACCTCTCTGTAACTCTTTCAAATAAATAAAATAAATATTTTTAAAAAATATGACAGTTAACACAAAACAAAAAAAAGTCTCCAATTTTTTTCCTTCTAATTTTGTTCTGATTGCAGAATGCATAAAAAGATAAAAGGTCTCAAGAGAAGTTGGCATTGTGGTGCAGCAGGTTAAGTTGCCACATGTGATGCCAGCACCCCATGGGGAATGAGCAGAAGATGAAAGATCTTTACTCCTTCTTTGTAACTCTGTCTTTCAAATAAATTTTAAAAAACAAGTCCAGGAACGGCACTGTGGCATAGTGGGTAAAGCCACCGCCTGCAGTGCCAGCATCACATATGGGCGCCAGTGCGAGTCCTGGCTGCTCCACTTGTGATCCAGCTCTCTGCCTGGGAAAGCAGTGGAAGATGGCCCAAGTTCTTGGGCTCCTGCACCCACATGGGAGACCTGGATGAAGCTCCTGGCTCCTGGCTTCAGATTGGCGCAGCTCGGGCCATGGCAAACATTTAGGGAGTGAACCTGTGGATGGAAGATCTCTCTCTCTCTGCCTCTGCCTCTCTATAACTCTGCCTCCCAAATAAATAAATAAATCTTAAAAAAAAAAAAACAACTCCTAAGAGATTCTGAAGATTTAAAACAATTTGATTGACAAAAAGACTTTCACTTTTGCTGCAATAGTGCAAAGGATAAATTCTAAAATTTTTATTTTAAAAGATAGTCCCATTTTACATTATTATATGTACATTAGTGCTCCCATTTTTCCCATTAACTGAAAATGTTTCGTATCTCCCACTCCAACCAAAAAGCACATCAAGCTACCCTGAAAAAAATCTTTTCAACAAATGCTATGTGCTAAAATGGTAACTAAAATATCAAAATCATCTTGAGATAAAGTACCAAGGAACATAAATTCACAATCAAGATTACAAATCATACGAAGCAAACCACTGATTGAAGATCCCCCAAAATAACGAGTCTCAGACATAGATCCACAAAGACAGCAGATTTATTGTCTACAGAATAACATTTAAAGAAATAAAATTATATTAAAAACAATGATTAAGGAACAGGACTCTATTTAATAGGCAGGTAGATTTGAAAAGGCATCTAACAGTTTCAAGAAAGTAGGTATGTGATAATTAAAATTAGAAACTCAGTGGACAGGTTAAACAACAGAGTAGATTAAACTGAAGTGAGAATTAGCATTTTAAATTGAAAGGCAGATCCAAAGGATTTATCCAGATGCAACAGGGAAACATAGAAGAGATGAAAATATGAAAGAGAATTAAGAGACAAGGAGGAAAGAGAATGTTTAACACATATAATTACAGTAATTAATAATAATTATAATAATTACACATATAATTACACATAAGGAGAAAATGGAGAATAGAAAAGAGGCAATATTTGAAGAAATAATAGCTAAGAATTTTCATACTTAATGATAACTACAGATCCTCAGATTCAGGAGCCCAACAAATTTCAAACAGAATAAATAAAAATAAAACAAATCTATATAGATTGCCCTGAAACTGGAAAATACCAAAGACAAAGAATCTACTTTAGAAACTGTAAAACAGAAACTTGAATGAACTTTTTTTTTTTTTTGACAGGCAGAGTGGATAGTGTGTGAGAGAGAGACAGAGAGAAAGGTCTTCTTTTGCCGTTGGTTCACCCTCCAATGGCCGCTGCTACCGGAGCGCTGTGGCTGGTGCATCTTGCTAATCCGAAGCCAGGTGCTTCTCCTGGTCTCCCATGCAGGTGCAGGGCCCAAGTACTTGGGCCATCCTCCTCTGCACTCCTGGGCCATAGCAGACAGCTGGCCTGGAAGAGGGGCAACCGGGACAGAATCCGGTGCCCCGACCGGGACTAGAACCCAGTGTGCTGGCACCGCAAGGTGGAGGATTAGCCTATTGAGCCACGGCGCTGGCCTTGAATGAACTTTTAATATATATAATTTAGGAAAAAGGGAACCTGGCAGAAAGATCTGAGATGTGGAATCCTATCAAGGAAGATGATAAATATTAGTAAGTCCAAACAAACATTTAATAATTTGCATAACTAAATAAAAATTAGAATCAAATACCAGAAACAATCAATCATCTTTAAGGAAGATTATCAAGAGTTTAAGCCTTCAGATGACCTTGCATAAGTAAGATGAGTAAATACTATTAACTTTAGCTTTTGGTTAAATATGTACTTAACATTTTAAAAACAAACAAACAAATAAATTTCCAAAGAAGAACAAGAAAAAGTAAAGAGGAGGAGAAGGGGAAGGAGCAGGAAAAGAACTACAATTATGACAAGAAACAGAGAAAGTGGCACAATAGAAAAAAGAACTTAGTGGTAGTCAAGTTTATATATCAGTTTTAATAATAAATATAAATGGACAATTACTACACTGTCAGCACAGATTTTAAAAACAAAAAAACAGGCCCGGCGCTGTGGCTCAATAGGCTAATCCTCCGCCTGAGGCGCCGGCACACGGGGTTCTAGTCCTGATCGGGACACCGGATTCTATCCCGGTTGCCCCTCTTCCAGTCCAGCTCTCTGCTGTGGCCGGGGAGTGCAGTGGAGGATGGCCCAAGTGCTTGGGCCCTGCACCCACATGGGAGACCAGGAGAAGCACCTGGTTCCTAGCTTCGGATCAGCGCGGTGCGCCGGCCACAGTGCGCCGGCCGTGGCGGCCATTGGAGGGTGAACCAAAGGCAAAGGAAGACCTTTCTCTCTGTCTCTCTTTCTCACTGTCGACTCTGCCAGTCAAAAAAAAAAAAAAAAAAACAAAAACCAGTGTATATGTCATACATACATACATATATATATATATGCTGTGGCCTGGGAAGGCAGTGGCTTGGGCCCTGCACCTGCATGGGAGACCAGGAGGAAGTACCCGGCTCCTGGTTTCAGATCGGCGCAGCACGCAGACTGTAGCAGCCATTTTGGGGGGTGAACCAACGGAAGGAAGACCTTTCTCTCTGTCTCTCTCTCTAACTCTGCCTGTCAAATTTAAAAAAAAAAAAAAATTTCAGGAGCCAGAAACTCTATCTGGATCTACCACATAGATGGCAAGGGTCCAAATGGCAGGGGTCCAAGTACTTGAGCCTTTATTGCCTTCCTAGGTGCACTAGCAGGAAGCTACATGGGAAGTGGAGGAGCCAGATTCCAATAGGCACTCTGATATGGAATGCCAGGTCGCAAATGGCAGCTGCACCATGACATCAATCTCAATAGCAGAGCTTTAAAGAAAGTATCAGGGCCACAATGTAGTGCAGTGAGTTAAAGCTACGGCCTTCAGTGCCAGAATCCCATACAGGCACTGGTTCAAGTCCCAGCTGCTCCACTTCTAATCAAGTTCCCTGATAATGAGCCTGGGAAAGCAGTGGAGGATTGCCCAAGTTTTGGGCCCCTGCACCCATGCAGGAGATACAGATGAAGTTCCTGGCTTCAGCCTGGCCCAGCCCCAGTCATTGTGGCCATTTGGGAAGTGAACTAGAGGATGAAGATCTTTCTTTCTCTCCATTCTCTCTGTAACTTTGCCTTTCAAATAAATAAATTTTTTAAAAAGTATCAATAAATTCTATGAATAAATCAATAAACTATCACATAATGGGAAAAATTAATCTCTTTCAATGATTTGCAGGTCAGACCAAAACCCACTAAGGATATTTTTTAAAACCTTGAATTTTTATTTTATAGCTACATTTAGAACCTATACCCAACAACTGAAGAATGAATTCTGTTCAAAAACCATGAATTTTTTTTTCCAAAATTGGCTATATAGTAGGCTATAAATCATCATTCAACAGATTTCAAAAAATCTATGTCAGGGGCCAGCACTGTGGTACAGTAGGTTAGTCCTCTGCCTGCAGTGCCAGCATCCCATATGGGCCCCGGTTCTAGTCCCAGCTGCTCCACTTAGCTCTCTGCTATGGTCTGGGAAAGCGTAGAAAATGGTCCAAGTTCTCGGACCCCTGCACCCACGTGGGAGACCCATTAGAAGCTCCTGGCTCCTGGCTCCTGGCTTCAGAGCAGCTCAGCTCCAGCCATTGCAGCCATTTGAGGAGTGAACCAGCAGATGGAAGACTTTTCTTCTGTATCTCCCTCTCACTGTCTGTAACTACCTCTCAAATAAATAAAAATCTTTAAAAAAAAAAAAAACTAGGTCACATACAATTCATATTTTCTGACTATTACTCACTTATGTTAAAAATCCATCACAATGGCCGGCACCGTGGTTCAATAGGCTAATCCTCCGCCTGAGGCGCCGGCACACCGGGTTCTAGTCCCGATAAGGGCGCCAGATTCTGTCCCGGCTGCTCCTCTTCCAGTCCAGCTCTCTGCTGTGGCCCGGGAGGGCAGTGGAGGATGGCCCAAGTGCTTGGGCCCTGCACCCGCATGGGAGACCAGGAGAAGCACCTGGCTCCTGGCTTCGGATCAGCGCTGTGCGCCGGCCGCAGTGCGCCGGCCGCAGCAGCCATTGGAGGGTGAACCAACGGTGAAGGAAGACCTTTCTCTCTCTCTCTCTCTCTCTCACTGTCTACTCTGCCTGTCAAAAAAAAAAAATCCATCACAAAAAGGATAACTATGATAGAAAATATCAGAAAAATGACTGATGAATGAAAATTTTTCATGATGCAGTTCCCTGCTAATGTGCCTAGGAAAGCAGCAGATTGGATTATCCTACAATGATCATTTTCATATTTCTTCTTTTTAAGATTTATTTGAAAGAGGGGAGGGAGATAGGGAGGTGGGGAGAGATATGAGAGAGATGAGATATGAGAGAGACAGAGAGAGAGAGAGAGATTGATTCCATCTGCTGGTTCATTCCCCAGATACCCACTACTGCTGGGACTGGGCTAGGTGAAAGCCAGGAGGTCAGAACTCCATCCAGGTTTCCCACTTGGGTGGCAGGAACCCAGATACTTAGGCCATCATCTGCTAGGCATATTAGCAGGAAGTTTGACTGGAAGCAGGGTAGACTCAAACCAGCACTCCTATATGGAAGGTGGGCATCTTAACATGCTGCACCATAATGTTTGCCCTAATTTAACATTCCTTCTACCTCACCCCTGTCTCTCAGTTCTATATTACAAATCCCCCAAAGACCTAGTTTGACAAATACTGAGCTCTCTTTTGAGGGAGAAGAATGGGAAGAAATTGAATTACCAAAAACAAAACTACCATTATCACACAGAGGAAGAATAGAAAGCTGAAAACTCACATATTTTTTCCCCATCACATTTTTTTTACCATTTGGTAGGTGGAAAAATGATATAATATTGCTCTTTCAACTCAATACCTATAATACCAACAACTTTTTCCATTTATAACCCCTTTTCCATGTAGTTGACACTTCTATTCATACTAATTTTCTCAGCAAAGTGATACACAGTAACATGTACTTTGAAGGCAAAACATCTAAGTTTGAATCCAATTCTGCTGTCACAAGCTATGCAACCTTACGCTAGTTATTTTACTCAAGATATCTGTTTGCTTATCTGCACAACTAAAATGTCTTTTATGTTCAGAGGGCTTCTGAAGGAGTTTAATGAGATAAAATAGGTACTACTTGATATACAGTAAGACCTGTCAATTCCCCTTTTTTCTCATGTCCTGTCAGTTGTATTTATCTTGACAAAAATACATAAAAATTCTCCTTGGTTGGTATGTACAATTAATCCTGTTTCAATCATGCACATATACACATAAATGAAAAGCACCATTTTTGAATCATTAAGAATATCATGTGCAGTTCTTCGAGTTACTGTTTTCCTGCCAAGTGCTGTCCAAATGGCCTCTCAAAATTGTGATCCAGCCACCACCAGCCTCATGATCACACCGATAAAAGGGCTAAGCCCAGAGAGGGTGCCACCCCGTGGGCAAGAGACTACATCAGGAGTTAATGACCTTCAAAGAAATTTCTGCCTTCCTTGAATCAGACAACATTTTCAAATAGGTACAGACCATCCATGGAGCAGTTAGCACAGTATATGAAGACCTTAGGCATAAGCTCTCCCTGAAGTTCCCCAGCGGCTACCCTCATAATGCACTCACAAGTGAAGTTCCTCATGCCCTGCTACCACCCTATGTGGAACCCAGGGTAACAGCTGCTTGGGCACCCTGAAGGACAAATGGTCTGCCCTGCATGTCAGAACCATCCTGCTCTCCATCCAGAGCCTACTAGTAGAAGAGCCCAACAACAATACCAATAGCCCTTTGAACACACATGCTGCTGACCTCTGGAAAAACCCTACCTACAAGAAACCCACACGAAGCAAGTCTCTAGTCAAGCCCTCTGACCCCACCCCATCCAGCCTCTGTTTTTCCTTAGAGTGCTTGCTCTTTTCTTCATTTCTGTATTGTACCTTGTATCTTGAGTTGTGGAGTTACTTGTTTTCTAAATTAAGGCTCTGAGTTCTTTTGATGTATATTAAATGAATACATTTTGGTTGCTTTTAAAAAAAAACACTAGAAATAATTATGTTTCTGTTTTATCAAAATAGAGCACATAAAAAAACAGAACTGAAAATTCCAAGTTGAATTATTTTTGAGAATTAACAAAGTATATTTCTTTACTACTGATAAAGCAGGATATATATCTATACATACATTTTTATAATAATAAGCACTTGCTATATACTAGGCATTGTGCTAAGAGTTTCGCACATACTTTATCACTTAAGGTTCATAACAACCCTACTGTTACTACTTTTTAGATGAAGAAACTGAGGTTTAAACAAGTTAGCTGGGGAGGGTTTTAGCCTAGCAGTTAAGATATTCACATTCCACATCACATCAGAGTACCTGGGTTTGATTCCTGGCTCTGGCTCCTAATTCCAGCTCTTTGCTAATGCAAATCCTGGAAAGCAGTGGTGATGGCTCAAATAATTGAGGTCCTGCCATCCATGTGGGCGGCCTGAATTACATTTCCAGTTCCTGGCTTAACCCCAGCCTAGCCCCAGCCATTGCAGGCATCTGGGGAGTGAACGAGTAGATGGGAGTTCTCTGTCTTTGTCTTTCTGGCTCTTAAATAAATGAGTAAGAAGCTATTTAATTGGTCCAAGGTAGCATATTTAGTGAGTGGCAATGCTTACATAGGTCCATCTAATATGATTCTTTTTTCATGATTATACCAATATAATGAGCTCCTATCACTATATAATACGTCCTCTTGGTGGATATGGAAACACAACAGAAGAGACAAGAATCCTTAAAACTAGACACACCCAGCATTTTCTTACCCCCAAAAAATAGAAAGAAAAAGAGATAGATTTCTCTAATTCTATGGAATTAGTTACATAAACTTGGCGGACTCTGACATTGACTTAAAAAGCTAGCTAGCACATGTTTCTCTGAAAGTAATAAGGGTGGTTTCCTCAAAACAGAGAAATGCTAAGGATACTGTAAAAGGGAAGCTACCCCTGGTTTTCTGTGTTAAAAACTTAGCTAGAGGGGCAAATGTTGTGATACAGCAGACTAGGCCACCACTTAGGATGCCCTCATTCCATTTTGAAGTGCTGGGTCAAGTCTTGTCTACTCTGAACTTTTTTTTTTTTTTTTAAAGGCAGAGTGGACAGTGAGAGAGAGAGATAGAGAGAAAGGTCTTCCTTTTCCGTTGGTTCACCCTCCAATGGCCGCTGCAGCCAGTGCACCACACTGATCCAACACCAGGAGCCAGGTGCTTCTCCTGGTCTCCCATGCGGGTGCTGGGCCCAAGCACTTGGGCCATCCTCCACTGTCTTCCCGGGCCACAGCAGAGAGCTGGATTGGAAGAGGAGCAATCGGGACAGAATTTGGCGCCCCGACCGGGACTAGAACCCGGGGTGCTGGCGCTGCAGGCAGAGGATTAGCCTAGTGAGCCGTGGCGCCGGCCTACTCTGAACTTCTAATCTAGCTCCCTGCTAAAGTGCCTCGGAAGCAGCAGATAATGGTTCTAGTCCTTGAGTTACTGTCACCCACATGGGAAATCTGGATGGAGTTCCTGGCTCCTGGTTTCGGTCTGGCCCAAACTCAGCTGTTGTAGCCATTTTTAGAGTGACCTAGTAGATGAAAGATACCGCTTTCTCCTTCTCACACCCCCCACACCTCTTCCTCTCTGTCACTATGCTTTTCAAATAAATCTTTAAAAATTATTAGAGATTCAGAGTTAGAACAGAGTCATATTTATTTCATAGTTTAACAAATTTAACAAATTTCCTAATTTAACATCAAAGAGTATCATTAGACTAAATGCATTTTTCTGATAGAAATGACTTTTCTCTACTAGAGGACTCCCCATTGAGTTTTATTCATGGTTGATGATTAGTATTTTTTAAATATTTATTTTATTTGTTCAAGGCAGAGTTAGAGAGAGAGAGAGAGAGAGAGGTATGGATGTTCCATCTGCTGGTTCACTACTCAAATGGCTACAATGGTTGGCGCTGGGCTAGGCCAAAGTCAGGAGCCTGAAACTCCATCTGAATCTTCCACCTGGGTAGCATGGGCACAAGGACTTGGGCCGTCTTCTGTTGCTTTCCCAGATGCATTAGCAGGGAGCTGGATCTGAAGTGAAGCATCTGAGAATCCAACTGCGGCTCACTTGGGAAGCCAGCTTGGATAGTTTTTTCATAATACACATTTTCCATGAACTTTCTGAAGACCCTTCATATGTATAAATAATGCATAGGACATTTATATCACAAAGGGCAATAAATGTGTCTAAACAGACCAACAGAATTGCTATGTTTTTATAGTTAATACAAAGTGGTACTATGTTAACTATAAGTAAACTATGAAAAGTCTAGAATATACAATGTAATCCATGGATCAAGTACTAAGTAAATAATGCAAAAAAGATATTTAAAATCTGGGGCTGGTGTTATGGCGCAGCAGGTTAACGCCCTGGCCTGAAGTGCCGGCATCCCATATGGGCGCCAGTTCAAGACCCAGCTGCTCCACTTATGATCCAGCTCTCTGCTGTGGCCTGGGAAAGCAGTAGAAGATGGCCCAAGTCATTGGGCCCCTGCACCCATGGAGACCCAGAAGCTCCTGGGTTCTGGCTTCCGATTGGCGCAGCTCCGGCCATTGCAGCCAATTAGGGAGTGAACCGGCTAATGGAAGACCTCTCTCTCTCTCTCTCTCTCTGCCTCTCCTCTCTCTGTGTAACTCTGACTTCAAATAAGTAAATAAATCTTTATAAAAAAAGATATTTAAAATCTAACAGGTAAGTTAAAATGAAATTCTAAAAGCAATATTTAATTAATCCAGAAAAAGGAAGAACATAAAAGCAAAACATAAGGAAACAAAAGAAAAAATATAAAATGAAAGATTTACCCATGTAATATTAATAATTACAATAATCAAGGCAAATATGCTAAACACTCCAAATAAAATTAAAACACAAACACTATTATCACTGATAGAAAAGAAAAATCAAAAGGCATTTAGCCTAAAGGTTAAGACATGGGTTAAGACACATACTTGTATCCCAGATCAGAGCATGGGGGTTCAATATCCAGCTCCTATTCCTGACTTACAGAAGGTATGGTGACAGCTCAAGTCATTAGCTTCCTGGCACCATGTGGGAGATCTGCAATGAGTTCCTGACTTTGACTCTTGCTCAGTTCCAGTTGTTGGAGGTATTATGAAAAGTGAACTAGCAGATCAGTCTGTCTCTGCCTCTCCTTCCTCCCACCCTCCCCACCCCACCTCCTCTTCCCCCTCCAATTATAGCTTCCTGATAAGGCACATCCTAGGAGGCAGCATATAATGACTCAAGTACTTGGGTCCCTGCCACCCATGTGGGAGACCTGAATTGAGTTCCAGAATCCTGGCTTCAGCCTGGCCAGCCCTGGCTGTTGAGGGCAATCTTGGGAGTGAACCAGTGTATGGAAGACCTCTGTCTCTGCCTGCCTTTCAAATAAATAGAAATATAAAAATAATTTAAATAACTTTTTTTTTAACAGGCAGAGTGGATAGTGAGAGAGAGAGACAGAGAGAAAGGTCTTCCTTTTGCCATTGGTTCACCCTCCAATGGCCGCCGTGGCCAGCCCGCTGCGGCTGGCGCATCATGCTGATCCGAAGGCAGGAGCCAGGTGCTTCTCCTGGTCTCTCATGCGGGTGCAGGGCCCAAGCACTTGGGCCATCCTCATTGGGCCTCTCTCATTGGTTTTCAATATAAGTATGGAAGAAATCTTTCCAGAGAGTCATGTAAGAAAATTATCCAATTGATTGGCCAGCGCCGCAGCTCAATAGGCTAATCCTCCACCTAGCGGCGCCGGCACACCGGGTTCTAGTCCTGGTCAGGGCGCCAAATTCTGTCCCGGTTGCCCCTCTTCCAGTCCAGCTCTCTGCTGTGGCCCGGGAGTGCAGTGGAGGATGGCCCAAGTGCTTGGGCCCTGCACCCCATGGGAGACCAGGAGAAACACCTGGCTCCTGCCTTCGGATCAGCGCGGTGCACCAGCCGTGGCAGCCATTGGAGGGTGAACCAATGGCAAAGGAAGACCTTTCTCTCTGTCTCTCTCTCTCTCACTATCCACTCTGCCTGTCAAAAAAAAAAAAAAAAAAAAAAGAAAGAAAGAAAGAAAAGAAAAGAAAATTATCCAATTGAAGGCTAACAATTTATACACAAATATTATGAATGAATGCTATTTACTGAAACTCAAATACTTAAAATAAGGGATTAAGATTTATCAATTATGTATGGAACATTAGGCAACAAAAAAACAATATGGAAATCTACAGCAATATGGAATGTGTCTATCATATATTAAATGAAAATAATTAGCATGTTATTAGTACATAATTATTACAATATGATTGCAACACTGTAAAATGTCTATAGAAGAGAAACTAGCAAGGAATACAGAAAACAGTGAACCTGTACAAGGGAGGTAAAGTTATGAACTGTTTTCTTTCCTTTATTCCATATTTTTCCATATTTTTATGAGTATTTTTATTTTTTTAAAGATTTATTTATTTGGTTGGGTTTTTTTTTGTTTTGTTTTGTTTTGTTTTTTGTTTTTGGGGGGGCAGGCAGAGTTAGAGAGAGAGAGAGAGAGAAAGGTCTTCCTTTTGTTGGTTCACCCCCCGATGGCTGCTGCAGCCGGCGTGCTTTGGCCAGCACACCATGGTGAACCGAAGCCAGGAGCCAGGTGCTTCCTCTTGGTCTCCCATGTGGGTGCAGGGCCCAAGGACTTGGGCCATCCTCCATTGCACTCCCGGGCCACAGCAGAGAGCTGGACTGGAAGAGGAACAACCGGGACAGAATCCGGCGCCCTGACTTGGACTAGAACTCGGTGTGCTGGCACTGCAGGTGGAGGATTAACCTATTGAGCTGTGGCGCCGGCCTATTTATTTGTTTGAAAGGTAGAGTTACAGAGAGGCAGAGGCAGAGGCAGAGAAAATCTTCCACCTGCTGGTTCACTCCCCAGATGGCTGCAATGGCCAGAACTGCACCAATCCAAAGCCAGGGGCCAGGAGCTTCTTCTGGGGTCTCCCACACAGGTACAGGGGCCCAAGGGCTTGGGCCACCTTCTACTGCTTTCTCAGGTCATAGCAGAGAGCTGGATCGAAAGTGGAGCAGCCAGGACTCAAACTGGCGGCCATATGAGATGCTGGCACGGCAGATGGCAGCTTTACCTGCTACGCCACAGTGCCGGCCCCTCTAAGAGTATTTATTAAGATTGTAATAGTAGATTGTACTATTACTGACCTATATGAAAGATCTCTGTGAGTGAGATAACAGTGGAAAGAAGGGGCCATCAATGAAGGAGGTACCTTTCTCTGAAGGGAGGAGAGAACTTCCACTTTGATTATGGCCTTGTCTAAATAATGTTGGAGTTTGTGGACTCAAGAGGCTTCGATAGCCTTGGCAGCTCAGGACAAGAGCCTCGGGTGATCACTGACGTCATAAATAAGAGTGTCAGTTGTTAAATCAACAACAGAAGTTACTGTGCACTTGCTCCCCATGTAGGGCCTCTGTCCTTAATGTGTTGTACTATGAGAATTAATGATAAAACTAGTCTTCAAACAGTACTTTATACTTTGTGTATCTGTGTGGGTACAAACTGTTGAAATCATTACTTAGTACAGAGTTGATCTTCTGTATATAAAGATAATTAAAAATGAATTTTAATGAAGAATGGGATGAGAGAGGGAGTAGGAGGTAGAATGGTTTGGGGGTGAGAGGGTGGGTATGTGGGGAAGAACCGCTATAATCCAAAAGTTGTACTTATAAAATTTATGTTTATTAAATAAAAGCTTTCTATAAAAATTGTACTATTCCTTAAAAATTTTTGAATGCCAGCACTATTTGATGGTGAAAAATAACAATCTTTTCAACATATGGTACTAGGACAACTGGATGTAACTTGCAAATGAGTGAAGTTGGACTCATCCCTACCCCCACCATATACACAAACTGAATCATAGTCTTAGATGAAAGAACTATAACTATAAAACTCTTAGGAGAAAACACAACAGTGAATCTTCATGACCTTGGGTTGGACAACACCAAAAACATAAGTGACAAAAGAAAAAATATATATAAATTGGGCTATAGAAAAATCAGAAATGCTTGTGTTGCAAATGATACTATAAAAAAAGCAAAGAATTAAAAATGGTAGAAAGTACATAAAGAGCTCTTACAACTAAGTAATAAATGACAAATAATCCAATTAAACAATGAGTAAAGCGAAAGAGGAATTTGATGTAGCAGTTATGAAGCCACTTAGGATTCCCTCATCCCATATTGAAGTTCTTGGTTTGAAGTCCTGGCTCTATTCCCAATTTTTGCTTCCTGCTAATTCTTTCCCTGGGATATAGCAAATGATTGCCCAAGTGTATGGGTCCTTGTTACCTACACATTGGCGACCTGTATGGTTGAATGAGAAGGCCAAGATGGCGCTGGCAAGCGAGGGTCAGTCACCCGGTGTCTGTGTCGTGACTCTGCACCTCTTGCCCCCACCACGCTTCTCCTCTCAGAATGAATTCACAGCAACATCTGGCACCCAATGTAGCTGAGAGACAGCCACGTGACAGACTTGGCGAGGTCCCCTCTTAATTTTGGCAAGTAGGCCCCTCGGTGTTTTGTGTGCTGTTCAGTTCTGTGAGGGTGAGCACAGAACCCACTTCTACGCTCCTTTCCTTGTCCTTGTCCTCAGTTGAAGTGACCCCAGGTTAGGCACACACTGCCCAGAAGTGTATGCCGCTTCTCGGCTCCTCCTTTTACTTTTGGTTTGCCCGGTGAATTCACATAAGGGACTGATCATCCCAGAATTCGGAACCAAGTCATCTTCCCTCGCTTGAGAAAGGTGATGCTCCGGAAACACCGTGTGGGCATATGGCCTTGATCTAACAAATCAAGGAAGTCCCCCACTAAGCACAGGTCATACTTACGATCTGATACGCCACTGTTCGTCTAACATAGGGAACCCCCTGCATGATGCCATCAGCCGCTGAGGTGCTAGGAATTTGTTTTCTTATGGCAGCAGTGCTGTGGGTGTCTTTCCTTTGGCTAGAGTTGACGTGGCACATTGTTCTTAAGGGCTCAAACATGGGAAACATACCCGCCTCTCGGAAGCCCACACAGATTACCAAACATAATGAATCTGTGAGTGGTAAGAGCCTGTCACTCCAGGCCATTGCCTCCCAGGTAACAGTTGATGACTTGGGGAGAGAGAGCTCCAACAGTGAAAATGACATGACAGCAGACAACACAGCAATGCCTAGTCAGCCACCCCCAAAATATCCATGAGACAACCTAAGGCGATAACCCATGTGAGGTCATCCCATCTGCACCCAGTGAGGATCCCCACATTTGTGGCAGTCCCCGGGCACCCCAGGCTCTCAGGGTAGCCGCTAGACCCAACCCACCTACATGTTTGCCATTAATGTTGGAGCAAACACAGAATTCAGGCCCTGGATTCCAACACCCATAAAAAGGCTTCTGCTAACCAAGGGCCGAGGATATGCTTGTGTCTTTCCAGAGAATGCGGGACAGCCCATTTAGGAACCAGCCAGAAATGTCACACATGCAACTGACAGTCAACCAGAATCAGCTGAACAAGACTGAGAGCCCGCCTTGTTAGCGGAAGCACCTGCCCTATCATCCTGCCCTGAGGAACTGCCCAAAGCCACATCTGCTACTGCTTTATACCCCACTAGCTCTGGTCAACCACTCGAATGGCTCACAGCCTGCATGCGGTCACGCCATTCCTGATTACCATTGTTCCTCATTCCTATCCCCATCTGAGCAAGCATTCCTGTGGTCTCCCATTTTGAGCACTGGTTAGTCAACAATGGGTAAGATTCCCTGGGGGGCCGGCACTGCGGCTCACTAGGCTAATCCTCCACTAGGCTAATCCTCCTCCTTGCGGCGCAGGCACACCAGGTTCTAGTCCTGGTTGGGGCGCCGGATTCTGTCCCAGTTGCCCCTCTTCCAGGCCAGCTCTCTGCTGTGGCCAGGGAGTGCAGTGGAGGATGGCCCAAGTGCTTGGGCCCTGCACCCCATGGGAGACCAGAATAAGCACTTGGCTCCTGCCTTTGGATCAGCGCAGTGCGCTGGCTGCAGTGCGCAGCCGCGGCAGCCATTGGAGGGTGAACCAACGGCAAAGGAAGACCTTTCTCTCTGTCTCTCTCTCTCTCACTGTCCACTCTGCCTGTCAAAAAAAAAAAAAAAAAAAAGATTCCCCGGGGGACAACCTAAGACAGGCACAGTCACATGAGGAGACCACATGGAAATGGGGTCAACAATGGTATGGGCAAGGATCACGTCTCCCATTGCTCAAAAATAAGCGAAAAGGGGGAAATGTGGTGGAGTGAGAAGGCCTTGCCAAGATGGCGCTGGCAAGTGAGTGTCAGTTACTCAAGAATGGCTTGGGAACTCACCTGGCAAAGGAGCCTGCCTGGCAACAGGCAGTGATTGGTTACAGCATAAACCACCCCTTGAGCGGATTGGTTGCCTCAGCTATATAAGCTGCTGCACCAACTGAAATAAACAAGTCTGTGAGCTGCTGCCTCTAGCCTACTTTCATCTTACTCCCGGTGTCTGTGTCGTGACTCTGTGCCTCTTGCCCCCACTGTGCTTCTTCTCTCAGAACAAATCTACAGCAATAGACTTGGACTGAGTTCCAGGCTCCTGGCTCTCCCCTGGCACAGTCCTGCCTGTTTGGGGCATTTGGGAAATGAAGCAGCAGATCTCCCTTCCCCCTCAATGCTTTTCAAATAAATTTTAAAATTTTTAAATGGGCAAAGGACTTGAATAGTCATTTTTCCAAAGATACACAGATAGTCAATAAGAATACAAAAAGATATAAAACCAAACCAATACATTCAAGGTATTTGAACTTGAATACCCTCTATAACATCATAACCCAAGCAATAAACTAACCCCTTGTTCAAATACCACCCACACAAATTACTATTTTTCAAGGAAGCCTGTTAATTCTTTTTTTAATTAAAGATTTATTTATTTATTTGAAAGGCAGAGAGAGAAAGAGAGAGAGAGAGATCTTCCATCCATCCACTTGTTCACTCCCTAAATGGCCACAAAGGACCAGGCTGGACCAGGCCAAAACCAGGAGCCAAAAGCTTCTTCTGGGTCTCCCACATGGGCTCAGGCTCCCAAGTACTTGGGCCATCCTCCACTGCTTTCCCTGGTGCATTATCAGGAAGCTGGATTGGAAGTGGAGCAGCCGGGACTCCAACTGGTGCCTATATAGAATGCTGGTATTGCAGGCAGACACTTAACATTTCTATGCCACAGTGTCTGCCTCATCCTTTTCTTTCTTTCTTTCTTTTTTTATTTTATTTTATTTTTTTTTGACAGGCAGAGTGGACAGTGAGAGAGACAGAGAGAAAGGTCTTCCTTTTGCCGTTGGTTCACCCTCCAATGGCTGCCGCGGCCAGTGTGCTGCAGCCAGCGCACTGCGCTGATCCGATGGCAGGAGCCAGGTACTTATCCTGGTCTCCCATGGGGTGCAGGGCCCAAGCACTTGGGCCATCCTCCACTGCACTCCCTGGCCACAGCAGAGAGCTGGCCTGGAAGAGGGGCAACCGGGACAGAATCCGGCGCCCTGACCGGGACTAGAACCCGGTGTGCCAGCGCCACAAGGCAGAGGATTAGCCTAGTGAGCCGCAGCGCCAGCCACATCCTTTTATTTCTTAAACAACCTTGATCACTAGAATATTCTTCCTTCTTTTTGATTGAAGAACTGCTTTATGGTTCAGATGAAGTCTAATTCTTTTCCCACATGACAAAGGGCAAAGACAGCTCTCATTTAGACATGTTTCCTCAAACATGGTACCCAAACCTAAATACAAACCAGGCATGGCCTTATCAACTTATTCAGAAAACTATAATAATCAAATATTATCAGGCAAGTCATGCTGCTGATTACTATTAAGTTTACCAACAATAAAATTCTCCTTATCATAAACACTGCCATTAAGCTTCTTCAGGTCATCTTTTAACCTTTTTCCAACCCAAAGGCAAGATTACATATTTAGAGATATTAAAATTATTTTTTAAAATTTTCATTTATTACTTTTAAATATGTATTTAGAAGGCAGAGAAAGGGATGCAGACACACAGAAAGATCTTCCATCCACTAGTTTAATTTCCAAACACCTGCAAGGGTAGAGGCTAGACCAGGCTTAACCCAGGAACTCAATTCAGGTCTCCAAGGTTGTTGGCAGTGGACTAGCATATGCTGCTTCCCACAGTGCACGTTAACATGAAGCCAGGGTCAGAAGTGGAGCCATGACTTGAACCTAAGCACTGAGACACAAGAACCCCAAGTGGTATCTTAATCACGGCACCAAACACCTGCCCCTGTACTATACTTATTTAAACCAATCTGTTAAGTCCTTGTTGCTATAGACTCTAAATTATTTTCATTGCTTGCATAAAGGGTCATCAAGCTTTTTTTTATATCTGAATTTGATCTAAATGCTATCAGTGTCCTTACACATTGCTTACCCCCAATCTACCGGCATTCTCCTATTCTCAACAATTCCTCAAAGTTCAGCTCTTTTACCTACAACTTTGCACAGCACCCTCAGATATAATTAGTTCAGGCTAGGAAACAAAGTCATATTCAGTAGTTACAATGCTTTCTCAATTAATTTCACCTATACTGACTTTTAATTCTCCTTATGAAGTGACTTTTTATTATACAGATTATTCTATGACAGGAAATATGGAAACAAAACACAAACTTAAAACTAAATAGGGGCCGGCGCCATGGCTCACTTAGTTAATCCTCCACCTGTGGCGCTGGATCCCATATGGGCGCCAGGTTCTAGTCCCAGCTGCTCCTCTTCCAGTCCAGCTCTCTGCTGTGGCCCGGGAGGGCAGTGGAGGATGGCCCAAGTGCTTGGGCCTGGGCCCCTGCACCTGCAAGGGAGACCAGGAAGAAAAACCTGGCTCCTGCCTTCGGATCAGCGCAGCGCAACAGAAGAAAGACCTTTCTGTCTCTCTCTTTCACTGTCTATAACTCTACCTGTCAAATAAATTAAAAAAAAAAAAGCCATGTATCTTCTGTATTCCTGTTTCTGAATATAATTATAATTTTTTAAGATTTATTTTATTTTATTCGAGAGAGTTACAGAGAGAGGTAGAGACAGAGAGAAAGGTCTTCCATCCGTTGGTTCACTCCCCAGATGGCCGCAACAGCTTGGAGCTGCGCCGATCTGAAGCCAGGAGCCAGGAGCTTCTTCCAGGTCTCCCACGTAGGTGCAGGGGCACAAGGACTTGGGCCATCTTCTACTGCTTTCCCAGGCCATAGCAGAGAGCTGGACTGGAAGTGGAGCAGCCAGGACTAGAACCAGCACCCATATGGGATGCCAGCGATTCAGGCCAGGGCGTTAACCCACTGCACCACAGCGCCGGCCCCCTGAATATAATTATAAAATCTTTAAAATTATCTTTAACATACTCTTCAGATCTGTTAATTCTCAATTTATCACAAATTTGTGCCACTTTCCTATATTCATCTCCTAAGAATACAGTAGCTCCCTTTATCTGGGGGATACATTCCAAGACCCTAAGTGATGCCTATAACTGCAGATAATATCAAACCCCATATATAAATATAGCATTTTTTCCTATATACACATGCCTATAAGTTTAATTTATAAATTAGAAATAAGATATTAACAATAATAAAATTGAACAATTATAACAATACACTGTGATTAAAAAGTTATGAAAATATGGTCTGTCTTGGTCTCAAAATACCTCACTGCATTTATTCATCCTTCTTCACCTGACATGCTATATACAATGTCTATGTGTTGAGATGAAATGAGGTGAATAACAGGCATTATGACATAGTGTCAGACTACTAAAGATAGGTTACTTGAAGATAAGTACTCTGATAACTTGACAGTTCATCTGATATCTAAGATGGCTACTAAATGACTAACAAGGAGCATATATAGTGTGGATATGCTGAATGAAAGGTATGATTCAGGTCCTGAGCATGATGGAGGACAGCATCAGATTTCATCACATTTGCTCAGAAGGACAAGGAACTTAAAACTTACGAATTGTTTACTTCTGGAATCTTTCATTTGGTATATTTAGACCACAGATGACTGTGGATAACTGAAACCTCAGGAAGTAAAACTATGGCTGCTGGCATTGTGGTACAGTGGGTTAAGGGGCTGCCTGTGAGGCTGACTTCTCATAAAGGGGCTTCTGACCCAGCTCCCTGCTAATGTGCTTGTGAAGGCAGCGGAGGATAGCCCAAGTACCTGAGAACGTGACACCCATGTGGAAGATCCAGATAAAAGTTCCAGCCTCCTGGCTTCAGCCTGGACTAGCCCGACCATTGTAGTCATTTGGAGAGTGAACCAGATTGAAAACCTACCTCTCCCTCCCTGTCTCCCTCTGCCTTTCAAAAACTGTGAATTGGGTAGGGGTGGGAAGGACTATGGTATGCTTTATAAAGCCTAAGTTAGGATGGTTCCAAGTGGGAACATCGTTGTGGTGTAGTGGGTTAAGAAGCCATGGTGGCCGGCGCCGTGGCTCACTAGGCTAATCCTCCGCCTTGCAGCGCCGGCACACCGGGTTCTAGTCCCGGTCGGGGCGCCGGATTCTGTCCCAGTTGCTCCTTTTCCAGTCCAGCTCTCTGCTGTGGCCCGGGAGGGCAGTGGAGGATGGCCCAAGTGCTTGGGCCCTGCACCCGCATGGGAGACCAGGAGAAGCACCTGGCTCCTGGCACAGTGCGCCAGCTGCATGGCGCCAGCTGCAGCGGCCATTGGGGGGTGAACCATCGGAAAAGGAAGACCTTTCTGTCTCTCACTGTCCACTCTGTAAAAAAAAAAAAAAAAACAAAACAAAAAACCAGAAGCCATGGTGACACCAGCATCCCAAATAGGTGCGGGTTTATGTCTTAACTGCTCCACTTCCAATCC
Source organism: Oryctolagus cuniculus (assembly GCF_051225735.1). Lineage (NCBI taxonomy): Eukaryota > Metazoa > Chordata > Mammalia > Lagomorpha > Leporidae > Oryctolagus > Oryctolagus cuniculus. The sequence continues at coordinate 34,132,411 of NC_142883.1, read as the reverse complement.
AAATCCCTGCTAATAAACCTGGGAAAGCAGTAGAAGATGGCCTAAGTACTTGGACCTCTGTCACCCACATGGGAGACCCAGAAGAAGCTTCTAGCTTCAGCCTTGCCCCAGCTCAAGCCATTGTAGCCATTTGGGGAGTGAACCAGAGGATGGAAGATCTGTCTGTCCCTCTCTGTAACTCTGCCTTTCAAATAAATAAATAAATCTTAAGTAAAGAAAAAAAAACTAACACTGTTGCTCAAAAAATTAAAACTCAGTAAATAGAAAAATTTCCTAAAATATCTGATATCTTGTCATCTAGAGAAAATCATTGCTAATAATTTGATACACACCTCTCGTGACTTTCTGTCATGAAAATACACTTTTTCTCTTATATTCTAAGGTAGAAAATGTCAGAAAGGCAAAGAATTTGTCCAAGATCCCGTGTTATGTTTCAAATAAACTTGCTTGCCCTTAAAGCCTGTTGAGAAATCTGCACTTTTGTTAAAACGTTTTTCCTATCCAAAAAATATCCTTATTCCAACTGCTTACAAATCCTATATTCATGCTCTAGCCAACTATATTTATCATCACAGAGCCCCAGCTTTCAATTCAATGACAGAATTCCATTCACAAGCTTCCTAATTATGAGAGCTATTTAATCACCAGAGTAATGATTAGATATATCAATGTTAAGTTGTTAAATGTTTAATAGTATTCAATGTAAAGATTAATTCCGAAAGAACAAACACAAAAAATTATAAGCCCAGCCGGCGCCGCAGCTCACTAGGCTAATCCTCCGCCTAGCGGCGCCGGCACACCAGGTTCTAGTCCCGGTTGGGGTGCCGGATTCTGTCCCGGTTGCCCCTCTTCCAGGCCAGCTCTCTGCTGTGGCCAGGGAGTGCAGTGGAGGATGGCCCAAGTGCTTGGGCCCTGCACCCCATGGGAGACCAGGAAAAGCACCTGGCTCCTGGCTCCTGCCATCGGATCAGCGCGGTGCGCCGGCCGCAGCGCGCCGGCCGCGGCGGCCATTGGAGGGTGAACCAACGGCAAAGGAAGACCTTTCTCTCTGTCTCTCTCTCTCACTGTCTACTCTGCCTGTCAAAAAAAAAAAAAAAAAATTATAAGCCTTTAGAGGAAAACAAAAGACAATAGGTGGGAAAAAACAGATCTTTTTCAACATGACAGAAATCCCAGGAGCCATCAGAAAAAAAAAAAGAGCCAGTATGAACAAGTACAAAAATGTAAACTTCCATGTTAAAAAAGATTATACAGTAAAGTTTTTAGAAGAAAATTTATAGTCAGGGAGAAGTTATCTGTAACCATTTAAGAGGCTAATATCCATAATGCATAAATATTTCCTACAAATCAGTAACAAACATTAAAAAATAAAAAGTCAACAAAGAATATAAGCAATCAATTACCAAAGAAATAAAAATCACTAATAAGCATTTCTAAAGACAAATCAGGGGTCCAGTATTGGGGCACAGGGAGTTATGCTGCCATCTATAATACCAGCATCCCATATCAGAGCACCAGTTGGAGTCTCAGCTACTCCACTTCCAATCAAGCTCCCTGCTAATGTACCTGGGAAAGCAGCAGAAAATGATCCAGGCCTGGATGGAGTTACTGGCTCCTGGCTTCAGCCCTAGCTGTTGCAGCCACTTGGGAGTAAAACAGCAGATAAATGGTCTAACACTGCCATTCTTTTTTATTATTATTATTAAAGATTTTATTTATTTATTTGAAAGGCAGAGCCACAGAGAGAAAGGTCTTCCATCCCCTGGTTCATTGCCCAAATGGCTGCAACAGCCAAGCTGAGCAGATCTGAAGACAGGAGCCAGGAGCTTCCTCTGGGTCTCTCTTGTGGGTATAGGGGCCCAAGCACTTGGGTCCTCCACTGCTTTCTTAGGCCATAAGCAAAGAGCTGGATAGAACAGGAACCGGCACCCATATGGGATCCCAGTGCTGCAGGCAGAGGCTCAGCCTACTAGCCACAGCACGCCTTCTAATACTGCCTTTCAAATAAATAAATCTTCAAAAGAAAAAAAGACAAACCCATACATTCAATTTTTTGTTTTTTTGTTTTCTGCACATTAGATTGTCAAAAATTGAGGTTTAAAGTATCTAGTGTTAGGGCTTTAGGTAAGTTTCATACTGGTGTAAGTATAGGAAAGTAAAATATTTCATAAAAAATTATTCATTCTGGGGCTGGTATTGTGGCACAGTGAGCTGGACTGCTGCCTACAATGCTAGCAAGCCACATTGGAGTCCAGCCCAAGCACTTGGGCCATCTTCTGCTGCTTTACCAGGTGCTTTAGCAGGGAGCTGGATTGGAAGTAAAGCAGCCGAGACTCGAACTGGTACCCATATGGGATGCCAACATTGCAGGCAGCGACTTAATCCATTACACTATAATACTGGCCCCAGAAATTTGCATTTCTAACAAAATTGATTATTCTGATATCAGTAATTCCTTTTTTTTAAGATTTATTTATTTGAGAGGCAGAGTTACAAAGACAGAGAGACAAAGAAAGAGGTCTTCCATGCACTGGTTCACTCCCTAGTTGGCCGCAATAGCTGGAGCTGGGCCAATCCAAAGCCAGGAGACAGCAGCTTTTTCCAGGTCTCCCACATGGGTGCTGGGACCCAAGCACTTGGGCCATCCTCTGCTGCTTCCCCAGGGAGCTGGAACAGAAGTGTAGCAACCAGGGCCAGTGCTGTGGCAGAGTGGGTAAACCACCGCCTGCAGTGCCAGCATCCCATATGGGCACTGGTTCGAGTCCTGGCTGCTTCACTTCCGATTCAGCTCTCTGCTATGGCCTGGGAAAGCAGTGGAAGACGGCCCAAGTCCTTGGGTCCCTGCACCCACATGGGAGACCCAGAGGAGGCTCCTGACTCCTGGCTTCGAATCGGTGCAGCTCCTGCCGTTGCGGCCATCTGGGGGGTGAACCAGCTAATGAAGACCTCTCTCTCTGCCTCTCCTTATCTCCCTGTGTACTCGGACTTTAAAATAAATAAAGAAATCTTAAAAAAAAAAAAAAAAAGAAGTGTAGCAGCCAGGACTCGAACTGTTGCCCAAATGGGATGCCAGCACCGCAGGCAGAGGCTTAACCCATTATGGCACAGCGCTGGCCCCAGGTAATTCCTATCTAACACTTATGAAACACTTCTCCAATAATTTATAATACACATGAGATGCTTTAGTTCATTAAAAACATATTAAATATTAACTCAGTTCCTTATGTATATAAGGCTTATTGCTATGGATGAAACATGAATTATGCTTCAAGAAACAACAGTTCAACAGAGGAGATAAGTGTATAAATGATTTGTAATAAATTACTTCAACATTTTATTGAAATACATACCAAGAAATGCACATAAATATATAAATATTAAATGAGTTCTTGTCCTCAGAGCACACAAAAAGAAGTTAACCAGCATTCTTAAAACCTTGGCCAAAAGTCTGCCAGGGCGGGGCCACGCTAAAGCCATGCACTTGAAACTTAATCCAGATCTCCCTCGTGTGTAGGTGGCAAAAACTAAAGTACTTGAGCCATCATTTTCTGCCACTTAATGAAGTACCAAGTTTAAAATGTTGGGGTAGCTTAAGTAAACTCCACAATGCCTGCAGGTACTGTTTGCTATTTTCTTGTTGATCACCAGTCCCGGCCATGTGAGAGTGGGCTGGGGGAATTTCTGGGTTTATTTGACTATTCAGGTTGATTTACCATGTACTGTTTAACAGCATAGTCTATACCCTTACACCAACTTGTAAAAATGATAGTGATGGAATGTTATCTTTCTTCCTTGGCCTCAGTTGTCCCTCCCCCAAATGCAATTGTGGTTTTCTGCCTTAAAAGACCGACCCTTGAGTGTGTGGCACTTCTCTGTGTCTTACTTTGAGTATAACACTAAGAGGGCACATTAACAGGAAGCTGGATTCAAAGCAAAGGACTGTAGACTCAAACCAGGCACTCAGACAAAGGATGTGGAGATCCAAAGTAGCGTCTTAACTACTGCACCAAATGCCGACTGCCATACACCCCCACCTCCTAAATTTTAAGTTGTTTTATAATCTAGGTCACAATTTTGAGTTGTCCTGTACATTCATCCAGCAGGTTGGTGTGCTTCTGTTTTTCCTGATATGTTCTTGAAAGGATCTGTTTTCAATACATTTATTCTTTGAAAGATAGGGTCACAGAGGGGATACTGATGTTGATAAGGGGAAACACATTTATCCTTTCACAAATCTTAAGGAAGTAAATGGGTTTAAGCATAGTTGAAATGGAAACACTCTGGGTAGTCTTCATTTCTAAACTCTCCTCATTGCGTGGCATCAGTTAACATGGTGACAGAAATGCTCAAGAAAAAAGAAAGAGACATTTTACAATTTAGAGACCATTGTTCTATAAGTCAAAACAAATTAGAAGGCAGAAGCAAGAGCATAAGGCTTTTATGTTTTCTGATTATGTAGCATTTTATTTAACGTAAGTGGCATCTGTATGACTTTTAGTCTTAAAAATTCCAGTATCTGGTGTCGGTGCTGTGGTGTAGCAGGTAAAGCTGACACCTGCAGTGCCAGCATCCCATATGGGAGCAAGTCCCAGCTGCTCCACTTCTGATCCAGCTCTCTGCTATGGCCTGGGAAAGCAGTAGAAGATGGCCCAAGTCCTTGGGCCTCCATACCTACGTGGGAAGACCTGGAGGAAGCTCCTGGCTTCTGATCAGCGCAGTTACAACCAACAGGGAGTGAACCAGCAGATGGAAGACCTCTCTCTCTCTCTCTGCCTCTCCTTCTCTCTCTGTGTAACTCAGACTTTCAAATAGATAAAAAATCTTAAAAAAATGAAAATAAATTTTTAAAAATTCTAGTATCTTCCCAGAAACACAGTAAACACAAAGGTCTATGACAGAATAAGGACATAAGCCTCATTCATCCATAGTGCCCAATATTAACTGGATAATGAATGGATAAGGTTTACCCTCCTCTAGGAGAAATAAAAGTTAATCAGATAAGTCCCAAAAGAGCTATGCTGTCTCATCTCCATGACTTTACATATGGTTATCTCTCTGTTGGGATGCTTTAAATTTTCTCCTCCTAGCTATCTACTATTTCAGTCTTCTAAACTCAATTTAAGCATCCTCTTGTAGAATCCAATAGCCTATGTAGGTATATTCTCTTCAGTGTCTCCACAAAATCCTCTGCATCAGTGTCTCAACTCCTGAAAGGCAGCAAGATGAAGCTTTGGAGTCAGACACATTCTTTTTTTTTTTTTTTTTTTTTAAGATTTTATTTATTTATTTGAAAGAGTTACAGAGAGAGAGAAAGACAGAGAGAGAGAGAGAGACAGAGACAGAGACAGAGAGTCAGTAGAGAGAAAAACGTATTCCATCTGCTAGTTCACTCCCCAGATGGCCACAACGGCCAGAACTGGGCTGATCCAAAGCCAGGAGCCAGTGACTTCTTCCAGGTCTCCCACATGGGTGCAGGAGCCCAAGCGCTTGGTCCATCATCTGTTTCTTTCCCAGGCTCATTAGCAGAGAGCTGGATCAGAAGTGGAGCAGCTGGGACTCAAACCAGTGCCCATATGGGATGTTAATGCTGCAGGCCAGGGCTTTAACCCACTGTGCCACAGCACCAGACCCTGAGTTCAAATTCTAATTCTAACACTTACTATGTGTGATCTTGGACAAATTACTTAATGTCTCAAATTACCTTATCTGCAAATTAGAGAATAGCATATAAGGTACAATCAGTTCATACATAACAGAGTTAATAATAACTTATATTACACTTATATTGCATGGTACTTGCTGGCTAAATTGTCTTTTTTTTTAGATTTATTTATTTATTTTGAAAGGCAGAGTTAGAGAGGCAGAGGCAGAGAAAGGTCTTCCATCCTTCTACTAGTTCACTCTCCAGATGGCCTCAATGGCCACACTGATCTGAAGGCAGAAACCAGGAGCTTCCTCCAGGTCTCCCGTGCAGGTGCAGGGCCCAAAGACTTGGGCCATCTTCCACTGCTTTCCCAGGCCATAGCAGAGAGCTGGATCAGAAGTGGAGCAGCCAGGACTTGAATCACTGCCCACATGGGATGCCAGCACTGCAGGTGGCAGCTTTATCCGCTATGTCACAATACCGGCCCCCTGACATTTCTTCTAAATCACATACCTCTTGAGAAAAGGAACATTTTACTTCCATATAAGCAGCATTTTGCAGTGTTTGGCATATGACAAGGTACTTAATATTTTTGACAAATAAATAACACCCCCATTATAGTAAACTATTCTGTTACTTGAAATCCTTTCTGTAATGAGGTGGAAAATAATTGAATAAGAAAATAAACTTGGGGCTGGCGCTATGGCTTAGTGGGTAAAGCTGTCGCCTACTGTGCCGGCATCCCTTAAGGGCCCAGGTTCCAGTCCTGGCTGCTCCATTCCCAATCCAGCTCTCCACTATTGCCTAGGAAAGCAGTGGAGGATGGCCCAAGTGTTTGGGCACCCACCCATGTGGAAGACCTGGAAAAGCTGCTAGTTCCTGGCTTCAGATTGGCCCAGCTCCAGCTATTGCAGCAAACTGGGAAGTGAACCAGATGATGGAAGATCTCTCTTTCTCTCTCTGCCTCTCTATAATTTTGCCTTTCAAATAAATAAATCTAAAAAAAGAAAAAAGAAAAAAAAAACTTCACTAATGTCAATAAAAAAGATGCTGTTTTTAATCTTTTTTTTTTTTTTTTTTTTTTTGACAGGCAGAGTGGACAGTGAGAGAGAGAGAGACAGAGAGAAAGGTCTTCCTTTTTGCCGTTGGTTCACCCTTCAATGGCCGCCGCAGCCAGCGCATCGTGCTGATCCGAAGCCAGGAGCCAGGTGCTTCTCCTGGATCCCATGCGGGTGCAGGGCCCAAGGACTTGGGCCATCCTCCACTGCACTCCTGGGCCACAGCAGAGAGCTGGCCTGGAAGAGGGGCAACCAGGACAGAATCCGGCGCCCTGACCGGGACTAGAACCCGGTGTACCAGCGCCGCAAGACGGAGGATTAGCCTATTGAGCCACGGCGCCAGCCTGTTTTTAATCTTTTAAGGACTTTCTATTAAGTATACATATTATGAAGTACAAAATGACTCACTATTTTGAGCATAGCTGGCCATATTTGCCAAAGGAACTAAACATAATAATTTTTCATGGTATATGTATTTACCACAAAAATTACCAGGCTATCTTTACTTCATCACCACTTAGAAAAATTATAGTAAAATAAAAAGCTTTTCAAAATCAAGGAATACAAAGCTTAATTAAAATATTTTATAGTCCTTGGGGAACTGAGAAGAAATTCAGCTTCATGGTTTGATAATTTTGACCTATGTAAGAATATAAAAATGCTAATTACTTAATATAATATTTAATGGAGTTTTCCATTGTGATGTTTAGTTGGTTTGAGTAATGGTACAACTTTAAGGTACTTTTTACTGTTCATTTGTAAAAGGCAAAAGATTTACGTGCTCTGAAGAGAAACTAGGGTATATTTTTACTGTTCATTTGTAAGATCTTATTCTGAGGGAATGCTTTTATTTTGTATTTGATCTTTATTACATTTTACTATTCAGTATACTTTTACAGACCTGCACTAAAGCTGGTATCAAGTGTCCTAATTCCTCTTTTTGAACAAAGGTAGTTTTACTTAGTACTATACTTGAACACAAACTGGATATTTGTTTTTTTGTTTGTTTTTTTTTTTTTACAGGCAGAGTGGACAGTGAGAGAGAGACAGAGAGAAAGGTCTTCCTTTTTGCTGTTGGTTCACCCTCCAATGGCCGGCACACCACGCTGATCCGATGGCAGGAGCCAGGTGTTTCTCCTGGTCTCCCATGGGGTGCAGGGCCCAAGCACTTGGGCCATCCTCCACTGCACTCCCTGGCCATAGCAGAGAGCTGGCCTGGAAGAGGGGCAACCGGGACAGAATCCGGCACCCCGACCGGGACTAGAACCCGGTGTGCCGGTGCCACTAGGCGGAGGATTAGCCTATTGAACCGCGGGCGCTGGCCCACAAACTGGATATTTTAATTTATAAAGTGAAATCCTAAAAAAGATAAATAAAAAATTAAAATAATTTTAAAAAATAAAGTGAAATTCTAGCTCTGAAGGACAAGTTTTACTTTGAGCCATTTACTAAGGCATTATGCAAATGAACAACAATATTACAAAAAGGATTCTGAAACTATGTTACAGCATATAAATCCAATGGTGAGGGGTAATTCATGACACTTTTAGAACATAAGTGATCAATGCTTTATGTTAATTTATATTTTACTGCTTATTAATGACCAATATGTGTTTTAGTGCCTTTTAAAAGATCACATACTGAATATGACATTTTAATACAGATTGCAAATTAAGCAGAAATATTTTTCTCCTCTTTTTACTTATGAAAAAATAAAAAAGGATTTCTTTCCAAAAGAGATCCCTGTAACATAGATGGCTATTGTATTAGGAATTACAACTATATAGAAAATAGGTACCTTCAATAATTATTATTAAAATTGAAAGTTTTAAATATAAATAAATTGCAGAATTAGTCAAGCACTAACTAGGCTTATTAGTAAGTGAGAATAATTTTTTTTGGTCATTGTTAAGAACTATACATCAAGTTGTACTATTCTTTTCAGTCTGCAGTTTGAATTTCTGGACTTCAAACTCTGTTTTTAATAAGCAGTACTAACTAACTTTTCTTTCATTAGAAGAACTTAGAGAAATCTTTGGTGTGAAACCTTTACACTACCCTTTTATACAGATAATATTCTAACAAGGTACACTTTTTGGGTGGAAGATAAAATAAAAATCCAACTACCCTCTCCTCCACACAGCTATATGAGCTTATTAGTAGCCAGACTGCCAGGAATCCACACGCTCTATGCAGAAGAAAAAGCATCCACAAAGACAGAAAAAAATAACATGGTATCTTTTAGAGTCACAGTGAATTCAACAATGCTAAAAAATGAGTGAGGCAAGATTAGAAGGAAAAGAAAACAACAGCAAACTAAGTCCAAGAAATGAGAAACTAAGCAAATGATAGCGGTAAAATTCCAATGATTTGCATCTTCTCAGATATTTTTCCCTGTAGGAAATACATTTGTAAATATAGCATGAGAATCATAAAATTAACATCTTAACTATAACCTCACATCAGACTGCTTAGGTTAATATCCTGGTTACACCACTGATGATCAAAAATTTGTTCTTTAAGGTCTCCATGCCTCAATTTTCTCATATACAAAATATATTAATAATGAAACCTTTACTTTGCTTTTTATGATAATTAAAAGGTAATCAATATAAAATAGTGCCTGTTTTAAAATTTTTAACTGATGCAAAGTATACATATTTAGACTATTCTTTTTAACTCATTAAAACATTAATTTACAAAGTTGTGGAATGTTAATCAATGAGAATCTCAAACATTTCTAAAGCCAGTTGAAATAAATAAATGAAGTAACAGCAACAGAAACAAGAGTAGATTACTACTACTATTAGTACTACAATTATATTTTAGGGTGTCAACAATACTGACCCTCTGCAGTTTTACAGTGTTAACAATCCAAGAACAGAAACACCCTGGGAAAAGGGTTTTTTAAAGGCAGAATTATATTTATTGGATTTAAAACACTGAAAATTGGCGGATGCTGTGGTGCAGCGGGTTAAAGCCCTGGCCTGAAGTGCTGACATCCCATATGGGCACCATTTCTAGTCCCGGTTGCTTCTCTTCCCATCCAGCTCTCTACTATGGCCTGGGAAAGCAGTAGAAGATGGTCCAAGTCCTTGGGCCCCTACACCCACGTGGGAGACACAGAAGAAGCTCCTCGCTCCTGGCTTTGGATGAGCACAGCTCTGGCCGTTGCAGCCATTTGGGGAGTGAACCAACGGACGGAAGACCTTTCTCTCTGGTTCTCCCTCTCATTGTAACTCTACCTCTCAAATATATAAATAAAATCTTAAAAAAAAAGAATTGTATTCCTCTGTTGATATATACATAGATCATAAATAACAAGTCACTTCCCAAGTAACAAATGCAACTATAAGCTCCTTTAAACCAAGAGCATCTGAACTAATAAATATTTAGTGGTGGGTGCCGTGAATCACCAGGTTAAGCTACTGTTTGCAATGCTGGCATTCCACATTGGAGCACTGGTTAGTCCTCTCCCTGCTAATATGCCTGGCAAGTGCCTGGGTCCCTGCCACCTATGTGGGAGATTCAAATAATTTCTGGCTGCTGGCTTCAGCCAACCCCAGTCCCAGCCATGTGGCCACCGTGGAGAAGGAACCTTCATATGAAAAGTATCTCTCTCTTTCTTTTACACACTCCAGACCCCACCCCCACCCTGCCCTGTCACTCTGACTTTAAAGTAACTAAATCTTTTTCTAAAGAAAGAAAGAGACAGAGACAGAGAGAAAGAGAAACAAAGAAATTTTCAGAGTGGCTAGAAATGAAATCCCAAAACTTCAGAGGTTATTCCTATTGTAAAAATCAGTAGTAGCTGGTTTTAAACACTGTCATTCCTCATCTTTACAAAGTAACATGTTAGGTTCATTAAAGACCATGTTCACAACAGGATTCTTGCCCTCTAGAGTTTTAGCCTAAGAAAAATACACACATATGTATCTATCTCACCTATGTCAGTACATTTTAAAAAATACTATATGATGGGCCAGAACTGCGGCATAGTGGGTAAAGCTGCCACCTGCAGTGCCAGCATCTGATATGGGCAGCAGTTTGAATCCTGGCTGCTCCACTTCTGATCCAGCTCTCTTCTATGGCCTGGGAAAGCAGTGGAAGATGGCCCAAGTCCTCAGGCCCCTGCACCTGCGCAGGAGACCCAGAGGAAGCTCCTGGCTCCTGTCTTCGGATCAGCGCAGCTCTGGCCGTTGAGGACATTTGGGGAGTTAACCAGCAGGTGGAAGACCTCTCTCTCTCTCTGCCTCTCTGCAAATCTCTTTCAAATAAAAACAAAAATAAATCTTGAAAAAAAAAAAAAAAAAACATAGGATATCACCTTAAGGGGATTCTATTTTTTTGTTGGTTTTTTTTTTTTTTTTTTTTTAGACAAAACTGAATATTATCTGTAGTACAAAATAATTCTCAAAAACAAAATATTCAGGGCCGGCGCTGTGGCTCACTTGGCTAATCCTCCACCTGTGGCGCCGGCATCCCATATGAGCGCAGGGTTCTAGTCCTGGTTGCTCCTCTTCCACTCCAGCTCTCTGCTGTGGCCTGAGAGTGCAGTGGAGGATGGCCCAAGTGCTTGGGCCCCTGCACCCATATGGGAGACCAGGAAGAAGCTCCTGGCTCCGGATCGGTGCAGCGCTGGCTGGAGCAGCCATTTTGGGGGTGAACAACAGAAGGAAGACTTTTTTCTCTGTCTCTCTCTCTCACTGTCTAACTCTACCTGTCGAAAAGAAAAAAAGAGAAGAGGAGAGGAGAGGAGAGGAGAGGAGAGGAGAGGAGAGGAGAGGAGAGGAGAGGAGAGGAGAAGAGAAAGGAAGGAGGGAGGGAGGGAGAGAGGGAGAGAGAGAGGGAGAGAGGGAGGGAGAGAGGGAGGGAGGGAGGGAGGGAGGGAGGGAGGAAGGAAGGAAGGAAGGAAGGAAGGAAGGAAGGAAGGAAGGAAAGAAAAAAGAAAATGGCCCAAGTCCCCCAAATGGGCCCCTGCACCCGTGTGGGAGACCCAGAAGAAGCTCCTGGTTCTTGGCTTCGGATCGGCTCTTGTGGCCAACTGGGGAGTGAACCATAGGATGGAGGACCTCTCTCTCTCTGCCTCTCCTCTCTCTGTAACTCTGACTTGCAAATAAATAAATAAATCTTTAAAAAATATATTCATTTTAGTTTTTGTGTTCAGATTCACAAAGTAGAAAAATATGAATAAGAAATTATTTTATAAGGTTAAAAAATCAGAGGTTGTGTCTTGTGGTAAATACTAGTCAAATACTTCAATCCATAAAAGGCAATGACTGTAATCATTCTGTAGTAACCTTGTAAATCATTATGGAACAAAAGCACCGGAAAAATTATCTTTGGTATTTTTTAAAAAGTATTTATTTATTTGAAAGGAATAGTTACAGAGAGACATACAGGGAGAGATCTTCCACCTGCTAGTTCACTCCCCAAATGGCCACAACAGACGGAGCTGAGCCAATCTGAAGCCAGGAACTTCTTTCAGGTCTCCTTCCCTTGCTTCCCCAGGCATATTAGCAGGGAGCTGGATCTGAGGTGGAGCAGCAGGGACTCAAGCTGGTGCCCATATCGGATGCCAGCATGGCAGACAGTAGCTTAACCTGCTACTCCACAGCACCAGCCCTTATCTTCGGTATTTCTAATCAGATTAGTCTTTTGATACTTTTTCTCTATTGACTTAAACTAAATAAGAGCTATACATAAGAATGTAAAGTCTTAAATGAAAATATCAGTGGGAATTAGGAATACTCTCAACTTTTTTAACAGCTCATTACTTTCTATATAGTAGTACTGTTCACAATTTTCTCAAAGAATTTACAAGAGAAAATGTTTAAATTTTTCATTGATCATAGTAAGTATATATATTTAGACTATTTCAAATTCATGAAATCATTCATTTACAAAGTAGGGGAATGTTAATCAGTAATGAGTATCTCAAACATTTCTATAGCCAGTTGAAAATGTTAACAAACACAAAAACAAAGTATAAAGCCAAGTTTGAAGTGAAAGGGGAAAATGAGAAATTCTCTTCCCTTATCCTCTACCTTTCAGAGGAGAGCAGAGAAAGGAGAGGATGAGAACAGTCCTATAGGAAACTGGAATCAAAATCTGATAGAGTGGTGAAAAAGTTAAAAATTTATTCAACAAACATTTATTGAGTGTTTACTATGTGTATTCTACACTAGGTACTGGATACACAAAGGTGAACAAAACATTCTTTATCTGTTGTAACCAGTCTGGGAAAGAGGCATTAACATGAAAAAACTAAAATGTGTGTGTATGCAAGTTAAAATTGTTGTAAGCGTACATACAGAAGAAAAAAGGATGCTATGAAAACCATGAAGCGGGATTGCAGATCAGAGGTAAAGAAATGCTTCTCTGAGGAAAGACATTTAAGGTAAAACCTAGTTAAAGAGTTGAGCAGTTGGGAAAAAAAGGGGAAAGCTGCTTGGGCAAAGAAAACAAATCCACAGGGGCCAGTGTTGTGGCATAGCAGGTTAAGCCACTGCCTGCATCACCAGCATCCCAAATGGGTTGCAGTTCATGTCCTAGATGGTCCACTTCTGATCCAGCTTCTTGCTAATGCACCTAGGAAAGCAGCCAAAGATGGCCCAAGTACTTGGGACCCTGCCATCCACGTGGAAGACTGAGATGAAGCTCCTGGCTTCAGCCTAGCCCAGCCAGATCCGTTGCAGCCATTTAGGAAGTCAAACAGTGGATGGAAAGTATCTCTGTCTCTGTCTGTAACTCTGTCTTTCAAGTAAACAAATCTTTTAAAAAGGAAAAGAAAAAGAAAAGAAAGAAAACAAAAATACAGAAGGCCTGAGACTGGAAAAAACATGGCAGATATGGCAGATTCTGGGAACTAAAATCACAACCATAGTGATTACAGCATAGTAACTGATAAAGAACAGGTCAAGGTGAGACCAGGTAAGGCAGGTAGGGATGGGATTAGGTAGGGCTCTGTAGGCCTCACCGAGCATGCTGAATTATACTCTAACCACAATCTGAAGACACCAATGGGTTTATTCAAAAAAGCAATATGATCTACTTCCAATTTTAAAAGAGCATTCTCATTGCAGGATGGAGAAATATTTGAAGAGAAGGAAATATGGAAGCAGAAATCAGTTTAAGAGCACTGCTTAGAGCTGATGGTAGCTTGGACCAGGTTAGCGGGAATGAAAATAAACAGGGCAGGTGTTGTATATCAAGTAATGCCATGGGTTGGGATGCCCGCATCCCATATTGTAGCGCCTAGGATAGAGTCCCACTTTTACTTCCAATTCAGATTCCTACTCATGCACACTCTAGTAAGCAGCAAATGATGGCTCAAGTACTTGGTTCCCTGACACTCAGAGATCAAGATGGAATTCCAGGCTCCTGGCTTTAGTCTGGCCTGGTCCTAGCTGTTGTGGGCATTTGGAGAGCAACCCAGTGGATGGAAGATTCCTGTCTCTATCTCAATCTGTCTTTTGTGCTCCAGCTCTCAAATAATTGTAATTGAAAACACACAGGCCGGCGCCGTGGCTCAATAGGCTAATCCTCCACCTTGCGGCGCCGGCACACCGGGTTCTAGTCCCGGTCGGGGCGCCGGATTCTGTCCCGGTTGCCCCTCTTCCAGGCCAGCTCTCTGCTATGGCCAGGGAGTGCAGTGGAGGATGGCCCAGGTGCTTGGGCCCTGCACCCCATGGGAGACCAGGAGAAGCACCTGGATCCTGGCTCCTGCCATCGGATCAGCGCGGTGCGCCGGCTGCAGCGGCGGCCATTGGAGGGTGAACCAACGGCAAGGGAAGACCTTTTTTTTTTTTTTTATTTTTTTATTTTTTTATTTTTTTGACAGGCAGAGTGGACAGTGAGAGAGAGAGACAGAGAGAAAGGTCTTCCTTTTGCCGTTGGTTCACCCTCCAATGGCCGCCGCGGCCGGCGCGCTGCGGCCAGCGCACCGCGCTGATCCGATGGCAGGAGCCAGGAGCCAGGTGCTTTTCCTGGTCTCCCATGGGGTGCAGGGCCCAAGCACCTGGGCCATCCTCCACTGCACTCCCTGGCCACAGCAGAGGGCTGGCCTGGAAGAGGGGCAACCGGGACAGAATCCGGCGCCCCAACCGGGACTAGAACCCGGTGTGCCGGCGCCGCTAGGCGGAGGATTAGCCTGTTGAGCCGCGGCGCCGGCCAAGGGAAGACCTTTCTCTCTCTGTCTCTCTCTCTCACTGTCCACTCTGCCTGTCAAAAATAAAAATAAAATAAAAAAAAAAAAAAAAAAAAAAGAAAACACACAGACACACACAAGCCTTTCTGGCAGTGACAACTCACTATGAGAACATGCCTCTCTCAAAGCATCTCTTCTATCCCTCTTCAAAACAGAAGAGGAAACACTAGAAATGTCTGGTGCAGAGCCCCAGTTCCTACTTTGAGAATATGAAATGGGGCTGTGCTGTGGTGCAGGCATCCCATATGGGCACCAGTTCATATCCCAGCTACTCCTCTTCCAATCCAGTCCTCTGCTTTGGCCTGGGAAAGCAGCAGAAGTTGGCTGAAATGCTTGGGCCCCTCCACCCACATGGGAGACCTGGAAGAAAGCTCCTGGCTTTGGATCAGCCTAGCTCCAATCATTGCAGCCATTTGGGGATGGAAGTGGGATGGAAGACCTTTCTCTTTGTCTCTCCCTCTCTGTCGGTAACTCTACTTCTCAAATAAATAAGATCTAGGGGCCGGCGCTGTGCCGCAGCAGGTTAACACCCTGGCCTGAAGCGCTGGCATCCCATATGGGCACCAGTTCAAGACCTGGCTGCTCCACTATGACCCAGTTCTTTGCTGTGGCCTGGGAAAGCAGTAGAAGATGGCCCAAGTCCTTGGGCCCCTGCACCCACCTGGGAGATCTGGAAGAAGCTCCTGCTATTGCAGCCAATTGAGGAGTGAACCATCGGAAGGAAGATCCCTCCCCCCACTTCTCCTCTCTCTGTGTAACTATTTCAAGTAAATAAATAAATCTTTAATAAATAAATAAATTAAATATTTTTAAAAAATGAGATGTCTGTGGCTGATGTTGTGGAATAGAGGGTAAACCTGTTGCCTAGAGTGCCAGCATCCCATATGGGCACCAGTTCAAGACCCAGCTGCTCTACTTCCCATCCAGCTCCCTGCTAATGCACCTGAAAAGGCTTACTAGTAAAGGATGGCCCAAGTACTTGGGCCCCTGCACTCACATGAAAGATCTGGGAGAAGCTCCTGGCTCCTGGCTTCGGTCTAGCCCAGCTCTGGCCACTGCAGCCATCTGGGGAGTAAACCAGCAGATGGAAGATCTTGATCTCTCTCTCTCTTTCTCTGCCTCTCCCTCTAACTCTTTCAAATGAAGAACTAAATCTTTAAAGATTTAAGGACGTGAACTTTCCAGGATACAACCACAGTTTTGTTTTTTGTGGGTTTTTGTTTGTTTGTTGTTGTTTTTTTTTTTTTTTTTTTTGGACAGGCAGAGTTAGACAGTGAGAGAGAGACGGAGAGAAAGGTCTTCCCTCCGCTGGTTCACCCCCAAATGGCTGCTACAGCTGGCGCACTGCGCCAATCCAAAGCTAGGAGCCAGGAGCTTCTTCCAGGTCTCCTATGCTGGTGCAGGGCCAAGGACTTGGGCCATCCTCCACTGCCTTCCCGGGCCACAGCAGAGAGCTGGACTGGAAGAGGAGCAACCGGGACAGAACCTGGTGCCCCAACTGGGACTAGAACCTGGGGTACCAGCGCTGCAGGCGGAGGATTAGCCAAGTGAGCCATGGCACCAGCCACCACAGTCTATCCAAGTGCAAACAGTACTTTTGTGTTTTGGCTGCTCCACTGTCCTCTGCCATGCTACAGTATAAAAAGCAAGCATTACAGAGAAGGATGTTCCTTCAAGAGGAAGTACCACTAAAAACACCCTGAATCAAGACCAGTGAGGGAGGCGGCACTGTAGCGCAGCAGGTTAATGCCCTGGCCTAAAGCGCCAGCATCCCATATGGGCGCAGGTTCGAGACTCAGCTGCTCCACTTCCGAGCCAGCTCTCTGGTATGGCCTGAGAAAGCAATGGAAGATGGCCCGAGTCCTTGGGCCCCTGCACCTGCATGGGAGACCTGGAAGAAGCTCCTGGCTTCGGATCGGTGCAGCTCTGGCCACTGCAGCCAATTGGGGAGTGAACCATCGAATGGAAGGCCTCTCTCTCTCTCTCTCTCTCCTCTCTCTCTCCCTCTCTCTCTCCTCTCTCTCTCCTCTCTCTGTGTAACTCTTTCAAATAAATACATAAATCTTAAAAAAAAAAAAAAAAAAGAACAGTGGGAAACCAAGCCACGCCAATAAACACATTTGGATTTAAAAAAAATCTCTAAACAAGATAATTAAAATGCTGTTCTTTCTCACTTTTCTACTCTGGTATACAGATTTCCAAAAATGGTCCCCTAAAGATGCCCTACTCTAATGACAAACCTGTGAACACTAATGAGCTGTCACTACTATGATTGTGTTATGCTACCCAGCATTAAAAGGAAGATTTTTTACACACATACATACACCTGATCTAATCACATGGACCCTTAAACAGAAAGCTTTCTCTGGTTGGCTGCAAGAGGAGCCTGAGAGATTTGAAACATGACAAGGACTCCATTTGCTACTACTGGTTTGAAGATGGAGGAAGTCATGTGACAAGGAAAATAGGTGGCTTCTAGGAGTAATAATCAGCTCCTGACTAAAAGCCAGCAAGGAAACAACAGATCTCAGGGCAAGGAACTAGATTACGAAAACAATCTGAATGAGCCTTGAAATACATTCTTAGTCCTGAACCTTGTGGCTGATATTTTAACTTCAGTCTTCTGAGAGCTTATGCAGACAACACGGCTGAATCTGCCTGAACTTCTGACCTACAGAACTGTGAGACAATAAATGGGTGTTGTTTTAAGCCACTAAATTTAAGTTGCTACACAGAAGTATAAAAATACATTCACCTGCCAACCCTTAAACTATGTGACAGAAAATTAACAATTCATCCCATATGAGCACTGGTTCAAGTCCCAGCTGCTCCACTTCTGATTCTGATCCAGCTCCCTGCTAATGTACCTGGAAAAGCAGCAGAGGTAGCCCAAGTGTTTGGGTCCTTGTGACCCACTTAGGAGATCCCAATTAAGTTCTAGGCTCCTGACTTTAGCCTGGCCCAGCCCCTGCTGTTGAGGCCATTTGGGAAGTGAACCATCGGATGAAAAATCTCTTTCTCTGTGTCTCTCCCTCTCTTTGTATAATACTGCTTTTAAATTTATATAAATAAATCTTTTTTAAAAAATTCTTAAATCTAAATAAGATCACAGATGGTATTAGATGTACAATGGTTTGACTTACGGTGTTACTACTTTACAACAGTGCAAGAGCAATATGCCTCCAACAGAAACCATATTTTGAATTTGAAATTTTGATATTTTCCTAGACTAGCAATATATGATACAATACTCTCACGAGGCTGTGCAGCAGTAGCAGCAAACCAGTCAGCCACACAATCACAAGACAAATAGCCAATACTCTAGAGTGTACTGTGTTGCTAAGCTATGATGTTCAGTAATGCATTAAATGTACTTTTGACTTATTAACTTACAATAAGTTCACCAGGACATAACCCTATCAGAAATTGTGAAGCACCTACTCTCTAGTTACAAGGAAAAAAAAGAAATGAGGAAAATAAATTCAGATTCCTGTTCCTCAAAAATTTAAAAATGTATTTGATGATTTGAGGGAGAACACTTTAAAATAAGATTGCTTTTTAAGAAGTATTTATTTATTTATCTATTTAGATTTATTTATTTATTTGAAAAGTGGAGCTACAGAGAGGCAGAGGTAGAGAAAGTGATCTTCCATCTGCTGGTTCACTCCCCAAATGGCCACAACAGCTAGGGCTGGGCCAGGTGGAAGCCAGGAGCTTCATCCAGGTCTCCCACATGGGTGACAGCAGCCCAAGCACTTGAGCCATTCTCCACTGCCTTACCAGATGCATCAGCAGGGAGCTGAATTTTAAGTGGAGAAGCTCCCATATTGGTCGTCAGCAATGCTGGCAGCAGCTTGACCCAGTAAGCCACAACACCGGACCAAAAGACTATTTGAAGGGCAGAGTGATGGGGAGACAGAGACAGAGACAGGAAGGGAAGGAGAAGGGAGGGGGGAGGGGGCGGGGCGAGGCGAGGCGAGGAAGAGAATATCAACCATTTGCTGATTCAGTTCCCAAATAGCCTCAACAGATAAGGAAGGGCCAGGCCAAAGCCAGGAGCCCAGAATTCCACCAGAGTCTCCCACATGGATGGCAGGGACCCAAGCGCTTGGGCCATCATCTGCTGCCTTCCTAGATACATTAGCAGGAAGCTGTACTGAAAGTGAAATAGGGTGCTGGCGCCATGGCACAGCAGGTTTATCCTCCACCTGCAGTGCCAACATCCCATATGGGCGCCAATTCTAGAGGCTGCTCCTCTTACAATCTAGCTCTCTGCTGTGGCCTGGGAAAGCAGTAGAGGATGGCCCAAGTCCTTGGGCCCTTGCACCCGTGTGGGAGACCTGGAGGAGGCTCATGGTTCCTGGCTTCGGATTGGCGCAGCTCTGGCCATTGCAGCCATCTGGGGAGTGAACCAACAGAAGGAAGACCTTTCTCTCTGTCTATCCTTCTCACTGTCTGTAACTCTACCTCTCAAATAATTAAATAAAATCTTAAAAAAAAAAAAAAAAAGAAGAAGAAGAAAGTGAAATGGGGAGGGGCTGGCGCTGTGGAGTAGCAGGTGGAGCTACCGCCTGCAGTGTCAGCATCCCATATGGGCACTGGTTCAAGACCTGGCTGCTCCACTTCCTATCCAGCTCTCTGCTGAGGCCTGGGAAAGCAGTACAAGATGGCCCAGGTCCTTGGGTCCCTGAACCCACGTGGGAGACCTGGAGGAGGCTCGTGGCTCCTGGCTTCGGATCGGCACAGCTCCGGCCGTTGTGGCCAATTGGGGAATGAACCAGCAGACGGAGGACCTCTCCCTCTCTCTGCCTCTCCTTCTATCTCTTTCAAATAAATAAATAAATCTTAAAAAAAAAAATAGTGAAATAGTGGCCGGTGCTGTGGCATAGAGGATAAAGCCAGCGCCTGCAGTGCCAGCATCCCATGCGGACACTGGTTCAAGTCCTGGCTACTCTACTTCTGATCCAGCTCTGCTATGGCCTGGGAAAGCAGTAGAAGATTGCCCAACTCCTTGGGTCCCTGCACCTGTGTGGAGACCCAGAAGAGGCTCCTGCCTCCTGGCTTCAGACCATCACAGCTCCGACTGTTGCAGCAACTGGGCAGTGAACCATCGGATGGAAGACCTCTCTCTCTTACTCTGCCTCTTCTCTCTGTGTGTAACTCTGCCTTTCAAATAAATAAATAAAATCTTAAAAAAAAAAAAAAGAAAGAAAGAAAGTGAAATAGCTGGGACTTGAACCAGTACTCTGATATGGGATGCTGGCATCACAAGCAGCACCTTAATCGGCGTTGCCATAAAGCCAGTCCCTTTTATATAGGATTCTGAAATGACAAATCATATCATTTATAGAATTAAAGTTTTTGTGGGGCAGCCATGTGGTGCAAAAGTTAAGTTGCCACTTGAGATGTTGGCATCCCAAATCAGAGTGTCTTGTTCAAGTCCTGGCTCTGCTTCCAATCCAGCTTCCTGCTAATATCAGTGTACCCTGAGAGATAGCAAATGATAGTTCAAGTACCTGGGTCCATGTCATGCATGTGAGAAACTTAGAGTGAGTTCCTGCCTCCTGGCTATGGCCTGGCCCAATCTTGATTGTTGAGGGCATCTTAGGAACAAGCAAGCAAATCGACGATTTCTCTCTTTCAAATTAAAAAAAAATTCTTTTGCAGTTGTTTTTTTAAATATTAAATCTAAATCTGTACTGTTCAATATGGTAGCCACTAACCCCTCAGGTTTATGAAGTATTTGAAATGCGATACTCCAGGGGCCAGTGCTGTGGCGCAGATTAATGCCCTGGCCTGAAGCGCCGGCATCCCATATGGGTACCGGTTCTAGTCCTGGCTGCTCCTCTTCCGATCCAGCTCTCTGTTATAGCTTGGGATAGCAGTAGAAGATGGCCCAAGTGCTTGGGCCCCTGCACCCACATGGGAGACCCGGAGGAAGCTCCTGGCTCCTGGCTTCGAATCGGCGCAGCTCTGGCCATTGCTGCCATGTGGGGAGTGAACCAGCAGATGGAAGGCCGGCCTGCCTCCCTTTCCCTCTCCCTCTCCCTCTCCCTCTCTCTCTCTCCTCTCTCTGTAACTCAGTCTTTCAAATAAAAATAAATCTTAAAAAAAAAAATGTGATACTCCAAGTTGAGGGGTACTATAAGTATAAAACCAAAACCTACACAGATTTTGAAGACTTCTATAAAAATGTGAAATATATCATTAACAATGCTTTAATATGGATTACATGTTGAAATAGAAATGTCTTAGAAATACGCAGTTAAATAAGTATTTAGGCGGGCGCCGCGGCTCACTAGGCTAATCCTCCGCCTAGCGGCGCCGGCACACCGGATTCTAGTCCCAGTCGGGGCACCGGATTATGTCCCGGTTGCCCCTCTTCCAGGCCAGCCCTCTGCTGTGGCCAGGGAGTGCAGTGGAGGATGGCCCAGGTGCTTGGGCCCTGCACCCCATGGGAGACCAGGAAAAGCACCTGGCTCCTGGCTCCTGCCATCGGATCAGCGCGGTGCGCCGGCCGCGGCAGCCATTGGAGGGTGAACCAACGGCAAAAGGAAGACCTTTCTCTCTGTCTGTCTCTCTCACTGTCCACTCTGCCTGAAAAAAAAAAAAAAAAGTATTTAAAACTCAGGGCCAGTGCTGTAGCTTAGTGGGTAAAGCCACCACCTACAGTACCAGCATCCCAAATGGGTGCTGGTTCAAGTCCTGGCTGCTCCATTTCTGACCAGTTCTCTGCTGTGGCCTAAGAAAGCAGAAGATGGCCCAAATCCTTGGGCCCCTGCATCCACATGGGAGACCCAGAAGATGCTCCTGACTCCTGGCTTCAGATCAGCACAGCTCCAGCTGTTGGGAGTGAACCAGTGGATGGAAGACCTCTCTTTCTCTCTCTGCCTCTGTAACTCTTTCAAATAAATAAATAAATTTTTTTTAAAAATTCACTTTCTTTCCACTTTTTAATTATTTGTGTTCCTTTTGTTTAAAAGACCGAGAAACAGAGATTTACCATCTGCTAGTTCTCTCCCCAAAAGCCCAGAAGAACCCTATCAAAAATTTGAGCACGGAGTGGGTGTTTGGATTACTGGTTAAGATGCCCACCACACCAAGGGAATATGTGAAATACAAATTAAACAAGTTTGATAATTGCTGAGGTTCAATGATGAATATACTATTTACATACTTCAAATTTTCTGTAACAAAAAGTTTTAAAATAAGTGTTAAAATTAAGTTAAATGGGGCCGGCGCCGTGGCTCAATAGGCTAATCCTCCACCTTGCGGCGCCGGCACACCGGGTTCTAGTCCCGGTTGGGGCGCCGGATTCTGTCCCGGTTGCCCCTCTTCCAGGCCAGCTCTCTGCTATGGCCAGGGAGTGCAGTGGAGGATGGCCCTGGTGCTTGGGCCCTGCACCCCATGGGAGACCAGGAAAAGCACCTGGATCCTGGCTCCTGCCATCGGATCAGCGCGGTGCGCCGGCTGCAGCGGCGGCCATTGGAGGGTGAACCAACGGCAAAAGGAAGACCTTTCTCTCTCTGTCTCTCTCTCTCACTGTCCACTCTGCCTGTCAAAAAAAAAAAAAAAAATTTAAAAAAAAATTTTAAAAAAAAAAATTAAGTTAAATGGTTAAAATAGTAAGAATGATTTTTTTAACTTTTTAGCTCATTCATTCCATCAGCAAATATTAACTGCATGTTATATATGGACTTGGCACCATAGGCAGGACCTGGGGATACAATGGCAAATGAAAGCTAGCAATGACTTGCAAATGCCTCCAAGTGTAGTAATTTTAAAATTATATATGTGGCTCATATCATACTCCTACTGAACAGAACTGGGCAGATTTTTTTTTCTTTTTTAAATATTTATTTATTTACATGAAAGTCTGAGTTACAGAGAGAGGAGACAGAGATCTTCTATCTGCTGGTTTACTCCCCAGATGGCCACAATGGCTGTGGTTGGGCCAGGAGCAAGGAGTTTCTTCCAAGTTTCCCAAGTGGGTAGCAGAAGCTAAAGCACTTGGGCCATCTTCCACTGCTTTCCCAGTCACATTAGCATGGAGCTGGATTGGAAGTGGAGCAGCCGCGACTCAAACAAGCACTCACATGGGATCCTAGTGTCACAGGTGTTAGCTTTACCCACTGTGCCACAATGTCTGCCTGGGCATTTTTCTAGGCAGTTCCCTCTTCTAAAATGCCCATAATCATAATCTATTTAAAAAATAAAGTAAAAATATGTGTATATTATGTTCTATGAAATTTTTAAGTAAATATTTAATAATCTGATCACAATGCTATTGGACATTTTAAATGCTACAGGTTTTTCAGTTAGTCTGAGAATGTCATGATGGTCACCTTTTGAGCATGTCTCTAGTTTTCTTAGGATCTATTTCTCAAGTGTTGCTATCACTATGTTTTATTTATATAGTTAAGGCTTGTGATAGAGAGTTTAAAAATGTCCTCGAATATAAGTAAACACACACACACAACACATTCATGCATTATACAACATAATTTCAGTTAATAACAGACTGCATATACAATAGTAGTCCCATAAGATTTTATCTCCAGGTAACTTCGCAGCCACCTTAATTTGTAAAATTATACTCTATGCTATTCGTAGGATAACAAAATCACCTAGTGGTCCACTTCTCAGGATACATCCTTATAGTTAAGTAACACATGACAGGTAAGAGAGTGACTGTTGGCACTGTAAAATAATTTAAAGATTTGGAAAGTAACAGAATAAAAAATTATTACATCATCTACTTTCAACAAGTTATTATAATTGTCTCAGAATATTTTAAGGAAAACATCATTTCATATGGCATTAAAGATTTTGTTCTAACTCTGCTCTAAACCCATTCCCTTTTCTTTCTTCCCAGAAGTAATCTGAAGATTCTGGGAACACATCCTTCTGGTCTATGTTTTTATATTTTTACAACACATGAATTTTTATGATCCACATATTGTGGGGTTTTTATTTGATTTTTTGGTAAAGAGCTATTTAGAGATTAACTTTTTAAAAAATTTTTATTCATTCATTTACTTACTCAAGAGGAAATAGAGAGCTGTCATCTACTGGTTCCTTCCCCCCAGACACCTGGCATGATATGCCCACATTGGCCAGGACCTGGCTGGAGCCTAAGCCAGGGGGAAGAAATTCAATCCAAGTCTCCCACAAGGATGGCAGGAACTCAATCACTTGAGCTATCAGCCTACCTCCCAGGGTCTGTAGTAGGAAGCTGGTATTTTAACTGTTAGGCTAAATACCTGCCCCTGTTTCTGTTTGTTTGGTTTTTTTTTTGTTTTTTTTTTTTTTTTTTTTTTTGGTTGGTTGGTTGTTTTCAACTATTATAACGATATTTGTCTGGAAACTGAAGTTCAAGTAAGTTTCTTTTTTGCGACTATTCTGGGTGTACTGCCATATATATTCATGCTGGGAAGAAAATGCATCCCTGAGTACCAAAGATATCTATGACCCTCCTAAACTGTACCCTAAGTATCTCTTCCTTTGGCTGGTTCTAATTTGTATCTATTCCTGTAATGGATCATATCCTAGAGTATAATAACTTTCATGGGTCTGTGAGTCTTTTTAATGAGTTTTTAAATCTGAGAATGGTTCTGGGAAATCTCAAAGTTTGCAATTAGTGCCAGAGGTAAAAGCAGTCTTGCACTCTTCCTTCTAACTTTGTAGAGGGACCCTGACTCCTTATAGTTAGGGTCAAGTCTGAAACAGAATTGGTACTTTGGAGGACTATGCCCATAACCTTGCAGTTTGGCTAATGCCAGGTAAAAGATAAAAGTACTTAAGCAGCGCAATAATTAGACAATTTTCTAAAGAAAATCAGTTTGGCTACATTGAAGAAAATACATTGCTGACACTGGTAAGATAACAATGATAGTAAGAATGAAAAACAGGCCAGCGCCGTGGCTCACTAGGCTAATCCTCCACCTGTGGTGCCGGTCGGGATGCCAGATTCTGTCCTGGTTGTTCCTCTTCCAGTACAGCTCTCTGCTGTGGCCCGGGAGGGCAGTGGAGGATGGCCCAAGTACTTGGGCCCTGCACCCGCATGGGAGACCAGGAGGAAGCACCTGGCTCCTGGCTTCGGATCAGTGCAGCGCCAGCCGTAGCGGCCATTTGGGGAGTGAACCAATGGAAGAAAGACCTTTCTCTCTGTCTCTCTCTCACTGTCTAACTCTGCCTGTCAAAAAAAAAAAAAAAAAAAAAAGAATGAAAAACAGACATATTTATGAGATATTTGCAAGGCAGGATTAGAAATACATGTTGACTGAATGTAAAGAGTAAAAGAAGTCAGAGATGGGCCCACCAAAAAGAGTATCACATTTTGGTTTTGTTTGTTTTGGGGAGGAAGAGAGGGTTAAAGGACAGAATTCAGTTTGGGGGACCGGTGCTGTGGTGCAGCGGGTTAACACCCTGGCCTGAAGCACCAGCACCACAAACGGGCGCCAGTTTGAGACCTGGCTGCTCCACTTCCGATCCAGCTCTCTGCTATGGCCTGGGAAAGCAGTGGGAGACCTGGAAGAAGCTCCTGGCTTCGGATCAGCACAGCTCTGGCTGTTGCAGCCAACTGGGGAGTGAACCATTGAATAGAAGACCTCTCTCTCTCTCTCTCTCTCTGCCTCTCTTCTTTGTATCTATGACTTTCAAATATATAAATCTTTAAAAAAAAATTCAGTTTGGATATCTTAATTTGAGGAGGCTTTTATTTCTTTTTTTTTTTATTTTTTTATTTTTTGACAGGCAGAGTGGACAGTGAGAGAGAGAGACAGAGAGAAAGGTCTTCCTTTGCCGTTGGTTCACCCTCCAATGGCCTCCGCGGCCGGCGCGCTGCGGCCGGCGCACCGCGCTGATCCGATGGCAGGAGCCAGGAGCCAGGTGCTTATCCTGGTCTCCCATGGGGTGCAGGGCCCAAGCACCTGGGCCATCCTTTGAGGAGGCTTTTAGACATCCAGGTGGAGCTGTTCCATTAACACAGCAAGGATGGAGATAGGAGTTGGAAGCCATCAGCATAAATACAGTAACCAAAGTTACATGGGAGACTGTATTGACTAGGGACAAGTAGGTCAACCAGACTTGAGAAGAAGGTCAAGCAGAAAACACCAATAAGGGGAGGTGCAGAATATAAAATTTCACAGAGGGGGCCACTGCTATGGGACAATGGGTGAAGCACGCATTTAACAATGTCTACATCCCTTATCAGGGTGCTTGTTTGAGTCCCAGTTACTTCACTTCCACTCCAGCTTTCTGCTAATGCGCCTGGGAAGAGAGCTGTTAATCACGCAAGTCCCTGGGCCTGTTTCTCATTCGGGAAAAAGGATGAAATTCTTGGCTGCTAGTTTCAGACTGGCCCAGCCCTGGGTGTTGAAGCCATTTGAAATCAAAGAATGAAAGATCTCTGTCTCTCCCTTTCCTTCTGTTGCTCTTCCTTTCAAATAAATAATTAAAAAAAAAAAAATGTTCACAGAGAAGTAGCAGTCAGAGGTAGAAGAACCTAGAAAGTATGATTAACACTGAATGACATTTACTTTCTTCTTTTGTCCACATTATTTTGCTCTACTTACAATTTATTACTTTTTAGTATGAAAAAAACTTTAAAATGAGTGATATTATATAATTTGTAATCATGCATTTCCCATGCATATGCGTATATATGGAGATAAAATTTAATAATTTTATGAACTATCTCAAATTCATTAATGACTCACACAATTCAATATAACAATTCTTACTGTCTCTAACCAGTGATTTTATCTTCCAAGACACTTCTAAAGTACTACCCTCATTACTACTGCAAACCATCTGGAACTATTTAACTTTGCCAGGCTGCTGGGATATCTGTTTCCCCTTTGGGAGGCCCAACCTAGACTAAATGAGTAACTGAGGAAGCAACTGCTCTGAAAATGTGATGACATATAACCCTAGTATAGAGACTTCACTGTATTTGTTTCCTCTAGATTATATCTATAATATTGCACAGAGAAATCAAATGCAAAATATTGACCCATATCACATTAACAAGAAGCCTCATATTCATATCTACCATATGTTATACATTTTTTAAAATTTTTAGTTGTTTATTTTCAGGTTATTTGAAAGGCAAGACTGACAGAGATTTTCCATTTGTTGTTCACTCCCCAAATGCCTGCAATAGCCAGGGCTAAGACAGGCTAAAACCAGAAACCTAGAACTCAAACTGCATCTCCCACATGAGTGGCAAAGGACCTAAGTACTGACCTAGTCCCTCCTAGGGTAAGCATCATCAGGAATGATCATCAGGATCAGAAGCAGAGGAACCAGGACTCAAACTAGGCACTGTGACATGGGATGTGGATGTCCCAAAAAGTAAACTACGTGCAGCAGCAAACACCTGCCCCTGTAAATTTTTTATTTGCAAGTTATTTCAAAGTTATCAACATCTATTTTTAAAAAGCCCTCATCATTTCAGAAATCCTAAGTTTCTGTCACTAGAAAATATTTTAATCTCTTGGGAATATTTAAATTTAAGGAAAGGAGCAAAACATAGGGCATTCCAAAAAATCGATTTATTTATTTGAAAATCAAAGTTATAGAGAGGGAGGGAGAGAAAGTGGGAGAGGGAGGAAGGGAGGAAGGGAGGGAGGGAGGGAGGGATCTTCCATCAGCTGGTTCACTCCCCAACTGGTTGCAATGGCTAGGGCTAGGCCAGGCTGAAGCCAGGGGCTTCTTCCAGGTCTCCCAGTTGGGTGGCAAGGGCCCAAATATTTGGGCCATCTTATCCACTGCTTTCCCAGGTCATTAGCAGGGAGCTGGATCAGAAGTAGAGCAGCTAAGACAAGAACCAGCGCCCAAAGAAGATGCTGGCGCTGCAGGCAGTGGCTTTACCAGCTACACCATAAAGCCAGCCCCAACATACATTATTTTTATAGTAGTAATTGAAGGTTCCAAATTTTTTTATTGACAGGTAATAAGCTAATTCAGCAAAAATGGTTCTAAAAGTATTATATGAATTTATTATTGATTATTGAGGCTTAATAGGTTGAAACAAAATTGTTTATTCAATGGTTCTTTTAAAAAAGATTTCTATATTAATTAGAATGACAGATGAAAGAAAGAGAGAGAGAGATTGAGATTTTCCATCACTGGTTCATTCCCTACATGCCTGCAACAGCCAGGGTTGGGCCAGGATGAAGCCGGGGATTCCATCTGTGTCTCCTACACGGGTGGCAGGAACTCAAGTACTTGAGCCATCATCCCAAGCATATTAGTAGGCAACTAGCATTGGAGCAAAGTAGCTGAGATATGAACCAACACTCTGATATGGGTGCAGGAATCCTAAGCAGGGCTTAACCCGCTACATCACAACACCTGTCCCAAAAGATCTTTTTAAAAAAAAGTATTTGTGGGAGCTGGGGTGTGACACAATAGGTTAAGCTGTGGCCTGCAGTGCTGGCATCCTATGTGGGCATTGGTTCGTGTCCCTGCTGCTCCACTTCCAGTGCAGCTCCCTGCTAATGTGCCCGCAAAAGCAGCGGAAGATGGCCCAAGTCCCTGGGCCCCTGCATCCATATAGGAGAGCCAGAAGTTCCTGGCATTGGCCTGGCACAGCTCTGGTTGTTTCAGACATTTGGGCAGTGAACGAGTGGATGGAAGATAGATAGATAGATAGATGCCTTTCAAATAAATAAATCAATCTTAAAAAAAAAAAAAAAGTACTCACTGGCCTTGTGGTGTAGTGGATAACACAAGAGCCTGCTATACCAGTATCCCATTTGGGTCCCAGTTCGTGTCCTGGCTGGTCCACTTCCAGTCCAGCTCTCTGCTAGTGGCCTGGGAAAAGCAATGGAAGATGGCCCAAGTGTTCAGGCCCCTGCCACCAACAGGGGAGACCTGGATGGAGCTACTGGCCCAGCACTGGCCATTGAAGTCATCTGGGTAGTAAAGCAGTGGAAGGAAGATCAATCTATCTTGGTCTCTCCCTCTAAGTAACTCTTTCAAAATAAATAAATCTTTAAAACTAAAAAAAATAAAAGTATTTGTAGTCCACAACAGAAGTTTTTCTTGGAGCCAGTGCTGTGGCGTAGCGGGTAAAGCCTCTACCTGCAGTGTTGGCATGCCATACGGGCAATGATTTGAGTCTCAGCTGCTCCACTTCCAATCCAGCTCTCTGTATGGCCTGGGAAAGCAGTGGAAGATGACTCAAGTGCTTGGGCCCTGCACCCATGTGGGAAACCCACAAGAAGCTCCTGGCTTCAGATTGGCACAGCTCTGGCCGTTGCGGCCATCTGGGGAGTGAACCAGCGAATGGAAGAACTCTCTCTCTCTGCCTCTGCCTATCTGTAACTCTTTTAATAAAATAAATAAATCTTTAAAAAAAAAAAGTATATCTTATCCAAGGAGATTTGTGAATTGTTATTTTTCTTTCAAGAAGTTATTTTATCTAGTAGAGAAACATCTAATACATTTCTCATTTTGAAGCTTAAAGGTCTATTTATCTTAAATATTGCCCTGGAAAACTTTTAAGTTGCTAATTACAACTACATTTTGTTCATTTAATCCTTGATCCTTTACTTATCTAATTAACTGCTTCTTTTAAGTTAATCCTGAACTTTTAAGTTTACCAAAATAAAAATGATGTGTCTGTTCCAATTCTAAAACCTGAGAAGTAAAATATTGAAGAAAATGTCACTATAACACATTTGTAAAAGTAAAATTGTAACCAGTGTAGACATAAAACACTATTAAGAATCAACTTCATTTTTTTTCCTGAGACCTTCCATCTGTGTAGTATCCACATATTGTATACAAAATGGAATGGAAGTAGAACAGGGATTCAACCAGTCACCCTGAAATGGGATAGGAAGGCATCCCAAGCAGTATCTAACTCAATGTGTCAAATGCCCACCCCAAGCATAACAGTTCTTAGAGACTGTTAAGAAATCTCAAAATAAATGGAGTGGATATTTTAATTTAGAAAAAAATAAAAAAGGAACTTCACTTTCCCCAAACAAGCAATTCCAACATATTTGTAATCAGAATTATTTCAAAGTATTTCCTAGGAAATTTGAGAAACCAATATTTCAAATATGTAGGGAGAGTTTTGAGGTTTGGAGATTATATTGGAAAACACTGGAATTATTTGTACATAAGTTGTCATTCCTGAATCTGGGTTCATAGTTTTTTCACATATAAAATGAAGTGCTTAGACAGAAAAATCTATCCCTACAATCTTTCAGCATTGATTCTTTAAGTAATGTTTTTCTTTTATAAATAAAATAAAAACACAGCAGTATATTTTTTGAAACTTTTGAAACCTGTAAAGACTTTAAAGATATTCTATATAAATAAGCCAGCCATTTTACATCTGAATAAAAATACATTAATAGCTTCTAAACAAAATACAGTTTAAATGATAAAGTCTGATTAAGATAAAATATTTTCCAATTATAATTTTGCTAATTTTATTTCAAAATCAAACTTCTGTTCTTAATTAGGTGGACATTTAATCAATTCAATCATTTCCCCAATTTCTATATATATTTCAATTCAATCACTTTCCCAATTTCTATATGTATTAAAATTAATTCTGCTTCTTTTCCATGTGAAAAAATACACATCTTCATACAGGTATCATTAAAAAAGAAAAACTTCTTGAATGACAAACATTCAGGGCTATACTAAACTGGCAATTATTGTTTTGGACATTCTCTAATGTTTACATCGTGTTTAATTTTGCAACTGCATTTATAAAGGTAAGAATTTATTGTCAAAATAGAATTAGGCTGATGCTGACATAAATTCCTTCATTTTACTAAACATTTTAAGCAGAGAGCTTTAAGTGTCTTCAAACAGTGTTAAAAATGACATCTTTAATGATAACTTACAAAGACTAGAAAGAAATACTCCAAAATGTTAATGCTGTTTATCTCAGGGTAGCAGTATTACCCGCCATTTTATCTTTTACATTTCCCAAAATGTAATTTTACAATTTTAGACTGCTTATAAATTGAGACATCAACCCAGTCTACTTCTACAGGTGATTTGTTACATGTTTTTTTCCCTGCTGATAAGCCGCAGCTTTAACGGGAAAACGATTTGATCGGGTGTCCATTAGGCTGGATGAAGACAAAATAGGCCTTTCTTTTATTTAGGCTTTTGAGAAAATGCAAGAAGTGTGAACTTAATTCCGGTGAATCTTGCAGTAGTAAACTTTCTGGATGGTCAGAGTAACACCTTTCATTAAACTATCAGCTGAGTGGCAAAAGACTCCCAGGTCTGCCAATGTTTTCAAAGCTTCGTTAGTATTTTCCTCTATCGATAGTTGTTTCAGAACAATTCCATTTGGAAAGAAACACCAATTGTAAACTGCATCTATTTCAAGTCTATAAAAACCAGAACTGGGATGAAAGGCAAAGCCTTGACCTTTCTATTTTAGACTTTCATCTGTGTGGCTAAGCCATCTGCTACGCCCCCCCCCCCCCTTCTACTTAATGGACTGAAAATACTGTACCTAATTGCAATTTTATCAAAGCAGCCTGACTTTTCCACTTTAATGAATTATGGCTCTCACCTGAAGGCTCACTTGTAAAATTCTGCTTACTCCTCTCAATCAATCCTTTCCCACCTCCGTCAGTAACGGCTTGTTAAATGTCTTTAAAAGACCGGGTTCCCGAAGAGCGCCTCACTTCCAACACGGAGCGCCTAACGGAACACCGACTCGGGCGTCCCCTCTCCAGGACGCCGGGCCGGGGTTTCTGTGCCCGCCGCGGCCGTTACGCAGGAGGCACCTCTCCGCCAGACAACAGGGAGCCCAGTCCGCGAACGCACAGCCTGGGCTGGGAGGCAACCTGCCGGAGCAGAGGCGAGCTGGCCAGAAGAAAAAACTCGGGGCCAGGCGGGAGGAAGGATTTTCCGAGGCAGAAGGGGAGTGTGAAGTGGAATGAGCAGTGCGCGGCCGAGGGGAAGGGGCAAGAAGGGCCCGAGCCAGCCGGAGAGCGGCTCCGAGGCGGCACTCGGCGCGGGGGCCGCGGCGGGCGTGGGCAGCCCGCAGCCCACCGGCCGAGCCCGAGCAGCCGGGCTGCGTTCAGCGGCGGGGTGCGGGGGTGAGGAGTAGATGAGAGAGGAGTGGGGGGTGTGGGGACAGGGAGAGCCTCTTCCGAGGCCGGCGCGTCGAGGACAGCGGGCCCACCCCCAGCCGAGCCCCGCTACTTAACTATTTGTAGAGCTGCTGCAGGCACAGGTCCAGGCTCTCGCCCTCCACCTCCTCGCGGGTGATGCGCTCAGACAGCTGCCGCGGCAGCGGGGGCAGCGGCGGCAGCTGGGGCTGCGGCGGCGGCCGCACGGCCGAGTGCCCCGGGGCCGCGGCTGCCGCCGCCTCCTCCTCTTCCTCGCCTTCACCCGCCGCCGCCGCCTCTTCCTCCACTGCCTCCTCCTCAGGCTCTGGGTCTTGCTCCGGTTCCCCCTCCTCCGTCGCGGCTACCGCGGCCGCCTCTTCCCCCGGTTCCTCGACCAAAGCTTCGGCCGCCTCAGCGGCTACCAGTTCAGGCTCCGGCTCCGACTCGGGTTCAGGTTCCGGCTCCGGCTCGCCGCCGCCGCACGGTCCGCGAAACTCGCCCAGGAATAGCTCCAGAAAACGCCGGTAAGTTTTCTCCTCAGGGCTGCAGCCAGCCATCGCTGCTCATGCCCCGGGGCCGACCGGGAAGGGGGTCGGGGGAAGCCCAGAGAGGGGAGGGGGCTGCTTTTGAGGTTCGGGCTCCCGCTAGGGCGGTTAACGGCCGCACCGGCACGAGCGATCAGCACTAGGTTGCCTGGAGAGGGCTCCCGCAGGCGTGCGCGCCACCGAACGCCGACGTGCGCGGCCCAGGGGCGGGGGCGGAGCGCGCCGCCCCTCGGGTCTGGAGGGAAAGTTGGTGGCGGGCACGCGCACAGGGTCCAGCGGCGGCCCACCCTCTATCCCTACCGCGAGCTCAGCCCACGCTGCCTGGAGACTGTCGCCATAGCAACCTGTTCTAATGAAGAATTTCAGGGTCCCTCTCGTCGAGTCCGTAGTAGAGTCGAGAGGGCACCGGACTTGCC
Source organism: Oryctolagus cuniculus (assembly GCF_051225735.1). Lineage (NCBI taxonomy): Eukaryota > Metazoa > Chordata > Mammalia > Lagomorpha > Leporidae > Oryctolagus > Oryctolagus cuniculus. The sequence goes on along the minus strand of NC_142883.1, from coordinate 34,099,434 downwards.
TGGCGTCCAACTCCGAATATCTTTATTGGAGGGATACTCCAGCCTCACGTGCTTAAGAAGGGACTCAGCTCCAAGTCTGTTGGTTCCCACTTCGACTGCATTTATCCATTTATTCCCTATGATCCTCTTTTACCTTGGCATACCTTGAACCAAAGATCCTACATTGTGAACAGCTTTTGTTAATGACATTCATTGAAAGAGCAGTTCCAGGGAGGAGGCCTCAAACACCCCGCAGGTGTAGGTTCTCATTCGATTTTGTGATGTAGCATATTCCTCTTTAAAAGAGGAAACTGAAAGGTGAGATAGTATTTTACTTGCGTTGAGGTCTCAAAACTTCTAGCTATGTATTGGAATTTGAACCCAACTCCTCAGCCTCAAGTCTTTTTAGACTTTTTCCTCAACTCCTGTCTCGGAAAATCTAGTCTACAGAACACCTTTGTACAGGACTTTGAAGTATACAAGGTGTTTTCACTCTTTTAATCCTTGTCATAGCCCTGGAGGTACAGGACATTGCCATTATTGATTCTATTATATGGGTTAGGAAATCCAGGCTTAAAGACCTGGTGCCTTTGCTCAAGGTCACACACAAGTGATAGGACTTAATACAAGTCTTTTCTCTGAAGTCATCCATTTTGGTGGATTTCACTCAGTTTTCTAGTACACCAAAGATACCCCTCTTTAGTTTCTACAAAATGTGTTTTATGCTTTACTACATAGTATGTATTTTTTTTCCAGTTTGTTTGCTATTCCTCTCCACTCCCCATCTCTCTCTTAGATTGAAACTGAAACGACTAAATGATTCTAATTTTCTTACCAAACTACACACAAACCTATTATTTTCATGCCTTAGGGGGATGGGAGAGAGACACTATGTTTTTATACAGCTGTACAGATGATAGCATCATTATTGCATACTGCCATGTCCATGGCAACATATAATTCAGCAAGAGCCTGGTGATTCTTCCTCTACTTTGAAAAACATGTTCTAACAAACTATTCACCCCAAATTCTCCATTTATTGTGTCTGGATTTCAGTAGGATTTAGGGTCTGAAATACCATTTCCTGTCAGTTATTACTGGCAGAAGAGGGAGTCTCCCTGCCAACTGTTTTCATATAATACTGTATTCTAAATCCCTGACCTGATACTGTTATTTTAAGATTAAGTGGGTTGAGCTCACTAATGTACATTATGGCATCATGTAAGACAGAGTTCCAATGCTCTTGCCTAGCTTGAGATTAAATAATACATGATACAAAGTATATAGTGAGTAATGCATTTTAGTTCTCTATAACTCTTCCTCTGGGGTAAATGGAAAGACCCAGGAAGTTTGTTTCCAGACATGCTAATGTTTTGTTTAAAACATCACCAGTGTAAAGCAACTTCTCTGAGATGCCAAAAAAGCCTTTAAACTCATTTGCCTTTGTTTTCAATCCACCTGATCATTTCCATTTCAGAATGACTAGAAAAGATTGACAAAACTTTTAGGTTGCAAACTTAAATGTCCACAATTTTACATTCCAATGACATGATGACATTTAGTGCAATCGAACAGAGCTGTCAACTGTAACAATTCGTATCAAGCTACACCTTCCTACTTTGTAATGTAGTTGCCTCCCTCTACATGACATTTATTTGTGACATTAATTTATGACTCAACCTTCATATCAAAGAGAAGTGATATATGTTGGGGAAACATTACTTCTAGGAGTAAAAGAAAAATCCCACACCTCTATGTAACTATAAATGAGAGGCGTGTTGGCTTACATTAATATATTCCTTCATGAAATCAATATGGATCCTATTGCATCCCTTTGACAAAGCAGCTTTGCCAGAAGGTGGCTGTCAGCAGTGCTGGGATTTCAGAGCAGCTGTGTAGGATGATCGTGCCATTGTCTAAAAGTCTTTTTTATTATTATTTTACATCATTCTGCTTTCCTTTTCAGTTCCTCTCCTCTTAAAATTCCCTAATCCCTTCCCTATTTTTTTTTTAAATTGAGGTAGGAAAAGCATATACCTCAAAAGTATTTAATGTTCCTGAGATTTTTTTTCTCATAAAGCTTTTACTGGTGTTGGCACTTGGTACAGCAGGTTAAGCTGCTGCTTTCAATGCCCACATTCTATACTGGAGGGCCAATTTGAGTCCTGGCTGCTCTGCTTCTTATCCACCTCCCTACTAATGCACCTGAGAAAGCAGCAGATGATGACCCAAGTATTTGGGTCCTTGTCACCTTTGTTGAAGATCCAGATCGAGTTCCAGGCTCCTGGCTTTGGCTTGGCCATTGCAGCCATTTGGTGAGTGAAATATCAGATGGAAGATTTTTCTCTCAACAGCAGAGGGAATATTCATTCTCTCATATTCTCTCTCTCACCTTGCCTTTCAAATTAGTAAATCAATCTTTATAAAAATAATTTCCCTCTATCCTTTAGCTCTTTGGAGGAAACCCAAAATGTCCTTTAATGGACATGCATAATGATATTTATAAGGTTAAGAAGGACTGCTGACTTTTTGTGATTTCTTATATGACCCAGCAATTCTCCCAAATATTTGCCCATGTGAAATAAAAACACATCCAATACACACATACATAGCACACATACATACAACACAAAGACAAAAAAAGTTTCAAGAAGTTTAATTTTTTTTTTTTTTACAGGCAGAGTTAGACAGTGAGAGAGAAAGGTCTTCCTTCTGTTGGTTTACCCCCAAAATGGCTGCTATGGCCGGCACGCTGTGCTGATCCAAAGCCAGGAGCCAGGTGCTTCCTCCTGGTCTCCCATGCGGGTGCAGGGCCCAAGCACTTGGGCCATCCTCCACTGCCTTCCTGGGCCACAGCAGAGAGCTGGACTGGAAGAGGAGCAACCGGGATTAGAACCCAGAATCCGGTGCCACAGGTGGAGGATTAGCCAAGTGAGCCATGGCACCAGCCAAGAAGTTTAATTTATTTTTAAAAATAGATTCATTCGGGGCCGGCGCTGTGGTGCAGTGGGTTAATGCCCTGACCTGAAGCTTCAGCATCCCATGTGGGTGCCGGTTCTAGTCTGGCTGCTTCACTTCCGATCCAGCTCTGCTGTGGCCTGGGAAAGCAGTAGAAGATGGTCCAAGTCCTTAGGCCCCTGTACCCACATGGGAGACCCAGAAGAAGCTCCTGACTTCAAGTTGGTGCAGCTCTGGCTGTTGTAGCCATCTGGGGAGTGAACCATCAAATGGAAGACCTCTCTCTCTCCTCTCTCCTCTCTCTCTCTGCCTCTCCTCTCTGTGTAACTCTGACTCTCAAGTAAAAAAATATTAAAAATTAAAAAAAGATTCATTCACTTGTTTGAAAGGGTAGAGTTAGAGAGATCCCCTATCCACTGGTTCACTCCCAAATGGCCACAACAGCTGCAGCTAAGCCAATCTGAAGCCAGGAGCTCAGAGCTTCCCCCAGGGTCTCCCATGTGGGTGCAGGGGTCCAAAGACCTGGACCATCCTTCACCACATTACCAGGCGCATCAGTAGGGATCTGAGTCAGAAGTGGATCAGCTGGGACTAAACTAGCGTCCACACATGAGATGCTGGCACTGCAGGCAGCAACTTTACCTGCTACACCACAGCACCAGCCCCAAGTTTAATTGTTAACAGCTCAAGCCTAGAAATAATCTATATATCCATCAATAGGTGAGCAGATAAACAAATTGTGGTGTGTTCATCCAGTGTAATACTATTCAACAATAAAAATAAATGAACTGAAACACATGTATGAATCTCAAAAACATGCTGGGAAACAATCACAAAAGAATACGAACCATACAATGCCATCTGTATACATTCTAAAACAGAGTAGACAAATCTGTAGTGAGAAAAAGCCTCCTGGTTGCCTAGGACTGAGATAGGATAGGAGATTCATGGCAAAGGAGTAAGAGGACACTTTGTGGGGTGTTAAAATGTTCCATATTGCCAGCGCCACGGCTCACTAGGCTAATCTTCCGCCTTGCAGCGCTGGCACACCGGGTTCTAGTCCCGGTCGGGGCACCGGATTCTGTCCCGGTTGCCCCTCTTCCAGGCCAGCTCTCTGCTATGGCCCAGGAGTGCTGTGGAGGATGGCCCAAGTGCTTGGGCCCTGCACCCCATGGGAGACCAGGAGAAGCTCCTGGCTCCTGGCTCCTGATCAGCGCGGTGCACCAGCTGCAGCGTGCCGGCCGCGGTGGACATTGGAGGGTGAACCAACGGCAAAGGAAGACCTTTCTCTCTCACTGTCCACTCTGCCTGTCAAAAAAAAAAAAGTTCCATATCTTGATTAAAGGGTTAAATGCGTTATTAAAAAATTATAAAAGTGTAAATTTGAATAAGAATATTATACCTCAATAAAGATGGTTAAGATACTGCTTGGGACGCCCACATCCCATATCAGAGTGCCTGGGTTTAAGTCCCTGTTGTGTTTCCTATCCAGCTTCCTGCAATTATCACCCTGGGAGGTAGGAGATGATGGTTTAAGTACTTGGATCCTTGCCACCCATGTGGAAGACCCAGATGGAGTTCTAGGCTCCTGACTTCAGTCCAGCCCAGCCCCAGCTGTTGTGGTTATTGGAGAGTGAGCTAGCAGATGGAAGACCAATCTCTCCCTCTCTTCCCATTCTCTCTCTGATATTCTTCATTTCAAATAAATAAAAATAAACTTTTACAAATGTCTTCATTCACATTTTAAGAACTGAATGGAGGGCCGGTGCCATGGCTCACTTGGCTAATCCTCCGCCTGCGGCGTCGGCACCCCGGTTCTAGCCCTGGTTGGGGTGCCAGGTACTAGTCCCAGTTGCTCCTCTTCCAGTCCAGCTCTCTGCTGTGGCCCATGAGGGCAGCGGAGGATGGCCCAAGTGCTTGGGTCCCTGCACTCACATGGGAGACCAGGAGAAAGCACCTGGCTCCTGGCTTCGGATCAGTGCAGCGCCAGCCGTAGCGGCCATTTGGGGAGTGAACCAACGGAAGGAAGACCTTTCTCTCTGTCCCTCTCTCTTACTGTCTAACTCTGCCTTTCAGGAAAAAAAAAAAAAAAAACTGAATGGAATGAAAACTAGTAAATAAATAGCTTTGAAAATATTAATTTGAAGGGCAGGCATTTTCCTGGTGATTAAGCTGCTTGTTAGGATGCAGCATCCCAGATCGCAGTACCTGGGTTCATTTCCTGATTCTGGCTCCTGATTCAAGCTTTCTACTATTGCAGACCCTAGCAGACAGCAGGGAGTTGTGCCCCTGCCGCTCATGTGGGAGTCCCAGTTGGCTGTTGCAGGTATTTGAGGTGTAAACCAGTGGATGGGAATGTCCGTCTGTCTCTCATATAATAAAATTTTTAAAACATTAATTTGATTGTATTGTCAATTTAACTAGTAGGGGGCAAGAAAATATCTGACAATGAAAAAACTGCGTTCAAATAGGAACCTTCTCTTCTTCTATAACCAATATACCCAGAACAATACTATAATTTTAAAATCATCCCCATTTGCTAACAAAAACATAATTTTTATAATAATAATTTTTATTTCGGGCCGGCGCCGCGGCTCACTAGGCTAATCCTCCGCCTAGCGGCGCCGGCACACCGGGTTCTAGTCCCGGTCGGGGCGCCGGATTCTGTCCCGGTTGCTCCTCTTCCAGGCCAGCTCTCTGCTGTGACCAGGGAGTGCAGTGGAGGATGGCCCAGGTGCTTGGGCCCTGCACCCCATGGGAGACCAGGAGAAGTACCTGGCTCCTGCCATCGGATCAGCGCGGTGCGCCGGCCACGGTGCACCAGCCACAGCGTGCCAGCCGGGGCGGCCCTTGGAGGGTGAACCAATGGCAAACGAAGACCTTTCTCTCTGTCTCTCTCTCTCTCACTGTCCACTCTGCCTGTCAAAAAAAAAAATAAAATAAAATAATAATTTTTATTTCATTTCTATTGCTGGTTAATATGGTCATATCGAAGCAAGAGTCCAAAGCTCTCAAAAATAAAATTCATGACAGATAGTAACAATCCCCCATGCACTTTACATCAGTATTTTTAAAAAGCAAAAAAAGTTCCCAGAACAGATTTTGATATTTTTTAAATGTTTTAACTGTCAACTATCACAATCTTTGTTTTTGAGGGACTAAAATTATTTTTGAATTTATAACATGCTCATGAAAGAAAAGAGGGCAGGGGTTGATGGTAATTTGATGATGGCACTATAATTGGCTACCGTGATATCTTCCTTCTTTAATGAATGGTTCTTCTAAAGTGAATTGACTCTATTAAAAAAATCACTTCAACATTTTGCTACTAGTTTTTACTTTAGAAAAACAAAGTGCTTTACAATGGTAAAAATTTACCTTTACTATCTAATTTTAATTACTTTTATATGTTCACTTACAATGAATACATGCAAGAATTCAAAATGACACTGAACATGTCCTATTCTAGTCAGCAGATTCCTCACTCTGGAGGGAAAAAAAAAAGCTGTCTTTAAAAATAGGGTTAGGGTTAAAAACATGAAAGTAAATATGAAAATTCTTCACAAAGGTGTTTTCTATGCTTAGATAGTACTGAATATTCTTAGTTGAACTTATGGAACTGAGCCACAGTGACATTTGTGAGTAGAAGGGAAGATGGAAACGATTCCATTAACCTGGAGTGCTGTAACATATGGTAATCATAGGTGGTAGAATGGCTGTGTCGGACATGAGTAGACAGAAGCCATGTGGCACAGACATTATCAATTACCACACACAGTAACCATGCTGACACAATGCATCTTTTCCAAAAAGGAAATGATTTGGGCATATGAAGTGGCCTGCTGCCTTATGACAGAGTCATCTATAAATGACTTAGCTGGCACCAATACAGCACATGTGGTTTCCAGTAGTTTTGCAAGGTGAGGATTAACAGTTGATGAATCTCCATATACCTAAGTAATAGTTCAATACCTTGGAGTTATTTACAAAAAGGCAACAAATCAAACTATGTATATGAAATAACCTTGGATCCTTTTCACATAATTTTTTTCAAATATCCTTTTTAAATTGTCCATAAAATTCAGGAGTTTTGTATCTCTGGAAATATATGTGAATAATACCATGATTCTTCAAGGTATAAAGCCTCTGGGCAAAAATTCAAGATTAGATCCAGGCTGCACTGGGAGATGGAATTATAATTATTTATTCTAAGTACTGGCAAAAATATTTAATTGGAAAGAAACATGAAAATTATATTTTAAGAATATTTAATATGTAAACATTCCCTTAGATGAGTGAGGAACAGACTAGAGGAGAGAGTTGGGCAATGGGAAATAATATTACAGAAAAGCATGTCAGTGGGAATAAAGATAACAGAAGAAGCTCCAAGGCCCCAGGACACAACAGTCAAATTCTAAGGTAGCACCTGAAGACAACTTGAAAAGATCTGGCAACTCACCCAGAAAGGGGCTCAGGTGACTGTGCTAGTTATCTATAGCAAAATCTATTGGCTAGAACAAACACCATTGTACTGTATTTCATAGTTCTGTCCCGCTGACTATACCCAGCTAGATCCTTGCTACCTTCAGGTCTCAGGAGGCTGAAGTCAGGTAATAGTTGGGGACAGAGTATCTCGAAGACCTCTCTGTCTTTACCTCTCTCTGTAACTCTTTCAAATAAGTAAAATAAATCTTAAAAAAAATTAGTCTGATGTAACTAAGAAAAATGTGAAATCACACTATGTCATTTTGTTTTTTAAAAATATTTATTATTTGAAAAACAGAGCAACAGAGAGGGAGAGACAGAGATCTTCCATCGATTGGTTCACTCCTCAAACAGCCCGAACAGCCAGGTCTGGTTCAGGCTGAAGCCAGGAGCCAGAAACTTCATCCTGGTTTCCCACATGGGTGGCCAGTGTCCAAGTACCTAGGCCATCCTCTGCTACATTCCCATGTACATTTGCAGGGAGCTGGATCAAAAAAGTAGAGTAGCTGGCAGCAATCCAATATGGAATGCCTAAGTCACAAGCAGTGGCCTAACCTGCAGCACCAAAATGCCTGCCCTACGCTCTGTCATTTTAGAAAAACTTCCAGGGGCTTGCGCCGTGGTGCAGTAGGTTAATCCGTCTGCGGCACCAGCATCCCATATGAGCGTCGGTTCTAGTCCTGGCTGCTCCACTTCCAGTCCAGCTCTCTGCTATGGCCTGGGAAAGCAGTAGAAGATGGCCCAAGTCCTTGGGCCCCTGCACCCACGTGGGAGACCAGGAAGAAGTGCGCCTGGTTCCTGGCTTCAGATCAGCATCAGTGCAGCCCCAGCCATTGCGGCCATTTGGGGAGTGAACCAATGGAAGGAAGACCTTTCTCTCTCTCTCTCACTGTCTATAACTCTGTCAAATAAAAAAAAATCTAAAAAAAAAAAAAAAGGAAAACTTCCCAAATTGGCAAAATAAATAAATATTGTGTTGTCAAGACTGTAGAGAAAGAGGCACTCCCAAACATCACTTGTGGAGGTGTAAACAAGTAGTCCAGAGGATAATTTGGCAACATTTATCAAAATTTTAAATGTACATGCATTCTGATCAATTACTTAGAAAAACTGAACTTAACCTAAATGTTCATCAACAAAAATTATTAAATAACAGCATATTCTCTGTGGAAAACACACAGCAGTTAACTGATAAAATGCTAGCATGTTCTGATATAAAAACAAAACATGGTTCAAGTCCCAGCTACTCTGCTTTGAATCCAGCTCCTTGCTAATGAGCCTGGGAAAGCAGCGGATGACTGCCCAAGTACTTGGACCCCTGCCACCCATGTGGAAGACCAGAATGGCTCCTGGCTTTGCGCTGCCCCAGACCTGAATGTTGAGGATATCTGAGGAGGAAACCAGCAGATAGAAGGTCTCTTTCTCTGCCCTTCTAAATAAATAATCATTTTTAAGAAGCAACAAAGTGTGGAAGAGCATACATATTACTTTAGAGTGTTGAAGAAAAAAATACATATTTTAGATCCAGGGAGACTCACAGAAGAATATGGTAATGGTGGCTGCCTCCCAAAAAGAAACTGAGTAAGGCATGGAAGACAAAAAGATTTACTTTTAACTCAATTTAAAATATTCTGCTTTTTGAAATTAAATCTTGGACAACTATTACTAAATAAATAAATAAATAAAAGATCAGAAAACATTTTTTTTCTCTTTTAACAACTGGTATATTTCCTATCATTAGACCGCAGGAATTATGTAACCAATTATGTTTTCCTTTTTGTCTTGTTTTATGTACTTCTTGATACAAATTATTTTGCTACTTCACGTTTGCCTTTATTTTGTAATTTTTTATTTTGAAAACATGTAAGCCATAATTTTTTTGAGTTAAGTCCCTCTCAGTGAGCTCATCTTTTATGTCCTCATAAAATAAGCTACACATAAAGTCACTATCAAAGTAATGGTGTATCTAAAAACTCACATCTTACTACACATAATGGGAGTCAAATGGATAGTTAAAACACAAAAAGGTCTATGCTAATGGTGAACTAAAACTGAAAACAGGCAAAGGAATATACTGTGGTCAAAAATACATGAAATCCTGTCAACATTTTTTAATGCCAAAATCAGTTCTGACAGAGCAAAATGTTCTGTAAATTTTAACAGTAACAGTAATTTTAGGCACTGATGTTAACTAAAAATACATATTACGAACAGCCAGCCTCTCCTCTGCAAATCAATGTTTTTTTTGAAAGAGAGCATTTCAATATTACATCTTAAACTACAATTCTTTTTGCAATGAGAACCCTAGTATTACTGATTTTGAAAATAAAAATATATAAATGTCACTCTTTTCCATACTTCCAGGATTGATCACTGAAAGTGAGTAACAGGAAGGAGGGAGGGAATGAGGAAGGAAAGTATTATATTCTTGGAATTGTGTCTAGGAATTCCATGGAATCTGTTCTCTTTGTACTAACATTAGAACTGAGGAAAAAAATTTTCTAAATAAAAAATAAAATGGGTAATAATGCCTCTACAAAAGCAGAAACTAATTAATTTAAGCAATCATCAGGGCCATCGCTGTGGCACAACGGGTTAACGCCCTGGCCTGAAGCGCCAGCATCTCATGTGGGCACCGGTTCTAGTCCCGGCTGCTCCTCTTCCGATCCAGCTTTCTGCTGTGGCCTGGGATAGCAGTAGAAGACGGCCCAAATCCTTGGGCCCCTGCACCTGCATGGGAGACCCAGAGGAAGCTCCTGGCTCCTGGCTTCAGATTGGCGCAGCTCCGCCCACTGTGGCCATCTGGATAGTGAACCATCAGATGGAGGACCACTCTCTCTCCCTCTCTGCCTCTCCTCTCTCTGTGTAATTCTGACTTTCAAATAAATAAATAAATAAATAAATCTTTTTTAAAAATGTAAGCAATCATTTTAAGTCTCATTTTTTTTTAAAGATGTACATATTTATTTGAAAGGCAGTGTTAAAGAAAGACACAAAGAGAGATCTTCCATCTACTGGTTAACTCCCTAAATAGCTACCACATTATCCTGTAATTTTATCACTAGTTGTAAACATTTTAATAAGAACATTATTAACAAGTAAAAGAAAATAGGGAAAAAAAAGAACTAATCAATGAAATGAAGAAAAATCTATTTGGGTTAAAATTTAAGCTAGTAGAACTGTCTGAAAATATTTCAAATCAATTGCTCCAAACTTAATAAATAACATGAGTAAAGAAGGCAGATATTGGGGCCGGCACTGTGGCACAGTAGGTTAATCCTCCGCCTGCGGTGCCGGCATCCCATATGGCTGCCGGTTCTAGTCCCAGCTGCTCCACTTCCAGTCCAGCTCTCTGCTATGGCCTGGGAAAGCAGTAGAAGATGGTCCATCTCACTGTCTGTAACTCTAACTCTCAAATAAAATAAAATCTTAAAAAAAAAAAAAGGCAGATAATCTAGCTCTGGTTTCCTACTAATGCAGACCCTGGGAAGCAGCAGTGATGGCTCAAGGAATTGTTATTGCCACCCATGTGGGAGATATGGATTGCATTGTGGGCACATTGTGGGCTCCTGGCTTTGCCCAACCCAGTCCTGGTCACTGCGGGCAGTTGGGTGGGAACCCAATGGATGGGAACAGATAATCTGTTTTTAAGCACATAAAAAGTTCAAAGTTCAGGGCTGGCGCCGCGGCTCACTAGGCTAATCCTCCGCCTAGCGGCGCCGGCACACCGGGTTCTAGTCCCAGTCGGGGCGCCAGATTCTGTCCCGGTTGCCCCTCTTCCAGGCCAGCCCTCTGCTGTGGCCAGGGAGTGCAGTGGAGGATGGCCCAGGTGCTTGGGCCCTGCACCCCATGGGAGACCAGGAAAAGCACCTGGCTCCTGGCTCCTGCCATCGGATCAGCGCGGTGCGCCGGCCGCAGCGCGCCTCCGCGGCGGCCATTGGAGGGTGAACCAACGGCAAAGGAAGACCTTTCTCTCTGTCTCTCTCTCTCACTGTCCACTCTGCCTGTCAAAAAAAAAAAAAAAAAAGTTCAAAGTTCATCAGGAAGGGGCCGGTGCTGTGGCATAGCAGGTTAAAGCTCTGGCCTGCAGGCCGGCGCCGCGGCTCACTAGGCTAATCCTCCGCCTTGCGGCGCCGGCACACCAGGTTCTAGTCCTGGTCAGGGCGCCGGATTCTGTCCCGGTTGCCCCTCTTCCAGGCCAGCTCTCTGCGGTGGCCTGGGAGTGCAGTGGAGGATGGCCCAAGTACTTGGGCCCTGCACCCCATGGGAGACCAGGATAAGTACCTGGCTCCTGCCTTCGGATCAGCGCGGTGCGCCGGCTGCAGCGCGCCAGCTGCAGTGGCCATTGGAGGGTGAACCAACGTCAAAGGAAGACCTTTCTTTCTGTCTCTCTCTCTCACTGTCCACTCTGCCTGTCAAAAAATTAAAAAAAAAAAAAAAAAAAAAGCTCTGGCCTGCAGCACCAGCATTCCATCTGTGTGCCAGTTCGAGTCCTGGCTGCTCCACTTCCAATCCAACTCCCTAATGCACCTGGGAAAGCAGTGGAGGATGGCCCAAGTCCTTTGGCATCTGCACCCATGTGGGAGATCTGGAGGAAGCTCCTGGCTCCTGGCTTCAGACTGGCTCAGTTCCAGCTGTTGTGGCCATTTGGGCAGTGAACCAGTAGATGGAAGACCTTTCTCTCTCTCTCTTTCAAATAAATAAAATAAATCTTTTAAAAAAGGTTTAAGAAACAACAAATGTTACATACATAAATGTATAAACCAACAGAACACTATTAAAAATAACTCATGTCTGGGGCCAGCGCTGTGGCACAGTGGATTAAAGCCCTGGCCTGAAGCACCAGCATCCCATATGGGTGCTGGTTCTAGTCCCGGCTGCTCCTCTTCCAACACATCTCTCTGCTATGGCCTGGGAAAGCAGTAGATGGCCCAAGTCCTTGGGCCCCTGCACCTGCGTGGGAGACCTGGAAGAAGCTCCTGACTCCTGGCTTCAGATCGGCAGAGCTCCGGCCATTGCGGCCATCTGGGGAGTGAACCAGTGGATGGAAGACCTTTCTCTCTTTCTCTACCTCTCTGTAACTGTCTTTCAAATAAAATAAAATAAATATTTAAAAATTAACTCATGTCTATCAACAGATGAAAGGTTAACATACAAACACGGGAATGTAAATATTATATACAAGGGTATATTATACAGCCATTAGAAGGGATGAAGTACTTATACATGCCACAATATGTATCAGCCTTAGAGACATATTAAGTGAAATAATCTAGACACACACACAAAATTATTCCATTTAAATACAATATAAAATTCATAGAAACAGAAAGTGGAATAGATTATTAGGACCTAGGGAAGAGGAGAATGGGAAGGTATTGCCTAATGAGTACAGAGTTTCTTTTTAGGGTGATGAAAAATTTTAGAAAACTAATGGATATACAACATTGTGAATGTAACTGTCACTTAATAGTACATTTGCAAAAGGTTAAAATGGCAAATTTCATATTATAGCAGCTTTACAATAAAAAGGCAAAATTAAAACCAAAAACAATGACATATTTAAAATTTTTAGAGACAGCTCTCATACATTTATTCGCTCCCAAAATGCCTGCAATGTCCAGGAACTGAAGTCAGGAACTAGGAACTCAATTCAGTTCTCTCATGGGAGTGGTAGGGACCTAACTACTGAGTCATCACCTGCCTCCCAGGGTATCAGACAGGGAAGAGCCAAGAATTGAGCCCAGGCACTCTGATGAGGGATATGAGTGCCCTAACTTGTATCTTACTTGTTATGACAAATGCTCACCTCTAAACTATGTATTTTTAAATTTACTCAGAAACACCAACTTACATATGACCAAATATTATTTTTATCTGGCCATTTGAAAAAGAACCTGTTCTAAATCTTATTTGGATATTTATTGATTCAACAAGTAGTAAATAGTGTTAGGAGAGGGAAGGCAGCAAAGAAGGGAAGGAAGGAGGGAGGGAAGAAAACAGGCCAGCCTACCATGTCTACTATACAGAGTTGCTAAAAGGATAAAATGAAATGATGTAAAAGTGTTCAGGGCTGGCGCTGTGGCACAGTGGGTTAATGACCTGCCCTGAAGCACAAGCATCCCATATGGGCACCAGTTCAAGACCTGGCTGCTCCTCTTCCCATCCAGCTCTCTGCTGTGGCCTGGGATAACAGTAGAAGATGGCCCAAGTCCTTGGGCCCCTGCACCCATGTGGGAGACCCAGAAGAAGACCTAGCTCCTGGCTTCGGATCAGCGCAGCTCTGGCTGTTGTGGCCAACTGGGGAGTGAACTATCAGATGGAAGACCTCTCTCTTTGCCTCTCCTCTCTCTGTGTAATTCTGACTTTCAAATAAATAAATAAATCTTCAAAAAAAAGTTCCATAAATATAGAACACTATATAAACATGCTAAAGTTTTGAGTATATACTTAAAATTAAAGCTAAAAGTCATTAATACTTTGGGGAAAAAAGACAATTCAATAAAAGGTCTTTGTAAAACCAAGAAAGAATTAGCAAAAGAGGGACTGGCGTAGGTTAATCCTCTGCCTGAGGTGCCAAGCATCCCATATGGGCACTGGTTCTAGTCCTGGATGCTCCTCTCCAGATACAGATCTCTGTTATGGCCTGGGAAAGCTGTAGTAGATACCCTGTGTGCTTGGGTCCCTGCACCCACATGGAAGACCCAGAGGAAACTCCTGCCTGATAGCTTTAGATTGGCTCAGCTCTGGCCATTGTGGCTATTTGGGGAGTAACTCAACAGAAGAAAGACCTCTCTGTCTCTCCCTCTCACTGTTTGTAACTCTACCTCTCAAATAAATAAAATTTTTTTTTTTTTTTTTGACAGGCAGAGTGGACAGTGAGACAGACAGAGAGAAAGGTCTTCCTTTTCCATTGGTTCACCCCGCAATGGCCGCTGTGGCTGGCACACTGCACTGATCCAAAGCCAGGAGCCAGGTGCTGGTCTCCCATGCGGGTGCAGGGCCCAAGCACTTGGGCCATCCTCCACTGCACTCCTGGGCCACAGCAGAGACCTGGACTGGAAGAGGAGCAACTGGGACAGAATCTGGTGCCCCAACAGGGACTAGAATCTGGGGTGCCGGTGCTGCAGGCGGAGGATTAACCTATTGAGCTGCGACGTCAGCCTAAATAAAATCTTTAAAAAAAAAATAGCAAGGGCCAGCGCCATGGCTCACTAGGCTAATCCTCCACCTGCAGCACCAGCACCCTGGGTTCTAGTCCCGGTTGGGGTGCCGGGTATTAGTCCTGGTTGCTCCTCTTCCAGTCCAGCTCTCTGCTGTGGCCCGGGAGGGCAGTGGAGGATGGCCCAATGCTTGGGCCCTGTACTCACATGGGAAACCAGGAGGAAGCACCTGGCTCCTGGCTTCGGATCAGTGCAGCGCCAGCCGTAGCGGCCATTAGGGGAGTGAACCAACAAAAGGAAGACCTTTCTCTCTGTCTCTCTCTCACTGTCTATAACTCTCTGTCTCTCACTGTTTAACTCTGCCTGTCAAAAAAAAATTTAATTAGCCAGCGCCATGGCTCACTAGGCTAATCTTCCGCCTTGCGGCGCTGGCACACCAGGTTCTAGTCCCAGTCGAGGCGCCGGATTCTGTCCCGGTTGCCCCTCTTCCAGGCCAGCTCTCTGCTGTGGCCCGGGAGGGCAGTGGAGGATGGCCCAAGTGCTTGGGCCCTGCACCCCCTGGGAGACCAGGAGAAGCACCTGGCTCCTGCCATCGGATCAGCGCGGTGCGCCGGCAGCAGCGCACCTGCCGCGGCGGCCATTGGAGGGTGATCCAACGGCAAAGGAAGACCTTTCTCTCTGTCTCTCTCTCACTGTCCACTCTGCCTGTCAAAAAATTTAAAAAAAAATTTTTTTTAATTAAAAAAATTAGCCAAAGAAATCTGCACATTTGAAAAAGTATAGAAATTTATGATTAATTAGTGATATTCGTGAGATGATCTTTAGGGTTTCTTCCAGCAATAAGGTCTACAATAATTGCATTTGAATCCTTAAGCCTTTTTTAAAATAAACAAAACCCTGAACAGTTTACCTGAGCATTTAATTCTATAATTCAAATTTTATATATTTAGTAACTTAATTGAGGGAGGCCAGTGTTCTGGTAGAGTGAGTTATGCTGCTACTTGCAATGCCACTATCCCGTATCAGACTGCCAGCTGCTTAAAAAAACAAAAGATTTATTTATTTATTTGAAAGGCAGAGCTAAAGAGAGGCAGAGAGAGACCAATCTTCCATCCACTGGTTCACTCCTCAAATGAACACAATGATGAGAGCTGAGTCAATCCGATTCGAAACCAGGAGCCAGGAGTCTCATCCAGGTCTCCCACGTGGGTGCAAGGGCCCAAGCAATTGGGTCATCCTCCACTGCTTTCCCAGGCACATTAGCAAGGAGCTGGATAAGAAGTAGAGCAGCTGGGACTCGAACGGGCACCCATATGGGATGGATGCTGGCGCTATAGGCCAGAACTTTTACCTGTTGTACCACAGTGCAGCCAGTGCTGTGGCGCAGTGGGTTAATGCCTTGGCCTGCAGTGCTGGCATCCCAGAACTTTTACCTGTTGTACCACAGTGCCAGCCCCTGCTCTACTTCTGATCCTGGGAAGGCAGCAGAAGATGGCCCAAGTACTTGGGCCCATGCCACTCAAATGGGAGACCAAGATGGAGTTCCTGTCTTTTGGCTTTGCCTTGGCCCAGCCCTGACCACTGGCAGCCATTTAAGGAGTGAACCAGCAGACTGGGGAGTCTGTCTCTCACTGTGTCATTCTGCTTTCCAAATAAATGAATAAATCAATCAATAAATCTTTAAAACAAATAAAGAACTTTTTTAGACTCAAATTCATTTCCAAAGTACACAGAGTAGAAAGAATTTCTCAAAGCAAAGCAAATTGTGAACGGTTAGTAGTATTTTTCTTCCCAGAATGAGTAATTTTTAGATTACATTAATGGCTTGTGTTTTACTGTGGCCAACTCATACTATAAAGTGAAAGTAAAATAAAAAAGACACTGCAAATAAATGGTTTTGTTTATGCCTGCAAGTTTATTTATGTATGTAAATTCATTGCGAGAAAGGATGAATTTCAGCAATGGCATGAAATACAATAAAAGGCAATATAATGTTTTGATTATATTTTTGATGAAATCTGAATGCAATCACTGATCTATCAGCAAGTAGGATTTTAAACAATTTTACATTAGGTGGCAAGCCCATACAAATTGTGGAGAGTACAAGTACTATCACATAATGAGCTAAAACCAACTAACAGATAATGCTGGGGGCAGGAGAAAGTATGTATTTATGTATATTTAATAACTGAATAAGAAATAATCATCTTTGAAAATCAAAGTTTCCAAAAAACTAAGGAACTTTTATTCATGGTTTCAAAAATGGGAATGACCATTTATGAATGCATTTTAAAAACGGTAGCACAGGGGCCAAGGCTATGCGTAGAAGGCAGTGTGGCACTGGCATCCTATATGGGTACCAGTTCGTGTCTCATTCTGTTCCTTTTCCAGTCCAGCTCTCTGCTTATAGCCTGGGAAAGCACTGGAAGATGGCCCAAGTGCTTGGGTCCCTGCACCTGTGTGGGAGACCAAGAAAAAGCTCTTGGCTCCTGGATCCAGATCAGCTCAGCTCCAGCTGTTGTAGCCGTTTGGGAAGTGAACAAGAGGATGGAACACCTTTCTCTGTGTCTCTCCCTCTTATTCTATAATTCTACCTCTCAAATAAATAAATATTTTTTAAAAATAGTAGCACAGAGGCATGCATTTGGTACAGTAGTTAAGCCACTGCTTGTGATACTTGCATTCCCTATCAGAGTATCTGGGTTCAAATCCTGGCTTCACCCCTGATTCCCAACCTTCCTGCTAATACACACCCTGGGAGGAAGCAAGTGTTGGCTCAAGTGGTTAGGTCCTTGCCACCCATGTGTGAGACACAAATTCCAGGTTCCTGGCTTTGACCAACAGCACTGGCTATTGAGGGTATCTGGGGAGCAACTGGCTAATGGGAGGTCTCTCTCATTCAAATAAACAAATGACAAAAAATTTTAATTGTTTTATATCATGCATTTGTTGTCACTCTGAGATTCTAATGTATTAATAAATTCATTTACATAAAAATTTGTTTTAAATGGTAGCATAAGTCTATCACAATGCTTTTCAATTTTTAATTTGGATATGAATCATCCAAGGATCATGCTTTTTAAAAAATATTTATATATTTATGTATTTATTTGAAAGTCAGAGTTATACAGAGAGAGGAGAGGGAGGAGAGGGAGAGGGAGGGAGGGGAGGAAGAGAGGAAGGGGGGGGAGAGGGGGAGAGAGAGAGGAAGAGGGGGAGGGGGGAGGGGGAGAGGGGGGGGAGAGAGAGAGAGAGAGAGTATGAGTATGTGTATGTGTGTGTGTGTGTGTGTGTGTGTGTGTGTGTGTCTTCCATCCACTGGTTCACTACCCAATTGGCCGCAATGGCTGGAGCTGTGTCAATCCGAAGCCAGGAGCCAGGAGCTTCCTCTAGGTCTCCCATGCAGGTGCAGGGGCCCAAGGACTTGGGCCATCTTCTACTGCTTTCCCAGGCTATAGCAGAGAGCTGGATTGGAAGTGGAGCAGCCAAGACACAAACAGGCGCCCATATGGAATGCCAGCACTGTAGGCACCAGCTTTACACACTAAACCATAGCGCTAACCCCGATCATTATTTCTTTTCTTTTCTTTTTTATTTTATTTTATTTTATTTTTTTTTTTTGGACAGGCAGAGTTAGACAGTGAGAGAGAGAGAGACAGAGAGAAAGGTCTTCCTTCCACTGGTTCACCCCCAAAATGGCTGCTGCGACAGGTGATCCGAAGCCAGGAGCCAGGTGCTTCTCCTGGTCTCCCATGCGGGTGCAGGGCCCAAGCACTTGGGCCATCCTCCATTGCCTTCCTGGGCCACAGCAGAGAGCTGGACTGGAAGAGGAGCAATTGGGACAGAATCCGGTGCCTCAACCAGGACTAGAACCTGGGGTACCGGCACTGTAGGCGGAGGATTAGCCCAAGTGAGCCGTGGCGCCGGCCCCTCAGTAGTCATTTGAAATTAGTCTTATATAGTTAGAATGACCACATATTTGATTTTCCTGAACAACCTGGCTTATGTCCACTATACTGGTATAATTATTAACCAGTACCTGCTTTTACTCTCAAAACATCTTGGTAAACTGTGGCTATTCTATGTATAATCATTTACAGAATGCTTATACTGAAGAAATTTTTTAAATTAATTAATTTTTTTATTTGACAGGTAGAGTTATAGACAATGAGAGACAAAGACAGAGAGAAAGGTCTTTGTTCTGTTGGTTCACTCCCCAAACGGCCGCTACAGTCGGCACTGTGCCAATCCAAAGCCACGAGCCAGGTGCTTCTCCCTGGTCTCCTATGTGGGTGCAGAGGCCCAAGCATTTGGGCCATCCTCCACCTGCCTTCCCAGGCCACAGCAGAGAGCTGGACTGGAAGAGGTGCAACTGGGGCTAGAACCCGGTGCCCATATGGGATGCTAGAGCCGCAGGTGGAGGATTAACCAAGTGAGCCACGGCGCCAGCCCATGCTGAAAAAATTTTATAAATTTAGCGTTTACTTGGGACAGGATATACCACCTACCACTAAAATCTGAAAAATACTGTTATTACAGTATATAATAATTGGTTATTTAAATATATCTCATCACAGGAAACCAAAGTTTTGAATGGATTCAGAACATCTAAGTACCAAAACATTTTTGGATGATTTTGAAACCATTCAATAATTGAAAATTTTAATTTATTCAGGCAGGGTAAAGATTTTCTTTTTTCTTTTTCTTTTTATAAATGTGTTATTTTTAACATGCTGTTTCCTCTTTTTAAAATTTTTTTAAAGATTTATTTTATTTATTTGAAAGACAGAGTTACAGAGCGAGGCAGAGACAAAGAGAGAGGTCTTCCATCCGCTGGTTCACTCCCCAGATGGCCGCAACAGCCAGAGCTCTGCTGATCCGAAGCCAGGAGCTAGGAGCTTCTTCCGGGTCTCCCACACAGGTACAAGGGCCCAAGGACTTGGGTCATCTTCTCCTGCTTTTCCAGGCCATAGCAGAGAGCTAGATAGGGAGTGGAGCAGCTAGGACTCGAACCGGCGCCTATACGGGATGCTGGTGCTTCAGGCCAGGGCATTAACCCACTGTGCCACAGCGCCAGCCCCAAGGGTAAAGATTTTCAAAGGAAAATGTCAATATACCAAGCATTCTAAAATGGATCCCACCATGTTTCAAAAGTGTCCTAAAATGTGAACAAAAATAATTGTAAGCTTATCAATATGACTATTCTGGAAGACATATATTCCAAACCATTTCTTTTCCAGTTTTTAAAGTTTACTTTATTTATTTGAAAGGCAGTTAGAGAGATTTTCCATCTGCTGGTTTACTCCCCAAATGGCTGCAACAGACAGGGCTGGACCAGGCAAAAGCTAGGATCCAGGAGCATCTTAAAGGTTTCGTACGTGGCTACAGGGGCCCAAGCACTTGGGCCATCTTCCATTGCTTTCCCAGGCCATTAGCAGGGAGCTGGATCAGAAGTGAAGCAGCCAGAACTCAAACCATTGCCCATATGTGATGCCAGCATTGCAGGCAATGGCTTAACCTGTTATACCACAATGCCAGCCCCCAAACAATTTCTATATAATAGCTTCAATGTCCTCCCCTTAACATTACAAAATTACACCAAAAAAAAACTAAACAAGGGGCCAGCACTGTGGAGTAGCAGGTTAAGCTTCCCATATGGGCGCTGGTTGGAGTCCCAGCTGCTCTACTTCAGATCCAGCTCTCTGCTATGGCCTGGGAAAGAGGTGGAAGATGACCCAATTCCTTGGATCCCGGCACCCACGTGGAGTCCTGGAAGAGACTCCTGGCTCCTGGCTTTGGATCAGTGCAGCTCTGACCGTTGCAGCCAACTGGGGAGTGAACCAGCAGATGGAAGACCTCCCTCTCTCTCTCTGTGCCTCTCCTTCTCTCTCTGTGGGTAATTCTGACTTTCAAATAAATAAATCTTTTTTAAAAATTTAAACAAATGGCTTAGATTTTAGAATTGAGGTCACCAAAATAAATTTGGTCATCTAAAATGTGTATCCTACTCATAAAACTGAACATAATGATACACAGTGCTGATTTCTTTTTATAATAATAAAAATAGGTCATTTTCAAGAATTATCAAAGGAGTCAGCACTGTGGCATAGTGGGTAAAGCTGCTGCCTGCAGTGCCAGCAACACATATGGGCGCCAATTCAGGTCCCAGCTGCTCCACTTCCGATCCAGCTCCCTGCTATGGCCTGGGAAAGCAGTGGAAGATGACCCAAGTCCTTGGGCCCCTGCATCCACGTGGAAGACCTGGAAGACGCTCCCAGCTTCAAATAAGCCTAGCTCCAGCTGTTGTGGCCATCTGAGGAGTGAAACAGCAGATGAAAGACCTCTCTCTCTTTCTGCCTTTGCCTCTCTGTAACACTGCCTTTCAAATAAATTAATAAATATTTCAAAAAAAGTTTTTCAAAAAAGAATTATCAGGGTGGACGCTGTGGCATAGCGGGTAAAGCCAGCACTGCTGGAATCCCATATGGGTGCTGGTTCTAGTCCCAGCTGCTCCACTTCCAATCCAGCTCTCTGCTATGGCCTGGGATAGCAGTAAAAGATGGCCCAAGTCCTTCGGCTCCTATACCCATGTGGGAGACCCGGAAGAAGCTCCTGGCTCCGATCGGCACAGCTCTGGCTATTGTGGCCTGTTGGGGAATGAACCAACGAATGGAAGCCTCTCTCTCTCTCTTACTCTGCCTCTCCTTCTCTCTGTAACTTTGACTTTCAAATAAATAAATACATCTTTTAAAAAAAAAATCATGAATGCAATTCAGATTAAAAAAAGGATTATCAAAGCTACATTTAAAGAGAACACAATAAAAATATGAAAATAACATTTTCTTAGGATCTTCTAAGTTATTGGCAAGAAAGAAGAAAAAGTCTGAACAATAACCTGGCCAATAAATAAGTTTTCCACATTTATGAAATATAATACTTATATCTTCTCTATTTAATGTTACTGAAAATTAAAACAGGGAAAAGTATAACTGTAGAACTTGTAAAACTTTTTCAAAGACTGATATTTGTTAGCTATTTTTCCCATTCACTTCAAATAATTTTGTTTCATTCATGCCACAGTCTATTACTTGTACACACTGAATTTTATAGCATCAATGTATTTGCATATTTGAGATTAGTTCCTGGGTTACTGTTCTTCCCCAGGTTCTCGGGACCGCTTCCGGGAATTCAGTGAACCTTCTGTTTTCAATGAACATGCAGTAGCAACAGCGTCTCTAAATCCCTGAGACTGCAAGATGAAAATATACAAACATGATTTAGGAACTTTTAAAAAAAAAAAGTGTTCATCTAAATGTTTTAAAGTAACTAATAAGAAAGATACTTCAGTCTTGAGACATAATTTATCATGTACTATAAATGAAGAGGATGATAAAACCTCATGGTTAGTCCAAGCCAGATCTACATTAGATATAAATCCAAACCAGAGTTGTATTAGAGTATTTACACACACACACACACACTTATTTACACACAAACAGAACTACAATGCATTATAAAATACATGGTTATATTAAAAAATAATTATAAGTACAATCCTAACAAACTTCATAATTACATCTGTTGGAACAAGTGAAGGGAAGTACTAACTTAGGTTCTTTATAAATTTATTTTCATAATTATTCTAAAACAAAATTTTCCAACTAACACATTGTAAATGCACCTGGACAGTGCAAAAGACTTTAATGGACAATCCTGAGGCAAAATATTTTTCCATTTCTGTTTTTGTTCTTACAAAAATGAGATGCAATGATATACTTGTTTAAACACTACCAATAAGTACACGTTTCAGCCAAAAGTGTGTGTTCTATGATGTAAATTCATAGAAAAATTAACATTTTAAAGTGGGCTACATTTGGTGGCTATAATACATCTGTATTATCTACAGACCAAAACAAGTAATGTTGATATTTTTTCTTTTCTGAAAATCATCAGCAACTTTCACTTTAAAAGTCTTTAATATCCAGATATCACATATGCCATGGAACACACAACCCAAAAATAAGTTATTTCCTCTGTTCTGAAGAATAAATTTCAGTCCAATTGTGACTACAGTATTCTGTGTATATTACTATTTTGGGGATAATGTTCTAAGCATTAAAAGCTGTCCTCAAATATGCTTGCTGCCTACAGAAGTTAACAGAAGCAATTTGTAAATGCTCTCTTCAGATAATTACTGCCCACTAACACCAAAATCCCACTCTAATCAAAAAATACTGACTGTGATTTCAAACAGTACTGTGGATTCCTTCTGACTTGGTGATTTGTACAATGTTGCCAACCTGCTTAGAGAAAAAGAACATATACACACAAACACATGATTTTAGTTAATTAGCTCAACCAATTTCATAATTTAAAGTAACAGTTTTTACTATATTATTTTTGCCTAAAGACACAGAAAGGAAAGAAGTATATTTTTAAAACAACATTTCAAACAATACCTGTATCCACATGTTAATAATTATTGCATATAATTACAACAGAATTTATTTAAGTATAATTTTAAAGCAACCAGAAGTCCAATGACTAATTCAAATAAATTATTTTATAAATTATGATATTACTTAAACAGTAGAAGAAGACATTTAATGATAAGAAAATATTAATATATCAAGTGAAAATTATACTGGATAATTCCACATTTAAGAGTAAGTATGTATTTACCTGTATACAGAAAAACTGGACTACAATCAAGAAGTTAATAGCTGTTACTACAAAGAAAGTCTTTTTATATTTCCCAACCTTTCTACAATAATTGTATATTTTCATGTTATTACAGAAGATAAATCACTGCAATATAAATAAGTAGCACATACTTGTATTATAGAAATAAGCTAGGAGGGGCCAGCATTGTGGTATAGCAGGTAAAGCCACCACCTGAGACACCTGCATTCCATATGGGTGCTGGGCTGCTTCACTTCTTGGTTCCCTGCACCCATGTGGGAGATCCAGAAGAAGCTCCTGGCTCCTGACTTTGGCTTGGCCCAGCACTGGCCATTGCAGCCATTTGGGGAGTGAACCAGCAGATGGAAGATTCTCTCTCTCTCTCTCTTCCTCTCTGTGTAACTTTGACTTTCAAATAAATAAATAAGGAAGCAAGGAAAAGAAAGTAGGAAGACATGTCATTTTAAAATGATTATGCCCCCCCCCCAAAAAAATCAGTGTAATGATAGAACAAGGTCTGTTTAGGTAGATTTCGTTATATACTATTCAAAGTGAATAACAGAAAACTTAAAGCTGGGAGTTGTTGAGAAAGAAACTTCTAGGCCAGTGCCACAGCTCACTAGGCTAATCCTCCGCCTAAGGCGCTGGCACACCGGGTTCTAGTCCCGGTTGGGGTACAGGTTCTATCCCGGTTGCTCCTCTTCCAGTCCAGCTCTCTGCTGTGGCCTGGGAGTGCAGTGGAGGATGGCCCAAGTGCTTGGGCCCTGCACCTGCACGGGAGATGAGGAGGAAGCACCTGACTCCTGGCTTCGGATCGGTGCAGCGTGCCAGCCGTAGCAGCCATTTGGGGGGGTGAACCAATGGAAGGAAGACCTCTCTCTCTGTCTCTCTCTCTCACTGTCTAACTCTGCCTGACAAAAAAAAAAAAAAAAAAAAAAAAAAAAAAAAAAAAAAAGAAGAAGAAGCAGGGTAAGGATGCTCAGCAGTCCCACAAAGAGGAGAGTAACCAGAAAGCAGTGAAGGCCTATGTAGAAGTTTCTGGAGCCAGGGAGGACAGCAGGCAGGGGCCCACTTGGGACCTTCCCCCTTAAAAAAAGAGAGAGAGAGAGAGAAATTTCTAAGCTCTTAACTACAATTCAAATACTGTGACAGCAAAAAAAAAAATATAAACAAAATCTTATTTTAATAGTTATGTATTTATTTGAAAGAGTTATACACAGAGAGAAGGAGAGGTAGAGTGAGAGAAGTCTTCCATCCGCTGGTTCACTCCCCAGATGGCCACAACAGCCAGAGCTGGGCTGATCTGAAGCCAGGAGCCAGGAGCTTCTTCTGGGTCTCCCATGCAGGTACACGGGCCAAAGGACTTGGGCCATCTTCCACTGCTTTCCCAGGCCACAGCAAAGAACTGGGTTGGAAGTGGAGCAGCCGGGAGTTGAAGCAGTGCCCATATGGGATGCTGGCATGGCGGGCAGCATCTTTACCCACTACACCACAACGCTGGCCCTGACAAAATCTTTAAAATTACTTTAAAACTGAAGTAACTTATTCATAGTAGCCAAAAGACAACAGCAATCCAAGTGTACATTACCACATGAATAAATAAAAGGCACTATATACATAGAACAGAACACTACTGAGGCTTAAAAAAGAAGGGAATTGTGACACACACTACAACATAAATAAAACTTGAAGGTTTTGGGCTAAGTGAAATAAGCAATATTATGCAATAAGCAAAGTTATAAGACAAATATTACATAATTCGACTATATGATACACCTAGAGTAGTCAAATTCATAGAGATAGAAGGTAGAATGTTGGTTGCCAAGGACTATAGGCCAAGGATAATAGGGAGTTAGTGTTTAATGGGTATGGAGTTTTAGTACGGGAAGATGGAAATATTCTGGAAATGGATGGTGATGAAGATTGTACAACAGTATGAATGTACTTAATGTCAGTCAACTGTACAGTTAAAAATGTTTTAAGTGGTAAATTTTATGTTACATATATTTTCACCATAATTTTTTAAATTCCAGGTTCTAGGGCGGCGCCGCGGCTCAATAGGCTAATCCTCCGCCTGCGGCGCCAGCATCCCAGGTTCTAGTCCTGGTCGGGGCGCCGGGTTCTGTCCCAGTTGCCCCTCTTCCAGGCCAGCTCTCTGCTGTGGCCTGGGAAGGCAGTGGAGGATGGCCCAAGTGCTTGGGCCCTGCACCCGCATGGGAGACCAGGAGAAGCACCTGGCTCCTGGCTTTGGATCAGCGTGGTGCGCCGGCCACAGCACACCGGCCGCAGCGGCCATTGGAAAGTGAACCAATGGTAAAAGGAAGACCTTTCTCTCTGTCTCTCTCTCTCTCACTGTCTAACTCTGCCTGTCCAAAAAAAAAAAAAAAATTCCAGGTTCTAAAAAAAAAATATATCTGACTGTCAAGGTTCTAAGAGGCATTTAATTGCATATCACAAAATGACAAAATGTTGGTTTGTAGGGCCAGTATTGTGGTGCAGATGATGGAGCCAACACCTGTAATGCCCGCATCCCTTATGAACAATGGTTTGAGTCCTTATTGCTCTACTGCCATTTCAGCTCCTGGCTGACAAGGATGGCCTAGCTACTGCCAAAGATGCCACCCATGTGGAAGACCCAGATGGAGTTCCAGGTTCCTGGCTTGTTATGGCCATTTGGGAAGTGAACCAGTGAATGGAAGATCTCTCTCTCTCTTACTCTGCCTTTCAAATAAATGAAATAAATCTTTTAAAACATGTTAATTTGTTTTCAAAAACAATTCAGGCCGGCGCCGCGGCTCACTAGGCTAATCCTCCGCCTAGCGGCGCCGGCAAACCGGGTTCTAGTCCCGGTCGGGGCGCCGGATTCTGTCCCGGTTGCCCCCCTTCCAGGCCAGCCCTCTGCTGTGGCCAGGGAGTGCAGTGGAGGATGGCCCAGGTGCTTGGGCCCTGCACCCCATGGGAGACCAGGAAAAGCACCTGGCTCCTGGCTCCTGCCATCGGATCAGCGCGGTGCGCCGGCCGCGGCGGCCATTGGAGGGTGAACCAGCGGCAAAGGAAGACCTTTCTCTCTGTCTCTCTCTCTCACTGTCCACTCTGCCTGTCAAAAAAAAAAAAAAAAAAAAAAAAAAAAGCCCTTTAACCCAAACATTTAAAAAAAAAATTAAAAAAAAAAAAAACAATTCAATAAGGACTTTTTGGTTATGATTTGCTACTCTGTTGTTCTGAAATCACCTCTGTCGTCCTCAGACACAATTCAAAAGAAAGGCAATCAGAGACCAGGGGCCATTAGCTTCCTGCTCAAGTTTTGTACTTTCAGGACAAAAACAGCAGAATCCAAAATGTCATGTACTTCACAATTACAACTTCATATATAAATAAAGTAACAACTAAGTCATATGTAATATAGGAATAGCTGTGTTAGGGAGAGGGATTGTAAGATTTTAACAATGCTTCAGGGTTGATATTCTATATTTAATGGAAAAAAATAACAAAAATAGAGGAAATAGATTTCAAACTGCCTCATTAAAAATTTTTTTGATTCAATGAAAAAACTAGATAATCTTTAGCATCTAAATCACCTTATCTCACCAGTATGTCCAAAAGGGTACCTAAATCATCTGACTTTTCTGAAGGAATTATTAAAAACTAATAAGTTGTTAAGAAATAT